>NC_141686.1:181353526-182582416 GCF_964263255.1 Lissotriton vulgaris | reverse complement strand
AAGTAGTTACTCAAAAGTATAAAAGTAAATGTACACATGTAACTTACTCATAGGTGTAAGCCACCTTTGTTAATAGCCACAGTCTCTTTGAAAAGCAATGGTCTTACCCTTTTGAGAGTTGGTGTTTTATTTGCAGGTCCCTCCCTAAACCCATCCTAAACCTCTGCCCAAACCATGCGTATTTTGAAGTAATTATTCTCCATTTACCAACCACTACCTCTCTCCAACAACATTCACTACAAAAATCTATGCTGACACGGCAGGGATCTCTGCGACTTCAGCGAGATCCCCAAATAGAAACAATAAGAGAGGCTAAAGCAGAGATCTATCACCATACATTAGAAAATATATGTTTTCTACTAAGAGAGTAATAGAACTGTGATGCATTATTCTGATTGGGAACAAGTAGCTTTAGTGCTAGATTAACCGCCACGATGTAGCAATAGTGGTTAACCAAAGTTGGTACGCACTGTGGATATGTCATGAAGGAATTCTTGGCTGCTGTGGAAGGGAATTCATGGATCCTCTCAGAGCAGTGCTGTATAGTATGGGCCCAGCTTCGGAAGGAGATGGAATAAAAGCCACAGAGTGGTGGGGTGGGCCGCAGAGCGGAGAGGCCAAGTTATGTATGGCTTCCACATTACTACTCTGCTCCTGCGTATCAGCTGAAAGCAGAGGCAGATGGTTTTAGGTGATAAGCATAGCATGTGTCACATCATGAATAAAAAAGAAGTTTGTCTGTTTGGTACAAAAAACACCCCCAGAATTCAAAGTTTCACATCTATATGAAGTACTACTTCACTTATTCTTCTCATCTTCTTTTTTATTCATGATGTGACACATGCTATGCTTATCACCTAAAACCATCTGCCTCTGCTTTCAGCTTATTACAAAGAGCAGTTTGTGTGTAAGACCCATTGTTTTATAAATTTCTATTTATTACAATCTATGGGGTACATGCATCAAAATAGACAATAGAGATTCTTTAATTGTTATTATTAAGGAATCGCAATTAAAGAATCGCTATTGCCTATAGGAATCGCATAACATTTTGCAATTCCTATCAATTCCTTAATGCGACTCGCAACTAAGGAATTGATTCCCATCCATTCCTATGGGTGATGCACCCAAAATGCAAAAATACCTGTCGCAAAGGGGCAGATTCTGTGAATCTGCCTGTTTGCGACCGGTTTTCAGGTTTATGCATGGGGCCCTAAGACTCTTATGGACGAATTTTGCGTACCTGCTATATACCTCTCCCGTATGTCACTACAGTGGACGCAATGTATTTTGGCTGCAAACATTGATAAACAAGTCGGGATCACCAATAGGCTCGATATTGTGATAAGGCCAGGTGGATGAAAACAATGAAAGTTTCTATAGGGTCAGTGAACACTATATTTTTGTATGTAGTTTAAAGGCAAAACAACTTTGCTCAGCATACATTTTACTGACACTGTAAACGTGAACATTAACCTCATCTCTGGCCTGGGATTTCTTACCAAAGGTATTCCCAGTTTGCTAAAGTGAGAGCTAATAAGTATTTGCCTCTAACGTGCATCTTTCTAAGTAACACAATCTGTAATTTGCAGTATAATGAGGATGCTAGTGACTGCAATTAATAATAATTAATTCCTCAATGTCTAATGCCCTCAAGGCCCGTACTATTTTCTTGTTGTCTTGCTGCAGAAGCTAATTGAACCCAGGGTGCACATACACATTTCATTTTCCCTGGTTGTGACATGCTGCATTTCTGTTTCCCTAACAAGGCACAGAGAGACTCATTATGAAGTTGTACAGTTTCACTTCAAGATTCTACCCTTAGAGACCTATCAGGCTCTCTCTCCTGCTACTGTCAATTTGATGAACGTTTATCTTGATGTTTTTAACTGTAAAATAGAAGGTGAATATTTGACGTGAATCTCTCATACTTCAGCCATGACTTTTAGATTGACATTTCTACAGACAAGCAAGCCTCAATAATCTTTATAATATGTCCAAAGCATATATGCACAACCTAAATGACTGTAACTCTACTTGTATATTCACTTTTAAAACGTGTATGAATTCTCTCTCTACCTCTCTCTCTCGCAACAGACGCTCACATTTTGATGTTCCAGTGCATTTGCTGTACATTGTGTACCACGAATGTCATGTTATCTGTACATTTCTCATGTGAATGATGCGTAATTACGCAAAGCACCATAATAGTGTATTTCAGGAATTTCGTGTAACAAGCATAACACCAACTTTCCAAAAGTATGCACATTATGCAGCATAATATACATTTTGATCAGGCCTGTACAACATTTCATGAGATCCGTCCATGAGTGTATGATTTCTCATTTTAGCTGACATAGGAACAATTGCTAAAAAAATGAAGCAAAAAAACAATGAACAGATTTACCCACAATTAAGCATGAAAGTAGAGCTTTACTCTAAAGCGTGTTTTCTCATTTGTTGTTGTTGTAAATTTGTTCAATAGTTTTTGAGATATTCATGTTCAAAAAATCTAAGGTGCTCCAGAGAAGAAGTGCCTCCTTTTTGGTCACAATTTACGAGTCAGAGTCAACTACAAAACTCAACAGGTGCCAGTTTTATGTTCTGGATCTCACCATCCTTTTATCCCTGACTCTCAAGTCAGATCCAGCTTGCAAAGTTATGCAGTTGTTAAAAAAAGCAAAGCACAATGAAAGTCAAATACTAAAATGAGTGCACAGGACCTTCTGCAGGTAAAGGGCAGAGTCTGGCTGCAGGTCATGTGCAGCGGGTGTTGGGCAACCAAGGTAGGTTGGGTGCAGCAAGACCCTCATCTAAACCCTGCTGCCCACAGACAAAAGCCAAGCCCAGTGGAAATGGACAGCCGCCGCAGGTCAGGAGCAGAGCCTGGCCACATGCCAGACGGTATGGGCATTTCTTTTTGAGCCCAGTCAAAGGCTGTGTACAGTAGGGGTTGAAAATTAAGTAAAGTATAAGAACAAAATCACTGAATAAAATTAATTAAAACATTGATTTCGTTTTGGCTCAAACACAATAAACTATTGATATTCAAGGTCTTCAGCACACACAACACATGCTATAACTTGCATCACCTGCATTTGAACCACATTGTTATCTTAAACTGTCTTTTTGGTTCCTGTAACTATGCAAATGTGTTTGCTTTGAGCATGATTTGTGACACAAGTAGGTATATGTATTTCACCTACACAAACTTAAAAGTTGTTATGAATACTAAATGAAAACTAAAACCACTGAAATTCACCAGTTAGGGCTAGGACCACAATCCATAACTCACAAAACAGCTGTGCAGATCATACTTCTCTCACCAAATGCATTGCTCATGACCTCACCCATAATGAAACAGATGAAAATACAAATGTAATTCCACTTACAGATGAAGGGAGAACACTGTAGGAAGGTTTACAAGCGACCTTCAGAAAACTAGAGGACCACTTTATTAGTAATATGGTCGTAA
The DNA here is from genome assembly GCF_964263255.1 of Lissotriton vulgaris. Lineage (NCBI taxonomy): Eukaryota > Metazoa > Chordata > Amphibia > Caudata > Salamandridae > Lissotriton > Lissotriton vulgaris. The sequence goes on along the minus strand of NC_141686.1, from coordinate 182,578,941 downwards.
TGCTATCAAGAAAATGAAAAAGCCAGGCATCTTACATGCTATGTGACGTAAATAATTAATGTACTCTCTTAATTTCTATGCAGGTAAGTACTTAATCAATAATAACTCAATCGGAAAGAAAGAAACAGAGTCCGTGGTGTTAGAGTTCTTAGGGGTTTTTATTCCTCAAAAAGGAATGGTCTAGACCAGGATATCATGTTCTGACCACCACAGGGGTGTCAGAAGGGATAGAGCGCTGCATTTTATTACATTACATAGCTTATATACTTAATTCATGTCATAGGTAACAGCTGAGAGAAGACAAGATAACAGTATACACGTGTTACAAGTACGTAATCAGAAGGCGTGAACTAGGCGTGAACTGGAGGTGTGTGCTAGACACGTCACAGGTAGGTGTCACAAAGGGGTGGCACTAACAGAAATGTTGCAATGTCAGCAGAAATCGGAAGCTTGGATGCGCGCGCAGCTGCATGACGTGTGATTGACGTGAAGTAGGAGGGTACAGGGGACTTGACATTTACACTGACGGAAAGAGACAGAAGTCTGGCATGTCAGATCAACTTGTGCTTCTATCATATCTGATATCTGGTGTTTAGGAACTAAGCTATCTGGGCGGAAAGGTCTCTAGGGCAGAAGCTATTCTATACTTGCTGTGAGTGCGTGTATAAGCGCCTGAGTGTCTGTATGAGAAGAATGGGGGCATGGGCCTTCCATGGGAGCATGGCAACAGGGCTATGAATTACTTGAATTATTTGCACAGAGACAGGCCGGCCCTTTGGCTCTGCAGCTGAGGAAGATGTTTACTGAAGCTAGCAGGCAGGAATGTATTTTCGGGGAGCGGAACAGATAACTCGAAGGTTATAGTCAATCTTGGCAGACAGCAGGCTAAGCTGAGCGCGAGGGGCCGCGCTGAAAGTAAGTCAGAGTTCACGGGTACAGAGGCAGCCTGGGCAGAGGCCCTTGGAATCAGAAGCCGGAAAAGAGGCTCGGTGGCAGAAATTCAGGGCCTACTCAGCTAGAGCTGAAAAACGTAGAAGTACACTACAAAAAGACGTTGGCATAGCATACTTAGGAACGGGCTATCCAACCCATTCAGGGTGGGTCTGAAAGAGGACATGTTGATGTTGGACGCAAATGTATTTGCGTCTTCATAGCTGGTACAGGAGGGAAATTACATGCACTTTAACTCGTACATGGAGACGGTGGGGTACGCGCTAGGGAACACAATTTGACCATAAAATTTACATTTCCTCATTCCCTCCTTGTTCCTTACGGACCCTTCATGATATCTCGATCCTCATGAATTGATCAGTTTGTTCTTGCAGCATCATTTGCTCATCTTTCTTTCTGTGACGGTTTGAGAGGAAACTGGAATGTTCAATGCACGATGTGGCACACAGTCCACATATCGCCGGTCCACACTGTAGGCACAGGCAGCAGCTGAATACTATGACAAGGCCAAAACCTAGGAAGGATAGGATCTTCCATCCCCAAGCAGTTAACGTTGTCCAGAACCAACCGGACCAAGTCCAGGTGCCTGGATTCTGATGTATCTGATTTGCAATTTTATGCAGACGGGTAATAGCTTGATAGACAGATGGCGCGTTTTGTGGGATGAAAACGCAGCAACTTGACCCGATGACCTTACAGGCTCCACCTCTATCTGCCAAGATGACGTCAATAACAAGACGATTTTGAAGGACAACAACCCGCATAGCAGATTGCTCCTCTGTTAAGTTACCTAAGGCGGAGGCAGTTTCATGTACTACAGCTTCAAGTGTTCTAGTTAATCTACGTATTAATTTACTGTTTTGGACGGGGCCTAAAAAGAAAAAGAATCCCTTATTAAAATCGGTGTACTGTTCCCATGCCGTTTCTGTGTAGTCGACAAGTGGGATATCTCTTCTGGGTCTATTCTTTACTAGATTTGTATTTCTATGGTAATCAGGGGGAGCTAGAAAAACAGGTGGTAGAAGGAATGCAATATAACAGGTACCATCCCAATCTGGAGGCAGACGTATGTATGCGGTATGACCACAAACAAAATAGGAGTGCCTGATAGCTTTGAAGGACGATTTACCATGATCACTGAATTCGACCACAGTAGAGCATTTACTATGACCTAAGTGTACTGAACCTTTCTTTCGGACACATAATTCACCAGTGACTGGTAATACTAGCATATGGGGCAGGACTGGTGCAGCCTCGGATTCGACAGTAAGGATCATAAGGCTAATTGTGTAGTTACCTAATCCATATACTTCATTTTCTAGATCAGTTCCTATTCGAGTGGGGAGTCCCTCCTTATCAGGGTAACAGACATCGAGCAGGACTAAGTTCAAGTTTCCCCAAACCCAGCCCCCATCGAAAACAGCAATATCAGGATCTAAGGAATTGATTATTTTAAACCATGCACCACAGGAGCCATTGTGAGTGAACGGGTACGGAAAGAGGGGCAGAGCTCCCTTGTAATTCTGGTAGGGAGGGAGTCGGCCACATATCCAGCAGTCTGTAGCATTATTAGTCTGATGGGAATGGTGTAACATACTAATGAATGTATTGTTGCGCAGCGCAAGTCTGTAAGAGAGTTCGTGTGCAGGTAACTCACTAAAAGTGTGTTCAGCAGAGACATTGTAAACAGATTGTTCACGCTTGAAAATAGGCCAGTAGATAGGTAGCAGAATGCTAGCAACAATAACTAAAATACTCTGAATAAACATGAGTAATAGTGTCACTATACAGTGACTACGAAGTGATTTGCAATATGCACTTTTCTTAACTTGTCTCTCTCTCTCTCTATCTCGATCTAGGGGATACATGTCAGAAACTATTTAACCGATTCACCTAGGGGAGGACTTAAACAATTAAACTGTCTGACTTGCTAGATCGGAGTTTCGACCTGTACTCCTCTTGGGGAGTTTTTTCTCGTTCGGATACTGTAAAGTCTTTCGGCTCAACACAGTCTTTGGTGGGGGTGGACGAGTCTCGATCAGGTTTCAGTTCACAAAATTTTTTCACATGACTCGTGTGGACCCACCCCTTTCTCCCTTCGATCTTTACAGCGGTCCTCGTGGTGAGAAGGACGGTCTTCGGGGATTTCCAGCGGGGCTCCAGCGGACTCTTCCTGTCGAAATTTCGCACCAATACCAGGTCCCCAGGACGGACCTCGTGCGGCTTTACATCAGTGTTGTCAGGGAAGGCTGCGGCAACCTGTGAACGACATGATTGGAGTGCAGACATCAAGGAGGCAAGGTAATCTGTCAACATATTACAATCTACATCAGTGATCTTTTTCGGGATGGGCGTCCCCCACATATTCGGTGGTCTGCCAAAAACCACTTCGTACGGGGATAGCCCTGATCTCGAGTGGGCGACCATCCTCATGTAGAATAGTGCCACTGGCAGGGCGACTATCCAGTCGGCCCCTTTCTCCTGACATATTTTTGCAAGGCGTATCTTTAGTGTCTGGTTATGCCTTTCTACAAGGCCTGCGGCTTCAGGATGTCGGACACAATGAAACTTCCACTGATATCCTAGCAGTAAAGAAACTTGTTTCATTAGCTCGGACGAGAAGGGTTGTCCGTTATCTGAGTACACGACACGAGGCAAACCGTATCGTGGGAAGAATTCACGAACCAGCTGCTTGGCAGTGGTCGGAGCAGTATAGTCTGAGACTGGGTATGCTTCGGTCCAGCGGGACAGAGCACAAACAACTACAAGGACATACTTGAATCCTCGACAACGGTTCATCTGGATATAATCCATTTGGAGGACTTCAAAAGGGTGATCGGGAGGATGAAATCCACCTTGCTCTACAGGGACGCTTTTTCCTGGGTTGAACTGACAACAGATCATGCAAGTACGCACTTTCTGTTTTGCGGCTGCTCGTAAGTGTTTATTGCTCCAGAGATTTTGTAAACTGTCTAACATCGCTTTCTCTCCTAGATGTGCTGGGCTATGTGCTGTATTGATCATGACTTGAACCATAGAGTCAGGGAGAAACCATGTAGATTTTCCCTTCGTCATCCAACCTTGATCTGTCTGGATCCCTCCTAGCTCAATCCATCTCTTTATTTCTTCTGGGGTAGCATGGGCCTGAATATCAATTACATCTAGAGCGGGATCCTTGACTGCCATACACTTTGTCGGTACTATTGTCTTTGTCACATCAGTTGTCTGGGTGTGAGTCAGTGCTGTATGTTTTGCTGTCTGGTCTGCCAGGTCGTTACCCTGGGAAACAGAATCTGTGACCTTAGTATGTGCTTTACACTTCATGACTGATATGCCCGAGGGCAAATGTATTGCTTCTAACAGTGCTTGAATGAGAGGACCGTGTTGTATCTTGGCACCGTGGGAGGTCAAAAAACCTCTTTCTTGCCATAACATGCCGAAGTCGTGTACGACTCCGAACGCATAACGGGAATCAGTGTATATGTTGACATTTCTGTTCTTGGCTAGTATACAAGCTCGGGTCAGAGCGATGAGCTCTGCTGCTTGAGCGGACAATGTGTCAATACGATATGTTTCTTTAACTTCAGTTTCAGTGGTCACTGCATATGCGGCCACTAATTCTCCTGTACTTGTTCTCATGCATGAACCGTCCACATAAAGTGTCAGGTCTGGGTTTGTCAGTGGAACATCTGTTAAATCTCGTCTAGGCTTTGTTACTGCATTAATGATCTCTATGCAATCATGCAGGGCTGGATCTGTCATAATTGTAGGTAACAGTGTTGCGGGGTTCAGAATACTGCAGCGCCTGATTTCTATGTGTGGCTGGAATAACGTTAATTCATAACCTGTCAGTCGTGCTATAGTCAAGTGCTGAGTCTGGGTTCTGTTTAACAGAACCTCTACAGAGTGTGGAACTTGTACTGTTAATTGATGGCCTAAAACAATTGAATCGCTCTGTCTGATGGCTAATGCTGTTGCTGCTACTGACTTCAAGCACGCAGGGAGTGCCTGGGCTACTGAATCCAATGTACTTGAGAAATAAGCGCAAGGCTTATGTGAACCTGCTTGATCTTGAGTGAGGACAGACAATGCTGTACCATCACGTTCTGTAACAAAAAGTGTAAACGGTTTGCTGTAACATGGTGTCGCTAAAACTGGTGCTTGGCATAAGGCTTTCTTTAATTCTTCAAAAGCTTGTGTGTGTTCCTGAGTCCAAGGGAGGGCAGTCGAAGTCGCTGCCTCCTGTGTCGTTAACTGGATGAGTGGTTTAGCTAGAAATGCATATTGAGGAATCCATTGTCTGCAGTATGAGGTGAGGCCTATGAAGGCCCGCACTTCCTTTTGTGTCTGGGGTTGTGGCATATTTACAATTAACTGAATGCGATCGGGAGTGAGCTGTCTCCCCACTTTGGACAGCAAGTGACCCAAGTACACAACTTGCTGAACACAGAATTGTAGCTTCGAAGGAGACACCTTGTGTCCCTTGTCGGACAGAAAATGTAAAACTGTCAGTGATGCTTGTTCACATTCGGGCTCACTTCGTGCGGTGATCAGTAGATCATCGACGTATTGCAGTAAAGCGGTGTTAACTGGCATTTGAATACAATCTAGTTGTCTTTTCAGTGCTTGACTGTAGATGCTGGGGCTTTCTGTGAATCCTTGAGGTGCGCGTAAAAATTTGAAACTGCGTCCATTTAAACTGAATCCGAAGAGATATTGGCTCTCTGGATCAATAGGCACGCTGAAGAAGGCGTTCTTGAGGTCAATTACAGTAAAGAACGTCGCTTCTGAATCAATACCAGTCAATAGGGATGAGATGTCGGGAACCACAGGGTACTGTGGAATAATGCATTTATTCAGTTCTCGAAGATCAATCACCAGCCGATATACTGGCGGTGCATTGGGATCGGTACGTTTAAGAATCGGAATAATGGGTGAATTACAGACATTGGAGTCGGTCTCTACGACCACTCCTTGGGCAATGAGCTCTTCAATGATTTTCAGTAAAGCCACTACAGCATCGGGTGGTAACTTGTATTGTCTGATTCTCGGTAAAACAACACCTGCCTTGAGTGTAACGCGGTATGGAGTGATATGCATGCAACCTACATCAGTTGGGCCTTTTGCCCACAAGTAATCTGGCACATTTTTCAACCTGACATCGAATTCTCGTAAAACATAATGACCCTTGAAATCCCGTAGAAAGAGTCTAACTCCCTCCGGGGAACAGCAGATTATAGCTCCTAGAGCCTTCAATGTTTTAATTCCTAACAGATTTTCTGGACATGATTTTGTAAGTAACAAGTCTGTAACACGTGATAATGGACCCACAGCCAGGGGGACGGGTTCTGATACCTCATTTACAATAGGCTGTCCTGAAAAACCAAGGGAAACATTCTGTGAGCCTGAGAGGGGTGCCCCTGGGACTTCATCATGGCTGATCGTAGTGCGACTTGCCCCTGTGTCAATTAAAAACTTTCTGTCTTTTCCCAATACGTGACTGTGTACATAAGGACCTTCTTGATCTACAGGAATTTCAATAAGAGGCAAGCCAACTTCCCTCTCTAGGCTGTTTCATGTATATCGGGGGTAATCTGGATAAGCGGACTGGGCATACTGGTACATCTGTTGCGAAACTTGCTGAGACGCGGCAATGGGCTGTGGCTGTGGTACCGCTACTGTCTGTGCTGGAGGTGAAGAAGCATGTATAGGCTGTGTATTCTGTGTATTCTGTGAAGACTGATGCTGGTTATGGTCTTGTCTAGGCGGATGCGGTCTTTCTTTAGTTTTACCTGTTGCTATATTATGTTTCAGGACTGGGCATTCATGTACGTAATGACCTGGCTGCTTACAGTAATTGCATGTCCCTTTAACGGGAGCTGTAGGGTGACTTGTCTGGGTCCCACCCTTTCTCTGACCATCGGCTGGGACCGTCTGAGCTACTAACATTTTCATCTTCGTGTCTTTCATGCGTCTTTGTTCCTGATCCTGCTCTTCTCTAATTCTGTTCTGATGATATTGGAGCATCTGTAACATCTGGGATGGCGTATTTGCCTGCCAAGTACTTTCAACTTTGTACACTCGGTTTTTAACTAATGGTAGGGAATTCTCGACTAGTTTTGATACAAAAAGGTGTGGATATGACTCACTACTTGGTTTGAGGCCACTATTGATAATGAAACATTTCTCGAATCTTGAATAGAAGTCACTAGTATCTTCATCATGTTTCTGTTTACAGGACGAGATTGCGTCCCAATCTTCCTTTCTAGTTGTCAATAATCTTGGCAGGACCTGTACTATTAAACCGGGTAATGCTTTAGTCTTATCCCCAAGGCCTACCCCTGGGACACGTTTATTTTCTTCGTCTTCTATCTCTGCCCATGCAATCTTTGTGTCTCCCACCTCCCATTCCTTTTCCTTTAGTTTCTCGTAGATGCCCGTGGGCAACAGTACTTTTAACATTTTCATGATATCATCATATGTGTAATCCCCCATCAGTAACATGTCTTTAAGCTCTCTGTGAAAACCTGCGGGATCTTTATCATGACACGGTACTAGTTTCTTCATTTCTAACAGTTCTAACTTGGTTAGAGGCGTGTGTACATATACACGTTTCACTTAATACTGGGTACAGCTAATTGTACAAGAAACACAATAATTCACATTAAAAACGGTCACATTCACATTCATACCACGACATTAATCACATGAAAAGACATTTGAGACATAGATGACTACCCCCTATACTGGATGTACTGCTAAACAGTACAGATACACTGATGTAACAGTGCAGAAATTCAGAAATTCAGAATACTAGATATACTGCTAAACAGTATAGATACACTGCCTAGAAACAGTGCAGACCGGACTTGTGTACCCAAACCCGTCTAGATACGTCCCAGCAATGGTACTCACCGGGAAGCACGGAAACAGAAGGCCTCGGAAAACTCGACTGGACTCGATTCGACACTTCGGAAAACTTCGGAAAACTTCGGAAAATATCGGAAACCTGGTGGGCCTCTTGACACCTCGGACCTTGCTTCTTTCGGCTAGGCTCTGGTCGGGATCCTCCGCACTCCTCACCGCCTCGTCTGGGTACTGATCGCAGTCTTCGTCACCTCCGTGGGTCAGAGGGAGATGCAGGAAATCCTGCCGGTACGCGTAGTTCCATCTAACTGATGGCAGGGGACACAGCTTGCAATGCACCAACCGGCGCGTGAGGTGGGGGAGGGGTCCCTGTTCGGGCGCCAAAATGACGTAAATAATTAATTTACTCTCTTAATTTCTATGCAGGTAAGTACTTAATCAATAATAACTCAATCGGAAAGAAAGAAACAGAGTCCGTGGTGTTAGAGTTCTTAGGGGTTTTTATTCCTCAAAAAGGAATGGTCTAGACCAGGATATCATGTTCTGACCACCACAGGGGTGTCAGAAGGGATAGAGCGCTGCATTTTATTACATTACATAGCTTATATACTTAATTCATGTCATAGGAAACAGTTATAATGGGCGTAACAGCTGAGAGAAGACAAGATAACAGTATACACGTGTTACAAGTACGTAATCAGAAGGCGTGAACTAGGCGTGAACTGGAGGTGTGTGCTAGACATGTCACAGGTAGGTGTCACAAAGGGGTGGCACTAACAGAAATGTTGCAATGTCAGCAGAAATCGGAAGCTTGGATGCGCGCGCAGCTGCATGACGTGTGATTGACGTGAAGTAGGAGGGTACAGGGGACTTGACATTTACACTGACGGAAAGAGACAGAAGTCTGGCATGTCAGATCAACTTGTGCTTCTATCATATCTGATATCTGGTGTTTAGGAACTAAGCTATCTGGGCGGAAAGGTCTCTAGGGCAGAAGCTATTCTATACTTGCTGTGAGTGCGTGTATAAGCGCCTGAGTGTCTGTATGAGAAGAATGGGGGCATGGGCCTTCCATGGGAGCATGGCAACAGGGCTATGAATTACTTGAATTATTTGCACAGAGACAGGCCGGCCCTTTGGCTCTGCAGCTGAGGAAGATGTTTACTGAAGCTAGCAGGCAGGAATGTATTTTCGGGGAGCGGAACAGATAACTCGAAGGTTATAGTCAATCTTGGCAGACAGCAGGCTAAGCTGAGCGCGAGGGGCCGCGCTGAAAGTAAGTCAGAGTTCACGGGTACAGAGGCAGCCTGGGCAGAGGCCCTTGGAATCAGAAGCCGGAAAAGAGGCTCGGTGGCAGAAATTCAGGGCCTACTCAGCTAGAGCTGAAAAACGTAGAAGTACACTACAAAAAGACGTTGGCATAGCATACTTAGGAACGGGGTATCCAACCCATTCAGGGTGGGTCTGAAAGAGGACATGTTGATGTTGGACGCAAATGTATTTGCGTCTTCATAGCTGGTACAGGAGGGAAATTACATGCACTTTAACTCGTACATGGAGACGGTGGGGTACGCGCTAGGGAACACAATTTGACCATAAAATTTACATTTCCTCATATGAAAGAGAACTAGTCACTATGTAACATACACATACCAGACAAAAGTGAATGTTTTCACTGTGGGTTCAGAAATCATTTTGCAAATACCCCAGTTGCCAAACTAAGGGGCAGATTTACAAAGAGCTGACGCATCTGCAGTGATGCACCAGTTTCCTTGCGCCAGCGTCAAAAGTCCTTGCACCACTAAATATTTGCTGTATTTATATTACAGTGCTCCATGGAGCAAGGATTAACGAATGTGTCAGTAATTCTTACGCATCTGTTCCCCCAAAATACACGCATTGTTGGAGTTGTGTCGCAACACGCCCCAACTTCAACAATGTATTTTGAGGCCTATCCCTACTGTACTGCGTCAATCCTTATGGCGGCTTCAAGCAGGCATAAGGTTTTGATGCAGTGGTGTCCTAAAAGTGACACAGTGAAATCTTGTAGACTGCGTCACTTTTACGAGGACTTCCTGCATGGGAACGCCCACTGTGCATACTCCCTAGATCTGTCACATTGTAAATAGGCTGCATAGTTTGTGCTCCCTTTGTGCCAAAAAAGTGACGCAATGACGGCGCAAGAAGGTGCAAGGGGCTTGTAAATCTGTCCCAATGTATTCTTGTTGCCATAATTGGGGACAGATAGGTCACTCTGCCAAAGTGTGTAAAGAACAATCCAGTATCCAAGTTAATTTAGATAAAACTGGAAATAAACTCAGACTGTCAAGTTCTGACATTAAGCAGAATATTAAGTTTGTCTCCATGCGAATGCATGGCTCTCTTCATCTTATTGGCTAGTCAGATATTTCACTAAACTTTTAGAGGAGGACAGTTATGAGCTGAAGCTCCCAGATATCAATCCTGGTTGGCATAACAGTGAGCTCATTCCATCAGAAGGCATGATGCAAAGTAAGATTGTATTTAATGGGAGGTCTTCGTCTATGTAGCCAAGAAAGGGTCAAACTTACTCAGAGGGACAAATCAGAAGTACTTTAAGATTTAAGCTAGACCTTCATTAAATTGACACTGTTTTATTAGTTTAAATTTTTTCTTGTGGAGAAGATGTATACAACTGATGTTTTTTTTCTAATGGACTTGGGTTATGTCTAAGTACCAACATTGCATTACCTAAAGTCCTATGCCAAACCAGTAGTCATTAAGCTTCAATCACTTCTCATGCCTACACCTCTTAAAGCAGATCTACACATTTTATTAGAACCTTTAAAACATTTCTGAGTGTTTCTCAGTATTTGGCCTCTATTGATATTGATACTAAATCCAATGGAAAGGATATTCAGCTTTGTATTGACCTACTTGACCTGTACAGTAAATTCTGCATTCATAGGTATCCCTTGCCAGGCATACTTGATATGCTGAGCTTGGTCAAGGATGCCTGTTGCTTTAGTGTACTTGACCTGTCCAGAAATTATGCATTTTGACATCTGACACATTTTATGTTACAATGTGCTCAAGGCAATGTTAGAATTTATCATCTCTGCTCCTCATATTAGCCATTGATGTCTTTTCTTGCCTATGTATGCCTATGTTATTTTGATATTTGCGAAAAAACCCTGAGGCAAATGTGGCACTTTTGATTAGAGTGATCATTCAATTTGGAAAACATTTTGGCATCTCTATAAACTGATGGCACTGTTTCCTATAACTTTTAGTACTAAGCAGTTTGAGTTGAAATTCCCCATGTTTTATGTCACTGACTCTGGTACATTTTTGGGTATAATTATAGGAAGAGGATATCATTCATAGGAGAGGAGATCATCCAGCTTAATGTTTGTTCAGTAATCAAAAACTGGCCTTTTAGGTGGTAACCTGGCTTAAACTGCCTCTATCACTAGCAGGCAAAGATGTTTTAATTAAAATGATTGTACTCCTTTTTTTTTGTCCTGATCTCACCTTTAAGAATATTGCAGTGTGTTACGGCCGTTGTTATGGAGTTAAGGTGTAATCATAGGACCGGGTACCTTGCATTGTCAATTACCAAAACAGTCTAAGATCTTGGCCCATATTGATAAGGGGTTGCCAGAGGTTAGTCAAGGTACTGCTAGAGCCAGCAAGATCAAGACGAGCCATCGCAAATGCTGATTTAAGACAATCTTCCGTTCTTGGGGGCTTGGGCCTTTCCATTTCAGACAGATTTCTCTACGTGCCAGCAAAATAAGACATAATATTAATCCTCTGTCCCGCACTGCAAGGTCTTTTGTTGAGGAGCAATCATCGGCAAAGAAAACTAAAGACCCGTTGGCCACAATACTCAAATCAAAGATCCTGCATAAAAATTCCCAATCCCTTCCCAAAACGATCCCAACGCCGGGCACTAAAAAAAAACATGAATGTCGTTAGCTTTAGGGGCCATACATCTGTGACACTTCGGCTCGGGGGTTGGGGCACATTTAGCTATTTTAGCTGCGGTGTAATATATTCATTTAGTGGCAAAAAATGATTCTTCTTTAAACTGGCTGATTTTGTAAACTTATAAAGAGGTTTTAAAGAAGGTTCTAAAAGGTCCCCTATTGTGGACTCAAAGGGGGATTGATTCCATGCAGAAGGCTGTGATGGCATGTTATTATCATCTGCTTCAACCAGTTTTCTATACCATATTGAGACTTCTTTCTTCAGCAGTTGTGGTGATTTAAAAAGAAGCTCAGTATCCCAATCACCCCTTATTCCCCTGCACTCTGCCTCAAACCAAGATTTTAATTGTAAAAACTTAAATTTAGATATACCTGAGCCTATCCTAGCTCTCAGTATCACCCACGGGTGTATACCATTTGCATCCCCCAGAATTGACCAAGAAGAGACTCCAGCTCTCTTGATTAATACGGCCAGTCCATCTTTAAGACACAGAGGGGTCCCTAGGGAGTCCCATACAGGGGCGTGGTCCAAATAGTAACCTATCACACACCTATTCCCTACTTTAAACCAGATTGCTAGTGCATTTTTCAGGACCTTCAAGCGCACTTTTTTGAAAAACTTTGGTGACCCATATTTATAGAGAAATACTTCTGTACTGCCCCCCTCTTCATTCTTAACCATCTCACTAAGCAGTGCCCCCCATGCTGAAGCCACAGGGTTTGCCAGAAGCATCCAGGTGGCATTAAATTGAAATGCTACCAGGTACCAGCTGATGTCTGGAAGAGCTAGCCCACCCTTGACCAACCTCCGCCTCAGTGAAGTAGTGTGGCTCACTGGTTAGAGGCGGCAGACCCGAGAGCAGAGGACGGCCCGGGACCAGGGTTCGATTCCCGGCGCGGCAGGTTTCTGGACCAGGGTCAGCGGACTCGATAATTCTCTCGCCTCGGTGCCCACTCTGATCAGCGATCACACTCGGCAACTCTGGGCATTAGCTTGCCTCATCTTCACTAACGGCCCCACCAGACCGCCGGGGATGCCTGGTCTCACCCTGGAGATACCCATTAAGGGGCCATCTCTCAGGGAAGCCAGGAAGGGTTTCGCAGCGGTCGAAGCGCCTTGGGACCCTACGGGTAAGTAGTGCGCTATATAAATGCCAATACATACATTTTTCCCATGACAACCTCACTCCTTTGTCTCCCCATACAAAACTCCCAATCTTACTCTGTATTTTCATAATAGCCTGCTGGGGAAATGTCTAGGGGACGGCATTGAAGATATAATTCAACTTAGGAAGGATAGACATCTTGACTAAGTTTACCTTACCAAATATAGTTAGAGGGAGATTCTTCCACCTTGCGAACAGAGGATCTACTTCCTTAGTAACTTTTTTCAGGTTCAAGCGGGCTATCTTATCCAACTCTCTAACTATAGTAATGCCGAGATATTTAAATTCTGTACTGGTCTGCCCCCTCCACTGCTCAATGTTCCAGCACATTACCTCCGTCTTGGTGGAGTTTGCTAGATATCCCGAAATTAAACCAAACTCCCCCAGGAGGGTATCAACTCTTGGTATTGTTACTGCTGGGTTGCTGGTGTAGAGAATATTATCATCGGCATATAGTGCTATTTTTGAATGAATATTGCTGAGATTGGAAAGGAAAAATTTGTTCATCTAACCTTATAGCCTGAGCCAAAGGCTCTCTATATACATCAAACAACAGGGGAGATTAGGGGCATCCCTGCCTAGTTTCCCTCTGAATCTCGAAACTAGGAGTAAGAGACCCATTTATCAGGATTTTTGCTGAGGCTCCTGGTAGCATTGTCTCAGAGTGTGGATAAACACGGGCCCGAAGCCCATTGCTTCCAGTACCTCCCAAAGATAAGACCAGCAAACTCTGTCGAACGCCTTGGCAGCATCTAACGCGATCACCGCCAAGGGTTCTGCTCTTACTGTGGCAAGATCTATATTGCCAATGAGTAGCTGCGTTTGTTCCTGTGTGTAACGTCCGTTGATGAATCCCTTTTGGTCAGAATTGACCAGACCGGGAGCCAATTTGGGTAATCTCCCAGCTAATATACCCATGAAGATTTTATAGTTGGATTTAGCAGGGAGATCGGACGATACGAGTCTGCTCTCAGAGGGTCCTTCCCAGCTTCAGGTATTAGGACGATAGTTGCTTCTCTCCATGAACTGGGGATTTGCCCTGTTGGATTGTAAATTGACTGAAATAGAGTTCCCAAGGCTGGAGTAACCTCATCCAGCAAATGTTTATATACCTCATTTGGGAGGGCATCCAAACTGGATGCTTTCTTGTTTTTAGATAGCCTAATTTGAGTTTTATTCTCTTCCACAGAGATCAGAGAGTTCAGGAGGTCTTTACCCACTTGCGTAAGGGAAGATAGAGATTTAGTGTTCAACCATGATCGTATCTGATGTTTTGAAGGACATAAATTCTCTTTATAGAGATCTGAGAAAAGGGAGAGCGGGCAGTTCTTTATATCCTCTATGTCTGTAGACTTGTTCCCACTGTTGTTTATAATTAACCCGCTAATGTTGTTTTTAGTGTGGTCAGTTCTAGCTTTCCATGCTAGTAGGGCACTGGCCTTCTCCCCATACTCATAGTTCTCCATGTTTTTATTTAGCTATTGAGCCTTACACTTCTCATCTAGATTCCCTCTAAGGTCTTGCCTGGCTAGTTCAAGATCCTCCTGATTGTACTCCTGAAAAATTTCTTTACTACGCTTGCGATAGAATTGATTGGACTGATTTGGGAAAATAGACCAACCCCCAAACACAAGAGGTTGGTTTGAAATAACCTACCGAGAAATCTACTATTTAGTCCACTTGAGGGACAGTAAAACAGAATTGAACAGCAGCACCCTCTGGCACACTACCTGGTGCAGTTCGCAATGCTCAACAAGCTCCCGGTGCTAAAGATCTGTGAGAGAAGTGGAATGTGCCAATTTCTGCCCATTCACGGAATCCTGAGGAATCTTGCAGAGTTTTGATGAAATTCAACAGAATTTCATGGAGTAGTACTCTGTAAGGTCTGCCGACACCTCCATTTAACCATATATATATATATATTACCTACTGGCAGTCACCATAGTTAGTTATAGCTCTGATTTTTTTTTTTTGCAAATATCTTTTTATTGCAGCAAGATCAGAAATGCAGACAGTAGATTTAAGCCATTCCCCTTGGTGTTCAGTGAAAGCGCCGCTCCCTCACCCCTGTATCACACAGCCATTCAGCTCGCACCCCGGAGGTCGAGCGGCTAAGTCATAGGTACAAAGAAACTGCGCTGGACCGTTCTGTACATGGCTGTAGCCACCAAGTGGGTGGGAAATGGCAGAGCTGCTTTTGGGTCCTAACACTCCCTCTCCCACGTCCCAAGTCCAGTGTGAGCCAGGAGTCCCCGTACATCCTTCATGAACAAAACCCCCTCCCCTTCCCCGTAACCCCCTCAACCATTCCTACCCCGCCACCCTCGTCTAGGATCCCCCCCAGCTTCTCCCCACCCCTGCCCAGTCCCCCCACCCCCCCAGGCGTGCCAGAGTATCACCTAACCGAGCTCTCAACCCCTTCACCAAGATCAGCTCCGAAACAAGGCCCCAGGATTTATCAGCAATCATTCATAAATCATCACAATGGGACGCAAGGGTAGTGAAATAGCAGCGCGGGCTTATACTGTCCCCCCGTCAGGCGGGTGTCCCGCAGGATCCGGGCTATGCACCGGGGAGTCCTCCTCCTCCACATCCAGGAGCGTGAGATCTAGGACCAGCCCCTCCCACGCCCTGGCTCTCTCCAGTGCCATGTCATTGTCTAACCTAAGCACCGCTCGCAGGCGAAGCTCACCCTCACATCTGGCCCATTTAAGTAGCTCAGCCTTCCAGCGCTCTACTACGGGGCCCCGGGCCGCCTTCCACTGGGACGTAATGGCCCGCTTCGCCAGGAGAAGCCCCAAGTCCAGGAACTTGCTAGTGACTTTATTCTTTGACGTGTGTGGGAACCAGTGTAGTATGCAATGTGCCATGGTGAGTTGCAGGTCCCTCTCCGTCACCTCCCTCAGAACCTCCACTACTTCCTCCCAAAAGAGCCCCAGCTCAGGACAGGACCAGAACATGTGTTGAAAGTCTGCGGGATCCGCCGGGCAGCGCGGACAGGACGCCGGGTGTGCCGGGAAGTATTTATGTAGTTTGTCAGGGGTCAGGTAAGCCCTATGTAGGACATAAAAGTGCACCAGCTGGAATCTCGCGTTGCGCGTGCCATTCCGGGCTCCCTCCAGTATGCCATTCCAGGCCTCCTCGGGGATCTCAGTCACCAGATCGGCCTCCCATTTCGTCTTCAAGGCCAACAGTGGAGCGATGGATTCCGAGAGCATGCGTCGATATAGGCACGTGACCGCCCTGACCGTCCCCGTCATCATCACGACCTACTGGCAGCCCAGCGACAGCGTCGGCTCCGACATGCCCGCCCCCCAGTGCCTGCGAATCGCCGCCGTTAACGCCGCATGTAGGAGGAAGTCCCCCCCGCCAGCTCAAAGCGCTCCTGCAGGAGATCGAAGGGCAACATCACCCCGTTTTCGTACAGATCGCCCATGGATGAGAGCCCCCGCTGATCCCAACCGGCCAGCCCGTGCCACGAGCCCCCGTGCGGCAATGTCTCGCAGAGTCTAAGTGGGATCTCAGGTGCGTACGGGACCGTGACACCGCACCTCCGGCGGTATCTGTTCCAGCATTTTCGGGCCGTTGCAAACTCCTGCGTGAGGTGGAAATCCCCCATCGGAAGTCCCAGGACAATCCGGGACAACACCTGGACCGGACCCGCCGGCTCCCCCGACCCGTCCGCCTCTCTCCTAGCCCGCGCCACCCACTGTGTCAGCCACTGCAGCTGTGCCGCCAAGTAGTAGAGCTCATAGTCCGGGACAGCTAGACCTCCGTCCGCCCGAGGGCGGAGGAGTGTGGCAAGGGCCACCCTACGCCTGCCCGCCCCCCATAGAAAGCCGATGACCATCGATCGCAGCCGTCGAAAGTAGCTCACCGGGATCCAGATCGGGAGGGTCCCGAAGAAGTAAAGCAGCCGCGGCAGGGTCACCATCTTGAGAAGCGCCACCCTCCCCATGAGCGATAATGGGAGCGTGCCCCAAAAGTCGAAGTTCCCTTTAGCGTGCCTGATTGCCGTACCGATATTCCCCTCAAGGATATCGGCACTGTCATGAAAGATCGAGGTGCCAAGATACTGTAGGCTCCTCTCTTCCCAAGTCACGCCTTCCGTAGTTAGCGGGCATGCTCTCCGTGGGCGGGCCGGGAATAGGTGGGATTTCGCCCAGTTCACTCGGAGGCCGGAGACCTTACTCAGCGATTGCAGGAGAGTCTTAGCCCCACGCAGGGAGTCCGCCGAGTCCGCCAGGAACATCAGTAGGTCATCAGCGTATAATGCGATGTGGTGTATTTAGCCATAGACGTCCTGGCCCTGATATGCCCGGCCCAGCCGGGCCCGCGCCGCGAGGGGCTCGACAGCCAGGGCAAACAGCAAGGGGGAAAGAGGGCATCCCTGACGGGTGCCCCTGCCCACCCCACACATCTCAGAGATGACCCTCCCTGTTCTGACTCTCGCCGTCGCGTTCGTATAGAGCAGCCTCGTCCAATCGACGAAGCCTTCGCCAAGGCCCAGAACTCGTAGTACATGGAAGAGGTAAGGCCATTCCAGGCTGTCGAAGGCCTTCTCCATGTCGACAGCAAACACCACTGCCTCGTCGCCGTCGTATGTGTCAGCCTCTAGGATATGCAGGAGTCGTCGCACATTAAGCGCCGTGTTGCGGGCCGGGATGAAACCCGACTGGTCCGCATGTACCAGCATGGGCATGTGGGGGAGCAAACGCGTCGCCAAGACCTTGCTCAGGATCTTGTAATCCAGGTTGAGCATGGACAGGGGGCGGTACGCCGATCTGTCCCATGGCTGCTTCCCCGGCTTCAGTAGGGGGACAATCAGCGCCTCCCTCGTGGTCGCAGGGAGACAGCCCAGCCGCCTCGACTCGTTGTACAGCCACGTCAGCCGGGGCGCTAGGAGATCCACGTAGGTGAGATAGAATTCTGTAGGGAATCCATCGGTGCCCGGTGTCTTGTTTCTCGCCATGCTCTTGATGGCGACCCGCACCTCCCTCTCCTTGATCTTGTCCCGAGTCGTTTCGCGTCCTCCTCTTCCATTTCCGGCAGGTCAAGTCCCTCCGTAAAGGTCTGGAACTCCTCCACCGAAGGGAGGACCCTGCTGCGGTAGAGCTCTGTATAGTAGTCGTAAAACAGCGCGTTGATCCCCTGCTGATCAAATCTCGCCGCCCCGCGTGGTCTCTGAGCTCAAGGATGACCGAGCTCCGGCGGGCCGGGTTGGCCAGCCAGGCCAGAAGAGCCCCCGATTTGTCGCGTTCCGAGTGTGCCCGCGTGAGGTAGGCCTTGTAATCAAAGCATCGGAGGCGCTCCACCGTCGCCGCCACCGCCTCCCGCTCCCCCAGCAGGGCCTCGTGAGTGTCCGGCCGTTCAGGCCTCTCTCTCTCCAGCCTCCGCAGGGTCTCGTCCTCTTTCTCAATTTCTGCCAGTAGCGTTCTCCGCACCCCCGATGACGTCGCAATGCACTGGCCCCGTAGTACGGATTTGAAGGCGTCCCATTCCGTCGTGGCCGAACCCGCCGTGCCCGCGTTAATCTGGAAATACGCCTCAATGCCCGAGGCGATCGTGGTACGGAAGAGCTGATCTTCCAGTGCCTCAGGGCGGAGTTTCCAAGCCGGTATTCTCGAGCTGATCTGCGACCAGCGCAGCCGCACGAGAAGCGGGTTGTGGTCAGAAATCGAGCGCGTGAGGTACTCGCTGTGGCACACTTCCGCGTGCACGTCCTGTGAGCACAGGAAGGCGTCAATACGGACATGTAACTCGTGGAGGGCGGAGAAGAATGAGTAGTCCCTGTCCGACGGGTGGTTAGTCCTCCAGGAGTCAACCAGTCCCCACTGGCGTTGCCAGGCTGAGCGCGCGAGTGCGAGTCTACCAGCTGGTGCGCTCGGAAGGGGGGGTGGGATCTATCCAGGGCGACGTCGGCCACACTGTTAAAGTCGCCGCCCAGGAGCAGGGGCTCCACTAGGAACTGGGCTAGTTTATTGGACAGTAGGGAGAGGAATGCAGGTTGGTCCACATTCTGGGCGTACAAGCAACCCAGGTTAAGGTCCCTCCCGTCCAGCTTGCCTCTCACCATTATAAATCTCCCCTCCGGGTCAATTACCTGTTGTGTGCACTGAAAGGGGACCCCCGCCCGTATCCAGATGGCCACCCCCCTAGCATAAGCAGAGTAACCGGTGTGAAAGACCTGCCCCCTCCAGCGCCTCTGCAGTGCCCTCCCTTCTTTGTCCAGCAGATGAGTTTCCTGAAGGAAGGCTATGTGTATGCCCCGCCTGACCAGATAGGAGTGGATCTTATGGCGTCTATGCATCGAGTGCATCCCCCTTACGTTCCATGTGAGACAATTGTAGCCTAGGTCGGATCCCATGGTAGTGTCCACCAAGCCCCGTTCGCCCTCTCAGCAACCCCCCCGGCACGCCTAGGTCCCACCCTCGTCCCCCCCCCAACTTGCATAATCAAACTACCCCAACACCCACACCCCCGGACAGACAACCAACGTGGAAACCCCATCCAAACTCAAGTATCAGAAAGCGTGTCACTACAAAATAGGACTGGAGAGGCAGCGATGCCGGCTCCATACAAGCCCGAAGCCCCCCGCCCCCGCCCCAACACCCCTAACAACAAACAGGAGAGGTCCCCCGACTCTCCCCGTCCCCAAAGTCTCAGTAAGAAGTCCCGGGGGCACCCGCATCTCACTGCATAGCGTCCGGAAGTGGCCCCCCCACCTGCACGCCCCAGTACCTTACTTATGTGGCCAGTGTTCCACGAGCCGTCTCAGCCAAGGATACCATCCGCTGTCTGGGGAGTCACCACCGGCATGTCTGTCTCTGACAGCTCGTGCCCACTGCTGGAGCCAGGGCTGGGAGCGCTGGCCTTCGACTGCTCCGACGTGCTGCTGGAGGGGCTGGCGTCCCCCTGGCTGATGGCCGCCACTGCCTGCACCGCCTTGGCTCGTTCCTGCTGCCAGCCCGAAGGGGAGCCAGAACGTCGCGCCGGTGCCGTTTCCGTGGAGTGTCTCCTGGGAGGGGTCCGTGTTGCGGGGTCCGTGCCCGGCTCCCCCCTCGCGTCTAACCAGCTCCAGGCCTCCTGTGGCGTTGTGAAAAAGTGCGTGCGTTCTCCATCGACCACCCGCAGTCGCGCCGGGAACAGCATAGCATAGGGTAGTTGTAGCGATCTCAATTTCCGCTTGACCGCCAGGAAGGAGGCCAGCTGCTTTTGCACATCCCTGGTGAAGTCCGGTAAAATCATGACCCTGCCGTTGTCGATTCTTAGGTCCGGGACGTCTCTCACCTTCCGCAGTATATGGTCTCTGTCCCTGAAGTGCAGGAGGCGCAGTACAATCGGGCGCGGAGGCGCCCCCGGTTTGGGGGGACGCGCAGGGACCCTGTGTGCCCGTTCAATGGCAAAGAATGGTGAGAGCCCCTCCGGGGCCACCTCAGATCGCAGCCAGCCCTCCAGGTAGGTGACCGCGTCCCGCCCTTCTGTGTTTTCAGGGACCCCAACGAGGCGGAGGTTATTGCGCCGAGAGCGCCCTTCACTGTCCTCCGCTCGGAGCTCTAGCACCCGTACCTTCTGCGCCATATCCGCCAGTGACTTTTTCAGCTCCACTACATCCCCCGGGAGACTTTTCAGGGTAACCTCAGAGGTCCCCACCCGCTCCTTCAGCTTTCTGTGGTCGTCCTTCAGTAGGGTCAGGTCCGACCCAATGGTGTCTATGCGCTTCTCAAGAGCCTCCCGCGACGCCACAATCGCCTGCATTATGTCTCCCAGGGAGGGGTCTCGCGGGTGGGACGAGCTCCCGGCTCCCTCCCCCCGGCGGGACGTCGTCGACAGGGTGCCCCGGGTCGTCCAGCCGCAGGGCCTCGAAACCCTTCTTCCTGTTGCCTCGTACCATCCTTGCGGGCAGCGCTCGTCCGATGCCTCTGCAGCGGCCGCCTATACTCCCACTCTTTGGACGCCGCAGGTCCGCCGACTCCCTTGCACTCTGGGCCCGCGCCTCGTGGGGTCCAGTCCGTGGAGCCGTCAAGAGGCCAGGTCCCGCTTCACCAGCGTTGTGGGGCACCAGCGCCCCAGGTCTGGGCACCTAGAAGGCTCCGGCAGGGTGCGCGCCACTGAGCACCAGTCCCGATGTGGCCCGCTGTAATCAGGCGTCCCCGGCCAGTTAGGCGCCTCCTCCCGTCCACAAGTTCAGCGCCTCATGAGGGTGGGGAGCCAGCATCACATCCCCCGCTCCCCTCGTCGCCCTCTTCGCTCATGTGCCACCGACCACCTGTGGCGCAGGCTCCCTGGCTATGCCACCGCCAGGAGGGCAGGACAGGTGCTCTCCGCAGGCCCAGCACTCCCCGCGGCCACCGCGGCCCAGCAAACGGCCGCCAAGGCCAGATAGGCGCCTCTTCCCGCCTTCAAAGTCAATGCCTCGTGGGGGAGGGTAGCCAGTACCTCATCCCCCGCTCTCCTCGTCGACTTCCACACTCGTGTGCCCCCAAACCACCTGTGGTGCAGGCTCCCCGTCTGAGTCACCACCAGGGGGGCGGGTCAGGTGCCCCACGCTGACCCAGTGCTCTACGCGGGTCCAGTGGGTCCACAGCCGGCCGCCAAGGTGATCACCGGGTCTCTGTCGGCGCCATTTTGGAGTCAGGCAGGCCGATCGTCCCCCGTCCTCTGAGTCCGCCCGCGAGGGTGCCAGCCTCTGCCCCTCACCTCCGCTCACTCCCGGGGGCTCTCTTCTGGCCGGCGGCCCGCCACCACAGCGCCAGAGGGCTTCTCCTCTTCTCCCGGGCTCCGCCACCAGGCGCGTCACAGTAGGACGGCGGCCGCCATTTTGGGCTCTCTCATCCCCGTGTGCCGCGCTCGCCGCCAAAAGTCCGGCGGGGGCAGTTACAGGGGCCCCCCGTCCTCCAGAGTCTCCCTGCGTGCCACTGATGTCCACCTGGGCACTGTTGAGGGGTCGGGGAGTGCGTCGGGGCGCAGGATATGTGGTGGTGCGAGGCGGGCACGGAGGAGCTCCGGAGTCCCGCTTCCACCTACATCGGCGCCTTAGCCACGCCCCGTTAGTTATAGCTCTGATGTAGTTTCCATACGATGGATATTTTTTCATTTGCCTTCGTGACATTTTCAAAACTAATTTGCCACTCACTTCAGCTGGTGTCATGAAAATTTGGTGGTGATCCATCAATCGGGGCTAAGAAACAGGGGGTGTCCCAAAACTACTGGTTGGGGGATGAAGTATACTTTTGTCTTGAGGGATCTTGGGGTCAAAGAAGCCATCTTGGTACCTTCTGTAAGTCCTACTCAGCGGGATTCCTGAGAGGTGGTCGAAGGCACAGCCTCCTTAATCTCCCACTCTACAAAAGTGACTACAAGTTAAAAAACAAAGGAATTTACCGAGAAAATCAAAGGTTACAGGGATGTTATAGTTAAGAAATGGGATAAACAAATCCGTAGAAATTCACTAAAAGAAATCAAGGTCACAGAGACGTTATAGTTAGGCTCAGGTGTCCCTCCTGCAAAACCAGAGAAATGTAGCCATTATAGTTTGTGAACTATGCACTGCTTATGCCCTTACATATTACATCACTCATGACATGGTCATTGACTGCACTTAAGACCTCATCCACAATATCTCTGACGTACCCACTCACACCCCATATAACATGTTATACAGCCACTCTAACTACCACACTCCCATTCTCTTATCCTTTCACACATGCATGTCACTACTAACACAGCCACTCACTGATAGATCAACACACACATCGACTCACTCACCCATACAACCACTCATACATAGACTCACTAATATAGCCATTGACATATCCACTGATACACTCATATACCCACTGACGACTCATAGAGCTACTCACACACCTACTCAGCCACCCAATAAAATCACAAAGCCACTTACTCACTCATACAGTTACACACACACTCACTAATGCAGATACTAATGCGTACACACTCACCCTTCCAGCACTCTCATATTCACTCACTAACCCATACAATCGCTCATACAACCAGCACTCAATCACACTGCCTTTCACATACCCAGTTACTCACCCATACACCACTGACACATGTACTCACTCACTGACACAGCTATACATACACTCACTTACCCATACAGCCTCATGCATTCACTAACCCATACAGCCACTGACAAAGCCACTAATTTATCAGCCACAGACACTCATACACCCATAGAGGTACTGAGACAGCTGATCACTCACCCATACAGAAACTCATGTGCCCACTCACACACCCATACAACCACTTAGACACCAACTGAAAGATGAATACAGACATTCATACAACCAGTCACTCACCCATACATTTTTAATTAAATCAACCTCTTCAGACTGGAAGATTTTTAAAATGCCACTGCGTAAAAATTTAACTGCTGTACACAAAATCAAATGCAAAAACAACAGTTGATGGACAGAATGCAGAACAATGTCATACATTCACCCCAGTACAGAGATCTGGGCCTAAATCCATAATTGTTTTGCTCACCATGCCATTCCAGTTTGAACCTAGCCATATGCAAATCAGTCTTGACCCTGTGCCCCATGGGAATAGTCCAGCCAGAACTGCCAAGCCAGGTCCTCCCTGGACTGGAAACAAGCATCCTAGGACCAGTTTCAGGCTTTCAGCCCTCATCAGCCAGGATAGCTTGATTCCAGTGGCATGGAGAGCACATGACTCAAGTCTGAGCATACCCGTCCCACTCGGGGTGATAAATGCAAAAACAACAGTTGATGAACAGAATGCAGAACAATGCCATACATTCACCCCGGTACAGAAAATCAAGGTAAGTTTTATTTTCATGCCAGGTTTGTTGTAGTTTAATTAAGCAGCTACTTTTGATTCAAAGAGAAAGGATACCTATGAGAGTTAAAATTGAAAACGGTCTGTTTGGAACCCTTATTTTTACGCCCCCCAATTGATAGATAAAGCAAATTCCTTCAATAGTGATAATGGTATTAATGGAATAATGAATGTATTTTCATGGAAACTCCAACAGGGGTGGACATCCAAGGCGGAAGGCTAGAGTTAGATACCTGTAAACTGTAGAGAGATGTCCTGACCACGTGCCCCACATTGGGGCTAGATGACCATGGGGGGGGATGAGTTGGAGGGGATGTAGGGCTTGGCTGCAGAATATCCTTTGTGGAAGAGGGTTGCTGCTTATGAACCTTTAATTATATATTACAAACATCCAATATCCAAGCATTAGTCATGTATCTCATTGGTGGCGCTTTTACAGCCAAATTGTTAATTGAATGGTTAATCCCGTTCGAGAACGAGAGATCGGATGGCGGGGGAGGTCCCATGACAATGCTCAAAAGGCTTCTTCGCTACTGTCCATTTCCAGTCTTTTTGGATACTCTCAAACTCAGAGACTGCTGTATGCCTCCACTACCACAAATCTTCTCCCACTTTACAGGACCCCCCCCTGCTCTCGTACACCACTTATTCTGCTGCCTGACACCAGTCCATATCACATTCCCACTCCTCCCTTGTCTGGAGATCTCCCCGGCCACAGGCCCTCACTATATTCCTCTTCATCAACATTGCTGCCTGCTTTAGCCACATATTCTGGTACTTAGGACATGGGTCCTCCCACTGGCATCCAGTGGGACACGTCCCATTACAACCTGTGTCATTTTTTTAGCCACCTGTGCCCAGTATTCTTGAAATTTCAGACAGTCCCAGAGAATATGAAAGAAAATATCATTTTGGTTTCACCCGCACACACACTGTAATGTCCCTGCCCTCCCCATCAAAACTGTCCTGGAGTAATACGATCTGTGCAGAATGTGCAGCTGTAGCAGATGAAAGTGCGATCTGATGGCGACCTCTCTTGAACTTTGTATTGCCTCAACCCACTGTTATGTTTAATTCAGGTACCCTGAAATAGGCTCAGGTAGTAAACAAACTTTCATCTAAATTTCACCAGCCATTACACTACTTAACGGTTCTTGGTACTGACCTTTTACATAGTTATGGTACTGCTTACATGATGTGGAGTTTTCTCTAAAACGAGCGTCATTCATTATGCACAAGGAATCTTGGAATCTCAGAAGGACTACCATCTCCTGCACAGTAACTATGTATAAGGGTCTTGCCTTCCGTCAGTCTAGTCCAACATGACACATCAAGGTAGATCCCCTGAAGTTATGACTTTGGGTATATAAACACCATATATTTGTTGAGGTAAGAAAAGTGAAAAAGGACATCCATGCTGACACACTGACGCAAGACGCTGAGGTTCCTGCAAGTAGACACTCCCGCTCGCAATGGTCTGACATCCCTCGCAGGGTATCCAGCTCAAGACCAAGATGGGGACACACAGTCTCTCACTTCAGGTAATGGGGTTGGCTTCGGCCTAGGGAAAGCCTTGACTATACACCTACAAACATGCTAGGTACACGTAGGTACATCCACTTAGGGTTGCATAGTAGGAGTACGCATTTTTACTGACATGTATTTATATACCTGCCTGACATTGTTTTAGCACTATGGTAGGAATCTACCATCCTTTTACTCTGTTGGTTATTGTATTCATTTATATCTGTTTCTGTCTCATGGTTGTCTCAGCAGTCCTATTTTACACTAGAATGATGCTGGTTCAATAAATTCTTATTGGAAACTGTTTGATTCTGTGTACCTCTCCGAGCGAAGTGAGCATGAGTGACTGAGCGAAAAGTACTGTACTGTTTGCACACTTCTGAGGGATCAGGGCTGTCATGTTTGATAGCTGCCAGGAACTATTCTCTCCTTGGTAAAAGGAGTTTACAGTGGCACTGTGAGCTAGCTGGTATACAGACAAACATACCCGATGGTGGGTGTCTGAAATCAGTCTGGACACCAATCCCACAGTCTTTGTTGTCTAAATGCGCAGATCTTATATAGGTTTATAGGAACTACACAACACCACTCCTCATCCTAAAAACCTACTAGGTCTTTTCCTCATGTCACTCTTGGCACCTCAGTTCTGGAACTCCCCCCCCCCCCCCGAATTACGCCAAATCCCCATCTACCCTCTGTTTAGGAAATCTCTCAAGACGTGGCTATTGTCCCAGGCTTTTAAATAACATTGTTTCACTGCACCTGTCCACGCACTCCGGATTAGCGCCAAAAAACCATTGGTGAACGTGCGCTTAATAAATAATTTTATCATATCATATCACTCTTTGTTTCTCAAGGGGGTCCTGGGAGTTGTTTAGCAATTTCTTATAGACCAGGGACAGACTATTTTCTTCTAATGGGTCAGCCTCAGGTACTTGTTCCCCTTTTATTATATGTTTTCAAAGGACATGTCCCAATTGCAGATACCTAAAGTATTTAATTTCAGCCATGCTAATTCTTGACAAAAGTCTGCAAAAGATTAAGGACTGTCCTCTCCATACACCCCTCATATGTTCTATGTCAATCATTACCCAACTAGTGAATCCCTTAAAGCTTCCCACCTCACTCAGCGCATCACTTTGTCATATCGGAGTTTGGGATATTGGGATTTTATTGGTCCATCCCAGGGAATGTGTCACCTCCATCCAGGCCTATGTCAGCAGATTACCCATAGTTTCTTTATTTTAGAGGAACCCTTCAGATTTACCTTGACCTGTTGTAATTTGGCAGCGATTAGGTTAAGCATTAGCAGAAGACATCTTGTATTTAGAGACTATCTTGTCCATTTTGCGCAATCCATTTTGTATTTCTGGCAGCCATTTTGTTTGCCATGTGCTCGCCATGTGCTCTGTCCTACCTTCCTGTTAACTGCTCTTGAAATCTGCCTAGAGACGAGATATATTTAGCCTCTCCTGTTTTGCACATGCTCTGTTGAGCTTGCAGCTGTTGTCAATCCATATCTGTCAGGATGTGTTTACGAGAAACTAGCCACTGTTAGCTCCTCCTACTTGTCGACCCTGCATTTTCTGAATGAACTTATATGTACCTAAAACCAGCATTCTGTACTTTTACCGCCTTCATTTGAGCCCCTTTGTGGGTATACAAGGACCAAGCTCCTTCCAGTCAGTGTGCTACTTCATGCATTACCGAAGGGTGCTGTGTGAATGTAGTTCCACCTCATGTCTTTTTTATTCCAGTTTCTGTGCCAACTTCTTCCTATTGGTCTGAGGACCCTGTGCAAAGAAGGGTGAATCCCTTGCACTGGTAGGCCTTGCTGAGGCTCACCACCACAAATTGGCACTTCCAATGTGGGGCTCATCGGCGTCTCGGATGCCCAAAGGTCTGGTCGCGACGAAGGATTGTAATCTCGCTTTGGACGCAATCGCTGCCTGAGGAGACCTGAGTCTTGGCACCCACGGCGTTTTTCCTTTCTTTCTGATATGACCATCCAGGTGGCGCCGGTCCTTGACTGAGATCTCTTCTGTTGATTCGCCGTGCAGTGACCATTTGGTTGATTTGAGAACTTGGCAATTGGAACCTGGGCACCATTTGATTGGTAAGAGCCGTTCTGCAGCACTTTCTGTTGGTTTGACGCCTTTGACTGGTAAGGTAGTTTAGAAACACTTACTGCGGTTTTGTTTGTATGCCAATATTGAATCTCGTTTGAAAAATATATATGTGTTGCAATACATATAGGCAGGTAATGAGGAGATTTTTCGCTCTATTTTAATTTGTTTGAACGGCGCAACGTACGAAGAGTACTTTAAGCGCTACTTTGATCATAATACTGCATATACTGCACTATTTTTGGCATGCCTGTTTTCAGCACACTTCGTAGGGTGTGTTGCTTTTGTAGTGGTACTAATTTGAGACTTGACGAAGCATAACCAGCCCCCCCCTGAGGGGACGACTAATAAGGACATGTATGTTAAGTATGGTATTTCTTCCATAATGTACAGCACGTTATGGAATAAATATACTTGTAAAGATCCTGAGTTGTGTTGGCCTATGCATGGGTCATTTGACTTGCGAAAGATTCAGTATGTGGAGCAATGGATGTTTAAGGGAAAGGCTAGGCAAGATATGTTTGACTGTGTACAAATGTGGGAGAAAGAAGTGTGTGAGCGAATGAAGCGTGAGAAAAACCTTGATTGAAAAGGGACAGCGAAAAAATATCTATGCGAAAGCATTAGAATTAAAAAATAAGGAAACAAAAGAGGTAAAAGAGAGAGAGGATAGGGAGCACCACTTACGGGTAACTGGCCAATACGCTGTTAGGCAGCCCCTTTATCCTATCCTTAATAAACCACAAGGTGATTTCTTGTTATTAGATCGTTGTCCATTTCCGTATACTCTTCCTTCTGCCCCTTATGAGTCAGATGAGGACCCTCCTACAGAACAGGACAAAGCTAGAGAAACTCGCTCAATGTTATCTGCTGAACGTGTCTCAGATTAGATCAGCTGCGCGTAAAGCCGTTCATAGTACTGCCACTGCTTCTGAACTTTTAGATAGTAATAAAGATTGGCAGGAAAGGGATCAAATATATTTTACCGATACATTTGCCGCAGAGGTTATCGAACGGTTTAGAAAATATTCGGTAGAAATGGAGCCCGATGATGTAGCAGCTGATTGTAAAAATCTACGTGAAGGTTTTTTTGTCTTCTCCCAGGTGGCTGACACGATCAGACGCTTGGTTAAACTGAGTGTTGAGGCAGCCCGTTTGTGAGAGGAGAAAAAGGCATCAGGCGCAGCTGCACAAACATCCCGAATCAATATCGCACAAACTTCTACTCCTTAAACAGATAAGAAAGTTGTAATTATTGTGAAACCCATGCGGGAAGTTGCGCCTTTATATGTTCCTCCTAAGGGAACTGGTACAAATGATGATAAGACTTCTGTAGAGGTAAAGGGTATTTTATTTATAATTGGGTTTACACTCCTTGGAATAGAGCATATGTTATGGCCCTTCAAAATGCATTGCATTGCATTGCAACCACGCAGCCCACAAGGACGCCACCCGCAGACATCACCACCTCATCAGATTAGCCAAGAGATCCTCCTTCAAAGACCGCTTGGATAACAACGCACACAACAGCAAGGAGCTCTTTAGCTCTTCAGCATCGTAAAGGAAATCTCCAACCCCAGCGCCAACGCCAACGACATCCCGCCCTCACAAGAACTGTGCAACTCACTAGCCATCTTCTTCCACTGCAAGATCGCTGACATCCACGACAGCTTCAACACTACAACCAATTCGACTACGCCAGATTCCACCTCTCATGTGAACACTACCAGCGCCAACCGCCTGATCTCCTGGTCCAACGTCAATGACGGTGAGACACGCAAGGTCATGAACTCCATCCACTCAGAATCTCCACAGGACCCGTGCCCACACCACGTATTCAACAAAGCAGACGCAGCCATCGCACCCCCAACTACGGAAGGTCATCAACATCTCCTTTGAAACAGCGACATTCCTGGAAAGCTGGAAGCATGCCGAAATCAACGCCCTCCTCAAGAAGCCCAGGGCGGACGCCAAGGACCTCAAGAACTTCGGGCCCATCTACCTGGTCCTGTCCTGCAAAGGTCATTGAGAAAATCATCAACATGCAATTGGCCAGCCACCTGGAAGACAACAACATCTTGGACCCTTCCCAGTCCGGATTCAGACGAAACCACAGCACCGAGACAGCCCTCATCACCGCCACAGACGACATCAGGTGCCAACTAGACAACGGGAAAACATCAGCCCTAATCCTCTTGGACCTGTCAGCCGCCTTTGACACAGTCTGTCATCGCACTCTAAAGACACGCCTCCTAGAAGCCGGAATCCAAAAGAAGGCCCTTGACTGGACCACGTCCTTCCTCTCCGGCGGAACCCAGAGCGTCTGCCTCCCACCCTTCCGATCCAAAGCCACCGACATCATCTGCGGCGTCTCCCAGGGCTCATCTCTGAGCCCAACGCTGTTCAACGTCTACATGGCCCCCCTCGCACAAGTGGCCCGCCATCACAACCTCATTATCATCTCCTACGCCAACGACACCCAGCTCATCCTCTCTCTCACCAAGGACCCACACACCGCCAAAACCAACCTCCGCGAGGGAATGAAGGCTGTCGCAGACTGGTTGAGGAGCAGCTGTCTGAAGTTGAACTCGGACAAGTCGGAGGTCCTCATCCTCGGACCAACCCCTCCAGCCTGGGATGACTCTTGGTGGCTGACCACACTGGGAACAGCACCAACACCCACTGACCATGCATGCAACCTAGGATTCATCCTTGACTCCTCCCTCTTCATGTCTAAGCAGGTCAACGCCATCTCCTCCTCATGCTACAACACCCTCCGCATGCTCCGCAGAATCTACAAGAAGAACGGTGACACAGGCCCTCGTCAGCACAAGACTGGACTACGGCAACGCACTCTACGCTGGAATCCCAGCCAAACACCAAAAACGACTACAACGCATCCAAAATGCCTCCGCCCGACTGATCGTCAACGTCCCCCGCCACATCACCTCCACCTGAGAGACCTACACTGGCTCCCCATCGACAAAGGATCACCTTCAAGCTCCTCACCCACGCACACAAAGCACTCCACAATGCCGGACCAGCCTACCTGAACAGCAGACTCAGCTTCTACACCCCCACCCACCAGCTCCACTCCTCCAGCCTCGCCGCTGTCCCCCGCATCCAACGAATGACCTCCAGTGGCAGATCCTTCTCCTAACTCGCCGCCAACCCTAGAACACCCTCCCTACCCACATACGGCAGACCCAAGACCTACTCGCCTTCAGAAGGCTCCTCAAGACCTGGCTGTTCGAGCAGTAGCAGCACCCCCCCTCCCCATAGCGCCTTGAGACCCTCACGGGTTAATAGCGTGCTTTACAAGTACTCTGATTGATTGATTGATTGATTGCCTGATCCGCGAAAGAATCCAGCAGCCTTTTATGAGGAAGTTGAGGGTGCAATTAGCTCTTGTACTATGACTTTGCCGGATATTGATTTGTTTTTTGGATTAATAATACCACCTGATATGTGGAGAACTGTGCGTAAAATTGACAAACACGCGACATTTGGAGTATTATGGAAAGGTTTAGAGAAGTTAGATGAAAATAGAGAACCTGCACAGAAACCGTGTCAATTAATTTTTAGATCTTCCGGCAGCTATATTAGTTAAGCTAAAGACGATTATTCCCCCTAAAAATATAGATTGGACTGTATTAGCGTCGTGTAAGCAAAAGGCAGATGAATCGGTTTCAGATTAATTTACACGCTTTGAATAAGCATTCCACGATTTTAGTGGCCATTCATTGACAGTTGACACGGGTAGGCATCTGTTTGTCGATAAATATGTCACAAACCTTTTGCCAGGAATAGCTAGTCACCTAAAGGCCAGTGAGAGTTCATGGACTACCTCTTCTACACTTTCTCTCCTAACCATTGCTCAGTATTATGAACGACAAGAATTATAAGCTAACAATAATGAGGAAAAAATCGAAAGAGTTGAAAACAAAGATTATGTTAGCTCAAGCTTACGGCCCACCTTGTAGAGGTAATGATAGAGGCGGACATGGATCTTATGGTTCGTCTTTTCCTTCTTATACTATGTCGAAATGTGTCTGTTGATCAGTGTGCTTATTGCAAGAAATTTGGACATTGGCTTTCTGACTATCCAGTACTATGTGCTCAGCAGTGTCCACAGGTTTGGGGACAAATGAAAAATCGTTCAGGATATTCAGGACCTAGAGGAAGTATGAATGATCGCGCTAGGTTTGATGTAACTACGCATGGACAGGAGGGGTCTAATACCTTTGACAGGAGGAACCAATATCAAATGCCCGACTATGTGCCATCTGATTCGCAAGATTCTGCTTATGTATAGGATTTAAGTATGGGCGAATTTTGCGAATCTCGCGTTCGCGAATTTTGCGGATTTGCGGATTTTTTTTTTATGTTCGCACGGGTTTCTGCAAGTTCGCGAGGGTTTTGTACAATTTCGCAAATTGCGAAATTGTACAAAACGCGTGCGAACTTGCAGCAACCCGTGCGAACACAATTATATGAAGAGAAAGAAGCTCCTGGCCACAGGAACAGCACGGGGATTGCGCTTTTGAAATTCAAGGATGCAAAGGCCCCTACCCAGCATCACAGCTGATTTTCCACATTAGATTTGGAAAGAGGCACACCTGTCCCGCCTCGAAGACGCTCATGATTGTTTTTGGGCTAATGAATGAGTCACTGATTTTGAGCATCAACTAGTTCGAGCGACCATGCAAAGGCCGCCCTCTACCCAGCATCACAGCTGATTTTCCACGGTAGATTTGGGAAGAGGCACACCTGTCCAGCCTCGAAGACGCTCAGGATTGTTTTTGGGCTAATGAATGAGTCACTGAATTTGAGCAACTAGTTCGAGTGACCATGTGTGTGTTACTATGCAATCGCCCTGAAGGGCGCAGGGGTCCCTTGAGTGACCTGTGAAAGGCTGTGCCTGTAACTATTTTACAATGGCGCCAGCAAGCTGCCAGCGCCGTTGTAAAATAGTTACAAAGTTAGCTTGCACAGGAAGCACTTAGATAAAATAAAGCAGCACCTGCTTCGTTTTATCTAGTGGTTCCAGTGCAAGCTAACTTTGTAACTATTTTACAATGGCGCTGGCAGCTTGCTGGCGCCATTGTAAAATAGTTGCATGAGTGGGGGTTCAACTTTTGAACCCGTTACGCTCGCGGATTTTTTTTTGCGGATTTTGCGGGAAATCCGCAAAATTCGCGGATTGCGGATTTCCCAAAAATCCGCAAAATCTGCGAGCGTAACGGATTTCCCGCTCATGCTTAATAGGATTGCCTAGGATGGGGTAAGGAATCAATTGAAGTTCCAGTAGATCAGAGGGGTCCCTATGTTACAGCACATGTTTTGGGTTCTACTGATCAGTTTCTGGTTGATACAGGAGCTACTCGTAGCGCCTTGTCTGAACAATTGGTTCCAAGGGCTCCCCTGTCTGGCTTAACCATTACATCAATAGGTTTCGATGGAACCCCTTCCCTTAGCTTACTGCTCCATGTCCGTTTTTGCTTTCTCCAAACACACCAGACAATATTGTAGGTCTTGATATGCTTAAATATTTCAGGGCTACGATACGATGTTCTCCGTAAGGAGTACGGGTTATTTTGAATGAAAACTGCCCTGTTATTGAGAGATCCTGTATTGTTAAAGAGGACATTGCACTAGCCTCACTCCCTAGTACTTTGTGGGCTACTTCAAAAACCGATGTAGGGCAAGTGGTTAGTCCGCCAGTGCATATTAGTGTCAAGGAGGGTTCTTCATTGCCAAGACTGCCTCAGCATAATATTTCTCGAGAAAGAGAAGAAGCACTCACATGTATTGTACAAGACTTGATCAAAGTAGGGGTCGTGGAAGAAGTTCCTTACAATGTTTGCAATAGTCCGATTCTTCCCATTTTGAAAAAAGATACTGACACTAGGATCTATAGATTTATCATCGATTTGAGAGAAGTCAACAAGATTGTAGTACCGCAATACCCTGTGGTTTCTGACATAACAACGCTATTTACTTTGGTTCCTCCGACAGCAACTACATTCTCTGTTATAGACTTGAAGAACGCTTTCTTTTCGATCCCTATTCATCCTGATAGCCGATATTTGATCGGGTTCACTTTGAATAATCGATCGTATAGATTTTGTAGAGTTCCTCCAGGCTATACTGAGAGTCGTAGTATTTACAGTCAAGCATTGAAGAGAAACAGCTTGATTCCTTTATTTTACCTGACGGAGTGGCTCTCATACAATATGTCGATGACATATTGTTGGCAGCCGATATGTCTGAACTATGTGAAGAGTGTACTTTGTCTTTGCTTTCTTTTCTTGCTACACACCATCATAAAGGATCACGAAAGAAATTGAAATATTGTAGACCGAACGTGACCTATTTAGGACACCTTCTGTCTAAGGAGGGCTGTGCACTTAGACCAGATCACATCCAAGAAATTTTAGACGCCCCAGTACCCTCCACACAGAAAGATGTCTGTGCATTCATTGGTTTGACTTTGTTTTGTAGGCAATGGATATTGGGCTTTTTACACATTCTTAAACCCCTGCTAGCGCTTTTCACTGAAAAAACTCCGATCCCCCTTCCATGGACAGATGAATGCCAAAATGCTTTTCATCAGTTAAGACAAGCTCTTTGCTCTGCACCAGTGTTAGGCACACCAGATTACACAAAAGCTTTTACACTTTATGCACACGAGAATGATGGGTGTGCATTTTCAGTTTTAGTACAGACACACGGGGACAAGCAGGGTCCCTGTGCATATTTTTTTGCAGTTCTTGACCCTGTTGCTCGTGCGTTGCCTGGATGCTTCCGTTCAGTTGCAGCAACAGCTGTGTCCATACGTCAGAGTGAAGGGATAGTTTTGTCACACAAACTGTTGGTGCTAGTACCCCATGCAGTAGATGCCCTTTTGAATCAGACTAAAACACAGCACTTAACTAGTGCTCGTTTGACAGGATACAAATTATCTTTCGTTTGAATAAAGTATGCTACCAAGATGAAGAAGGTTATCCTCAAGCTAAAAGGACCAAATGGGAGTGGGAAGAGTACCATCTGGACAATATTTCGACACCATATGTCTGCACGATTATGACGAACATTAAAGACAATGGACCTTTTGTAATTTCTGTGACCAGAGCTAAAGCAGAACTGTGTATGAGTAGAGCTGGAAGAATTCCAGTAGGATGGAGTGAATGTATTTTGACATTGACTATTGAAGGTGCTAATAACAGCAGTTTTAGATCGTCACACAATACTAATTTTGCATGCAGTAATAAAGGATACTATCAATTACCTGTTGGGTGGTCCGGGGTATGTTACATATCATTTTTGTTACCACCCGTATTCTTGGTCCCTCCATCATATCACCTGAATTTATAGTTATATAATGACATTTCCAAGAATAGATATAAACGAACAATAAGTACGAAGTTGACCAGACAGATACCACTTTGCAACAATATGTCGATTTCAATTTGGGGTTGTTCTTCTTTGTGGGGGCTGCATTGAATAGCAGAAAGATCAGACAATGGACTTGTGTTGTGGAAGTTGTCACCAATCAAACAGCTATGGCACTTGAGAACATTACAGAGGAACTACAAATTGTGAGTATTGTAGCACTCCAAAATAGGATGGTGCTAGACGTGATCTTGGTTGATCGAGGTGGTGCATGTCGTATCATCGGTAGCAGTTGGTGTATATTTATACCAGATCACTCACCATCAGTATATGATGCAATCTCAGAACTGCATAAGATTGCTGCAGAAATTCACACAGAGACTGGTACATGGACATTTTCGAACTGGATATGGACAGTCTTTGCTACCTGGGGCTGGAAACTACTGACTATTCTATGTATACTACTGGTGATACTATTTACATGCTGTACTTGTATACAATGTGGCCCTATGCTTTGCTCCATGTGCATCACTGCTTGTACACCTGCCAAAAGAAATATTGCAGATATAAAAGCACAGCAAATGTTGAATAAAGAAATTACTGAAATGATGAACATCAATGTACAGGATGCATATCTAGATTATCCCAGATAAACGAATGTCTTCAGCTAATGCTGAAAGGGTCGTATGTTGTAATTTGGCAGCGATTAGGTTAAGCATTAGCAGAAGACATCTTGTATTTAGAGACTATCTTGTCCATTTTGCGGAATCCATTTTGTATTTCTGGCAGCCATTTTGTTTGCCATGTGCTCGCCATGTGCTCTGTCCTACCTTCCTGTTAACTGCTCTTGAAATCTGCCTAGAGATGAGATATATTTAGCCTCTCCTGTTTCGCACATGCTCTGTTGAGCTTGCAGCTGTTGTCAATCCATATCTGTCAGGATGTGTTTACTAGAAACTAGCCACTGTTAGCTCCTCCTACTTGTGTACCCTACATTTTCTGTAAGACCTTATATGTACCTAAAAACAGCATTCTGTACTTGTACCGTCTTCATTTGAGCCCCTGTGTGGGTATAAAAGGACCAAGCTCCTTCCTGTCAGTGTGCTACTTCATGCTTTACCGAAGGGTGCTCTGTGAATGTAGTTCCACCTCATGAGGTTTAATAAACTCTGACTTTTCTATTACAGTTTCGTTTTGTCTTTGGATTAAGACCAGAGATAGGGGATATGATCAAGCATAACTTGATGGATTGGCAGTCATGTTCTGTCGATGAAGTGTTGAGGCATGCGAAATAATGCAGTGATGAGAATGAGGTTAAGCAAAGAAAGCTTAAAGAGAAAGCCATGTGGGCACAAGTGAAAGTGGCCGAACATCAAGTAGCTCAATTAGAGAACAAAGGTCATGAAGGAGGTCAGGTGAAAATGAAAGGAAACCTTAATAAAGGAAAAATAATGGGAAATTTGGAAGAGGAAAAGAAAAAGTTTTTATGCTACAATTGCGGCAGGTTAGGGCATTGGAAGAACGAGTGTAAGTTGCCACCAAGAGTTAATCCGAAAATACATCATTGACTCCAATGGTGCAGAATGAGGTAATTCAGCAGTCATCGCCACCGCAACAGGTAGTTACCGTACAGGGTCAGGTGCCACAACCACCACTTCCACACAGTATAAATCTACAGAAATACAGTGCAGAGACAGGATTCTTCAGAGAACAGGTAACAAGATCACCTAGAGTGAATATGAGTCCACAGTATTGGCTGAAGGAAGATGGGAATGAGTCAGATGAAAGCTTCTGACGGTGCCTAGGAGAGGGAGAAGAGTGCGTACTTGGCGCAACTCTAGAGGTAGATCAATCTTGTCCTTTTGTTAATGAAAAGGTGAATGATGTAAATGAGACTTTCCTAGTATACACAGGTGCTACTCGTTCTACTGTTAGATCAGTAGAAGATCAAAATCTTCCTCTCTCTGGAGATAGCATCCAAGTAGTAGGCGTAGCGAACAGAGAGATTAAAATATCCCTGACAGAACCGGTTGAAGTGGAAATTGGAAATTTCAAAGACATGCATCGATTTGTAGTGTGTGACAATAGTCCTGATAACCTTCTGGGAAGGGACATAATGTGCAAGATGAACTGTGCCATTTACTGTTCACCAAATGGCATTGAACTCCCAACTCCAGATGAAGATAGATTGTATAAAATGACCATGTCACTGATAGATTAAGAACAAAATAGCATGCTTCCTGTATTTGACAAAGAAAAGATACCTGGTGAGTTAAAAGAGATAGTCAAATTAAAGATG
This sequence comes from Lissotriton vulgaris, assembly GCF_964263255.1. Taxonomy (NCBI): domain Eukaryota; kingdom Metazoa; phylum Chordata; class Amphibia; order Caudata; family Salamandridae; genus Lissotriton; species Lissotriton vulgaris. The sequence continues at coordinate 182,541,818 of NC_141686.1, read as the reverse complement.
TGGGATTTCTGAAGAGAGGATATTGGATTAATGAAAGGTTTGGATCCTGTGAAAGTTTCTGTAAAGGAAGGCGTGAGCTACCCAAATATTCCTCAGTATAAATTGACAGCAGAAATAATTGAAGGAATAACTCCAGTGATAAACAAAATGATTGAACAGGGAATTTTGGGATAAATAATAAGCAGTCCATATAACTCACCTATAATGGGAATGAAAAAGCCTAATGACACATTTAGGATAGTGCAGGATTTTTTACGAAGAGGGGTAATAAAATTGTTGTCCCATGCTGTCCTGTTGTGCCAAATCCAGCAGTGATCCTGTACCAAATTCCACATGATGCAGAATGGTATACAGTCATTGACCTGTGTAATACGTTCTTCACAGTTTCATTACACCCAGATAGCCAGCCAATATTTGCTTTCCGGTTTGGAGACCGTATTTTGGCATGGTGCTGAATTCTTCAGGGGTATACTGAGAGTCCCTCCATATATAATCAGCTGTAAAAGAAGTCATTGGAGAGTTTGAACATGCCTGGAAATTCAGTATTGGTTCAATATATTGATGACCTGTTGGTAGCATCAAGAACCAACAACGCATGTGTTTCAGATACCATTGCATTACTGAATCATTTGGCAGAAGTGTGGTATTGGGTTCCCAAGGCCTACATGCTCCGCAGAATACCCACTTACACCAAAATAACTGTTGACACGGAAACTGAAAAGTACAAAAGACAAGTTTATTAAGACCCCATGGGGTGGTGGTACATTCCTACAGCACCCTTCGGCAATGCAAGAAGTATCACACCAAACGTTGGTGCGAATCTTTCTTTTATACAGATTTATAGTAATAAAAAGGTAGGCGGTACATGGTTACAGAGTTTAGGTACATATATGGTCATCTTTGGAGCACAGCCAACTCATGGGAGGGGTTGCAACTCCACTGGTCAGTTTGGCGGAACATTCCTAAGGGGTGACTGGTCAGTTGGAACTGCGCATGTACAGGCTTGACCGTTACTAACAATAGCCTGTTGCTGGGCAAACTCGAGCGGTCAGTGGCACGGACAAAGGACTAAAGGGCATGCTGACCACGAGGCCGCTCAGTACCTAAAATGGCCGCCGTAACATACAAAATGGCGTTTTCGAATAAGGCCAAGTTAAGGGAAATAATCGTGTAGCAAAGCTAAGCGCTAACCCAGCCATCGTCAAATTACGACAGACGACCCTTTTAGTGTTTAGCTGAAGCTACCTCATAGTGGACATAGTCGGGATACTCATCTTCAATATCAATTGACATAATTTGAGTCACTTCTTTATGAAGCATCAATTCATTTTGGGCAAGAGCTCGTTTAGATGGAATACAGGCTGATAAACACATGGAACATAATGCAGGGCCATATTGTATACATAAACACAGGAAGAATAATATCCCAACTATAATACATAAGATTGTCAGTAGCTTCCAGCCCCAGGTACTAAGCATTGTCCAGAACCACCCCGAAAAGGTCCATGTACCATTGTCCGGATGTATCTCAGCAGCAATTTTAGGCAATTTAGATATGGCATCATATTCAGATGGTGAGTTGTCAGGAACGTAAACACAACAGCTACTTCCGATAATTCTACATGCCTCCCCCTCGATCAGCTAAAACTACATCCAGAACCATCCGGTTCTGGAGCGTAACAATCCTAGATATTTGAAGCTCTTCAGTTATATTCCCCAATGCAAAAGCAGTATCATTAGCTACAGCCTCAACAACACGGGTCAGTCGTCGTATCCTTCGACGGTTCAGAGCAGCTCCCACAAAAGAAAACAAACCCAAATTAAAATCTACATATTGTTGTAGTGCAATATCGGTCTGGTCAATGTCTTCCAGGACTACAGCTTGTTTGACTCTATTCAACACAAAATCATGATACAATACATAGTCATTATGGTACATAGGTGGGGCAATGAATACAGGGGGCAATACAAAGGAGATATAACATGTACCTAACCATCCTAACGGGAGTTGATGATAACCTTTATTGCCACAGATAAAATATGTATTCCGGGATGCCACAAATGATATGCCATTCGGACTGTCAAATGTAAGTGTAGTGTTACATTCACTTTTTCCAACAGGGATTGTACCTTTATTTCGTATGCAAAGATCAGCTTTAGTATCAATAACATTATTAACATGAGAACTGGACATATTAATGTTCCGTTGGTTACTGTAAACCCGGGGTGCAGATACGTTGTCGGGGCGGTACTCCTCCCACTCGAACCGAGTACCTTCAGCTTGTGGATAGCCGTCCCGATCATGGTAGCATATCTTGTTTAAACGGAAAATCACCCCCCCTTTTGTTGGCCAGCGCAAAGTGAATAGAAGAGTATACCAAGCATTGCAGGAACCATTGTGGGAAAACGGGAGTGGGATGAGTGGTGTGCCCCCTTTCTTCTGATGCCCAGGCAACATCCCACACACCCAACAGTTGGAAGTGTTTGTCATATTGTGAGTATGATGCAAAATTTGAATGAAGCTATTGTTCAAATAAGTCTGTCGATGTCGTTCTTCATGGTAGGGTAAGGTGAAATGAAAATGTTCAGATGGAGCCGGGGTAGTCGGCAGCAAATGTTCTCGTACAGGCACCACAAGTTCTACTACCCAGGCTCTCACTGCTATTACCACAATTGTCAATACAAACAATATAGCACCAAGAATTCTCTTGTCTCGTGATGCAGAAACGCCATAGTTCAAAAAAGTTCACAATGTCTCGAATATACAACTAAAAAAATAAAAATGTGAGTGCTGAGCTCCGAGGTCACCTTTGACGTGACGCAGAGGAACCCTTACGCCGGTTACGCCACTTTTCCAAAACATTATTGTTTCCTGATATTGAATACTAAGGATTCATCATCAAAAGGTTTTAATACCGTTCGGCCTAAATATATGGATGCAATTACAGGGGAGACTTTTCGTTCCCTCAAGGCTAAGAACCTTGATTTTCAACAGCAGCTCTGATTTTTCACAGCTTTTCCTAAATTTCACCATAAGGGTCATCTACATTGCAATAAATTTACTGTCCGGATGATGGTCTTTGGATTTCACCTGTGAGACCGAAACGTCGACACACCAGTCCAAGTCAACATCCTGCACTTGACTTTCTATTTATTATTTTTTAAAAGAAGTCAATTTTATATATTTTGTTAGACTGGACTGTTTTCTTATGTATTAATGGTTTGTTTTGTCATCTCCATTTACTTAAGATATATATGCAATTACCATTGACTGTGTACCCTATTTAATTCGTTAATTTGAACTCATAAGAATATAAATAATAATTTTCTTTGAAGAACAAACCTCTCCGTGTTGCTTTATCCTCTTTTCTGGTTCCCAGGGCTCATCTCTGAGCCCAACGCTGTTCAACATCTACATGGCCCTCCTCGCACAAGTGGCCCGCCATCACAACCTCATTATCATCTCCTACGCCAACGACACCCAGCTCATCCTCTCTCTCACCAAGGACCCACACACCGCCAAAACCAACCTCCGCGAGGGAATGAAGGCTGTCGCAGACTGGTTGAGGAGCAGCTGTCTGAAGTTGAACTCGGACAAGTCGGAGGTCCTCATCCTCGGACCAACCCCTCCAGCCTGGGATGACTCTTGGTGGCTGACCACACTGGGAACAGCACCAACACCCACTGACCATGCATGCAACCTAGGATTCATCCTTGACTCCTCCCTCTTCATGTCTAAGCAGGTCAACGCCATCTCCTCCTCATGCTACAACACCCTCCGCATGCTCCGCAGAATCTACAAGAAGAACGGTGACACAGGCCCTCGTCAGCACAAGACTGGACTACGGCAACGCACTCTACGCAGGAATCCCAGCCAAACACCTAAAACGACTACAACGCATCCAAAATGCCTCCGCCCGACTGATCGTCAACGTCCCCCGCCACATCACCTCCACCTGAGAGACCTACACTGGCTCCCCATCGACAAAGGATCACCTTCAAGCTCCTCACCCACGCACACAAAGCACTCCACAATGCCGGACCAGCCTACCTGAACAGCAGACTCAGCTTCTACACCCCCACCCACCAGCTCCACTCCGCCAGCCTCGCCGCTGTCCCCCGCATCCAACGAACGACCTCCAGTGGCAGATCCTTCTCCTAACTCGCCGCCAACCCTAGAACACCCTCCCTACCCACATACGGCAGACCCAAGACCTACTCGCCTTCAGAAGGCTCCTCAAGACCTGGCTGTTCGAGCAGTAGCAGCACCCCCCCTCCCCATAGCGCCTTGAGACCCTCGCGGGTTAATAGCGTGCTTTACAAGTCCTCTGATTGATTGATTGATTGATTGATTGCCTGATCCGCGAAAGAATCCAGCAGCCTTTTATGAGGAAGTTGAGGGTGCAATTAGCTCTTGTACTATGACTTTGCCGGATATTGATTTGTTTTTTGGATTAATAATACCACCTGATATGTGGAGAACTGTGCGTAAAATTGACGAACACGCGACATTTGGAGTATTATGGAAAGGTTTAGAGCAGTTAGATGAAAATAGAGAACCTGCACAGAAACCGTGTCAATTAATTTTTAGATCTTCCGGCAGCTATATTAGTTAAGCTAAAGACGATTATTCCCCCTAAAAATATAGATTGGACTGTATTAGCGTCGTGTAAGCAAAAGGCAGATGAATCGGTTTCAGATTAATTTACACGCTTTGAATAAGCATTCCACGATTTTAGTGGCCATTCATTGACAGTTGACACGGGTAGGCATCTGTTTGTCGATAAATATGTCACAAACCTTTTGCCAGGAATAGCTAGTCACCTAAAGGCCAGTGAGAGTTCATGGACTACCTCTTCTACACTTTCTCTCCTAACCATTGCTCAGTATTATGAACGACAAGAATTATAAGCTAACAATAATGAGGAAAAAATCGAAAGAGTTGAAAACAAAGATTATGTTAGCTCAAGCTTACGGCCCACCTTGTAGAGGTAATGATAGAGGCGGACATGGATCTTATGGTTGGTATTTTCCTTCTTATACTATGTCGAAATGTGTCTGTTGATCAGTGTGCTTATTGCAAGAAATTTGGACATTGGCTTTCTGACTATCCAGTACTACGTGCTCAGCAGTGTTCACAGGTTTGGGGACAAATGAAAAATCGTTCAGGATATTCAGGACCTAGAGGAAGTATGAATGATCGCGCTAGGTTTGATGTAACTACGCATGGACAGGAGGGGTCTAATACCTTTGACAGGAGGAACCAATATCAAATGCCCGACTATGTGCCATCTGATTTGCAAGATTCTGCTTATGTATAGGATTTAAGTATGGGCGAATTTTGCGAATCTCGCGTTCGCGAATTTTGCGGATTTTTTTTTTTATGTTCGCACGGGTTTCTGCAAGTTCGCGAGGGTTTTGTACAATTTCGCAAATTGCGAAATTGTACAAAACGAGTGCGAACTTGCAGCAACCCGTGCGAACACAATTATATGAAGAGAAAGAAGCTCCTGGCCACAGGAACAGCACGGGGATTGCGCTTTTGAAATTCAAGGATGCAAAGGCCCCTTCCCAGCATCACAGCTGATTTTCCACATTAGATTTGGAAAGAGGCACACCTGTCCCGCCTCGAAGACGCTCATGATTGTTTTTGGGCTAATGAATGAGTCACTGATTTTGAGCATCAACTAGTTCGAGCGACCATGCAAAGGCCGCCCTCTACCCAGCATCACAGCTGATTTTCCACGGTAGATTTGGGAAGAGGCACACCTGTCCAGCCTCGAAGACGCTCAGGAATGTTTTTGGGCTAATGAATGAGTCACTGAATTTGAGCAACTAGTTCGAGTGACCATGTGTGTGTTACTATGCAATCGCCCTGAAGGGCGCAGGGGTCCCTTGAGTGACCTGTGAAAGGCTGTGCCTGTAACTATTTTACAATGGCGCCAGCAAGCTGCCAGCGCCGTTGTAAAATAGTTACAAAGTTAGCTTGCACAGGAAGCACTTAGATAAAATAAAGCAGCACCTGCTTCGTTTTATCTAGTGGTTCCTGTGCAAGCTAACTTTGTAACTATTTTACAATGGCGCTGGCAGCTTGCTGGCGCCATTGTAAAATAGTTGCATGAGTGGGGGTTCAACTTTTGAACCCGTTACGCTCGCGGATTTTTTTTTGCGGATTTTGCGGGAAATCCGCAAAATTCGCGGATTGCGGATTTCCCAAAAATCCGCAAAATCCGCGAGCGTAACGGATTTCCCGCTCATGCTTAATAGGATTGCCTAGGATGGGGTAAGGAATCAATTGAAGTTCCAGTAGATCAGAGGGGTCCCTATGTTACAGCACATGTTTTGGGTTCTACTGATCAGTTTCTGGTTGATACAGGAGCTACTCGTAGCGTCTTGTCTGAACAATTGGTTCCAAGGGCTCCCCTGTCTGGCTTAACCATTACATCAATAGGTTTCGATGGAACCCCTTCCCTTAGCTTACTGCTCCATGTCCATTTTTGCTTTCTCCAAACACACCAGACAATATTGTAGGTCTTGATATGCTTAAATATTTCAGGGTTACGATACGATGTTCTCCGTAAGGAGTACGGGTTATTTTGAATGAAAACTGCCCTGTTATTGAGAGATCCTGTATTGTTAAAGAGGACATTGCACTAGCCTCACTCCCTAGTACTTTGTGGGCTACTTCAAAAACCGATGTAGGGCAAGTGGTTATTCCGCCAGTGCATATTAGTGTCAAGGAGGGTTCTTCATTGCCAAGACTGCCTCAGTATAATATTTCTCGAGAAAGAGAAGAAGCACTCACATGTATTGTACAAGACTTGATCAAAGTAGGGGTCGTGGAAGAAGTTCCTTACAATGTTTGCAATAGTCCGATTCTTCCCATTTTGAAAAAAGATACTGACACTAGGATCTATAGATTTATCATCGATTTGAGAGAAGTCAACAAGATTGTAGTACCGCAATACCCTGTGGTTTCTGACATAACAACGCTATTTACTTTGGTTCCTCCGACAGCAACTACATTCTCTGTTATAGACTTGAAGAACGCTTTCTTTTCGATCCCTATTCATCCTGATAGCCGATATTTGATCGGGTTCACTTTGAATAATCGATCATATAGATTTTGTAGAGTTCCTCCAGGCTATACTGAGAGTCGTAGTATTTACAGTCAAGCATTGAAGAGAAACAGCTTGATTCCTTTATTTTACCTGACGGAGTGGCTCTCATACAATATGTTGATGACATATTGTTGGCAGCCGATACGTCTGAACTATGTGAAGAGTGAACTTTGTCTTTGCTTTCTTTTCTTGCTACACACCATCATAAAGTATCACGAAAGAAATTGCAATATTGTAGACCGAACGTGACCTATTTAGGACACCTTCTGTCTAAGGAGGGCTGTGCACTTAGACCAGATCACATCCAAGAAATTTTAGACGCCCCAGTACCCTCCACACAGAAAGATGTCTGTGCATTCATTGGTTTGACTTTGTTTTGTAGGCAATGGATATTGGGCTTTTTACACATTCTTAAACCCCTGCTAGCGCTTTTCACTGAAAAAACTCTGATCCCCCTTCCATGGACAGATGAATGCCAAAATGCTTTTCATCAGTTAAGACAAGCTCTTTGCTCTGCACCAGTGTTAGGCACACCAGATTACACAAAAGCTTTTACACTTTATGCACACGAGAATGATGGGTGTGCATTTTCAGTTTTAGTACAGACACACGGGGACAAGCAGGGTCCCTGTGCATATTTTTTTGCAGTTCTTGACCCTGTTGCTCGTGCGTTGCCTGGATGCTTCCGTTCAGTTGCAGCAACAGCTGTGTCCATACGTCAGAGTGAAGGGATAGTTTTGTCACACAAACTGTTGGTGCTAGTACCCCATGCAGTAGATGCCCTTTTGAATCAGACTAAAACACAGCACTTAACTAGTGCTCGTTTGACAGGATACGAATTATCTTTCGTTTGAATAAAGTATGCTACCAAGATGAAGAAGGTTATCCTCAAGCTAAAAGGACCAAATGGGAGTGGGAAGAGTACCATCTGGACAATATTTCGACACCATATGTCTGCACGATTATGACGAACATTAAAGACAATGGACCTTTTGTAATTTCTGTGACCAGAGCTAAAGCAGAACTGTGTATGAGTAGAGCTGGAAGAATTCCAGTAGGATGGAGTGAATGTATTTTGACATTGACTATTGAAGGTGCTAATAACAGCAGTTTTAGATCGTCACACAATACTAATTTTGCATGCAGTAATAAAGGATACTATCAATTACCTGTTGGGTGGTCCGGGGTATGTTACATATCATTTTTGTTACCACCCGTATTCTTGGTCCCTCCATCATATCACCTGAATTTATAGTTATATAATGACATTTCCAAGAATAGATATAAACGAACAATAAGTACGAAGTTGACCAGACAGATACCACTTTGCAACAATATGTCGATTTCAATTTGGGGTTGTTCTTCTTTGTGGGGGCTGCATTGAATAGCAGAAAGATCAGACAATGGACTTGTGTTGTGGAAGTTGTCACCAATCAAACAGCTATGGCACTTGAGAACATTACAGAGGAACTACAAATTGTGAGTATTGTAGCACTCCAAAATAGGATGGTGCTAGACGTGATCTTGGTTGATCGAGGTGGTGCATGTCGTATCATCGGAAGCAGTTGGTGTATATTTATACCAGATCACTCACCATCAGTATATGATGCAATCTCAGAACTGCATAAGATTGCTGCAGAAATTCACACAGAGACTGGTACATGGACATTTTCGAACTGGATATGGACAGTCTTTGCTACCTGGGGCTGGAAACTACTGACTATTCTATGTATACTACTGGTGATACTATTTACATGCTGTACTTGTATACAATGTGGCCCTATGCTTTGCTCCATGTGCATCACTGCTTGTACACCTGCCAAAAGAAATATTGCAGATATAAAAGCACAGCAAATGTTGAATAAAGAAATTACTGAAATGATGAACATCAATGTACAGGATGCATATCTAGATTATCCCAGATAAACGAATGTCTTCAGCTAATGCTGAAAGGGTCGTATGTTGTAATTTGGCAGCGATTAGGTTAAGCATTAGCAGAAGACATCTTGTATTTAGAGACTATCTTGTCCATTTTGCGGAATCCATTTTGTATTTCTGGCAGCCATTTTGTTTGCCATGTGCTCGCCATGTGCTCTGTCCTACCTTCCTGTTAACTGCTCTTGAAATCTGCCTAGAGATGAGATATATTTAGCCTCTCCTGTTTCGCACATGCTCTGTTGAGCTTGCAGCTGTTGTCAATCCATATCTGTCAGGATGTGTTTACTAGAAACTAGCCACTGTTAGCTCCTCCTACTTGTGTACCCTACATTTTCTGTAAGACCTTATATGTACCTAAAAACAGCATTCTGTACTTGTACCGTCTTCATTTGAGCCCCTGTGTGGGTATAAAAGGACCAAGCTCCTTCCTGTCAGTGTGCTACTTCATGCTTTACTGAAGGGTGCTCTGTGAATGTAGTTCCACCTCATGAGGTTTAATAAACTCTGACTTTTCTATTACAGTTTCGTTTTGTCTTTGGATTAAGACCAGAGATAGGGGATATGATCAAGCATAACTTGATGGATTGGCAGTCATGTTCTGTCGATGAAGTGTTGAGGCATGCGAAATAATGCAGTGATGAGAATGAGGTTAAGCAAAGAAAGCTTAAAGAGAAAGCCATGTGGGCACAAGTGAAAGTGGCCGAACATCAAGTAGCTCAATTAGAGAACAAAGGTCATGAAGGAGGTCAGGTGAAAATGAAAGGAAACCTTAATAAAGGAAAAATAATGGGAAATTTGGAAGAGGAAAAGAAAAAGTTTTTATGCTACAATTGCGGCAGGTTAGGGCATTGGAAGAACGAGTGTAAGTTGCCACCAAGAGTTAATCCGAAAATACATCATTGACTCCAATGGTGCAGAATGAGGTAATTCAGCAGTCATCGCCACCGCAACAGGTAGTTACCGTACAGGGTCAGGTGCCACAACCACCACTTCCACACAGTATAAATCTACAGAAATACAGTGCAGAGACAGGATTCTTCAGAGAACAGGTAACAAGATCACCTAGAGTGAATATGAGTCCACAGTATTGGCTGAAGGAAGATGGGAATGAGTCAGATGAAAGCTTCTGACGGTGCCTAGGAGAGGGAGAAGAGTGCGTACTTGGCGCAACTCTAGAGGTAGATCAATCTTGTCCTTTTGTTAATGAAAAGGTGAATGATGTAAATGAGACTTTCCTAGTATACACAGGTGCTACTCGTTCTACTGTTAGATCAGTAGAAGATCAAAATCTTCCTCTCTCAGGAGATAGCATCCAAGTAGTAGGCGTAGCGAACAGAGAGATTAAAATATCCCTGAGAGAACCGGTTGAAGTGGAAATTGGAAATTTCAAAGACATGCATCGATTTGTAGTGTGTGACAATAGTCCTGATAACCTTCTGGGAAGGGACATAATGTGCAAGATGAACTGTGCCATTTACTGTTCACCAAATGGCATTGAACTCCCAACTCCAGATGAAGATAGATTGTATAAAATGACCATGTCACTGATAGATTAAGAACAAAATAGCATGCTTCCTGTATTTGACAAAGAAAAGATACCTGGTGAGTTAAAAGAGATAGTCAAATTAAAGGTGTGGGATTTCTGAAGAGAGGATATTGGATTAATGAAAGGTTTGGATCCTGTGAAAGTTTCTGTAAAGGAAGGCGTGAGCTACCCAAATATTCCTCAGTATAAATTGACAGCAGAAATAATTGAAGGAATAACTCCAGTGATAAACAAAATGATTGAACAGGGAATTTTGGGATAAATAATAAGCAGTCCATATAACTCACCTATAATGGGAATGAAAAAGCCTAATGACACATTTAGGATAGTGCAGGATTTTTTACGAAGAGGGGTAATAAAATTGTTGTCCCATGCTGTCCTGTTGTGCCAAATCCAGCAGTGATCCTGTACCAAATTCCACATGATGCAGAATGGTATACAGTCATTGACCTATGTAATACGTTCTTCACAGTTTCATTACACCCAGATAGCCAGCCAATATTTGCTTTCCGGTTTGGAGACCGTATTTTGGCATGGTGCTGAATTCTTCAGGGATATACTGAGAGTCCCTCCATATATAATCAGCTGTAAAAGAAGTCATTGGAGAGTTTGAACATGCCTGGAAATTCAGTATTGGTTCAATATATTGATGACCTGTTGGTAGCATCAAGAACCAACAACGCATGTGTTTCAGATACCATTGCATTACTGAATCATTTGGCAGAAGTGTGGTATTGGGTTCCCAAGGCCTACATGCTCCGCAGAATACCCACTTACACCAAAATAACTGTTGACACGGAAACTGAAAAGTACAAAAGACAAGTTTATTAAGACCCCATGGGGTGGTGGTACATTCCTACAGCACCCTTCGGCAATGCAAGAAGTATCACACCAAACGTTGGTGCGAATCTTTCTTTTATACAGATTTATAGTAATAAAAAGGTAGGCGGTACATGGTTACAGAGTTTAGGTACATATATGGTCATCTTTGGAGCACAGCCAACTCATGGGAGGGGTTGCAACTCCACTGGTCAGTTTGGCGGAACATTCCTAAGGGGTGACTGGTCAGTTGGAACTGCGCATGTACAGGCTTGACCGTTACTAACAATAGCCTGTTGCTGGGCAAACTCGAGCGGTCAGTGGCACGGACAAAGGACTAAAGGGCATGCTGACCACGAGGCCGCTCAGTACCTAAAATGGCCGCCGTAACATACAAAATGGCGTTTTCGAATAAGGCCAAGTTAAGGGAAATAATCGTGTAGCAAAGCTAAGCGCTAACCCAGCCATCGTCAAATTACGACAGACGACCCTTTTAGTGTTTAGCTGAAGCTACCTCATAGTGGACATAGTCGGGATACTCATCTTCAATATCAATTGACATAATTTGAGTCACTTCTTTATGAAGCATCAATTCATTTTGGGCAAGAGCTCGTTTAGATGGAATACAGGCTGATAAACACATGGAACATAATGCAGGGCCACATTGTATACATAAACACAGGAAGAATAATATCCCAACTATAATACATAAGATTGTCAGTAGCTTCCAGCCCCAGGTACTAAGCATTGTCCAGAACCACCCCGAAAAGGTCCATGTACCATTGTCCGGATGTATCTCAGCAGCAATTTTAGGCAATTTAGATATGGCATCATATTCAGATGGTGAGTTGTCAGGAACGTAAACACAACAGCTACTTCCGATAATTCTACATGCCTCCCCCTCGATCAGCTAAAACTACATCCAGAACCATCCGGTTCTGGAGCGTAACAATCCTAGATATTTGAAGCTCTTCAGTTATATTCCCCAATGCAAAAGCAGTATCATTAGCTACAGCCTCAACAACACGGGTCAGTCGTCGTATCCTTCGACTGTTCAGAGCAGCTCCCACAAAAGAAAACAAACCCAAATTAAAATCTACATATTGTTGTAGTGCAATATCGGTCTGGTCAATGTCTTCCAGGACTACAGCTTGTTTGACTCTATTCAACACAAAATCATGATACAATACATAGTCATTATGGTACATAGGTGGGGCAATGAATACAGGGGGCAATACAAAGGAGATATAACATGTACCTAACCATCCTAACGGGAGTTGATGATAACCTTTATTGCCACAGATAAAATATGTATTCCGGGATGCCACAAATGATATGCCATTCGGACTGTCAAATGTAAGTGTAGTGTTACATTCACTTTTTCCAACAGGGATTGTACCTTTATTTCGTATGCAAAGATCAGCTTTAGTATCAATAACATTATTAACATGAGAACTGGACATATTAATGTTCCGTTGGTTACTGTAAACCCGGGGTGCAGATACGTTGTCGGGCGGTACTCCTCCCACTCGAACCGAGTACCTTCAGCTTGTGGATAGCCGTCCCGATCATGGTAGCATATCTTGTTTAAACGGAAAAGCACCCCCCCTTTTGTTGGCCAGCGCAAAGTGAATAGAAGAGTATACCAAGCATTGCAGGAACCATTGTGGGAAAACGGGAGTGGGATGAGTGGTGTGCCCCCTTTCTTCTGATGCCCAGGCAACATCCCACACACCCAACAGTTGGAAGTGTTTGTCATATTGTGAGTATGATGCAAAATTTGAATGAAGCTATTGTTCAAATAAGTCTGTCGATGTCGTTCTTCATGGTAGGGTAAGGTGAAATGAAAATGTTCAGATGGAGCCGGGGTAGTCGACAGCAAATGTTCTCGTACAGGCACCACAAGTTCTACTACCCAGGCTCTCACTGCTATTACCACAATTGTCAATACAAACAATATAGCACCAAGAATTCTCTTGTCTCGTGATGCAGAAACGCCATAGTTCAAAAAAGTTCACAATGTCTCGAATATACAACTAAAAAAATAAAAATGTGAGTGCTGAGCTCCGAGGTCACCTTTGACGTGACGCAGAGGAACCCTTACGCCGGTTACGCCACTTTTCCAAAACATTATTGTTTCCTGATATTGAATACTAAGGATTCATCATCAAAAGGTTTTAATATCGTTCGGCCTAAATATATGGATACAATTACAGGGGAGACTTTTCGTTCCCTCAAGGCTAAGAACCTTGATTTTCAACAGCAGCTCTGATTTTTCACAGCTTGTCCTAAATTTCACCATAAGGGTCATCTACATTGCAATAAATTTACTGTCCGGATGATGGTCTTTGGATTTCACCTGTGAGACCGAAACGTCGACACACCAGTCCAAGTCAACATCCTGCACTTGACTTTCTATTTATTATTTTTTAAAAGAAGTCAATTTTATATATTTTGTTAGACTGGACTGTTTTCTTATGTATTAATGGTTTGTTTTGTCATCTCCATTTACTTAAGATATATATGCAATTACCATTGACTGTGTACCCTATTTAATTCGTTAATTTGAACTCATAAGAATATAAATAATAATTTTCTTTGAAGAACAAACCTCTCCGTGTTGCTTTATCCTCTTTTCTGGTTCCAATAATTCATTTACTGAGCAAAATCATTAATAGTGTTTGTAATTTGTTTAATTTGGTTTTACCTATATGGGGCTAGTGTGGTAGCTTCTGTTAGGTTCATAAACAGATAATAAATGAGAAGATCAGTAGCTGTTCAACTCAGTTGATAAGTCTAAATAATACAGACTTCACTACACTGTTCAACTTTGATTTGCAAACAAATCCCTTGCTGGCACCTTTTACTTTCAACATATTAACTGCCCAAGCCCGCAAGGGTTTATGGGGTTACCCACCCCTATAACCAGAGCTCCGAGGTAGCCGTTGTTTTCTTCTCCGGGGTCAAGACGGGTGTCGCTACTCTTGGCAGAACTGACCCCCCCCCTTTGAGATTCACGGCTTCCGTTTCACAAACCCCAGAGCGGTAACCAACCAGTCTCGCACCAAAAAAAAAAAAAAAATCTTCTTCCTATTGTGGCCGCAGATTGTAGGGCTGTTGTCCAGAAACGGTGTGGTCCGGAAGGCTCCCTCTGATTCGGCCGACATCACAGCTGGGCTCTTTTCCTCGTCCAAGATATCTCTGTAGTCAGACAGCACAGTAGGATTCACCAGGTCCGGAGAGACGCGACGGCAGTGAGTTGAATGCACCCACCGCTTCCTGTTTGTCACTCGCACAGCCGTTCGAGTTGCAAGCAGGACTTGCTCGGGCCATGCCACCTCGGTTCCAAGCTGTTCACTCTCTCAAACGATTTTATCATAACGAAATCACCAGGACGAAGATTGTGAGCCTCTCCAATGGAATTGTCAGGGAGCGCTTCTCGAACCTGTTGGTGAATAGAAAGTAAATCATTTGTTAATCGTGCCAAATAATCGTTCATCATTATACAAGGCACATCATGTAACAATTGCGGCTTAGGAACTCCCCATATATTCATTGGCCTTCCAAACACCACTTCGTAAGGTGTGAGGCCAGTTCGAGAGTGGGGCACTGATCTAATAGAGAGTAATGCTAGCGGCAAGGCATCCGGCCACTTCAAAGACGTGGACGCCACAATCTTAGCCAGTTTTAGTTTCAACGTGGCATTGTACCGCTCAACAAGACCTGCTGATTGAGGATTGAACACAGCATGGAACTTTTGCTGAATCCCCAATCCCTTTAGCACATATTCCACAATTTTCCCAACAAAATGAAGACCATTATCGCTCCACAAAAATTTGCAAACTCCATATCGAGGAAAGTACTCTTTGAGCAAAACCTTAGCCGTTGTCAAAGCCGTATTATCTTTCGTGGGGAAGGCCTCAACCCATTTGCTAAAAGCACATACCACCACTAAGACATACTTAAGATTATTGCAACGTTCAAGCTGGATATAATCCATCTGAAGTACCTCGAATGGTGCAGAAGGTGGAACGAACCCTCCTTTCGGAGTATGCGTCCCTTTTGCAGGATTGTGCTGTAAACATATCAAACAAGTCTGCACTACTCTCTTGGCAGTGTTGGCAATCTCAGGATGCTCCCAAACTCGTGTTAACAATCGAGTGATTGCAAGAGCTCCAACATGTGCCAACCCATGTGTCATCTGGACCATCGCTTGCAAGTAAGCTGCAGGCAATTTCCATCGTTCCATGTCCTTGCTCCTCCAACAACCCTCGTCATCCAACACCCCTTCTGCTGCCCATGTTACAAGTTCTGCTTCAGTCGCTGATTTTTGGATGTCCAGTATCTCTGCTCTAGCATCATGCCATCGCTTGGCCTGCGACTTCACTACATACATGGGGGAGTCGTTTCGTGACATAGCTGTTTGTCTTGCTATACTGTCTGTAAAGGCATTGCCTTGTCCCACTTTGTCAGTGACCTTTTTGTGTGCACTGCATTTGATTATCGCCACTTTCTTTGGACAAAGCAACGCGTTTAGGAGATCACGCACTAGTTCTCCGTGCATAATGTGTACTCCACGCGAAGTCAAAAACCCACGCTCTCTCCAGAGTAGACCGAAGTCATGCGCTACTCCGAAGGCGTACCGGCTGTCTGTGTAGATGTTCACACATAAGCCAGCACTCAATTCGCAGGCTCTTGTCAAAGCTATCAGCTCCGCTGCTTGGGCTGATTTCTGGGGTATTCGTGCTGTTTCTACCACCGTCTTAAGTGTCGTGATCGCATATGCTGCAGAAGTCGTGCCATCTTGCAGCCTCAAACACGATCCATCAACCCACAATTCCCCATCCACATCTGGAAGTGGCATATCCTGTAAGTCGACACGACCCTTTGTTTGTTCCTCGGTCAGTAAAACACAA
Organism: Lissotriton vulgaris; assembly: GCF_964263255.1. Classification (NCBI taxonomy): domain Eukaryota; kingdom Metazoa; phylum Chordata; class Amphibia; order Caudata; family Salamandridae; genus Lissotriton; species Lissotriton vulgaris. The sequence goes on along the minus strand of NC_141686.1, from coordinate 182,525,478 downwards.
TCATGGTGTTTTACCTCCTGACCCTCTTCAACCGGATATGGCAATAAAGTGGCAGGGTTCAGAGTAGCGCATCTTTTCAGTGTGATATGTGGCGCCAGAAGTGTGAGCTCATATCCTGTTAAACGTGCGCTCGTGAGGTACTGTGTCTTCGTTTGATTTAACAGGGCATCTACTGCGTGGGGAACTAGCACCAACAATTTGTGCGACAAAACTATTCCCTCACTCTGCCGTATAGCTACTGCTGTTGCTGCAACTGCTCAAGGATGGCTGAAAAGTACGCACATGGCCTCTGCTTATCCCCGTGTGTCTGCACTAACACTGATAACGCGCACCCATCTTTCTCGTGCACGTACAACGTGAAAATCTTTGTGTAATCTGGTGTACCTAACACGGGTGCAGAGCAAAGAGCCTGTCTCAATTGGTCAAAAGCATTCTGACATTCATCTGTCCATTCAAGGGGCGTTGGTGTAGTTTTGGACAATAACGCTAACAAAGGTTTGATAATGTGTGAAAACCCCATGATCCACTGTCTGCAAAAGGATGTTAATCCTATAAAGGCGCGTACATCTCTCTGAGTGCGGGGAACTGGCGTATCTAAAATTGCTTGAATTCGATCTGATGTTAATGCACGCCCCTCCTTAGACAAAAGATGACCGAGGTAGGTCACCTTGGGTCTACAGTATTGTAGCTTCTTCTTAGAGACTTTATGATTGTTCTGAGCCAAAAAGGAAAGCAAAGCAAGTGTACTCTCCTCACATTGTGCATAGGTGTCTGCTGCCAATAGGTGGTCATCAACATACTGTATAAGGGCTACTCCGGATTGTAATTCAAAAGAGTCAAGCTGTCTTTTTAAAGCCTGGCTATAGATGCTAGGACTCTCTGTGTAACCTTGGGGAACACGACAAAATCTTTACGATTTATTATTTAACGTGAAGCCAAGTAGGTATCTGCTGTCGGGATGAATGGGAATGGAAAAGAATGCGTTCTTAAGGTCAATAACAGTAAAGGTCGTTGCAGTTGGGGGTACCAATGTAAGCAATGTCGTGATGTCAGACACAACCGGGTATTGGGGATTGACAATTTTGTTAATTTCTCTCAAATCAATAATAAATCGATAGACTTTGTCTTCAGTGTCTTTCTTAAGTATCGGAAGAATAGGGCTGTTACAAACATTGTAAGGAACTTCCTCCACTACTCCTGCCATGATCAAATCCTGAACGATGTGCGTCAGGGCAATTTCACCTTCCCTAGAAATCTTGTACTGAGGTACACGTGGCAAAAGTACTCCCTCCTTGACAGTAATTCGAATAGGCGGGATAAGCATCTGTCCCACATCCGTATCTGAGGTGGCCCATAACGTGTGCGGGAGAGAGGCTAATGCTTCAATTTCCTTCATTGTACAAAGCCTGTTTGAATCTGGGTAATTGTCATTCAAAATAACCTGCACTCCTTCAGGAGCGCAGCGTATCGTTGCTCGAAAATATTTGAGCAAATCAATGCCCATAATGTTATCTGGAGTGTGTGGCGACAACAAAAATGGGCAGAAGCTAAAAAATTTGTCAATACAAATTGCAAGAGGTTGTGATAATGGGCTAGGAGAGGGTGTGCCATCAAACCCTATACATGTTATCGTTTCGCCAGACAGGGGAGCCCTTGGAACCAAGTTTTTAGACAAAGCACTACGAGTAGCTCCTGTGTCAACTAAAAACTGATCAGTAGAACCCAAAATTACCGCTGATACATATGGACCTCTATGATCTACTGGCACTTCAACTGATTCCGCACCCCATCCTACGCAATCCTATGCATGCACATAATCCTGATGCTCCACATTCTCACCCTCCGATATCTGATACTGGTTCCGTCTATCAAAGGTATTTCGTTCATCCTGACCACGACCCCTCGCTTCAAACCTACCACGATCACTTCCGCCACCTCTCGCTCCTGAATAACTATTCCTCGACCTTCCACCTCCTCGACCACGCTGGCTAAGTTGCTCCCGAAGCACCGGACAATCTTCAGCCCAATGCCCAAACTCTTTACAATATGCACATTGGTCCTCAGCAATATAGGTACGACCGTACGACGCATTACCCCCTCCTCGCCTGCCTCTATCATTCCCACTAGATTGCGCACCACGAACCTGTGCCAACATCACCTTCATTTTCAATTCCTTCGTTTTCTTATCAACACTTTCTTTAGCCTCTAATTCCTGCCGCTTGTAATACTGAGCCATAGTTAACAAAGACGCAGGGGTCGCCTTGGTCCAGGAACTTTCACTTGTTTTCAACCGTTTTGCAATCTCCGGTAGGAGATTAGCCACATACTTATCAACAAACAGATGCCTACCCGTATCATCTGTTAATGATTGACCACTGTAGTCATGAAACGCTTCTTCGAAACGTGTAAAGAAATCAGATACCGATTCGTCTGGCTTCTGTTTGCACGAAGCTAACATAGTCCAATCGATCTTTTTAGGAGGAACAAGCGTTTTTAGTTTGTTCAAAATAGCCGCTGGGAGGTCTAAAATTAAATCACATGGTTTGCATGCAGGTTCCCTGTCTAAGTCAGCCTGACCTATCTCCTTCCAAGTTGCCCCAAACATCGTTTGATCATTAGTCTTACGAATCGATCTCCACATATCGGGGGGAAGTATTAATCCAAAGAAAAGATCTATATCAACAAGAGTCATAACACAAGAGGAAATGGCCCCCTCCACCCCTTCATAGAATGCTGCTGGATTCTTACGGAGATCAGGTAAAGCGTTTTTCAATGCCATAACATCTGCTCTATTCCAAGGCGTATACACCCAATTATATATAAAATACCCCTTTGAATTTGCCGACATTTTATCTTCATCTGTACCGTCCCCTTTAGGGGGAACATACAGAGGTGCAGCTTCACGCATAGGCATAACATGCACTTTAGAATTTTTATCTGAACCCAGGATAGAACACTGTTTGGACTGCTCCGTCGACCCCGGCACGGACTCTTTGTCTGCTTTTTGTGCTTCCCGCAATCTGGACGCCTCATCCCGTAGCTGGAGTAATCGTGTAAAAAACCCATCTGCATCTGCAAGAACAAATAAACCTTTACGCATATTCTCATGATGGACTGACAGATCCTTGGGTTCTAAGTCCACTGAATTTTTACGAAATCGAGCAATAACTTCATCTGCAAAAGTGGTTAAAAAACACATCAATTCTCGTTCCGACCACTTATACCTTTCAGCTACAACTTCTGACACAGTTATATGATTCAAATTCAGTTTCCTAGCAAAACTACGCAATTCCGCGGCTCTCTCAGCGGTTAACCTGGTACTCGACTTATCCCGACCTTCATCACCGGAATCCTCAGATGGGGTCGTAGGCTGAACATACGGAGGCGGAGATCGATCTAATAACGAAAAATCATCAATTTCATTATTAAGGACAGGATAAAGCGGACGACGAATAGGAAATTGACCGGTCGTTTGCAAATTACGTTCCCGTGCCTCCCTCTCTTTCTTCTCCTGCGCCTCCTTCTCCTCAAGCTGTAAAGCTTTATCTTGAGCAGCCTTGTGCTGCTCTTTTTCCGCCAAGGCAACCTCACGCTTCATACGTTCACGCACTGCTTTCTCCCACATTCGCACACAATCAAACATATCCTGTGTAGACCTGCGCTGAAACAAACATTGCTCCACAAACTGAACCTTTGGCAAATCAAACGACCCATGTAGTGGCCATTGCAACTCGGAATCAGTTCTAGTGTACTTATGCCATAATTTACTGTACAGTATAGGGGGAAGGCCGAATTTTACATACATCTCACGATTAGGTGTTCCCTCTGGGGGAGCCGGCTGAGATTCAGTTAACCTATATGTGGTACCATTTCCAAGACAGCACATCCCCTTACTGCGCGAGATTATACATAGCGGGCGGAAACGGAAATACGTCACGCAAACAAAATGGCCGCGCCCGTACTCGACCTAGGGGTAAATTCGCGTGTTGCGCTGCAAGCGGCTCGCGAATACTGCAAAAAAACTCGCGAAACAACAAGCCGCAAAAAAATATAAAGCTCATTCGCACGAATTGGCGGCTTCCGCGGTCGGTTTCGCACGACGCCGCGCCCCGCGAATATCGCGAAAAAACCGAAAAACGATTTTTGCAAAAGAAAAAGCAATGAGCAGGTGCAAAAGGTCAACCTCATGATTTGTAACGATTCCCTGTAGTGCTTCCTGAGGGGGCCCTCCAGAATTCGGTTGCCTGCTTGCAACTATTGTGTGACCCTGCTCTGACCTTAACTGTATGCCACAAAGGTCCTGATTTACAGCTAAGGGAGCAGACAAGCAGGTGCCAGGCTGGAGCTTCAAATTCGGTGACACATTAATTAGCCTAATTCATTATTGTCAGTTGGGGCAGGGCAGGTGTTGTTAATAAACTAACCCCAAATTAATTCATGTCAGTTCAAGCAGGGCAGGTGGGCTTGCTTTTCCCCCCCATCTTCTACAGTGATGATGAACCAGAGGGTGGCATTGATGTAACAGAGGGTGGCATGGGTCAAAGAGAGGGTGGCAGTGGTGAAACAGAGGGTGCTGGGAGGCTGTGATAGTGAACCAGATGTAGAAACAACATAGTTGCGACCGTTGCGAGCCGACAAGTAAGTTCGCAATTGCGAACTAGTACCAAATCCTCGCAAACTGGCAGAAACACTTGCGAACACAAAAAAAAAAATCCGCAAAATTCGCGAACGCGAGATTCGCAAAATTCGCCCATACTTACTTAAAACAGGCATGTTCAAAAAGTACCACGAAAACGTGATACCGTAAAAATGGCACTTACAGTACTTCACACAAATGTGCCGCTCAAAGTACGAACAAAGTTAGAGAAACATCTCTACATGCCTGCCTATGTGAAGTGCACTACACATATATATTTAAAATTCACAAAGTCAAAATGTTAGCTAACTCAAATCATAGTCACAGTCATAGAACTTCAGTAAGCGTCCGCAGACTACCTTACCGATCACAAATCTTACCCAACTCTCAAATATCCAGATTCCAACTGCCAACGTCTTTGATCGAATCAGCCAAACGAGCACTGTACAGCAACGCAGACGGTCAGGATCTCAGTCGGAGACCGGCGCCACCTGGAAGGTCAGATCAGAAGGAAGGGAAGAAAACACCGTGGGTGCCAAGACTCGGGTCACTCAGTGGCAGCGTACGCGTCCATGGCGAGTTTCCAATCCTTCGTAACGTCCTCTCCTTCGGGCATCCGAGTCGCCGATGAGTCCCTTCGTGGTCGCCAATTTGTGGTATTGCGTTCCCAAGGCCTACATGCTCCGCAGAATACCCATTTACACCAAAAGAACTGTTGGCACGGAAACTGAAAAGTACAAAAGACAAGTTTATTAAGACCCCATGGGGTGGTGGTACATTCCTACAGCACCCTTCGGCAATGCAAGAAGTATCACACCAAACGTTGGTGCGAATCCTTCTTTTATACAGATTGATAGTAATAAAAAGGTAGGCGGTACATGGTTACAGAGTTTAGGTACATATATGGTCATTTTTGGAGCACAGCCAACTCATGCGAGGGGTTACAACTCCACTGGTCAGTTTGGCGGAACATTCCTAAGGGGTGACTGGTCAGTTGGAACTGCGCATGTACAGGCTTGACCGTTACTAAAAATAGCCTGTTGCTGGGCAAACTCGAGCGGTCAGTGGCACGGACAAAGGACTAAAGGGCATGCTGACCACGAGGCCGCTCAGTACCTAAAATGGCCGCCGTAACATACAAAATGGCGTTTTCGAATAAGGCCAAATTAAGGGAAATAATCGTGTAGCAAAGCTAAGCGCTAACCCAGCCATCGTCAAATTACGACAGAAGGAGGACATAAGGTTTCACCCTCCAAGTTACAGTTCTGTCAGAAAGAAGTACAGTATCTAGGTCACAAGATTGCCCAAGGAATCAGACAAGTTACCATAGAAAGAATCATAATGATACAGGGAATGAAACCTAAAACTCAGAAACAGGTGAGAATGTTCCTAGGAATGGTAGGTTACTTTCGACAATGGATCAGTGGATTTTCCCTGATAGCGTAGCCATTGCAGAGACTGACAAGAGCAGATGTAAGAGACCCCATAGTGCTACACAAGGCAGAAATGGAGGCTTTTGAACAACTAAAAACCAGTCTGTGTGAAGCATCAGCATTGGGAATGCCTGATTATGAGAAAGAGTTTGAACAGTATTGCAGTGACCGAGAGGGATTTGCATTATCAGTTCTAATTCAGAGACATGGGAAATTGAGAAAGCCAATTGCATATTTCTCAGCTGTATTGGATCCAGTTGCCAAACCATTGCCAGGATGTTTGAAAGCAGTAGCTTCTACAAATGTGTGAGTTTGGAACAGAGTGAAGGTATAGTGATGGGATACACGGTAAAGGTATATGTACCTCATTCAGTGGAAATTCTCCTCACTAGGACCAAAACACAGTTCCTTACCAATAACAGGATGACAAAGTATTAAAGTATGAAAAAGTAATTTTGGGAGCAGATAATGTGACAATAGCGCGATGTGTAAATGTAAATTCATCTACTTTGTTACCTGATGCCATGGGTGTGGAGGTGAGAAATGAAGTTGATCATAAGTGTCTGGATGTGCTTGAGTATTTTACCCAACCAAGACCTGACATTAAGGATGAGCCATTGCCTGAATCTGATTATGTTATGTTTGTAGATGGTTCATGCCTAAGAACATATGAGGGTGGTCTGAGTGCTGCATATGCTGTATGTACAGTGGCAGATGTCCTGGAAGCATCTTGGGCCAGATGTAGGTAAATGAGATTTACCGATTTTTAATTACCGAATTTTACCGATTCGGTAATTAAAAATCGGTAAATCTGAGGGGTGGATATGTAGGAACATCCAGATGTTCCTTTTACCGAATCGGTAAATATCTGTATTTACCGATTCGGTAAATACCGACCGGTAATGCCCCATTCATTCCTATGGGCTTTGAAGCCCATAGGAATGAATGGGGCATTACCGGTCGGTATTTACCGAATCGGTAAATACCGATTCTGACAAGGGTGCAGGGGGTGTCACTTTGACACCCTCTAGCACCCCCAAAAAAGGTTCGGGGGCCATGTGGCAGGCATACCTGCCCTAAGGGCAGGTCTGCCTGTCATATGGCACAGGTGTGCATGCACACATGTGCATGCACACCAGAATCGGTATTTTACCATCAAATAGTATTTGATGGTAAAATACCGAATCTGTAATGCTTGTGGGACTCAGAAGAGTCCCACCTACATATCAATTTTACCGAATCGGAAAAAATACCGATTCGGTATTTTACAGAATCGGTAAATATACCGATCGGTAAATTTACCGATTCTGTAAAATACAGGGCCCTACATCTCAAATTGCATTTACCGGTCGGTAACGGCCGAATTCGGCCGTTACCGACCGGTAAATGCCTACCTACATCTGGCCCCTTGTCTGAAAGGAATTCATTCTGCTCAAATAGCAGAATTGATTGCTTTGATTCGAGCATGTGTACTAGGAAAAGAAATAAGAGTCACCATAGTGACTAACAGTCAGTATGGTTTTGAGTTTGTCCATGATTATGGTCAACTGTGTCCCAAAGAGGTTATTTAACTTCTGCAGGATCCTCCATTAGAAATGCTGAGTTTGTGAAAATCTTGATTGATGCAATCCAGTTACCTGAGAAAATTGCTGTTGTAAAATGTGCAGCTCACAAGAAAGGAGATGATTATGTCACCAGAGGCAACCAATTTGTTGACTCTACTGCTAAGTATTGTGCTAAAAATCTTGCATCTATAAATAGGGACAGAAAAGCTGAACATGTTTTAAGTCCTTTAATGCTAACCACAGTAGTTGAGACTTGGCAAGAGGTAAAAGAGATGCAGGAGGAAGCAAGTGAGGAAGAAAAAGATATTTGGTTACAATCAGGATGGGAACACAGAGACGAGGATGAAATTTGGGCTTACAAAGATGAAAGACCAGTAATACCTGATAGCATGAGCTCTAATATGGCCCGAATGTACCATGGTCAAGCTCATATTGGGAGGGATGCAATGATCATGATGTTTAGACAGACATGGTACAATCCCAAGTTCTGGATGATCGCTAAGAGACTTTGTCAGCGATGTCTTGTTTGCCAGCAGATAAACCTAAGAAGAAAAACAGTTGTGAGTTTGGGAACCATAGGACGGGAGGGAGGTCCATTTACATGAATGCAATTTGATTTTGTCAAGTTGCCACCGTGTCATTTGTCTATTTCCCCGGTTGGTGGAGGCCTTCCCTACCAGATGGAATGATGGAATGACTGTTGCAAAGTTATTATTCAGAGAAATCATTCCACGCTTTGGTTTCCCAGTAACAATTGAGAGTGACCATGGGACTCATTTTCATAATGAGTTGATGCAGGTGATTTGTGAAGCACTGGACATCCGTCAGAATTTACATCGTGCTTACAGACCAGAAGCTTCTGGGGTGGTTGAGCAAGTAAATGGAACCATAAAGAACCGAATTCCAAAAATTTGTTTGGCCACTGGACTGACATGGCCTGATGCTTTGCCGCTTGTTCTAATGACCCTAAGGAGCATACCTGATAAAAAGACAGGATTGAGTCCACATGAGATTCTGATGGGAAGAGTGATGAGACAATCATTTTTGCCAGTTGATAAACTATTGACTATTAATGATGATATTATACTGGATTACTGGAAAAACCTGTCTGACGTGGTTACTTCTGTGTTCCATCAGGTGGGAACTGAGGCAAACTCGAAAGAGAAACATCCAGCTCATGATCTAGTCCCTGGTGATTGGGTTCGGATAAAAGTACACAGGAGATAAAACTGCCTAGTTCCTTGTTGGCAGACGCTAAGACAAGGTGAACCAGATAAACGTCCACATACTGAAGCTTGACCTGTTCGTCGACATCTCAAAATATCAGACACAAACTCTGCGTCTGAAGGAGAAAGTGAAGTCATCAAAATACCAAATTCTGAAGATCGACCTGAACGTCAAGATTTAGTAAGGTCTGATACCAGTGTGGACACTGATCAAAGCGAAGACAAAACTGGTAGTCAGATAAGTACTGAAGGACAGTCTGAAAGCAGGAACAGAAATCTTGAAAATGGTGAAAAGGAAATAACTCACGATAAGGATGAGCTTCCAAGTACCATCTATGGAGAGGTTCCTAACAGAGTGAAAGAACTGACCAAAGAGAAAAAAGATTCAGTGAAGAAAACAGACATTATAAAGTTCACCATAAAGGAAACTGATGAGAAATCCAAAACTGAGTCTGATAACAGTGAGAATGAAACTCAATGGACGAGAAGCTCAAGAAAGAGAGCTTGGAGAGTGGAATGTTACACTGTCGAACATGAAACCAAGAAAGCACGTAAAGGAGCTACTTGGCCTAAGGAAAATGATAGACTGAAATTCAAACTGGTTAACAAAGCTAAAATCCAAGAAGATCAAGTAACTGAAATAACCAGTCAAAAAGAGTTGTTGGGAGAAAAGATAGAGATTGTGCAAAGGTCAAAAAGAGTAAGAATACCAAATCAAAAATACAAGTCACCTGAATGGTCGTATATCGCTTTGCCTCCAATAAGAGAAGTAAATAGCAGTCAAGAAAATTTTAATTATCAAAGTAGAGAAAAAGAAAGTTAGTGAACTGAAACTAAAAAGAAAGAAAAAGGAGTACCTAAACTGGGAAACCAAAGAGAGGGAAAGGTGAAGGAACATGATTGTTGAATTTTTTTTGGATGGTAAGGACACTTTCTTAAGTGCAAAAAAAGACTTGAAAGGGGCAAAATAGGGGAAAAAAGATTGTGAAAAACGCTGTGTAAAAAAATATATATATATGGCTACTAATGATGTAACAAGATCGAAATGTACTATTCTTAGAAAATGGTGTAGAATGTGGTTAATATGTACAGGGTTATTAATGTTGGTATGGTTCATATTAGCTATTGTGATTCCTTTTAGGCCTAATTTTGAAAAAGAAAAGGCCAATGAGAGTGGGAGAGAAAAGGGCTATGAGTCAAAGGGTGAAATAATACATATGTATGACCCTGAAGTACATCAAGATAATTCAATTAGTGATTACTCCAAGAATACATTTTCGAAATTATTATCTGAATATGTGAGAACTATGGACGGCAGTGATTTTTATGTCTGTGTGAAATTACCAGCATCTGTATCAGAGGGTGCGACGTACCAACACCTTCCATTAACATATGGGGGTCGATTTCGATTCGGGAAACAAATCCGTACGACGATTCAAATTCGTAGCAGTTCCTGTACGAATGTACAAATCTGTCCAAATTGCGTAGTACGATTCGTATTAAAAAAATAAGTCTGAATCGTTGCAAACCGTACGAAAATCAAGGGAAAATCCGTACGATACGGACCCTGAAAGTGAACCGTTCAAGTCTTAAATCTGGACCGGGGAATGAGTATGCGATTCGTACGGAAAACGTTGCAAATGAGCAATTCTTACGGAGAGCCACACCATCACATAGGGTACGGTTCGTACACCCCATAATCGTAGGGGTACAATTTGTACACCTAGGATTATGGGGTGTACGAACCGTACCCCATGATAGTAGGGGTATGATTCGTATACCTACGATCATGGGGTGTACTAACTGTACCCTACAATCATGGGGTGCACAAACTGTACCCCTAAGATCATGGGGTGTATGAACCGTACGGGGGGAAGTCCGTTTTGCACGCACTTCGAGTCGAATTCTGCTTTTCCGGACATTTTGAGCTCTCGTAAAAAAAGAGTTGTACGGAGTGTTGACTGGACGAATCGTACTTGCTGGGTCGGAAAATGATGCTTCGATCCATACGGACATTGCATACTGTGCGATCCGAATGCGATTTGTACGGATTATTGAGTCATACGGGCTTTGGTACGATTCGGATGGAGAACTGCGTTGGGTACGCATCGTACTACATCGTACGTACGGGGACGTAAGAGGTTTTGCAAAATTGGAAGTTGTGGCTGAATTGAATCAAATCGAACCTGCAAAGGTTTTTGGAGAATATTTCTTGGAAACACAAGAACTGACCCATGACTATGCGTTCAAACATAATTTGACCTGTAAAATGAGAAATGAGGAGGAAGCCTTTTTGGACATGGTAGAAGAAAGGAGAAACCAATATAAGAGAAAGGATAAAGGAAAGAAATCTAAATTTACAATGTGGACATTTGAGGAAGATAATATAGGGTAACAAGACAAAAATATAGAATTCAAAATATAGAATTACCAAAATATCGAAGTCAAAATATAGAATGGACAAAATATCGCATTGACAGAATATAGTGGTCAAAAATATTGAATTGAAGGTAAGTAATATAATATCGATTTTTTTAAAATATAGAAAGTCAAAATATTGAAGTATATAATATAGGTATTGAAGTACATCGAATTTTTAATAATATAGACATTTTTAAAGTGTGTTGTATGTTAGTATATGTGTGAAGAGCGTATATTATTTTTGTAATTTGTTTTAAGTAATACATTTTATGTTATTTATTTATTGATTATTACGATAATTGTATTAATTCATTTTCTGTAGTGGGTTGTGGGTTTATAGGGAATAAGGTAGGAAGAAATGTAATTGTAATTAATTACATCTTAAAAATAATTTATGTGTATTGATAATTAATTCACTGTTAATTATTATTTGGTATTACTTTTTATTATTAATTAGTTTTTGTTATTGAAAATTAATTAGTTGGTTATTAATTATAAATATGTAATTAATTTTAATAACTAATATTTCTTAATATATTAAATCATTACTTTCCCTAATGTTAATTTCACTAGAGCGGGAATAGTACTTTTTACCCCTACGCTATCCAACGCTTTCCCTACTGTTGCTCTCTCTGGAGTGGGAATAGTCATTTTGACCCTCCCGCTATCCAACGCTTTCCCTACTGTTGCCCTCTATGGAGTGGGAATAGTCATTTTTACACTCCCACTATCCAACGTTTTCCCTACTGTTGCACTCTCTGGAGTGGGAATAGTAATTTTTAGCCCTACGCTATCCAACGCTTTCCCTACTGTTGCAATCTCTGGAATGGGAATAGTAATTTTTACCCCTATGCTATTCAACGCTTTCCCTACTGTTGCACTCTCTGGTGTGGAAATAGTAATTTTTACCCTCCCGCTATCCAACGCTTTCCCTACTGTTGCACTCTCTGGAGTGGGAATAGTAATTTTTACCCTCCCGCTATCCAACGCTTTCCCTACTGTTGCACTCACTGGTGTGGAAATAGTAATTTTTACCCTCCCGCTATCCAACAATTTCCCTACTGTTGCACTCTCTGGAGTGGGAATAGTCATTTTTACTCTCCCGTTATCCAACGCTTTCCCTACTGTTGCATTCTATGGAGTGGGAATAGTCATTTTTACCAGCAGTGTGTATATCTGTTAATGCAAACTGAATTTGGAAGTTGCCAACGATAGTAGATCGTTTATCGACAGATACTGCAGGGGGATTTTTAATGGTAAACACAGAAATGGTGGCTATGGGAGCTATGGTGTTGCAAAATCGACTTGCTCTTGATATAATTTAGGCAAAAGTGGGAGGAGTCCGTGGAATTTTGAAGGTACATCACTGTTATACCTCTATATTCCTGATAAAAGTCAAAACATTGAAAGATATGTTACAAACCTTACATAATTACATACAGAAATTATACCACTGGAGGTTGATGGTGTTCTTGAGAAACTTAGTAGAAGTTTTTCAGCTGTTAAGAGATGGTTTCGTGAAATAAGAAGATCTATAATAAGGAAAGAATTAATTCCAGTAACCTTAATAATAGTGATATTCTTGTCTTAATATTAGGTTGTAAACTTAGAAAAAGAAGACACCTTAAAAAGTCTATAAAAAGGAATTTGAAGAGAGACAAGAAAGAGAATGTGAAAATGGGGATATTGAAATGGAAGAGTTTAAAGAGAAACTTTATCAAGACAGAAAGAAAATAGCAGATACTAGAGTATAACTCGTACTAATTGAAAGAATTTGAAACATGTTTTTGGAAATGTTATGAACATTTTGGGTGTTATTTGGTGATAAATCACCAAAGAGTTGATGGAGCAAGGATGAAAACAACCTTTTTTGTATACCCCTCGTGAAATTGCCTTCCCATAACTGTAATATGTATTAATCGTGTGGTTTTAAAATTAACCAACGTAGAGTAGAAAGAAGACATACCAATACATGTGGGAAACTAATATGCTTGTGTTCGCAAACCTTAATCCATTAATTATGTGAAACCGTCTAACTAATATAGCATGGAAACGCAATAATCTAATGAAAGGCTATGCATGAATGCATCCTAAATGTATTATTGTGGCATAAATGATTGAGAATGGTAAGAAACAATGCATAATTGTGGCTCAAAAAGTTACGTAACCACTAACAGGGTGAACATAGAATGGGGGGAGGTAAACAGAGGGTTTTACTTCAAAATCTAACGTTTAATTGTGTTTGTTTCTATAATAGTTCCCGTTATGGCCCATGCAGCCTAGTAAGACTTGGAGGGTTTGCGAGACTCCAATTGAGTGTTCTTCCACGCATGAGCGACTGTGCTTGGGAGATGTGCAAGCAGCCTGTGCCTGCGCGGCTGGTGTCTAGGTCAATGTTAAGTTGTCCGTGTCATGAGCTCGGGAAATTAAACGAAAGTGACAAGTTAAAGGACAAGGGTGAAGGAGTGTAATAATGAACAATCGGAACCTTTTGGGCATGAAGCAATGACTAGGCGGAAAAATGGACAATAAGGAGATGAGGGTATACTCATCCACCCCTTGAACGAACCAATGAGGATTGAATGTGGACCCTAAAAGTTTCAAATTTAGTTAGATAGTTAGGGAAAAAGAGTATAAAAGAGGCCGTTTGGAGGAAAGAAAGGAGCGTGTTTTTTAATAATTTCTTTTTTGCACCACGACATGCTTTCGGACTGATTGATTTTTCCATGGTGCAAAGACTTTGAAAATGTCCTGACTTTAACTTTTAGGTTTAAAGCATTTTATTAAGACAAAAAAAACATGGGGGGGAATAGGAGGTTAAGGTTACACACAGCACAATAAAGGAGGAAGTGCATTTCAGGAGCGTTGGTGAAAAGTAGTCCGGTGGTCCAGAAGAAAAATACAGCAAATGTAGGGCAAATAAGCAATCTGTGTGACCCTCGCATGCACCTCAACACCCCATCTAAAGCCGAGCGCGGATAGCCATCAGCGACACATCTAAGCACAACCCAGTCCCTCTGATCCCCCCACCCCCAATATTAAAAAGGAAAAAGAAAGAAAACAACACCCCAACTCCCCCGTCCAATGGCCCTGTACTAGGATAACCCACCCCAATCAGCCCACACCCCATCCCCTAAGATCCTGTCCCCCGTGCAGTCTAATCCACCGGGGTCGTCAGTGGCGTCAGCCTAAGAAGTCGAAGGTACCTCGGGCAGGTGAGCTCTCGGAATTCCGTGGACAGTAGTGCTAGGAAGGGTCGCCATAGCTCCTCAAATTGATCTACATCCCCAGCCACCGTGAGCGACATCTTCTCCATTCCCAACACCTGCCAGAGCCTATGCAACCAACCCGTAATGGAGGGGACAGTGGTGGTGCGCCAGTGGACAAGAATGTTCTGGACCGCCGAGCCCAGCGCAATCGCAATCTGTCTACCCCTGCGGGACTTCAACGGATACATTAGGTCATTGGGAAGGCCTAGCAAAACATACGCTGGGAAGCGCGGCAGCTCAATCTCAAAGTGCTTATCCACCTCATCTAAAACCTCCTTCCAATAAGCGGTCAGCACCGGGCAAGCCCAAAGAATGTGTGAGAGGGTACCCTCCTGTCCGCATCCCCGCCAGCACCCCTTGTCAGTGTGTCTATGCATTTCATACAGCCTCTCCGGGGTGTAGTACCAATAAGTAGACACCTTAGTAAAGGTCTCCGTAAGTCCCGTGTGGTATGCCGAGTGCCGCGCCCGATATGCAATTTTGTCCCACTCCTTATGGCTGAGTGTCCTACCCAGTTCTCTGTGCCAGCGCTCCCTCCCCAGGTTATAATAGTGGAACGACGGGGGCTGAAGGAATTTATACAAATCGGTAATCAGCTTGGCATCATAGGTCCGAGTCACCAACCACCGCTCATACAGTGTGATTTGGCGAGCAGCGGTGTCGCGCACCTGGGGTTGGAGAGCCCAGTGACGGACCTGCATATAGCGCAGTCTGTCCATCTCCGTCAGGCCGAATTCCTGCCGAAGTTGTTGAAAAGGAATCACGCCTTCCGGCCCGTAGATCTGGAAAAGCGCCCTACAGCCCGCGCTCACCCAATGGGAGAAGGCCCCCGGCTCCATCCCTGGGGAGAAGTCCGGGTTACCCGCTATGGGTGTGAACGGCGAGGGGAAGGTGGTCAGGTCATGAGCCTCGCAAACTGCATCCCACACCCTCAGGGGGACCCGCGTAACAAAAGAGGCATAGAGATTAGCAGGGCGATGCGCGCGGCGTAAGAACGGAACCTCCTGGAGGGTGTGGCCCGCCACCGCCTGGTCTTGAAAAAGCCAGTGTTTGTCGGACTCCCACCTGCTCCACTCCACCAAGTATCGCAGTTGCGCCGCCTGAAAATATTTGAGGAGGTCCGGGATACCAAGACCCCCCGCCTCCGGAGCAAGCGTGGAGAGGACCCTCTTCATCCATGGCTTGCGGCCCTGCCAAACGAAGCAGGAGATGTCAGCCTGCGTTTGTCTTATCCAACCTACAGGGGGTTGGAGAGGCAGAGCGCGAAAGAGGTACAGAATCTGGGGCAGCACCGTCATCTTAACCGCCGCGACGCGACCCAGCCAAGACAGAAGGCCCTTGCTCCAGCGGCCAAGTTCCTCCTTGATCTTCCTGCCGAGGGAAGTGTAATTGGCTGTCACCATCTCAGGCAGAGTGGGCGCCAGCAGGATCCCCAGGTATGGCACCGTGGACGAGGACCACTGCATGGGGAAAAGGCGCTGAAGGTCCCTCCTGGTATCCGCCGCCAGGGACACATCCAACGCCACCGACTTGCTCATATTCATTTTGAAGCCGGCCACATGCGCAAAGGCGTCCAGTTCCTGGACGCAAGCAGGGAGCGACCTCCTGGGGTCGTCTAGGGTCAGCAGGACATCGTCCGCGTAGAGGCTGACCGTGTGGACATATTGGCCCATCTTGACCCCAATAGCGTCCGGGTTGTTGCAAATCCTCTGAGCAAACGGCTCCATGTAGAGGGCAAACAGAAGCGGCGAGAGGGGGCAACCCTGTCTCGGACCGCGTTCGATGGCAAAACCTCCGGAGCTACACCCGTTGACCCGCACCGAAGCCGAAGGACGTTTGTAACAGTTGAAGACCATGGTGCGGAACTTCTCACCGATACCCAGTTTCCTGAGAACCAGCTCGAGGTACGGCCAATGAACTCTGTCGAAGGCCTTCTCCGCATCAACTGATAGCAGCATCCGCTCCCCCGGGGATCCGCGAGGCCTTCTCTAGTACATGCGTCACCCTCTTGGTGTTGTCAACTGTCTGTCTACCGGGTACGAAGCCAGCCTGGTCTGCCTCCACCAGTCCTGGTAGGTGTAGACCAAGCCTGCACGCTAGAATCCCCGTATATAACTTGAGGTCGACATTCAAGAGCGAGATGGGCCTGTACGAACCACACAAGGCCCGGTCTTTCCCGGGTTTCGGGATGGCCACTGACTCCAAATAGTCTTCGGCGTCTCGCGGCGAGGAGGGCTCCCCAGCATACAGCGCTTCGTAGAAGCTGCGAAAAGATTCCGCCACCTCTGCGTCACCAGAAACAGCAACCCCGTCCGTGCCTACCAGTTCCTTCACGACGCTACGCTGCTGTGCAACCCGGAGCCGGTGGGCTAGGACCTTACCACACCTGTCCCCCCCTGAGTAGAAGGCGTGCTTCAAGCGTAAAGCGGCATACTCCGCCCTATCAAGATCCAGTGCCGACAGGAGCTTCCTCGCCGCTTTCAACTGCCGCCAAACTCTCGGAGCCCCTGTGCGGCGATGGACCTGCTCAAGCTCCCAGACCTGCGCGGTCAGTTCGTCCCTTTTACGTCGCCGTTCCTTATTTTCGGCTGAGGAGATGGAAATAAATTCCCCCCGGAGGACCGCCTTCAAAGCCGCCCACTGCCTTGCTTGGGACGTGTCGGGGTTGCCATTATGAATCAGATAATCCTGTATGACCTCCCCTATGCGCTTCACAGCAGACTTTTTATGTAAAAGGGTATCGCGAAGACGCCATGTCCCCCGAGAGGGAGAGGCCACCGGCCACTTGAAAACACCGGAAACTGGCGCATGGTCGGACAGAGACAGGACCCCAATGTCCGCCGCTGTGGCGGCAGTGCACAGTGGCCCACTCACCAGGAGGTAATCCAGCCGCGAGTAGGTGCGGTGCGCATGGAAAAAGTAGGAGTAGTCCCTATCAGTGGGGTGCATAGAGCGCCAGAGGTCGTGCAAATCCATCTCCACAATCCGATCCTTCACCGCGCGGGAAAGTTCCCCCGTCTGCGGGGAGCGTTGCGCCGACCTGCCCATAGCAGAGTCGAAAACAATGTTAAGGTCTCCCCCCAGGATAACATGGCGGTCGGGAGAGGCAGTGACGTCTACCAACACTGAGTCCAAGAAACAATCCTGGTGATCATTCGGGCTATAAACTGAGCCAACCGTAAAAGCTATTCCCCCTAGGCGCATGCGATATGCAAGGAGCCTCCCCTTCTGTTCAGCATACTTGTACAGAACCTCACCTCTAAAGGAGCTCGCTAAAAGAATGGCTACTCCCGCAGTCTTGGTCACCGCCGAGGAGAAGAACTGAGTGGGGAACTTGGCAGAGCGCAGTCTATGGCAATCCCGGGACAGCAAATGAGTCTCCTGCAGGAGGCAGATATCCGCCTGTGTCCCCTCCAGCAATGATAGGATCGCCCTTCGCTTCAACAGGGTTATTCAGACCCTTAACATTAAGGGTCACTACCTTTAAAGACGGCATTCCACCCGGGGATCAGAAACGCTATGTAGCAAGCAAGGGATCGGCGGGCGGGGCACATGGGGCAGGCGCGCGGGAAAGGCCAGGACAGGCTAAGCGTGGGCATGGACAACATCGGACGGGACCTCCCCAACAACAAAACAACCCTTACACTCTCCCAAAACCCACCCATGGCAACTAGCCAAACACAAACATAAACACCCCATTGTCTCAGTCAAGCCCCAAAACGGGCAAGTCCGTAGAAAACAGCAAAGTGGACGTTTCAGCCACTCACCTCCATCCGCTCCCCCCCGACCCCCAGCCCCAAACCCAGCATCGTGAAGGCTAAGGACTTCCCCCCCCGGAGTGAAATTAGGCCGTCAAGGCCACACCGTTGGAGTTGGCCAAGTCCCTGGCCGCCGCCCTCAAAGCATCAGCCATGTCCGCCCTGATAGTAGGGGAATCAGGACGCCCTGCACTCGCTGGCTACTGTCTCCTCGTTGACCTCCGTCGGCTCCGTCTCTCTGGGCGCCTCCACGACGGTGTAGCTCCGTCCTCCTCTGTAGCCGTGAGCCCCAGGACCCCGCAGATGTCTTGTAGGGAGCGCAGCTGGTGCAGCACCCCGTTCCACCTGAAGATCAGACGGAAAGGGTGTCCCCAGGAATAAGGCGTTTCGTGTTCGCGCAGAAAGTCAGTGGCAATCCTGAAGGACCTGCGCTTCTGCAGCGTGATGGCGGACAGGTCTTGGTAGAGCGCTACAGGCCGCTCCCTGAAAGTTAGAGGCTGCTTCTTTCGGGCCTCCGCCATGATGCGTTCTTTCAGCGGAAAGTCGGGCAAGAATGCCAAAATGTCCGGTGGGGGCGCCGATGACTGGCGCTGTCGACCAACCCTATGCGCTCTGTCAATGCGGACAGGGTATTCTGCATCTTCCCCCAGGATCTCTCGGAACAGGTCCTGCAGATAGGCCACCAAGTCGGCCCCCTCGTCCGCGGATGGGACACCACGCACCCGGATGTTGTTCCGCCGGGACCTGTTCTCGAGGTCTTCAGAGTGGGCCTGGAGCTCAACACACTGCTCCCGGAGGCGGAGAACGTCCTGTTGAAGATGGACTATCTCTTCATCCCGGCGCTGGGCCGCCGTCTCCACTGTTTCAACTCGCTCGCCGAGGCCCCCCACCTCCCTGCGTACTTCACGGACCTCACTGGCCACTTCCTTCTTCAGCGTATGAAAATCTTCCTTGAGGGAGCTAAACAGTTCCTCCATAAAGGACCTCGTGACCGGCGGCTCGCCCCCAGCCGCATCCACCGAGGCTCGGGAGGACCCCGGCGACGGCTGTGTTCTGTCCCGCAGCTGCTGGGCCCTGCCAAGCATATCTGGCAGGGTACGGTCCCCCTTCCTCGAGCCGCCCCTCCCAGTCATCGTAGTCGCTGCAGCGGACGAGCGGGCTCAGGTCCGGCCGCCCCAGGGTTGCCCAGTCGCCGGCGAGCGCCAGATGTGGGGACCGCTCTGCAAGCAGGGGTGCTGCGTCACAAGCGACAAAATGGCGGACCAGTCCGGGCACTGCCAGTTGCGGCGCCCAGCCAGGGCGGTGATCGGGAGCCAAAGCAGGGGTCCCTTTTCAGCACGTCCCACAGGAAGTTAGTAGAGTAGCGGAGGCGACTGCAAGCACCCGCCAGCCAAGGGCACCGACGGAGGCCACCAACACCAGTTCTTCGGGGACAAGATGGCGGCAGGGCGGGGCCGGGAAGAACGGCCCGGGCTGTCGACACCACCGGTGCCCCCCGGGATCACAGTAATCAAAGAAGTTCCACAGCCAATGTCAAACAGTTTCACAGAAGGGCCCGAGAGGGCCGATCCCAGCGATGAGGCCCCCGGTCGTCGTTCACGGGGCCGGGACCTGCACAGCGCAGTGTGTCGCCGTCGCTAGTCGGGGGGCCAAAGCGCAAATCTCAAATACAAAGTCTTCCGTGCCGCCAAGACCCCACCCGTAGGGCTCCGCTATCCTCCGGCACGCGGCGAGTCCGATCCCCTCCGGATCGTCAGCTTTCAGCACCAGGCCCAGCCGAGGCGTCTGGACAGCACTGCAGTTCGCTCCGCCTCCCAGGCTCTCCTCCGTTCCTCGATCTTTGACCAAACTTTTGAAATGCTTCCTCCGAGGCGATTAGGGCCAAAGTGACACCAATGTGCGCGCCAAGTACTCTGCCACACTCCTCTCACTCGCTGAGCATCAGCGGGGGGAGAGAAGTGCAAGAAAGGGGCTCGAGCTGAGCCGGGCCGGAGGAGCTACGGGAGGAAGCGTCCGCTCACCCCGCCATCTTGGCCACGCCCCTGACTTTAACTTTTGATGGGGGAGTACTGATGGAAGGTGAACATCGAGAAAGAATAGAGAGGCTTTTTTTGGAAACTCTTCTACTTTAACCCTGATTCTTATTGCCGATAAGATTGATAATATGTCTTTGACTTATTTTTCTGAACTATTCTGCTAATAAATGTAAACTGTTTGAATGTAATCTTCTTTTTCTTTAGGTGAATTTATAAATGTTTAATGGTATTCACATTAAAAGGTTAAATAAAATAAGGTCATGCTAGGAGAATAATTTTTTTTCCCAAGAGTTAAACCATGGTAAGATCCAATAAACTGCAGATGTATATGATGTATAGAATTTAGAGTAAATAGATGAAGTAGGACACTCCGCTATTCCAGCAGCTCATCCTTCCTTTGGTTTTCACTGATTTTGGGAGCAGGGTGATTTGTGTGAATGAGTGACTCGCGGTGTTATGGGCCCCACCGACGAGTAAAGTGTGATAGCTCCTAGGATTTATAATGATGGTTTGAAGGTTTAGTTTGGAGCAGCGCTGGATCAAAAAAGATAATTGAGGGAGAGAAGAGGAAAGAGTCTAGAAAGTGTTTTTTGGTAAATCATAGTAGTAGTAGGATGTTTGGATGAGTAAGGAGGGTACAATTATAGAAAGGGTTGTTTGGGAGATCTTATTAGTAAAATGAGGTTTGGGGTGATGCACGGATGAATAGAGAAAGGTAAATAAGGGAAATAGTTGTTTTAGAGGTCACAGTAGTAGATTGAGGTTTGGGATGAGTCAGAGAGTGGAGGTAGAGGATATACTGAGAGAGTTATATGGTGAAATGTAGGGTAGTGCATTGGAGAGATTTATTTTTTCAACAGTATAGTAATGAATATTCATAGATACATAAGTACATGTAAGGTACGCATTTATACACAAGGTAATATATCAATTTGTATGTTGTATTTAATAAAAAGACTTTCAATTGTTACTGTACTTAAAGCTACTTGATTTGTGTTTTTTTACTAATTCATTAATCAAGCAAATGGAGATATATAGTTAGGAATACATGCATAGATTTTGAAGGATAAATAGAGAACAATAAGTATTTAATCTAAAAAATAAGTATTCACCTATACACATGTTAAGCATCAAATCATATACACATAAGTAATATGTACATTTTTTAAGCAGACCTAAATGATATATATATATTTATAAACATAATTATTATACAATTATATAAAAGGAAATACACATATCTAGATACATACATATAATCAAATTAAATGCTTATATACACAGGGATATTCTGCACATTTGCATTTGAGTATGTTTGTTATGTAGGGAAGATCAAACTCTCGAGTAGTCTTCTAAAGATAAGATAGCTTTCTGTGGATCTTATGTTTTTGGGTGATGAATTCTATAGTTTGGCTGCTTGAACAGAGAAGGATGTACGTATGCTTTCTTCTTTTATGGTAGGATTTAAGGAGAGGTGCCAATCTGGAGCAGAGGCTCATTCGTTGAGTGTATTTGGTGATTTTCATCCTGATGGAAAGTGACTCTGTTCCATGTATAGCTTTGTGGGTGATACAAAGCAGATTGAAGGTGGATCTTCTAGCACTCGGTAACCATTGTAGGGCTCTGAAAAGGGGAAATGTGGGCTTGTGACTTTACATGTAGGAGTAGACTGACAGCAAAGTATTGAATCCATTGTAGTCTTTTCATAGTTCATAAAGATGATCCTTGGTAGAAGTCATTGATGTAATCAAGTTTAGACAGTACAAGAGATTTAGTAGAGTGGATCTTGTGTGGATATTCAGGTGAAGGGAAGATGCATCACAGAGATTTCATAGTAATGAAGCTTGATCTTGCTAATTTGTCCACTTGGGCATTCATAAAAAAGTTTGCAGGCGCAGCAGGACCAAACGGCCTCCCAAATGCACTTTTCAAGCAAGATCCGGAATTTTGGGCCAATTACCTCACCCCACTTTTTAACCAACTATATTCCGAGAATA
The DNA here is from genome assembly GCF_964263255.1 of Lissotriton vulgaris. NCBI lineage: Eukaryota > Metazoa > Chordata > Amphibia > Caudata > Salamandridae > Lissotriton > Lissotriton vulgaris. The sequence continues at coordinate 182,503,137 of NC_141686.1, read as the reverse complement.
AGACGTCACATTCCTGGAGAAGAAGTCTATTTCACCCAATTTTAAAAAATGGCAGCCAAACAGAACCCGGGAACTACAGACTCATTGCCCTTGATGCAGAGGCAAAACTCTTCGGATCTTGTATTTCACAATATTTACAGGAGTGAACTGAGGATAAAAGTTTAGTCCCAAGATTTCAAACAGGTGTCAGGCAAGGCATGGGTACCATCACAAACCTGGCAGCATTGGCAATCTTAAATGAAAAAGCTGTAAATAAAAAACAGGTCTATTAGCATGGTATATCGACTTGAAATCTGCTTTTGACAGAGTGCCGCGAGACCGTCTGTGGCTGAAATGTAAAGAATGGGAATTACCCCAAAAATTATTACATACAATAATATCTCTATTCAGCAAAACTTGGGCCAGGGTGAAGCTCGGAGACGGCAGCAGAATATCATCAAAGATAAAAATTAACAATGGATTAAAACAAGGCTGCGTCCTTTCACCATGGCTATTTAATCTATACTTAGCAGACTTAAATAACTACTTGCTAAAGACAAACGGTCATCCGCCCAAACTGGCAAATGAGTCAATTCAGTTCCTGCAATACGCGGATGACATTGTGGTTGTGAGTCAAACCCTAATAGGGCTGCTAAGAGGGATCACTGAAATAATATCGAGGGACAAAATATCGACTTGCCAAAATATCGTGGACAAAATATCGACAGTCAAAATATCGAGTTTGTATCTACAAACAGGTAAGTACAAAAATATTGAGTACAAAATATCGTTAACAATAATATAGATGTAAAAAATATCGACTTTATTAAAAACAGTGTTAAATTAAATTAATATCAAATTTTAATTACTAAAATATACTTAAAAATACTTAAATTAAATTATAATAATTAAATAATAAATGAAAATAATAAAAATAATTTTTTACAATCTTATTTGTTGACCCTGAACCCTAAAAATACCCCTTTACCCAAAAACCCAAAACTGACCCTGAACCCTAAAAATACCCCTTTACCCAAAAACTGAAAACTGACCCTGAACCCTAAAAATGCCCCTTTACCCAAAAACTGAAAACTGACCCTGAACCCTAAAAATACCCCTTTACCCAAGAACTGAAAACTGACCCTGAACCCTAAAAATAGCCCTTTACCCATGAACTGAAAACTGACCCTGAACCCTAAAAATACCCCTTTACACATGAACTGAAAACTGACCCTGAACCCTAAAAATACCCCTTTACCCTAAAACTGAAAACTGACCCTGAACCCTAAAAATGCCCCTTTACCCAAAAACTGAAAACTGACCCTGAACCCCAAAAATACCCCTTTACCCTAAAACTGAAAACTGACCCTGAACCCTAAAAATGCTCCTTTACCCAAAATTTATCAATATTATTTAATTACCAATTAATTATTAATTAACAATAACAATAAAGTAAATATATTAGCACATTAGCTGTAATTATTTTAATAATTAATATTATTTTTTCCCAATTAATTACTTAAAAATAACACAAAATTATATATTAAACATTTACTCTAATTAATGTAATTAACTAATTACAATTAATTAATTACCAATTAATTACTAATACAAAATATGTTCAAAATTATATTAATTAATTAACTAATTAATATTAATTAATTATCAATTAATTATTAATTAAAAATATTAACAAACATATATTAATTCATTAATTATTATTAAATTACTTCCCACCCTATTCCCCTATAAACCCACAACCCGCTACAGAATTACATTACGCAATTATTATAAAAACAAAATTCATTTAATAAAATATTTTATAACATTAATACACACTTTTCACACATATTATTACATAAAAATACACTATAAAATATTATATATTATTAAAAATTCGATATTTTTGCTATCTATATTTTATACAGTCGATATTACTTCACGTACCTGAAAAACAGTATTTTTGTAGTCGATATTATGTCCAGTCGATATTTTGTCCAGTCTATATTTAAAACTCGATATTATGTCCAGTCGATATTTTGGAGTCGATATTTTGTCTGTACACCGCTCAGAGTCATAAACAAACTGACTGATTACTTTGATCTTTTAAGCTTGGAATTTAATAAGACAAAAACCAAGGTGGTGTGATTAGCAGGCCCTAGATCGGGAAAATATAAATGGTTTGCAAAGGAATCACAAATTGAGGAAATTAGCTCATATAAATATTTGGGCTTCAAATTGGGCCGAAGGATGACCTTAAAGGATCAAAAAATGGATATAAAAGCAAAAGCCCAATCATTAATTTTTGCCTACAAACAATATAAAATAACAAGTTGAAAGAAAAGTCCTAAAGTTTTTTCTCCTCTCTTTGGCAGTCAGGCAACCACTGCAGGCCAATCCACCAAGCAGCACTTCAGCTTGGGAATAGTCTCTCCTCAGTTTCTTCAGGTTCCTTTTCCTCAGCAGAGGCTTTGTCTTGCAAGTCCAGAAGTGATCTAATTTCATTTACACCCCAAAATCCTTTGTTCTCTGAGGGGAGAGGGGCCTGTGCCCTTTCTTCTCTTCTTTCAGTGTGCAGGGCAGAGACATCAGACGCACCACAGGGGGTGAAGCCAGCACTGTGGGGGGCGGGCACAGTCCTATTCAGGTCCCAGGTGCAACTTCTCCCTACCATCTAGATGCAGATCTCTCTATTCACCATTGGGCTGACTCATTCTGTCTCCTGGAATCCCCCAGCCCTGTCACTCAAACTCCAGACAAGAAATACACACCCTAGGACAGGCAGGCTTAAATGGTTAGGAAAGAAAATACCTACCTTCTAAAAGTGATATTTGCAAACACAGAATATTAAAATCAACTTCACTAAAAGGTGTCTTTTATTATTCTGAGTCCAGGCATACTAAGCTCGAAATTCTACCATGTTCTCTGAGTCTTCTAGGATTATAAACATATAATAATCTAGCAGCCCATTCTGGCCAATGGAGAACAAGTAGCCTTGCAATAGTGTAATTCACTATTAGGACATGCCACACACATCAGGGCTTGTCCTACCTTATACTTACAATGCACCCTGCCTGTGGGCCTACCATAGGTGTGACTAATATGAAGAAAAGGTAAGGTTTAGGGACTGGCAAGTGAGTGCACTTGTCCAGTCAGCATGACAGTACTAGACTGCACGCAGGCTCTGCAATGGCAGACTTTAGACACATTTTACAAGGCAGCTTCTGTGGGTGGCACAACCAGTGCTGCAAGCCCACTAGCAGCATTTGGATTTACACGCCCTGGGCACACTCAGTGCACTGTACTACGGTTTGACAAGTAAACCAAACATCCAATCATGGAACCACTAATCAATACATCAATTTACAGTAGGGAGCACTCGCACTGTGGCACTGGACAGCAGTGGCACAGTGCCCAAAGCATCTAACACCAGCAAAAACACATAAGGCAACAGCATAAAGGGAAGGGAGACCCACGCCAATGGTGCCAGGTCTAACACACACCTGTAGACAGGCAGTAACAAGTTGGATGGGTTGCTCTTCAAATATTTTAATTTGTTGTGGGGTAAAATTTATGACCCTAGTGGACAACCTCTTACTGAAAGCGGAGAACGAATAAATGTTTGGGGTTGGAACAGTTCTGGGAATTTTATAGATATTGTAAATATTCAAACCTTTTACTGATATGATGATGCTTTTAATCCTCGATTGTTATAAATATTATTGTCTGCTTTATGGTTGTGATAAACCAAATAAAGTTGTCTTTGACTGTGACAGTGATTTTTGTTTGTTTTAAGCCTGGTGCATTTCAGCTTTCTAGTTTAATGTTTTATAACTTTAGTTCTGTATTTCTGTGCCTGTTTTCTTTTTTTTTGTTCTGTTTTGTTGTTCTGAGTAGTATTACGGGTTTCCTGTAGCCATTCATATCCTTTTCTAATGGAATTTATTCTGTCTAAATCAGTGTTGAATGTTAGTTGTGTTTCCAAATGTTCTAAATTGAGGTATCTTCATGGTTGATGGGTGGATTTAGTAGTGTTGCTTTGTGGTGTTTTATTTTGAAAAGCTAGCAAATGGTGGTCTGACCATGTGACTGGAGGTATAATTTGAAAGTAACTAGTTCTAAATTTGCAAACATTACATCTAGGATGTGGCCAGCATTTATGTGTGGGTTTGTGGACAATCTGATATGTCTAGGCCAGTTAGTCTACGCCAGTGATTTTGGTTTTTAGATGGGCATATTGGGTTTGTCAAACCAAATGTTTAGGTCACCAAGAAGGCATAGGTTGGAGTGTAGTGTTATTCGGTTTGAAACTGCATCTGTCTGTAAATGTTGCATTGCTGGGTGGAGGTCTGTAAAGGAGAATGAGGAAGATCATGTAGGGTTGCATCTGGTGAAGAGGGCCTCACAACCTTATATGGAGATGTTGTTTGCCAGCTTTAGTGAAATGTATTGTCTGCTTGAATATGACAGCTAGTCCACCTCCTCTTTTGCAATACAATTTTGTGTGATACATGGAGCCATATCATCTCCCAACAATGATTCAGTTATGAAAATTCAGGTTGTGTGTCACTGAGTAAGTTGAAGACGAGATGCTTGCTTTTAGAGAGTGATCAAGCATTTATTAAAAGGCAGAATAAAGAGTGTATTTTGTTGATGGTGTGACTTTGTTTTGTAGAAGAGGGATCAGTATTTTTGGAACTTGTAGCAGGGGTGTTATTAGTGCTGGTATTAGGTGTCGGCTGATAGCAATAGTGTTGCTATTGTATATCCTATTCCTCGGCCAGAAGGCTTAGAAGGCATTTTGAGTGTATAGGTGGTGGAGATGATTGTTGAGAGTGAGTTGGTGAGCTCTGTTGTTTTTGTAGAGCAGCCTTGTTGACCAATAAACATGGAGATGCAAAGTTGTGAAGAGTGGCATGTTGTTTATTTTGTTTGTGTCTGTTTAGGGTGGAAGGTGTATGAGTTACAGGTGGTGGTGCAGCATGTGGGTCATGCTGCGAGGCTCTGAATTATTAAATGGTGGAGGGGTAGCTGAATAAGAGATATTGTGTTGGTGTATTTGTGTTAGGTGTGGCAGACTAGAGAAAGCTTGGCAGTACAGATGGTTTAGGATGTACATTATTTGTGTAGTAGGGAGTGTGGGAGCAGGTGTATGTTTTTTGTTCGCAATAGAGTGTATTATGAACTATTATCTGTGTGAGATTTTGTTGCACTGGTGTGTGTTAGGTTTTGTTTTTGTGGAGATGAGAGAAGAGATGATGATGTAGTGGTTTTATGAGAAAAATTGTATCCAAAGTGTGTGAAATATGAATGCTAAAGGGGATGGTGATGTGTTTTGGAAAAGAGCCTATGTGGTGTAGAAGAGGGCATGGTTTAAGGGTTGTTTGGTTGTGTGTTTTGGGTAAAAAGTGGAGGAGGATATCAGTGGATTAAATGATGGATGGCTGAGTATGTGTTTGTTGGTGACAGAAAGGGGTCTGTTAGGAGTAAGTAGAGTACAGAGCTGATGCTTTGTATCTACAGGGAGTGTGTGTCTGAATGAATTAAAGGCATGTGTTGTATGTCTTTGTGTTATGTTGGTGATGTGTTGATTTATTAGTGGTATAGGACAGAGTGGTGTTTTATGTGAGAGTGATGTTGCCATATTATAGGTGTGGTTTGTGGCATTTTGTAAAGGGTTGTTAAGACAATGGAAATTGGTTAGGGTGTGTTTGAAGTGAATGAGTAGAGTACATTTGCTGAGAGTATGTTAATATGTTTGTGGATGTGTATTGGTCAAGGTCTATGCTGGTGAATTGAAAAAATGGTGTCTAGGTCTGATATGTCCCAAAAAGGCCCAAAGATGCAGTTGCCCTTCTCGACTCCCACTTTAGCCTCAATGCCCAGGCTGAGAAACCCTGAGCATTGAGCTTAAATAGCCCTAGTGATCAAGTGACACCTTTGGCCAATGGAAGCTCTAGCCCTAACCCTAACTAATCAGAATACCATCCCTTAGCCCTAGGACCAATAAGAGACCAGGTCCCTACAGCCAACCAGAGCCCTTGTCCTACTAGCCAATAACAGACCCAACCATAAACCCTACATCCAATAGTCCCCCTTGGCCTCAGGAACCAACTAAAACACAAGAACTACCCACCTATCAGAACCCTAACCCTAAGATCTAAGTCTAATAGAAAACCTAGCCCCTGGGACTAAATATAACACCAGACTGATCAGCCAATCAGAACCTTAGCCCAAAGCCCAATAGAAACACCACATACAAGAACCAATCAGAGCGCAGATGAAATGTACAAAGGCAAACTTATAAACAGAGCGTTTGCCCTCAGGCACAGAGGGAAATGAACTGTTCCTGAAAATAAGAATGTCCTTGGATACAGACATGATCAACCCACACTTGGCTGGTTCTGGTTCACCCTGCGGGTAGGCCCACATCTAAGCCACTTAAATACTGCGGATCAAACACTTCAAGAAATCCCTTTTTGTAGCCACTAACGACAGTTGCGATTGGGGAAGAAAATTTCAAGACAGTTTTAAATCGCAATATGTAAGAGAAGATTCTACTTTAAACAGGCCATTTACATTTTAGGGCATAGGATTGCACAGAAACAGCATTAGTTATAGTATTAGAGGATACAAGACTTATCCTAGACGTTTATGTTTATGTTTATGTTTGCTGGACTTATAAAATGCATGGATGCATAAAGGCTGCCCAGAGCTGAGAAGAGGTATTAGCGACGGAGCCTGAGGGAAGCAATTTGGGAACAGCCATATCTTTCATTGTTTTTTAAGCTGAGCTCATCTGCTAGCAGCCTCAGTTCCGGGATCATTGAGTTCCATAACTTCGGGACCAGGAATGAAAAGGATTTTCCTCGCCATTTTGACCTCTTAATCATCAACTTCTTCATGAGGCATTCAGAAGAGGACCTGGGGACCTCTTTGGTACATATGGGGAGATGATTATCCGTGGCATGACCCTGCTATTTTTTGCTAATGAGAGCATGCATATTTTAAACAGTGTGGGACTGAGAGACGAGCCCTGTGGGACCCCTCATGGAACTGGGAGCGTTTCTGATTGGCACATACATTCCGTTATCTTTAATAATCTATCACTTTGGAAAGGAAGTAAGCCATTGAAGGGCTTTGTCCTGGATACCAACCTCCTTCAGCCTGTGTTTCAGGGTGAGGTGGTACACAGTGCCAAAAGCCGCACTTAAATCCAGGAGCAGAATTGTGGCAGAGTCCCCATGATCTAGTAACCGTTCAAGCTACTCAGTGACCACGTGTAGAGCTGAGGCTCTACTGTATTGTAGACGGAAAACCATTTGAGGTCTGGGAAGGATGTTATTCTCCTACAAAAGCTGTGAGAGGTTGTGATTGACATGTTTTTCCACAAAGTTTCTCAAGATAAATAGCAATGAGATAGGGTGGAAATTCCCCAGTGCAGCGGGATCTAAGTAGGGCTTCTTCAGCAAGGGCCTCACAATGGTATGTTTCCACTTCTTAGGTACTATCCCGGTATTGAGGGATAACGAGAAAAGCTCTGCTTTAGTGGAAAGAACATAGTCTCCACCCTGGAGAATAATATTGTGGGGGTGCTGGGTCTTGAGGAGGGCCAGATTTAATATTGCACAGGAGGTGCCCAATATTTTCCTTGTTCAAGGCAGTGAAGTGATGTGAGACGGGTAGAGCTGCCTGTCTCATATGGTCTTATCCTTGATATTGCTCTGACCTAAGGATGTTACCCTCCTGTGATTCATGTCCACCCAGCGCGTTCCCTTGTAGTGAGTGGTAGATGTTATCTGCTTAATTTTTAAAGAATTCAGCTTACTCATTACATCACTCCTTCGTCGATTGATGAAGGGATATGCCTTGTTCCATTGTTGTCAAAGATTTGACATTCTTGAATAATTCCCCAGGGGAGTTAGCCACCATATTAATTCTCTCCTCAAAGTACTTGGCCTGGGCTTGTTTAATTTCATTATGATAGTGTCTAATGGCCCTCTTGTATTTGACTTTTAGAGCCGGGCATAGCTTTTGCTCCATTTCTTTTCAAGTTTCTTACAGTACTTTTTCAAGGAGGCTAAATGATTATTGAACCAGGGAGTTATTTCAGATTTATGTTGAGCTCTTACTCTTGATTTCTGAAAACATTGGACCAACGCTTGGTTGATCTAGAATGACCAAAGTGTATCGCCTCATCTGGGTTTTCTGTTAAAGATGGGTATCCAGAACTCTAAGGCCTTGACCCATTATTACATTAGAAGCCTGGGCTATATTCTACCTGAATTCAGTGTAATGTATATACATTTGTTCTTATGTTTTTGTAAATGAAAAAGGGATAAAACAATGATCTGACAAGGGAACTGGGATCGGTGTATTCATCTGAATCTTTGGAAAAAATAGGATCAAGAATATGAGCTTTCTCATGTTTTGACGGGACCAACTAGTTGGATAAGTTGCATAGCCTCTAAATCTTGTAAGAGTCTTCTGGTGGAAGGATTATTAGGGTCATCTATATGTATGTTAAAATCACAAAACATGGGTATGAATCCTTTTCCAACAATTGTGCTGGCTAGGAGATCAGGGAGAGCATCTAAAAACGTACTGCAGGACCCTGGATGCCTATAAATAAGGATTTTGGAGAATGAACAATGGGAAAAAATGTAATTCTAAATTGCAAGATGCCGCAGTTAGTCAATATGAGGGGTGTAGTGGAGCATCTAAACTCAACTTTATGAATAATGGCAACACCACTCCCTAACTTACCCACCTATTCCTGTCTGTGATACGATAGCCTGAGGGAAGGACCATGACAATATCTGGGGTAGAGCTCTCAATGAGTCAGGTCTCCGTTATAAACAGCACATCTAGTAGTTCTTCCTCTATTAGGAGCGAAATTTCAATGTTGTGCCCTGGGAGGGCCATGCAGTTGATTAGCCCTATTTCCATTATTTACTCTTTCCTTTGGTATCTTGTCTTCCAATATTACTGTTTATGTGTTTTTTTAAAGCAACGTTGCACTAAGGATACATCTCCTAGTCTTCTGTTAGCCTGTCATGCTTGAGGGTGTGGACGCACTGAGGAGCAAACGCCAGCCTGAAAGGCCGTTATTCTTCAGCATAGTACTTCAGGATGCTGGGGTGATCTGTGGGGGTTCGGGCAGGTTTGCTGGCCCATGGTCCCGGTGGGCGTGCATGGTCCCAGACGGGCGCAGATGGGCACAGAGCGGCTTGACTTTGGTGTGCTAACGGCACGCCAGGGGCATGCCCACGCTGCAGCCGTCATAAATAGGTGTGCATGTGTAACCCCTAGCCCAGCAACCTTTCCTGCCTCTATGGTAGATAGAGGACAGCAGTCCTCTCTATCGTTCTTGTAGTTCCTCACTGCCCCTGTGGAAATCTGGTTCCTGGCCACTTAGCCTCAGCCCATTCAACTCCGTACCACACCGTAATTAAAAACATGAAATAGTCGAGTTAAAGTAGCAACGTGAAAGCAACATATTCCATTTTTAACATTTAATTTTGACAATGCTCCCTCACTTTGAGAAGCAATGATGTCCCTCTGCGCCATGCTTTCAACAGCGAGCCCGCGCTGCTGCCATCAAAAATAGGCGGGCTTGTGTTACACCTAGTGCACCAACCTTCCCTTCCCCTATGGTAGCTCTATGGTTCTGGGGTACCTAGCCCCTTAGCAGCAGCCCATTCAACTCTGGACTAACAGATAATTTAAAACATTAAATAGTCAAGGTAAAGTAGCAACATAAAAGCATCAGATTCTATTTTAAACATTTACTTAATTTTGACAGAGTTCCCTCTATATTTTACATGCAATGATATCCCTCTGCGCCAGGCTCTCAAGATAAGCGGAGCTTTCGGGGTAGATGACCGCACGGAGGTCTCCGCCAGGGCAGTTTGGGAGGGGCGTGGGCGGTGGGCTTCTCCACAATAGCGGGCATTTTGTTTTGGGCTCCTTTTAAGCTATAGCCCAAAGGGAGCCCAATTATAAGTTATTTGGGCTCCCGCTCCCAGCCACCATTTTAGGTTTGGTGACCTGGTGGCTGGGAGCATTTAGCTTAGTGCAGTATTTCCCTTCCGTCCCTCCCATTTTTTGCGGCTTTTTGGGTTTCATTTTTCCCATTTTCTAGTTTTTTAGGTGGCTTTGTTGGGACAGAAGAGCAGGGGTTGATTGGCTATGTATTGTCGCATGGAACAGGTGCTATGCGGGGGTTAATTGAAGTTTGCCAGGGTTGCCAGATGGTTTTTAATCATTGTTGGAGTTTGAGTTATCAACAGGGAGGGGTAGGCAGAACATTTTTTAGTTTATTTAAAGGTGGGGTGACTGACAGTGGTAAAGAAGCAGGCAGGGGGGGTTGCTTAACAGATTCATTAAATTAACTGGTTATACGTTGATACATTGCTTTGTATTGTTTGTAATGTTGTATTGTATGGGCGGGGGCGGGTTCAAAGACATTTTAGGGGTGGGGGTGGGGTCCGGTGTTAGTTAAACGGTTTGATTGGTGAGGATTAGTTTTGTAAGGCTGTTGCCAAGGATTAATAATGTTAAGCGCACCTGTTTCAATAAAGCAGCCTTTTACACACAGTTTTTTGGTTTGTGGTCTGCTACCCCCCCTCGCTGCTCCCTTCCAAAGGTCAGAGTGCTGCATAAGTTCTTCTTGACCATTTTGACAGTCTAACATTCAACTCTAATTCAAAGAGCAAACGTCCTGGTTGTTAACAAAATATACCATTTCTAAAGTGCATGTTCACCACAAAGGGTATCTTGCCGTTGAATATAAGATATTTATTGTACTAGAAATTATGACTTCTTTCTATTCTAACATGTGGATGTCCTCAAGGTTTTATTTTGGTCCAACTTTGTTTACCATTTACGTCTTTCCGCTGACTGCTCTAATACCGAAAATTGGACTGTTGTTAATGTCATAAACAGATTACACTCAGAAAGTGGTGTCAGTGGCAAAGGAATCGAGGGATGCTAGTGACTTCTATGGCTGCAGGTAAGCAGTTATGCAGTAGATGTGCAGAAATACATTAAAACCGAATTGGAACAAAACCAAGCTGCTTTGGCCCTATATCTATAACACTCTCTCCAATTGGGTGCCCTATATGTTTGGGAGAAACCTCTACTCCAGTTCTAGCAGATAAAAATCAGGGTGTCTTAGCCTCCAAGCTTAATGTAAATAAACAAGTTAAACACCTCTGGCTGGATTTACTATATGCATCACAAAGGCATGAAAAGGAGAGAGCAGGAGCGCTCCATATCTACAGTGATATTTCTCTCCCCTCTATGCAGCACCAGCACACAATGTTGCTGCTGAGTGCCCCACACACACCTTTGCACCAGTGCAAAAGTGTGCATGTGAGTCTAGCATGGATTTTCTACTGAAAGACTACCCTGCCAGTACAAAATACTATGCCTAGCCAACTTTAACATGTTTAACTACATTGTATATGTGCTGTACAGTGCAACACATATGCAAAGTCAGAAAAGAAAAAAGAAATGAAAACCTTTCTCCTTGTAATGCCTGCTTTCACAAGGCATACATTTTTGACACAAAACCCTGCCTCAAATTTTTGATACACAGGATTTTGTGGCAAAAGCATGGGAGGTTGCAAGAGCACACCTATATAGCGCATCATTGATGCTTAGTAACGCAAAGCAGATCTTTGTGCTACTTTGCATTACTTTGAGGCAATTTCTCGTGTTGGAAAGTAAATGATAATAGAAACATTTTGTGCCGGTTTGCATCATTTTTGTGACACAAGCACAACGCAAATTGTTGGTAAATCTGGCCCTTCATTTTCTCTTGAGGCAGACCCCTTTTCCCGGGGTCCAGTTCATATTTTAATCTTGCCTATTGCAATGCCTTGCACTTAGGTCCCCCCCTAAAAACACTGGCTAGGCTCTGAAGAGCAAACAATTAAGCTGCTAACCTGCTTACAGGAGGAAGCAAGTATGATTCAGCATCTACAGCTCTGAAGGAGCTACATTGCATACCAATCAAGCAAATATTGCTATTTAAAATGGCCTGTTTTACTCACACAGCCTTCTACAGAACTGGAGCAGTCAGTATCTCAAGGAAACTCAGAGCATGACCCAGATGTATCAAGGTTTTGTGTCTCCCTTATGCCCAGCAAGGCGACACAGGTTGTAGGAAAACCTAGAATGAGATTCACCATGCTTCACAGAGGCACTCTGCATGACTTGGTAAGTTTAGGGAAATGTAATGCAGCGCCAGTCACTGCCTGTCGTTATACCCCGCCAGGACTGGGTTGCATCGGTGAATCATTAGTGTTCCCACCCAATCACCCATTCCCAGATTTACCAACACTAGTGGACTTGGGAATGCATCAGAATTGTACACCTTTGTGATGGAGGCACAACAGGAAGAAACACCTTTATTTCTCCTTGTTGTTTTCTTTCAGCATTCTCTAGCATACATAGACAGAGGAAAATTGACTAGCGGCAATACCGAGAAAGGCGGGCCCCAAAGACAGGTGCAGGATGGATCTGACCGGTTAAGCATTGTGGCTGCCGGATAAGCCATAGGTTCAAATCTTCAGGGGCACCCAGGCATGTCAGCCATTGGCTGGTGAGAAGGATGGGTTCGCCTGGGGAGGGGGGGGGGGGGCAGGGGCAGCCGGGTTCGATATAAGGAGGCACGTTATCCTTCCACCTTCCACCATTACCTGGTTTTCTGCCTGGCTGCTCCTAATGACCACCGCATTGCTTGACCTGGCGGCCTCTCCCTAGATCTGGAAGGCTGTGGCATGTGGTGGTAGAAGAAAGTAGCCCCTTGTAGGAGGTGTGCTGACCCAGCAGGACCCTGCTGACTACCGTCGTTTGGGACCTTGAGACTTCTGGGTTGCTGGGAGTCTTTCAAGGTCAAGTGGGACTTTTTGGTTTCTGGGGAGAGGGGCTGTATTTTGGTGGGCTGAGTGAGGATCAGGTGAGGCTGCCGACATCCTCAGGGGGCAGCAGGGGGAAAAAATCAGCTCCTTGGCACAGCCGAGTAAGCCCCTTTTCACCTCGTTCGTTTTGTCTCTTTTATATATGCCCAGTAGGTGGCACAATACTATAGGCCTACGCATTTAACATTGACTGTAGTCTTGGCATCTATTACAACCTTTTTAGGTCTCGCCTAGCGCTGCAGCACATAGCTCTGCTCGCTTTGCGAGACATACAGTATATACTATAGTGTGGAAGCTTTCTGGAAACTCCGCCCATTCTCCACCCATCTTTATCCTAAATGCAGCCTTCCAATTGGTTTTAGGCTTATTAGTCCCTCCTTATGACGAGCATGTCATCATTTATATCCTTCCACAGCTACTGCCCCCTTTACTCCTAACACTATTTTCTTTCCTGTCTCCCCCCAGTCCATGACTTCTCGCCCTAACCCTGCTCCCCCCGTTCGTGCCTGTTTGGCTGCCCGCACTTCCATTTTAAATGCAATAGCTCTCTCGTAAATACGAGTCCTATTGAATTACCAAAGCTTCTTTATTTCTTCTTGTAAGCACTATTTTCTGTATATGTCACAACATGCTTACGTTTGCCGTGCACGTTCTCACTTTCTTAGCATTCCACGCCACATGGATGATGGTGCCCAGAACAGCTGGTGCTCTCTCTGTTTTCAACTGGCTGTGTATGTATTGACTCCATACCCCCTTTCAAAGATGATAATGGTCCTTCAAACCACTTAAACTTGCCAGTTATACATCAAATGAAAGCAGTGCTTCCAGTGCTTCCAGAGTAGGAGTGTGCCGGATGCTGATGTCATTCTATTTCACCCATAATTGGAGTTGAAATTTAAAACCAATCTGCTGCTTATTAACAATGAGTATTGTTGCTTTTGTGTCTCTGTGTTGTGTATGTGTCCGCTGCATTTGTGTGTGTGTTTGCGTATGTGTGCATGTGTGTAACCAAGGTATCTCTGCAGTAGTCATGTCATTCTATGTGTCTATATGTGTGGGGTATGTACTTATGGGAGCGTGCAGCTGCATCTCCATCAGGATACCGCTAAGTGCTGCATCACCATAATACTTCGCTTTATTCTCGCTGGCAGTCTCAGCAAAGTGGCCAAGAATTGAATGGGCATGCAATCCGAACTCCAGCCTCGTGAACATCTGCAATGCAAACTAGCGAAGAGTGCTGCAAACTAGTGCAGAGAATAATAGGCTATTGAGCCGAGGTGTTCTGAAGTAGTCGCATTCCACTTGGGCAATCAATTCTGAAATATCTTAGTTCCTTAAAACGCCATAAGGAGTACGTGTTTAACAATATCAAAAGACCTAGCTTCAGTTATTTACGAATTGCATTCAAATGTCCTTCAGCAGGTTTTTGGTGCTCTCGAGGGGTTTGAGTTGTAGTGTATATGTTCACTGATTATGTTATGTGTGAACATATACACTAGAACATCTGCGCACCTGTTTGAGTGACTAATGAGAAGACACTTGCGGGTCTGTTGGTTGTCCAGTACAGAATTTTGTATGTTCTAGGTTCCGATGAAGATCATCATGCTAGAGTTATACAATAACTTTGAAAGCTGCAACATACTTGGCTCCGAGGTATGTTATTTAAATGTGCATCTATAAATCTATAATATTGTAAATAATATAATATTTATATCCTTCCACGGCGACTGCTCTCTTTACTCCAAACACTATTTTCTTTCCTGCCTGCCCCGCTCCCTCCTGCAGTCCTGTAGTCCATGACTTCTCGCCCTACCCCTGCCCCCCCCTGCTAAAATGCGTTGGCAGCCTTGTAAATATCGCGATGTGCACATCAGTGATATTTACAAGGTAGTCCTGCCCAGTGACGCCCACTTTGCATCTCATTAGAGATGCACAGAAGGCGTTGGGTGAAAAGGTGCTAACATGCGCTAATGCATGTTAGCACCCTCTTGTTCATGGGGCGAGAGTTTTATTTCCGCTTTTTCGGCTTTAAAAGCCAAAAAAGCGGAGATAAAACCCTTGTAAATATGCCCCTATTTTCTGTATACATCATGACGTGCTTACGTTTGCCATGCGCGCTTTCACTTTCTTAGCAGCCGACGCCCCATGGATGATGGTGCTTGTTTAAAGTGTCTGTAAATTCTCCGGGGCAGATTTACAAGCCCCTTGCTCCTCTTTTACGCCGCCGTTGTGTCACTTTTGTGACGCAGCGGCGGCGCAAATCCAGCACCATGGTGCGGGGTACTTACAATGTGACGCATCTGGGAGATGCGTCACGTTGTTAAGCCCTGCGCCACATGGAGGTGTTCCTGCGCAGGGGGGGGCGTCCCCGCGCAGGTTCGCCTCCTAAAAGTGGCTGAGCGAAATCCACAAGATTTCACTCAGCCACTTTTAAGGCTATGCTGCGTCAAAACCCTGCGCCTGATTAGATTGGATTAAGGATTGACGCAGCATTGTAAGGATGGGCACCCCCGAGCCTTGCTGGAGCTGCGTCGCGATTGCGACGCAACTCCACCATTGCGCCACCTTTACGGCAGCAGATGGGTCACGGATCTGTCTATTTTTGCCCCATGGTGCGCCGCATTGTAATCGCGGCGCATCCATGGTGGCGGAACCGTGACGCACAATACCTGGCGCATCCCTACTGATATGCAGGGATGCGCCACTTATTGTAAATCTGCACCTCCCTGTTTTCAATTGGCTGTGTATGTATTGACTCATACCCTCCTTCAAAGCAGATAATGGTTCTTCAAACCACTTAAACTTGCCAGTTATACATCAAATGAATGAAAATATGAAAACATTGCATGCTATCATAATATAAGAGATTCCACGAATTTATTAGCAGAAACGTTACATCTCAACTTCCCTTGAAAACATCGTGTAAGGTATTAAAATAAATACTGCTTTCTGCCAGCAGAGGTCCTCTTGAAACCAGATGTGAAGAAAAAGGCTTACAAATTCCTGCGGTTACTTGCAAACAAACCGACCGCGATTTAAAACAACACTGCTCCAAACAATTGACAACTGCCCTTGCCACATTTATTATTTCCTTAGGTAAGAGCACAAGTAACACTACGTTTTTATTTAGAATGAAATAAGCCAAAATTAAATGTGTCTCAACATAAACACTACACAAATACTCAGGCATAGCTGAACCTTTGCGCACAATTCGGGCGTGAGAAATACATCATACCACGGTGTCTCAAATGTTGCAACTATTGAGTGCATGGCATCGCATTCGTAACTACCACATTCCCGTCTCACAAATAACTTGCAAAGGAACAATCAGACGACACCGGTGATTTTTTTTGCAAATGTATTTAATTGAACATTTAGAAACATTAAAAAATCTACAATGGCAATATATAACAACTATGGAGAATGTCACTTGAATTTGTGTAGCAGGTGCTGCCCTGGAAAGGTCAAAAATATATAGCCCGGCAGCAATGTCACCCACATCGAAGAACTAATGATCCAAGATTTTTCAATAGGACTTTGGGGCATATTATCAAGGGATTTATCTCCGCTTTTTTGGCTTTAAAAGCCAAGAAAGCGGAGATAAAATTATATATATATATATAAAAAATAAATAAATAAAAATAAATAAATCTCCCTATTACCTAGCTGTCGCTATCACCTGTTAGCGACAGCTAGTAGGAGATAGCGACCAGCTTGGCCACTGCTTTGCAAGTCAGAAAAATTTATCACTAATGACATGCAAAGTGGGCGTGCCAAGATGTTAGCGACTGGAAACAGTCGCTAACATCGCTATCTCCTACTACCAACTTTTGGAGATATTCGCGCTAAACGCGTAAATCTCCAAAAGCTAACACCTGCCCTGAGCAGTTCTTCGCCATGTTATCCAATGGGAGGTGGATAACATGGCTAAGAGCATTAGCTCGGTAATGCATGAATATCGCTGACTATTCAGCGATATTCATGCATTATTGGCGATTTTTATTGCATTTGCGATAAACCTTGGTAATACCAAGGTTTATCTGCGATAAAAATCGCCGCTGCTCGGACATAATTTTTTCTTGCTAACCAAGCAATAGCGATAGTTATCGCTATTGCTTGGAAATATGCCCCTTTATTTCCTCACATTTGAAAGATTCAAGATTGGATTCATAATAGAGAGTGAGGGATTAAATATGGCGTAAATAAAATTCAGATTTAAGCAATTTTATTGAAGTGAGAGTACACTCCCACGAAGTTATTTTTAGGGTTGGACCAGAGTGTCAGAAATGAGGCTGAGGCATTACTCCGCATTTTAGTCACAACAGACATTTGCTTGCGGTGCCATCCTAATTTTAGGAACGATGGTGAGTTCTAAAGTGACTTCACTATGAGAAAAATGCAATTCCTGGATGAAATCAGATGACTCATCTTTGTAAGAAAAAGTTTTCTCTCGTGATTTTCTCTTTGAAATTGTGGTTGTTAGGCCTCATCCATGTGAGAAACAGACCTGACTACTTCCAATGGAACCAGCAGTCTTTCCCAGTACATTCCATTGTGTTCTGCTGCAGGTTCACCACAGGGCTCTAATTCACAAATAGAGCTCTAACATTTTATATTCATGACAAATGTAAGACACACACCGAAAACCATTTTGCTGGAATGGGAGTTGTAGAATTCAAGCCATTTTACATGGGGAAATAAACAAGTTTTTTTTTAACCTTCATGAAAATGTATGGAAGTCAAAAATGTAGAGGTGCAAGAAGCTATTTGCAGACACATCTCATTTTTAATATTGATAGATTTGTGCTGTCAGGTGTCGTGAAACCCTCTACATGAGTTGCTCTTTGGGAATTTCATTTGAACTCTTGGATATGCACAGACAGGTTTTTGGGGAAAGGGATGTTGCGAAATGTGCACTGATGCTGAAATTAGACTTTTCTAAGATAATAGATATGACTGTCCTAGGGAAATATCGACTTGGTAGGAGCCGATCAGACTCTGTGCACTTTTATCACTGCTAACTAGTGCTAAATTGCTATCTCCTTTAAACAGAGTAAAATTGGCTTACACCCAATTGGCACATTTAGTGTACTTATAAGTGCCTAGTAAAGTGGTATTACATGTACACAGGGCCTATAAATTAAATGCTACCAGTGGGCCTGCAGCACATATTGTGCTAACCACTTATGTAGCACTTTTTAACATTTCTCTGTGTGCTACCTGTGTGTACAATTTTAAACTGCCAATCAGCCTGCCTGAACATTCCTTTTTAATGCATTTAAATTGCCCTAACGCAGGCCCCTAACAGCCTGTTGGCAGGTTGCATTATATTTAAAAAGTTGGAGATTACTTTTAAGTTTTACATGTCCTGGTAGTGAAAAACTTTCCAATTCATTTTTCACTATTGTGAGGCCTAACTGTCACATAGGATAACATTGGGTTACCTAATTACATTTAATAAGAAATAACATTTGTTTGGGAGCAGATAGGAAGTCAGATTTGGTGCCTGGAGAATTATAATTAGAATTAGAATTTAAAATCCGTCTTTAATGGTAAAGTCCAATTTAAAGTCACAATTCTGAATGTGCCACTTTAAGAACGTTGCAAATTTCTTGTCTGAACCATTTGGTGCCTGCAGCCTGTACCCCTTTGTGTATTCCTCCCTGAGGGTATGGCAGTGTAAGCACTAGTCGTCTCTAGACTGGAATATGGTTGTTCCACCCTCATAGAACTACCCAAGATCTCCTTAGCACCTCTAAAAGCCTCCCTCAACGCAGCCGCCAGACTACTCACAGCTACCAGGAAATTCAACCACACCTCCCCACTTATGAAAGCCCTGAACTGGCTCCCTCTAGAGGCCAGAATTCAATTGAAACCGGCCTGCATTACACACAAGGCTCTGGACACAAACTCCTCTGCTTATCTTGCACAGAAACAAGTGGTATCGGGATGAAGCAAGAACTCCAGGTCCGCTAGAAACCTCTTACTCCAACCTGCCTTCTTTTGGAAAAAAATAACCTACAATAGGACATTCACTGGAGCAGCACCAAGAATTTAGAACTCTTTCCCACTTGACATCAGAAGAAACCCTTCTCTAGAACGTTTCAAGAAGGAGGCCAAAACCTTCCTCATGGGTAAATTCCTTATCTAATGCCTGACCACATCCACCACACTGTGCCAGATGAATCTAACACTATCGCTCTTTCCCCAGATCACCTATCCTCCCTGCAGAGAATATACGGGACCGTTGTTTTCTTTTACTGACTCCAATATTGATTGTAACCATACACTTGTATCCTCTTTTTCCCTATGTTATTAGCAACCCTGCACCTCGCCTCCTTTTGATTGTTTGATTTGGTATATCTCTGCATTTTAAACGTTATGTTTGTCCACCACTGTATACTGTGGAAAGCGCTCTGATACCCTCAATCAATCAACCAACCAATCAGGTCATTTGTAGAGCGCGCTACTCACCCGAGAGGGTCTCAAGGAGCTGGAGGAGGGGGGGGGGGGCTACTGCTGCTCGAAGAGCCAGGTCTTGAGGCGTTTCCTGAAGGCGAGATGGTCCTGGGTAGTTCTGAGGCATGTAGGCAGGGACAGGGAGTTACACGTTTTGGCCGCCAAGTAGGAGAAAGATCTTCCTCCGGCGGTGGTTCTGGGACGGTGGCGAGGGCGAGGCTGGCTAGGCGGAGTTGACGGGCGGGCCTGTAGAACGAGAGGCGGCTGTTGAGGTATTGGGGGCCTCTGTTGTGGAGTGCTTTGTGTGCGTGGGTGAGGAGCCTGAAGGTGATCCTCTTGTCGATGGGGAGCCACTGCAGGTGTTTCAGGTGGGCGAATATTTGACTGTGACGAGGAATGTCGAGGATGAGGCGTGCGGAGGCGTTCTGAATGCGTTGTTTCTGGAGTTTGGCGGGTCAAATTCGTGGAGAAGCATGGCTCAATGGTTAGAGCGGCAGACCCTGATGCAGAGGTCTGGCCCGGGACAAGGGTTCAATTCCCGCCTCGGCGGCCCTTGGACTCAATTTCCCCGGACCTGATAATTCTCGCCTCGGTGCCTAGTCTAATCATGGGTCCCACTCTGTGACTCTGGGCAATAGCTTGCTTAATCTCCACAACGGCCCCAGCAGCGCTGTGGATGCCTGGCTTCACCTTGGGGGTGCCCAGGTGTGGACATTTCACAGGAAAGCCAGGATGGGTTCCACAGCGGTATGAATACAGCGCTACGAGGCCTCCGGGTAGAAGTGCGCTATATAAAATACACTACATTTACATTTACATTTCCATCTATAAAGCACAAAAAAATAAAATAAATATTAATACAATATACGGTCTGGGTATTGGCAAGATGGGCCATCCTGACTTGATGGAGGATGGAGCTGTCACCTACCACACTTGTACTTCAAATGCACTGGCCCAGCCCACTCACACATAACTGCACATTAGCCTATTGTACCCCCACACAGACTGGGATCAGGAAAGGGAGGCAGGAAATTCCATACACCTCTGTAAAGTAAAAACTCCAGCAGCATTTACCACAAAGGAGGCTCCAGGTATAAAAAGAAGGGCACCCTCATGCCCACACTTCAGTACACTTCTGTACCAGTGGATACTACAGAAGGAGGACTGCCCTGCTGCCAGAGGACTGCCCTCCTACCTGAGATCTGCCCTGCTGTCTGAGAAGGAAGACTGGACCCGAAACCTTCATCCCAGGCCACCTTAGTGACTCCAAGAGCTAGTTAACTGTCCTTCTATTCTGAGCTACAGTGACACAACAAGCTCCAGAGGACTCCCTGTAATTGTCCTGCTGACCTTCTGCACTGGACATGCCTAATCCCTGCTGACCTCTGCTTCAGTGAGTTCCTGAACCACAAGAAGTGCCTACAAGTTCTGGTCCCTTGGTGTGGAATCAGATGAACTCTTCCTTAGTCAAAAGGAGACATCCAGAGGTTTTGGGCTCTCGCAACCGGGCCCATTCTTGCGGTGGCTGCGCCAATCACCAATGCAGACCCACTGTAAACCAGACTCAGGCCAACGACGACCAGCAACACGAGATCTGCACTTCGCGCTACAGCATTGACAGCCTGCAAAGACCATCAATGCAAAGCTCCCGCAATAACCATTTGCGACATCTGATGGGATGTTCTCGTTACAGCGACAATCATCCTCAATGCCCAGCCTGCACTTTGTGCTACAGCGATGACTGTTCACAATGCACAGCCTGCTGTTCATGCTACAGCAATGACCATCTGCGATACTCTTCCTGCTCCTCGCAAACTTCTCTACTGCAAATAGAACTCTTTACATTGGACTTTAGAAAGTATGTGTTTCAGCAGGATTAACTTGAACCCTATATCTGGCCAGGCACTCCATCACGGTCAGCCTGACCTTGTGACTTTCATCCGGTCTCGCACAAGCACATACCCGCGAGTGACGCTTTGTACTTTCAGGGGCTATACTTATCTTTAATCTTTAAAATTGCACATCTATGGCTCCACTAATTGGATTTCTGTTGTTGAGTTGTCAAATATTCGTTTACACTTGACTCTATTATTCTACATTGATGTACGATTTTTCTTATGTTGTGTTGCCTCTTTATTGCTGTTTGAGTGTTGCATAAATACTTTACACAACGCCTCTAAGTTATGCCTGACTGCTTTTATGCTAAGGTTCCAGAAGGTTAAGCACAGGTTGAATTAGTGACTTTTTGATGTTCACCCTACAAGGACTGTGGCTATTGCTAGAAAAAGGCTCACACCCCCCTTAAACCACAGCCCACATTCTCACACGTGTGTCACAAAGGCCTGATTACAGGATGCAATGCTTCTGACAAATTCCACATATTCATTTCTGCATTCTGTGTGAGCTCCTCTAACCTTCCTCAACGTTGTTCCTATGACTCTAAATATACAAAATGTTTATTGCTTTTATTTTATTTATTTTATTTTTAAAGTTTTATATAATGCTGGCTAGACCCAGAGGTATCAGAGAGCTTTACATGATTAGGCTAGTATAAAGCAAACATGGTATAACAGCATATAAAGGTAAGGAAACAACAATGTGAGAATATACAAAGTAAAAACAACACAAGCTTTATAAAAATCAAGATAGATAAACAGGAGCTGGAGCAATATATGTCAAGTACTGCAATTCAAGTAATTAAGTAGAATGGTTTAAAGAAGAGGGGCAGATATTACGTATGGTGATAAGAGATCGGGAGTAATGCGCAGGAGTAAGGCGTAGGTTAGGATCCTCAATAGTAGTTGAGGAGGTGGGTTTTGAAGTCTTTTTTGAAACTGTAATAGGAGGGGTTACAGCACAGTTTTGGGAGGGCACTCCAAATATTAGGGGCATTGCCAGAGAAGGAGAGAGATTGTGTGTCTTTCTTTTTATGCAGAGGTGGGATTAGGAGGAGGGTGTTGCTACTTCTCAAAGTACGAGTGGTGCCAGCAATGAGGAGTTTCTTGGAGAGGTATTTCGGAGTGTTTTGGTGAAGGGCATTATGAGTAATGCAGGCAGTTTTGTAATCAGACCTGCCTTCGATAGGGATCCATTTAAGAGATTTGAGAGCCGGGGAGATATGATCTAAGCGTTTGCAGTCTGTGATGAGCCTGGCTGTAAGGATGAGCACAGCTTTGATTGGAGCAAGCTGGACCTTGGGGATTCCGTTGAGAATGGCGTTACCATAATCAATACGAGAAAGAACAAGTGACTAAACAACAAGTTTAAAATCATCGGTGGGTATGAAAGGTTTGATTTTCTTGAGGTGACGGAGAGTGAAGAGGGCTCCTTTGGCAGAGTTTTTGATGTGAACTTTAAGGGTAAGGGTGTTGTCCATAGAAAAGCCAGGAGAATTGACAGAGTTGGACTGTGTGAGTGAGCAGTTGAGTGCATTTAGGTCAGAGATCCATGACGGGGAGAGGGTTCTTTTTTTGGGGAGAAGAGAATGATTTTGGTTTTCTTAGGGTTAAGTTTGAGATGATTTGAGTGGAACCAGGTTCAGATCTTGGTGAGGGTGTTGTTGAGGTGTATTATGGCAGCACGAGTTTTAATCTTGTAATAGATTTGGGTGTCATCGGTGTAGAGGTGGTAGTTGATGCCTGCTTGTTGAAGAATGATGGTGAGGGGTTCCATAAAGAGGTTAAAGATGGAGGGAGAGAGAATAGCACCTTGGGGGACTCCAAGGGAGACAGGAGCGGGGTTAAAGAGACAATTTCGAATTTTGATTTGCTGAGTTCGGTGTTGTAGGTAAGAGATGAACCATTTGTGGGCGGTGCCATTAAGGCCGAAACGGGTCCTAAGAACATTAAATAGGGCTGTATGGTTGACTGTATCGAATGCTCCGGAGAGGTCAATAAGGATAAGAAGGCAGGTCTCGCCATTATCAAGTGATTTATGGATGTCATCTATGACATTGAACATTGCGGTTTCGGTGCTGCAGCCTTTCCTGTAGCAAGAAATTAAGGGGGTCGAGTAGGTTGAAGTTTTCGATGTGTTTGTCTAGTTGTGGTAAGATGCATTTTTCAAGGACCTTCGACAGCAGGGGGAGGTTAGTAATGGGGCAGACATTATTTTGGTAATTTGGGTCAGTATTGGGGTTTTTGATTATGGGCGAGATTTGTCCCAGTTGAAGGGAGGTGGGGACACAGCCCATGGAGATTGTGGTCCAAAATTGGGCGATGATGTGCTTAAGGTTAGAGGGTACGGGATCTTTTGTGTGGGAGGACGGTTTAAGATTGCCAATTATTTTAAGGACTTCAAGCTCAGTGACGGGGAAGAAGTTGAGCAAGGAGGCATTGTTCTTTACATGTGAGTTAGGGGAGTTGGTAATCAGTGAAGTGGTGGGGAGAGGCTAGAGGAGTAGTTGGGGGTAGGGGAATGGTTGGGCAAGAAGGGTCATTAGGGAGCGAGTTGGAGGGTAGTGGTGTGGGAAGGAAGGATTGATCAATTTTAGCAATTATTTTTGAGAAGAAGTGGGCAATTTCTTTACAACTAGCTGAGGAATTTGTCATGTTTGAAGGTGTGGGGGGGAGTTTGGTTTTGAATGATTTTGAAGAGCTCCCTAGGTCTGTTTTTGGAATGATCAAGTTGAGTGTGGAAGAAGGATGCCTTGTCCTTGAGGATGTGTTATTTGTAAGTGGATCTAGCATGTCTGAGAAGTGCAAGATGGGAGGGTGAGGGATGGTGTCTCCAGGTTCTCTCCAACAGTCTGAGAGCCTGTCTTTCATTATTTATCTCGGTATTAAACCAAGAGTTTGAGGGGGTGTTTCTTTGGTTTTTAAGTTTAGGCGGGCCAGTTGGTCAAGAATACCAGTGACAGTATAATTAAAGAGTTCAGTGAGCTCATTCGCATTTTGTGAGCGGGGAATAAGAAGAAGTTGAGCTTGGAGTTTAGATTGGAGAACATCTGGGGGGATACATTTTAGGTTTCTGGTCAACTTCTTAGGTCTGTTACTTTTTAAGGCGGGGAGGCTTGCTGAGGTAGCAATGGAGAACAGTATAAGGTGATGTTCAGACCAGTCAATGGGGATGATATTGGTCACGGAGGTCAGATCTTCGTTAGACAGAATGACATCATGTATGGCTCCTTTAGTGTGTGGTGGGAATTGGCAGAGTTGTTTGAGTTCACTGATCTCAAGAAGAGTAGTGAGGAGGGAGATAGTAGGGTCATTTGTAATGTTCCAATTGAGGTTTAAATCTCCAAGAAAAAGATTTTTTGAGTTGGAGAATGCGGATTTCGTCAGGAGATCAGATAAGTCATATATGAAGGGCTGTGTTATGTTATGTTATACAGGGTTTTATAACGCGCTCTGTTACTGGCGTGGCAGAGAGTGTGGGGCGGGCTTCGGGGAAGGAGGAGAGGTAGCGGGAAGGAGGAGAGGCAGTTCCATGACCACATTAAACAGATACATTTTTAACCCTTTCTTAAAGCAGGTGATAGACTGGGCCACACGGAGGTGGAGCGGGAGTGCATTCCAGGCTCTGGCGGCCCTCACAGAGATGGACTGGCCCCCCCAACCTGGAGAACTTAAATCTGGGCATAACCATCCTGCACTGATTAGCAGATCGTAGGCAGAGATTGGGGCATAGAGAGAGAACCGTTTCCTCAAGTACAAGGGCCCGAGCTGATGGATAGCTCGGAAAGAGAGAACCAGTGCTTTGAACATGATCCGCTGAGCCACCGGAAGCCAGTGGAGGCTGCGCAGGTGGGGGCGGATGCTGACCCTCCTAGGCACATTGAACAGGAGTCTCGCCACCGCATTCTGAATCACCTGCAGCCGTTGAATCAGGTAGGATGGTAAGCCACTGAACAGAGCATTCGCCTAATCGAGCCTAGAGAGAATGAGGGCACGCGACACAGTCTCTTTGGCCTTTCTCGGAAGAAATGGAAAGAATCTACGTAAGGCTTTTAGCGGGCCAACACAGACCCCAGTGAGTCTTTTGATGTGGTCTCCAAACTTCAGGTCACTGTCAAAACAGACCCCCAGGTTCTTAGCTGGGCCCCCCATAGATTTGGGGCAAGGCAGGTCTGGTGGCCAAAGAAGGTCTCTAAAGTTGTCGGGGAAGGATCCGTAAAAATGGACCTCAGACTTATCTTCATTGCATTTAAGCTGTGCAAGTGCTAACCAGCGAAAAACTGATGAAAGGCAGTGCTGAACTGTCGAGGTTTCCAAGTTGTCCCCTGGCCAAGTGAACAGAAGTTGGGTATCATCGGCGTAGGCCATTATTTTTGCCCCCAAATGTTCCGCCACGTAAATCAGAGGAGTCAGATAAACATTAAAAAGCAAGGGGCTTAGAGTAGACCCCTGCGGGACTCCAGTGATGAGTTTCCTAGGCAGAGAGGCATACGTGGCATCCACACCTGTTGCGTCCTGTTATTCAAGAATGACGTCAGCCAGTCAAGAGCCGATCCGTCAATGCCAATCTCAGCCAATCTGGTGAGGAGAAGCCCATTGGGCACCGTATCAAAGGCGGCAGAGAGGTCTAGTAAAATCAGAACCGCTCTGCCACCTCCAGCCAGGCACTCCAGAATCGCCTCTGACATCTCCACCAGAGCAGTTTCGGTGCTATAGGCAGCCCGGAACCCTAATTGAGCGGGGTGCAGTGCCTGAGATGATTCAACAAAATGGTCCAACTGGCGAAATGCAATTTTTTCGCAGACTTTAGCCAGTGCCGGCAGCAAAGATATAGGCCAATAGCTAGATGGGGCAGCAGGATCCAACCCGGCCTTTTTGAGAAGCGGCAAGAGTTTAGCCTGGTTCCAACAGGTCGGGACGGTCGCGGAGGGAGATAGATGTTGTGTAGGCGAATTGGGAGGGTGTTTTGAGTTAACAGTTCAGCTTTCAGGAGGTATTCGCAGGATGAGTAGCCTGGGCTAGTGACAAGGGATATGTGAAACTAATTTTTAAAGATAATGGCTAGTCCACTCCGAACTCTGTCTGGGCTATCTTTTCTAAGAATAGGCAATCCCAGAGGCGAGAGTAGGTCAGGTGTGCTTGTTGAGTGGTCATTGAGCCATGTTTCCGTGAGGAATGCAATATCGATGGATTCACTCAGGATTGTTTCCGAAATGTCCGTGGCGTGTAGGACAGCAGAGCGACAGTTGACGAGCATGCACTTCAGTGGTGTGGGGTTGTATATGGATTGTGGGCAAGAATGGATTGACGTGAGTTGGGGCGGTGGTCTGGGGGAGGAGGGGGTTCTATTTGTCCCTATGATAACAGGGATGGGGGCGTAGGGGAGTGGATGGTTGGTGGTTGGTACATTAGGAAGGTAGGAGTTGCATAGGTCGGCGAGGTCGGACGGGGAGAGATGGTTAGAGGTTCGGAGAAGTCTCTGCGTACAGCAGCAGAGAAGGAGCGATCTCAAACAGTTGTTCAAACACTGGCAAATTCAGTAGCTAGATTAGAAAGGTCACGTTGAATGTTGTGTAAGATCTGGGCAATTAAGGTGAGGGGAAGTACCGAGAGGGCGCGGTCTGTGATATTTTTAGAGGGTGGAATAGTGTGTGAGGGGGGAGATGGGGTAGAAGGTGTGGGGTGAGGGGTGACGGGGTTAGGAGTAGTGAGGGGTTCGGTAGTCAAATTAGGTAGGTTGAGTTTGAAATTGTGTAGGTTCGGATCCATCCGGGTAGAGGATTGAAGAGGCATGGGAGAAGGGAGGAATATTATCTGGGGAAAGGGAGTGGTCATTATTAGTTGCAGATGGTGGCCGGCTGTGTGTGGGGGTAGATAGGGTGGGTGGTGTAGAGTGAACAGTGACAGAGCTGTTAAGTGGGAGGGGAGGGGTTATGTTATCCAAGGGGCACAGACTTTCAGGAGAAATGGCTAGATAGGATAAAAAGGCATGCAGCGCATAAGCAACGGATATATTGGAGTGAGGGGGCTGCATGTTTATCGGGGGTTGGGGTGAGGGGTTGGGAGGTGGAGTAGGTAGGGCCTGGTGGGGGAGGATTGAAAGGATGGGGAGGAAAAGAGGGTGTAAGGGATGGGTAGAAGTAGGGGGTAGGGAGTTGTGTTAGGTGATTGAGGCGAGAGGACGGTAGAGTACATGAGTGGTTGGGTCGGGGGAGGGAGGTTGTGGGGTCAGAGGAAGGGGGGTCCTGGGAGGGAA
Organism: Lissotriton vulgaris; assembly: GCF_964263255.1. Classification (NCBI taxonomy): domain Eukaryota; kingdom Metazoa; phylum Chordata; class Amphibia; order Caudata; family Salamandridae; genus Lissotriton; species Lissotriton vulgaris. The sequence continues at coordinate 182,475,619 of NC_141686.1, read as the reverse complement.
ATGATGAGTGGGTGACCAGGATTGGGGGCTACTGCTGTTCAAAGAGGGGTCTGAGTGGTGGGAGTTCAGGGGTTTACGGAGAGAGAGGGAGATTTGAGGGGAATGCGAGGTAGGTGATTGGGGATAGGGGATGTTATTGGCAATGGAGTGGTCCAAGGAGGGGATGTTGAGGTCTGTTGTTGGAGGATGGTATTAGCTGTTTGGTTGAGAGAGGAGGTAGAGCAGGCAGGAATGGGGGAGGAAGAGGTATGAGGGGTGCAAATCGTTTGGGGAGGTGGGGTGTTAGGCCCCGAGTGGTCAAGGAGGAGAGACATAGTGCTGAAGTGGTGTTCAAAGATGGAAAGTTGGGGTGCTGTGGCTGTATGAGGATGTTACCTGTTTTAAAGGTGGAAATATCAATATCACCATGAAAGGCTATGGATAGAGCAGTGGATATTTTGAATCCATATAGTATTTTGGTTGATTTAGAGATAGGGAGGTGTTGAAGGAAGATGCTCCTCCATTTTAAAGGACGTTTGGAGTAAAAGATGAAGTTTGTGATAATGGGGAGGTTAGGCTGAGGTATTTATCAACAATGAGTGTTACAGGGTTACGGATAAGGAGTTTATGTTTGAATTTTTCCTTGCATGTTTGGAGAAATTGGGGGGAGGGTAAAGAATGTTCCAGGAGTTGGGGCCATGTTTGGAGAGAGTAGGGTCAAGGTGTTGAAGGTCGGTGTTGTGCGGGGGCATGTTGGGTGGTAGTGGGAGGAAGATAGAGTGAAGACAGGGAAGTTAAGGAGATGGGGGGTAGAGGATGAGAGGAGGATTGGTAACCAAAAGAGGGGGGGAGGAGCACTGGGAGAGTAGAGGGTAGAAAAATAGGGGCAGGATATGGAAGTAGCGTAAACAAGCGAGGAGTGAAAATTAGGCACAGAATAGGTAGTAAAACAGATTACGCCACTAATAAGGAGCAAATTAATTAGTTAAACAGACACAATAAATATTATGATTAAAATAGGGTCAGAATAAGGAGATAGGGTATGAAGACAGGGAATTAATGAGAGGAGCAGATTAGATAGCAAAAGCAGGTTACATCGCTAATATGGAGCAAATTAAATAGGTAAACAAAACACAATAAATATGAAGATAACTACAAGATGATGACGATGACAGAGGTTGATCCTCTAACTCTTTCCAAGTATTTTTGCTTTTTGGGAGGAAGACCTGTGTCCCTTTCCATCGGCAGGGTGGGGTGCTAGGTCATGTTCATTCCTGAATTGTAGAAAGAAGCATGAAGTGAATGCGTAGTCCTATGTCTCTTTTAATGAATCTGTGTCAGGAGTGATTGGTCCATCCTCTGTTTCCATGTATGAGGTTATTTATGCTGCCATTTTGAGGAGGGGGACAGGGGATGGACCCCAATGGAGCCTAAAATGGGGTTTCAGTGCTGTTAACCCACCGAGTGTAAGATGATTAGAGCCCAAGGTCAGATGACCGTGGGGGAGTGAGAGGCAGATTTGAGGAGTTGGGCCCATATAGCGTCTATTGGAGTCAGGATGGGTCAGGAGGGGTGAGGGCACAACCCTTACCTATTTTTTCTGAGGCTGAACAGTAACATGCAGCTCAGCCCCACTTAGAAGTATCAAGGTAGCTCTGTTGGACCTTGGGACTTCAGGAGCTAGGTGCGGGCCGGTCTGGTTTCTGCTGGTGTGGTGGCGAGATGACTCCCTCCACAGAGCCTGAGTCAGAGACCGATCAGGAGGGATGTCGCACGATTGCCAGCTGCCTCCGTGAAGCCGCAGAAAGAGCAACAGACCCCTTTTCAAATTGCGCCAGTCATAGGGGCCGTTTCAAGACCCAATTAAATCACAGCGGCCTGTAGTTGTGAGAGGCAGCAATCCATCACGCACAACCACGGTGGGCCCCTGCATCTAGGAGGACTTCTCAGGGCCTGTTACCACCAAGAGACTGCAACTGCCCATAAACAGCAAAGGAGCATCTCTGGGAAATGAAACACTATGGGCTCCGTCGATTACTCAAAGGCCGTCTCTTGCCGTCTCTGCAGTACCTTGGATACAGCCTCGGTGACATCAATGGGTCAGCGCCATTTTGGTGGAGTGTACGTACAACGAGGTCCTTGGGATCACAGTTCACTCAACTTCAATTAGAGTATTAATGCTGGACCAGCGTGTGGAAATCTGGAATACAGCAACAATTTTCCTATGCTGAAAGCTATTGAATAGCAGACATTCTTGAATTTTCTTCTATCTATTTGCTAATTGCATTGCTGTTGCAGAAATTAGTGGGAAAAGTTATGCCTGCTGTATTTTATGGATATTTATCCAGAGAAGATTTTATTCAAACCCTGAAGAAAACATTCTGGCTGCATGAATGATCAGGTGGTGGTTGTCCATACACAGATGCTGACAGTGCAGTGTAGTTCACTACTACACTATAGCAATGCAACTGTGTCTGTGCATGGGAAACCATGTCAATCTTCCATGAAGAGATTTTCAGTGGACCCATGAGACTTTTAATGCCCTTAAAATGTCACACTCTGGTGTATAAATAATGGTCACCACCACCTTTTGTATGGGAGACATCATTCTCCTTTGCGTCTATTAATGTACCTCATGTATGCCACTGTGGTACAGGTAAATACAGAGCAAAGGGATTGTTTCATTTGCATTTGATTATGCCCCATGCAAAGGAGGTGACACCTATTTGTGCTTGGCCACTCTATAAAACTATATCCACAAAGTGGGTTGCAGAATGTGTCATACTATTTCTTTAGGTCAAGCCTAGTGTTGCAGCGCATGCGCTGCTCGCTTTGTGAGGCATGCGGTAGTAGAGTTAGATGTAGAAGTGATGTGGAAGCCTCACCCACTCTTCTCCCATATTTGTAATTTGCTGGGGGCATTGTCCTTGGTAAACACTAGCATATGATTCATTATGGGGCTTGTTATTCTCGCCACGGTAACCGCCCTGTCTCCTTTTGTTACCGCCCTGTCTCCTTTTGTTGCCACCTGTAAGGATGCACACACAAAGCACACAAGCCTGAGTCTGAAAGGGGTGGTGGTGCTTCTAGAGTGGGAGGTTGCCGGGTGCTGATGTCATTCTATTTCACAAAGATTAGGGAGGAGGTATTTGCACAGCTGTAGGTGATCTAAGTTACAACAGGTAACGATGTGTGGTGTGCAACCAGGGGTGAACGCTGTCTGAACCGGTCAGCGTATATTCAAAGACTAATACAAGGCTACCCCCGATGAGAGGTAGACTCCCCAGTGCACTGCTTGAAAATGACACAGAGGTCTAAAGATTTGAAGCACACTTCATATGTAAGTTCAATCCACAAGGTTCAATGATTCTTCATCTTTTAATGCATATACATTATGCTCCATGTATAAGTCATCATGATCCAAACATTGGTAATATATATCGTCAACAAAATTATAATCCGATATTCAATGCTCCCAATGCATTTCGGGCTGAAACGTAGCCCTTCCTCAGGGGATAGCTCTACAAACAAAGGAAATACCATCATAAGGTCTAGTTCAAGCGTCACATGAGAATTATTAAATGTACAAAAATACTAGGTTATCAAAGTGTATCAGAAACAAGCATTCAAGTAAAACACGAGGTGTAGTTACATAGAAGAACCAAACTTCCCACAGTGCGTGCACCAGGTAAGAAAACGTGTAGAGAATAAAAAGAAAAGAAAACAATCCACGTGAAAGAATTAAAGTGCTTGTAATACACTCGTGACAATGGTGCAACAACGCGGCAAGAAACCGCCAGAATCCCAGACTCCCAACTAGCGGTAAGATCAAATGCGTGTACAGAACGTGTAAAGATCCTGTTACAGTGAAAGTCAAACGGAGCGAAGGTACACCCCAGGTTGTATGGCGAGCGGTTCAGAGAAACCGGAGCGTAACTGTACACCCGACAAGGTAGAAAACAGTCCCCCCAAGAGGTACTCACAGGGAACGCTGTCAGCGCAATCACACATTCAACATCGGTGACCAAGATACAAACGCGCCAAGTGTAGAACCGGTTTAAACAACACTGGTGAACATAGAAGATGGACAGTGAGGCGTCCAACTGTGGGCGCCATCTTAGAATGGTAAACGACACATGACCACATTCAAAAGAAAACCCTTGCAATGAACATCCACAAAACCGAAAACAGAAAGAAGTAGAGAATAAACACAAGCTAAAAGCAGAGTAAAACAAAGGTAACAGACAGAAGGAAAAGCAACATGATAATAGACTCAGAGTGACACACAAAAGTACACATCAAGATAATTCAGAGATAACACAGAAATTCCATGCGATCATTGAGCCCGTGCGGCTGCATGGTCGCCATGTACCGGATCCAAAAGTTCTCCCTCTTCAGTAAAGTTTTTTTGTTGTCATGTGTCACTGGTACTTGTTCCAGAATTTGATATTTCAACTGGGCAACTGTATGATTGTGATCCAGAAAGTGCGCGGCAACAGTAGATTTTATATTTCCAGTCCTTATATTACTCTTGTGTTCCAACAAGCGTGTCCTGACTTTCCGTTCAGTGTGTCCAATGTAACACTTGCCACAAGGACACTTCAGTAGATAAATGACGTTCGCAGAGTTGCATGTGGCATTAACACGCAGTTTAATTGGGAAACCCTTCATGGGGTGGTTCACAATGTTCCCCAATATGCAATTGTGACAGTTACTGCAGTTATAACAAGGACGAAGGCCCTTGTAGGTCACTGGTTGACATTCCGATTTGGGTTTGCATAGCATCTCTTTCAAGTTTCTTCCCCTTGTGTATGCAGACAAAGGCTGTTGTGCGAAGGCTCCATGAAAGTCAGGCTCCAGGCTCAGTAGTGTCCAGTGTTTAGAAATGATGTTTTTGAATTGTTTGCTCAATACAGTGTACTTGGATACTACTACCATCCGGGTGTTTTCAGTTCTGGTACGAACCCGTAGTAGTTCATCACGAGTCATGTTCCCACAACGGGTGACAGCCTTTTGAAGAGTTTGTGGCGGGTAGCCACGAGCCTTGAACCTCTCAACCATATTGTTCATTTCAAGTTGACAGGTCTCATCAGATGTAACGATGCGTTTGACGCGCATCAACTGGGAAAGAGGTAAGTTCTGTTTCAACCCAAATCGATGAAAACTTTGGTAGTGTAACATTGAGTTACGATCAGTGGGTTTTCGGAAAATGGTGGTGGTCACTGTGCCTGCATGTCTTTCTACCTTCACATCAAGGAAATGAATTCTTGATCTATCAAAGCTCCAGGTGAACTGTATGCGCACGGGCTCAATGATCGCATGGAATTTCTGTGTTATCTCTGAATTATCTTGATGTGTACTTTTGTGTGTCACTCTGAGTCTATTATCATGTTGCTTTTCCTTCTGTCTGTTACCTTTGTTTTACTCTGCTTTTAGCTTGTGTTTATTCTCTACTTCTTTCTGTTTTCGGTTTTGTGGATGTTCATTGCAAGGGTTTTCTTTTGAATGTGGTCATGTGTCGTTTACCACTCTAAGATGGCGCCCACAGTTGGACGCCTCACTGTCCATCTTCTATGTTCACCAGTGTTGTTTAAACCGGTTCTACACTTGGCGCGTTTGTATCTTGGTCACCGATGTTGAATGTGTGATTGCGCTGACAGCGTTCCCTGTAAGTACCTCTTGGGGGGACTGTTTTCTACCTTGCCGGGTGTACAGTTACGGTCCGGTTTCTCTGAACCGCTCGCCATACAACCTGGGGTGTACCTTCGCTCCGTTTGACTTTCACTGTAACACGATCTTTACACGTTCTGTACACGCATTTGATCTTACCGCTAGTTGGGAGTCTGGGGTTCTGGCGGTTTCTTGCCGCGTTGTTGCACCATTGTCACGAGTGTATTACAAGCACTTTAATTCTTTCACGTGGATTGTTTTCTTTTCTTTTTATTCCCTACACGTTTTCTTACCTGGTGCACGCACTGTGGGAAGTTTGGTTCTTCTATGTAACTACACCTCGTGTTTTACTTGAATGCTTGTTTCTGATACACTTTGATAACCTAGTATTTTTGTACATTTAATAATTCTCATGTGACGCTTGAACTAGACCTTATGATGGTATTTCCTTTGTTTGTAGAGCTATCCCCTGAGGAAGGGCTACGTTTCAGCCCGAAATGCATTGGGAGCATTGAATATCGGATTATAATTTTGTTGACGATATATATTACCAATGTTTGGATCATGATGACTTATACATGGAGCATAATGTATATGCATTAAAAGATGAAGAATCATTGAACCTTGTGGATTGAACTTACATATGAAGTGTGCTTCAAATCTTTAGACCTCTGTGTCATTTTCAAGCAGTGCACTGGGGAGTCTACCTCTCATTGGGGGTAGCCTTGTATTAGTCATTCTATTTCACCCATAATTGTAGTTGAAACTTTAATCCAATCCACTGTTCATTAACAATGAGCTTTGTTGTTTTTGTGTCTCTGTGCTTGTGTATGTGTATGTGTCCGCTGTGTTTGCGTCTGTGTGTGTGTGTGTGTGTGTGTGTAACTAACGTATCTCTACAGGAGTCATGTCATTCTATATGTCTTTATGTGTGGGGTATGTACTTATGGGAGCTTGCAGCAGTATCTCCATCAGGATCCTGCTAAGCGCTGCATCACCATAATACTTTGCTTTATTATTGCTGGCAGTCTCAGCTAAGTGGCCAAGTATTGAATGGGCATGCAATCCAAACTCCATTCTCCTGAACATCTCTAACGCAAACTAGCGAAGAGTGCTACAAACTTGTGCAGAGATTAATAAGCTATCAAAGCCCCAGTGTTCTGAAGCAGGCGCCTTCCACTTGGGCAGTCAATTCTAAAATATCTTAGGTCCGTAAAACGCCATAATGAGTAAGCGTTTAACAATATTAAAAGACCTAGCTTCAGTTATTTACGAATTGCGTTCAAATGTCCTTCAGTGGCTTCTTGGTGCTCTCGAGGGGTTTGAGTTTTAGTGTATATGTTCACTGATTATGTCATGCGTGCACTTTAGAACATCTGCGCACCTGTTTGAGTGACTAATGACAAAGCACTTGCAGGTTTGTTAGTTGTCCAGTACAGAATGTTGTATGTTCTAGGTTCTGATGAAGATCATCATACTAGAGTTACATAATAACTTTGAAAGCTGCAACATACTTGGCTCCGAGGTATGTTATTTAAATGTGCATCTATAATATTGGATATAATAGAATATTAATAGGTTTAGTAAGCAATGGCAAATGCTAGCATTTAACAAGATTTGAATGAATGAAGCGTTTCTAGAGCGCAAAACATAAGCACTTCGATAATTGCTGTGATTTTACTTCAGCCATGGCCGCTAAAATGAATATGTCCGCCATCTTCTCGTTTGCCAGCGGCTGAAATTGTATGATGTTGTATCCAGTGCTAGCAATGTAGGAGCTAGAGCCAAGTCAAAGGCAGACTACATTCCCGGATGAAGTAATGTGCAATGATAATTGTACCAGTACATATATGTATTTTCACTGATAATTATGTGATATTTGTATTGTACATTTTTTGATCTTAGGTGGCTGCATCGCCAATTGCGTGAGAGTATGTGTCTGTGTATATCTGTAATGGTTTAATTTCTGATCTAATGTTTGGCATTGGTAATTCTATGAGGGCACCGGTGCATATGTGTACTGATAAACATGTACATGAATCAGTGGATAGGAAATTCCATAGGCGTACTTAAGCGAATCAGAATTTGTCATTGTTTTTGTGTGTGTGTGTGTATCCATAATTGTGTGAATGTCATTCTTTTGTTGGGTACTGATAATTCTGTTTTTGTAGTGTGTCTGTCTACTGATAACTATTGTTATTGGTGTGTGGGATAATTCCATGAGTATACATGTGAATATTAGCAATTAACGTTATGTGTGAGTATTGTTTTTTGCTGAGAGTATTTATCTGTATTTGCATGTATATGGATCTTGTGTGAGTATTCATGGGTTTATTCGTAATTGTAAGGCTTTAGGTATGCATTGGTGATTGAGTAAAAGTATGTGCACACTAAAGGAAGTGACCCAATCAGGGCCACCCAGGTCACTCGCAACCACCTGTCAGCCTTCCATAGAAATGATCAGACAGTGGAGAATACAAACCAAGTATATGCTTATTCAGATACACTCGAGCAGAGTCTCCTCTGCCCAGTCTCTTAGGGGCAGATTTATGTTAACTGGCGCATCCCCAGGGATGCGCCAGTTAACATGCGCCACAGTGCGCCACAGCTCTGCCAGCCATGGTGCGCCGCATTTATAATGCGGCGCACCATGGTGCAAAAACGGCACAGATGCGTGACGCATCTGTGCCGGAAATGTGGCGCATTGCTGGAGTTGCGTCGCAAGCGCGACGCAGCTCCAGCAAGGCTCGGGGGTGCCCCATTTTAACAATGCTGCGTCAAGACCTACGCCTGCTTCAAGCAGGCGCAGGCTTTTGACGCAGCATTGGCTTAAAAGTGACTGAGTGAAATCTCATAGATTTCACTCAGCCACTTTTGCGAGGCGCACCTGCCCCGGAACGCCCACCCTGCGCCGGAACGCCCACAAGCGGCGCAGGGCTTTACAACGTGACGCATCTGCCTAGATGCGTCACGTTGTAAATCGTTCATAGGGATGCGCCACGTTTACGCCGCCTTGCGTGACGCAATAGCGGCGTAAACGTGGCGCAAGGGCCTCATAAATCTGCCCCTCAGTCTCTTGGGGTGCTGCAGAGAGGACTGCCATCAGAACAGATGGTAATACATTATATACAATTCAGGACCAATAAAACACGCACAGACTGGAAATTTCCAGTTGGAGCCAGTTACTCAAAGAAGGTATAGAGGGATAAGTTTTGATCCTGAGACTAGACACACGCTATATATATGCCAAGGTCGTTCTGCCTGTGCCCATTGCGGGGCTTCTATCTAGTAGGAAAGGTATGCGCTAAAAAAAACAGTGTATTCATTAATACAGCGAGGCCCAACCTTGAGGAAAATGAAAATCACCAAGGCTGCTTCTTGCAGAGAAAAACAGAAGTTAGTTTCAATCATGACTCAAAATGACGGCTAAACATAAAAGCATTTGCAATGCAATAGGTCTCGCAATTAGCCGACTTTGATCTATTGGCATTGCAAATGGCAATGCCTTTTATGTATGTGCTGTTTTTAAAACAAATACATAACAGGTACTGTCATTTACAATGCCAATAGCTCACACTCTCACAAATGCGAGAACTATTGCATTGAAAATGCTTGTTTACTTTAGTATATATTCACATGTGTATGTACTTTGAGGAGTCTGGAGATCCGCCCTAGGACTTGTCTACTTACACTTAGGAACTTTTTTCTGTTCAACTGCCTGTATTTAACTGTCTTGATGTACAACGGCCAGCAGAGGTCAGTAAAATACCAGAATTGCTTTCTGCTGAGCGACTTTATTTGTTTTATTTTTCTGGCAACAACCTCTATTAAACTTTCTTGATAGAAAACGACCAGCAGAGGTAAGCATTCTCTATATTCCAGTCCATAGAAATTGTCTTCCACAAGCACCCTTAGACAATAAAGTACAAAATAGTTTATTGTGTTGATTATTTAAAATCTTACAATATTACACATCTAGAAACAGTAAAAGTTATCTTCAAGGATAAAAACATTAATAACTTAATTGCATCGGCTTTGTAATAAGTTAAATATTTAAAACAGTTACAGCTCCTAGTTTCCTTTTAACTATTGTTATGAACTTTACAAAGGTAGCATTTAAAATGATATCATTCGAGTGCAGGCACTTAATCAGGGCCTGCCTGCATGTCATTATTCCTCGTGTCTTGAAGGGAATCTTAAGTAACGTTTTTCTCTCCTGCAGGAGTTCAGGGCAAGTACACAAAAGATGAAGGATATCCTCCTCACCACTGTTACATAGTTTACATTGCGTTCGGGTTTCCGATCTCTCCCATGGTGGCAGGTGACACAGGCCTGGCGTTACTCCAAATCTGGCTTGAGGAGCACCTGTTTATTTTTTTCCATCCAGGGTGTTACCAGATATTGTTGAACTTCCTTCTTTTTATAACAGTTTATTATACCCCAGGCATGTTTTCTCCTAGAAAGGGTAGCTTTATCATTTAGGATGGAAAGGTGGTTTGCAGTTTTATTAATTATTTCCTTAAACAATGTCTTGGTTATATTATTTTCCCATATTTCTTTAACTGCAAAGTCCTTTATTGCTTCCTTAAGATAGTGCCCTGCAGTAGAGTTAGTATCGTTATTTAATTCTCTCCATAGCAGGTGCGATAATTCATTTTGGTGGTCGCTTTTTATTTGTTTCCATACCTTTATAAAATGGCCTTGCCTTGCATAGAGTTGATTGGTTAATTCGAACTCCAACCTTACTTGGGCAAGGGAAGCATTTGCGGGAAGATGAAATAGGGCCTGATATGCTCTGGTTATGATTTTGTTCAGTGTTTCCGTATCCTTACCCATTACCGCCTCACTACCATATGTGATTGTCGGCAGGAGTCTTGCACCAATAATACTTAGCAGAGGGCCGTAGGTTAGACTGGAAAGTGACTTCTGCACAATTCTAAAAGCTGCTGTTAGTGCATTCGCTTTCCTTTGGATATCCCTTTTTTGGAGTTGGAAGTTGCCCTTCGCATCGAATAGCACACCCAGGTATTTATAGACCTCTACTTGCTCTAGCTCAATGTTTTCCATAAACCATTTACTCTTATTTCTTATTATTTTTGGAACATGATCTTAGTTTTTGTCTCGTTTATGAACATACCGTTGTCTTTCGAGTACATATGAGACCGCCTAATTAGACGCTTTAGTCCCACTTTAGTGTGGCTCAAACCCATACAGCAAGTTTGTGAGACGCTTATCAGCCAATTTCGGGGGGTGCGCGTTTTCCTCATCCAGTATTGCAGTTAGGTTGGCAAGAAACAAATTGAAGAGGAGGGGGGCTAAAACACAGCCTTGTTTCAGGCCTTCGTTTGCTGGAATCTCCTTAGATAGTGTTCTGCCGTCCCCCCGACAAACTTAAGACAGACTTAAGACAGACTTAAAACAGACATAAGTCAGCATTTTGTCTTAAGTCTGTCTTAAGTTTGTCTTAAATCCTAACTTCTGTGAATACCAAAAGTAGTAAGTTCCTTCTGTGAATGCCAAAAGTAATAAGTGCATTCTGTGAATACCAAAATAGTAGTAAGTTTAGGATTGAGTCTTACGTTCATTCTGTAAATCGGGCCCATAATTAGGACACAAGTCCTAATTTGTATTATTCAGGTCAATGTCATCTCAAGGTGTTATTGGGATATTAGGTGGGTGCATGCCTCTAATGCTGCATATTCCAGTCAGTGTACAGGCACGACATTAGGAGGTCCAGGGTGCTAGTGAAAAGCATGCCTCCTAAGCAATTTTTATTTTTTTGTATTTTATTGTACGGATTTTTATGTAGCGCAAACTTGATCTGAAGGTTTCAGGTATCAGAGCACCTTACATAGCGCCAGTTACGTTACATGAGGGCACATTAATTTTTGTTAGACATCAGGAGATTAAGTTATTTGCCCAAAATCACAGGATGGTCAGCGTCTTTGCTGAGACTCAAGCCTGGTTCCCCAGATTTGAGGTCGACCACTCTAGCCATTAGACCAACTCCTCTCCCCAAAGTATGATATGGAGGCGGTTATGGGGTGCCTTGATGCCGTAGATATGGTGCTTGCCCTCATTCAGCCAGAATTGACCACATTGATACAGAAGGAGGTTAATCAGCAACCAAATGACTACCCGGTTTTGCCTAGCACACTAACTGATAGGGAGGAGCATCCTAGACATGCTGGGGTTCTGCCAAAAGCAGCATTTCCGCCCAACCCAAAGTGGGCTAAGAAAGCTGCTCCCAGGGTTCGGGGGGAGGAAGCCCATTACACCAGTCTTGAGGACAAGCAGACAAGCACACAGACAGCAATGTGATTGAGGACGTGTCAGCAGTGGGGCACAAGGGGGAGAGGCCAGTGGGCGAGCAGATCGACCAGGAGGCCTTAGTAAGCAGCTTAGTCACAGTGTTTTCTTGGCTTTCTAAATTGGGCAGCAGGACCCAGGTAGAGCTGGTGGCGATCGGTGGGGCATTGGCTACAGTGAGAAGCTTGGTTGAGGGAGCTGGATTCAAGCAGCAGGAGGTAGCATACGTGAATTTATTATTTATTTTATTATAGGAGCTTATAGAGCGCCTGGTGACGTCTCTCGACGTGTCCCCGCGCTATGGAGAAGAGTGTTGCTTGTATGGAGCAGAGCATCAGACAGTTTAAGTGGTGAAAAGATATGTTTTTAGATGTTTCCTAAAGAATGTTTCACTTTTTTCCTGTCTGATGTTCATAGGAAGGGTATTCCATTCCTTGGCTGCGAGAATGCGAAAGGATCTACCTCCAAGTCTGGCTTTTTTTGGGCGCATGATCTTAAGCAAACCTGTTCCCTTCGAGCGAAGGGATCTGGAAGGTTCATAGGGTGAGGCTAAGTCAAGCAGATAGGAGGGGGCTCTGTGGTGAACAATTCTGTGGCACCAGAGAAGGGCTTTGAATATTATTCTCTTTTTTATGGGCAACCAATGTAGAGCATCCAAGGAAGGTTTGGAAGGAGCTCTTCGCGGAAGTCGTAGCACAAGGCGTGCTGCTGAATTTTGTAGGACCTGTAACTTCCTGATGTTTTTTTCTGAGGTTCCCAAAAGAAGCACATTCCCATAGTCAATTCGGGATGTGATGAGGGCCTGCGTCATGGTACGCCTGGAACTCAGGGGAAGAAGATCCAGGGTGCGACGGAGTGTCTTCATCACTCCGAAGCATTTTCCAACTGTTTTTTTGACATGACTGTCAAATGAAAGTTTGGTGTCAATCCAGACGCCCAAGTTCTTGGCCTCCTGACTGGGGGTGGGTAATGATCCCAGACATGAGGGCCACCAATCCTTGGTCCAGTTGGTGTTGTTCCCACCTATGACAAGTACCTCTGTTTTTGTTCCGTTTAATTTGAGGCAATGCTCGTTCATCCATGTAGCCACCTTGCACATACATGAGTTGAAGTTATCTGCCTCAGAGGAGGGGGATTGAGACAGGGAGATCAAGAGTTGAGTGTCGTCGGCGTAAGAGACAAGCTCTACGCCGAACGATTGGATCACCTCTGCCAAAGGGGACATATATAAATTGAACAGGGTGGGACTCAGGGCCGAGCCCTGAGGTACCCCCTGTTCTAAGATCAAACTTTCAGAGAGATAGATCCCTCTTTGGACCTGAAAGCTTCTGTTTGTTAAAAAAGCCTTCAGCCAGCATAGAGCCTTTGTAGTGACTCCCGCTCTGTTTAGACACTGTAGCAGTATGGAGTGAGCTACAGTGTCAAACGCGGCACTGAGGTCCAGCATGATCAAGGCCATAGTTTTGCCTTTATCAGCTCCCTCCCGCAGAGTTTCAATAGCTCTTAAGAGAGCCGTCTCTGTGGAGTAACCTGTTCTGAAACCCGATTGTGATGGGTGGAAGATATTTTGGGTTTCGAGATGGGTCATTAGTTGGGCGTTGACCACTTTCTCGGCCAACTTGGCAAGGTAGGGGAGTAGGGAAATTGGGCGAAGATTCTCCAGTATGTCCTGACTTAAATTTGGTTTTTTCTTAATGGGAAACACTATGGCTTGTTTCCAGTCAGCAGGGAGGGTGGCTGTGGAGAAAGATGTTTCCAACATAAGTCTAAAGTGTGGCTCCAGGACCGGGAGGCTAGCATTTAATATTTTCGGGGGTGCGGGGTCACGGGGAGATCCAGATTTAATCCCCTTACAAATTTTTTCCAAGATTTCAGTTGGAGGTACAGAGAAGGCACATAGGTGGATAGACGTGTTGATGTGATCTACATTCTCTGAAAAATCAATGCCAGATTTTATATTGCCAGAAAAATTAGCGTATATGTTGGTGATTTTGTCAGAAAAGTATTTCGCAATTTTATTACAGGTATCCACTGAGTCTTTCTGAGAGGTAGGGTTGGACTCGACTGTGGAGATCTCTTTATAGATTTGAAATAGCTCTTTAGAGGAGTTCTCCGCTTCCACAATGCGTGTGTTATAATAGGAGGCTTTGGACGCTCGCACCAGTTTATAGTAGTTTTTTTGAGCTGTTTTATATCTGATTTTTGTTTCTGGACAGAAATTTACACGCCAATCTCTTTCGAGTTTTTTGCATGCTGTTTTAGCAGTCTGGAGCTCTTGATTATACCAAGGGGCAGTTTTTTTTGTTCTAGTAGCATTGGTAATAGTGTGGTTGGGGGCGGTCGTGTCCAGTGCTTTAGCGATATTGTTTTGTAGCTGAGCATATACAGTCTCACTGTCATTTCCTTTTGGGAGGCCGGTGGCCTGGATTATGTGAGAGAAAGCATCTATGGAGAAATTTTTCCAACTTCTACGCTTGAAGCGCTGAGAACTTTGGTTATATAGCTCCGCCTTTTCTAGTTGAATAACTATCGGCACTATGTGATGATCAGACCAGGGGATTGGCTGAGGATCTAAGGTCTCAATTCCCTTCCAATTTCCAAAAACAGGATCTAATAAATGTCCGTGTTGGTGGGTGGGGGCAGTGTTTTTTAACTCTAGTTCTAAGGTGTGTAACTCAGATCTGATTTCTGCTGCCTCTTTATTAAGTGAATCGTCAAAATGGACGTTTAGGTCACCAAGTACTAGGAGACGTGATTTTTTTATCGCCAGATGAGTAATGGCTTCAACCAAAGTAGGGGTGAAGTCATACAGTTGTCCAGGGGGCCGATACACCAGGATGCCTGAAAAGGAATGATTCGGACCAGTGGTGATTGTAAAAGTGGCCGCCTCACTGTGATCAATCAAGATATGGGAGAGGGTGCATTCTAATGGAGTCTTAGTGGCTATCGCTATGCCTCCCCCTCTACCATCTTTCCTATCCAACCTGGTAAGGGTAAAACCAGGCGGAAGAGCCTGTACGATATCGGGCTCTGAATGTTCATCCAGCCATGTTTCAGTCAGAAACAGGATTTGAATATAGTCTTCCTCGAGCAGATGAAATATTTCTAAGCTGTGTTTGCGAAGAGATCTGCAATTAAGCAGCGCAGCCTTAAGTATATTGATGTTACTGGGCAGTATCTGATTGGTGACAGGGGCAAAAGTGCAGGTGGGGCAGTTTACTAGTGACAGGGCGTGCATCGAGTGTTTGTTGCATGTCAGAGAGGTTGGACAGATATTCAGCAGGTCTTGTCTGCCATACCTTATAATTGTCGATAAGGATAAGCCAGGGGTTGTGGCCCCGCGCCCCGTCCGGCCGCGGACGGGCGCAGACGGGCTGGACTTTGGCTCGACTTCGGCGCGCTTCCGGCGCGCCCGCTGCACGCGTCCGCTGCGCGGACGCTGTCCTAAGCACATTTATCCTAAAAGGGGGAGGGGTCGCTAGAGCGCTGAGTTCAGCTCCCAGAGCCCGGATGTTAAAGGCTCCTCCTCGCCCTCCGCATCAATCGTCCATGATTGGACGCGGCGGACCGGGGCGGGAGAGGGAGAGTTAGTGTGCAGGAAGTACAAACAAAGAATTCACCACACTGAGCGTTTTAAAATTAAAGCCTGGTTGCTATTTAAAAACATTCGCCGTAATAACAGCGCGCACAGTGTCCCTCAAATGCTGCAATTAATAGCGCCGAGTGAAGGGGGCTGCCTCTGCCACCGGCAACACACTGCTCCACAGCGAGCGCGAAATCCCTGCAATTTAAATACCCTCGTCAGTTTCAGCGTCGCTAGAGCGCTGAGTTCAGCTCCCAGAGCCCGGATGTTAAAGGCTCCTCCTCGCCCTCCGCATCAATCGTCCATGATTGGACGCGGCGGACCGGGGCGGGAGAGGGAGAGTTAGTGTGCAGGAAGTACAAACAAAGAATTCACCACACTGAGCGTTTTAAAATTAAAGCCTGGTTGCTATTTAAAAACATTCGCCGTAATAACAGCGCGCACAGTGTCCCTCAAATGCTGCAATTAATAGCGCCGAGTGAAGGGGGCTGCCTCTGCCACCGGCAACACACTGCTCCACAGCGAGCGCGAAATCCCTGCAATGAATGGAGATGTGACTGAAGTTGTGGTGGTAGCATCAGTCCTGCACAGTGCCCTCCCCTGCCCTCATGGGTGACAGCAGCAGCAGCTATGGGTAATGATAAGACCCAATCTAGTAGTGCGCATGACCAGGTGCTCTCCCCAAAGACCAGTTAGGGCTTCACCTTTCTGAGGAGCTAAGGGCAAAGATAAAAAGGTGGGCATATGTTGATGTTTTTTAACTTACTATTGTGAAACACCTGAAGAGGACTGTAAGGAAAAAAAAGGACAGCTCTAAGAAATGGAAAAAAACCTAAAGTTGAGGAAACTATAATGAATTGGATTAAAGGTTTCACCATTTATCAGTCTGTCCCGCTAGAGAAATTCCCTGATTTGGGCCTGCAGATGGTGTATTATATGAACAAGATTGTAGGGGCATATGAAGAATTTGGGGGTTCCAGTTGGAAAGACTATATTAAGACATCCAGGCTAAAGAAGGCTACAAACCCATCCATGTGTTGGGGTCAGACTGATGTAAATTCATGGTTGCGTTGTATGAAGCTGAACCAACTCGAGGCCAATGGCCAGTCGCCTCTTTAAGCACAATTGTTCCTTTTGTCAGACTGCAGGGCACCCAGAATTTGAATGCTTCAAGAAGTCAAGGGTAAAGGAGGGGCAGAAGTGAGGGCAACCCTGGCTCGATTTTGGGTGACCCATCTCCGGTATCTCGCCTGGTCATGAGCCCTTGGCTAAATGTGTATCCATATCTCCCATAACTCCTTTGTCTACAGAGTCTTGGGAGTCATTAGGAAATAAAGAATTGGAGGGCTTAAAGAATGGGGTCACATGGACTGCATTTTAGCGACATTAAAATGGTGAGACGCGTGAGCTGTGTGGGCAGGAGCTTTTAAAAGCTTCCAGGACAGTGTGTGGTTTTGAGTTTTAGGTCACTGTCCCCAGTGATGTCAATTTTAAATACTCTGGTGAACATACCCATCTCACCACAACAGATCTCCGTTTTGCAACTTGGCTATTTTTATTGTTCTTTGTGCCTTGTTGCCCCCCCTAGTGTTTGATCAAGAACCTCTTCTATGCAATCCCAGAATTCACTCCATCCCATCCTGGTTAGTAATTTGTTCCCACCTTAAGAGAACCTTGAAAGGGTAGATTTACTCATATCAAATCCCATAAACATAACCATAGTGGAACGCTTTATACAACCTTCTGATTTTGGAATAGCCCATACTTTCTCTGCTAGCAATATATCAAAGTGTTCCACTGGTGTTATGGAAGCTACACCTTTGACTTGTTATGCAGGTTACATTGTACTTTTTTGGAATGTGGCGGGCCTGGTGGTAGTATTGAAAACTTAGACTGGCTCACCTTTCTAAGTAAATTTAAATTCCTGTGTGTCCTGGAAACATGGACGATGGAGTCCCTTCACCTCATTGGCTATAAAACTTTCAACTAACCTATGGTAGCAGCCAATGCTGCTAGAGCAAAGGATGGGTTCAGTAGTTACATCTCTAATTAACTTTCCTTTCCCAATATTACTTTCCTGTCTACTACTAGTTTTTAACAAGTAGACATATCACATAAACTTAAATGTGTTCTGGTTAATTTTTATGATATTGCACCTTTCCATGGAAATTCTGACGGTACTAAGCCATCTGAATTATAATCTTATGACCCTGTGCCGTATCAGGAAGGAGTTTATCGTTATTTGGGGCAGTGATTTTAATATTCACCTGTGCCCCTTCTTGAATAAATAATAATAAATTGAACGAGATTGTATATAAACACGACCTTGCCTTTGATAGCGAATTATGTTTCCCCTTTTAATTGCAGGTTTAATGGTAGAGGTACCAAAATGATACTTGATTACATCCCAGCATCGTCTGGGTCACAGGAGGTCTTTACTGATTTTAAGAAAAACTCAATCTCTCTCAGTGATCATTGCCCAGAGAGTGCCTGTTTAAACCTTTACCCTTGGTTAAACCATGTAGACTAAAATAACATATACGTAGAGAACATTGAGGTAGCTTCAAGCAAGTGTCTTTCAAGAAGTTGGTTGAAGATAGATTAGTCTGTTTCACAAAATTCAGGGCCGAAAGGATAGATAGGTCCTCATTGGGGGAAGGGATGTATACTCCCAATGTATACTTGGTTAACAAATAGATATCCCTCTTGGAACCAGGAGCCTCCCTTGTGAGGAGAAAGAGAGGGGAAAGAAGCAACTCGTAATGGAAGGGGTTTTCAATGGAGAAAATCACCTAAGAAAGTATGTGCATCCTTAGTTTAGTGACCCCCCCATTTATTAAAGGGTGGAAAGGGAGGAAGACCCTTTTCTTATTAAAGCCGTCCCTCACTCTAATAGTGACATGCTTTATCATTGGGCTCACCCCAACTCCTAAAGGTCAGGGTGGGCTCAACCACATTTCAGGGAGCACTTATGAAGATATTGTGTATAGGGGTGTAACGTTAAGATAGAAATCCTCTCTCGCTCCTTAAGTATCCTTTGTTGGTGGAGAAGGAGGGAAGGTTAAAAACTGGCTATAGTAGGGTAGCATTATTTGATGGTCCTATGACCTTAGAGTAAACACCAATATGTTGCAGCCCTCGCTATTGGCAGATTTACTGGTCCTGGGCTTTCGTCAAGGTGGGCTGCAAAGAGGTCACTTCCCCCAAGGACATGAATGAGAAGTGGTCATGCAATTAACCTGTATCACACTAGAAATTTCTTTAAGGACATGTCTAATACTTACCTCTGTTTTCTTAGTAGAATTACCGCGGATTAAACAGGGCGTCGACTCCCAAATGGGGGGTTTTGATGGGGGGGCCTTGTAGTCACACTTTCGTCAAAGGTAAATCCCTGTAAGAGACCTACTGTGCTTGGCAGATGGCATAGCAGACCAGTTTAAGCCGATTTTAACGATTTTTGTTCTCATGTTTTTTGTCGCTTGGTTTTAGTCTTAATAGGAAGGCATCGTGAGGAATCTAGATCTTATGCGAATTGTATACATATCGTATTGTTTTGATTTTTATTCTACAGATTTTAACATTTTTTTTGGACTATGTACTTTTTATGGTCCAGACAAACCAAAGAAATCTTCTTGTGCCAAAAAGTTTATTTTCAAAGATGTTAATATTTCGTCTTTGGTTTCAATCAAATTGGATTTCTGTTTGCTGACCAGAATCACATTTTCGTATTTGACTCTTTCTGATGTCTTTTAAACTACAGCCTCCAAATTACTGCATTTTGGGGTGGTGTGTAATAATAGACTATTGATAACATTTGCACTCCTTCACAGTCATAAGTATTTCTTTAGACCAGTTCTGAAAACCTCCTTAATAACCTTGTTCCTCAGAGTGTAGATGAGGGGGTTGAGAACTGGGGTGGCCATTGTATATAGGAGTGAAGAAACTTTACTTAGACTCCCTGAATGGCTTGTCTTTGGCATGCAGTAGGTGATAATCAGTGAGCTAAAGTATACCAGGACCACTACTAGATGGGAGCTGCAAGTAGAGAAGGCCTTGTTTCTCTCTGTGGCTGATGGAATCCTTAGAATGGTGCAAATGATAGCAGAATATGACCCAATAATCACCGGAAATGGAATGAAAAAGGTAAAAAGAGAAACCACAATGATATCCACTTGAACAAGGGAGGTGTCTGAACATGCAGCTTGCAGGAGGGGTGCCAAGTCACAGAAGTAGTGGTCCAGTACATTGATATATGAGAAATGTAAGTGGCCCACTGGAAATATCACCAACAATGCCATTATTGAGCCGGTCACCCAGGAGCTGCCTGCAAGCTGGAAGCAAAGTTGTTTGGACATAATAGTTATATAGTGTAATGGACAACATATGGCGATGTATCTGTCATAGGACATCACTGTTAAAAGACAGCACTCTGCTGAAAGCATAAAACCAACAAAGAAACACTGTGCAATGCAACAGGTGAATGAAATAATTGTGCCCTGTGTCAATAAGCCTCCTAGGATGGTGGGCACTAATGAGGTAATGTACCATATTTCCAAAAAGGATAAATTCCCCAGGAAGAAGTACATGGGTGAGTGAAGGCGACTGTGAGTTGAAATAGCCACTAAGATCACAGAATTCCCCACTACTGAGAAGAGGTAAATACTGAGGAAGCTGAAGAAGAGAAGAGGTTTCAGAGCAGGAGAGGTCAGAAATCCAAGTAGCAGAAACTTGTTGACGATGGTGCTACTGGCTGAACAATTCTTGGACTCCATGGTCTGTAAATGGCAGAACTGGAATATACATGTATGGCCACTCACTTGGGCTCAAGCATCCCAATGCATGAATAAGAACAAATCATGCATGGCATATTATCAACAGGATCAATATTCCACGGCATGTGAACTATTTTGATTTGGATGTATGAGCATACGTGTCTGTTATGTATCATGCTATTAGGGTTGACATTTATCTCAGCAACACAACAGTCATCATGGCAAGAACAGCATTAACCAAAGTAGAGCACATACAATGCAATAATAGACTGACAAGAATGGCAGAGCCACCACACACAAATGCTGGTCTGGAGAGCTCTGAAAATTTTGTGGAGTTAGTTTTCCATGTAAAGCATCATTTGAAATCCACTTTCATCTGTGAATGAGAAGAGAAGATTCTTATTTTAGACCAATAGACAGGATCAAGCAGGCATAGGAGTGTGAACAATATGAAGCTGTGTTATTTTCCCATCATAGAAATACTGAAAGCTTGAGACATTGCCCTGTATCAAAATATACTCAATACCATTTCCTCCAAATTGGGAGCCAACAATACTATCCTGCAATGGTGCCCCAGTGATCTGTGACATATAACAGTGCGCCTTCCCATATCTATAGGAAAGTAGACTATTACAATTCATTATTACACAAAGGATGTGCAACTTTATATCAAATTCTGAATGACCAAAGACAGTACCTGACTGTAAGATTTTCTCTCCACATCCATGCCTCAATGTGGGTCGCTTGGGGGAAGGAAGGGAAAATAAATAAAACACTTACCTGTGTTCTGCCACCACCGCCTCTCAGCCCCTTTCACCCACACTTCCAGGACTCCAGGGCAGGAAGAACCCTGCTCCCAGACTCCACATAGATAATCACAGTGCTGCAATGTAGCATTGTGATTGGTCTGCGTGCCATGGTTTGGTGCTCAGCCAGGGAATGGGAGCCTGGGCATGTTCTCCACCAAGGGTGTAATGCAGCATGGGGAAAGAACATGCAAAATGCCTGAGACGGCCACCCATAGCATCATGCGCACTTGGAGTAGGCAAACCACTCCTCCCCGTCCTGCTTTGTGAGCTGAGTAGCCACGCCCCTACTCAGCTGGCCAAGGAAGGAAAAATAAAATGATAAATACAATGAGTTTTTATCATTTCATTATTTTTCTTTTTGACCCACTCCTCCACCATAGAGGTGGAGCTGTCCCTGGTTCAAGGTGTATCTGGTACTCAATCACTGAAGCAAGTAGTTTGCCATGAACCTCAACAGCTCCAATGCTTGCCTACCCAAGAGTGATACATCTCTAGAATTGCACATTAATAGCTGTTTTACTATATGAGAGTGATAGATCTTAGGATTGCACATTAACAGAAGCTTCAGATTTAAATTGTACTTTGAAAAGAAGTCACATATCACCACCACTAAAAAATTCTGGTCTTAAGAGTCAAGGTATTCCAAACAGCATCCGTCCTCAGGATTACAGGATTGCAGTCCAAGGATGATCCAGCAGTAGGCACATTACCAGACTCTGGACAAATAGTTTGTCAGAAACAGAAGATGGAGGGACCGGCCTTCTCCTGGTCTCCACCCAGGGTCAAGTTCTTCAATCTGACATGGATGATACAAGTACTTTGTTCCTTCAGTTCCATGTTCATTATTGGATGGGTATTGGAGATACTCATCCCTTTCAACTGTATTCCTATATTTTCCTTTATTGTGCTGTGAGGCAGGCGTACGAAATTGACACATTTGTGTCCTAGAAGTGGCGCAGTGAAATCTTATAGATTTCACTGCGCCAATCTTATAGATTTCACTGGTCACTTCTATGACCCTTTCTTGCGTCAGAACGCCCCCCCTGCTTACATTATAACTGGCGTAGGTATGATGTAGCGCAGTTGTTTACAAAGTGACGCATCTACCTAGATGCGTCACTTTGTAAATATGGTGCAACAAGGCACATTTTTTACGCTGCTGGTAAGTCACAAAAAGTGACGCACCGGCGGCGTAAAAGTGACGCACGGCCACATAAATGAGGCCCCTAGAGTAATGCAATTTAATGCAAAGACGAGTTCCATGGGTGATGCATGGGTGTTCCAGTGCAAAATCCATGGATTCCCAGATTTTCCATTACTGGTTGACCTGGGAATGTCTCAAAATGCTACTTATCCCCAGGTGAGGCATGATGGGGAAAAATATGTAATTTCTCCTAGTTTTTCCCTCTTTCTATTGTTCTTCACTGTGCAGCAGAGGATTGCTCACAATGCAGATGCAAGGGTGCCTGCGCTGGCACCCTTGCATCTGCATCGCATCTGCACCGTATTATGTTGAATTTTGTACATTTCTGCCCTTTTCCTGTCATGCAATGTAACAAGGTGGCTTGCTTCACTGTGTGACTTTTAAAGAAATGTGCCCATTATATTTAGGTATGGTGGGCCCGATTCACAGAATGAATTTAAGACTCAATCCTAAACTTACTACTATTTTGGTATTCACAGAATGCACTTACTACTTTCGGCATTCACAGAAGGAACTTACTACTTTTGGTATTCACAGAAGTTAGGATTTTGTCTGAAGTCTGTCTTAAGTTTGTCTTAAGACAAACTTAAGACAAAATCCTAACTTCTGTGAATACCAAAAGTAGTAAATTCATTCTGTGAATACCAAAATAGTAGTAAGTTTAGGATTGAGTCTTAAGTTCATTCTTTGAATCTGGCCCGGTGTGCTATCTTACATTTGCTTACAACTCTAAAGTACTCGTGCACAGGGAGGTTTTAAGGCTCAAACAGAACAGAGCAGAAAAGTAATGGTAATACTTTAGGAAAAACAGAGAGCTCCATACTGAGGGAGCAAAGACAGAGAAGAAGCATCCTCCCAGTTTGTGACTGTTGAATCGAGGTACGACTGGTGTTATTCCACACGAATCAGGTAGCACCATGACAAGAAGGATACGGACATCAAGACAGAGGGTAAAACTATGCTATAGTTTTGAGTGCCTCCATCACTTTCAATTGCCACTTTTACATTACCTTTGACAACAGTGGTGGATGGGTATATGTGCCTGTGAGTGAGAGTCTTCTAAGAGAAGGGGAGGTCCTCCTATGCAGGATTGGGCCTGGACCTGCAACAGAGATTGTCAGTAGGCTGGTAGAATGTACTGCAGCCTAAGGGCAGTGCAGAAGAGGGCCCTTTCTGGGAAACATACTACCTTGACAAACGTACACTATTCCATTCACAAGAGCATTCGAAGGTCTCACGGTATAATACACATGGTTCTGAGTACCCACTTCCTCTGTCAAGAATGGCAATCTTCTTTTCTGTAACAGCTAAATCTATTGACTGCGTACATGTGGTTGTGAATGCTGGATGATTTCAGAATTTCTGTTAAAGGCTCCATGACCAGATTGAAGAGTGTGGGTGAGAGCGCAGATCCCTATGGACCCGCCACCATGACCGGAGAAGGATGAGATAAGGACTGGTTCACCTTGAAGCTTTGGGTTCTATTGTGGAGGAATGAGGAGAACCAGTTTAGTACTGGCCCAAAAAGCCCCATTACGTGCTCCAAGAGGTCAATTAGGTTATCATATTTAACAGTACCAAAGGCTGATGAAAGGTCAGAAAGATCAGTAGGCAAGATTCATTTTGATCAAGCAATCTTAGCACATCATCTATAATGTGAGTGAGAGCAGATTCTATACTCTGACCCTGGCGGAAACCGGAATGAAATTGGTATTGATCAATGTGGTTATACAGTTGGACGTGCACACGTGCACTCCAGGAGCTTTGCGAACGTGGGGATGTTAGAAATTGGGTGGAAGTTGTGTTGGTCAGCAGGATCTGTGGAAGGTTTAGAATAGGGGTAACTTGCCCAGATTTTAGACAGTCCAGAATAACACCTTGCAGAAGTGAAGCACTGACAATCATAGTCCGGAGTGGGAGTACAGAGGTTCTGATTTCAGAGAAGAGGCTCGATGGCAGGGGGTCGTTGAAATGATCAGATGTTTTAGAGTAACCTACATTTTATATATTTTGCTTTCATCCAAGGTTTTGAATATGCTCACAGATGTATTGTTTTTGGGGGGCAAAGCTGAACAGGCAGGACGAGATCTGACCCGAGAGGAAGGAGGTTGTTGGGAGGGATGATCAACAGGTGTTTCAAGGCTGACCGTAGTCTAAGTATGGGCGGAAAATCCGTTTCGCTCGCAGATTTTGCGGATTTTCGGTAAATTCGCAATCCGCGAGATTTGCGAATTTCCCGTGAAATCCGCAAATCTGCGAGCAGCGGATTTTATGGCTTGCTCGCACTGTTCGCGGCTTGCCAGTACAACTTCGCACCCCGCGAGTAAGTGCTAAATTGCAGAAATACGATCTTAGCAAAACTGAAACTACTTACCAGGTTCAAAAGTTCAGGCTCATCATTAGTAGCCATTTCCTGTAGTGCTTCCTGAGGGGCCTCTCCAGAGTTCAGTTGCCAGTTGCAACTATTATGTGACCCTGCTATGAACCTCAGAATAGTTACACATATGCAACAAAGGTCCTGAATTACAGCTAAGGGAGACAAGCAGGAGCCAGGCTAGAAGTTAAAATCCATTAATCAGCCCCTAATTCATTATTGTCAGTTGGGGCAGGGCAGGTGTTGTAACTAATTTTGCAACAATGAAAGCACTTAGCAAGTGCAAAAGATCACTAATCAGGAAGCACTAAGGAAGCAGGTGCCAGCTAAAAAAATATTCTGTGACACATTAATCAGCCCCAAATTAATTCAGGTCACTTGAGGCAGGGAAGGTGTGCTTTGCTTTGCCGAAAATAATGTACACCGGACAACCAGAGGGTGCGGTGATGAAACAGAGGGTGGCATGGGTGGGCCAGAGGGTGGCATGAGTAGTCAGAGAGTGGCAGTGGTGACAGAGAGTGGCAGTGATGAAGAAGAGTGTCCCAAACAGGCTGGACACGTAGAAACAACAAGTTCGCAAAACTTGCGACCCGACAGGTAAGTTCGCAAATTGCGAAATTGTAAAAACCCTCGCGAACTGGCAGAAACACGCGCGAACACAAAAAAAAAATCCGCAAATTCGCGGGAATTCGCGGATTTTGCGGATTGCGAGTTCGCAAATCCGCAAAATTCGCGAACGCGAGATTCGCAAAATTCGCCCATGCTTACCGTAGTCCAGTTTCAATCTTAGCAGGCTTATCCGAGAAGAAAACAGCGAATTCTTCGCATTTAGGCTGTGGGCCTCAGCCCAATGAGAAGAGGTTAGTTTGACTGTTTGCTTGATGCTTGATGAGCTTGAACAGTTTTTTTGGGGCGTTTTTTTGTTTGTTCTAATTGTTGTCTGAAAAAGATGGCTTTTGAGCATCTGAGGCGTTTGTTACAGATGTTTCTTAAGGATCTCATCTGGTTGAGATGTTCAAGGGAGAGACAGGATCTCCACAGTCTTTACGCTAGTCTCAGATTCCGTCAGCAACTGTCTTACTGCGGATCTGCAGTTGAGAAGCATGCATTTAAGTGTTGGATTAGAGACAAGTGTGGTAGAAAGTGTGGTTGTTCACATTTAAGGCTCTGGTGTTTAGTCTAGGTTCCCTGAAAGGGTCCGTAAGGATTGCTTCAATTTGGTGCCTGTTTGTTGTGGTGGAAGAGTGTGTTGGATCATATGAGAGTAGGAGAGAATGAATATCCTTGTCAGACAGTGATACTATATGTTAATTTTAAATGATTCCCACATTTTTGTTGTGTTACGCCAGTCTCCTCTGTGCCATAGCTAATGGGCGTTGAGCTCAGGTTTAAACTATTGAAACCTTTGCTCGGACCTAACATGTTAATCACTTTACTACTTGATGTTGCCTGCCTTCCACCCAAATAATAAACTTTTTTTACAGCCTTCTTATCATTATTTAGCATGATAGGGTCAGGATGAAGGAAGGCACCACATGACAAGTTCAAAAATAAAAGAACCATTTCTAACCCACTAGACCACTTCTGATACAACCATTTAAAATGTTGATCTACAGTTAACATATTGTTTTGAGTTTGGGTTTTAATAATGGAAACCCCTCAAAGCATACACTCTCAATTTCACTACCTAACTCACACCCATTAGTGATTACACCTTGTTGGTTTCTATGGATAGGATGATGTGGCATGGTAGATATTCTAGCCCTCACTCAGGTGACAAAAATGACTGAGGGGCATTTTATCAAGAATGGGCGTTACATTATCGCTGTTTTTATCGGCAGGAAACTGCCGATAAAGCGGCGATAATGGGCTTGATAATATGCTCTATGAATTCCAATCAAAGCTCATGTTAGATGGGAAAAAAAATCTTCACTTTATGTTCGAATGGTGGAATTTAGGAATTCCGCAAACATTAAGGATTATACTTCTTGACAGCATCCTTAAACTGGGCAACAGTTTAGTGCAACATGTATTGCCATTTTGATGAAACAGGAAGGATAATAAGTAACTGGTTAGGTGGTAAGGATCTCACAAATTTTATGGCTACTGCTGATGATGCACCACTTTCCCGCTCTCTTATAGGCTTCTTGTGCAACCTTCTATGCATCGTTTTCAGGTGTTTCAAAAAAGAGGAAATGCCATGTAAATACTTCTTTACCGTACATCTGGAAAGTTTTTTGCTGCATAGATTGCATTGGACACATTTTGCAAGAAATGTCTTTTGTCCTGAAGGTATGGAGAAGTATTCCAAACTTTGGAGGAATTCTTTGGAGGTGCTAAGTATTCTTCCTCTTCGTCCTGCTCTTTCCATTGTCTACTATCTTTACCAAAAGACATATTGACTCTCTTCTTTTGCAGGAAAGCCAAACGTTGGATGGAGCTGGGCTTTTGAGACTATCTCCAGTTAAATGTGAAACTGCATATCTAATTTAAGGTATGGTTTGCAATGTGGGAGGGTGAAGAAATTTATGATGGCATTGCAGTGGATCCATGAAAAGAATACAACAAAGAGCTAGACTTGCGGTATTTTATTTGTTCACAGTGTAATTAGGTCGTGTTATGTTGATTTGTTAATTATCGCTTTTAACATGTATATTAAGACTAAATGTGTGATTAACGTGTATCTATAAACTAGTATATTGCTAAATTTCACCTATAGGTGAAATCGGAGCACCATTTATAATAAAATAAACAGTGAAATTCACTAAAAACCAAAAGATAACAGGGACGTTATAGTTAGGACCTAGCATCTACAAAATACCTAGAATTCACTGAAAAAACACAGGTTACAAGAACGTTATGGTAAGGCTCAGATTTTACACACACAAAACCATAGAAATGCAGCAGTTACAGTTACCTGGGCTAACTATAACTTACACACCGGCAATGCACAGAATATGACCACACATATTACATCACTCATGACATGGTCAGTAACATCACTCATGACATCATCCAGTGAATGTGTTTCATAAAACTTTCTGATACTTAATGATTTATACTAAACTACTGCCTAAGATAAATTACTATTCTTTCTATCCTACTAATGAGGAACACTATTTGTAACAAATGTCATCTGATCTATAATCTTGTTTTTAAAGTGCCTGTACTATTCATCAGTGAACTACCCTCTACACTAGCACATGTCCCCTGCTATTGTATGTGTAAGGTAATGCTATCGACAGTCTGACTAAGTATAGTTCTTTTTTATGAAATATTGACCAGTTTTCTTAGACCTCTCTCCTTTGTGATGAATGACTGTAGGTAGTAGTAGTGTATTGCAATAAATTAATCTGTTCACTAAGTCCTTTCTTTAGCGTGATGGTTAGTGTAGTAGACATTTATAACAGAATGACCTCTCTGCTCACACAATTCTCCAAGATGAAGAACAATGTTACTAATGGTTTGTACACAGAGGTCTGTCCACTAAGACCTCTCTGCTGGTTATATATTGTAGTGGTGTAGGTTAATCTGACATTTTCACAAAAACCTTTTTCCAGGTTAACAAATAGCATTGTTACTTTTGTAGTGTTTAGAGAGATGGTTCAGAAGGACAAGGACTATCTGCGGAGAACTGTCTCTTAAGTGATAAGTTAGTGTAGTAGTTGATAAGGTTACAGTGACCTCAGTGCTGTGTCTCTGACCTGTCTTTTATTTTTTTTATTTAAATAGTATTTTTGTGAAGCATATTGAAAATTACTTTACTGGATGATGTCAACAGTGATGTAATTTGGGAGTTCAACAGTGATGTTACTGACCATGTCATGAGTGATTTAATATGTGAGGTCATCACCAGTGCAGTGAGGGGCTGTATGTTATAGTTAGCTCAGTAAATTTAACTGCTGCATTTCAATGTTATATGTGTGTGAAAAATCTGAACCTAACCAAATGTCCCTGTAACCACACACACGTGTATATATATATATATATATATATATATATATTCATAAAAAACAAAGTTTACAGGAACATTATAGTTAGGAAGTAGTATTTTAAAAGCCTTAGAACTTCACTGAATGAAAGGTTACATAGATGCTATAGTTAGGCTCATGTTTCACTTATACAAAACCAGTGAAAATTAGCAGTTATAGTTAGGTGAGTTAACTATAACTCACACCCCCAAAAAACACTGCTCATCACTGATGACATCACAAATGATATCACTGCAAGAAGGACTTGATAATCATGATAATCATTGGTCTTCTCTTGTCCCAAAACCTGCAAAGACTCCAAGAATCCCAAATCACCTCCAGGCTTTGGGAAACTGCTGAGAAGTTACCTTAGAGGAAGGTATCACTCCCTTGCACACCCTAGGCACAGAACCCTTGAAGTCTAGTATGTCAACTTGCTGCTCCCTGATGACCTCAATGCATCACCCAAGCAAGAAAAAGGTACAACAGCTCCAGATGGTCAATCTACCTCTCCACCAATTTTGGAGGCATCAGGAACTACCAGTTCCTTGGGCACCTGACACACAACAGAAAACACCTGAATCCCAAAGCACCAGACACTAGCACCTTTGAGGGACATTGAGACACCTAGGACCTACTTCCTGAGAGGTCTATCTGTCCTGTGATTGCCTCTCCAAGTTGCCTGCTCCTGCCCAGTGAGGACCTCAAGGACGCACAATACCCAGCTGACCTCTTCGCAATGTACCCATCTCGACCAGCCCCAGGACTGACCAACCAGCTCTGCTCCTGTGGTCCCCTGGCCCATGTACCCTCCTCTTCAGAGGACACTCACCAAACTTACCTGTCAGGAGTTTCAGGAGTTTGTTTAAAGCACAACTACTCACCCGTAATGGTCTCAAGGCGCTAGTGGTGGGGGGGTGCAGGTTCCATTCCATCAAGGAGGGGGTCTGTTGAAGAGCCAGGTTTTGAGGTTTCTTGCTAAGATGGGGAGCGATGTTGTCTGTCTGAGGTGGAGCGGAAGAGCGTTCCATGCTTTGTCCGCGAGGAAGGAGAAGGAGCGGCCTCCCGATCTGGTCTTTCTGGTGCGGGGCACCTCAGGGTAGGAGAGCTGGGCTGATCGTAGGGTCCTTTGGGTTGCGTGGAATTTGAGCCGGCTGTTCTGGTATGCTGGTCGGGTGCCGTGGAGGGCCTTGTGGGCGTGGGTGAGCATCTTATAGGTGATTCTCGCCTCGACGGGTAGCCAGTGGAGTGTGCGCAGGTGCTGGGAGATGTGGCAGTGTTTTGGCAGGTTGAGGATGTTCTGTAGCTTGCGGATGAGGTTTTTGTTTATTCCGGCGTAGAGTGCGTTGCCGTAGTCGAGTCTGCTGGTGACCAGGGCGTGAGTGACTGTCTTTCGGTGTTCGAGGGGGATCCATTTGAAGGTCTTACGCAGGAGGCGGAGGGTGTGGAAGCAGGAAGATGAGACAGAGTTGATCTGGCGGTACATTTTGAGCTCGGAGTCCAGGATGATTCCCAGGTTGCGTGCGTGGTCTGTGGGGGTTGGCGGGTTTCCGAGGGCGGTGGGCCACCAGGTGTCGCTCCAGGCGTCGGGGTTTGGCCCATGATGAGTACTTCTCTTTTGTTGGTGTTTAGTTGTAGGCAGCTGTTTTTCATCCATTTGGCGACGGCTTCCATGCCTTCTCGAAAGTTGCGTCTGGCGGTGTAGGGCTCGTTGGATAGGGAGAGGATGAGCTGGGTGTGATCTGCGTATGACACGATGTTGAGTCCGTAGGTTCTGACGATGGGGGCAAGTGGAGCCATGTAGACGTTGAAGAGCGTTGAGCTGAGGGAGGTGCCCTGGGGGACTCAGCAGGTGGTAGGTGTGGGGTCTGAGAGGGTGTGGGAGACTGTGTCGAACGCCGCTGATAGGTCTAGGAGGATGAGGGCTACTGTTTCTCCTTTGTCCAGTAGGGTGCGGATGTCGTCTGTTGCGGCGAGGAGGGCGGTTTCCGTACTGTGGTTTTTTCTGAAGCCGGATTGGGAGGAGTCGAAGATGTTGTGTTCTTCAATGAATGTGACGAGTTGGCTGTTGATGGCTTTCTCGATGACTTTCGCTGGGAAAGGGAGCAGGGAGATGGGTCTGTAGTTTTTGAGGTCGGTGGGGTCCGCTGAGGGTTTCTTCAGGAGGGGGTTGACCTCGGCGTGTTTCCAGTCGTCGGGGAACGAGGCGGTCGTCAGGGAGTGGTTGATGGTGTGGCAGAGCATGGGTGCCATGGTGTCACCGGCTCTGTTGAAGATGTGGTGGGGGCAGGGGTCCGTAGGGGCCCCTGAGTGGATTGACTTCATTGTCTTCAGTGTGTCTTTGGTGGTGAGGGCTGTCCAGTCATCAATCGCTGGTTTCCAAGTGTCGGGGGTGGTTGGTGAGGGTTCAGTGTGTTGGTTGTCTTCGTCGAAGTTGTCGTAGATGCTCTTGATTTGTGGTGGAAAAAGCTGCTGAGTTTGTCGCAGAGGTCTTGTGAGGGAGGGATGTCGGTAGACTCGCTGGTGGGTTGGGCGAACTCCTTGATGATGCTGAAGAGTTCCTCGCTGTTGTGTGCGTGGGTGGAGATTCTGTCTTCAATTGCTTTTTTCCTCGTTTCTCTGATGAGTTGATGGTGAGCGTTGGTGGTTGCTCTGAAGTTGTTGTGGGCTTCTGTGGATTTGGTGTTCCTCCAGGCCTTTTCGAGGCAGCGGCATGTGCGCCTGGACTCTCGAAGTTCGGTGGTAAACCATCTGGCTTTCTTGGCACGGGTATTGTTGTTTTTCTTGAGGGGGGCTATGGTGTTGGTGCTGTCTGAGATCCATCTATGCAGGGTTCGGGCTGCGGTGTTCGGGTCGTCGTTTTCCGCTATGGTTGGGGTGGAGTTGTTGAGTGAGGAGATGAGCTGGTCGTCTGTGATTTTGCTCCAGTTTCTTTGTGGAAGCAGGTGCTGGTGTCTGTGGATGGTGAGTGTTCTGAAGGTGAAGTGGACACAACGATGGTCGGTCCTTGGGAGTTCGGTGGTGTGGCTGAAGGTGATGGAGTTTCCTGTAGTGAAGAGGGGGTCGAGGGTGTGTCCAGCTGAGTGCGTGGGCTCGGTCACGATCTGGCAGAGTCCAATGTTGTGGAGGTTGTCCAGGAGGCATGTGGTGTTGGGGTCCAGTTGATTGTCGAGGTGGAAGTTGAGGTCTCCCAGCAGGGTGTAGTTGGTGGATGCGATGGCCTGCGGGGAGATAATGTCCGTGATGGAGTTGGCGAAGGGTCCGCGGGGTCCAGGGGGTTGGTAGATGAGGGTTCCTCGGAGGGCGGCAGTGGGGCTGGCCAGTATCTTGAAGTGAAGGTGTTCCATCAGTGCTGTGGACTCGTCAGGGAGTGTGCTCAGGCGGAGGCTGGATTTGTGGACAATGGCGATTCCTCCTCCTGGGTGGGTGGGGCGGTCCTTCCTGTAGATCTTGTATCCTTGGGGATGGCGATGGCGATGTCCGGTCCTGAGGTGGCGTTGGTCCAGGTTTAGGTGAAGAATGCTATGTCCGGGGTGGTGCTGTTGAGGAGGTCCCAGATTTCTGTGGCGTGTTTGTGGAGGGACCGGACATTGAGGAGGATGCAAGTGTGGCTCAGGGGTTAGAGGCGGCAGACCCGGAGCTGAGATCGGCCCTGGACCAGGGTTCAATTCCCCGCCCCGACGGGGGTTGGGCTCAATAATTCCACGGACTCGATAATTCTCACTCCGGTGCCTACTTGACTCACGGGTTCACACTCTGCGACTCGGGGCAATAGCTTGCTTAATCTCCACAACGGCCCCTCGCGGCGGGATGCCTGGCTTTCACCTTGTGGATACCCTGCCGGGGTATCTCACAGGGGAATACCAGGACGGGTTCCCTAAGCAAGCGCATAGATGCCTGCGATGTGGGCGATTTGCGCTATATAAATACATGTACATTTACATTTACATTTACATTTACATTGCAGGGTCTTCGGTTCGGTTGTGTTATTGTGGGCGGGTTGTGGTGGATCCGTGTTCTTGGCGGTGCTGCAGGTGTGCCGGCAGCGGTGACAGCTAAAGGGTCCATGGGTGTTGGCTGGTGATGCTAGCTTGCAGTTGTTGTTGCAGCCTGGGTTGAGTGCGTGGAGTGCTGCTGGGTCGTAGAGTGGCGGGCGGAGGTCCAGGGTTCCTGGTGCTGGTCGCGGACGGGTCACGGATGGGCGTAGACGTGCTTGCCTTTGACGCACCTTCGGTGCACCAGCGGCACGCCCTTAAGTAGGGGTCGGGGTGGGCTGGACAGCTGGGAGGCAGGAGCGGGGAGAGGAGTTGGATTGGGCTGGTCGCGCTATGGGGGAGGGGCTACGGGGGCAGCAGCGGCGGGGAAAGGTAAAGGGAGGAAAGAAGGGATAAAGAAAAAAGGGTAAATAAGCAGAAATAAGGCACAAAAGAGCAGAGATACAGAAAAGGGCAGAAAGGTGAAAGATGGAAAGGGTAGCAAAACGAGTGAAAACGAGTGAAGGAGCAGAGGGAGAGAAAGGGAAAATGGGCAAAAATAAGGCAAAAAAGAGCAGAGATGCAGAAAGGTGCTGAAGGGTGAAAGATAGAAAGGGTAGAAAAACGAGTGAAGGAGCCGAGTGAGAGAAAGGAGACAGAGGTCCACTGGACCACCAGGGAAGAGGCGCAGGGAAACCTGCGGGTGGAGGAGGGCCTCAATCACTAACACTCAAGAGTGCAGGGGCAGGGGCACCTCACTTAATGGTAGAGCTGCAAGGGTAGGAGAGCACTTTCACTGACAATGAGTCAGTGGTCTTGCTCGCCTGTCCCCACAGTGGCCGCCATTAAGTAGGGGTCGGGGAGGGATGGGCAGCTGAGAGGCGGGAGCGGGGAGAGGAGCTGGATTGGGCCGGTCGCGCTGGGGGGGGAGGGGCCGCGGGGGCAGCAGTGGCGGGGAAAGGTAAAGGAGGAAAGAAGGGATAAAGAAAAAAGGGAAAATAAGCAGAAATAAGGCACAAAAGAGCAGAGATGCAGAAAAGGGCAGAAAGGTGAAAGATGGAAAGGGTAGAAAAACGAGTGAAAACGAGTGAAGGAGCAGAGGGAGAGAAAGGGAAAATGGGCAGAAATAAGGCAAAAAAGAGCAGAGGTGCAGGAAGGTGAACGATAGAAGGGGTAGAAAAACGAGTGAAAACGAGTGAAGGAGCAGAGGGAGAGAAAGGGAAAATGGGCAGAAATAAGGCACAAAAGAGCAGAGATGCAGAAAGGTGCAGAAGGGTGAAAGATAGAAAGGGTAGAAAAACGAGTGAAGGAGCAGAGTGAGAGAAAGGAGACAGAGGTCCACTGGACCACCAGGGATGAGGCGCAGGGAAACCTGCGGGTGGAGGAGGGCCTCGATCACTAAAACTCAAGAGTGCAGGGGCACGGGCACCTCACTTAATGGTGGAGCTGCGAGGGTGGGAGAGCAATTTCACTGACAATGAGTCTACCTGTAAGTCCATCCGTCCAGTGCATCTTCAGGTGTCCCCCTTCATCTTGAAGCACCAGCTTCCAGACCCTCAGCACTCTGCACCTGCCGGATTGGGGATGCTCCTGAACTTCTCTGGCTAGGACTTTTTACCTAGTCCCAATGTTGACCTGAAAACGAGGAGAACTTCATTAAAGCATTGCCTGTTTTTGAATACAATTTTTTATTTTCTTCCCACTGATTTCCATTTTGTGTAATTGGGCACAAATGTGATACATTTTCCAAACTCTTTAAAAATCACAACTTTAAGAGTACTTACCTTAGAACTATGTTCTTGGTTCTAAAAATACATCTAAACTTTATTTTTACAAATTGGTCTCAGATTTGTTCTTGAGTGTGTATCTCATTTATTGCCTTTGAGTGTTACTACCCTCTGATAAGCCAAACTGCTCGCCAACACTATGACAAAAATAGCATTAGAATTATCTAATTTTAATTCTACATACCTAGTCGGGAATCACTGGACTCTCTAAACAGTGTACTTCCTTTTAGAAACCCACTCAAACACTCATGCACCCACTCACAAATCGGGTGGCCTGGGGGATACAAATAAAGATTAAAATATATAGAAGGGGCAGGGTTGGGGTACCCTTTCCCATGGGTGCATTGTAGGGGGTTGTGAAACTCCCCATATAATTTAAAAAATGCTATGACCTGTTGTTTGTCACACACGGGGAGTCACAACCCCATCATAATGTTTATCGCGGCCCCGTGTAAGGCGAAGTTGCAAACCTTGCCCAAAAAATAATATATACACAGTCAGTAATACACTAATAAACACACTCGAAGACCCAAACAAACACTCATACACCAGCTCACAGCCCACTCAGAGACTTACGAAGCCACTTATAGATCCACTCAGACACTCACATACCCACTCATAGATTCACTTAGAGACTCATGCACCCACTCACAGACCCACTCAGACACTCATACAGCCACTTACAGACCTACTCAGAGACTCATGCATCCACTGACAGACCTACTCAGAGATGCATGCACCTACTCACTGATCTACTCTGAGTCTTGTGCACCTACTCACAGACCCACTTAGACCTCTTGTATCCATTCACAGACCCACTGAGAGGGTTACACCCCCACTCACTGATCCACTTATACACTCATGCATTGAATCACAGACCTCCTGAGACACTCATGTATAAAGTCACAGACCTACTCAGAGACTTACACCTGACTGGTAGAACAAATCAGAAATACACAGACCCACTCATGGTCTTGGGTACCTACTTGCAGGCTACTCAGACACTCATGTACCCATTCACATACCCATACAGATATTCACAAACCCACTAACACACCTATTCAGCTACTTATGTACCCACTCACAGACCCACTCAGATACTCTTGCACCTACTCATAGATCTACTCAGACCCTCATAAACCCACTCACACACCTATTCATAGACTCACACACCCCTCATGTACTCAAGCACCCTGTCACAAATCCACTCAGACACTCATGCATGCAAAGGCTACTCAGTTAGAGGGTTATTCACCTACTCATAGGCCCACTCATTGACTCACACATATACTTACAGACCCACTCAGACTCACACAGCCACTCACACACCCCACTCAGACATCCTCAGAGGCTCATGCATCCAGCCAGATAGTTGCTGATATTTTGATGCAGTGACTCTGAGCCACTTAGACACTCCTACGTCCACTTATATATTCACTCAGGAACTTGGGTATGTACTCACACACCCAGCCAGACTTATGCATACAGTTATACACACACTCAGACAGTTGCAAGATTTATCAGGAACTTTTTATAATGTGTATTGGATGAAAATATCAGATCTAAATTCTAAATGTATCTTTGTGCATTGAATTGTACTTTTGCTTTGTAAGTACGTGGACCATTCATGATGCCTACACGGATAAATGATCTGCCCACCATTTTCTAAATTGGAGCCACGCCCTGGGGAATAAAAATAAAGATTACAATATATATAATGTGCATTGTAAGGATTTGTGACACATCCCTTATGATTTGCCATGTGTGGTGGAGTTGTGAACCTTGACAAAAAATATATATTCACACACTCATACAATAATATACACACTCATAGACCCACTCATATGCTCACAAACCAACTCAGAGACTCACGCAGCCACTTACAGATCCACTCAGGCACTCACATACCCACTCATAGACCTACTCAGGGACTTAAGCCCTCACTCACAGACCCACTCAGACACTCATGTACCCACTAACAGACCCATTCAGTGACTCACTCATCCACTCACAGATTCACTCAAATATTTATATACCTACACACAGATCTCTGCAAAAAATATAGACATTTAGTCATATAGTAATGTATTGATATATTTATTTATTTATTTGTCTTGTTAAGCGCCCAAATCACCCCCGAAGGGGTACCTCCATGCTACATGAGTGCTACATAGTCACAAGGGGGTTCAGAGGAGTTCAGTTTTGAGAAACTTTCAGAATTGCAGATAGTTGGTGTGTTCGCTGAGGTGTAAGGGAAGTTGATCCCAGTAAGAGGGGAGCAAATGATGAAAAGGCTTTCTCACCTATGTAAGATTTTTTTGCACGAGGTGCCATGAGGAGCAATTTAGAGCCAGAATGGAGGGTTCTGGAAGGCTGGTATCGTAAGAGTTTATCTGCGAGATAGCTGGGGGCTTTGCCATGTAGTTCCATGTGCACTATGCAGCAGGTCTTAAAACGGATCCGCTTGCGGACGGTCAGCTAGTGTAGTCCCAGGAGCAGTGGCAAGGAGGTGGTCCTGGCAGGAGCATTGGAAACTAGGCGGTCCACAGTGTTTTTGACCACCTGGAGTCTTTTACGAGAGGATTTGCTGGCTGAGATGAGAAGGGCATTGCAATAGTCAAGACGACTTATTACCAGTGTCTGAAGGAGTATTCATTGGACTGTCATAGAGATGAAAGCGAAGACCCTCCTCAAAAGACTTTGATCCCATTAGGATGGCGGGCGGATCACCCCGCCAGGCTTACGGTAGCCACCACGGGCCTGGTTGGGGTGATCTGCCTGCCATCCATACCTGAATGACCCCCCTCCATATTATTATGGATGGGGGGGCCGCGGCGGACGGAAAGATCGTCTGCCGCATTTCCTCCCTGGTTGACTTACGACTGGGCGGACAAGGCAGCAATATGGTGGCAGTGTCTGTTTGACACCGCCAGCCATATTACAATGTGCTTTGAGGAATGCCTTTCATTGGAGGCATTGCCTCTATGAAAAGGCATGCAGGGTCTGCTTGGAGGGCCCGTTGTGGGCCACCAGGGTCGCAAGGGGGGTGGGGGTGCACCTGGAGGGTACCTATGGTACCCCCCAGCAGTTCCATGCACAACATGGCAGACACCGCGCGGTGCCTACCATATTGTGCTCGGAAGTGCACAACATGTCTCCCTAACATTGTGGCATCGGTCGGGAGTGCATGGTGTGCCACAATGTTGGGGATGCAGGATGCGCCCGCCACTCTGGCGGGCGCATCCTAATAGCGCCCACGGGACCCCCACCCTTATAGCGGGCGGTCCATTTACACAATAGGATAGTGGGCGGACAAAGTCCACCCGCCATCCTAATGGGCCCCTTAATGTGTAGAAGTAGAAACTCACAGTGGTTGCGACTTGCTCTGTCATTGTGAGTTCATGGTCTAGATGTACTTCTAAGTTTTTTACCACTGCTTTCGGTACCGGTTCAGGACACAGGTTGGTGGGCCACTACACTGGGGACCAGAGTAGAGGCGTATCTCCAAAATGCATAATTTTAGTTTTACTAGCATTCAGTTGAATTAATTTGTTCCTCAACCAGTCTGAGATGGCTGTCATACCTTCAGAGAAGGACGACTGGGTATTGGTGGAGTTTTTGTCAAATGCCATTAGGAGCTGGGTATCATCAGCATATGAAATTGGGATGAAGTCCAATACCCTAAGTAGATCTCCAAGGGGAGCCACATACATGTTACACAGTTTGGGACTAAGGCAGGATCCCTGGGGCACACCTTTAGTCAGCTCTGATGTTGGAGAACAGAAGATTTGAGTACGATGGGTTAGGAAGTTTGACAGCCACCGAAAGGCAAGTCTTTGGTTTCTAATGTTTCTTAATCTAGTTAGTAGGATGGAATGAGATATTGTGTCAAATTCTGCTGACAGATCCAGCAGCACCAATAATCGTACCTGTCCACTGTCCAGGAAGTGTCTGAGTTTGTCTGAGACTGCAATAAGTGCTGACTCCATACTATATTTGGGATGAAACCCGGACTGCGAGGCGTCGAGGCCTCCTGTTACTTCCATATAGTGTGAGAGGTATTTATTAACATGTCTCCAAATGTTTCCTCAGATATGGAAGCAGGGAGATAGGACAGTAGTTTGACAAGTCTTCCGGGGGAGCATTAGGTTTCTTTCTGATAGGACTTATTTGGACAGCCTTCTATTCGGAAAGTAATTTGCCCTTGTTCAGAGAGGAGTTGAAGATGGAGCAGATCATGGGTGTCAGCTGTTTGTGAAGTAGCGAGGATACTTTAGCAGGGAGGATATCCTGATGGGAGCCCGATTTTACTGTTTTTATTAGGGACTCCACCGTGTCAGTTAAGTGGGGGGAAGCTATCCAGGGAATGTATAGTGTGGAAAGAGGGTGCTGATTAAGTATGGGCGGAAAATCCGTTTCGCTCGCGGATTTTGCGGATTTTCGGTAAATTCGCAATCCGCGAGATTTGCGAATTTCCCGTGAAATCCGCAAATCCGCGAGCAGCGGATTTTATGGCTTGCTCGCACTGTTCGCGGCTTGCCAGTACAACTTCGCACCCCGCGAGTAAGTGCTAAATTGCAGAAATACGATCTTAGCAAAACTGAAACTACTTACCAGGTTCAAAAGTTCAGGCTCATCATTAGTAGCCATTTCCTGTAGTGCTTCCTGAGGGGCCTCTCCAGAGTTCAGTTGCCAGTTGCAACTATTATGTGACCCTGCTCTGAACCTCAGAATAGTTACACATATGCCACAAAGGTCCTGAATTACAGCTAAGGGAGACAAGCAGGAGCCAGGCTGGAAGTTAAAATCCATTAATCAGCCCCTAATTCATTATTGTCAGTTGGGGCAGGGCAGGTGTTGTAACTAATTTTGCAACAATGAAAGCACTTAGCAAGTGCAAAAGATCACTAATCAGGAAGCACTAAGGAAGCAGGTGCCAGCTAAAAAAATATTCTGTGACACATTAATCAGCCCCAAATTAATTCAGGTCACTTGAGGCAGGGAAGGTGTGCTTTGCTTTGCCGAAAATAATGTACACTGGACAACCAGAGGGTGTGGTGATGAAACAGAGGGTGGCATGGGTGGGCCAGAGGGTGGCATGAGTAGTCAGAGAGTGGCAGTGGTGACAGAGAGTGGCAGTGATGAAGAAGAGTGTCCCAAACAGGCTGGACACGTAGAAACAACAAGTTCGCAAAACTTGCGACCCGACAGGTAAGTTCGCAAATTGCGAAATTGTAAAAACCCTCGCGAACTGGCAGAAACACGCGCGAACACAAAAAAAAAAATCCGGGAATTCGCGGATTTTGCGGATTGCGAGTTCGCAAATCCGCAAAATTTGCAAACGCGAGATTCGCAAAATTCGCCCATGCTTAGTGCTGATATCTTTCTGAGGGTCCATATCTTTGATGATAATAATGTTTAAAATACTCTCAATCCTCTGAGTGAGGTGCTTAGCCAATTTGTCACAGAGGTCTTGTGTTGGAGTTACTTCGTTATGACAGGCCTTCAGAAGATTTTCCTGCCTGATAAATTTGTCACTTTAGATTTTTATGGCGTAGTGCCAGAAGGCTCTTGTAGGCTTATTTATCAGTTGTATCATGGGGAAGACACCAACATCGTTTTAGATTTGTATGTATGAACTTAGAGACCCACAAAAAGTCACACACCTTATCAGTGACCCACTCAGAGGCTCATGCCTTGACAAAGACACCTACTTACACCCTCAAGCATCCACTGCGTCACCCATGCAGATAGTCACATATCTAACCACAGACCGACTTAATGAGTCATATAGTTACTCACAGACCCACACACAGACTGATCGTCTCACTCACAGACCAACTCATGGACTTAAGTATCCATTCAATGTCAACTCAGAGACTTATGCACTCACTCACTCACAGACCCACTCAAATAATTGTGCATTCACTAAAAGACACACTCAGAGATGCATGCACCCACTCTCAGACCTAATGAGAGACTTATGCATGAACTGACACACCTTCATTCACCTATTCATGCACCTAATAAGGGATTCATGCGCTCACTCACACTTTCATGCAGCCAATCACAAAGCCACTCAGAAACTCATGCACCCATTCAGACCCATTCACACATCCACTCAAAGACTCATGCACTCACTGACAGAGCCAGTCAGACTCAGAGACCTACTCAGTGACCCACTCAGAGACTCATGCATCCATTCACATGTATAGAATGAAAATAATAGTTATAAACCTCCAAAATGCAGTTGTTTATTGAATTTATGCTTTGTGTTGTGGATCCGCAATGGGGTCGCAACTCCTAAACATATATATATTTTTAAAAAGAGATGTTGCTGTAGATAGAGCCTATGTTATGGTCTCTCAGAAATGCAGAAACAGCTTCATTAACATGTTTCCTGGCATCGTTAATTCCATTTTTGTCTTTCGGATATGTTGGAGCATACCAAGACAGTTTGAGGGAATAGTGCCTGTAATTGGCAAAAGGTCTACTTCATTTTGATTTCCAAACCAACCCAGTTAGAGTGCCTAGGTCAGCATACCACAGAGCACAATTAAAAGGCCTGAATGTTGTGAATCTTCAATACTCTCAAACAAAGGCACCAATTGCTGCCACTTTAACCCTCTATGGCCAATCCTTTTAATGTCCACATTCTGCAAACCCAAGTCCCTGTCAACACCACTCTATCTAGAAGGGTTCACTGACAGAATATCGCCCTACAAAATATTGATGTAAAAACTATTGGTAAAAAATATAGGATACAAAAATATCGATTGCCTATACTTAAAAAAGTAAAAGCAAAAATATTGAAAAGAAAGTATAGTTTACAATAAAATAGTTTTATTGAATATCAACTTTTAAATATATATATATATATATATATTATAACATATTAAAATAAAAATATATTTAATACCAGCAATAGTTTATAAAACTAAAATATACCACAATCTCTATTTTAACAAAGACAAATGTAAACTTACTTTTAAAAACTTTAAACACATATATTTATTTTAAACATACATATATACAAATTATAAATATATCAATATTTGAAATAATATTATAATTATTATAAAATCATAATTAATATATCATCAAAAATATATGTGTACATATTTGAATATACCAAAAACATAACATATTAAAACAATTGAATTTTAAAAAAATAATTTTTTACAATTTAATGTAATATATTATACAAAAAAATATTACAAATCATAAATATGTTCATAGACAATACAGAATTATATAAATTACAATCATATAAAATATTAAAAATTAAAATATATACATATACATTTCCAACTAAATTAAACTAAATAAATAGACAAATAAGTACTCCAACCTATAAAAACACAACAATACAAAGATTTTACATAAGACATAAATAAGATTTAGTACTCTAACTAAAATAAATATAAAATTACATAAAATATTAGTGAAAACTACAATATGCTATTCCCACTACAATTTATGAAATAATAAAACATAATTTACAAACAATATTTTATATTGCTGTTCCAATCAGTGCAACATGTGTTGAGATGTTTAGGGGTAAAATGTACTATCCCTACTCCAGTTAATGAAACAGTAGGTAAAGCGTTGGATTGCAGAGGTGTAAAATATACTATTCCCCCTCCAGTCAATGAAACAGTCAATGAAACAGTAGGGAAAATGTTGGATTTCGGAGGGGTAAAATGTATTATTCCCACTCCAGTCAGTGAAACAGTCGGGAAAGTGATGGATTGCTGAGCGAAAAAATTTGCTATTCCAACTCCAAATAGTGCAAAAGTAGGAAACACTTTGGATTGCGTATGGGTTACATTTTCTATTACCACTCCAGTTATTGCGACAATAGAAAAAGTGTTGGCTTTTATTATAAAAAAATATATATATTATTCCCACTACAGTCAATACATAAACTAATTTTAACAATTTTAACAAAAATACATATTGAAAATAAATATTGACAATGTAATATATTAAATGAATATAAACAAATAATACAAATTAAAACCTTCCAGAAAATGTAAAACATTAAACATTAATATCACAAATAATATAAAAATTAAATGCAATACTATTTCACATATAAAAACAATTCTCTTAAAAAGTATTTATTAATAAATTAAATTCATAACAAACATTTAGTTATAATTTCCTCCCACCATCTATCCCTACAAAACTTACAACCACAATCTAACATTAACAAAAAAAACACACATTAAATACACAATTACGAAATTAAATAAAAAAATAATTATAAAATATATATATATAAAAATATATTGATTTATTTCCACACTATACACCTATATACCCCACCACCACACTTTAAATAAAATCAAAATGCTTACATATTTAACTTAATTAATTATCATACATTTTTTACTAA
This sequence comes from Lissotriton vulgaris, assembly GCF_964263255.1. Taxonomy (NCBI): domain Eukaryota; kingdom Metazoa; phylum Chordata; class Amphibia; order Caudata; family Salamandridae; genus Lissotriton; species Lissotriton vulgaris. The sequence goes on along the minus strand of NC_141686.1, from coordinate 182,432,786 downwards.
CAATATTTCCATACTTAATGATCAATTAAATATTTAGCATCATTAACAATCAATTAAAATTACATTACATTACATCCCACCCTCTATCCTAAAAAACCCCACACCCCATATATAACAAACAATTTAGAAAAGATTATTTACAATATTAACATAATTAATTATCAATTAAACAATTAACATTAATTACACATAAAAATAAAAATATGACACAATTAAGACAATTAAATATTGATTAAATGAATACTATTTTACAATACATATACATTAATTTATTATAATTAATTCACTTCCCACCCTATACTCCTATAAACCCACAACTCGCTATGGTAAGAAAAATAATAAAAATAAAATGTATTAACTTCTACAATTTTACTACAATATAAAAAAGACATCATATATTTATAAAAATATAACTTTATACATACCAAGGGGTCCATTAGAATGGTGCGCGGACTTTGTCTCAAAATCCTGGCGCAAAAATGGGGTTCCGTTTGGGCTATTAGGATTCGCCCACCACAGTGGCGGGTGCATCCCGTATTTTCAACATTGCGGCAGGTGGTGCTGAAAGCAATGCTAAAAATGCACATAAAGCAGTTCAATGTACAATGTGACAGGCAACGCGCGGTGCCTGCCACTTTGTATATTGAAATGTGCATGCCCCACCCCCCGAATCCTTAGGGGCCCGCATTGGGCCCCCAAAATTGATTCCTGCATGCCTTTCCGTGGCGGCAACGCCGCCACGGAAAGGCATGTGACCGCATGAGGGATGTGACCGCCCCATCATAATATGGTTAGACACCGCCACCATATTAAACTCTTTTCCACCCGGTCCACTTGTTGACCGGGAGGAAAAGCGTCAGACGGTCTTTTCGTCCGCTGTCGTCCCCCCCCGCCATAGTAATGTGGTGGGGGAAATAGGTGATCGGCGTGTGTGGATGTCGGGCGGATTGCCACCACCATGCGGGCGGTGGGGATCCCCCGACATCCTAATGGGGCCTTAAGTGTCTTGTGAGGAGCCACATAGAGCTCCTGTCATGCTGTTTGGTTCGGCTCACTTATGGGAAAGAGGAATATGGCCGACGACTGAGGTGCAAGCATCAACACTGAAATCCATGGCAATCATAGCTGCACTATACTAGGCAGCAGATTGTAATGACCTGAAACTGGACTGAACTTGGATGCCTTACCCAACTACGGATTGACACCCCCCTTTCCGCGGTCCTGCGATCCCTGTCATACAGTCTATCGTTCACAACAAGAGAGCCCAGGAGCCTAGGGAAGCAACTTTTAATTTGCAGCCCATAACTCTCAGGTGAACAGCCAGGAGAGCGGCTGATGGGCTGATGTGAGTGGAGCAGCACTGCAGTGGTGCAGCGGTAGTCAAAGATTTGATAACAACTTGTTGCAGGACTATGAGAAGTAAGAGAGTCAACAGAGGCTAGACTGCAGACTCAGAACCTTTGAAGCAGAGCCCAGTCAAGGACGGAAAAAAGTGGAAAATGGCCTGTGGTAGGCTATGACTTATGCTTTGGGCCTAGCTAACTACGACGGGCAAGAGAGCACATGATGGGACCGTGGAAGACTTTACAAAAGACATGTAAAAGAGTCCCTGAGACGGGAAGAAAAGAGCTGGGCCCTCAACTTGCTAGAACTCAAGAAGGTGGGGCTGAAGCTACTTACCTTATAGTGCACTTAGATGCTCAGCCGCATGACAGCATTGGACTAGTGGTTTTGATTCAGCTTGCTCAATACAACCTAGAGGGGTAGAAACCATGGGTTGAATCAGCTTGAGAGTGAGCCCTAGCCACCCCCCCAAGAGGACAAGAGCAAGCTGGTTGCGGAAGTGGTCCAAGTATCATGGATGAATTTGTAGCTGACTTGCAACAGCTCCGACATCCCACTGCTACGATATCCTGAGCCACTGAAACTATCTACTACCAAAATAATTAATACCCCAAAAAGTACACTTTCAGAGACCATTCAGCGAAGAAGCAAGTTACAATAAAGAAACCCCAGACAAAACAATAAATTGAGTAAAATGAATCCAGGACATCAAACCATTCAACTTCATCCCCATCACCTGGTAGAGCTCACTAAACTGCCCACAAATTTGTCTGCTACATGTTGGGAGAGGATGCTCCTAGAAAATGGTAAGCCAGCATGTCTTTTGTTCTCCATGGGGGGGGGCTCAAAGTGGATGCAAAGAAAGTACCTGCCTGAGCTTTCTAGCATCCAATCAATGGCCAATGTGGATGTGCTGACTTCAACTTCAGTGGAAAGACTTTCCCCACTTGACAATGCCCAAACGGAAATAGAAGCGCTGACTCTCATGTCAGCAGAACCTGCATCAACCTCCACCTTTAAGATCACACTAAACCAGATACTAAACAAACTTGGGAAAATTAAGCTTTCATGAGACTAAGAAACAACTGGGCCCGATAAATCAGCTTTCCAAGCGAATGGTCGAGGTACAGTAGGAGGTATCTTCCCTAGAGGTCAATAGCACTATTCAAGAAAGCAATCTGACCAAAGTCCAAACAGAGAGGAAAGATCTTCAGTTGAAGCTGGACAATGTGGAAACATCATGCTTGAGGCACCAATCTATGGTTCTTTGGCATTCCAGAACATCGTGAAGCAGGGCAGTCATCTGTCCAACTAATAACAGAGCTGGTGCACAAAGTGGTTCTCACTGAAAAAGTGAAGGACTTTGGTGATCTGACCTATAACTGAGCACATTGAGTACCCGCAACTCGATATTCAAATGCTAACTATCCAAGAATGATTGTGGTTAACTTTGGAGATGTCTATTAAAGATCAAATTTTGACTCAAGCAATACAAAAAAAGTCCTTTACTGCTCTGGATAATTAAAAAAAAAAAAAAAATGTATGTTTTTATTTGGATTTTCTCCCCATTTTATATTTGTACAGGGCACACAAATACATATAGGGTAATAGAAATTAACATATAAGATAATATAACATCCAGATTATATAATCCATCAGTGTATCTCAAGCTATACATTATAAAGAGGCGTAAACAATAACATTACAGTCCTAATATAGTTTCATCAAATATAATCAAAACATATAAAATCTTAAATCCAACAGAATGGTTAAGTCATTCCTTGTAATAGCTCCTATCCTGGATCTATGTCTCTCCATCTTTGAATAGGTTCCCATATTTCCTTACCTATTTCCTAGCATAAATTGCTTTTTCAAGATTATACATATTCAGTAACTTCATTAACCATTGATGAAATGTGGGTTGTATACGGTCCAGCCAAGCTGTGGTAATACATAGTCTCAGAACAGCCATAGCCAAAAATATGAAATATTCATAAGATACCTGGGTAGCACTCTGATTTATTTCAAGCATTACCACTGCTGGAGTAAGTGTGATTTATATCCTTAATGCATGTTTGAGAAATAGTTCGATTTCATCAAAGGTGGTTTTTAAATGGGTACACGTCGCGAGCATATGGACAAGATCAGCTTCATCACTGTCACATCTGGACATGTAATTCCAGCTGTACCTCCCCATTGCGCTATCCTGGCGGGTGTATGATATAGTAGGTAAAGAGTCTTGTAATGTTGTGACTGGAGTGGTGGTGAGTTTCAGACCCAATTCCAATGATCTATGAAAACAGTTTTTCTCAACCCCCAGTTTCTGTATCCACTTATTCTCAAACTTTTCCAGATCATCAGCTTGATGTTCTATCAACGCAGAATAAAATCTTCTTATTGTGCGCTCTGTGCCATTCTCTATAATGTCCAAAATGGGATTCGAATTAAATCCCTCCACCCCTCCAGTTTTTGTCGTCATAAAGCTTCTTATTTGCAGATACTTAAAAAAATGAGTTGTATCCAACCCATATATTGCCTGTAGACCGCTAAATTGAATTACGCCCTGTGCTCCCATAATATCCCCCACCTTCGTGATCCCGCGCCTCGCCCACTTGTTAAAAACCACCCCTGAAAATATCTCATCAGGGAGATTAGGATTACCTTTAAACCTAGTGTAGGCATTATATCTTCCAAGTCCGAACTTTTTAGCGGATGACGTCCAAATCCTAGGTGCTGCTTTGATTGTTTTAAATGTAGTCCTCTTAAAATAACTATGGTCAGTAATTTTCAAGAAAAAGATTCTCAGCATGATCTCCTAAAGCCAATGTGTAGATTGCTAGGGTTCCTAACTGATCTTGTCATTCATTTTCCCCCTCTCCTAATAACCCTGCCATGTATTGAAGGGATGCCGACCAGTAATATAGTTTTAAGTCTGTCAAGGCCCATCCACCACGCTCCCTAGGTAGAGCCATAAATCTCAATGCCCTTCGGGTCTTTCCATGCGACCAGACAAAATTGGTTTATCATATGCTCCAAGGTTTTGAACCATTTCGCCTCAAATATTAAAGGTATAGCCATGCATACGTATAAAAATGTTGGTAAGAAAATCATTTTTATTACATTCGTTCGTCCTACTATTGAAAAATGTATGTTGTGTAACCTGTCTAGTAACTTCTTGACTTTACTTATTATAGGTGCTTTATTTGCCTCCACTAATTTATCTAGATCCACTGTGATTGTTACCCCTAAATAAACTCCTCTTTCCACCACCCGACTATCTAAGCAATGTGCTTTACAATTTTTAATAATCTGTGCTTTCGTGGTGTTGAGAGCGTAACCTGACACTTCTCCAAACTGTTGGGCTTCCATCTCAGCCATTGCCATTGCTTCATTAGGTTTAGGAGTCACAATCGCTACGTCGTCTGCGTAGGCCAGAATTTTCATTGGGTTCCATAAGTGTCTACTGGGCAGATATTATTATGTTTGATAACTTTATTGCGGTCATAGACCATAAAAGCACAGATAAAATATGTACATACACGGAATAAAATACATAAATAATGAAAAAAATACATGGTTAAAAAGTTATTGCACAGTAAGTTATCAAAGTAATGGTATCAAAACATCCCAGTTAATCACAGATTGTCGCAATTCATTAAAGTGAGCCTTCTGCGCCACATACCATATAAAAAACGGGATACAGCAAACACAATAGAGGGGGAGGTGTCATATCTTAAAATTCTGACAGCTTGTGCACTTTGTCTTGAACCAAGGCTTCTACATAGCGGTGCCAACCAGCATCTCCTTATTGTACTGAAGGCTGGGCAAAGGAATAAGACGTGAACAATATCCTCTTTGGTGTTATTACAAACTGGGCAAATGTCCTCTTCTTGTCCATTCCATTTGCAAGTAAACGCCCCAATAGGTAGACAACCATGTCTTAATTGTGTGTAAAGTTTTCTTGCAAGGGGAGGCTATATTAGGTCCAAAAACTCCTCCCTCTTAGACACGAGTTTTAGCTGCAAAAATTCTGCAGACAGACTGCCCAGCGTTGTCGAGCTATGGAGAACTTAACAAGTTTCAATTAAATTTAAGGCTTCGGTTGTAATATCTTAGGGAAGCCAAGAGCTCCATCCTCTTCACTCTCGGGCAGCTAACCTCCTGGGTCTCCCATAATTGGGGCATACCAATTTGATATACAAGGGCCTTGATATGGGCTAGCCATGGGATATTCTTGGTCTTTAGGTGCCCCCAGACTGCGTCAAATTCAACTCTATAATCCTCGAGCTCAGGCACTGTCCAAAGACTTCTCCAATACAGGAGAGGTCGGGTGGCTAGCAGTTCTGAGATGGACTCTAGGCCTAGATCTAGTCTCAAGGGTGTGAGCGGGGTGCTCTGTGGGAGGCCTATCAGGTTCCACATAAAGGCCTGTTCCACCTTGAGGAGGTTTGGTGTACTCTTATGGCCCCAGAGTTCTGCACCATACATCACAGCTGGTCTAGCTTTCGCCCCATAGATCTCAAGGGCTGGGGCAACTGGCTTAAACAGGGTTGTTCTATGGAACTTGCCAATGCTCCCTCCGATCTGCGCCAACCTCAAAGCAGATTTGGATACCTGTGGGCCCCAACCGAAATCTTCATTCAGGGTAACCCCCAAGTATACAAAGGTTTTCACCCTTTTTGAGTCGGACGCCATTTAATTCCGGGTTAGGGCGAGTTCGCTTTGGGGGATGAAAGATCATAAACTTCGTCTTTGCTAAGTTTATCTCCAATCCACTCAGAGCACAAAGGATACAAAACCATCCAGGACCCTCTGGATACCTGATGATGTTCGAGACAACAACAGGGTGTCTTCTGCGAACATCAGAGCAGGTACCCGGCCAGTGGCCAACCAAGGATCATCACTGTCCCTGACCCTTTCCAGTTCATCCACCAGGCCATTTATATAAAGACTAAAGAGCGTCGGAGCCAGGGCACAGCCCTGGCGTACTACGCCTCTAGTCGTGGGGAAATGGGCTGATAATTCCCCGTTCTTCCCGCATCTCACCTTGGCATGGTTCCCTGCATGGAAGCGCATCAGGACATCTAGCAGATAGGGCGGGAGGTCTATTTCTTTCAGCACCCTCCATAGGCTTTCCCTGGGGACAAGGTCGAAGGCAGCCCACAGGTCTACGAAGACAAGGTAGAGGCTGCCACCCTCTAATCTTGCTGTCTTCCAAAAAAGGACCTGCAACCTAAAAATTTGGTCCAGGGTCGAAATTCCAGCTCTGAAGCTGGCCTGTAGGGTAGTAAATATTTGTTGCTTCTCCATCCACCCCAGCAATCTGTCCAGAAGGACTCGGCCCATTAGCTTCTGTGAAGTATCCAGGAGACTAATCGGCCGGTAATTTGATGGCACTAAGGGGCAGCCCTTATTGAAGATGGGCACAATCTCGGCTCCTGCCCAGGTGTCCGGTAACTTGGCTCCCCAAAGGACAGCATTGAATAGAACAGCCAAGTACGGCGCCCAGATTTTTGGCTGGGAGACGAAAAGGTCTCCTGGTAGTCTGTCTACTCCTGGGGCTTTGTTAGGTAGTTGCCTGGTGATCGCCGATTCCACCTCTTTAACTGAGATGCTCTCGGTGTCTCCAGGGCCCTCCCTTGCCTTGGCGTCCCGCTGACCTAACGGATAGCCCAAGTCCGAGGCCCCCCGCAGTCGATACTCGTGCGGGGGGTCTGGGGCTCGGGACATCCGGAGGGCATCATCTGTCACCGCTATCTCTGCCCCATTTAGGTGTTCACTAGTATCAGTCTCAGGGCTGGTGTAAAGCGCAGCAATGTGCGCCTCCCAGACTGACGGAGCGATGTTTGGTTGAAGAGCCTCCCCTCCCTCTTTTGCACCAGAGTTAACTAATGCCCAGAATAATTTGGCGTCTTTTGCTAGTAAGGCCCCTCTTAGATCTTCCCACCTGGCTTCTTCCCACTCCCTCTTGCCCCTAGCGAGCTCCTTTTTATATAACAGTCTGGTTGCCCTAATGTTCACTCTGTCATTAGATTCGATTGCTGCAAGTAGCTCCTTTTTTAATTTTTTGCAAGCATCATCAAACCAAGGGTGAGTTTTCAGGGCTTGCCTTTTAGTTCCATTTACAGGGTAGAACACGTCCCGCAATACCGTAACTAGCTGCCTATGTGTCTCCACTACCTGATGCCTACAAGATAGATCACCCATCTGGGTGATAAGTGGGATTGCGAGTTGGTAAATTTTTGCTAGCCTGGATGGTGAATTTACTAGGTGGGGCCATTTAACCCTTCTTCTATTATTAACCAACATGAGGGGAGGCATCATCGCCGCGGGTTCGGGTATAGGATTAGTTAAACCAAAGGACCCCGGCTTAAGAGTTAAAACCAGGGCATTGTGGTCGCTATCTTGTCTTCGTACGACCATAAATTCCTTTAGCTTATCCCAGTTTTTGGCATCTAGCATGAGGTAGTCAATGATGGATGTTTGCCCTACTCGGTTAAATGTAGCTCTAGCAGGGGAGTCAGGATCCAATCTCCCATTGCATGCCCGCAAGGATGTTTCAAGGGAGAAGGATTTTATTTGGAGAGCTAGAGGAGTCCATGCCCTAACCGGGGTAATATTGGGCTCAGGAATATGCCAGAGTGAGTCAACCTCGTCTTGCTCACCCAGCTCCAGACCTCCCAGTGGTTCGAACTGACTGTTAAAGTCTCCCCCAAGAACTATTGACATAGAAGGGTCTAACTTCTGGATAAAAGAATTCAGGGCTTTAATTGATTCCGACTCTTGTCCATTTCTGGATGGTCTGGAGTAGATATTTATTATTGCTACTTTGGGTTTGCTTGCGGGTTTTAATAAGACACACTGTATGTCCAATGAGTTTGTTTGTATTTGGGTCGCCTGGATACCCAGGTGGGTGCCTACCCAAATTGACAACCCACCCGACGGATGGCCTCTGCCTGTAGACACGGCAAGGATGTCAAATGTAGTGAAAGACGAGCTACTGCTCTCTTCCAGTGCCCAGGTCTCTTGCATAAGGCATATGTCATGGGTTGCCATAAAGATATTATTGTTTAATTCTATGCGGCGTATATACGGGTCCATATAGAGAGCGAACAGGAGCGGGGAGCAGGGGCACCCCTGTCGCGTTCCCCTTTTTATTTTAAATGGAAGTGTATATCCAGCATTTACTTGAATGCGAGCGGTTGGGGCCTCATATAATACCTGAATCGCTCTCACCATTCCCTCTCCAAAGCCCAGCCTCCTCAATATAGACCATAGAAAGTCCCAGGAGGCCCGATCGAAAGCTTTTTCAGCGTGCAATAACATAATCGCTATCGGGTCTCCTGTTACCTTTGCAACATCAAGAAGGGTAATGACTTTTCGTATATGATGGGTGGTGCCTCTCCCCGGTTTAAACCCGTGTTGGTTAATGCTCAGAAGTCTATTGATTACTTTGGCTACTCTAAGAGTCAATGCCTTCGAATATATTTGTGTATCCGCATTCATCAATGTTATGGGTCTGTATGATCCAGGTTGATCAGTTGGTTTGCCCTTTTTCAAAATTATGACAATATCTGCACCTGCCAAGCTTTTCGGGATGGATGTCCCCCCCTGCACCTGCTGCATTGTAGTTGTAAGATCCTGTTTAATTGTGTCCCAAAAAATCTTAAAAAATTCTGATCAGGTCCAGCAGCCTTCCCGGAAGGTAGACTAGTCAAGGCAGTAAAAATCTCGTCGGAGCTCAAAGGCTCTTCTAGTCCCTTTGCCTCGTTCTCCAGTAACATTGTTACTGGGACATCTCGGAGGTAATCGGCTAACTTAGAGGTGTCGGTTGGGTTCTCTTGATTATACAATGAGGTATAGAATTTTCTAAATACTTCTCTTATTCCTTCTGTATCTGAGACTATTATTCCTGCTTCGTCCTGAACCCCTCACACTTGAGCCGTAGACACGTTCTGCCTGGTTCGTATAGCCAAAGTACGTCCCACAGATTCATTAAACTCGTAGCATCTCTCTCTATTCGCTAAGTATGTTTTAGCAGCTTTGTTAGCTATGTTCTCCTGCGCCTCCATCTTTGCCTTAGCTATTTTTATTAATACTTGATCTAGAGGTGCTCCCCTTATGACGTTATTAGTTAACTCGTCCTCTGCTTCTATCACCGCTTTCATAAGGTCTTCCTCTTTTTGCCTTTCCCTCCTCCGACTCGCTACACTGTAACTTATTGTCTCGCCCCCGAATAGCTGCCTTAAATGCATCCCAAACGTTCCCAACTTCCGTGCTACCTCTGTTAATATTTAAAAAATCATTAATCCACTCTTTCATATGGGTTATATATGCCTCATCCTTTAACAGTCCCCTCTCAAATGTCCAAATACGATCCGGTCTTTTCCTGCTAAGGCTTATTGTTTAAACGAGAGGGTTATGGTCAGAGATTATACGTGGTAGCTTTTCAATTTTTACTTTTGCTTGAAGAGAGTTTAACGCAAAGAAGTAATCAAGCCTAGCACATACCCTATGTGGTGCTGAGTAATAAGTGAACCCCTATTTATCAGAATAGATTGTCCCCCACATATCCATCAGAGCATTATTCCTTGCAAGGTTACCTAATGAACACCAAACTCTCCTTTTTCTACCCTGATACCCCCTATTAGAAGCCAGTCAAAGCCCACCTGCCCCAATAATATTAATATCTCCAGCTAAAATTATAGTTGGTGACCATGTGGACAATTCCAAGTCCAAGAAATCAAAGATGTCAGGATCATCTTCCGTTGAGCCATATACACACACTAAAGTAAACCACTCCTCATTCATTTTATACTCTATAATGACCAATCTCCCCCATCGATCTTCAAGTTTTCTCCTTATTGTGAGATCCCTTTTGTTTGGACAGAATTGCCACCCCTCTATTCCTTGCACACTGCTTAGTGTAGGCTAGTACTTGATATCCCAACTGATCTAACAAATGAACCTGCTCTCCGGCTATATGAGTTTCCCGGAGGCACACCAAATCCACGTTTAGAGATCTTAGCCACGTTGCCACCAGCTGCCTCTTGGACCGATCATTTAATCCACAAACGTTTACAGTGATTATACGCGTACCCATTAATGTACATCAGTTACCTGTCCCAACAAGTTACCATTAAAACCACACAATGTTCTATCATCTCCTCCTTTAAGTGAACTATCCATCCATTGGATTTTACATATTTCATGAAATCTTCCCTGTACATAAATATTTAAACAAAAATCATCCAAGTGCCCTGAACCCCTCCCCCACCCTCCTCTCCCCCCCCTTACAGGCAAATAGGTCAGTCCGGACCTATGCGTGACAGCTGTAGCCCCAGGTGCCACCCGCTCCTCCTCCCCTGCTCCCCTGCTCTAGTTACCATCTGTTTCTTTATGCCATTCTACCATTGCTATCTTATTTAAGACAAACATTCTTGCTTTTTCCTTTCACATAATCAAGTGATCCAGATTATTATTAAACTTTTTTTGTCTGGATTAGCGCAACCACCATGTTCTTTGTGCCCCTTTTCTTTGCTTGATCTCCTCAAGATACTCCTGCGCTTTAATCTCGGAAAAAAAAATCTTAGTCTGCCCCTTATCTATTACCTTAAGCCGAGATCGGAACATTAAATATGCTTCACAGCCCATATTTTGGAAAGGAGTTATCATTTTCCTCATCTGCCACCTCTTTTCCACTGTGGCGTGACAGAAATCGGGGCGGGCAAAGAAAGTCGTACCATTATGTGTTTGTCTTGCTTCAGGCTTTGCTTTGTCCATAATCTCCTGTCTTAAAAGGAAGTTCCCTACGAATATCAAAATTAATAGCCCTAGGTTTATCAGTAGGTGAAGCCCTTTGTTGAACCATAAGGAATCTGTGTGCTCTTTGTATCTCCCTTTCCCATTCCCAGCCTGTTAATTCAGGAAAAGCCCCCTTAAGCAACTCAATAACGAATGCCCGCACATCCTGCCCTTCCCTTCCTTCCCCCACCCCCAGTAGTCTTATATTGTTACGCCGTTGGCGGTTCTCATAGTCCTCGAGTTTCCAGTGCACGTCGCTTGTCATCTGTTCTTGCTCCTTCCGAAACTCGTTCCAATTCCCGACTTCTTCCTCCAATTTCTCAGTTATTGTTTCTACTTCAGCAACCCTTGATGCCATATCTGTATATAGTTTATTAACTTTTCGTAGAGATGCTTGTATCTTTTGATTAGCATGTTTTGCCCTCCGGGACTCAATTCTAGCGTCCCCCTGCATTTGTTTTAGTGTTGTGTATAGGATATCCATCGTTGTAGCTTGTGCAGATGAATTGGGTTGAGGTTGAGACCCAGACGCCGCTGCTGCCCCTTCTTGATAAAGCTGTGATGTTGCTGAGTAATCCCAGTCTAATCTTTTAGAGACTTCTGTATGGGAGGGACTGATGCTGGTTTTTGACTTGCTGCGGGATCTATTTTTCATGCTTTTCCCTGTTCTTTTAGTGTTCACTTTATGAGTTTCCTCACTGTCCGAGGTTAAAGGCTCAGATTCCAGCTCTGATTCTGTCTCAGAACCCCCAATATCACTCTCAGAAATGGAGTCCTCACTTTCATTGTTGTCCTCCTCATCATTGACCGAAAAAAAGCATTTGTCACTTGGGGATCCCGGATTCATAGAGGGGCCAAGTGGAGCTTGTATGATAGGTACTGATTCACCTTCTCTCAACGTTATCACCAGTCCCTGATTTCCACCATCTTGAACTGCTTGTTGTGGAGTCAAACCCCCCTCCTCTGTAATTAGGGCTCCATCGTGTTCTTTCACACTTTTAAGGGGGGATATGTTGGATATGGGGAAGGGCACAAACTGCACATCATTCAACACGTCCGGGGTCAGAACCACTGCATCTGCCACAATCTGCGTGGATACCAGTCTCTCCACCCCATCCCCAAGCTCCATCGGTCGGATTTGAATCCCGTTACTGAGTACATTGTCAAGACCCTCACCGCCCTCACTCCTCTCCTTACCGGCAAGTAGTGCTTGAGTCTTGGTGTGCTGTTCTCCGTCAAAAACTTCTGTGAGTTTTCGACCTTTCAGCAAAACGGCAGCTTGCTTTCTCCCGTCCTGATTCTGCTCAGGTATCTCCCGGTGCTCTTGCTGCTCTCCAATCTCCAGAATCACCGATGAACGTGAGGCTTCCTCTGTCATCCAAGCGTCAGTTTCGCCTGCGTTCTCTGACCGAGCCTCTCCAAACTCCGCACTTGATTCTGTCAGCCCCAACGCGGTTCCGTGAGATCCGTCGGGTCCTGAAACTGCCTGTAGTAAGGCGGTTGCTGCTTCCGTCCCTGTCCGTGCCACAACCGCTGTACTTGGGGACTGGCTCACAGCAGGCGCTGCAAAGGATTCACGAAGGGTAGGTTGACGCATGTTACCCTCCTTACCAGCAGCTTTGCCAACGGCTTCATTGTTCTGGCGCGTTACACCTTTTTTATTTAATTGAGGTTTCTCCTTTTTATCTTTTAGTCTCTCATTTAACTTCGACTGATTTTTTCTTTGTGGCTTCTCACAACTCTCTTCCTCCTCTTCGTAATCCGCATTGTCTGGGTTATTGTCTGGGTTATCTCTCACCATGTTTCTGCGGGTTCAACTCTGTGTCATTGACCGAAGATTAGAGCTTGGGGCTACGCCAGGGTTGCTTAGAGTAGCATTATCTTTTTCTTTTTGCGGTCTTGGACCACGTGGAGCCATGGTTTGCATCAGGGGTTGCCGAGAAACAAGCGGAGATCCAAGCCAGCAGAGCACACTTGTCAGGTTCAATCTGCTTCTCGCTATCCAGCTAAACAGCCGTTTTACAAACTTTATAGAATACTGCATACTATCTCCATGTAGGCACTGATCGTCTGCATTTTTCCCATTTCTTTCACCTTTGAGCAGGAGCTAGGAGGGTAGTGACTGCCTCCTACAGTCTGTCAGCGGCCATCTTGCCCCCAATGCTTGTTTGCAGTAAAAATGACCGCTCTGGATAACTTTTAATTTCGAATATATGCAGACATGTTGATCCTAGCAACACGAAGATGTTGAGATTTCATTGGACTGATACATGATTTTAAACGCAATAATGTTCCTGGCGACATAATTCAGCAATCCAAACTAAAGTTTTGTATAGAGGTCAAATTCAATATATTCCAGTTTGTTGATCAGGCTGTAGATTTTCTGCTTAAAGTCAAAGCAGAAGGGGAGGACAGGAAAAAGTATCTATGGGGAAGGATAATAGCTGGAATAATGGCCAGCTAAAGATTAATGTCTAGCCAAATCAAGGTCAACTGAGAATGCACTTAACCTAAATTTCTATGGCTCTTTTGCTCTAGCATGGTATTATGAAGGCAGGCTGTTTTGTACTATCCCCAACGGAAGAAGTTCTAAGTACCATTCCAAGGTACTGCGCTAGGGGGGATAGGGGAGGTGGGGATGGTGGATGGAGACACGGGGTGTGAATGGGCCCATGACAGGAAGGGCCATGACCAAAGGCAGGGGGGAGGATATTAGGTCACACAGAGGTGGAGATAAAAAGAAAATGATAACCCCAGAAAGAGGAGCAATTTGTGAAAACCTAGGGTTGGACATAATTGAACCAATAGTATAGTAATTTAAATTAAAGGGAGGAGGAATACCCAGATTGAGGCTGATCAGAAACAGTTTGCTAGTATAAATGGCACTGGGCGCAGCCTCATGTAACATAAATGGAACAAACAATCAAACCAAGTTGAAAGCTTCACTCCTAATGCTAAAGGCAATTCAGCGGCAAGTTATTTTGTTACAGGAGACTCATTTTAAAAACAATTGGCCTTTACCCAAATGGCCCAATTTCATATCACAGGCCTTCCTGGCCTCGGCTAAAGCAGCCACAAGGGGAGTAGCAATTTTATTTACATGCTACTTTTGGGGGGAAGTTCTCCAGACTATGAGCAACCCGTTAGCTAGATGGGTGATGGCAAGTCTCAAGATCGGGGAACATGTCCTCCATCTAGTTATCTACTATGGCCCTATAGCGGATGAGACAGTGGCATTGGAAAAAGTAGGTAATATATTTATTCTGTTACAGGGGCTAGTAATCATAGGAGGAGATTTCAACTTTATTCAGAACCTAGGGGTAGACTCCTCTCTGAAAAATAACGTACAAAATAAGCCACAAACTTGTAGACAATGGGGGAAAATGATTTGAGATTTTGCATTAGATGATACCAGGAGAGTCCAGCACCCAGCCACTAGCAAGTTTAGTTGCTTTTAGAAAAGACATAATCAGCATCAAGAATCACTTTTGTTGTAGTGTCCTGTCAATGGGAAAAGATAAAGTTGTGTATTATTCCTAACCCCTTCTCAGACCACTCAGACCCTGTGACAGAGATTCAAATAAAGGTTAGTCTAGGGCATGGGTACTCACAAACATTTTCCCAGGGGCCACAAAGTTTGGTCTATGGCGTGACCGAGGGCTGTACCGATGCCAGTGGGGAGTGTAAAGTGGGAGTATAAAAAGCAAAACATGTATATCTGGTGGCTGTTTTTAAAAATGAAGGTGTTCCTAAAGTTAAGGGCCTGGTTACTTTTCTTCCCTAGCTGCAATAAACCTTTGATTAAGTGTTTTCTCTATATTTAAAAGAAATGTCCTTGTGAGTGCTGAGTCGAGTAAGCAGCAGCTAGGCCGCTGCTCAGGAGGCCGCATGTAAAGGTCTGGATGGCCGAATGCGGGCCCCGGGCCGTACTTTGAGTGTCACTGGTCTGGGTGAATGACCAAGGTGGACACCGGACAAAACTCTGTTCACTGAAGAGTGCTGTGTTAAAAATATGCAATAATGCTTGTTGATTTTTCCCAGCAGAAGGCAGGATCAGCCCCACCTTTTCCGGTCTGGGACTCATGTAAGGCCTTTATTAGAGGAGAGGCAATATCTCTTAAAGGTAACACAATCAAAAATAGAGAGAAAATGGCCAGACAACTACAACAAGAGCTAGATCAGGCAAGTCAACTTCACTCAAGATTCTACTCGCAAACCATAGAATCTAAATTTAAACAAGCTAGATGAGCATTAGAGATTTTTATGAGCTCCAGGCAATAGCTAACCAGAATACGTGTCTACAACAGTGGTATGAGGAAAGCGAACACACATGTACATTTTTGGCCTGGTCTGTAAAAAGAAAGTTGATAATGCTTCCACCAAATCTTTTTTTGAGGCAGATAAAGTTCAAGTAGTGGAGCAAATGGTGAAAATCGATATGGTTTTTCTATCGCATTGTGACAGTGTGTACTCTGCTGCAGAACCAATATCTCTCGATTTGGCTAAAAACTACCTTATTACAATGTAGCTGCCCACACTAACCTGTACCCAAAAGGATCAGAATTTCGAGCCAATTTTTGACATGGAGGTGCAGTAGGATATCAAAAACACTCGTAGCAAAAAAACTTGCGCTTGTGATGGACTACCCATCGAAATGTATAAAATATTTATGCCACAGATAGCAAATCTACTGGTATAATTATTTAATCTAATTTTGGAAGTTTGCAAGATTTCCAAAACCTTTTCTGAAGTAGTTATTGTCAGCTTTCTAAAGAAGGGTGAGCTCTCAGACAATCCCTCGTCATATCGCCCAATTAGTTTACTGAATAATGATCATACATTATATGCTAAAATATTGGCAGCTAGAATAACTCTGCCTGCACAAAAACTGGTGAATGAGGATACATTTGTTTTTTTTTGCCAGGGAGGATCCTTGACAACAATACATTTTTTTTAGTTCAGGCCATGGATTATTTTTCAAATAACAATACCAACATGGTAATCATTATGATTGATGCAGAAAAAGCTTTCATTGTATCTAATTGGGATATTTTGTTTGCCATTTTAAGCAAATTGAAAATTCCCCTGGGCTTTGTTAACAAGTTTCAGAAATTATATGATAAAACGGAGGCAAAAGTTATAATAATGCACATACCACTGACTCATTCAAAAATCAAAGAAGCAGTTCCGGTGTTATTTGCTTTATTTCTAGAACCACTAGATTCATCAATATGCCAGAATCCCTAAATTAAAGCACCCATAGTTGGGGCACCAAAACTCAAGTTGTTTGAGGACGACCTACGCCCGTATTGGGCAGCAGATCCTGTACATATCAAGCAAACCTTCGACTAGGAGGGTACAAAATCAACTTCTGTACTAGGAGGGTACAAGATCAACAATAAAAAGTCTGAAATTGTATTATTCAATTGCTGTGATCTGGTTTTACCAAGCGATCTTCAAACACATGTCTACAAGTCTCATCCAATTCGCTATTTGGATATTTGGGTTTCCCACAACTTTTTACAGATCTTTTTCTTATTTATGTATCAACTTTAAGCAAAGTTGAGAATATTTTAAGTAATTTGAAGTGGAGTTTGTTTTCCATTTATGGGCTTAAGCTTTGTTTTGGTGCTGACTCGCCAGAGCCAAGATAATCTTGGGCAGCTAGCGAGCTCATGCAATACTTCAAGCTGGTTTCCACCACTTACAGCCGCAACAGTGTCAATGTAGTGCCAATTGCGAATGGAGCGCTTAAGCAGCTTTTGTGTTCGTGAAGCAGTTGACAAGCTTTTCAAGTAGATTTTCTCATCAACTGGCCGCTGGAGTAGTTTTTGTGTGAAAAGCATTTTTTTAACTTTTCTGATCCAACAGGAAGTCAGCACCCCTGTATAGCAGGCTCCCCCCAGTGTGTTGTCCATCTCCTGGCCACTTTACATTGGGATTTGGAGCTGGAAGGGTCACTCTCTTTGTCTGCTGTATTTATATAATTGGATTTAAGGACACTTTATTTGAGATTTCAGAAGTAAGTTGAAAAACAGTTGTATTAGGGTATTGTTTGTTTGAATGGGGTAATGCACCAGGGTTTATTTGCACTTGTATTTGATTTTTTTGTGGTGGCTGACCATTTCAGTAGGGGA
Source organism: Lissotriton vulgaris (assembly GCF_964263255.1). Lineage (NCBI taxonomy): Eukaryota > Metazoa > Chordata > Amphibia > Caudata > Salamandridae > Lissotriton > Lissotriton vulgaris. Next base: position 182,415,501 of record NC_141686.1, on the reverse strand, counting down.
CTAGGTATTTTTTTGCATGTCATTTTTCTTCTTTTGTAAAGAAACATTGTAGCACAGTTTAGCACATTTTCTCCATGTTTTTATAATAAATGTGCAATATTCATTCAATCACTATGTGGCCTAGTCTGCCAATGAGCATTCCAGCCAGTAGGCCCATTACTAGTCATGGGTGCATGAAACATCTGTTTCTGTGGTGTCTGTAGATTATAAATATCATTTAGGCCACAGTGTATAGTGGGCTAATTATATTTGTGCCTTTGGAGGATGTGTGTTGTTAACAATTTAAGCCTAATTTATTTTCCTGTTTGGCATTGCTGAATTTATGCTGTTTTCTTTGTGTTCCAGCATGACTCCTGTGTCTAGTCAGTGTGTGAGAGTGTTTGTCATAGGCCACAATTTGTCTTTGTTTCCCATGCCATGTGGCCTAGGGACATTTTTTTGTATAGTCAGTGTCTACATAAACTTGTATGTGTTCTTTGTTTTCCATGCCTCCTGCTTGTTGTTTGTTGACCATGTGGCTGAGGGCCATTTTGTGTAGCCAGCCAGTGTGCTTTTGGCATATGTCTTGCATATCTTTTCTGTTTGTGACTATGCCTCCTTGTTGCTCTGACCATGTGGCTAGCATCTATTTTGTACGCTGTCCCCATAGGCCTTGTAGAAAACTACAGGAGTATAACCCTTAAACCACGTTGAGATTAGGGTAGGTAAATGAGAATTAGCAAACAATATCTCCACTGGTATTATTCAGGAAGACAATTAAACGTGTATGCATCAAACATTACGAAAACAGACACAAGGTGGTATTTAGAAATGTGCTCAAGGCATCAGATAATTAAAGTAAGCATTATAAACAGTTGTAGCAGCACTGTATAGAATAAATTATAAAACAACCCAAATTGCACTTTGTGCTCTAAGTGTATATGTGATACAGAAAGTGGCGACGCAAGTGACAATACTGGTTGTTTTTGTTCTGACCATATGACTGACAGCCATTTTGTATAGCCAGCCAGCGTTCTTTTGTCATAGGCCTTCATATCTTCTCTTTGTTCCCCATGCCTCCTTGCATGTTGTTTGATCATGTAGCTGGTGGTCATTTTCTATAGTCAACCTGTGGGCTTTGTCATAGGACTGCATGGAAGGTTGAGACACCAGTTTAGGATAATTTCACTTATTATTATTTTTTGTTTCAATTTTAAATTTGTTATTTCATTTCATTTTTTAGTATTTTACATTTTTTTGTTATTTTTTATATATTTTTTAAATTTAGAATTTAATTTTTAATTGTAATCTGTTTTTTCTTCCTTTCTTATTTTTTTTTTAAATCCAATTTCAATTTGTTTTCATTTTTATTTCCTTTTTACCTTGGTCGAGCCATCATCCATCCACCATAGGGGACTTGAATAGCATTCGTTTTTAGGTATGTATAATTCAATTTCCTCCTGGTCACCATGCTTGCAGTACATTTTTGAGTAGGCATTAGCATCATTCATTTGTGAAATGATGATTATTTCATTTCCCCTTGACCACATTGCCTGCCATAGGCACACCCTAACCTCCATTTTTAAAGACTACAAAACCATTTACCCATTTAGTTACTTGAGTATCACTGGTGTCTCTTTTTGAATACATTGAACATAAAGGAAAGAGTGCTATCATTCTGTATATATTGTGTGTTTTATTGTGATGGGAAATTCTAGTATGGTGGTGGGGTTGACTTTAAAGTGGTTACGTAAGTTAAACAATCAACCACACTAGTATTGAGTTTGAATGTACTAGAGAAAAGTGAGGTTCTGAGACTGCTGGCCCGAATCATAATCAGCCACTTGGTTTACTTTCTGACCTATGTAATAAAATGCTGGTGGTCAGAAAGTAAACCAGCCGGTAATTCCAGCTGGCTTACGACAGACTCATGGAGCCCGTCGGCCAGTCAAAGCAAGTCGTAATCCCAAGGGGCAGGCCTTTCTGTCCTTGGGTTTATGATCTGTGGTTTCCTACATGGTTTCCATGCTGGCTTGTCTGACATGAAAACCTTGTTTGGAAGGATGTTTGGGGGCCCCTAACAGGGCCCCCTTGTGCATGTAGCCTCCGGTCAGGGGCTGAGTTGATCCCAGCACCTTTTGGCAGGCACCTTACAGTGCCTGCCACAGGGTGCAGTGACGAACAGCACATCACATTTCTCAATGCGAGCTTGTTTTATGGCCGGTTTATGGCCATAGCACAAGTTCCCATTGAGAAATGGGAGTATGTCACTGAACAGTGTATGGTTGCATTGTAATTAGCCCGGTCCCCGCACCGAGACTGTGTTGGGCAGATCGTAATCAGGCTCTAAATGTGTTGCTTTTAGTTGCACCAGAGAAGAGACTTCATCTGCAGGAATACCAAATAAAAAGACTGTGCAGTCCCACTTCAGTCCTCCAATCACTTCCGCTTGTGCAGCATGGTGCAACTGGCAACGGATAGCTTTAAAATGATGGTCCCAAAGATACTGGCAAAAAAATTGCCATTGAGAAAAAGCAACTATCTGTTCCACCCCCCACTCACATGAATACCAAGTACTGCAGGAACCCAGAATGTCCCACCACTCGCCCTGTGTCTCAACCCTTCATACCCAAGATGAAATCAGACATGAGAGGAAAAAGCACCAGGGGAAGACAGGTAAACAAGGGAACAAGGAAAGGGTATGAGTCGGATCTCAATATGACTCTCTGGGCTATCTTGGGAACAGCCAAACTCCAAAAGCATCTTAAAAAAGAGAAAAAAGAATGAAGATTAGTAACAAAATAAAAAACGTCAAGGAAATCTCTGCACTTAAATCATAGAAACCGCTGTTGACATCATTATGCACTCAGCTAGCCCCTTAACATGTATAGCGAGGTCCGATAAGAAAATCAGAGGAGTATTCCACAATTTCCCATACCAGGAGTAATAGGAATTAGTGATTTTCCAATGGGCAAGACGTGCAGGACTAAAGGTGAATTTAAAAAAATCAGAAATATAGATTAGTCCTTGGCGTAGATTCTCCAACATGAAATGAATTCAGTGCACTGAAAAAAGAAGAGCAAAACACAAAGCAAAAAGAAACCAATAAATCGGGTGTTCACCGAGTTCATGGAAGAACAAGAAATACCTCCAACACCAGCACACAAAGGGAATAGAAGAACAATAAATCAAAGGAGGTGCTGGTGAGAAACTGTGTTGTATCAGTAGAAATGCTGACGTGGAGAGACCTTCCGGGGCAGGAATGGGAAACTAAACCAAGCAATGAGGAGCAGGTAGGTGGCTCCTAAATACATGCTACCCACGTACAGGGAACATCACTGCTGCTGCCCCCAAAATTCCCAAGCAAGTGGAACTAGGAATCAAAAGAGGTGTCAGTCACCAGGAAGAAAAGAAACAGGAAAAGAGACCTAAAAGTAAAGTAAATGGACAGGGTGAAAAAATAACACTTAAAAGGTAGAGTGAAAATTGAACCTAAGGTGAACGAAAACCACAGGTTGTGATACTATCTCCCAATGATCTAATAGCCAGAACCTTTTTAGGTAAATGTGGACCTACTGCACCGGCCTCCAGGGAGCAAGCTGATCACAGCACTTTTGCATCAGCAGCAACCCCCCACCCTGAGCCCGGAACCATGTTGTCAGTGAGGCAGCCACTGCAATCATGTTGATGCTGAGGAGTCAAGTCAAGTCAAGTCAAAGGATTTATATAGCGCACTACATACCCAGAGGGTCTCAAGGCGCTTAAGGGGGGTGGGGAATTACTTGTCAAATAACCACGTTTTAAGTTGCTTTCTGAATGCTAGGTGGTTCTGGGTAAGGCGAAGGCAAGTGGGAAGTGAGTTCCAGGTTTTAGCTGCCAGGTAGGAGAAGGATCTACCTCCCATGGTGGCCTTGTTGATGCGAGGTACAGTGGCAAGGGCTTGGTTGGAAGATCGAAGCTGGCGGGAGGGGGTGTAGAAGGACAGTCGTGTGTTGAGGCATTCTGGTCCGATTTCGTAGAGTGCTTTTTGTGCGTGGGTTAGGAGCCGGAAGGTGATCCTCTTATTGACGGGAAGCCAGTGGAGGTTTTTCAGGTGACCAGAGATGTGTTCTTTACGCGGGATGTCTAATATGAGCCTGGCTGAGGCGTTTTGGATTCGTTGGAGTTTTTTCTGGAGTATAGCGGTAGTCCCGGCGTAGAGGGTGTTTCCATAGTCCAGTCGGCTCGTGACCAGAGCGTGGGTGACCGTTTTCCTAGTTTCGGTGGGGATCCAACGAAATGTTTTTTTGAGCATGCGAAGAATGTTGAAGCAGGATGAGGAGACGGCGTTGACTTGTCTGTTCATTGAAAGTGAGGAATCCAGAATGACGCCCAGGTTCCGTGCGTGGTCTGTCGGGATGGGTGCTGTTCCAAGGGCTTCTGGCCATCAAGAATCGTCCCATGCGGAGGGGGAGGTACCTAGGATGAGGACTTCTGTTTTATCAGAATTCAGTTTCAGACGGCTGTGTTTCATCCATTCGGCTACTTCTTTCATTCCTTCGTGTAGGTTAGTTTTGGCGGTGGTAGGGTCATTGGTGAGTGATAGGATCAGTTGAGTGTCATCCGCGTAGGAGATGATGTTGAGGTTGTGTTGGCGGGCGATGGCCGCGAGGGGGCTCATGTATACGTTGAAAAGGGTGGGGCTGAGTGAAGATCCTTGTGGTACGCCGCAGTTGACTTCAGTGGCCTCTGACTTGAATGGTGGGAGGCGGACTTTCTGGGTTCTTCCGGTGAGGAACGAGGTGATCCATTCCAGTGCTTTTCCTTGGATTCCGATGTTTCTGAGGCGCTGTAGAAGGTGCTATGGCAGACTGTGTCAAAAGCTGCGGAGAGGTCGAGGAGGATGAGGGCAACTGTGTCTCCATTGTCCAGTAGAGTTCGAATGTCGTCTGTTGCTGCGATGAGGGCGGTCTCAGTGCTGTGTTTTGCTCTGAAGCCGGACTGTGAGGAGTCGAGGGATTTGTTGGCTTCGAGGAAGGCGGCGAGCTGGTTGTTGACAGCTTTCTCGATGACTTTGGCCGGGTATGGAAGGAGCGAGATGGGGCGGTAATTTTTGAGTTCGGTGGGGTCCGCTGTGGGTTTTTTCAGAAGGGCGCTGAGTTCAGCGTGTTTCCAGCTTTCCGGGAAGGTGGCGGAGTTGAGGGAGCAGTTGATGACATCTCGGAGGTGCGGTGCTATGATGGAGTCTGCTTTGTTGAAGATGTGGTGAGGGCATGGGTCTGTGGGGGATCCTGAGTGGATGGAGTTCATCAGGCGGATGGTGTCCTCAGTGGAGATTGTGTTCCATTCAGTAAGGATGTTTAAGGGGGGTGAAGGTCCAGTAGATGGTTGGGTGGGTTGGTCTTCGGGTTGGTTGTCGAAGCTGTTGTGGATGTCTGCGATTTTGTTGTGGAAGAATGAGGCTAGGGAGTCGCAGAGGGCTTGAGAGGGGGTGATGTCGTTAGAGTTGGCCGAGGGATTGGTAAATTCCTTGACGATGTTGAAAAGTTCCTTGCTGTTGTGGGCGTTGTTATCTAGTCGTTCCTTGAAGGCGGTTTTCTTGGCCTTACGGATCAGTTGATGGTGTATGCGGGTGGCGTTTTTGAAGGCGTCCTTGGTGCTGGTGGTTGGGTCTTTTTTCCAGGCCTTCTCAAGAGAGCGGCAGAGTTTCTTGGATTTCTTAAGATCATCGTTGAACCATGAGGCCTTCTTGCTGCCAAGTTTGCTTTGTCGTTTTTTCAGTGGTGCTAGGGTGTCGGCGCTGTTGGATAGCCATAGGGTAAGGTTGATGGTGGCTTGGTCGGGATTTGAGGAGTGGGCTGGGGGGTTTAGAAGAAGCGATGAGGAGATCTGGTCGATGGTGATTTTGTTCCAGTTTCTTTGCAGAGTTGGGTGGGGGTGGTTGTTGGGTTTGGGCTTGTTGTAGGTAAAGTGAACGCAGCTGTGGTCAGTCCAGAGGAGATTCGTGGTGTGGCTGAAGGAGACATGATTGCTGGAGGTGAAGATAGGGTCGAGAGTGTGACCTGCGATGTGGGTGGGGGAAGTGACCAGTTGTTTAAGTCCGAGGTTGGCGAGGTTGTCCAGCAGGGTGGTGGAGTTGCGGTCGTTGTTCTTTTCAAGGTGAAAGTTGAGGTCTCCTAGGAGGATGTAATGTTTGGAGGGGAGCGCGTGTGGAGTGATGAAGTCTGTGATGTCCTCACTAAATTGTGCGCGGGGTCCTGGAGGCCTGTAAAGGAGGGTGCCTCTGAGTGTGGTATTGGGGTCGATGTGGATCTGGAAGTGAAGGTGTTCAGAGTTGGCGAGGTTGACGTCAGAGCTGGTTGAGATTTGGATGGATTTCTTATGGACGATAGCGATTCCTCCTCCTGTGTGGCCGGTACGGTCCTTGCGAATGATCTTATAATCTTCTGGGATGGCAATGGTGATGTCTGGTGCGGAAGAGGCGTTCATCCATGTTTCAGTGAGGAAGGCGACGTCCGGAGAGATGGTGTCTAGTAGATTCCATAGGTCAATAGCGTGCCTGTGGACCGATCGGGTGTTGAGCAAGATGCATTGTAGGTGGTTGGTGTCGGGAATCAGCGGTGTGGGCGTAGTGGAGTGGTTGACGGTGCAGAAGAATTTGCAGGAATAGCATGAGAATGGTCCATGGGTGTGTCCAGGAGCGGCTTGGACGCAGTTGGGGGGAAGGCCAGGGTTAAGGGCTAGGAGGGTGGTGGCATCGTAGGTAATGCGGGAGGGCTGGGAAATGCGTGGACCAGGGGGTCTGGCGCTGGGCGCGGTCCAGGCGCGGACGGGCGTAGACGGGCTTACCTTTGGCGCACCTTCGGCGTGGCCGTAGCGCGTGGACGCTGCGCGTGGGACCATCTGACATGAATGGACAGGAGGGGGCGGAGCGTGGGAGGGTCAGCAGGGAGGCGGTGGTGTGGATGAGGGGCGGGTCAGGGGAAAACAACAGCAAAATGGAGGGTCAGAGGGGAAAGGCAGACAGGGGCAGCAGAAACCCAAATGCGTCGAGAGAGAAATGCTAATCAATCAAAAGCACAGACCCAAACAACAATGAGCGAGTGAGCAGTAGAGACAAATGCACACACACACCTAAATATTATTCCAATAGCCTGAGTGAGGTCGCGCTGAAATATGCAAATCTTTACAGTGGCGCTATGCGAGTAAAGCGCTATAATGCAGGTAACTACAGTGCTGTTTAAAACGTGCAGAAAACTATACCAGGGCGCGTAGCAGCAGATAGTGAGGAGGAGCGTGGTGGAGCGACCGTGCTGAAGCTGGTCCAGGTGGTCACAGTTTGGCCAGAGGAGAGGAGTGCTCGGTAAACGTGAGTGGGAGGGTCAGCAGGGAGGCGGTGGTGTGGATGAGGGGCGAGTCAGGGGAAAACAACAGCAAAATGGAGGGTCAGAGGGGAAAGGCAGACAGGGGCAGCAGAAACCCAAATGCGTCGAGAGAGAAATGCTAATCAATCAAAAGCACAGACCCAAACAACAATGAGCGAGTGAGCAGTAGAGACAAATGCACACACACAGCTAAATATTATTCCAATAGCCTGAGTGAGGTCGCGCTGAAATATGCAAATCTTTACAGTGGCGCTATGCGAGTAAAGCGCTATAATGCAGGTAACTACAGTGCTGTTTAAAACGTGCAGAAAACGATACCAGGGCGCGTAGCAGCAGATAGTGAGGAGGAGCGTGGTGGAGCGACCGTGCTGAAGCTGGTCCAGGTTGAATTAGATTTGTCCCTTTCACAAAGTAGTACACAATCATTTCAGGAAACAGAGCAAATAGGACAGAAGGTGCGTCCAGGAAAAGTAAATTTTCCAGATGTTGGCGCAGAGCAGGAGTTTGAGCTGCCCTACGAGCAAGAACCTCCTCTTTTAGATTAATTGTCTCCCAGACCATTAGCAAGGAAAAGGAACAGTACTACTCCACCATTTCCTCCAAGCACCACTACTGATGATGATGATAGGGACATGTAGTGGACTGAGACAGTGTCCTGAAAACAACAGAAGAGGCAAGGGAAAATACAAGTTTGGCATTGCCATTAGACTTGTTCCGAGGGATGTGGCACAGGTAGCACCATCGATTTTGGAAAAGGGGGTGGTGATGGACAGAGTTTCTGAATGATGCAGAATACTCTTACCCAGTCAAGAGATCAGGGCTTGATCCATCACCATTTTTTAGCTCACTGCACCACCCCAGCTCAGAACCTGGCTACATGCAAATTAGTCTGTTCCTGTCCCAGTGCATGATGGGAACAGGGCAAACCAAACTACCAAGCCAATTCTTATACTGGGAAGGAAACAAGCTTCCGGGGACCGGTTTCTGGCATTTCAGCCGTCGTCGGCTTGTTTCCTTCCCAGTATAAGAACTGGCTTGGTAGTTTGGTTTGCCCTGTTCCCATCATGCACTGGGACAGGAACAGACTAATTTGCATATAGCATATAGAGTATAGCATATAGAGTATTCTGCATCATTCAGAAACTCTCCATCACCACCCCCTTTTCCAAAATCTCTGTCCATCACCACCCCCTTTTCCAAAATCGGTTTGTCACACTATGTGTGGGAGGGTATACTCAGACGTGAGTCCCTTGCTCATTGCAGCAGAGTGTTGTTCACACCATCCACCTGAAGACATACATGTGGACCAGTTGTGAAGCAACTGGTTACATGTGCATCAATGCACACTGGATCTCTTTTGCGGAGGTAAATCAAAAAATATCTGCAGGTCTAGACACTGAAGAAAGTTTTAAGAGCTTCAGAGCTGGGATGGTGCAGTGAGCTAAAAAACGGTGATGGATCAAGCCCTGATCTCTTGACTGGGTAAGAATATTCTGAATCATTCAGAAACTCTGTCCATCACCACCCCCTTTTCCAAACTCGGTTTGTCACACTATGTGTGGGAGGGTATACTCAGACGTGAGTCCCTTGCTCATTGCACCATCAGGATTCAAGCAAGCCGGGCCGACGACGGCTGAAATGCCAGAAACCGGTCCCCGGAAGCTTTATTCCTTCCCAGTATAAGAATTGGCTTGGTAGTTTGGTTTGCCCTGTTCCTATCATGCACTGGGACAGGAACAGACTAATTTGCATATAGCCGGGTTCTGAGCAGGGATGGTGCAGTGAGCTAAAAAATGGTGATGGATCAAGCCCTGATCTCTTGACCGGGTAAGAGTATTCCGCATCATTCAGAAACTCTGTCCATCACCACCCCCTTTTCCAAAACAGGTAGCACCATCACCAGCTCCAATATTTGCAAAGCCCCAGATGAGACCTGAACCATCCCCTAGCTTAGGATAAACAGAGAGGCAATTGATAAAATACCTACCGACCTCCAATCCTTCTTCAGACATTGGCATAGTAAAACAATATTCGTCCCGAGTTTGGGCCTTTCTATGGTTAGCAAAGGGGGGGAGAACATTGCTGCATGCAGCTTTTGCAACACAAATGTTAGTTGAAGTAAGCTTGATACACAATATGGTACTGGATACCTAACAGCCCATTTGAAAAAACAGTACAACATCAAGTTGGAGGAGCCACTTAAAAATATTGCTGAATATGGTAGTGGTATAGAAAAGAGCTGGGGAACATTAGCTACAAGCTCAATCACGGTGGGAGGTGATTATGAGGTAGAAGAGGGTGGCACCTTCATGCAAAGCAGCCATGTCCCCAGCAGTAAGGCAGCAGCCTCACCCACTTCAGCAACTTCAAAAAGGCACAATTCTCTGAGTAAGATGGAGACAGCACACCATACAGTGACTGCCCCACCATGATGCACATTGAGTGTACCACAACCATCTACTTCTCGAAAGATGCCTGTGTCAGTGGCCCCTAAAAAAAGAAGACAATCTAAGCTCCTTTTACGGGCATGTGTAGACAAGAGCTGCCCTACAAGTGGAACCACCCATCTGCACATTTGTTCTATGGGACGCTGGCAAAAATGTTAGCGCTACACCTCGTCACTTGGTGGAAGGAATGGGATCCTTAGAATTTGTGACAGCCATCTGCTCAAAGTGCAAAGTACCAAGTCGGACCTATGTTGCCATACTTGCTGTTCCAGTACTGCATCACAATGTGCTGCAGTTGGTTGGACAAACTTTGCAGCAGAATGTTGTTCACACCATCCACCTGAAGACATACATGTGGACCAGTTGTCAAGCGACTGGTTACATGTGCATCAATGCACACTGGATCTCTTTTGCGGAGGTAAATCAAAAAAATATCTGCAGGTCTTGACACTGAAGAAAGTTTTAAGAGCTTTTGAGAGCACGCAGCAGTGGCCATGATGGCAGGGGAGAAATCATAGACAGCTGTAAAGATCTTAAACAAATTTAAAAGTATGGTATATAAATGGCTGCAACCCAGAGGTCTGAGAATCAGATTTGCTGGCACAGACAAAGGCAGTAACGTAGTAATGGCCATGTCAGACAGAGGTCATGTGTTTGGCTTGCATCAACCTGGTGGTGCAGGACTTTCTAAAAAAAGAATACATAGTCAGCAACATACTGACCATCTGCAGAAGAATCTGCACTCATTATAGAAATTCTTTTGAAGCCCAGAAACAGTTGCTGATTAATCAGTGTAATACTAGAGCACCAAATAAAGCCCTGATAAAGGAGGTGCCAACACGTTGGAACTCAACCTACTCCATTTGACAGTGTCTCTTTCATCAGTTCAAGCAGATCAATGACTATGTCATTCTAAGACGATGGAATGCTGTTGGGAAAGCTATGACCATGGATGCAGACAAATGTGGTCTAGTCAAATGCCTAACACCAATGCCACTCCCTTTTGAGGTTTTCACATGGGAAGTTAGCAAGGAGGACAATACAATGGGTCAAGCACTTCCTATAGGACCAGGTAAAAAAAATGTCTGAAAGTTCCCCCTCCAGGTGTGAATGAAAATATAGAAGTGCATACCTTGGCTGATAACTTATTCCCTCACTTGGCTTGTAATACAAGGCTGCAACATGACATTATTGTGCCTAAAGAGTATACATGTGCCACACTACTTGTTCCATGGTACAAAACTTCTGAAGGGTCTATTGAAAAATACAAGACATTGATTGTAGAGCAAGCAGGAAACATGGGAGAAGTATGGCTGGGACTTGGAGTCCTACCCTGCAGTTCTGATGTGCCCCCTTCAACTTCTAGAGAGGGCAGTCTTGACTCACTGCAACAGCAATACCATCTTTTAAAACATCTGCAACAGCAACAAAAGGTCCAGACCCAACCTCTACATTCTATTGGTTTCAATTGGCAGTGCTTAAATCCAGTGCAGAAGTGATGGCAAAACAGGTTGAGCAAGTTGCAGCACCAATGGCCATCCACGGGATGTTCCTGGAGTATCTGGATGATCCTAAAGTGGTCTATGTGGATCAAAATCCGTTCATCTATTGGTATGGGATGATGCACCAATGGCCACAGCTCAGCAGGCTGGTAATAAAGCATCTGGCTTGTCCTGTAGCAAGTGTATCTGCGGGACATGTGTTCAGTGCAGCTTGTGTGGTTGTCACAGTGAGAAGGACAAGTCTCTCACTTCAAAATGAGAGGAGAATGACTGTGATCAAAATGAACCAACATTTTATACCACATAGTAACACTATTTCTGAAACAGCACTGGAGGAGTAAGTATGCTGGTGTCCCTATGGACAAGCTAGTGGAACATTATAATTTTTGTCTCAGATTTATGCTGGCCCACCATTTTTTAGTCACATATGTTCCAGGATTGTGTCTAGACCAGTGTGCATTGAAGAAGCCTCTACAATTTCTTCACAACATTGAAGACCATGCCTACCCCCTCACATGCCTATTGCCTATCCCTTTTTGCATCATTTACCATTAGCAGGTCTGCCCCAGAAGATTTGTAATTTACAAGAGTGCCAACACCAAAATCCAATATGTTACCTGTATCAAATTTAATTACCTAAAACTTTAACTACCTGAGCTTGGAGTAGAAAAGGTAACTACAACTAGTGCAATGGCGAGTGAGTGATTGTGCGAGTGATGATGTTTGATGATTCATTATGTGGTGGCTGGCAGTGAGGGAGGGTGTGTAGTTGAACTGTAATATGGGAACTTTTTGAATTGATTGGGGACTAAATGATGGGCGATAATTTATCCCTGGAGGTAACTGGCCTTTACAAGTATACCTAATGACAAGGAATGACCTTTAATGTCCACTCCTATGATCCTTCTGTTTTTTCCATCATCTAGAATGGCTGTCCCAGACAATTTTTTGATTTACAAGACTACCAAGTTCCAGTCTGTTGCTTGCATCAAATGGGAGATAGTGTACCTACCACCGTGCTTGATTGGAACAAGTAACCATTGCACCAATGAGTGATCTGATTATCGAGTGTTTGTGAATGATGATTCCTGATTCATGTGGTGGCAGACAGTGAGACAGAGTGTGCGGCTGAACTCTGAGGTGGGATCCTTCTTGAAATTATTGATTTGCAATGTTTGGGGCCTGAGTAATGGGTGATCGTTTTTTTCTCTGAATGTGATAGGCTCTTTCAAAGCCTTTAGTTAACAAGCAAAATACTGAAATTATGTCTCTCTATCTTTTCTTTAACAGCAGTACACTACATGTCTATCCTGCTTGAGTCATGATGACTGGTCTGAGATGCAATTACTCAGAGTCAGGAGGTGGATAAAAGAACTCATGGCGGGAGCTGCCGGACATCCTCATCAGCAGCTACAAAAAAGAAAGAAGGTATCAACTTCTGTTCAAAGGTAAACAAAGAGTCTTAGACCTCTAATACTCTGCTATGTGAAATGGAGAGATGTACGTTTGTTTTTAAAATGCTGCTGTGTGTGTGAGTGTGTGTGTGTGTGACTTATGGCAAAAGTGAAACTCTGAGTCCCCTTTTGTTTTTTTTGTTCTGCTTCTGATTCAACTTGATACACTCCTCATAAAGCTTTCCTTCCTTCTGTAATTCTCCTTGACTCTAAAATACAGTTTCTGTTTTACAATCTATAGGCATTCTAGTCTCCTGCATGACCAAAAATTGAAAGTAACAACACAAACTGAATAAGCAGCATATAACATTAAAGGAATTACTTTACAACAATTAATTATGCTAAGTGTTGAACATTATAATAAACTGGAATACCAGAAGTTATCTGGTGAAGCTTGTCATGAAGTCTCAAGACTACTGAAGAAATTGAAGCTTATAATTATTGATAAGGTGAGCATTAAAGCTTGCCTTTGTTCATTTGAGAATGCAACAACTTTTAAAAACAGAGTAAGACTTGATGTTCGGAGAAAAACAATCCTTTGTCTGGTAACCTACTGCAACTTACCTCTGTGAAAGGCCAGACTATTTTCAAGACACTTCTTCATAAGGAATCAAGGAAATATTTGGGAAGCATTGGCGTCAAGCATCTGATTTAGAATATGAAAGAATTCTAAATGACATTATAATAGGTGTTTTGACAAAAGATGGTAATTGAGCTTTGTAAAGTCGACTAATTAAGAATGTTTTTTTTTCTCAAAATACAGAAGCACAACTAATCTGTAAATTTATTGCAGAAAAGACATTTATAGTTTGTTTAATTACTGCACTACAAGAGTGCTGCAACTTTAATGAAGAACTGCTAAAATGAGAAAAACTGCACATTTTTGGAAATTACAGCTATCTATAAGATGGAAAACCAACTAACTTGAAAAATACAAGAAAAATTGTATTCATTAGAGTCAAAGACTGCAGGTTTACAAAAATGCTTGCACATGTGTAACAAGTACTCTATGTTATGTATAATATGTTATGTAAAAAAACTTATAGAGCGCACTTACACCCAACGGTTTCTTAGCGCTAGTTGGCAGAGAAGAGACAGAAACAATGATTGGATAGATGGGCAGCGGGGAAAAGAAAGAAAAAAACAAAGGAAAGCCTAATTATGACTCTTGCGAAACAAGTGAGTCTTCAGGAGAGACCTGAACTGAGTATAGGAAGAAGTGAGTCTAAACTCCAGTGGGAGCATGTTCCAGAAGGAAGGAGCAAGGAACGAAAATCGAAGCCCACCATGTTTCTTGCGTTTGAAGGTGGGAGTTTTAAGCAGAGCAAGATGGGATGATCGGAGGTTGCGGGAAGGGACATAGTGGCAGAGGGAGGAAGAAATGAAGGCGGGCCAAGGCCAGCCAGAGCCTTAAAGATAATACAGCCCAGTTTAAAATTGCATTGCTCAGCCACAGGGAGCCAGTGTAAGGACTTTAGTAGGGGGCGAACGTGTTGATGCATGGGCTGGCGGAAGATCAAATTTGCGGCCTGGTTCTGAACCAGCTGCAATCGATTCAGCTGGTAGGCAGGGATGCCCACATACAGCGAGTTGGCATTGTCGACTCTAGACATGACCAAGGCCAAAAGAGCCAAGGTGAGGGCCTCAGTGGAAAGAAAACGAGAGATGGAAAAAGCTAGAAGACACCACTGTGGTAATCTGGGGCTTAATCAATAGATCATTAGATATGGTCACTCCAAGGCTTTTGGCAGAATCGGCAGGGCAACGGGGGGGAGCCCAGGTCAGAGGGTAAAAAATTGGAGTTCCACGGATTGGAAAGGCCCCCGATAAGCACCAACTCGGTCTTATCAGGGTTAAGTTGTAGGTGGTTAGCCCCCATCCAATCGCTAATGTGACGCAGAGTTGACTGAAAATAACCAATTGATTGGTCCGAGGAGTCAATGTTGAAAATAAGCTGAATGTCATCTGCATAATTGAAGGCAGTGACATTACTTCCTCATAAGGACCGGGGGTAAGATAAAGATTAAAAAGAAGAGGGGAGAGGGAAGAGCCCTGCATGTTAGCCTGACCTTGTCCGCGGTATACTGGGAGAGTCGGACAGCCTGGTAACGAGTACTCAAAACTGAGCGAACCCAATTGAGGGCCGCTCCCTGGATGCCGGCCTCCTCGACACGGCCGACCAGAATATCATGGTCGACCGTGTCGAAGGCCGCCGATAGATCCAGGAGTACACAACACAACAGTCCTTTTATCTTCTAGTAAGGAGTTCATGTAACATGTATATATATAACACTCTTTTGCTAAAGTTTAAAACTGGAAAAAACAACTGGGATTATAGCAACCATCAATTGAAAACAAAAGTACCTTTAGAAGTATGAACATTTTATATCTTGCTTTAAAAAAAAATACTATGTGCTAAGCCTACAAAAAAAGGAATATATTGGATTTCATCAGCATGGACATCACTATTTTAGACATCATTCAGCCAACTAAAAGTATTATTTTCAAAAGCATCTTCAAAATCCAAATGTGGTATACGGTCATTCATACTACTCTACCAGGTATAATAAGAATAGAAAATTTTTCGAGATACATTTTTTTAAATGAGAAGAATAAGTCTAACTAAAAAAAATGATTAGCAAATTGTAGTGAGTGTAAAGCATAGTAACACATATTTATAATGATGAACTGTGAGGTTCTGTATTTTTTCTACAATCCATACGATTATTCCCCCACTGTTCGAATATGATGCTACATAGAGACCACAGTCTATGGTGAAGTAGTATGAAAACTGAGAACAGTAAAAAAGGGAAAGTTGTATTTTAATCATAATGTAATACAGTGTTTTAGTATAAGAAATATGTATGGCTAAAATGCTGTAATTTTCAATCTCAAGATCACATAATATAATATTTTTCTATTCTTTTGCTTTTAATAGTGGCTACAATTCAACGTTATACAGTGTCTCAGAATATATTTTCTCTCTTAAACATATTTATTGGAAATATCCATGAAGAGTGCTTTTATACATGAAGTGGTCTTGTGGTAGCTTCTTATAACATTCTTTCACCTATTTTGTAAGCAAAGGTTTTAGTATAAAATTGAAGAATTACAATCACTCACACATCTCATTCAAACACTCAAATGCCCACTATTTCCTTCATACAGTGTATCACACCATCACTTCTTTACTGGAATAGTCACTAACACACTCATGTACTCACCAATAATATATCACACACACTCTCACTTACTTATTCATTGTTGAGAAATATATATATATTATATTTGTAGCTCTACATCGATTTACTAATAGACTAACCCTCTACTTATATTAGCATGCAATCATCCCTCGTACATACTAATACATCATATGTATCTGAACATGCCCCAATACTCACTAACACAGCCTGAAAACAATTGATGCTGTCTCACTAAGAGTGGTTTTTATATAGCAATATACTTCATTAAATATCACAATTACACACATCAAATAGTGACTGAGGTACACATTCAGATATCTTCTGACTAACGAACACTAACAAGTCAACCATATACACAACTGCTGATTCAACCACGTCTCAGCCCTTTTTTCTCAGAACCTGTTTGTGTCAATTCAGCAGTAGGACAAATTGATTGATAAAAGTCTATGCAAAGCATTAAACATGTCTTTTACTGCATATAACTCACCCCTAAAGTAGACAATAGCTAGGCCATAGACACCAAGTTATCTGCTCAAAACCTATCACATATACCTTCACATTTGAGACACTCACAACTGCACTTACAGACCACTATACACAATTATATATTCAGTCTCACAGCTAAATTGCAACTCACATACCTATCAGCAAAAGGATAGAGACACTAATGCACCTAGTCACTCACTAAAAGTAGCCCCTAAGCATTTCCTCTGATATAAAGATAAATCATATCCATCTAGTCCTACTGAGGGCAGTTCTGCACACAAAATTGCATACCTCAATACTCACTGACAGAGCCAATAAAAAATACCTTCCTGCACATAAACAATCATGAATGGCATTTTGTTCTTGCTGTGTGTGCTGCAGAATGCAGCACACATAGGAAAAGCAAAAGCAAGGACAAAAGTAGCAACAAAATTGGCCCAGGCAAGGGGGGCCACATGCCCCCCTCCCCAAATAAAGGAAACAAAAAGGACTGGCAAATCACTAGTTGCCCACCCCCTTTCTCCACAACTCAACAGTGCCCCTCCAGGTGCACTGCTGTTGAGGGATGAAGAGCCCTTGTGTCTGGAGAGTTCTTGTGGGCTAAGAACCCCACCTGTTGCCCACCTTAAGTCCCACACAGTAGACTTGCTTCGAAGTCCTCAGAGCCCATTACCCCTTTCTCCACCACTCTGCAAACATGCCTCCTGGAACACTGCCGGTTGGGGTATGAATTTTCCATGGATGCTGCCAGTCCTTGGGGACCTACATGCCTTCCTTATACCTCTAGTAAGTCCCACACAAACTGATTGCTGAGAAGACTTTTAAGTCCATGTCTACACTACTCTGGAAATACACCTCTTGGTGTACTGCTGGTAGGGGGATGAAGTTTATTTGGCTCCATAGGGTCCTTGGGGGCCAACACGTCCTCCTGTAATCTCCAGTAAATCCCAAACACCAGTATTGCTTAGAGGTCTTCAGTGGCCTGCAATCACTTCTGCCCCATGTCATTTGAGATGCCCTCAGTATTATCATACATACTGTCACTGACTATGTCATCAGTAAAGTAATATATGAGGTCATCAGCAGTGCATTGTGAAGGTATACGTTTAGTTGCTGCTTCATTTCACTGGTTTTGTACAAATGAAATTTGAACCTAACTATAATGTCCCTGTAACCTTGTATTTTTTCAGGAAAAACATTTTTTTACTTGCCTATATCTTTGGCACTGTTTGACAAATCGTCAAGAATAGATTTGGGGAGGTTCACGAAACACAGGCTGAAAAAATGGGGTTAAAAAAAGGATGTGTTTGCAATGTTAATTCCTAGAGGACATTTCAACACACATACAGCACTAACCACTAAAGGGAATTACACCCCATTTGGCAGAAAGCTAGATTTTGTTACGCAGATCATGCTGTCAGTTGATTGGTATAAATCAGTTCAACAGGTTTTGGAAAAATGCAGTGGTCGTGATTATTTTGTGAAAAATGACAAGCTTGTAGAGAGAAATGCAGAGCTCTGATTGGCTGCCAATACTTCAACTACAAAGTCTTGGTAGCCATCTTAGAACTCAACCTCAGCCGAGTCCCCCCCAATTTTTTTTTATAAAATAAAAGGGGTGGGGTTGGAATTCCTGACCCAATAAAGTTGGCCCAACATGCCCCAGAAAACAATATTTGTGAATTCAATGCAAAAAAAGTTACAGAAAAGCAAATGTGGGCTCCCTCGCTAGCTTCTAAATAGCCACCAGGTGGTCCAGGTCCCGAGGGTATATCATAAAAATAGGAAACCCCATGGCCTGCCAACTCCCCAGGGCATATGTAAATAGATGCATGTAGGCCCAGGTAGAAACCCTGTGGCCCATATGTAAATGAAGGCGTGGGCACCCTGCAGCCCTGGGGACCGCCACCATGGGGCGTTCAACCATAACACTCATTTTCTTTTACACTGACCCAGTTTATATGGAGGTGTACATCTGAAGTAGCAGCACAAATGAATGCCATGCAATAGTAGGCATTAGAATGGGCAACATGGAGAAATAATTTGGCATGAGTGATGTAATATGTTAAGTAATGAGCAGTGCATTTTGGGGGCATGAATAGTTTTTGGCTCAGCTAACTATAACTGCTGAATTATCACTGGTTTTGTATTAGTAAAACCTGAGCCTAACTATAACGTCCCTATAACCTTTGTTTTTTTCAGCGAATTTTTTAACGCTATTTCTTAAGTATGATATTCCTGTAAATTATTGTTGTTTCAGTGAATTTCTTTGTTTTTTTAAGTAGTAATGGAGATTTTAGAGTGGTGAAGAAAGGGGGTTGGACTCTGACCTGCTCACAGGAATTCCGCTGTGTGGGACTTACAGAAAGTACCAGGAGGGCTTCTTGGCCCCTAAGGCCCCTCAGCATCCAAGAGGATTTCATTCCGCAACCAGTTGTGCACCAGGAGACATATTTGCAAAGTCGGTGAGAAAGGGGGCATGGCCTTCGAAGATGTCTTAGCAATCCTGGTGTGTGGGAGTTAGTGGAGGTAACAGTCTTGACTCCGTCAGTAGCGGTCGCTCCCCTCGCTTCCTGGCTCCTGCTGGTATCGTAGCGCTTCATTTCTAACATTGACTGGTGCTGGTATCGTAGCGCTTCATTTCTAACATTGACTGGTGCTTTAATTTTGACTGCGCTCCGTCCTGATCATCTAAAATTGCCGCATTGCCTAATTATAGTGTAACGCTATTGTGTTAGCATATTGTAGCGCTTGTGTGCCAGCGTAGCGCTTTTACAGGCTCGCATTGTGTTCCTCTGTTTTATCTGTGCCTATTGTGCCTGCGCCTCTGCCCACCCCAAACTCGTCCGGTTTCCTTTAGTTATTGCTGCCATCTTGTTGTTGTTTTGCCTTCCAGCCCGCCCCTCCACCCCGCTCCCGCCTCCCAGCTGACCCTCCCTCCCACAGGAAAGGTTAGGTCGATCTCGTTGACCACAGCGTTGTGACCGTCCTGACTCCGTCAGTAGCGGTCGCTCCCCTCGCTCCCCTTGCTCCCTGGCTCCTGCTGGTATCATAGCGCTTCATTTCTAACATTGACTGGTGCTGGTATCGTAGCGCTTCATTTCTAACATTGACTGGTGCTTTAATTTTGACTGCGCTCCATCCTGATCATCTAAAATTGCCGCATTGCCTAATTATAGCGTAACGCTATTGTGTTTGCATATTGTAGCGCTTGTGTGCCAGCGTAGCGCTTTTACAGGCTCGCATTGTGTTCCTCTGTTTTATCTGTGCCTGATTGTGCCTGCGCCTCTGCCCACCCCAACCTCGTCCGGTTTCCTTTCATTATTGCTGCCATCTTGTTGTTGTTGTGCCTTCCAGCCCGCCCCTCCACCCCGCTCCCGCCTCCCAGCTGACCCTCTCTCGCCCCTCCCCCTCCACTATCCACTTATGTCAGATGCATTTGCGCGCAGCGTTCACGCGCAGCGGACGCGCCCCATGCGCTCCAAAGGTGCGCCAAAGGTAAGCCCGTCTACGCCCGTCGGCGCCTGGACCGCGCCCAGCGCCAGACCCCCTGGTCCTCGCAATACCCACTCCACTCGCTTAATGTATGACGACGCTATTCTCCTTGCCCTTAACCCCGGATGCACCCCACAATGCTGCGTAGCTACCCCAGGACACACCCACGGACCATTCGCCTGCCACTCCTGCAAGTTCGCCTGCATCAGGACCCACACCAAATCCTCCTCCTCCAAACACAGCTCCGACCCTAACCACCTGAAGTGCATCCTGCTGAACCCCCGCTTGGTCCACAAACATGCCACTGAACTCTGGGACCTACTCGACACTACATCGCCGGACGTCGCCTTCCTTACAGAAACTTGGATGAACGCCTTATCAGCGCCCGACATCGCCATAGCCATCCCGGACGCTTACAAGATCATCCGAAAAGACCGCACCAACCAAACAGGAGGAGGCATCGCTATCGCTCATAAGAACACCACCCGAATCACGACCAGCTCCGACGATAACCTTGCGACCGCCGAACACCTTCACTTCCAGATCCACACCGACCCAAGGACCACACTTAGAGGCACCCTCATCTACAGATCACCAGGAACCGGCACACAATTTAACGAAGACATCACTGACTTCATCAGCCCACATGCCCTCACCTCCGAGAACTACATTCTACTGGGAGGCCTCAACTTCCACCTGGAAAAGAATAAAGACAGCAACACCACCACCCTTCTGGACAACCTGGCCAATCTCGGACTCAAACAACTTGTTGACACCCCCACCCACTTAGCCGGACACACGCTTGACCCTATCTTCACCTCCAGCAAACACATCTCCTTCGATCACACCACAGCTCTCCATTGGACGGACCACAGCTGCGTTCATTTCAGCTACAAAAACACCACGACCCACATCCCACCAATACCTATTCCTCGAAGAAACTGGAACAAAATCACCACCGACCAACTCTTCACATCGCTTAACCAAAACCCCCCCGCCATATCATCGGACCCAAACCAAGCTGCCACCAAACTCACACAATAGATCACCCACAGCGCTGACAAATTAGCACCCTTGAAAAACCACCAGATCAAACAAGGTAGCAAAAAGGCCCCCTGGTTCAACGATAACCTTAAGAAATCCAAGAAGTTATGTCGTACCCTCGAGAAAACCTGGAGAAAAAACCCAACCACTAACAACCTTACCACCTTCAAGGACGCCACCCGCAAACACCACCAATTGATCCGATCCACCAAGAAATCAGCATTCAAGGATCGACTCGACAACAACGCCCACAACAGCAAGGAATTATTCAACATTGTCAAAGAATTTACCAACCCCACGACATCACTCCCTCCCAAGACCTCTGCGACTCTCTATCCTCTTTCTTCCACAACAAAATTGCCGACATTCATAACAGCTTTGAAAACCTGTCCGAAGAACAACCCACTCCACCCACCTCTGAACCAAAACAGCACACTCACAACCTTTGCGCCTGCAACCCAATCACTACTGAAGACACCATCCGTCTGATGAACTCCATCCACTCAGGTTCACCAACTGACCCATGCCCCCACCACATCTTCAACAAAGCAGACTCCATCATCGCACCCCATCTCCGCGATGTCATCAACTGCTCCTTCAACTCCGCTACCTTCCCAGAAAGCTGGAAACATGCCGAACTCAGCGCCCTTCTGAAGAAACCCACAGCGGTCCCCTCTGAACTTAAGAACTACCGCCCCATCTCACTCCTCCCCTTCCCGGCCAAAGTCATCGAGAAAGCCGTCAATAGTCAGCTCGCCACCTTCCTTGAATCCAACAATTCACTCGACCCCTCACAGTCCGGCTTCCGAGCCAAACACAGCACCGAACCCGCCCTCATCGCTGCTACAGACGACATCCGAACGCTACTGGACAACGGAGAAACTGTTGCCCTCATCCTACTTGACCTCTCCGCCGCCTTCGACACAGTCTGTCATAACACCCTCATACAATGCCTCAGCAACGTCGGAATACAAGAAAAAGCGTTGGACTGGATCATCTCGTTCCTCGCCGGAAAAACCCAGAGAGTCCGCCTCCCCCCATTCAAATCAGAGGCCACTGAAGTCATCTGCGGTTTACCACTAGGATCATCACTCAGTCCCACCCTCTTCAACGTGTACATGAGTCCCCTCGCATCCATTGCGCGACAACACAACCTCAACATCATCTCCTATGCAGATGACACCCAGCTAATCCTCTCCCTCACCAAAGACCCTAACACCGTCAAAACCAATGTACATGAAGGAATGAAAGAAGTAGCCGAATGGATGAAGAACAGCCGTTTAAAACTAAACTCGGACAAAACGGAAGTCCTCATCTTAGGATCATCCCCCTCTGCATGGGACGACTCATGGTGGCCACCGGCTCTGGGCACAGCACCCATACCTACAGATCACGCACGTAACCTGGGCTTCATCCTAGACTCCTCCCTCTTGATGACCAGACAAGTCAACGCCGTCTCATCATCATGCTTCAACATCCTACGCATGCTCAAAAAAATCTTCCGCTGGATCCCCACCGAAACAAGAAAGACAGTCACCCACACACTAGTCACTAGCCGACTAGATTATGGAAACACCTTTTACGCCGGAACCACAGCCAAACTACAGAAAAAGCTCCAACGCATCCAAAACGCCTCAGCCAGACTCATACTGGACATCCCCCGTCAAGCTCACATTTCCGGTCACCTGAAAGATCTCCACTGGCTTCCCTTCAACAAGAGAATAATGTTCCGTCTCCTCACCCACGCACACAAGGCCCTCTACGACCTAGGACTCGAATGCCTCAACAAACGACTGTCCTTCTACACACCCACCCGCCAACAACGTTCATCCAATCAAGCCCTCGCCACAATTCCGCGCATCAATAGATCCACCATGGGAGGAAGATCTTTCTCCTACTTAGCGGCCAAAACCTGGAATTCTCTCCCCACTCACCTCCGCCTTACACAGAACCACCTCTCCTTCAGAAAGCAGCTAAAAACCAGGCTATTCCATAAGTAATGCACCCACCCTCCCTCAAGCGCCTTGAGACCCTCTGGGTGAGTAGTGCACTATACAAATTACTGAACTTGAACTTGGAGGGAATGTTTGCCTCCAAGGACCCTAAGGAGGCAAGATGACTTCATCCCCAACTAGTAGTGCACCAGTAGGCGTGTTTGCAGAGTGGTAAAGAAAGTGGTGGGCCATGAAGACCTCACAGCAATTCCGCAGTGTGGGACTCACTGAAGGTAACAGGAGGTCTAGTTGGCCTCCCAGCACCTCTCAGTAATCCCCAAGTGTGGAACTTACTGGAGGTAACTGAAGGTCTTGTTGGCCTCTAACCAGCAGCGTGTCAGGAGGCATGATTGCAGAGTTCCTCCAACGTCATGCCAATAGCATTTTCTTATTTTTGTTTCATATAAAGCAAGAGGGGCTATGTGGCCCTCATTTCCTGGGCCATATTTTGCCCAAGGGACTCCATCCCCGGCACCAGGCATTTTTAGAATGTAATTTGTAATTTGTGTGGGTATTTATAAAGCGCAGCGGTCGCTCCGGAAGGAGCATCATGGCGCTGATTTCCAGGTAGGAGATCAAATTTCTTCAAAGTGGCTGGGGAATTAGATGGCTGCCATGGTGTAATCGTCGGGAAGGTTAAAGATCCAGGTTTTTAGCAATTTTCTGAAGTGTTTTTCTTGGGTTTGGAACCTCAGGTTTTTGGGCATGAGGTTCCAGGCTTTAGTGGCCAGGTAATTTAAGGTTTTGCCACCTTTTGTCTTCAGATTAAACCTAGCTGGAAGGATTAGATTGTCATGGGAGGAGCGCAGGGATCTGCTAGGGATGGAGTGGGGGAAACGCCTGGTGAGGCATTTTGGGCCGGAGTTATTGAATGCCCGGAAGGCAACAATAAGAATCTTGAAAAATATTCTTTTATGAAGTGGGAGCCAGTGTAAGGATTTTAAAGCTGCGGATATTGATGATTTTCTGGGAAGCTTTAGAACTAATCTGGCTGCGGTGTGAAGTACACTTTGAAGTTTTTTAAGTGTAGCCTTCTTTGCTCCAGCCAGGAGACCGTTGCAGTAGTCCAAGCGTGCGAGTTCTAGGGCCACTGTTATGGTTTTTCTAGAGTCTAACGGTAAAAAGTCAAACATTTTTTTTAGGGACTTTATGATTCCAAAACATCGGCCAGCCCCAGTTCTGACGTGTTGGTCGAAGGACAAATCGGTGTTGAACAAGACACCGAGATTCCTTGCGGTTGTTACGGTCTGGGGGGGGGGGGGGGGGGGGGCAGCTGAATCTTCCGGCCACC
The DNA here is from genome assembly GCF_964263255.1 of Lissotriton vulgaris. Lineage (NCBI taxonomy): Eukaryota > Metazoa > Chordata > Amphibia > Caudata > Salamandridae > Lissotriton > Lissotriton vulgaris. The sequence continues at coordinate 182,391,242 of NC_141686.1, read as the reverse complement.
ATAGGCCTGGACAGAAGATGGTGTTTTTTCCCATCGGGAGGATCTCTGTCTTGCTGGAGTTGCATTTTAGATTGTTTATATCCATCCAGTGGAAGACAGCCTTCAGACAGTTTTTGAGGTTTTGTTCTGCCTTAGTCGAGTTTTCCTCTAAGGGCACAATGAGTTGCTATCATCGGCATACGATGTTACAAGTATGCCGAATGACTCAATCAGAGATATGAGTGGAATTAGGTAAATGTTAAAGAGGAGAGGGCTCAGGATAGAGCCCTGAGGAACTCCTGATGAAACCTTCTTCTCTTTGGAGAGGAAAGGACCTAGAGCGATTGTTTGAGATCTGTTGGTTAAAAAGAACTTTACCCATGCTAGAGCCACCTCAGAGATACCTATATCTTTCAATCTGTTAATCAGGATGGAATGCGAGATGGTATCAAACGCCGCTGTGAGGTCCAGAAGAATGAGGACGGCATTCTTCTTCTGGTCCTGCAGCAGCTTTATCGAGTCTGTTAATTCAATCAGTGCCGTTTCTGTAGAGTGATGGGGGCGAAATCCTGATTGTTGGGGGTGGAGTACGTTGTGAACTTCGAGATACCTTTTGAGTTCCCTGTAAACCATTTGTTCAGTGATCTTTCCAAGAGCAGGGAGGAGCAATATAGGACGGAGATTAGTGAGCTCGGAGGGGGATTTGTTGGATTTTTTCATCAGGGGTTTAACTATTCCCTGTTTCCACAAACGAGGCACAGAGCCCGTGCTAAGCGAGGAATTAACAATGTTGTTAATGATTGGGTCCACCACGTCAATGAGTTGGTGGAGAATTCTGGGGGGGCAGGGGTCACAGGGAGATCCAGATTTGCATGCCAAAATAACTTCTCTAGTTTGATCTAGACTAACCGGTGTGAAGTTTTTAAGACTTCCAACTGGAATTGCTTTCTGAGCAGAGTTGCTTGAGGAGGAGGAAAGTTTTTTTGGATGACGTTGATTTTCTCCTCAAAGAAGTCGGCGATTTTGTTACAAAACTCTTGAGATGGGGGAATTTCAGGTTGTAACGCTCTGGGCTGAGTGAACGTCTTCACTATTGAAAACAGTGTTTTTTGTTTCTGTTTGGACTCCTTAATAGTGTTCATATAAAAGATTTTTTGGGCTGTTTTAATGTTGGAATGGTATATTTTCCTCAGCTGAATATATGAAAGTCGGTCAGCATTGTCGTACGTTCTACGCCACTTGCGTTCAGCTTTTCTACAGGATAGATGAGTTGTAGCTAGATCGGAGGTGAACCAGGGGGCATTGGTCTTAGGTTTTTTGCCTGTTCTTCGGGGGCGATTGGAAGGTTCACGTGCTCTGATTTCCTGAGAAATCCAGCTGTGGAAAAGATTGGCGTCATGTTCAGCGTCACCGGTGAGATTAGGTGCCTGAGATTGGGTGATAGGATTTAACACGAGAATTTCTTGTATCTTTTTCCAGTTGACGAGGTTGTCCAAGTGTGAGCTGGATTTACTGGTGGTCTGCGGGCGTGAGGTTTTAATATGGAACAGGATCAAACTATGATCTGTCCATATTTGTGGGACCGGGGGTAGGGTAGCTAGAGGGGGAAAGTTAGAGCAAACCCCATCAAGTGTATGCCCTAGTAAGTGAGTGGGCTGGGTGACACTTTGCTGAAGGTTGAAAATTTCTAGGGTCTGTAGAAAGTTGTTGGTCTGTAAGTCGGATTTGGACTCAAGATGTAAGTTAAAATCCCCGACAAGAGTGAAGTGTGGGTATCTAAGTAGAAGGTGACCCAAAGAGTCGCTCAGCGTGTCTAGGAACCTGGTGGCATTACCGGGTGGGCGATAGATCAATCCTCCTGAGAAGGACGAGGATTCGTTAAGTTTGATTGAGAAACCAAGGCCTTTGATGTCTTTTAGGGGGTCTAAGTTAAAAGTATGGCAGTTGAAACTGTTTCGGAGTATTACAGCAACTCCTCCGCCTCACCCTTTCAGTCTGTCTTGTCTGAAAATGGAGAAACCCTGGGGGAGGGCAATGGCTAAATCCGGATTGCTATTGTCCGTTAGCCAGGTTTCCGTTATCAGGAGGCAATCGAGGTCTAAATTGAGGATAAGGTCTCTTATGTCTTAGCTGTGCCTACACATGGAGCGGGCGTTAATCAGTCCTCCTTTAAAGTGCGGCAGGTTAACCATGGGGTAGGATGTGGGGGTGGGCGATTGAGCTGGGGTTCTGACAGAAGACCAACGGCAGAGTTTACAGCTGAACGAACCGTTGAGGTTCATCATATCGAGCTTGCAGCTGCAATTGTTCATACCGCGTAGACGGTGCAGGTCGTTGGGCTGGTACCTTATTAAGGGGGGGTTAGGGCAGAGTTTCCTGCGCCTGTCGGGGACTTGGCGCGGACGGGCGCAGACGGGCTTGCCTTAGGCGCTCCCGCTGCGCTCGTCCGCTGCGCTTCCTGTGCATGCACATATCTAGCTGAGGGGGGTGTGGCCTCAAGGGGGCGTGGTCAGCGAGCACGCCTGAGATGATGGCGGCCGCTCAAGTGGATGGAAAGCGCCAACAGCATTCAGATGGGCTGTGCGCAGAAAGAAGCTTTTTGTTTTAGAGTCGCTTTAAAAACACAACAGTAAGTGACACCAAACAAAGTTTAAAAACCAATACAAATGCAAAATGAAGTCGTACCGCCAGCTCCCGGCTTCCGCCTCAGGATTGGGTTTGGAAATTATGGAAGACGCTAGTTATCAGCGTTTTTATAGGCTGGGCTGGGGGGCGTGGCCTCAAGGGGGCGTGGTCAGCGAGCACGCCTGAGATGATGGCGGCCGCTCAAGTGGATGGAAAGCGCCAACAGCGTTCAGATCGGCTGTGCGCAGAAAGAAGCTTTTTGTTTTAGAGTCGCTTTAAAAACACAACAGTAAGTGACACCAAACAAAGTTTAAAAACCAATACAAATGCAAAATGAAGTTGTACCGCCAGCTCCCGGCTTCCGCCTCAGGACTGGGTTTGGAAATTATGTGGGGGAGGATGGCCACATGGCCCCCTTTCCCAGGGCTGATTACAGCCCAAGGACCCCATCCCCCGTGGGTGTGCATTTTTATAAATTTCATTTTTAAACAAGTGAGGGAGGCCCCCTCCCAGGTCCATTAACCCTGGGGACCCCATCCAATGGCACCTGGCCACAATACTGGCTACCCTGGTCCCATCCAGGACACCCAGTTTTTCAAGTTGGCAACTGCGGGGAGAGTCTGAAAGCCCCTGTGGTCCCTGCTGGGTCCGTACATCCAGTGGGAGCCAGCATTACTTTTGGACAGAGAGAGACACTAACATGCAGCTCCCTCTGTCCAAAATTCATTGCAATCTGAAGTGTCCCGGAGTGGGCACTCAGGACTTTGCTGGAACCGGTCCTGGGATGGCAGGCCCCAGGGCCATGTTAGATCCAGGAGACAGGCCGTGCAGCCTGGAAATACTGGATTTAAAAATCATGGAGCCAATAATAATCCTGGGGGAACATCCATAACAACGCGGTCAAAACACTGCGCTGCCATTACCACGCGTCTTTTACAACGCAAGTCGTTACTACGACTTGCTCTGGAGGGCGCTGTAGACTAAGGAATAGTAGATTTACTATTCCAACACCTTCCCTACTGTACGTAGGCTGGAGTTGGAATAGTAAATCTTGCTATTCCTAAGTCCTGCACCGTACAGCGCAAGTCGTGGTAACAACTTGCGTTGTACAAGATGCGTTGTGATGTACCGCAATCTAAAAGATCGTGTTGTAACATCATACAACCTAATCCTAGGACCGCCAACTCACCACGGCCAGTTCAATCTATGTCCAGGCTGCCCACCCCCAGGACATTGCTATTTGCTTTTGCTTAAACTGGATCTTTGACAACTCCAACCTAGCAAAAGCAAACACTCTGCTTCCAGTAGTCAGAAGCTGTCAAAGTGCTCTCGCCAGCTGGAAGCAGACGTTTCATCTATTTCCCTGCTCACAGACATATGGGCAGGGAAAGGGTGAAACTATTGCTTTTGCATGCAGGGAGCTGCATTTGGAGCAGCTCCCATAGTGCAAGAGAGCAATGGCAGCTCCCGCAGGAGGCAGGGTGCTGGCTGAGACCGCGGGGTGGAAGCTACGCCTGCAGTCCATGGGCAATGGACAGACAATAGAAGCAAAAGGTAGAATTGAGGTCAGAAAAGAGAGGCATGATAACACAGAAACAGAAAGAAAGAGGCAGATTAAATGTCAGCAATGATCAGAAAGAGGCACAATAAAATAGAGAAATCAACAAAAGAGGCATATAAAGGCAAGAAATGAGTAATAATAAGCAGAATAAAGGTCAACAATAAACACAAAGAGGCAAGATAATGCTGAGAAACAGGCATAAAGAAACAGAAACAAGCAAAAAGATAGAAAAAGAAAAAAGTGTGAAAAAAGCTGAAAATGCAGGATAAAGGCGAGAAACAAGCAAAAAGAGGCAACATATAGGTGAAAGGCAGAATGGAGGTCTGAACAAGCAGAAAGTGGAAAAATAAAGGTGAGAAACGAGCAGCAAAAGGCAGAATAAAGGTCAGAAAAGAGAAGGGAGTGGCAGAATAATGGTGACAAATGAGCAGCAAGAGGAAGAATAGATGTCAGCAACGAGCAGAAAGAGGTAAGATAAAGGTGAGAAAGGGAGCAGATAGAGGCAAAAGTAGAAGTCAGTAACAATCAAAAAGAGGCAAGATAAAGGTGAGAAGCAAGCAGAAAGAGGCAGAATACATTTCAAAAAGAGGCAGAATAAATGTCAGCAACAATTAAAAACAAGGGAAAACGAGCAGAAAGAGTCTGAATAAAGGTCAGAATGGAGCAGAAAAAAGCACAATAAAAGACAGAAACAAGGAGCAAGAGGCAGAATAGTGGTCTGTAACAAGAAAAACAAAGCAAAATAAAGGTCAGAAGGGTGCAGAAAGAGGCAGAATAGTGGTCAGAAATGAGCAGAAAGAGGCAAAACAGAGGTCAGCAACCAGCAGCAGGAATCAGTATAAAGGTCAGAATTGAGTAGAAAGAGACACACTAAAGAGCAGGAGACAGCAGAAAGAGGCAAAATAACAGGTAGAATGAGCAAAAAGAGGCAAAACAGAGGTCAGAAACAAACAGAAAGAAGCAAAATAGACGTCAGAAATTAGCAGCAAGATGCAAAATAGAGATTAGAAATGAGCGGCAAGAAGCAGAATTGAGGTGAGGGGCAAGCAGAAAGAGGCAAAATAACAGGCAGAACTACAAGAAAGAGGCAAAATAGAGGGTAGGAGCAAGGAGAGAGGAGGCAGAAAAACGTAATAGAGAATCAGTGGATATGGAGCAAGAAACTGAAGGCAGCAGAGTGTAGTGGACTGTAGGCATGCTCAATAGGAGAACCGTCACAAGGGAAGCTGGCATGAGGACCTGCAGCTGGGACCCTCCTACTTGTTTACCATGCACCCACTGACAGACCCACTGATACACTCACACCCCCACTCACAGAACCATCTCATGCACCCACTCACAGACTCTTGCACCCACTGACAGATACACTCAGACACTCACAGATCTACTCAAGCACCCATTTACCCACTCACAAACCTACTGAAATAATTATAACACACTCACAGACCCACTCAGACTCAAAAACCTACTCACATACCCACTCACACATTCATGCACCCACTCACAACCCACTCTCACCCATTCATCGATCCTCAGACACTCACACACCCACTCATACACCCATTCAGAGACTCTAACACTCTCACAGACCCATTCAGACACTCATCCACCCACTCACAGACCCACTCAGACACTCAATTTCCCATTTAGAGATCCACTCATAAACTCACACAACCACTCACATACCCACTTAGACACTCATGTACCCACTCACACACTCAGAGACTCATCCAATCTCTCACAGACCTTCAAAGACACTAATGCACCCACTCACAGACTGAGTCAGAGACTCAGGCTCTAGCTCAGAGACCCTTGCAGACACTCATGCACCCACTCACAGACCAACTAAGACACCACACATCCAGTCGCATACCCACTCAGACACTCATTTACCTACTCACAGACCCACTCATAAATCCACAGAGGCACTCCTACACCCACTTACACAGCCATGTGCACACCAATAATATTGGGCATAATACTACGCTACGCTAACGGAGCATGCAAAGTTTGTGCTAATTCGCACTTTGCAAATTGCAGATAGTACAGTACAAAAACTGTGCTTAATCACGTAGTGTAGCAGTTAAATCAACAACATCCTCAGGTGCTTTGAAAAAGCTATTTTACAGGCTTAAGAACATATAACCAATTCACAAAATCAAACTTTTTCAAAGAAACATTAGCCAATGAGAGAACTGATGATTTTGGGGTCCCCCCTAACCTAGGGCGAGGACCAAGCAGATGCCTTGAACCGAAAGAGCATAAACAAAAAGCACATTTTGTTGAACTTCAGTGGTGGTCCCATCCTCTTAGGACCACCCCAGGCACAGTTATGAGGGACATCTAGTAACCACCAGTTGAACTGCAGCTCTTTGTAGAATTATTTTGATATTGCATACTATATAATATTCATTGCCCACTGCTAATCTCATCCCATAATACTTTGTAGGGCCTTTAGTTGGGAATGTGTTTTTGCCAATAACTGTGATTTGGGTGGTCCTAAGAGGATGGGATCAACACAAAATTGTTCAATAAGATGTTTTGTTTTTGTTTTCAAGGCATCTGTTTGGTACTCCCCCTAGTTTAGGGAGGATCCCACAATCATCACCTCTCTCACTGCTTGCTAATTTATTAGTTTCACTTTTTTGAAAGTAATATGTGCTCTTTAGCTGGCATTGTGCAGGATGCCATTTGCAATTATTTTGTCATTTTTTCACAGTGCAGACAAGTACACAGTGTCATCAGCTATGCTACGCAGACTACATATACTATGTGAAGCTACGTGTAGTGCTGCTACGCAAACCTCGCCAAGGGTTACACACCAATACAGTCACTAATACATCCACTCACCTACCTATACAGCCACTCACAAACAGGTTGCGATTAGTAAATACAATTGAAAAACATATTGAAATTTACTGTAAAAAACAAAGGTTACAGGGAGGTTACAGTTAGGAAATAAACGTTTTTTAAACATACAAATTCACTGAAATAACAAAGGTTACAGTGACATTATAGCTGGGAAATAGTATTTAGAAAAACCTAAAAATTCACTGAAAAAACAGAGGTTACAGGCATGTTATAATTAGGCTCAGATTTCAGTCTTAGACATGTGCAGGTTTAAAGTAGGGAGCGCATAAGACACATGTCTATTTCGACTCCTGCATTTTGAATAGTGGCTATTCACAGCCACGTGACAAGCAGAAGGCAGGGAAATGCAATGCAAACAATGCAATAATTTGTAAAGTGTGTTCTGTTCGCAAACTCCTCGACATACAATTCAACAGGTATCTGACGATTGATATTACATCCAAGTAGTTTTGGTGTAAGCTACAGTTTTTGCTTCTTTATATTTGCTGCTACTAGTGTGGCCTAAGAGGCATTACAAACTAGAGGTAAACACAGTGCAGCTTACGCCTGTTTCATATAGTTAAACCCATAACATTGCCCCTGTTTAAGTGCCCACTTACTTACTATGGAGCCGATCATCCAGTGCATTCGTCCTACATGAGGTGTCTCTCACGTCCCAGATGAGAATGCCGGGCATTTAGGGACATTTTCATCTGTCAAGTGTACTGCTCTTACCTTGATTGAGAAACAATTTTTCTATTCTGTAAAAACCACCCTAATGCCGCCCAAGCGTAATGATGTAGGTGGTAGTGGATGCATAGCTTCAGTTTTGTAGTTTATTTCATTAAAAAATAACTTCACTACAAACCCCATGCAACATGAAAACATAAGCAAATATCAAAATTAAAAATATTATGTAACTAAAATTCAAATCACAGATATATTTCTCAAGAATGTTATCTTAAAGCAAAGAGGGACTAGAAGCAGAAATCCAAAAGTTTATTTATAATAATAGGCAAGGGTGCTAACGAAATGAGTATTTCAGTTTGTATCTCAAATTAACTATTTACATGTGGATCTACATATCCAGAAGTCTTATGAAAGTTCAACCTTTAAATGGTGAACCACACAACACTAAATAATGAAGGGGATGCAAACATCTGAAGGTTAGGCACCCTCTTACATATTCTCTGATTTTCTGAAGTGTTCAAACAAAAGAAAACTGCTACCAAGGGTGACACAGGACTGGCTGTGCTTTAAAGCTCAATTGACCACAGAAAAATCAGAGTGGTATGAGCAACCTTCAATTACATTTTTCAAAATGCACTCAGGAGGACTGAGACGGAACATATGATAAGTGTGTAGCTCCACCTCCTAACAATGTATAGCTTAGGGGAGGCATATTATCAAGGGCTGGCAATAACATCATCACTGCTTTCACATCCGAAAAGCGGTGATAATTTTAACGGCTTTATTAACAATGGCACATTAGCGCGTCTTTCCTTGCCTTAGCGCTCAGTTTCTTTCCGCCTCGCCTCACCTCGTCTCGCTAATGAGATGCAAGGTAGGCAGGCTTCTTAAAAATTTTGTGTAAAATATCGCTAATGAGGCTTTGCGATATTTACGACGAGGCCCTGTCCGGTGTAGCGCTGATCTTTTTCACACTAACTCGGCCCTAATGCAGGAATTTAACACCTGTTAAATTCCTGATTAAGGCATACCCAACATGGGGGGTGGATTGTGGGTCTAAGACCACAGGGCCCTATCATCAACCATATTGACGTTTTCCACAGAACATTGCTGGGAAACCAGCGTTGTTCCATGGAAAACGGCAATATCCCCACTATTGCTGGAAATGTTATTGCCTTGGTGATACACGTTGTTAGTAACGCGCTAACTGGGCGATAAATTCCAGCGAGGCGCGCTTTGCGATATTTATTGCTGTCTATTGATATTATGCAGGGCCAGTCAGTCCAGTTACAGGCCGATTAGTCTTAAGGATGCTGTACAAAATTTTTTTTGTAGATAGTTATTAGCCCGTATACAGCAGTGGCTCATAGAAAAGAAAGTGCTGATTGATTTTCAGGTAGGCTTTAGAGCTAATATAAGTACTATGGATCACATTTTTCGCCTGCTTTGCATATATTGGAAGGAAGTTCAGCTGAAGGGAGGTGAGCTTCACGTGGCCTTTGTCGATCTTCACTCGGCATTCAACATGGTTCCTCGTGAAAAGCTGTGGAAGGTTCTCAAAGATCTAGGAATGCCATTGAACCTCATAGATATCATTAGTAGGTTATACTCACATAACACAGCACAGGTGGGATGGGGAGGAAATGGCTAATTGACTGATGTTTTCCCCGTCCATTGTGGTGTCAGGCAGGGGTGCGTACTTGCACCCACCCTTTTTATCCTTTTAATTTCTGATGTCATATCTCATTTGGATAGGGGAGGGTGTGATGCCCCAATAATTGGCAGTATGAGAATTCCTGCCCTACTCTTTGCTGATGATACTCTATTAATGGCAAGGACTCCACAAGGACTACAGCCGATCCTAAATGATTTTACTAAGTTTTTGCAGTGACCGTGGTTTGGATCTGAATGAGAGTAAAACCAAATACATGATCTTCAGAAAGGGAAAGTCAAAATCATACTTAAGACAGGTGTATTTGGGGAATAGTAAGTTAGAAAGAGTTGAGGCTTTTGATTATTTGGGTATACACCTCTCATCTACCATAAAATGGGAACCTCATATAGAAAAAGCTAAGATGCAGCTTATTCATCAAACTGCAAATCGGAGTAAGATACATAGTAAAAACGGAGACCAGGCAGCTAGCACCCGCCCTTGAGATATATAATTTTATTAAAATCTTGGGGGGTGTTCTCTATGGGGCAGAATTGTGGGGCACTGGCTCAATTACCTCTCTATCCTCAATAGAAAATCGTTTCATAAGGTCTTTGTTGGGCCTACCTGTAAATACTCCCTTAGTACCACTATACCTTGTTCTAGCTCATAGACAGTTAGCATTTAAAACCAGCTATACATTGCTGATGTTTTGGTATAGATTGTGGACTGTGGAAGATCTATATTCTTATAGGGAGCTCATTTTAGATCTCCTAAAATTTCCAAGAACCACTTCTATACCCTGGGTCAAGTCCCTAAGAACTATATTGAAAAGGCTTGATTTGATGGGCTTTTTGACAGACCCTGGGAGCATGGTATCTATAGCAAAGACCAGATTGAAAGCTTTGTTCTGGGACAATATGGGGAAGCACTCGTACCAAACGAGAGAGAATAGCCTCACTGCTAATTTTTTATGTTTTAAAAACGCTCCTTGTTTTGAGGCTACTCTGGATGAGACATCTCCCTCCCTGGCTCGGAAACATCTTATGCAATTTTGCTATAAAACGTTACCCATAAGAAGTTTCTGTAGCAAATGGGGCAAGGATGGATTCACAGATGACTTATGTCCTGCCTGTAAATTAAATGCAGAAACAATTGTACACCTGTTGTTTTTTTGCCCAATCTACAAATGCCTTAGGCGAAAATGGGTAATCCCTCTATGTAGAGTTATTGACCCTGCCCACTATTTAGAGGTCTTTTGAACCATGAGTACTGACACCAGTAGGGTTGTGTTATTTGGTTTATCCAGATACTGGTTTTCTCTTTGGTTGATAAGAACCATATTTTTATAATGATCAAATTAGTGAGCCTTTGCACAATTGCGTATTTCATTGACGATAGATAAGGATCTTTTGAGTGAACATGCTCATGTCAAGTTTGTAATGTTTCTTCCATTGGGTATTGTGGTGTTTTATATGGAATGAGGATCTACCCCTCTTGTTGTATGTACTATGTTTACTGTACTTTGTTTATTGTACTTTTATGATCTTACGATCAAAATAAGGTTTCAAGAGAGATAATATGCCCCATAGTTTCTTAGCATCAGACCAAACCCCCTCACAAAGTGGACTACAATTCTCTAGCAGGAAGTGGTGGCCTAGGATCTATCAGAGCCAATAGTTCATGATGTGCAATGATTCTTTGAGTGCAGGTTAAAATGTTAGCAAGTGCATTTAAACTTGTGTGGAGAATGGTGTATGTGAAAATATACGTTTATATATTTTCCCACGAAAAAATGCAATTCACAAATATTTTACAAGCCTATGTTGAAAAATAATTGTGAATTCCTAAACAGAGAACATGTGCACCCTTGCCACAATGTACACTTACTTTTTTCTTAGTGAATCAGTAACGTTCTGTGAACATTTGTCACATATAGAAATCTGCCACAGCCCATCCCTTGAGATCAATATTGAAGATCTATGGGACTGTGTAATACAGTCATATTCTGCGTATACTGTGCAAACAGCATGTACGAAAACTGGTGAAATATACTCTGTAAGTCACAAGGGAAGATTTACTAACAATTTGCAGTGGATTTGAGTTACAATATGATTCAAACTAGGGCAAAAAGTTCATAGGGTTTTAATTTGCACCTCAAAACTGCATTTGATTGGGAAAGTATCCCTAAAGTAACATGATGCGGTCCTACTGCTGCTTTGCATCAAGGGGACATAGGCAATTCATGGTAATACATGGGCATTTTCATGCAACCATCCATGGTTTTCGATGCATTATCTACTAAAAATGTTACAGAGGGCTATATGCCCAAAAAATCAAACCTCTTTATCGCTGTGACAGGGGAGGGAGATCAGCGCTATATTTTAATAGAACATTGGAATGTTGGGAGCTCCATTGAAAACAATGGAGTGCTCTGGGCTTATAATGGCTGGTATAAGCCTGGAGCTCCAACATTCCAATGTTTCTTTGCTCACAGCTCTGGCTGTGAACAAATGCTTCAGGGAGCCTGTGGGGGATTCCAATCCCCTCATGCTTCCAAAAGGCTTTGTTCTATTTGTTAGAACATTCTGTCCTCTAGTGACAGAATGTTCTAATAGCCTAATAGCCCTTCGTAGATGGGCTATACCACTATTAAAGTCCCTCTCCCTTGTTAAAGGCCTTCGGTTCAGGGCCATTAACGCTGGAGAGGGCCTTTAATAGCCGGTATAGCCCTCTACGGCGGGCTATAAGGCTATATTAGATTAGATTAGTCTCTCGATTTCACAGAATGTAGCACCTTTGATAGCTGCACTGGGTTGCATAAAATATTAGTACATCTATCCCACAATGTCAGATCCCACTGTTAATATGTGGGCACTTAGGAACACATCAATTACATGTTAACAGCTAGATTACATCAAATGTACAAAACCTTGCATGCAACATAACTTATAAAGTATTACGGCCTGATTCACAATGGTAACCCTACACTTTTGTGTAAGTTTACGATTTTTGCATTCCCAAAGCAATTTTCCTAGTAGTATCTTTACGACTGCCTATCTTTGTATGAGTGGAGACTCCGCAGTGAAAAAGATACCACTAATAGAATTGATTTGTGGATGGCAAAAAAATCATAGACCTTCACAAAAGTGTAAATTTACATTTGTGAATTAGGCTCATACACAGTTGTGGCATACACATATTCTCCACAGTAAGACGAAGTGGAGGTTAGTTTTCTGGATATAGAAATAGGGGACATAATGAAGCTGAATAGTTATAGAAAGTGGGTGAATGTTTTGAAAATTCAGCCCAAAACCGGAGGCAGGAAAATATTGGATGTTCCGGCATCCTGAGTAAAAGATTCATAATTGTGAGCCAAAGTTTCGTTCACAATTGGCTAAATAATGTAATGCAGAAAGTCCACCCACAAAGAATGTCCTTCATGCTACAACAAAATATGGGGCATATTACCAAGGACATTATCGCCGCTTTAGCGGGAATTTTTCCCGCTAAAGCGGCGATAATTGTATCACCCTATTACCTAGCTGTCGCTAACACTAGTTAGCGACAGCTAGTAGGAGATAGCGGGCATTTAGGTGCCCACTTTGCATGTCAGCGATAATTATCACTGATGACATGCAAAGTGGGCGTGCCAAGATGTTAGCGACTGGAAACAGTCGCTAACATCTCTATCTCCTATTACCAACTTTTGGAAATAATCACGCTAAGAGCGATTATCTCCAAAAGCTAACACCTGCCCCTGAGCAGTTCTTAGCCATGTTATCCAATGGGAGGTGGATAACATGGCTAAGAGCATTTGCTCGGTAATGCTTGAATATCGCGGACTTTACGGTGATATTCATGCATTTCGGCCGATTTTTATCGCTTAGGAGATAAACCTTGATAATAGCAAGTCTCCTAAGCAATAAAAATCAGCTGAGCTCGGCGATATTAATATTGCCGCTAAACCAACATAGCGATAATCATCGCTAGTTGTTGGTAATATGCCCCCATGTCTTTTAGAACAAGTAAATCTTTTCCCCTTCAACTCCGTCTTCAGTAATTCTGCACCCAAGGCCCACCCACTACACATTTCAGATTGAGTTCTCTGGGTTATAGCTACAGTTGAGGGGTTTGGGGTGTTACACATTCCAAGAAATGTAATCGTGGATATCTCCGAAAGCTCCATTGGCTTCCAGTGGCACAGCGTATTGTGTTTAAATCCTTGGTTCTGGCCTTTCGTGCCCTGCACCAACAGGGACCACAATATTTGCACAAAAGGTTCATTTTCTATACCCCTCGCCGAGCACTTCGATCAGCTAATCTCCTTCTGATGGACATGCCTAAATTCAGATATGTGAGATTGGGTGGTCAGTCTATTTCTGTCCAAACAGCCCGTGCCTGGAACACCCTGCCGCTCCCTCTGCGAGCGTCAGCGACACTGATAGAATTTAAGAAAGGATTGAAAACCCACCTTTTTAAACTCAGCATCTAGCTGTTTTTCCTCTCTCTTTGGTTTGGCTCTGTTTTAGCTCACATACTCTGTAGTAGCAGAGCGCGTAATAAAATATTTTATACATACATACATACATACATACGTATTTAGGTAAGAGGGCCCAAATTCGATATTCGGGTTGATACACTTTTTAAATGCTGCTAAATATAGACACATTTTTGGTATTTAACAAGTCATGCAACCTTACTGTGCTGCATTGAACAACTTCTTTGTAAATATGCCCCTTAGTGACCAGTTTAAGAAAAATCAGCAAATCTGCACTCATGGAAGTGAATGATGCATATTTACTGCTTTTTACAATTCACAAACATCGGCAATATTTGGCTTGAAAATCCATGCCAATCACAGGTGTCTGGCCATAAAGTACCCAATAGTTCATAAGACGAATGCTTGCAAATGGTCTAATCAATGGCAATTTCTTGTGGCAGCATTCCAAGATATTGTTTTTCGTCCACTAGTCCCCTTTAGACAAAGGGTCTGATTTAGGATATAGCAGACGGATTAAAGGCCGACAGAGTGGCAGAGGACTTCACTGCCATTTATCCACCCACCACATTTAGAGATGTTTGCCAGCCCCCAGAGTGCTAAGAAACGCACAGCAGCTGCTTTGTGTTACTTCCAGGGTACTTATCAGCACAAAACAAATGTTGCCCAGGACTGTAAATTAGGGGGAACACAATTGGCCTGGTAGTGTCACTTTCTTGATGCTAACTCAGTGCAAAATATTAGTCAATTATATCTCTGAATGTACTCATATTCATATTGGTTTTCTTGCTGTCCATTATTATGGTTGAACATATTTTCTGTGCTTTAATAGTACAGAATTCGTTTTTGAAAAGCTACTTTTAGTGAATGGCAGCTTCGTATGCAGTAATGTGTCCCATCGTAAGGGAGCAAGAATGTCGGCACGGTTTTCCAGGGATTGCTAATGTTACCCTGCCCAACATTTCACCCATTCTAGGTTACACCGAGTGTTTTACTTACAGTAGTGATCAAATCACACAAATCACAAGCAGGCACAGGTCCCACGGTGCAACATCTGGGTGAGTTCCTGCTGATGAACAGCTCCAGGGAAGGCCCCTTGTGGATCAGTGGACATCTGACTTCAGTCTCATACAGTGGCAAACACTGAATTTCCAGGAATTTACCGATTTCAAATCGCACTTGTATGCGCTTAGATTTCTTCCGAGTAATTGGCTAAAAAGGGAAAAGTTAACTTACTTTGGGGTACAGTGGGAAGCGGCCGTTGATTAATCCTAAAGAAGAACACACAATGTGTATCTCCCAAAACATGAACATGCCATACACGATAAAGAGGTGTTGATACCCTTCGAACCTAAACGGTCATGAGATCGGAATGTGATGCCCACAACAGAGAGGGAGGAAAGGACGAGGGTTCTAAACTCATCAGCCTTTTATAAGTCTCCAAGTGAAGCAGAGTTCGCTCCTCTGCACCTCTCTGGGCTGTGTGTATTCAGCTGGGTTTAATTACAAAGATGCAATCAACCAAATGCTATGATTCTAATTAAACTTTTTCAAACCCCGCAGAACTATTTTAAGTATCATGAGATAAAGTTTCTAGGGCCGGCTATACAGACTTTTCTCGCAGTTGCAAACACTCTGATTCGAAGTTTGCGTCTGCAACAAAGTTTGTGGTTATGCACAAAACCCGTTGTAAGGTTTTGTTGGGCCCGATTCACAGAACTAACTTAAGACAAAATCCTAAACTTACTACTTGTGAATACCAAAAGTAGTAAGTTTAGGATTTTGTCTTAAGTTAGTTCTGTGAATTAGCCCCTTAATGTTTTAGCCTACTCATGAAGTTGTTTTGAGTGTGTATACATATTCAGCATGACGGGTATTGTGACTGGTGTTGGTGATTTGTGGCTGGAATTCAGGTTGCAAATCATTAAACTGTTGCAGACTTCCAGATTGGGATGGTAACTCATTTAGGAAAGGGAAGCAGTCGACTTCGGACACCTTTCTCTTTGTTCATTGGGTAAAAGTTTCTGGAGGAATAGGCATTGGGCCATGGGACCACTGACAACTCTGACTAAAACTGTTTTTTTTAATGTATCTTTAAGGAAATCTGGCTGCTTTAAAAATAGAACATAACGTATTTGTAAATGGCACGTTCACCTAAGGGTATCTTTGCACTGAATAACAGATGTTTTATTATTTGCCAACTCAAGGGTATTCAATTTACCGACCTCTTAAAGATTAAAGCCAGAGTGAACCCCACCAAGATTTGAACCTGTGACCATGAAGTTAAACACAGGCATCTACAGGGGTGTATTAGTCCAAAAAGTCACCAAATCCAGCAATTTTCTTTTTATTTCCTTAAAAGCTATCATAGACATGTTTTTTATTTTTTTACCTTGAATCTGTAAAGCGCACAGCTACCTCCGAAGTGGTTTCCCGGCTTTGGGGGCCCTCGGGAAGATTAAGCGAGCTATTGCCCAATGTCACATGCTGCTGGGCTGACGTGCCGCCACCGGGAATCGAACCGTGAACCCTGTTTGCCTGAGTCAGACACCCTGGGCGCTGCGCCACAGCTCTTACACATGTTAGTATTGTGACCCTTGTATGCAGCCATCCCTGTGATTGTAAAGATTCTGAGTGAGTCACAATTTCAAACCTACCTAAAAAGAATTAGGTAAGTCAAATTGCGACCCACCCTCCTTCTGAATTTTACAGGTTGACCCATTATTACATAGGTTTTTTTCGCAAAATTACACACTGGTCCAACAAATAACATGTTGCAAGTCTCTAGTTGCCCACTGTTTACACTCGCCACTTCTACTGAAGAAGTTTATTCATCTTCATTGGTCTCACGTCTATCTTTCCTTTACTTGGCAGACATACAAGGTTATCAGCCTTTGCCTTCACTGTTCTCTCCTCTCTTGAAGCACGATTTTCAATTCTTTTTATTTTGTTAAAAGTTTAACTCTTCACTGGCATGCAGAGATGTGGGCCCATGATTACTTTCCTATATCAAACAGAACACAAACATTATTATTTTCACGAAACGCATTTCTCACTGTTTACCACTTTTAAAAAGTGGGTGTTTTCTTGCTTTACCATTCTCCGTGCCTTTGTATAGGCTGTGTCTCCTTTTCATGAAGCTGTCTCCACCCCCTTATGGTCATGCTGCACCAGAGAGGACAGGACTGGTTTGGACTGGATTCAGAGGCCCTTACAGCAAATAGAACAATAACAGAACGGGGTATTAGTATTGGACCTAAAACCCCAGGACTTTAGGTTACTTCAAGAAACAAGAGGATCCCTCCCAATAGAGGGACAAGACCTCTGAGTCTCATCGGTCCTTTACCACCCCTAAACTAGCATGTGTGGTGGGCGTATAACACAGCCAGGGTCTGCCAACATTGTCAAACTATGAGGAGTGCCACGAAGACGTTGCGCCCACATAAGGAGAGACCACAATGGTGCTGAGTGAGTGGGTACAGGTGGCTCTCAAGCCTGGTGAGTGTCATGGGTCTCTGAAGAAGAAAAGGCAGAGGTATCTGCACTGCAAATCCACAAGCAACTGCTGTGAGCCACTCAAAGAGCAAGAGAGCTGAAGGAGAGGACGGTCCCCCACGGGGACTCGCGTTGGGAGTCTACATGCAGGGGAGTAAGCCCCAGAGATCACTTGCAGCGGCACCGCTCAATCATGGGCAGCTGCTTCATAGTATACTTTTGGGGACACACAATAAGTGGAATCAGATAGCAGGATGGGGTGGCAACCCTGGACGTTGGTCCCAATGATAAGTACAGGCCTCAGCAAGGCCCGTTAGTGCAAAGGGTTCGCCCTTCTGTGCACGAAGTCCTTAGACTATAGAAAGAAATTGGCACGGAAACTGAAAATACAAAAACATAGTTTAATAAACCTTTAAAGGTGGTCCTACAACCCACACAACACTCTACAGCATTGTACAGGGTAGCACACAGAACTGAAGCGCATAGCCCCCTTTTATACACAAAGAAGGGGTTCATAAGTAGGCGGGTACAACTCAGAGCATGATTTACGACCATATATGGACATTTCTGAACATGATCAATACATGGGTGGAGTTAACGGTTCTTGAGACCCTCGAAAAGCACATTCCTATCTACGCTGATCAAAGACAGATGTGACTCTTACTGAGCATGCGCTAGACGCACAAAGGGCTAATTATAGACTGTTGCTGGGCAGACCTTAAGGGCGACTAGCGAAGAGGTAGGACTCGTCACATGGCGGGAACATGGCAATATGTAGCATACAAAATGGAGGACATAGAAACAAGATGGAGTCCGAACATTACGGGGCATGAGCTGGAAAACGCAACATGTGAATTACGAGATCATGTCTTTAGCTAATGCTTAATTTATTGCTGTTTTATTTACAACACCGATCTTGCTCGTACTACTGGGAATTACCATGCAGCCCATACAAGAAGTGCAGAAATGCTGGGGCTTCATATTTCAAGTACAAAGTGGTGCTTGGGGTTCAAGGCTGGTGATCCATGAGTTTTAGGAATTATGCCATATGTACCATGAGGGTGCACTAAAATGTGGTGTGCATAATGTTTTTACAAAGTTCTTATGACATGTCTAACTTATAAGTATTTGCTTTATGGCACTAAATGTGGTGTTTTGATAGTTGTCTAGTTGGCAAAGTCCTTTATGATCTCTGTAATGTTGTGACAACTGCCTAGTGGCAAAGTGATTTGTGTGATTGTGGTCTAATGTGTTTTATGTATAATACAAAGGATACTTTTATATAACCTTGTGTGGAGTCTCTTTTGTGGTGTGCCCAGTGTTTCACTGGCATGTGTATTGCCCAAAGGATTTACACATTGCCTCTGGGATAAGAGTGACTGCTCCGCCAAGCTACCAAGTGGATGAGCAGGGCTTATCTTGGGTGTGTAACTCCCTTATCATGACTTGAGTGGTGGGTTCTGCCTGGCTTAGGTGCATACCCTAACCAACAAGAAACTAATTTCTAACACCAGTTCATGTTTGCTGTCTTTGGAAGCATAATTTTAAATCCTTACTTGTGTTGAAGTCAGATTTTAAATTGCAACTCTGAAAATTCTACTATTAGAAAGTTTGTATGTTCTTGCCCCAACCATTTGATGCCTGTAGACTGTGAGTGACTGACAGTTCGATTTTGGGAAAAATAGCAAAGAAACGTAACAAATGGCTGTAGGGGTGAATTTGAAGCAGAGAGCAAACGCACAGAGTCGCACTCATAGAAGTTCACAACAATAACATTGTTTAAATGATAAGGACAAGTGAAGTGGATACTGTAACGGTATGTTGTAGTTGTCCTGGTCAAATTGGGAAGTTGCATGCATCCAGCCATTCCTCTAATTCGCGGTACTCCTCCATTCCATCGGGCGCTCCGTCGATCAATCTTCGTTACCACACAGTTAACAGCCTGCCTGGCGGATTCGGAATTGCGGATTGCTATGGTAAGCCTGAGTTAATGTTTTCCCATCGCACAGGGTAAGTGCCGGCCTGTAATTGTCGATGGAAAAACAGAAAGGGATATTAAAACACCCCAGAGGAAAAATATAAGGTACGGTGTGTAGTGCAAAAATAACACTTTCACTTTCAGAGGTGACAGTATTACATACATGCATCATTTCTAAAGTGCCTACTCTGAGTCTCTGTTTCCAGGATAATAATTAGCACACAGCAGGTCAGGGCCATGCAGATGGTCAAGGCAGGCACCATTGATTGAACCAACCTCCATGTAGCATACCTCTTTGACACAGACAGACAAAGCAGATCTAATTTTATACAGCAAGCCACATAGCCACAATTTTACATGAACCGCTGTCTGGACTCTGGCATAACAGTGCACTGGCTCGACCACTCCATACCACGACTAGACAGACATGTAGTTCTGCTGTGGTTGTTGTTGACTTGTTTACCTGTTTGCCACTCACGAAATGGTCATAGTTCTTCTGTAAATCAATGATGAGGATCCATCGAAATGGTCTAGCAATCTGGAGGAGGCTGATAAAGCCTATAGGAAATGGATCACTGATGCACTGGACCATTTGATTCCCAAGAAACTGTCAAGGCCCTATCGCGACCAGGCACACCCGCGGTATTCGGAGGAACTGGCTATTGGGAAAAAACAATGTAAAATTCTCGAGTGCAAATGGAGACGCTCATAAGACCCCATAACAAAAGCCAGCTATAGATCTGCTACCAAATTGTATCAAAAGCAGATAAAAAAGTTTAAAGCCATCAACTACACCAATTTGATCAACTCGAGTACCAAACATTTGAAAACCATCTTTTCCTTGATAAAGGATTTGTCTAATGCTCCTGAGGCCACTGAAAGCGCAATAGGATCCAATACACAATGAGAAGAGCTAGCTTGCTTTTTCGGAGGAAAGGTTAAAGGTATTTACAACACCTTAAATTCTAATGCCTCGACTACAACCCTCCCTGAAGCCACAGTCTCAACCGCCTTATCTCACTCCCTTCTAACCTTCCCCCCTCTATCCCTGGCTGAGCTGGAGCTTCTTGCCGCTAAAGTGAAGTCTGGTTCTCCAGATGACCCGGTCAAACCCGAGACGTTCCGACTTCATCGCGACTCCATTTTGCTGGAGGGTCGCGAGCTGATCTCTCCAATTAGCCATGGTTCCCAGCTCCTGGAAGCATGCCAAGGTGGTCCCTTTGCTAAAAAAATCTACTCTGGACCCCTTATTTGGCCAAGGTCACGGAATCTTACGTGAATGCTTCCCTGACCAGGTACTTGGAAACAAATGATATTCTGGACGAGTGTCAAAATGGCTTCAGCACCAATCACAGTACAGAGTCAGCCCTCCTGGCAGTTACCAAACAGCTGAGGGTGGCACAAGATCTGGGCAACAGTTTTGCCCTTATTCTGCTGGATTTGAGTGCGGCCTTCGACACTGTCTCCCACAGGATCCTGCTTAAACGTCTTGGGGAGATCGGGGTCGGGGGCGGCGCCCTGGACTGGTTCATGTCATTTCTATCTGACCGATCCTTCCAGGTGCATGCCGCTCCGTACTCGTCCGGCAGACACCCTCTCAGCTGTGGGGTCCCTCAAGGTTCAGCGCTCAGCCCCACGTTGTTTAATGTGTACGTCAGACCCCTGGCCATACTAGCAAGGGAACGGGATATCAAATTAACGTCTTATGCTGACGACACTCAGCATATTTTCACCTTCTCCAACAACACTGAGTCTGACCAAGCTAAATTTGGTGAAGATCTTATGGCCATCGCCAATTGGCTATCTGATAACTGCCTACAACTTAATGCTTCCAAATCAGAGGTGCTCATATTTGGCCGGAACCCACAGAAGTGGGCCGAGCACTGGTGGCCCTCCACACTGGCCAGTCCCCGACCCCGAAGCAGGAAGTAAAAAATTTAGGAGCCTTGCTGGACAATGACTTGGCTTTGGACTCCCACGCAAAAAAAGTGAAAGGCACTTGCTATGGACGCCTTCGCGCCCTCAGACCCATTCTAGAATTTTTTGATCCTCCAACCCGGCAGATAATAGTCCAGTCCATGGTCCTCTCACACCTGGACTATTGCAACGTTCTTTATCTGGGCTCCAATCTGACTGTCATTAAAAGACTTCAGAGGGCTCAGAATGCTGCAGCCCGCACTCTGCTTACCCTGCCAAAACACTGCTGCGCATCACAGGCTCTCGTTCGGCTATACTGGCTCCCTGTAAAACAGAAAATCCAATTTAAGACCCTATGTGTAACTCACAAAATTTTACACGGACAGGGTCCTCATATCTTGAAGGGACTCTGCACCTTCTATACCCCAACGCGCGATCTTCGCTCTGCAGATCTCCACCTGGCCTGTACTAGGAGGGTACGAAGGAGCAGAGCGGGAGGACGCTCATTTAAGCACAAGGCCCCACTACTTTGGAACTCTATCCCTCTACAAGCACGATCCACTACGCATCATCAGTGTTTCCGCAAGTTAATTAAAACTTGGCTATTTTCGTCAATCTAACCTGCAGAGCTGTGGATGCCGGTATTACACTCCCTCTCCACATGCAGCCTCGCAGCCGCTCTGTCACGCATGTCTGTAAGCGCTGGGACGCCCCGTTGCTGGGGTAGCCATGTGCTATATAAAAGAACTTAACATAACATAACATAACATAACATAACATCCATCCCAGTGAGTGACTGTGAAGATATTATGTAACTTTGGTCATCAGGACTCATCATCATCATGGTGTTGGCAAACTCAATGTTGTTCATGCAGTCACAGTCTACACACAGTGAGTCCAAGGACATTTTACATATTAAAAAATGCCATGTAGTGGCCCCTGCAGTAGAAGTACAATTTGAGAGAGAGTAGACTTGAGTTACATTTAATGTGTAAAAGATTAAATATTACCAGAACACATAGGATTCATTTCATGCACACCAAACAAATAGCAATTGCTCTCATCAGAGCCAGACAGCCAGTGTTGTCCACTGCATGCCATCTCATCATTCATTACCTTTTCCACTTTTTGTCAGCAGCTTATTCTTAAGTGAAGGGCCACAGGGCAGCTCTCGTGTCAATTTCAAAAGTAACAGTCAACATAGTCAGTCATTCCAGTCCCACTTCTTTTGAGGGGACTCGTCTACATAGCGACAGTTTCTTGATTCTGCGTAATCCGGCCATCTTCCTTGAGAGAAATGGATAGGGGGAGTCTGGAGGAGGAGGATAGAGGAGCATGACTGAGTTGTGAACTTGTGAACTTCAGGAATGCAGGCAGCGGCACCTTCAATATGGAAATAATACGAAGACAGTGCTACTGATGGATTTATTGTGATTAAGGTTTGTTGTGCTAAAAGTTGCAAAACAAAGAAAGACACACAGAAATGAAAGTGAATAAGGACGGAAAAAAAAGTAAGTATTTCAAGACTAGGTATCAGAGAAGTAGAGCTCGTCCTCAAACTCTATGAACTGAACCGGGAGTAGGTCAGTTAACAGAGACCAACTTCCGTCACCTAAGTCAGTGTCCTCTTCTTCCTGCGTGGATTCATGTATTTTATAATCTGGTGGTATGAAGTGCTGATTCATCTTGATCATTGTTAACCTCTCCACATTTTTGGCCTAGAGGCGGGTCCTTTTTGAAGTTACCATGGCACCAGCAGCACTGAAAACACGTTCAGAAGACACGCTTGCGAGTGGGCAAGACTAATAATTTAAAGCCAGCTTGGTGATCAGTGGCCATTGAGGCCTTTTCCCATACCAATACACCAATGGGTTCTGATCAAAGAAGTTCTTTGTTGGGTCATCCAGATAGGCCTGCACCATTCACTCAAGTTCCTCCAGGGGTGCTCCACTTTGCGTACCATAGGTTGCCTTTGCATCAACACGGGAACGAGCATACCCTTGATGAGTTATCCAATCCGCTTCCGGCAATATTATGGCTGGGCCTGGTGCAGGTGATGATACAGTTGCTGGTGTCGGTAATGGCTCTGAGGGAAAGTGACTGCCTTCGGCCACAGAAGTAGACCTTGATGCCGGATGACCTGCAGCTTCAGTAGTTCTTCTGGTGGTTCCTTCAATTTCCTATCGCTCTTTTTCGAACTGAGTGGCTGACAGAACTAGCGAATTTTGTACTTAGAAACATCTGCTTCAGAATAAGGAATGAATGTATTTCTGGCCAGTGCCTTTTTGTACCGTGGATCCAGAATAGTGGCACAAATGTAATGTTGTTCTGAATGTATTGCTTTAAGCCTTGCATTGTCAACTAGGCGGCTTAATAAGCTCTCCCTCAACTGATATGCGTCTTGTTTTTCAGCATCAACTCGAAACGTTGACACCGCCTTCAGTTGGTGCTTTAGCATGTGCAACAATGGGATAGCTTTGCCCAAAGTACAGTCCTCCCTGCTGACTTCACGCGTGAAGACCTCAAAAGGACGAAGCATGTCTGTCAGGCTTTTAACTAGGTCCCATTCCTCCACCTCTTACCTCATGTTTTTCATAGAAGCACCCCGTGCATTAAAGACATACTCATTGATTACCAAGTACTGCTCAAACAGACGCTCAAGCATGTAGAAGGTTGAGTTCCAATGTGTTGACACCTCCTGGATGAGTCCTCTGAATGGCACTCTACGGTCACGTTGAATGATCCTCAGCTGGTTCCGGGCCTTAAAAGAATGGCTGAAATGTGTGCAGATTCTTCGGCAGGTGGTCAGTAAGTTGCTGACTGTGTTTTCTTTTTCAAGAAATCTAGAACAATAATGTTAATGCTGTGCGCCAAACACGGCACTCTGAAATAGCCACCATCAGCCATGGCCTTAACTATATTACTGCCATTATCCTTGGAAACATAACCAAACATGTGCCTTCTTGGCTGCAGCCATTCAAAGACCTTACTGTTAAACTCCTCCAAAATGTTTGCTGCAGTATGAGATTTCTCCATGGCAAACATGGCTACTGTTGCATGTTTCCGAGTAGCTGGAAAAATTGTGACATTGTCAACACCTGCAGCTATCTTCTCTCTAACGCCCGCAAAAGAGACCCAGTGTGCAGTGATGCACATGTAATCGATGGCTTGGCAACTGGTCCACATGTATGTTGTCAGGTGGATAGTATGAACAGCACTCTTCTGCAAAGCTGCCCCAATCACGTCCAGCACATCTTGATGTAGTGCTGGAACCGCAACTCTGGCAAAATAGGACCGGCTAGGAACATTCCATTTAGGGCAGACTGTTCTATAATTCTAGAAAACCCACCTCTTCCATGAAAGAAAATGGGAGAAGGTCCAGCGCTAACATTTTAGCCAGCTTTCCATTATACGAACGTGCCGTTGGGTGGTTGCGTTCAAATGGCGCCTCCAACCAAAACATGCTTTTAATGGTGCTCTGGGCCGTTTTCATATGTGATGATGATGCAGACTTCTTCAACCCAGTTAGGCTCATTGATGTACTTTTACGCATTGGTGTCTCTATAACACTCTTACTGAGCCACCTAGATGTTGCTGGGGTAGAGGGTGTGGGCGCTACCACTGCAGTGCTGCTGCCAGGGCTACTGTGTGTACCAGAAAAAATGTCTCTCGCTTCTTCACCTCCCCCCTGCACGATCAGCTCCTCATCACCAGAAGCAATATCAATGGCTACATTTGGATTTGTTCTTTTGGCTTTCCGGATGTTACTTAGGTGCGCCTCCCACTGGATGCTGTGGTGTTTTTGGAGATGACCTCTCTGGCCTCCAGTACCATAGTTGGTACCAAGCTTACCCCTACTAACTACTTGTTTACAAATCGAACAAATAACTTGGTTTTCCGCCTTTCTTGCTAATACTAAAGAAGTCCCAAACTGGGGAGTAATGATTTCTGGTGGTGGTGGAGGTGCCACTTTCAATGCCAGATGAAGTGGAGGATGGGCGTGGCGGAAATTTACTCTGTTGTGCACTTACAGCACCACTACTTGAGGTAATGGAGGTCGAGCTGGATGGAGGTCCCTACCACTACCGGCCGTCCTAAAGAGAAAACATGGAAGCTGTAGAGCATGCTGGTGTAGTAGTTACATGTGTTGGTGGTGGTACCAGTGCCATGCCGCCCACATCCCGTGCAGTATTTCGGGATAGGGTGAAAATGTCTGTCTGCTGCATGCCCGCTGGGGCTGGAGTGAGGACTGATGACTGGCTCGTCATTGTCAGACTCTTCATCAGCAGCAGAATACACCACTTCTACTTCTTCTTCTTCATCACCCATAACTTAAAGCCTTGCGGGAACCTTCCTTTTCCCTAGCTTTGTCGGCTCATGGCATGCCTCCCTCTCAGACTGAATTGGTGGGTGGCAATCAAGATCTAGATCATCAGAAGGAAGGGGGCTTGAAGAAGAAGTTGCACTAGCCTTCCTTTTTCCTTGCTGGGGATCTGGAAGACAATGGATCATCAGCTCGGCTGATACCTCTGCATGAATCTCGATTTCCTGATGTGCCGCTACTTCTGGAGGAAGTAGCTGCACATCAGGAAATCGAGTATTGTGGGCAGTTGTGGCTCTCCTTGTGCCTCTCCTTACGCCTCTCCTTGTGCCTCTCCTTGCGCCTCTCCTTGCGCCTCTCCTTGCTGCAAAAGTGGTTGTCATTGCACCTGTGGTTGAACACTCGTCAGATGAGTTACACCCTGCGTTGATTGGATGCTACTTTGCGATGAGTCAACACCAACATCACTGGTCGACGGTGAAAGAACAATTACAGTGGCTGCCTCTGCGGCACTCATGGGCTTGGGCCTAACTAGGCGTGGTGGCACTCAGACCAATAAAGCGGAGGTGCTGCTCCCAGCTTGGTCCCAGGCGGACACCGCTGCTGCAGTCGTAGTTTTTGTTCCCAAAAAAAAGTAGCGGTCGGCACACCAGTCTCCTAGGTAAGTGACGCCACTTGCTTCTTCTGCTCCTTTTTACTGGCAGTGGCACGGGCAACTTTCTTGGTAGAGGAGGTATGGCTACCTTTCTTTGTGCCCATCTTCTACAGATGTCAGAACAGCAAGACGCAGTTGCACGAGTTGCAGAGTTGTCTGTGGCCACACGTGACGTCATGTGACGTTGTGCACTCACCGCAGCAGGACTTCTTCCTGGCACTACAACAAGTGATGATGATGATGAGGATGATTCCTGGTTCTCACTCTTTGTGCACCTAAAAGCAAAGAAGCCAGAGGAACATCAGTTAAATAAATGTTGCATATGTCGTGCTTCAATTAATACTATTGCAACTAGACATGTATTATTATTAACACAACCCACCCAAAAACTGAAAGACCCAAAATAAAAATTGCAATTCTAATCAAAAAAGGATGTTTAAATTAATAGAAGTGAGACCAAACAGAGAAAGTTGTTTCATGCACCCATTTATAACCCTAGGCCTCTTAGCCCGCAAGCTTGCCGGCCTATGGCAAAAACTGCCTGGCCTCAATATGCCCTCCCCCACCCACATGGCTAGGCCACCAAGAACAACAGAAGGCTAGGCCAAAAGGAACACCAAAAAATCGAAATACACACAAAACTCACCTTAATCCAATGCCATCCATGCCCTAAATGATGTTTCTTTAAATTCAAGAGACTCCACAGAAAGACTTGGTCCAGGCACCACTGAGTAACATCTGGGCATAATGGATGAAAGCAAGGCAGACTGGGCACAGGCCTATGGCACATAGCACACTGCCTGCCTTCAAAATGGCCCCTAGATCCCCACCCCCCTTTGCCTGGCCCTGGAACAGTCCTCAATATGGCCCCCACCCACATGGCCAGGTCCTGGACCAGGCTTCAAAATGGCCCCCACCAACATGGCCAGACCCTGGACCAGGCCCCAACAACACCCAAAAAATTGAAATACAAACGCAAATCACCTCAATCCAATGCCATCCATGCCCTAAATGATGTTTCTTTAAATTCAAGAGACCCCACAGAAAGACTTGGTCTGGGCACCACTGAGCAACCCCTGGGCATAATGGATGAACGCATGGTAGACTGGGTGAAGGTCTATGGCACAAAGCACACTTCCTGGCTTCAAAATGGCCCCTAGACCCCACCCACATGGCCAGATCCTGGAACAGGCCTCAAAATGCCCCCCACCCACATGGCCAGGCCCTGGAACAGGCCTCAAAATGGCCCCCACCCACATGCCAAGCCCCTAGACCAGGCCCCAACAGCACCCAAAAAATCAAAATACACACAAAAATCACCTCAATCCAATGCCATCCATGCCCTAAATGATGTTTCTTCAAATTCAAGAGACCCCACAGAAAGACGTGGTACATGCACCACTGAGTACCCCTGGGCATAATGGATGAAAGCAAGGCAGACTGGGTGCAGGCCTATGGCACAAATCACACTGCCTGGCTTCAAAATGCCCCCTAGACCCCCACCCACATGGCCAGGCCCTGGACCAGGCCTCAAAATGTCCCCCACCCACATGGCCAGGCCCTGGACCAGGCCTCAAAATGGCCCCCACCCACATGGCCAGGCCCTGGACCACGCCCCAACAACACCCAACAAAATCGAAATACACAGAAAAATCACCTCAATCCAATGCCATCCATGCCCTAAATTATGTTTATTTTTACATCCACGAAACCCCACAGAAAAACTTGGTCCATGCACCACTGACTACCCCAGGGCCTACTTGTTAGTGTGGCTTCAACATGCACCCCAAAATTTAAAAAAACTATAACAGTGAGCTATTCAATTCCATGCCATCCATTCCGTAAGAGAACTTCTGTAGATATAAAATAACCTACTAGCAAGGGAGGGTGAGATCTAGGTGTAATCTAGCCTATTTCCATTTAGCATTTTAACATGTTTTCTCTCTTTGTATTTTATGGAATAGTAACTATGCTGATGATCTTGTTGCTTATAATATGTCTGCTTTTATTAGCTAAGATACTGCGCCTAAGAACACAGCATTAGAAATAAATTTTTCAAGCTTGCACGTGTCTTCATTTACTCCCCGTTTTGGACTGGTATGAGAGTATAACGAAAGAGTGTTCATGTGTTCCACATTGCCTGAGGTATTCTGAGTTCCATATTCTGGGTTGTCTAATCATTGGGGGTTTGGAAGAACCAATGAGACACTGATTGCTAGTCTGGTAGGGTAACAATAGGTGCTATAGGTTTCTATGTACTTTTTTGTGCTAAATCTTTAAAAATTCATTTCTTTGGTTCCCTACATTGGATTTTTTTTCATTTTGATGTCTTTATAAACATAAATATATTTCCACATTTTAAAAATAGATGTGATATTTTTATTGTGTGGTGTGTCTTAATTATTGACTGAACTGATGTTATTGAATGCTTTACATACCTGTCTCTGCTGTGAACAAACATTGGAATGTGCTCCGTGCGTCTAACAGCAATTAGAAGCCAAGAGAACTCCATTGTCTTTAATGGACCGCTTAACATTCCAAAGTTTTAACTACAGATAACCCTCTGTGTTCTTTAAATAGCTCCATGGATGGTCTATTATCAGCTTTATTAGAACCTTGGCGTGTTGAGAGCTCAATTGAGGCAAAGGAGAAGCAGCAGCCCACATAAGCTGGTATAGACCCACTATTCTCAACATTACAGCATCCTAATGTTCAGCCTCTGACTCTCTCATCCCAAACCTCTCCAAAATATGTGTATTGGGCATATGAAGGCTAAAGGCAGACCAGTACAGCAAGACACACAGGAGGCCACCCGACTCTATCTTCCTTTATCTCACAATGTCAATGCTGCTAAGCTCATTGGTCTTCCTGGCTCTGAACAATGAAAAGTAGTTTGGCCATGCTCAGGGAGATACAGGGTTAAACATACACAACCTTCACATGTTGTGAATGTTCAACAGCTAACAACAGACTTAGCAGTTCGAGCGGCTGTTAGGACATTCTGTCCTCATGGGCCTGAATGCTCTAACAGTCTTATAGCATGCCTATAGCAGGTTATACTGGCCACTGAAGCCCCACTGCCTTTTTAAAGGAAAATAACTTTATTACATACAAATGTAAATAATGTGCACAAACTGCAAACTTGTACAAATGAGTGTTTGAAGTATCAATAGATGTATCAATGAAGGCATACCATAAAGAGCCTTGAAACATATAGGTTCAGTGCAATCAAGAAAAAACTGACATCAGGGCGCAATTAACACTATAGTGGGCCTTTAAACTCAGGTATAGCCCGCTATAGTAGTCAATAAGGCTGTAGTAGAAAGTATTCATATAAATAATTCAATTTCAAACCAAAAATCAAGTATCAAAAAATCTAAAATGTTCAAATAAGCAAATACATAGGCGTCAAAGGTACTAATTCAATTAGGACCACATATAAAACCAAATACATTGTAAAAATCACCAGAAAAACACTGTTGTGTATATAACTGTTTACTCTACAAAAATAGGAACATCACAGCTGCTGGAATGAAAGATATAGGATTTTGTGAACCATGTGAATGTTGTTTGCAATTATTTATGCCACAATAGCCCCCCATTGTCAATGTGTTTTGGCCCCTTTATTGCAATTCTTTGAAGTCAATCAATCAATAAATGTATGCGGTCTAAAACAATAGACCATACAACAACAAAAATATTGCATATGGCTATAATCACATATATAGATTTAACAAACTTTAAATAAAAAATGTAAACAAAATTACTCAATATGCCAAATGATCATGATTAAAAAGGCAAAGGAGTACAAAACATAATCAAATTTCAAAACTTCATTACAGTCATTTAGGGAGTGGCTGAGGTGTAAAAAGAGTGAAAGAAGAGAAATGGAAAGAGAACAAAAACCTCAAATAGGGTCCGGTATGCGTTCCTACTATCCCCCCGAATTGGGCGAAAACATCTTAACCATACTCCCAAAACCAAAACTCATTTGGCACTGGTGTGCCCCCTAATACCTGCTTTCAAGAAGGCACAGACACTGAAAACAATTTCAGGTGAACTTCGAGATTGCAGGTGATCAGAGCTGGTCTACAACATTGGAGACCTAACCTCCATAACAAAGGTATCAAAAAGTGCATTCCTGTTAGACTGTACACATTGCAAAAGAACATAAAGAGGAATATTGACTATGCAGTTTGATTATCACTGGGGCAGATGGAGACTATATTCCCATCTGGGTCTAAATTGCTGTTTAAAAAATAAAGACAGTACTCCGAAAGTTCGCTCAAAGATCGAAGCACGGAGGAGAGCCTAGGAGGCGGAGCAAATTGCAGTGCTGTCCAGGCGCCTCGGCTGGGCCTGGTGCTGAAAGCTGGCGATCCCGAGGGATCGGACCCGCCGAGCTCCGATGAATAACAGAGCCCTCCGGCCGAAGCCTACGTGGCTGGTGTCGCCGATGCACAGCGGACTTCGGACCTTGGCTGGCGCTTTGGCCCTTCACTACCGGCGACGGTACATGGTGTGGTGCGGACCCCGGATCTGGGGGTGAAGGCCGGAGGCATTCACACAGCGGCCGGCCCGTGTGGGCCCTCCAGTGCAATTGTGGGACTTTGGCTGCGGACTTTCTTTGATTATTGTGCCCCGGGGGACGCCGGTGGTCTCGCTGGCCCGGGTCGCTCTCCCTGGACCCGCCCTGCCGCCATCTTGCCCCTGAAGAGCTGGCGTTGGCGACCTCCACCCGTGCCTCTGGCGGGTGGGTGCCTAATTTCGCCTCGGCTTCCGAATTAATTTCCCGAAGGGTGCGCTGCTGAAAGACCTTGACTTTGGCCCCCGATCGCCACCCTGGACGGGGCCACGACCCGAGCTGGACCGCCATTTTGTCACTTGTGACGCAGCACCCCTGTTTTCGGCGGGGTCTCCACGACTGGGCGCCTCTGCGGCGGCCGGACTTGAGCCTTGCCCACTGCAGCGGCCACGATGACTGGGAGAGGAGGCTCGAGGAAGGGGGACCGCACCCTGCCGGACATGCTCAGCAGGGCCCAGCAGCTGCGAGACAGAACACAACCGTCGCCGGGATCCTCCCGGACCTCGGCAGACGCAACTGGAGGCGAACCACCGGTCACGAGGTCCTTTATGGAGGAGTTATTTAGCTCCCTCAAGGAAGACTTCCAGACACTAAAAAAGGAAGTGGCCAGCGAGGTCCGAGAGGTGCGCAGGGAGGTAGAGGGCCTCGGCGAGCGAGTTGACACGGTGGAAACAGCGGCCCAACGCCGAGATGAGGAGATAGTCCATCTCCAACAGGACGTTCTCCGCCTCCGGGAGCAGTGTGTCGAGCTCCAGGCCCACTCTGAGGACCTCGAGAACAGGTCCAGACGGAACAACATCCGGGTGCGGGGTGTCCCGTCTGCAGACGAGGGGACGGATTTGGTGGCCTATTTACGGGACTTGTTCCGTGAGATCTTGGGGGAAGATACAGATTTCCCGATCCGCATCGACAGGGCACATAGAGTGGGCCGACAGCGCCAGTCATCGGCACCCCCCCCGGACATTCTGGCGTTTTTGCCCGACTTTCCCTTGAAGGAACGCATCATGGCAGAGGCCCGCAGGAAGCAGCCTTTAACCTTCAGAGAACGGCCTGTGGCGCTCTACCAGGACCTGTCCGCCATCACGCTGCAGAAGCGCAGGTCCTTCAGGATTGCCACGGACTTTCTGCGTGAACATGAGACGCCCTACTCCTGGGGACACCCCTTCCATCTGATCTTTAGATGGAATGGAGTGCTACACCAGCTGCGCTCCCTACAAGACATCTGCGGGGTGTTGGGACTCACGGCCACGGAAGAAGACGAAGCGACGCCGACATGAAGGTGCTCAGAGAGACGGGGTCGACGGAGGTCGGCGAGGCGACATTCACCGGCGAGTGCGAGTCGCCCTGACTCCCCTACCATCAGGGCGGATATGGCGGAAGCTCTGAGAATGGCGGCCAGGACCTTGCCTGACTCCAATGGCGTGGCCTTGACGGCCTAACTTCACTCCGGGGGGAGAGATTCTTAGCCTCTACGTTGCTGGGTTGGGGCTGGGGGTTGGGAGGGAGCGGTTGGAGGTGAGTGGCTGAACGTCCACTTGATTGGTTTCTACGGACTTGCCCGCTCGGGCTTGACTGAGACAGTGGGGTGTTTCTATTTGTTTGTAGTTTTGGCTAGTTGCCATGGGTTCGTTTTGGGAGGGTGTAAGAGTTGTTCTGTTGTTGGTGGGGTCCCGTCCGATATTGCCCATGCACACGAGTGGCCTGTCTTGGCCTTCCCCGCGCGCCTGCCCCATGCGCCCCCTCCGCTGATCCCTTGCCTGCTACATAGCGCTTCGGTTCCCCGGGGGAGATGCCATCCTTAAAGGTAGTGACCCTTAACGTTAAGGGTCTTAACAACCCTGTGAAACGCAGAGCGATCCTATCCCTGTTAGAAGGGACGCAAGCGGACATATGCCTTCTGCAGGAGACTCATCTGCTACCCAAAGATTGTCATAGGTTGCGCTCTGCCAAGTTCCCTACCCAATTCTTCTCTTCAGCGGCGACCAAGACTGCAGGCGTAGCCATTCTTTTAGCTAGCTCTTTCAGGGGCGAGGTGTTATACAAATATGCCGAACAAAAGGGGAGGCTCCTGGCATATCGCATGCGACTTGGGGGTATTGCCTTTACGGTTGGCTCCGTTTATAGCCCGAATGATCACCAGGATCGTTTCCTGGATTCAGTGTTGGTGGACGTCACTGCCTCGCCCGATCGCCATATTGTCCTGGGGGGAGACCTGAACGTCGTCTTCGACTCGGCTATGAATAGGTCTGCACAGCGCTCCCCACAAACGGGGGAGCTTTCCTGTGCGGTGCAAGGCCGGATTGCAGAGATGGATCTACACGACCTCTGGCGAGCTATGCACCCCACCGATAGGGACTATTCCTATTTCTCCCATGCGCACCGCACTTATTCGCGGTTGGACTACCTCCTGGTGAGTGGCCCGCTACGCACGGCCGCCACGGCGGCAGACATCGGGGTCCTGTCCCTGTCCGATCACGCGCCGGTTTCCGGCGTCTTTGCATGGCCAGCGGCCTCTCCCTCTCGAGGGACGTGGCGGCTTCGGGATACTCTTCTACATAAGAAATCGGTTGTGAAGCGAGTGGGGGAGGTCATTCAGGATTATTTGGTCCACAATGGCAACTCCGACACGTCCCAAGCGACGCAGTGGGCAGCCTTGAAGGCGGTCCTCAGGGGGGAATTTATCTCCATCTCCTCGGCTGAGAACAGGGAGCGGCAACGTAAGAGGGACGAACTGACTGCACAGGTCAGGGAACTTGAGCAGGTTCACCGCCGTACAGGGGCTCCTCGAGTTTGGAGGCAGCTGAAAGCAGCGAGGAAACTCCTTTCTGCGCTTGACCTAGATCGGGCGGAATATGCTGCTTTGCGTCTGAAGCATGCCTTTTACACTGGCGGGGACAGATGTCGTAAGCTCCTGGCCCATCGACTCAGGGCTGCACAGCAACGCAATGTGGTGAAGGAGCTGGTGGGTTCAGACGGGGTTCCTGTTTCCGGTGACGCGGAGGTGGCGGACTCCTTTCGCAGCTTCTACGAAGCGTTATATGCCGCGGAGCCCTCCTCTCCGGGGGACGCTGAGGACTATTTGGAGTCTGTGACCCTCCCGGTGCTAGAGCCCGCCCAGGCGGACCACCTGGAGAGGGACATACATGTGGAGGAAGTCATCTCCGCTATAGCGCGACTGAAACACGGTAAAGCCCCGGGCCTGGATGGTTACACGGCCTTGTTCTACAAGACCTTCTGCTTCGCTGTGGCACCAATCCTGACTCGCCTGTTCAACTCCTTCTCCGACCCGGGCACTATCC
Source organism: Lissotriton vulgaris (assembly GCF_964263255.1). Taxonomy (NCBI): domain Eukaryota; kingdom Metazoa; phylum Chordata; class Amphibia; order Caudata; family Salamandridae; genus Lissotriton; species Lissotriton vulgaris. Next base: position 182,357,135 of record NC_141686.1, on the reverse strand, counting down.
CGCCGGACCTCCTTTCCGCGACTGTGTCGGTTATTCCGAAACCCGGGAAGGATCGGACCTTGTGTGGTTCGTACAGGCCTATTTCACTTCTGAATGTTGATCTTAAGCTCTATACGGGGATTCTAGCGTCCAGGCTTGGACTGCATCTACCGGGCCTGGTGGAGGCGGACCAGACTGGCTTTGTACCCGGTAGACAGACAGTTGACAACACCAAGAGAGTGACGCACATACTAGAAAAGGCCTCACGCGTCCCGGGGGAGCGGATGTTGCTGTCGGTCGATGCGGAGAAGGCCTTTGATAGAGTTCATTGGCCGTACCTTGAGCTGGTTCTCAGGAAACTGGGAATCGGCGAGAAGTTCCGCACCATGGTCTTCAATTGTTATAAAAGACCATCAGCATCGGTACGGGTCAATGGGTACAGCTCTGGTAGTTTTGTCATCGAGCGCGGTACGAGACAAGGTTGTCCCCTCTCGCCGCTTTTGTTCACCCTCTACATGGAGCCGTTTGCCCAGAGGATCCGCGATAATCCTGATGCTATTGGGGTTAAGATGGGTCAATATATCCATACTGTTAGCCTTTATGCGGACGATGTCCTGCTGACCCTGGACGACCCCAGGAGGTCACTCCCTGCTTGCATCCAGGAACTGAATGCCTTTGCACGTGTGGCCGGCTTTAAAATGAATATGGCCAAATCGGCTGCCCTGGACGTGTCGCTCACTGCGGACACTAGGAGAGACCTCCAGCGTCTTTTCCCCATGCAGTGGTCCTCGTCCACGGTGCCATACCTGGGGATCCTGCTAGCGCCTTCGCTGCCTGAAATGGTTAAAGCTAACTATTCTTCCCTTAGCAGGAAGATTAAGGAGGAACTCGGCCGATGGAGCAAGGGCCTGCTTTCGTGGCTGGGCCGTATCGCAGCGGTGAAGATGACGGTGCTGCCTCAGATCCTATACCTTTTTCACGCTCTACCTCTCCAGCCCCCTGTGGGTTGGATACAGCAAGCGCAGGCTGACATCTCCCGTTTCGTTTGGCAAGGCCGCAAGCCACGGATGAAGAGGGTTCTCTCCACGCTCGCTCCGGAGGCGGGGGGTCTTGGGATCCCGGATCTCCGGAAGTATTTTCAGGCGGCGCAACTCCGATATTTGGTGAATGGAGCAGGTGGGAATCTGATAAGCACTGGCTCTTTCAGGATCAGGTGGTGGCGGGCCGTACCCTTCAGGAGGTTCCATTCCTGCGCCGCGCGCATCGCCCGGCTAATCTTTATGCCTCCTTTGTTACCCGGGTCCCCCTGCGGGTGTGGGACGCGGTCTGCGTGCCCCGTGAATTAACTACCTTCCCATCACCGTTCACGCCCATAGTTGGTAACCCGGACTTTACTTCGGGCCTAGAACCTGGAGCTTTTTCCCACTGGGTGAGTGCAGGCTGCAGGGAACTTTTTCAGATTTACGGGCCGGAAGGCGTGCTTCCTTTCCAGCAACTCCGGCAGGAATTTGGCCTGACGGAGGTAGACAGACTGCGCTACATGCAGGTCCGCCACTGGGCCCTCCAACCCCAAGTGCGCGACGTCGCAGCCCGCCAAATCACACCCTATGAGCGGTGGCTGGTGACCCGGACCTCGGACGCCAAACTCATTACCGACCTGTATAAATTCCTCCAACCCCCGACGTTTCACTATCATAACCCGGGGAGGGAGCGCTGGCATAGGGAGTTGGGCAGGACACTAAGTCACAAGGAGTGGGACAGGATCGCATATCGGGCGAGGCATTCTGCGTACCACACTGGGCTTACGGAGACCTTTACTAAGGTGTCCACTTACTGGTATTACACCCCGGAGAGGCTCTATGAAATGCACAAACTCACCAACAAGGGATGTTGGCGGGGCTGCGGACAGGAGGGTACTCTATCGCACATTCTGTGGGCTTGCCCGGTACTGACTGCTTACTGGAAAGAGGTCTTGGATGAGGTAGACAGACATTTTGAGATTGAGCTGCCGCGCTTCCCAGCGTATGTTTTGCTAGGCCTTCCCAACGACCTAATGTACCCGCTGAAGTCCCGCAGGGGTAGACAGATTGCTATTGCGCTAGGCTCAGCGGTCCAAAATATCCTTGTCCACTGGCGCACCTCCACTGCCCCCTCCATTACTGGTTGGCTACATAGACTCTGGCAGGTACTGGGTATGGAGAAGATGTCGCTTACAGTGGCTGGGAATGTAGATCAGTTCGAGGAGCTATGGCACCCCTTCCTGGCACTACTGTCCACAGAATTCCGGGAACTCACCTGCCCGAGGTACCTGCGCCTTCTCAGGCTGACACCACCGGCGGCCCCGGCTGATTAGGATGAATGGGGATGGGGGGATCAGGGGATGGAGGTAGGCTGTTTGGGGCGGATTTTTCTACCTCGGGCTATTGGACGGGGATGTTGGGGTATTGTTTTCTTCCTTTTCTTTTCTTTCTGGGGATGGGGGGCTCGGAGGGACTGCGTTGTGTTTTGTTGGACTGTTGTAAGCTACTCGCGCTCAGCTTTGGATGGGGGGTTGGGGAACATGAGAGGGTTATGTGCACTGCCTTATTGCCTTACAATTGATTTCTTCCCCTCCTGGACCACCGACCACCCTTTTGACCAGAACTGCTGACTCACGTCCTTTTTCCTTTCACGGCATTGTATGTAACCTTGACCTCCTACTTCCCTTCCCCATGTTCCTTTTGTTTAATAAAAATGCTTTAAACCTAAAAAATAAAGACAGTAAATTGACCCAGCTCGAAAATGAAAAAGAAGTGACCGCACTCACTTTGACAAGTCCAAAGATAGATACAAGGAGGAATTGTCTATTTTTTTAGAAGATTCTAATAGTGTAACACCAAAGGTTTGCAGAACTTGTTTTTCAACCTATTGTTTGCACAGTAGTCGATAAATACTGTTTTCACCTCTATCTTGGCACTTTTGGGAATATGACTGGGCTCAAAATAACAGGAGAACATGCCAAGGGATTCAAAGGTGTCCCATATACAACTCAACCAAGGTATAAAACAGGCCTTGTCCAGTGTCAGGCAGTCAGATATAATGTCCCTAAAAAACTTGGCAGCTAGGTTCGACTAATGCTGATCCATAATAACAGTGGCACCAGCTGAATCTTATCTTCTATGAATTCTTGATTTAACTCTGAGTGGGTAATAAAACTAGAGGTGGACGGTGGTGAGCTCAGTAACAATTGCAAGAAGCGGTTTTCCTCTGCCTGTAAGGAACATCATTTAGTAAAACCACAAACTCCTGCACCTTTATATGGCTAGACTGATTAATTGTGAAGTATATATCTTGGTGAGGACACAGTCCCCCTGATGTCCAATCTAACAAGATTACAAACTGTACTAGCGGAGTTATTTAATTTTGCACTACCTAGAGCAAGGTGGGGATTCCAGGAAACTGATCAGTTAAAAGTTAGCCCTAGATACCAAATGTTATTGACAGTTGTCAAGATATGCCCATTAATACTGATTTTATTTAGCCTTAGTTTGCCCGACTATAGGAAATGGAGTGAGACTTAGTAGAATTTGTTTTTAAGTTCAGGTTGGACATAAAAGAGACAAAACAATCCACCTGGTGTCACAATGCCTTTGGAATGAGGGCTAGCAGTACTGCATTGTCAGCATATAGTAGGGTAAGAATTGGGGAGCCTGCACATCTGGGTATGTCCAGGCGGGAAGTAAATAAGTAAGCTGTTATATCATTAATATTTAAAATAAATAATAAGGTGCCAATATGAGCACCTGCCTCACAACACTCTTCAAGGGGAAATCAGATGAAAGCTCTCCATGAGAATTAAACGGACCCGAGCTGAGAGGTCACAGTGTAGGAAGTGCAAGAAATTCACCAAGGGGGTATTTGATGCCTTGATCCAGCAACATTAATCAAAGTTTAGTTCTGATCGCAGAATCAAAGGTGGTGGATAAGTCCATGAAGGGTAGGTAAATGGGGGATCACCAGGCCTTGGTTTATTTAGAAATAGTCAAAGACAGGTTCAAACATTCTTCATTGCTTCCTAGTTTAGGGTAGAAACCAAACAATAGGGGGAGAGTATGTCCTTGTAATTAGCCCTTTTAACCAATAAATCATAGATGACTCTTCCAATGACTTTGATAGTGCTATTGGTGAGTAAAAACGGACAATAGCACTTGGGCAACTTAGGGTCCCCCTTTTTTAATATAGGTACAATCGGGTGCAGTGGGCCATGAGGGAGGAATAGTGGTTGAGAGACAAGGTTTTAATGTATTCGTAATAAGGGGACCCCATATTTTGTGCATGGATTTCAACAGATCTTTAGGTACCTCATCTGGACATGGGGCTTTCCCACCTTTGCTATGATGGACAGCTGATTCCACGTCCTGCAGTGTTAACTTAAGTGGAGTGAGTACTGTAATGTGTTATAGAGGAGAACCAACATAATTGGTACATCCTCTATGTAGTAGATAGTAGCAAAGCGGGTAGCCCAGCCAACACCTAGCATGTTATTTTGCAGAAGGGGGTTGATGGATCTTATTAACTTTACTAAATCCCAAAAGGATTTACTATTGTTTCCCCAGCAAGCATGTTTCAAAAACTCCCAATATTCTTTATATATTTCCCTCTTCCTGTTTTTAAGTGTCATTTTGTACTCAGAACGTGCTAGGGAGATATCACTCCTAATCCTAGGGCACATCTTTACAGCTTTCCTCAACTTCCTATTTGCAAGGGAACAAGCCCCGTTGAACTATCTTGGGTACATGTTCAAACTACGGGTTGGCTTGAGCATGGACTCCCTGATTAAATATTTTAACTTATTATAATGTGGAGCCATTGAGTCCTGTTCATTCTCTGCTAAGCAGTGTAGAAATGCATTTAAATTTGTCTTAAGTATAGTAAGACTGCTAATGAGTCTTTGGGGTTCTTCAAGTGCCAAATCATTCTTAGGCGGTTCGCAGAAAGCTGTGTAATGAAGGCTAAATGACTACTGTGGGCTACACCCTGACGCGGCAAGAGCATTAACCTGATCAGGGCGTTGTGATCGTTCCAGTCTGTAAGAGGGATCTCTCCTTTGGAGAACCAAGGTAGAAAGTCAGGGCTAACAATCATGTAATCTAAAAGGAAAGCTCCCCCACTCTAAATGACATCAGCGTATTGCTCGGTCCTCCTAGATTCTCGAGCCTGTCAACCAGGCCATGAGCACTAAGAAACTTAGGAAGCTCTACCCCTCTTGTGTTTTGCATATTGCAGTGCCCCTTCATAGAAGTATCTTTTGTCCTAAGGCCCCTGCTAATCTTTGCATTAAAATCACTGTAAAAAATGAACTTGGAAGGGGCAGATATCAGCCTTAGTTTCTAGTTGGGTTATGAAGTTAAACAGGTTATTGCAATGTATACGACTAGCATTGATAAAATTGTTATTGTAGAAATTAATCAAATAAAAGGCGATATTTGTCTTTGGTATGCAGATTATTAAGGCTAAAAAAGAGGAGGAACTAGAACTAATCTGAGATACCTCCACCTAGAAGCTTAAACTGAACCAGGTGGCTAAGTTGCCAGCTGTGCCACCACGAGCAGAGGGGAGAGCAGGGATAGAATAACAAGCATATAACCCTAAAAATGCTAAGTAAGCCAAGTCTCCTGCAAGAAAATTAGATCAAACCTGGAACTAAAACCCCTCCAGTCTTCATTGTTAATCTGTCATTTAAGGCAGAGATATTTATTACGGAAGAGCCAATACATCTCACCCTTCCAACTTAGATGTAATTCATCCAACTGTTTTCTCTTGAATAAAGCATTCTCAAGAAGCAGTCTTCAGAACACCACTATGTCTTTTAAATTATAATAAGTTCAGAATTCCACAATGATGCGTACAATGGCTTAAAGTAGATATTACCCATCTTGCTCCTTATAATAAAACAAAATAACATTAAAAAAACTACAGGAATGAAATTGCAAACTAAATCACAATAGAAGAAACCCATTTTTCTTTAAACACAGTCATAAAGTTAGATGGCAAAGAAAGTTTGTCACAAGAAGAGTGACACTTATTTTAAATCATAGTCTTGTAAGTACTTTGGTTTAGTACGTTGTCTTATGTTTCTTGCCTTGTCATGAATTTTCATAGGTTAAGATTCCTCACCATTACCGTCTTTGAAATTGTTGGAGAAATGCTCAGAAAGTTTGGCAACTCTATTTAAATTCCATTCCCTGTAATCTTCAGTTCTGATGGCCTTTTTAAAAACTTTGATTACTCTCATTAGCAGAAGATACTTAGATCCCAGGGTGGTTGTTCCTTTATGAGGATTTCTTATCCTAACTAAGTCACCTACGCTAATGGTAGAGTCTTTTACTTCTTTCCTTACATCAAAATATCTTTTGTTTACAGACATTCTTTTAATTTCTTTTTTGAATTTCTCTTGGTCATTTTCAACACGTTTCAATTCGGGTGATGTGTTCAGGATCCATGAGGGATTCAACATGGTATATGGCTTTCTTTTCCTAAGCAGTTCAAAAGCAGTTCTGCCAGTCATAGAATGTGGAGAATGTCTGTATGTTTTAACTTTGTTCAAAACTTCAGTTTGCCAACACTTGTGGTACAGCACTGCTCGTTGAATGGTTTCTTGAGTACCTTTCGACAACACCATTCATTTCAGGGTGATATAAAGCAGATTTCTTGTGAATAATCCCTCTATCGGATAAGTACTTGTCCATTTCCTTTGACGTGAATTGGACCATGTTATCTGATAACAAAGTGTTAGGGAACCCTTCTCTCACAAAGATATCTTCAAGGAATTTTATAACATCTCTTGTCTCCACAGAGTTAGTAATTTTGACTTCTGGCCACTTAGAGTAGAAATCAATGAGTACTATGATGTATTTGTCTGTGCTGGTGTGCTTTGGACCTAGGATGTATATGGCAACTTCTTCCCAAGCCAGTTTTGGAAGTTTCCTCAACGTCATGGGTGAAACTCTTGGTTTGAGAACTTTGTCACACTTGTTGCATTCAGCACATTCTCTTGCAGACCTTTCTATCAAGATGTCCATCCCTGGCCACCAGGATGTCTGTCTTAAAATGTCCTTGGTTTTAGAAATACCTGGGTGGCACTCATGAGCAAATTCAGTTAATTGGTTCCTTAAGGTAGTTGGAGAAATCAGTCTGGTTCCTCTCAAAAGAATGTCATTCTGACAGAATATCTCATCTTTCACTCAATAGAATCCAGATAAAGTATCCTTTATTTTATCACATGTTTTCCAACTGTGTTTGGTCAAGACAGACTGTAGAGTTTCATCTTTTGATAGTTCACTGATCCACACATCTTCTTTTATTATGCTGCCATTGACATTGACATTGCAGGCAGCATATTCATCAAGTTCATTGAAATCCTCTTCTTCTATTTCACCTTCGATGTTCTCTTTTGAGACGAAACGAGAGCAACAGTTGGCTATATATTTTTTTAGAACCTGGAACGTATTCTACATGAAAGTTGAATTCTTGAATAGCAACAACCCATTTTCGTATTCTGAAGGATATGTTGTCTAAGCCTTTCTTCTCTAAAATTTGTTTAAGTGGCTTATGATCCATTTTGATTGTAAAACTGCCAAGGCTTCTTTCTCTATAACAGAATAGTTGGCTTCTGCATCTCGCAAACATCTGGATAAAAATAAAATGGTTGCTTCCACTCCATCAAGTTCTAGTATCATAACTTCACCTAGACCTGTTGCACTTGCATGATTTATGTATTTATTTATTTATTTAAAAAGCGCGCAGCTACCCGCAGTGGGTTTCCCGGCGCTAAGGGACAGACTGAAGAAAAAGACTGGCAAGCTGATTTTACAGGGCTACATATTACTGATGGAAGAGCCACGTTTTAAGTCCCTTGCGGAAACAAAGAAGATTGGTTTCTGTCTTTAGGGTCACAGGAAGAGTATTCCAGAATTTAGGACGTGGATGGGCAAAGAACGGCCTCCCATTTTTTCCAGCCTAAATCTGGGAACAGAAAAGTCACCATGTAGTGATGATCTTAGAGTTCAACTGGGTTTGTAAGCGTGGATAAGGTCCTGAAGGTATTTTGGGGCTGAGCTGTGTTTGATTTTAAAAACGTGACACAGGGCTTTGAATTTAATTCTGTTGTGGATTTTAAGCCAATGAAGGTCGCGGAGTGCTGTAGAAGCAGATGTTCTCCTAGGGACATTGCAGAGCAGGCGGGCAGCAGCGTTCTGCACAACCTGGAGTTTTTTTTATGGTAGTTACGTCGGCTCCAAGGTATAGGACGTTGCCATAGTCCAGGCGGGAAACAACCAACGCCTGGACTACCGTTTTTCGTGTGGAAAGGGGCAACATCCACAAGATCTTCTGTAGCCATCTCAAGGTGGTAAAACAGATGGAGGCCACCTTTACAGCCTGCTGTCTCATTGTAAGTTTCTCATCAATGAGAAACCCGAGATTGCGAACTACGGTTACCAGTTGCGGGGTAGGCCCCATATCAGGCGGCCAATGGTGGGGGCCCCAGAGGTCCTTGTTCTTACCCAGTATCACAACCTCAGTTTTGTCACCGTTTAGCTTCAAGAAGTTACTCTTCATCCATCTCGAGACCCGGATCAGACCTTCTTTCAAAGCAGAGGTATTATTGCACTCTTTATTAGAGAGAGAAAAAAAGATCTGTGAGTCGTCGGCGTAGGAGTACAGTGTAAGACCCGCTTTCTCCACAATAGTGGCTAGAGGTCTTACATAAATGTTAAACAATAAGGGACTAAGTATCGACCCCTGGGGAACACCATACGCCGAGGGATAAGTTGTGGAAGAAGCAGAAGCAGAAAACACCTGGAAAGTACGGTCTTTTAAAAAAGAGGCTATCCAGGCTAGAGCCGCACCTTCTACTCCCAGGGACTGGAGAGTGGCAAGGAGGATGGAATGAGACACAGTGTCGAACGCCGCACTGAAGTCGAGAAGGATAAGGGCGGATGTTTCTCTGCGATCGACACTGTGCCGCAGACTCTCGGTGACTCCTGGAAGTGTGGTTTCAGTCGAATGATGTGCTCTAAAGCCTGATTGGGACGGATGTAAGAAACCCGAGCTCTCCACTAGATGTGTTAATTGAGTATTAATGTGTCTTTCCAGGATCTTTGATAAAATGGGAAGCAATGAAATTGGTCTTAAGTTAGACAGGTTGGTAATGTCTGCTCCAGCCTTTTTTAATAAAGGAATTATCATTGCATGGCTCCACTCCTGTTGGACAAATGGCTCAGATAATGAAGAGTTAAGAAGTTGCATTAGCACTTGACGTGGGCTGAGTTCAAGTAGTTTTAGAATCTTGGCTGGTACCGGATCCCTTGGGGATCAAGACTTAATGCTATTTAGGCAGAGGGAAAAAGAGGTATCATCAAAGGGTAACCAGTTCACAAGTTTCGTCCTCGGGGGGAGAGAAACATCTGGAGTCAGGGTTGATCCTGGCAGAGGCGTATCATTAGATGTTGAAGGACTTAATGAGTCATAGATGCGCTCTAGTTTAGATATGAAAAAATTTGCAACAGAATTGCATTGAGCCTCATCCAGGGCGGGAGGGGCTGGTACTACATCTGCTCCAGTTAATTTCTTCACAACCGAGAAGAGAGTGCGTGGACAATTTTGGGCATTAGTTACTGTATTTGAAACATACAAGTAGAAGATCAGCATGTCAAGGCGGCCTCCATAGTAAAGGCTTTCAATCAGGAATCTGAACCAAAGTGAAAAAGTATAGATAAATACAGAGAAATATTCTGTGGGTTCACCGCAAGTGGATATGTAAATAAGGTGAACGAACATGGAAATCCACGCGCAGGGAAGGTTTGAGGGATAGCCTGTGCTGCTCATTACAGAGCGGTAAAGTGGGCTCACGTAAAGAAAGATGACTGATTGCAAGCCCTTACTATTGAGGCTGCCTTGACATGCTGATCTTCTAGTTGCCCAGGATAATTGGATCCTTTCCATTGCCGAACATTGTTTTTTCAAAACACGACTATCGGTATGTATATAGCGGGTTAGGCTATTCTACCCTTTTTTTCAAGGTCCTGAAAGAGCGGGTGCACCTGGTTTTCAATTGGCAAGAAGACTTTGTTTAAAACTGACATTGCACAATTGCCTAATTAGCGAATATACAATTTTTTCACATATTGAAACATATTTCATGGACCTACATTTAGGCAGTAGAGGTCACATAATCATGCTCTAACTTACCATACACGAAAATACTGCATTGGTATCAAAAGTATTGCTGTTCTTTCAGCTTTTTAGTTCAATCTTTGCTTTGAAAAACCTTTATTTCGGTAAAAATTTACCATAAAAGACAATCATATGGAGCAATACATTTAAATGATTTGTACAATAAAATGTAAAATACATAAAAACAATACTGGAGAGAAACCTACATATGATAAAAACAGATCCGTATTCAGTCTATATTTTGAGGCATTTCCTTCTGGTGGACCAAAGGGCGCCCAGGTACTTGGCCATTGTAAATACAATATGGTCTGACAAGTCAGTTTTTAGGACTCTGTAAGCCTGCAGGCACTTCTTAAATCTCAGGTTTCTGCATAGAGGGAGAATCCAGTGCCTACGGATCCCATGGTAAGCTGGACAGAAAAAAAGGATGTGGAGCTCGCTTTCATCCGTGTTTCTACAAGCAGGACATGTACTGCTGGGATCATGGTTCCATTTGGTTGAAAAAGTTTTAATAGGAAGAGAGCTGTGCCTCCACTGAAGATATAATTTTCTCAGTACATTGGGATAAATTTTGTCTAGAGTAGGTTCCAAGTTGTAGTTCACCGTATGAGAGAAAAAGGACGCTGTCAGGGACCCGGGATGTTGGTGGTTGAGAATCCGTGAAAGTTTAGATTCTCGATAAGACCTGGCTAGATCTTTTTTAGAATGGGTGTGGCACACGTTCTGGGGGTCAGACCACATACTTGAGAGGCCTACAGCCACCAGTTGAAGCTTGATGTAGTAGAGCCATTTGATTTTTCCGGCACCAGGAGTGGCTAGGATCTCACGTAGTCCTTCCCTGTAACTGGCCAATTCAGGGGTTGACCATAATCTACGCCAGAAGGCCAGTGGTCGTAGAGCCAGGTCCTCATCAAGCGGGCGTAGGCCAAGGTCCATCCTCAACGGGACAAGGGGGGTGCTCGGTGGTAGCCCTACAAGGTTACGGATAAATCTGTTTTCCACCTTCAACAATTTAGATGTATTTTCGTGGCCCCAGAGTTCTGATCCGTAGAGGGCAGCCCCCTTGGCCTGGGATTTGTAGATCTGTAGTGGGGGGCCGATCGGCCTAACCGGGGATTTGTTGTTTGCCACGAGCTTCATTACGCCTCCCGACTGCTGGGTCAGTTTCAGTGCCGCTTTTTCCAGATGAGAGCTCCAGGTAAATTTATCGTTCAAAACAATTCCCAGGTATTCAAAGGTAGTTCAATCAAGAATGCTTGACTTAAATCATTGCCCACACAGATTTACAGTATACCCATATGCAGGCCACCTCCCTTGCCAATGAGATGTAACAATGACTTATACATATTGCACTGTGTGTAACACCAATTGCCTTCCCACCACACAGTATATTGGACACATAATAATTAAATATTTCCATATGTTTAGATGTTATCCAGATTATCATATATTTTTTTTTCTTTTTTCCTTCCTAGGCAGGGTGTATTTTCTATGTGGTATTATGCATTTTTAGCAAGTGTTTAATGTTTTTAATATCCCCGGTCCAATCGTTGTAAATAGTACCCTTTGTCGTATGTACACATGCTTTCTCTATTCTTTGTTATTGTCAACACTGTATGTGATAAACCACTGTAAATTTTGCATAGCACTCATATCTGTCATTTATGTTTTAATTCCAGCCCTGATGAAGTTCTAAACACGAACAAAACGCATTGGCTGATGTTTTGATGCCTCTTTGGATGTATTTAAATAAAGTTGATACCCCGAAGACACTGATTACGCTTCCTTATTAGACACTACTTCACCTGGGGAGTGCACCGCTCCATTGCTTCTCCTACATTTGTTCCCGGTCCAGGCGGGTTGCACCCCCCAACGGCAGGTGCAGGAACAGATTGTGCACACCTTTCATTCTACTAATTTCTAGACTCCACTTTGGGCGATTATTCCAAGGCTAGTGCGGCACTTGGAGTCAGCCGTTGTTTCTTTGATTTCCCATATTATGTGTTTTGCTGGCAAAATTAGATATGAACTTAGTAATAATACTGTGACATCCCAAGAAATGTCACAATTTCATCCTTATTGTAGGGACTGGCCAAGTTGTTGATGGTGTCTACTAATTCTTTCTTTGGTTTAATGGCAGGTTCCAGAAATGGTATGACCTAGATAGACAATTCTAGATATATTGAATTTGCATTTCTTTGCTTTGAGTGTCAAACCATTTTCTTTGAGTTTGTTCAATACCATTCTGACTCTATTATTATGTTCTTTCATAGTACTTCCAAATATGAGTACGTCATCCTGATAGATCTTTATCCCAACAAAATCTTTAAAGACATGTTCCATCATTCTCTGAAAGTCTGCCGAAGCTGATATTAGCCCAAAAGGCATCCTCAGGATTTTGTAGGTGCCAAAGGGAATTACAAATGCTGCAAGGTGCTGAAAAGTAAAATGCAACTTTATTTGATGGTATGCCGAAGCAAAATATATTGAGGAAAATAATTCAGCTCCTCCAAGCAGTGATAACATTTCTGCAATGTTGGGCAAGGGATAATGAGCAATGACAACACACTTATTGAATTCTCTTACATCAATACAGTCTGGACTCACCATTCACTTTAAGTGACATAACAACAGGAGCTAACCACTCCGTGGTTTCTACTTCAGCATTGTTGCCACTCTTTAGGACTTTGTTGAGTTCAATTTTCATCTTCTCTTTAACTTTTATTGGAACACTTCTAACTTTGCTAACAATAGGTAAGGAATTTTCCTTCAACACTATTTTATGGCAATATCCCTTCAAACAGCCTAATTGTTCCTTAAATACTTCTGTAAATTAATTCTCAAAAGTGGTAATGGATGTTTGAAGTAAATTATTTTGGTCACTATTGTGAGTAGAAATTTGACTTGATTGAGAACAGTTTGATTTTCTTAGTTGAGGTTTTATGGATGGAGCTTTTTTAGATCAAGTATTACTTTAAGATCTTTTTGAAGAGACCAACTCACCAATGAATCACCTCTTTCAGAAACATAAACCTTCCTTGTGGTTGAGCTGGATTTGAAAGCAATATTACCATCAAAAAATCCAGAAAGCTTAATAGGTTCACCACCATAGCCTCTTGCGTTGATGTCTGGTTTATGAAACACAACTTTTCATAGAGCAATTTTGGGATAAGAATTACCTTAGCATCAGTGTCGAACAACATTTGTAGAGGACGTTTTCAACCAACGCAACATCAAAAGGACCATCTTTTTCTTCATCATTAATTCTCATGATAATCTCTACTTCTTCACAGTCATCAACATTAGAAATATCTTGAACTTTCTTTTTGAAAGTCCCACTGAACTTTCAGGTGTGACTACTTTTTCTACACTTTTTGCATGTAGCTCTCCAACCAACCAATGCACTCTCTAAAGTCTGCTGAATGACCATATTCACCACATCTATAACAAGTACCTTGAAATGTTCTTGAAATTGATTCATTTTTCTAACCCTCAATATTTATGTGCTCATCTTTGTATTTACCAATCCCTATGTTTTGTTGGGAGTATTTGATCTCTCCTTTGTACGGTTAAGAAGATACAATATTACTTTGTTCGTTTCTTAAACTTGTTTACAACATGAATATCACTTTCTGTCTGTGCTTCTCCATCTTTTATTGTTAATTCTTCTACACATGCTTTAGTGTGTTCACATGATTTCGCTATTGAGAGTACATCAGAAAAAGAAGGATTATCTTTGGCACAACATTGCTCTTTTACTTTGTCCAAAGAACAACCTAACATAATTTGATCCCTTAACCTCTCTTCATAATTACTCCAAAAATACTTAAGGCTAGTTTTCTCTATTCAGTGATATAATCTTCTGCATTCTCACCAGATGTGTGCATGGGCTTGCCAAAATGATGTCTTTATAATTCAGTTGAAACTTTAGGCAAAAAATGGAGATCAAGTTTTTTTTTAAGCAGATTTCATAATCATTAAGATTGTCAGCATCTCGAGAAGTTAGATCAGGAAGATGTTGGAATATTTCTTGTACTTCTGAACCCAGACATTGCAAGAGAAGAGACATTTTTCTTTCTGCACCGAGGGAGACACCACATACTTTCGAATAATGTGAAAACATAATTTTCCATTTGTTCCATGAGATAGGTGGTTCACCAGGGGAGGACATGAAAAAGGGAGGAGCCTGAATGTAATATTAAAATAATGAACAATTCTGTAAAATAAATTAGTATTGTTACCTGAAAGAAGTCAGTTGTATAATAATCCCTGTAATAAAGGAGTTAATAACAGATGAATACAAAAATTGATTTTGAAAATCAATAATGTAGAAATGATCGTGAATATTGGCAACATGAAAAGGGAGCCTATCACTGAACAAGATAAAATGTTTCCTTCTATGTCATGTCCGTGGTGTATTCAGGTAGAATGTTTCTCACACTTGGAATGTTAAATGGAATGTTAAATGGAGAAATAAGAGGAAACTATTGTTGTAGAAGAATTCTCATTGTTGCTTGGTTTCAGAATGATAGAAAAGGTAGAAGAGCCTTGTCTTGCAACAAAGGGCAATGAAGATTTCACTTACAAAGGACGGTTCCAAAAGTAGAAAACATAATGTAAGATGGATGCCACAGGAAGTAAAATTATCTGTCTAGTGGAAGGATGACGTATGATGGGAGAGCTCTGAGGAAGGAGAACAGCATCACTGGAGAATGGAGAAAGAGTGCGCTAGAATTCGGTCAAGCATTTTAAGAAAAAAACACGTGTGGTGAAGATTCGACACCCAGTTAAGTGATGTTGGTTTTTGATAGAAAAACAAGCGTTTGTAAAGAAACAAAGCCCCTGTGTAAGTGCGCTTCAATAACAATGTAGATTAACGTCTGCTAGGCATTAAACTGTAGTGTGAGATCACCATCTGATGGACATAAGTTGTAGCGTGAGATCACATTATAGAGGTATCTTGCAGGCAATACAAACAGTCACACAACAATATTTCTTGTCAAACAGCAAATGTGTACTCAGATATTTCTTGCTCTCTTCAGGTTAACATGTCCGTTTGCATTTGTAACCACACATGAAGATTTTCAAGATAGATATAAAAAAGTTTTAGAGTGCCCGGAAAATATGAATGTTCAATGTTCAGGAGACAGATTTCCAAAAAGAAAAGGCAAAATACTTTCCTTTGTAGCGCGATTAAGGCAGAAAGGTCATATGAAAGTGCAACTGTGGCAGAGGAAACGTAGGGCAATAAGTGCAAAAAAATTCAGTTTTGAATTGCAAGTTCAATACAAGTTTAAAACGCAGAAATGCAGGGTAGCACTAAACAGCATTCACCTGTTTTGTTTAAAATAAACACACAGCCATCAAATTGGCCTCAATAGTGTCTAATCGTGAGACCATAAAGGAAATACAGTATTAATTGTTGAACACCATTTTTCTGAACAAGGAGGCTAGTTAGACATTCGCTGGTGGAATTAATGATGTAGGTCTTATCTGCATGTGAGAGTGTAGATGAAACTGAGGCTCCTGGACTTGATGTTAAAATAGTTACGGGCTCAGGCTCAAAAGCTTGTAAGGTCTCAGAAGGAGATGTAAGAGGACTAACCAGCTGTTTGCAGCCTTGCCACGTGTAGATCTCCTTGGTAATATGGCGAGCAAGGGCTTGTTGTTCGCTGCATTGGAATTGATGGAGGGAGAAACTGTAGGAGATGTGGTCACACAGTTTATTGTAGGTCCTTGTTTAACAGGAGGGTCAGCAATGGAATTAGAGAAAACTGTGGGAAAAACCGGGGGAGAACGAGGACCAATATGGCCCATTTAGGATGTTGAAAGCTCATTACATGTTCACAGTGAGCTGCGAGTTGTATGTCAGTTTCTCCATGACAAAAAAAGTCTGAAAAAAAGAATACTGCCTAACTATGGATTGTGGGAAATCTAGGCCTGAGGGCTCCAGGGAAATAGGAAGTTATAGGGATCAAATTGTAACAACCAGGGTCTTTCACTTCCGGTGTTCTGGGGGCTACTGTACTGAAGTCCACAAACTGGGAACCAGGAGCCCCTTTGAGCCCTTCCCTACTAGGGTAGTGAGACAGTGCTGGCTAATGTTAATCATAGAGGTGCTGTGGGCTAGAAACTCAAACATTAGTAATACAGTAAACAACAATTAATCCATCTTGTCAAGCCAGTGCTTTTTGTCTCAAAAAGTTAAATAACTTTATTACATAAAAATATAAATACTATTCACAAACTGCAAATATGTACAAATGATTTTTGGAAGTATCAAGAGGAGTATCATCCTATAAAGAGTCTTAAAACTGGTAGGTTCTGTGTTATCAAGTACAACTAACATCAGGGTCAAATTAGGAATACTTGTCATGTTTCCTTTCTCTTTTCTTGTAGTCCATATGATGAAATTAGCTGGGCTTCTTGTGGGTGGGTGTAATCGTTAACTGTCCTATCCATCAATGGAGCTATGCTCAACCATGACTTAGTCACAAGTGCATGGCAACTAGATTTTAATCCTAGCACAGACACTTCTATGTAACTATGTTCCCTGAGTTATGTGCACCATGTCTCAATTGAGGATACATTGAGATAAGATGTAAGCTTACACCCAAGGACCTACTGACTTTCCTGAAGTATAGAAGGAAAGGTTAAGAGCATTTTCAGAAAGGCAGGTAGCTTGTGATGAAAAGACCCTCCTAAAAATGCCCTCCTTAAAATGTAACCACACCAAATAGACATCAGGAACGCATCATAAGAGTTAAACTCTCACAAAACTTTGCTCCTAAAGATGATTTAGGTGAAGAAAATTAGAAAAAGGTATCGATATAAATAATTTGAATTAATTTAAAGATTGAATAAATCAAGTTACAATTATTTTTTTATTGAAAAGGGCTATTAAGTTATTCTTTCACAAACATAGTTCTATATTGTTACATAAGATTTTAACATATTTAATACAAATTATATAAATAGCTTTTAATTTTATGTCCCTGCCTCCATTATTTTCAACTTGGTTGTAGTACCACTGGTTTTCCATGCGTAGTCCTAGACTTGATCTGGATGTAAGTTGGAGAATGTTTATTAGGTTTCTTTTTGGGTCTGGAAATCTTACACTCACTAAGCTGGCTCCACCTCCTGTTTCAGGGCTTTAAACATTTAAGGCTACAATTTGTTCATAGTAAATTTACTCCCTGAAATGAATAGACAAACTAGTAATTGTACTACAAAGTGTGAGTTAATGTACACATGTATGTTTACTCATTCGTAAATTGACTTTTGTGAATAGGACCATATTTTTTATTTAAGACATTTACAGGAATTCTGACTTGGAGAAAAGAAAGGATCAGACAATAGTATTGTTCACTGTATTTACATGTCTTTAGGGAGGATATGATGAAAGGTTGAGGCACAAATAGCATAGCACTGTGTGTTTACTCCATTTGAAAAACATTGGGCTGTTTTGTAATGATGAGGCTGTTGACATTTTGAAATTATTGGCTGAGCTCTTTATCCAAAACATTTCTGAATATGACCGTTTTAATTTTGTCATCAAGGTGATTGAATTAGATGTTAGGTGAAAGTGACAGGAACGCAGATGCAGTGTTTTGAGGAGTGCATGAGACCCTTTCCTCTTTTATGTTTGCTGTTGAAAGATATAGTAGCTAATTTAGATTTGGGTGGTAATTAAAAATATACATTTTAGAAGAAATACTTATCCATTGTTGATTCCACCAATGGAATTTCTTAATCCATCTTTTTCTTTTAAGGATAGTGGTTAGCATTCGGATTTTGTACTTCCTCCAAGATACCATCCATTTAAAATTCTAATTAAGACCCATAATGTCATTCCTCTTTCAGAGCGGTTGTGGCCTAACAGCCAGAGCTTCCAATTTTGGAGCTGAGGTGTTGGTTTGAGTCTCGACTTCAGCTTAACATCCTTTGATTCTGGTAAAATCACCTAATCTCCCAGTACCTCAGCACATCGCCTTGGGACCCTCATGGGTGATTAGCCACGCTCTTCAAATCCCATTATTTATTTACGTATTATTTATTCTATAGCTCTAAGGGTGCACATGCTGTGGGCTTAGGGCTAGATGTAAGTATATAGGATTAACTGATTCTAAAATACCGAATTTTACCGATTCGGTATTTTAGAATCGGTAAATGATATGTAGCTAATTAAAAATTAACAAATCATTAATATTCGGTATTTACCGATTCAGTAAAATAGGGAAAGAGACAAGGGTGGCAGGGTGTCACTTTGACACCCTGTTGCACCCCTGAATATTGCTTGTGTGCACATGTGGCACACATAAATGCCCTAGGGGCATGTATGTCTGTCACATGGCACAGGTGTAAATGCACAGATTTGCATTTACAGAGGTATTTGTTATTTACCACCAACTAATAGTTGGTAGTAAATAACGAATCCTTAAAGCACAGAAGCACTCTTCAAAGTGCTTCCTACATGTCATTTACCGATTTGGTAAATGATGATTCGGTAAATACCGAATCGGTAAATACCGATTCGTTATTTACTGAATCCTCCCCTACATCCCAAATGCCCAATACTGGTCGGTAACGGCTGAAATTCTGTAATTTGGGATGTTACTGACCGGTATTGGGCCTACATGTGGCCCTTAGTTCTATAACTTTGAGATAAGCCATACATTTAATTGTTATCATTAGGTTTGTTTTGGCTTTTCTGACAAAGTGCTAAGGGGTCTATGAATGAGGGATAGACTGACCGATGAAGCCAAGCAAATACATCTGTTTGATAGGTGTGTTTGAATAATGCATGCTCCTGCTTAACACATTGCAGTGGTACAGACTAAAAAGTTGTTATTGTTATTTCCTAGCAAATATATCTGGGACTAGAATCAAAGACAGTTTTCTCCCTACCTTTAAATTGCAACTGGATTTCCATGTAAAGACAGAGGGAAAAGGGAGATCCTGATCCCTATGGCGGTGCCTCTACAGGCACCAACCGCATTGTAAGGCTGGAGCCTGTCAGAGTTGATGGTCTTTCAACTCGTCCGATGCGCTCCGACTGCCAGTATTCTTATCCGGTGGTTGGACCGCAGCCTTGGATTTCAGATGGATCGCCACCAATGGCCTGCTGGTGGTGATGCACCAGAGATCATAATAAGGCCCTAAATGTTCATAGTAGCTTTATATAGTAGTTTGTCGGCATGGAGGACAGACCTTTCATTAGAGACCCCATAAATAGCATGATTGCAGCACTAATCTGCTCCTTCGTTGGCTAAGCATCGCAGAAGGATGAATATATGGTCACCTGGTGGCTAAGTGGAGTGAGCTCTACGAGGAGGAGCATAGTTGCCAGTAGACAGTCATTGGTGCAAACCATTGTGTGTTAGATGATGTCAGCAGCCTGGATCATGGCTGATATGAATCCTGGGAAGAGATCGAATTGGTATTTCAAATAGTAAATAAGACATAGAACATTTATCCATGGTCTTGTCAAGGAGGCTAAAACCAGAGCAGTTGCTACCTAGATTGGTGGAAAATAAAAAAGGGGTGGCATGCCCTTATTTAGGGCTAGCAGCGGAGGCTCCTATTGGCAAGTAGGCAATATTAATGTTGAGTTATATTTAAGAGGCCGTTAGAAGATATATTGATGTCAACCAGCAAAGTTCAATGTCCCAGACAAAGTGTAATAATCTGCATTTGTCTACCACACATTTATTGCAGATTGTGTCAGTTTTCTACTGATTACACATTAGCACCTCCTTTTCAAATTCCACCTAATGCAACATACAAGTATGACAAGTGTTTAAACATAAAGGGCCGGATTTACAGAATGAACTTAAGACTCAATCCTAAAGTACTACTATTTTGGTATTCACAGAATGCACTTACTACTTTTGGTATTCAAAGAAGTTAGGATTTTGTCTTACGTATGTCTTAAGACAAACTTAAGACAGGCTTAAGACGGACTTAAGACAGACTTAAGACAAAATTCTAACTTCTGTGAATACCAAAAGTAGTAAGTGCATTCTGTGAATACCAAAATAGTAGTAAGTTTAGGATTGAGTCTTAAGTTCATTCTGTGAATCGGGCCCAAAGGGTTCATTGCATATCCAAAGCAATCATGCTTTCCACCTTAGACTTCTTCCCAATACCTCTTTGATTGCTTTGTTTCTCAGAGTGTATATTATGGGATTGAGCATTGGGGTAGCTGTAGTATACAGTAGTGAAGAGACTTTCCTTAGACTGAGAGAGTTTCTTTCCTTTGGTATGGAGTATGTGGTGATCAGTGTGCTAAAGAAGACGAGGACCACTACTAGATGGGAGCTGCAAGTGGAGAAAGCCTTTTCTCTTCCCAGAGCTGAAGGGATCTTAAGTATGGTCAAAAAGATAAAAATATATGACACAATAATTACAGGAAACGGGATCATAATGGCAAAGATTACAACAACAAAGATATCTATTTCAACTAGTGTAGTGTCAGAACAAGCTGCTTTTAGCAAGGGTGCCAAGTCGCAGAAGTAATGGTCAACCACGTTAAGGCTTGCAAACCGTAAGTGACTCAATGGAAAAATAACAGATGATGCAAATATAAAACTAGTGATCCAGGCACTTCCAGCTAGTTGCAAGCAAGGCTGCTGGCTCATAAGAAGTGCATAGTGCAAAGGATAGCAAATGGCTACATATCTGTCATAAGCCATCACAGTTAAAAGCCAGCACTCTGCAGAGAGCATCATGCCAACAATGAAGGCTTGCATCATACAACTGGTAAAAGAAATAGTCACTTTGTCATGCAATAGTACACCCAGAAGAGTAAGACTTGTTGTAGTTATGTACCATGCTTCCAGAAAAGATAAATTCCCTAGGAAAAAGTACATGGGTGAGTGAAGACGATTGTGAGTGAAAATGGTGACTACTATCATTGAATTTCCCACAATCGAAAACAGATAAATGCCGAAGAAGAGTAAAAACAGTAGAGGTTTCAGAGCAGGTGGTAATGGAAATCCTAAGAGTAGAAAGCGGGTGAAAATCGTGGTGTTTTCTGAACAATCTTTTGGATCCATTCCTGTCATCTGAAAAAAAAGAGAAAATCACCAACAATTAAAGGTAAGCACTCAGAAGCTTTACAAATGTTTCCAGCACTAGACAATGAATTTATTAATTCAGTATTCATAAATCATCTGTAGTTAACAACATCTCACGGTAAACATGCTCCGGAAGCAACCTTCTTGGAAGTTGAAAGAAGATGTAAGTTGGAAGATGTGGCATATATGGCTAGCATATGACTTCGTAGATACTGTTGTGGTCCTCGGCCTACCCTCCATATCACAGGGCACTTCTGGAAGGATTTCTGTAGCACTATGGAGAATTTCCATATATCACTTGCTCCGGAGGAAACAACAACATACAGGTATCTCTCACTCTTCTCTATAATGAGCTAGGCTTATGTAGAGGTAAAGTTTTAAGAGTCAGGCAACCCTGTCAGAGAAGCTTATAAGTGCTGGGGTTATTTGTAGTTATATGGACCATCACCTGGACTCCTCTAAGCAGTAGAAACACACAGTAGATAGTGTCCATAATAATTGCTCATTAATTTTACATAGGCAGCTCACTAAACATGCATTTCAGAATGATGAAAAGGATCATTGTAATCTCAGCAGTCAAAATATAAAAGAAAATGTATATTAGAGAAACCCAACACATTTT
Organism: Lissotriton vulgaris; assembly: GCF_964263255.1. Taxonomy (NCBI): domain Eukaryota; kingdom Metazoa; phylum Chordata; class Amphibia; order Caudata; family Salamandridae; genus Lissotriton; species Lissotriton vulgaris. The sequence continues at coordinate 182,335,241 of NC_141686.1, read as the reverse complement.
ATAATGCAACAATAGTCTATGCTCTACTTAACAATTACACCAATATTATTTTTAGTCTCCTAATGATGGTATTGAATTAATGATTGGTACTTTTCTTCACACCAACCTTCTGCCAAAGCAATGAACTATTCCTCCATGCCTTTAAGAAGCTCTCAGGCCCCTCCAGTCAGATATTGGCTCTCTGGCATTCTCCCCAAGCAACCAATACTAATGCCTGCCCGCCTAAATTAAGCCTCTCTCTACCTTTCTCCCAATGATTCCCTGTGAGAAGGGAGGCGGGGTAACTGTGCAGTTTTTCTGTGACTGTATTACTGTGTGAATATGCCCTGGTTAGATGCATATTTAAAAGGTAATCAATTGTATCATTATATGTTTCTTTATACAGTTGCTTGGTGCCTGGCTAAATGGCCCAGCAATATTGTTGACTACATTTGGCGTTCTGAAAAGCAGAATTGAAGGTTCCATTTCTGTTATTTTTGATAGCATCACTAAAGTCAGCCTTCCTATTATGTTGCAATCTCACACTCACTTTCTATTATTATAACCATTTGTTAATATTTTTTGCTAGGCCCAAATCCTATCACATGCATGCTGTGAAGAATATGAATGGTCATTTGTATAATACCATTAGACCAGATTTGTATGCAACATGCACATGTCTTCAGAAAAGGCACTGACATGCACTCCAATACCACCTTTATTTTCTACTTTGGCCAGAACATTCTGGAGAGTACATTCACCTTCAATAAAACATCTGACAGAGGTATCAAATAAGGATTGCATAAATGATCTCTGTATGAGAATACTGAAATGATGTGCTTACGGTGGATGTTGAGTCCACACCAGGCCAATAGTCAGAGATAGAAGGGTGTTACTGACAGTTACTTCGATGTGATTGGGATACTGGAAGAGGCAAGCAAAACACTTATTATACTATTTACATAAATGGAACAACTAACAGCAGCCAACATTGACATTAAAAAAACGCAAGGAGTTTTTTTGACAAAATGCTCCTTTTTTTGTGGTCACCCAGTTTTTGCTGAATTTTATTGCTGTTTTGTTGGCTCTGCAAATTGGGGCACTGCTGTCTAGTGCCCAGTGTATGTGCACTGACCTCTAAAACATATAAAAATGTGCTAATCCCAGATTGGTGCATTTAACTTTTCGATAATGCAATAGAATATGGAGCAGGAAGGATTCCATTGCATGAAAAGTTTAATGTCACCTGAATCTACAGCACTTATTGTGCTATCCACTAGTGTGACAAAGCAAAACATGGCTTCAGGTCTTCCCTTTTAGACAGACTGCTGCAGTGGAAATCCTGCAGGGTGACTTATTAAATTACCCACTTTTGGGAGGTAAAAACTTTCCTTTTAGATATTGGTACGGCTATGTAAGATCTGAAGCACACGAGGTAAGGTGCAAAGCATTTATAAGTGGGACATGTAGAACATTAATGTTACCATGTCCCTACAGTGACAATGCCACTAAAATATTGTTTTCACTGTGGCTATCCTATATAGAAAATCCATATGTAAATTGCAATACTAATACTGTTTTTCAAGAAGAGTACCAGCTAGCAAAAAAATGCAACTACTATTTTTAATAGTAATTAAATATCCAATTCAATGATGGAGCCATATAGTCTTTAAATAATAAGGAAAGGTAAGTTTTAGAAAGTTTTCTATTTACTTCCTAAAGTTCCTCTAGGCCAATTTGCATTTACACCACTATTTCTCCTAGTCTGTGCTTAGCCCGGAAGTAGGTGTGAAAGATGTGGGAAATTCTTCCCAGGAGAAAAACAATAGGCTGACCTGAATGGATAGATGACTCCTCTGAACTCCATAGAATGCTGCCCATCCTATTGATACCATCATCCTATTTATAGGTCTAAATGTATTGAATGTATTGAAAAACTATTATAGCACACATGGCGTTTACACACGAATACGGTTCAATATGCCATTACCAGATATATGGCAAAACCATTGTGCAGGTCCTTTAGAGTCCAACAAAATATGTGAACACTTGTACCAATATGTATTGGATGTATTAAAACCTTCAATTCAAATATGCCACTAACCGGGTGTATGGCTATATTATTATGTAGCTCATAATTAGTCCAGTAATATGCTTGAACACGTAATTTTTCAAGTAAAAAACAGTAGAGATGTAATTCCGACAAGGCAAATAATTCTTTATTTTGCCCAACAGTCTAATGTAATCTATGATCTAATACGTCGCTTCCCCAATCAAGAATGGTGGAGCAGGATGCCTGACTTCTATTTTAAGGATTGATTCCATTGGCAATATGTGTTTGCCAGTTTCTCGAATGACACTATATATTTTTGTTTATTATGCTTTATCCCCATTTACTCCGAATGGGAAGTGTATTCATTCCTTTATCGAGTTTCCGCGTGGGTATAGAGTAAGGAGTCCGCTTTCTATACCCACGGACGGAACATTCAAACATGGCGCATGAGCACGGATTGGCTCAGAACGCCGCTATCGAGAATAGGGAAGACTTTGATTCTGGTAATCCCCGTCGACCGCGCTTTTTCGCAGATATCTATAATAATACTTTTTAGAACAAGACTATCGACGGAGTCGACTAACAGAATCCACTTATTTATATCTTGCAGCGGATTCTAGGACTGAGCACTTGGAATTCTAAAATATACGCCTACGGACAATCGGGCAGGGCGACACACCTACCTTCTATGAAAAAAGAAACTGACACCGGGTAAGGTTATGTGTTTTTGTAATTAACCAATTTCTAAACCTGTCACTGGGACTACCGAAGATTTATTTTACATCCAAATGCATTGCAGGGAAAATGATTGCCACATCGATAGAATAATTTACAGATGTGGTAATAATAGAATGATACACCACAAGGTATACACATACTGAATTTTGATTGGTTCCTTTATTTATTTATAGGACCAGCTCCATATACATTTGTTGAGACCTGAACATGCAGAGATGGAAGCCTGCTTAGTTATGAGATAAAGTCATTCTATCTACGCATCGTGGATAAGGTAATGAAGTGTACAGACATTTTTGTTTTTGGAGGTTTCTTGGAATAATAACAAGAAATAGAGTCAACTGACCAAGCTCATTATATTTCTTGGAGTTAAAATTAACCCTGGGACAAAATGTGAAGATATTCCACTTGGTCCATTCTCACCCTCTTTCCCTACCATAGGGTAAGCATCTTTTTACCCTTCTTTGTGTAGCGAGATTGATACTGGCTGCAATTTTAATGAAGCTGCCTGATTTACACTCTTACTCCATTTCAGGGCCTACACTACTCCTTGGTTTGCCCATTGTATTTGTCCTGATGAAGACTTGCACGGCACGGTCTAACTCACCTCTAGGCCTCTAGGCCATAAGACGAGTCGAAACGTCGACGAAACGTCAACGCTCTTTCCCTTTTTGACCTGGACCTTGACTCACATTTTCTTGTGTAAAAAGTTCATGCAAGTCATGTTTCTCTCGATTGAAAAATGTGTATAAAATGTATATTGAAGGCCAGGTTATTGTAGGACAGTGAACTGTGTAACCGTTCCTTTTGTGCAAATACTAACTGTGAATATTTCTATATTTCTATACCCTTATCTGTACTTTCTTTTCTAATCACACGTAAATCCTGTATTTCATGCACGCTCTCTTTGGGCAACCAACTAGCTTTTTTATATAGACATAGTCGAAAACGAAATGAATTTAAAATTGCCCCTGATTTTGTAATTATTGCTGTTGCATTTTGTTCCTTTCTCAAAGACATTGAATGTCTAGGGTTTATCTGAGAGACATACCCCACAACTACGTGGTAACATGGATCATATACTGATTAATTCAGCTGAGTAAAGGAATGGTTGAAGACCACTGTTTTTTCAATAGACCTGAATGGATAGAGATGACTACTCTGAACTCCATAGAATACTGAGGGGGCTGTGCCCATCCTATTGATACCATCATCCTACTCATAGGTCTCACTCTTGGGTCACACTTGAAATGGAGAGAACAGGAGACCAAGACAATTCTTGAACATTACCTGTCTTGTTGCTGAAGGACCCTTTTTTTGTCCCACAAGAGTGTCATCTCTGGGTTTGTTGTCGGAACAATGTCTGCTTCAAACTGGATTTTAGTGCTAGATTTGGGAGGACACTGGTGATTTTCCTGTGACACTTCCACACACACCCTCAGTCTACACACCCCTTAGTGTGGCAGAAGACGTTTGCCAGCCTCAAAAGGCCCTGGCTTGTTTGCAGTAAGACATAAAGAAACTACTGAAAAAGCTGCCAGCTTTGCTCCCGGAAAACATTTATCCCATCGGTTAGGGACTGTCCATGTGGCACCCTCATTCAGTAGCTGGTGCCAAGCATAAATGTGACAGCCAATGTACCTTTATATAAACACTGCTGGTCTCAATTGGACAGGACTTTGCAGTGATCTCTGCATGTTGTGTTATATTATGCTATGTTATGTGATATTATGTTATGTTATGTTGCTTTGTATAGCACACTAATCACCTGAGAAGATATCTAGGCACTTGGGCAGGTGTGTAGGTGTGTGTTCCTCAAGGTGCTTATGAGAAGAGTCAGATCTTGAGCTTCTTGTGGAACTCAAGAAGAGGGAGGTTGTTCCAGGTCTGTTTGTGTGATGTAGGAGAGTGAGTGACCTCCGGGTTTGCTTTTGCAGATTTTGGGACTGTGTATGACTGAAAGTGAGGCAGAGCATAGGTGTCTAGTCAGTTGGTGAAAGCATATGCAGCTGTTCAGGTATTCTGTTCCTATGTTGTTTAGGGCTTTGTATGTATGCTTGAGAACTATGAATTGGCTGTGCTTGGGAATCAGGAGCCATTGGAGGTTCCTAAGGTGTGATGAGGTTGAGGCGTGAGAGATCCCTTATGAGTCTTGTGGTGGTATTTTGATGGTCAGTCATCTGAGTTGTTTGGAGATTCCCTACCAGCCATTGTTGCAGTAGTCAAGCTTGTTGGTGATGATTGCTTACTTGACATTCCATCTGGACAACCATGAAAGATCTTTCTCAGTATGCATAAGAAGTGGAAGCAGGAGGCACACACTGTAGTGACTTAAGCCATCGTGCTGTGCAAGTCGTCTAGGAATCCCTTCTTGGTCTTTGGGTGTAAGTGGTTCCAATGTCCACCAGGTGGAGTACCATGGGAAGGTCTTGCTGCTCAAGGCCTGTACTTTCGGATTTTAGAGTTGAGCTTCAGGCAGTTGGATCTCATCCAGTCTGCTAATATGGTCATGCAGTTGCTTCTGGTGGTGGTTGTCTTGTCCGTCAGGGAGAGGATAAGTTTTGAATGGTCGGTAGTTTGTGTATGAGTTGTTTGGAGCATCCAGACCAAACATTGGTGCAGCTCTCCAGTTTGTTCGCGATGATTGCTTACTTGACATTTCATCTGGAGTTCTGAGGTACCAGTTATAAGATCTTTAGCAGCATACATAGGATGTGGAATTGGGTGTCATCAGCAGATGACTGTGATGTCTTGTGATTGGATGATGTTGGCGAGTTTTATCATGTTTATGTTAAAAGGGTGAGGCTGGCGTGTCATCCCTGTGGGACTCAGCTTATCAGTTTATTGGCCTCTGTTGTGAAAGGTGGCAATCTGACCCTTTGGGTTCTTCCAGGAAGGAAGAAACAGTTCCAACTGAGAGCTAATTCTTGAATGCCGATCTTCTGGAACCACTGCTGAGGGTGTTGTGGGAGACTAAGTTGAAGGCTGCAGAGAGGTCAAGTGGGATGACAACTGCTGTTTCTCCTTCGTCCAGGATGATTAAGATGTGATTGGCAGTCCTGATGAGTGCTGTTTCTGTGCTGTGGTTCTTTCTGAATCTTGATTGAATGTTGTCTATAAGATGGTGAAGTTCAAGGCGGGCTGCAAGTTGTTTGTTCATGGCCTTGTCAATCACTTTGGCTGGATAACGGAGCAGGGAGATGAGTTGGAAGATGCTCAATTAATTTGGGTTAGCTGTGGGCTTCTTTAGAAGGGTATTGATTTCTGAAACATCCCATTCACCGGGAAAGTGGCAGAAGTGATGGAGTTGTTGATGATGTAGGTCAAGGAGGTGCTGCTTGGTGATGTACTCATGTTATAGATCTAGTGGGGTCATGGTTTCATTGGACCCCTGAGTAAATGGTCTGCACAATTGCTGTTGTCTGTTTCTGTTGAGGTTTGGCCATTCGGTCATTTGGCCTTCTTGGTCGATGGTGGGTAGGTCAGTGATGAGTTGTCTGAGGTTGGGTTGTTGTGCAAAGTTGCAGTAGATGTGTGCGATTTTGCTGTGTAAATAGTTGGATAGGTTGTTGCAGAGTTGTTGGTAGCCACCAATGTTGTTAACAGTGACTGAGGGCTAGGTGAAATCCTTGATGATCGAGAAAATCTCTGTGCAGCTGTTGGAGCTTCCTTCAAAGTGGGCCACTAGTGCTTTTTTCTTGTTGCCTGTTATTTACTGGTGATTATATCTGAGTGCAGCCTTTTGGGTAGTTCTGTCAGTGGTGTTGTGGCAGGCTCTTCATTTCCTTTGAAGCTGTTTATATTGTTGGTTGGTGTCTTGGAAATCTTCTGTGCACCAACTGAACTACATGTTGGAACTATTATGTTTGTTAGGTTTGATGGTACCAAAGGAGTCTGTGCAGTTCTTGATCCAGCTGTTTATGTTGTTGATGCCCTTGTAAAGGTTGTACGTGTGGTTAGGTTTATGCGTGCTGAGGGTGCTGAGGCAGTCTGCTTCTGTGATTTTGCCCCATCTGCAGCTTAGAACGCTTCTTAACCTGGCTGTGGTGTTGATTTGCGATGTGTTGCTTTGGAAGTGGATGTTGAAGTGGTCAGTCATGTGAGCGGTGTGGTGGAGTTGTATTTGATGCTGTTGCCAGCAGTGACAACTTGTTCCAATGTGTGAGCTGTGGTGTGTGTTGGTTGTACTATAAGTTGGGTCCGTCCGAAGTTGCTCAAGCATTCAAGGATTATTGTGAAGCAGGGGCATTTTGATCATCCAAGTGAAAGTTGAGGTCACCAAGGAGAATGTAGGCTCTGGAGTCGACGGTTACTAGAGCAATTAAGTCAGTGATGAGATTTTTAAAAGTGGGTCATGGTCTGTGCGGTTAATCAATGACAATTTTGTTCAGAATGAAGTTGTCAGAGATTTGCAGCTTGAAATGCACTGCTCCATGAATAGGGTGTAGTTCTCTGTGGATGTTGTAAAAGTGATGGATTCCTTGTGGATGATAGTGAGTCTTTCTCCTGACTTGGAAATATGGTCCTGTTGAGCGATCTTGTAGCCCACCGGGATTGCCGTGGCGATATTGTAAGCCGATGAGAGAAAGAGGGTGGATACTCAGCAGATCCCATATTTTGGTTGTGTGTTTGCTGAGTGATCTGTTTAGAGAAGCATGCATGCAAGTGGATATGGACGTGCGGGCTTCCTGTGACATGTGGGTGTAGGCATTGGTGGTGCTTGTGTGGCTTATGTTGATAACATTATTAGTATTTTATCTGGCACACTATTAGTGGGGGGATGAAGTCCTCTTGGCTCTTGAGCGTCCTTGAGGGCCAACTACCCATCCTATTACCTCCAGTACGACCCACAAAGCTGGATTGCTGAGAGGTCATCAGATGCCATTCCCCCTTTCTCAACCACTCTGCAAACATGCCTCCTGGATCACTACTGTTTAGGAGAAGAAGTCCACTTTAGTCCTCTGGCCCTCAGGAGTAAAGTGGAATTCATTCCACAACTGACAGCATGCCAAGAGGCTCATTTGCAGACTGATGGAGAAAGGGGATGTGGCCTCCAAGACCTATCAGTAATCCCACTGTCTGAAACTTACTGGAGGAACAGAAGGGGTTCCTGGACTCCAGAGATCATCAGTAACTCAGTAGACTTCCTCACTCAATTACCACTGTTCCACAAGGCATATTTGCAGAGTGATTGTGAAGGGGACATGGCCTCCGACAATTTGCTGTATATTATTTTTTCTATTTTTTAAAATGTCTTTAAAGGTAGAGGGCCAGTGGGACACCCCAAGTGGGCCAGGGTGTTTTACACTGACCCATTTCTTTTTCTTTCTCCACATTTTCTTGTGGGGCTTGGTTTAACCGTGTCCCAAAATGGCTGCCAATACTTCCTGGCCAACCAAATTTCAGTTGGGTTTCAGTAGGTTGTTGGATATTTTTTAAACGTAAATTTCTCTGACACTCATGCCTGCGCCTCATCCCTGGTGGTCCAGTGGGAGAACCTTGCTCTTCTGCTAGTCCGCTGTTGTCTGTCTCTGTTTTTTGTGCCCGGTTTCTGTTTTCTGTCTGACTTCTTGTTATTGTGCTTTTATATTTGGTATTTCCTGTATTGTATTGTATTTTCATCTGTATTCTGTATTTTCTGTGGCTCTGTCAAATTTTGGCCATTTTGCCTGTTTCTTGTACTTGTACCCTTGTCCTCCATGCCTGTTTTTGCAAGCTCTTTTCCGTCACTGCTGTCCCCCATGCCCCCCTGCTGTTTCCAGCTCCTGCCTCCAAGCTGCGCTTCCCTCCCCTATTTAATGGTGGCTGCTACTCGGGTGTGTGAGCAGGACTTCTGACCTTCTGGCCAGAGACCCTTCTCTCTCCCCCAGCAGTGCCGCCGTTGTGCCATTGCCTTGTGAAGGTAGGTGTTCAAGGCCCTCCTTCAAACAGGTTCCTGCATGTTCCTCATACCTGGTGGTCCAGTGGGAGAGCCTTGCTCTTCTGTTGTCTGTCTTTGTATTTTGTGCATGGTTTCTACCTGTCTTGTTGTTATGGTACCTTTACATTTGTTATTTTCTTTATTGTATTGTATCTTTATTCTGTATTTTCTATAGCTCTGTCTATTTTTGATCATTTTGCCTGTTTCTTGTACCTGTGCCCTTGTCCTCCGTGACCGTTTTCACTGCCCTTTCCTGCTGCTACTGTACCTGTGGCCCCTCCCCCTACTGTTTCACTCTGCTTCCTCCTAGCTGCGCTTCCCCCGTTCCCTATTTAAGTCGTGCCGAAGGCAAGCCCGTCTGTGCCCTTCCATGATCTGACCAGCACCAGGGACCCTGGATCTCCACCAACCCACTGCTACAACTCAGCGGCTCTCTTCACACTCAACCCCGGATGGAACAACAACTGCCAGCTGTCTATGCTGAACACTACCCAGAGCCCGTTAGCCTGCCGACACTGCCACCAAACCTTCACCACCCTCCGCACCCCCATGGCCACCCCAACCACAATGGACACCAGCACCCCCTAAGCCCTGAGGTGCATCCTCCTCAATGTGTGCTCCCTACACAGACATGCTGTAGAGATCTGGGACCTCCTCAACACCCTCTCGCCTGATGTCACCTTAGTCATGGAAACGTGGACTAACCTCACCTCTGCCCCGACATAGCCAGAGCCATCCCAGATGGATACAAGTTCCAGGTGAAGTACTGCCGCAACCACACAGGAGGAAGACTCGCCATCACAAAAATGAGTTTCCTCCGTCTTACCGCGTCCAGCAAGAGCGACTCCCTGCCCACCACCGAAAACCTCCATTTCCAGATCCAGACCAGCCCCAGAATGACCCTACATGGCAGCCTTACCTACAGACACCCCCGGATCTCAAACCGCATTTGCCACCACCATTGCTGATATCATTGCGCTCCACGCCATCACCTCCATGGATGACACACCCATTGGAGACCTCAACTTCTACCTCAACAACCTCAGCTACCCCAACTGCTCCACCCTCCTGGACAACCATTCCCACCCTCAGACTGAAACAACGAATCACCACCCCTACCCACAAAGTGGGACACACTCTTGATCCCATCTTTGCAGGAGGTAACAACATCCACTTCAGCCACACCATGCAAGCTCCTTGGACGGACCACCACTGTGTACACATCCACATTGACAAACCCACCGCCCCAAACCTGCACCCCGCATTCTGCAAAGGAACTGGAGCAAGATCACTGTAAAGCACCACAACTCCATCGTCAACCGCGATGCCCCCCCCTACATCAACCAACACCAACTCTGTAGTCAAAGACCATCATAGATGGATCACCAACAGCACAGACCAGCTCACCCCCCTACGCAACCCCAACAGACAATGCCCCAGGAAGGCCACTTGGTTCACCGTTGACCTTTAAGATTCCAGATGTACCTGCAGACATCTCAAGAAGCATTGGAGAAACAGCACAACTCTGGAGGACCGCACCACATACAAGAAAAACATGACAAAATACCACCATCTCATCAGACCTGCCAAAAGGACCTTTATCTGAAACAAAATCCACGCCAAAGACAGCAACTCCAAAGAAACCTTCAGCATCATCTAGGAATTCACCAAGTCCCCCAGCGAAGCCATGGACATCACACTGTCTAAGGACCTCTGTACCAAACTCAGCTCATACTTCCACCTGAAAATAACATCTCTCTACGACAACTTTAACTAACTGACTATGGACACAGAACTACCCACCCCCAGAAATGACAGCCAGCCCACCATCTCTTCCTGGACCCCAGTCACCACTGAAGACATTGCATCAAACAAGAAGGGCATTCACTCAGGAGCCCACACGGACCCCTGCCATCTGCACATCTTCCACAGAGTTGCCACCGCTATAGCACCTGAGCTATGACGAACCATCAATGCAACATTTGAAGCCGGCACATTCCCTGATGATTGGAAACATGCAGAAGTGAAGTCCCTCCTCAAGAAGCTCTCAGCAGATCCAATTGACCTCAAAATCTACCATCCCATCTCTCTCCTCCCTTTTGCGTCCAAAGTCACTGAGAAGATCGTCAATGTCCAACTAACAAAATTTATCGAAGAGAACTCTTTCCTGGTAACCCTCCCAATCCAGATTCTGCAGCAACCACACGATCAACAGCACCCTACTCTCCGCTACAGGCGATATCCGCACCCTCCTTGATCAAGGCCATGTCACGGCTCTGATCGTACTTGACCTCTCTGCAGCCTTCAACACCGTCTCCCACCGTACTCCCACCGCCAGACTCCTTGAATCCGGCATACAAGGAATCACCCTAAACTGGATCCGCTCTTTCCTGAGCAGCAGAACCCAAAGAGTCAGACTTTCCCCCTTCCTCTCCGTACCGACAGAGATCAACTGCTGAGTACGCCAAGGATCGCTACTCAACCCCGCACTCTTCAACATCTACATGGCCCCCCTTGCCGCCATGGTCAGACAGCATGGACACAGCATAGTATGCTATGCCGATGACACACAGCTTATCCTTTCACTCACTAAGGACCAGCTTCCAGGAAGGAATGAAGGACGTTGTGTCCTGGTGAGCAGCAGCTGCCTGAACCTCAACTTAGAGAAGATAGAAGTACTCATTCTCGGACCCTCCCCCTCTGCATGGGACAACACCTGGTGGCCCAATGCCCTCAGCAGCCCCTGATCACACACGGACCATGGCCGGAACCGCTGCATCATACTCAACTCTTCCCTCACCATGACCCGAGAGATCAATGGAGTCACCTCTGCCTGCTTCAAAACCCTCTGCAAGACCTTCAAATTGATCTCTAATGAATCAAAAAGACCTTCACCTATGCTCTCATAACCTGCATACTGGACTACGGAAATGCCCTCTACGCCGGGATCAACAAATCTCTGCTGCACAAGTTCCAGACCATACAGACCACAGCAGCCAGACTCATCCTCAGCATTTCTCGTCAAGTACACAGACATCACCCAACACCTACAAGACCTCTACTGGCTCCCTGTCGAGAAGACAGTAACCTTCAAGATACTCACCCACACCTACAAATGCCTCCACAACATTGGACCCCAATATCTTAACAAAAGAATCTCCTTCCATTTACCCAAGAGAAACCTCTGATCTGCCGGCCTCCCCCATGCTGAAACCCTGTGCATCCACAGAAACAGAATTGGTGTGGTGGGAGAGCCGTCTCCTACATTGCAGCAAACACCTGGAACGATCTCCAGATTCTTATCTGATGCACCCCTACTCTGCACATCGTCAGGCGAACCCTAAAGACCTGATTCTTTGACTGGAGCTGCATTCCCCCCTGCACCTTGAGACCCTCATGAGTAAGTAGCGCAGTTCATAATTCTCTGATTGATTGACTGATTGATTGACACCACTGAACAAATTTACACCCAATTGCAAAAAGCACACATTTTGGACTAACATAAAGCTTTCAGCCAAATTTTGTGTAAATTCATTCAGTTGTTCGGCTGAAGTCGCATTCAAAAAATGAAGACATTACATTGAGAAAATGCATTTTGAGACTTCCTTTTTTCTCGCCTCCCCCCCACTTGACGGACCACTCTGAATTTTTCAACATAGCAGCTGAACCAAAACGTTTTGTGAAAATCTTGTAAAGATTTGTCAAGCGGTGCTAAAGTTATTGTCAAAACAACAAACGCTTTTCCTATAGAGACCTTAGCCCTTTTTTATAACTCCCTACTGACCAGTAGGTAGTTATGGTTAGGATATTGGTTCTATTCAAAAAGCAATTTTTTTTTGCCATTATATTTGGCACTGTTTGATGAATCTTTGCGAACTTTTCAAAACGAATGCACCGCTCAGGTCATCTCCTGTCTTGAAAGTTTTGGGGTGATTCGTCAATTGGGGGATCAGAAAAAAGGGGGGGTCCCAAAATGCATTTTCTCCATGTTAATTTTCAAAGGAAAATATAGACAAGGCTACAGCCCAGACTGGTGAACGGAATTACACCAAATTTGGCAAAAAGGTAGCTCTTGGTTCAGAAAGCAACCTTTTTTTTAAATGGTGTAAATCCGTTCAGTAGTTCCTGAGAATTTAATATATTTAGAAATTTTAGTATCTGGTGATCATGACGGATTCGCGAGCCCTCCCGATCATGAGCTTGACTCTGATTGGCTGCCAACACTTCAAACTAGGAAGTGTTGGCAGCCATCTTGTGGCTCGATTGAACCGAACAAAAGGACAGAAAACATAACAAATTAGGATAAGGGTACAGGGTAAAAACACCCTGTCCCCCTAGACCTGCTCAGGGGGTTCAACAAAAACACTGAGGGACAAATTTCTTTTTTATAAATTAGCCGGTATTTGCGAATACCACCCATAAAAAAAAACAAAGCTCAGTCTATTCAATTTTTTAAATAAAGTGTGGGGGGCTTCTGCCACCCCGCACTGCCCCTTGGACCACCACCTCCCAGGGACATTCACTAACTAAAAGAAGGGAGTCTGTAGCAGACCCCATGGCCCTGGGAACCACCACGTCCCCATAGCTATAAACCTGGGGGGGCGTTTGGCCCTTCTTGGCCATGGGGACGCCACCTCCCTGGGCCAGCTAAGCAATGTCCCAGGGACATTGCAGTTTGCTATGGCAGGGCAGGAGCACTGCTCCCACCCTGCCCTAGCATGCAAACACCTGCTGTGATTCATGGAAGCGAGAGCAGGAAAACTGCTCTTTTTTCCATAAAGCGTAGCAGAATTGCTTTTGGGCAAATGGGGCTGCATATTTGCAGCTCCCTTTACCCAAAAGCAATGCGGGCTACCGCAGGAGTTGCGGAGTCAGCAAGGCCCACAGGGGCATTGGGGCTCCCCCCACGGTTCCCGACATTATGGCCAGGGCCTGCGGGATGGGGACCCAGGGGCTGAAATTGCCCCGGATAGGGGTCTCCACCCCTTATTCATTTTCTTTTTAAAATAAGGTCGGTCCCAGGGTTGGGGTCCCTGGAGCCAAAATTGGCCTCGGGAGGAAGGCCACGTTGCCCCCTCCAATATTTTTAAAAAAACGTCTGGGCAGGCTGGGGATGGGCCCCCAGGGCCAAATGTGGCCCAGCAAAGGGGGACCATGTGCCCCACTCCCTTAAAAGCATTTTGCTGGGCCCCGAGGGATGGGGTCCCTGGAGCTGAATTTGGCCTGTGGATAGGAGTCATGCAGCCCCATCCCTTTCAATATATAAAAATAAACAAAGGCCTTGCCCCCGTAATCAGCCTCGGATGGAGGCCTCTCGCCTCCTCCCTTTTGAATTTTAAAATAGGTATAATAAATTGATCAGGCCCCGGGGGATGGTGTCCCTGGGGCCTGAAACGGTCAACGAAAAGGGGGCAACACAGTCCCCCTTCCTGAAAGAAACTTAAACAAAAGAAAGCGCCTACTCTCCGTGGGCCCCTTCACCTCCCTGTACCACCCTGCAAATATGCATCCTGGCAGGCTATGGGATCATGGATGAAGTCCTCATCGCTACTGAGGGTCCCTAGGGGCCACCTAGCCCACCAGGTACCTCCAGTAAGCCCCACACCGTGGAATTGCTGAGAGTTGGCCTGAGGCCATGCCTCATTTTACAGCACTCTACACACATGCCTCTTGGCGCACTGGTGGTGGGGCACTGAGATTCCTTTGTTTCCGGAGGACCTCAGGACTGTAGTAGACTTCATCCCCCAAGCAGCAATGCACCAGGAGGGGAGTGACGTAAAAAGGGGCTGTGACCTAGGACCTCTCTCAGCCATCCAGCTGTGTGGGGCTTACTAGAGGTATAAGAAGGGCTAGTTGGCCCCCAGAGACCCTCAAGATAAAAGGGGACTTCATCTCCACCCAAGAGTGCACCAGGAAGCTTCTTTGCAGAGTGGTGGAGAAGTGGGGCATGGCCTGTGTCCACCTCGCTGCAATCCCACTGTGTGAGGCTTACTGGAGTTACCAGGTAGGCTAGTGGTCCGCAAGGACTCCCAGCATCAAAGGCGACTTCAATCCCCATCTAAGAGCACGCCAGGAAGCACGTTTGCAGAGTGATGGGCAAAGGGGGCGCAGCCTGCTATGAGAACCTGGCACTCTTGCTGTGTTGAACTTACTGGAGGTAACAGGAGGGGGAGTTGGCCCCCAAGGATACCCTTGGGGGCCAACTAGCCCTTGTGTTACCTCGATTAGGTCCCACACAGTGGGTCCGATAAGAGGTCATCGAAGACCATGTATGGCATGCATCCTTTCTCCACCACTCTGCAAATGCACCTCCTGGCACACTACTAGTTGGTGGAGGAAGTCCACTACAGTCCTGAGGGACTTTGGGTGCCAAAAATCCCTCCTGGTACCTGCTTTGATTCCTACACAGTGTACAGCAATTATATAGAGACGGAATATATGTTAGGGCGAGTAATTATTTGGTATGGTAATCTGTGTTGTGGAGTGATAACCTCAGGTTTAGTCTGCCTTTTTTCCTTTGAAGCTAAACTATAAACTCAATGAGACAAAAAAGAGAAGGAACTACTGAGGAGCACTTCTGGACCTAGTCAGAGGTATGAGCAGGGCCACTGGAATTATGTGACTGTTTGGCTGCACTGATTTTCACAGCCAAACAGTTGCATAATTACAGTGGGCCTGCTCATACCTCTGACTAGGTCCAGAAGTGCTCCAGCACCTTTGTTGCTTCTTTCTAAACTATTCATGACTCTTTCTGCACCTTCTTCCCTCTTTCTGTACCTCTCTTGCCTCTTTCTGAACTTCTCTTGCCTATTTCTGCACCTCAGTTGCTTTTTTTCTTCACTTGTTTTGCCTCCTTCTCCACCTCTTTTGCTTCTTTCTTCCCTTCTCTTGCCTCTTTCTGTACCCCTCTTGCCTCTTTCTGCATCCCTGTAGCTTCATTCTGTACTTCTCTTGCTTCTTTCTGTACATCTCTTGCTTCTGTATGTACCCCTCTTGCCTGTTTCTGCACCTCTCTTACCTCTTCCTGCACCTTTCTAGCCTCTTTCTGGACTTCTCCTCCCTCCTTCTGCATCTCTCTTGCCTCTTTCTACACCGTTGTTGCTTCTTTCCGCACTTCTCTTGTTTCTTTCTTCATTCTCATTCCCTTTTCCTGTACCTCTCTTGCCTCTTTGTACACATCTCCTGCCTCTTTCTGCAGTTCTCTTGCCTCTTTCTGTAACTCTTTTGCTTTGTTGTGTGCTTCTCTTGCCTCCTTCTGCACACCTCTTGCCGCTTTCTGCACTGCTCTTTCAAATGTCTACACCCTGTTGCCTGTTTCCGTACCCACTTCCCTCTTTCTGCACATTTCTTGTCTCTTTGCGCACCTCTCTGTTTCTCTATTTGCTTTGTGTACCTCTCTAGCCTCTTTCTTCACCTCTGTTGCTTAATGTTGTACTTCTCTTGACTATTTCTGCACCTATGCTGCCTCTTTCTGCACTTCTCTTGCTTCTGTCTGCACCTCTTTTGCTTCATTCTGGCTTCTGTGGTCTCCTTCGACACTCGTCTTCCCTCTTTCTATACCTCTCTTACCTCTTTCTGTACCCCTCCTATCTGTTTCTGCACTTCTGCTGCTTCTTTCTGCACTTCCCTTGCTTCTTTCTGGACCTCTATTGCTTCTTTCTACACCCATTTTGCCTCTTTCTGCACTCTTCTACCCTTTTACTGCACCTCTCTTCCCTCTTTCTGCAAATCTCTTGCCTCTTTCTACAGTTCTCCTGCCTCTTTCTGTACCTCTTTTGCTTCTTTTTGTGCTCCTCTTGCCTCTTTCTGCACCCCTCTTGCATCTTTCTGTACCCCTGTTAGTTCTTTCTGATCTGTTCTTGCTTCTTTCTGCATTGCTCCTGCAGATGTATGTGTCCTCTTGCCTCTTTCTACACCCCTCTTTCTGCACATTAATTGTCCTCTGTCTGCACCTCTGCTCCCTCTTTCTGTACCTCTTTTGCCTGTTTCTACAACTTTCTTGCCTCTTTCTGTAGTTCTCTTGCCTACTTCTGCACCTCTAATGCTTCTTTCTGCACTACTTTTGCCTCTTTCTGCATCCCTCATGCCTCTTTCTACACCTCTTTTGCTTCTTTCTGTACTTCTCTTGCTTCTTTCTGCACCACTATTGCCTCTTTATGCACCCTTCTTTCCCTTTTCTACACCTTTTTTGCCTCTTTCTGCACCCCTCCTATCTATTTCTGGACCTCCGTTGCATCTTTCTGCACTTCCCTTGCTTCTTTCTCGACCTCTATTGCTACTTTCTGCACCTCTCTTCCCGCACCCTTCTTCCCTTTTCCTGCACATCCCTTGCCTCTTTCTGCACAGCTCTTGCCTCTTTCTGTAGTTCTCTTGCCTCTCTTTGCACCTCTTTTACTTCTTTCTGCATTTCACTTGCCTCTTTCCGCACCCCTCTTGCCTGTTTCTGCATCTCTGTTGGTTCTTTCTGCACTGCTCTTGCTTCTTTTTGCACTGCTTTTGCAAATGTCTGCACACCGCTTGCCTCTTTCTGTAACCCTCTTCCATTTACCTGCACCTTTCTTGCCTGTCTGCACCCCTGTTCCCCTTTACTGTACCTCTTTTGCCTGTTTCTGTAGTTTATTTGCCTACTTCTGCACTTCTCTTTCCTCTTTCTGCACCTTTGCAGCTCTTTCAGCACTTCTCTAGCTTATTTCTGCACCCCTATTGTCTCTTTCTGTACTTGTCTTCCCTCTTTGTGCACCTCTCTTGTCTCTTTATGTACCTCTCTTGCCTCTTCCTGCACTGCTGTTCACTTTTCGTTATACCTCTCTTGCCTGTTTCTTCAACTCTCTTGCCTGCTGTACTTCTGTTGCCTCTTTCTGCACCTCTGTTGCTTCTTTATGCACTTCTCTTGCCTCTTTGCAATTCTGTTCTTTCTTTCTGTACTTCTCTTTCCTCTTTCTTCATTTCTGTTACTTCTGTCTGCACTTTTCCTCGCCTCTTTCTGCACCTCTGTTGCTTCTCTCAGCACTTTTATTACCTCTTTCTGCACCTCTCTTGCCTCTTTATGTACCTCCATTGTCTATTTCTGCACTTCCCTTGCCTCATTATGCACCTTTGTTGCTTCTTTATGCATTTCCATGGCTTTTTTCGCCACCTCTCATGCTTCTTTTTACACCCCTGTTGATTGTTTCTGCACTCATCTTCCCTCTTTCTGCACCTCTCTTATCTTTTTCTGCACCTCTCTTGTCTCTTCGTGAACCTATTTTTCCTCTTCCTGTTCTTCTCTTACCTCTTTCTGCCTTTCTGTTCCTTCTGTCTGTACTTCTCTTGCCTCTTCACCTCTGTTTCTTCTTTCACCACTTTTCTTTCCTCTTGCACCCCTATTCCCTCTTTCTGTACCTCTCTTGCCTCTTCCTGCACTGCTGTTCCCTTTTCTCTGTCCCTCTTTTTTGCCTTCTACTGCACCCCTCTTGTCTGTTTCTGCATCTCACATGTGTATTTTTATACCTCTCTTGCTTCTTTCTGCACTTCCCTTGCCTGTTTCTGCACCTCACTTGCCTTTTTATGAACCTCTCTTGTTTCTTACTGCAACCCTCTTGTTTCTATCATCAATTCTCTTGCTTCTTCCTGCACCTCTGTTGCTTCTTTCAGTACTTTTTTGCTGTTTCTTTACCTCTCTTACCTATGTCTGCCCCACTGTTGCTTCTTTCTGTACATTCATTACCTCTTTCTACACTTCTCCTGCTTCTTTCTGTATTTCCTTTGCTTCTTTCTGTACATTTCTTGCTTCTTTCTGCTCCTCAATTGCCTCTTTCCGTACCTCTCTTGCCTCTTTCTGCATCCCTGTAGCTTCATTCTGTACTTCTCTTGCTTCTTTCTGTACCTCTCTTGCTTCTGTATGTACCCCTCTTGCCTGTTTCTGCACCTCTCTTACCTCTGTCCTGCACCTTTCTAGCCACTTTCTGTACTTCTCTTCCCTCCTTCTGCCTCTCTCTTGCCTCTTTCTACACCTTTGTTGCTTCTTTCTGCACTTCTCTTGTTTCTTTCTTCATTCTTATTCCCTTTTCCTGTACCTCTCTTGCCTCTTTGTACACATCTCCTGCCTCTTTCTGTAGTTCTCTTGCCTCTTTCTGTAACTCTTTTGCTTTGTTGTGTGCTTCTCTTGCCTCCTTCTGCACACCTCTTGCCGCTTTCTGCACTGCTCTTTAAAATGTCTACACCCTGTTGCCTGTTTCCGTACCCACTACCCTCTTTCTGCACATTTCTGGTCTCTTTGCGCACCTCTCTGTCTCTCTATTTGCTTTGTGTACCTCTCTAGCCTCTTTCTTCACCTCTGTTGCTTAATGTTGTACTTCTCTTGACTATTTCTGAACCTATGCTGCCTCTTTCTGCACTTCTCTTGCTTCTGTCTGCACCTCTTTTGCTTCTTTCTGACTTCTGTGGTCTCCTTCTACACTCGTCTTCTCTCTTTCTATACCTCTCTTACCTCTTACTCTACCCCTCCTATCTGTTTCTGCACTTCTGCTGCTTCTTTCTGCACTTCCCTTGCTTCTTTATGGACCTCAATTGCTTCTTTCTGCACCCATTTTGCCTCGTTCTGCACTCTTCTACCCTTTTACTGCACCTCTCTTGCCTCTTTCTGCAAATCTCTTGCCTCTTTCTGCAGTTCTCTTGCCTCTTTCTGCACCCCTCTTGCATCTTTCTGTACCTCTGTTAGTTCTTTCTGATCTGTTCTTGCTTCTTTCTGCACTGCTCCTGCAAATGTATGTGTCCTCTTTCCTCTTTCTAAACCCCTATTTCTGCACATTAATTGCCACTGTCTATACCTCTGCTCCCTCTTTCTGTACCTCTTTTGCCTGTTTCTACAACTTTCTTGCCTCTTTCTGTAGTTCTCTTGACTACTTCTGCACCTCTTATGCTTCTTTCTGCACTACTTTTGCCTCTTTCTGCATCCCTAATGCCTCTTTCTACACCTCTTTTGCTTCTTTCTGTACTTCTCTTGCTTCTTTCTAGACCACTATTGCCTCTTTCTGTACCCCTCTTTCCCCTTTCTACACCTTTTTTGCCTCTTTCTGCACCCCTCTTATCTATTTCTGGACCTCCGTTGCATCTTTCGGCACTTCCCTTGCTTCTTTCTCGACCTCTATTGCTACTTTCTGCACCTCTCTTCCCGCACCCTTCTTCCCTTTCCTGCACCTCTCTTGCCTCTTTCTGCACAGCTCTTGCCTCTTTCTGTAGTTCTCTTGCCTTTTTATTGCACCTCTTTTGCTTCTTTCTGCATTTCACTTGCCTCTTTCTGCATCCCTCTTGCCTGTTTCTGCATCTCTGTTAGTTCTTTCTGCACTGCTCTTGCTTCATTTTTGCACTGCTCTTGCAAATGTCTGCACACCGCTTGCCTCTTTCTGTACCCCTCTTCCAGTTTCCTGCACCTTTATTGCCTGTCTGCACCCCTGTTCCCCTTTACTGTACCTCTTTTGCCTGTTTCTGTAGTTTGTTTGCCTACTTCTGCACTTCTCTTTCCTCTTTCTGCACCTTTGCAGCTCTTTCAGCACTTCTCTAGCTTCTTTCTGCACCCCTTTTGTCTCTTTCTGTACTTGTCTTCCCTCTTTGTGCACCTCTCTTGTCTCTTTATGTACCTCTCTTGCCTCTTCCTGCACTGCTGTTCACTTTTCGTTATACCTCTCTTGCCTGTTTCTGCAACTCTCTTGCCTGCTGCACTTCTGTTGCCTCTTTCTGCACCTCTGTTGCTTCTTTCTGCACTTATCTTACCTCTTTGCAATTCTGTTCTTTCTTTCTGTACTTCTCTTTCCTCTTTCTTCATTTCTGTTACTTCTGTCTGCACTTTTCCTCGCCTCTTTCTGGACCTCTGTTGCTTCTCTCAGCACTTTTCTTACCTCTTTCTGCGCCCCTCCTGCCTCTTTTAGCACCTCTGTTCTTTTTGCTCTATTCTAGCTTCTTTCTGTATCGCTCTTTCTTCTTTCTGCACACCTCTTGCTTCTTTCTGCACCCATCTGCCCTCTTTCTGCACCTCTCTTGCCTCTTTATGTACCTCTATTGTCTATTTCTGCACTTCCCTTGCCTCATTATGCACCTTTGTTGCTTCTTTATGCACTTCCCTGGCTTTTTTCGCCACCTCTCATGCTTCTTTTTACACCCCTGTTGTTTCTTTCTGCACTCATCTTCCCTCTTTCTGCACCTCTCTTATCTTTTTATGCACCTCTCTTGTCTCTTCTTGAACCTATTTTTCCTCTTCCTGTGCTTCTCTTACCTCTTTCTGCCTTTCAGTTCCTTCTGTCTGTACTTCTCTTGCCTCTTCACCTCAGTTTCTTCTTTCACCACTTTTCTTTCCTCTTGCACCCCTATTCCCTCTTTCTGTACCTCTCTTGCCTCTTCCTGCACTGCTGTTCCCTTTTCTCTGTCCCTCTCTTGCCTGTTTCTGTAACTCTCTGGACTCTCTGCAGTTCTCGTACCTCCTTCTGCACATCTGTTGCTTCTTTTTTACTTCTTTTGCCTTCTACTGCACCCCTCTTGTCTGTTTCTGCATCTCACATGTGTATTTTTACACCTCTCTTGCTTCTTTCTGCACTTCTCTTGCCTGTTTCTGCACCTCACTTGCCTTTTTATGAACCTCTCTTGTTTCTTACTGCAACCCTCTTGTTTTTATCATCAATTCTCTTGCTTCTTCCTGCACCTCTGTTGCTTCTTTCAGCACTTATTTTGCTGTTTCATCACCTCTCTTACCTATGTCTGCCCCACTGCTGCTTCTTTCTGTACATTCCTTACCTCTTTCTACACTTCTCCTGCCTCTTTCTGTATTTCCTTTGCTTCTTTCTGTACCTTTCTTGCTTCTTTCCACTCCTCATTTGCCTCTTTCTGTACCTCTCTTGCCTCTTTCTGCAACTTACTTGCTTCTTTCTGCACTTATCTCATGTTATTTTTTTTTTAGTTATTCATAAAGTTTTACATAGATTAAACAAGATCCCGAAGGATATCAGAGCACTTTCCAAAGGAAGGAAGGGGGGACATGAATCCAATAACGCCAACAGGATCAGATTACACAACAGGAATACATGCATAAGTACAGACAAATAATCGCAAAAATCTCGAACAAATGAATCAAGGAGAGTAGTACCATAAACGGGTATGTAGCAGACTACGAAGGGCATACACACTGCGGAAAAGAAGAGCATAGATCCAATATTGACATTAAGTAGTTTCCCAAATAAGAGAGTCAAGGAGAGTAATACGATAAGCACGAATATAACGTGCAACGAAAGAGGACACACAAAGCGGTAAAGAAGGGCAGCATCACTTGAGGGTACAATGGTTGTAGGAACAATTATTTTGAGCAAATGATCCTGGGCCAAGTTAAGGTAAATATTTGCTCATTAAGAATCTTTAGGCTTCCAGTTTGAAAGCAGTCTTTGAGGAGAGGCTGTGTACTTCCATTGGAAGAGAGTTCCAAATCCTTGGGGCAGTGGTAGAGAAGGCTCGGAGACAGGTTCTCTTTTTGCTAAGGATGGGTGGTTTCAGGAGGAGAGTGATAGCGCTTCTTGAAGCTCTCCCATCGCAGAATAATTCAAGCTTTTGCGCTAGGTATCGGGGAATTTTTAAATGCAGGGCTGTGTGTGCTAGAACAGCAAACTTTAAATGAATTTGAGCTTCACAGGCCAACCATTTTACACATTTTAGGATTGGGGATATGTGCTCACGTCGTTTGGTATAAGTGACCAGTCTAGCCTCAGTGTTCAGTGATGCCCTTCGAGGAGCTAGAGTGTACTTGAGAAAACCATAGAGAGTAGCACTGCTGAAGTACAAGCTCAGCAGGATCAGTGCTTGTACCACCTGCTTGAAGTCCTTTTGTGAAAGGAATGGCTTTTTGTTTCTGAGTGTCCTCATCAAGAAATTAGCTCCCTTGAGATTTTCAAATAGAGTTGTGTGTCATCCATGCACATATGGAAGAGAATGTTCATGGAATTTAGTAAGTTAGCTGGAGGTTCTAAGAAAAGGTTGAAGAGGATAGGAGATAGGGCGGACCCTTATGGGACTCCCATGAGTACTGGAGAGGGAGTAGTTTGCCTTGATTCTTTGTGATCTGTGGCTTTGTAATGCACCTCTCTTGTTTCTTTCTGCAATTGTCTTGTCTCTTTCATCACTTCTCTGGCTTGTTTCTACACCTCTGTTGTTTCAATCAGCACTTCTCTGGCCTCTTTCTGCACTTTTCCTACCTCTGACTGTACCTCTGTTTCCCCTTTCTGGACCTCACCTGCTACTTTCTGCGCCACTATGGCCTCTCTCTGCACCCTTGTTCCCTCTCTCTGTACCAATCTTGCCTCTGTGTGCATAACAGTTCCCTCTTTCTGCACCTCTCCTGCCTGTGTCTGCATGTTTTTTGCCTTTTTCTGTACTTCTCTTACCTCATTTTGCACCTCTGTTGCTTGTTTCCGCACCCCTCTTGCCTCTCTGCACCACTGTTGCCTCTTTTTGTACTTTTCTTGCCTCTTTTTGCACCACTCTTGCTTCTTTCTGCACCCCTGTTCCCTTTTTCTGTCCCTCTACTGCTTGTTTCTGCAACTCTCTTGCCTCTCTGCAGTTCTCTTGCCTCCTTCTGCACCCCTGTGGCTTCTTTCTGACTTCTCAAGCTTCTTTCTGGACCTCTAATGCTTCTTTCTGTACCCCTCTTCCCACACCCTTCTTCCAATTTACGGCACCTCTCTGGCCTCTTTCTGCTGTTCTCTTGCCTCTTTCTGTGCCTCGTTTGCTTCTTTCTGCACTTCTCTTGCCTCTTTTTGCACCCCTCTTGCCTCTTTCTGCACCTCTGTTGGTTCTTTCTGCCTTGCTCGTTTGCTTCTTTCTGCACTTCTCTTGCCTCTTTTTGCACCCCTCCTGCCTCTTTCTGCACCTCTGTTTGTTCTTTCTGCCTTGCTCCTCCAAATGTCTATACCCCTTTTACCTCTTTCTGCACCCCTCTTCCCTCTTCATGTACCTTTCTTGCCTCTGTCTACACCCCATTCCCTCTTTCTGCAGCACTTCTTCTGCCTCTTTCTGCACCTTTGTTGCTTTTTTCAGCACCTTACTTGATTCTTTTTGCACCCCAGCTGTCTCTTTCTGTACTTGTCTTCCCTCTTTCAGCACCTCACTTATCTCTTTGTGCACCTCGCTTGTCTCTTTTTGCACTTATCTATACCTCCTGAAACTTCTGTTGTCTCTTTCTGCATCTATGTTGCTTCTTCATGCACTTTTCTTGTATCATGCCTATTTATTCATTTATGTTGCTTCTTTCTGCACTTCTCTTGCTTCTTTCTGCATTTCTGTTCCTTCCGTCTGTACATTTCTGGCCTCTTTCTGCAACTCCATTGTTTCTTTCAGCTCTTTTCTTGCCTCTTTCTGCACCCCTCTTGCCTCTTTCTGTACCTCCATTGCTTCTTTCAACACTTTTCTTGTCTCTTTCGGCACCCCTCTTGTCTCTTTCTGTACCTCTGTTACTTCTTTCTGTTCTTCTCTTGCTTCTTTCAGTGCTGCTCTTTCTTGTTTTGGCAACCCGTTGCTCGTTGCTGCACCCCTGTTGCCTCTTTCTGAATCTCTTTTGCTTTTTTCTGCATGTCTCTTGCCTCTTTGCATTTCTGTTGTTTCTTTCTGCACTTATCTTGCCTCTATCTGCATTTCCTTCCTTCTTTCTGCACTTTTTTGACCTCTTTCTGCACCACCCTTGCTTCTTTATGCACCCCTCTTGCTTCTTTCTGCACATCTGCCTTCTTTATGCACATCTCTTGCCTCTTTATGTACCTTTCTTGTCAATTTCTGCACATATCTTGCCTCTTTCTGCACTTCTCTTGCCTATTTATGCACCTTTGTTGCTTCTTTATGCACTTCCTTTGCTTTTTTATACACCTCTATTGCTTCTTTCTGCACCCCTGTTGTTTCTTTCTACACTCATCTTCCCTCTATCTGCACCTCTCTTGTCTCTTTCTGCACCTCTCTTGTCTCTTCATGAACCTATCTTTCCTCTTTCTGTGCTTCTCTTGCCTCTTTCTGCATTTCTGCTCCTTCTTTCTGTAGTTCACTTGCCTCTTTCTTCAACTCTGTTTCTTCTTTCATCACTTTGCTTACCTCTTTCTGCACCTCTCTTTCCTCTTTCTGTACCTGTCTTGGCTCTTCCTGCATTGCTGTTCCCTATTCTCTGTACCTTTCTTGCCTCTTTCTGTAACTCTCTTGCCTCTCTGCAGTTCTCTTGCCTCCTTGTGAACATCTGTTGCTTTTTTTGACTGCTCTTGCATCTTTCTACACCCTTCTTGTCTATTTCTGTACCAAACTTGCCTCTTTCTGAACTTCTCTTGCATTGTTCTGCACCCCTCTTGTTTCTTTTGCAACTCTTTTGTCTCTTTCATTACTTCTCTGGCTTGATTTTACACCTCTGCTGCTTCTTTTAGCACTTCTCTTGCATCTTTCTGTACTTTTACTACCTCTTTCTGCATCTATGTTGCCTCTTTCCGCAACTCACTTGCTACTTTCTGTACCACAATGGCCTCTTTCTGTACCCTTGTTATTTCTTTATGTACCACTCTTGCCTATTTTTGTACCCCAGTTCCCTCTTTCTGCACCTATGCTGCCTGTGTCTGCATGTCTCTTGCCTTTTTCTGAACTTCTCTTTCCTCATTCTGTACCTATGTTGCTTCTTTCTGTACTTCTCTTGCCTTTTTCTGCACCCCTCCAGCCTCTTTCTGCATCTCTGTTGCTTCTTTCTGCACTTCTCTTGCTTCTTTCTGTACCTCCCTTGCTTCTTTCTTTACCCTCTTACCTCTTCCTATATTCTACTTCCTCTCTGTATATCTCCCATGCTTCTTTCTGTACCCCTCTTTCCTCTTCCTGTACCCTCTTGCCTCATTCTTCACCACTGTTACATCTTTCTGCACTTATCTTGCATTGTGCTGCACCTCTCTTGTTTCTTTCTGCAACTCTCTTCTCCTTCATCACTTTTCTGGCTTCTTTATACACCTCTGTTGCTTCTTTCATCCCTTCTCTTGCCTCTTTGTATATCCCTGTTTCCTCTTTCTGCACCTCTGTTGCTTCTTTCTGAACTTCTTTTGCCTCTTGTTTCACTCCTCTGCCTCTTTTTGCATCTCTGTTGCTTCTTTCTGTACCTCTTTTGCTTCTTTCTGTACCACTCCTACCTCTTTCTGCACCCTTCTTCCCTCTGTGCACACCTCTCTTTCGTCTTTATGCACTTATCTTGCCTTTTTCTGTACCCCCTTGCCTCTTTCTGTACCACTTTTGCTTCTTTCTGCACTTCGCTTTCCTCTTTCTGTACCTCTTTTGCCTCTTTATGCACCCCTGCTCCCTTTTTCTGTACCTCTCTTGCCTGATTCTACAACTCTCTTGTCTCTCTGCAGTTCTATTGCCTTCTTCTGCACCCCTGTTACTTCTTTCTGACTTCTCTTGCTTCTTTCTGGACCTGTAATGCTTCTTTCTGCACCCCTCTTCCCGCACCCTCCTTCCCTTTTCTTGCACCTCTCTTGCCTCTTTCTGCACCTCTCTTGCCTCTTCCTGCACTGCTGTTCCCTTTTCTCTGTACCTCTCTTGCCTGTTTCTGCAACTCTCTTGCCTCTCTGCAGTTTTCTTGCCTCCTTCTGCACATGTGTTGCTTCTTTTTGACTTTTCTTGCCTCTGTCTGCACCCCTCTTGTCTGTTTCTGTACCTCACTTGAATCTTTTTATACCTCTCTTGCCTCTTTCTGTACTACTGTTGCTTGTTTCTGAACTTCCCTTACCTCTTTCTGCACCTCTCTTGCCTCTTGCTACTCCCCTGTTCCCTTTTTCTCTACCTCTCTTGCCTGTAACTGCAATTCTCTTGACTCTCTGCAGTTCTATTGTCTCCTTCTGTACCTCTGTTGCTTCTTTCTGACTTGTCTTGCCTCTTTCTGCACATATCTTGCCTGTTTCTGCACCTCAGTTGCCTCTTTCTACATTTCACTTGCTACTTTCTGCACTTCTCTTGCCTTGCTCTGCACCTCTCTTGTTTCTTTCTCCAACTCTCTTTGTTCTTTCATCAATCTGATTGCCTCTTTCTGTATGTCTGTTGCTTCTTTCTGCACTCTCTTGCTAATTTCTATACCTCTTTTGCTTCTTTCTGAACCCCTCATACCTCGTTATGTACCCTTCTACACTCTTTGTGCAGGGTAAAAGGGCTAAAGGGGTACATAAAGAGGCAAGAAAGGTGTCTCTTGCCTCTTTCTGTACCCCTTTAGCCTCTTGCTGCACTCTTGCTTTCCCCACAAAGCCAGACCAGCAGAGAAGGTAAAACCCAGCATGTGCATCCCAGGAAGGCCTCAGTGATGGAGGGCTGTTAACTCTGGACCAAGACTGGTCTGGTGAGAGTGCCTGGCTTTATTTACCAGATTCACTGGGGCCTGATTCGTCGACCGGGAAGAGTCTTTCGTATCCCAAGTCCTGTGGGCACTACGTTAAATCCTGGCCCCCACCCCCATGCTGACTATGTGCGCCCTTCCTAAGGAGGGGTTTGGATTCCTTTTCTGCAATTTTGTGTCACACGCACTAGCTCTACTAGCAAGTATCCTCCAGTTGTACAGTGAATCCTAGTTGCTTTCACCTTCAGCCGCAGTGCCCCAGATTCACAGCCAGCTGCCCCTTTTCAATCCAGCATATGGGGAACCCAGTGAGCTCTCTCCGCTGTTGTTTACAGTGTGTGTGCCCTCCAGCTCCCTTATTGGGCCATATCTGGGGGGCACTGATAAGCTGTAGTCTGCGGAGGTGCTTCTCCCTAACGTAAACGTGTACTAAATGCACTGATGTTATGCTGTTTGTCATTTTCATTCTTGCATTATCCAGGATAACAGGTACTATCTCAGTATTTACATAATATGCATAGTATTTATGAATCCTGTCATTTTAGTATTATTAACAGCACAATATACTGTATATATTTTCATGTAATCATGTGTGGAGTTTCTTTGGTGCTGTATTCATTGTGTTTCTGTGTGAGTGTGTTGCGCAAATGCTTTACACTTTGCCGCTGATAATAGGCCTGATTGCTGTGTGCCAATCTACCAGAGGGTGAGCACATGTTGGGCCCGATTCACAGAATGAACTTCAGACTCAATCCTAAACTTACTACTATTTTGGTATTCACAGAATGTACTTACTACTTTTGGCATTCACAGAATGAACTTACTACTTTTGGTATTCACAGAAGTTAGGATTTTGTCTTAAGTTTGTCTTACGACAGACTTAAGACAAAATCCTAACTTCTGTGAATACCAAAAGTACTAAGTTCATTCTGTGAATGCCAAAAGTAGTAAGTACATTCTGTGAATACCAAAATAGTAGTACGTTTAGGATTGAGTCTTAAGTTCATTCTGTGAATCGGGCCAGTAATCTTTGGTTTGGAACTGGCTTGCCCTGACTAAAGTGTTCGGTTCTCCCTGAATTGGGTGCCTGCCGTAGCCAACTAGACACTCAATTTCTAACAAAGCCTTATTGTGATTGCTTTATAAATATCACAATTTTGTAAAGGTTGCTTTAATTTGCATTCCTTACTCATTTTTTTAATGAATTCCTATATCAACCTCCCATGTCTCTTTGTGCGCCTGGTCATAATTATAGGAATGTGCTACACTACAATGGGTGCAATTGTTGGCAAACTAAACTAAGATGCCCCCACATCAAAATAGTATGCCCCATTTTCCCATGAAATGGAGTGCAGAGCAGATCTTGTTTATAAAGACATTGAAGGTAGCAGACTACTGAACATATTGTAGGGTAAGTACTGTGAGTGCATATGTATCAGATGATGAATACTTGATCATAAAGAAATGAATTGCAGTGCATATTTATATGGAGATTAGAGAAGTTAGTTGCTAGTGGTTAGGGGAAATGATAAAGTCTTTGCAACTTTCAGGAGGATTTCTAATTGTATTTAATGTCCAAGGAGCTCATGTACAAAGGGCCTGATTCACAAAAGAAATCTGAGCTCAAATCCTAACTTTACGCATTTTGGTATTCACCGAAGGCATTTAGGAGTACTAAAGTTAGGACTTTGTCTCAGTCAATCTTGAGTTTGGAAGTTAAACTTTAGACAAACTTAAGTTTAACTGAGACAAAATCCTAACTTTACTACTAGGATGTTGAATCAGTTAAACTAAAGTTTGTCTTAAGTTTAACTTAAGACAAACATTTAGTTTTAACTGAGACAAAATCCTAACTTTAATAGTCCTTCATGCCTTCTGTGAATACTGAAAGTCATAAAGTTAGGATTTTGTCTCAGATTACTTTTGTGAATCAGGCCCAAATTGTTTTACCAGTTGCAAACCATCAGATTTGGTAAATATGAGAGTTTGCAATCTCAAAACTGCATTTTCAAATGTACAAACCCCAAATTATGACTTGGAAAAGGTTTTTCGAATCATTAAATGCATTTAGGAAACAATAATGAATCAGTATTTGTAACAGGCATGTTTAGTGCCTGCCTTCCATATACTGTTACTCATGGTATGTATTAATGTATTGCGAGGAAAATCTGATTGCAAAACATGAATATTTTACCACCAACTCCAAGAATGTAAATGTAAATGTGGGTGTACTTGTAAAGCGCAATGTGACTCCAAGGAGTATCCTGGCACTGAAGACCGCTGGGGAACCCATCCTGGTTTTCCCTGTGAGATGGTCCCTTTCTGGGTATCTCCAAGTTGAAACCAGGCATCCCCGGCGTCTGTGGGGGGCCGCTGTAGAGATGAGGTAAGCTTAATGCCCAGAGTTGCCGAGTGTGTTCCCTGGTTAGAGTAGGCACCGAGGCGAGAATTATCGAGTCCGTTTGATACTGGTCCACGACCCTGCCGCATCGGGAATTGAACCCTGGTCCCGGGCAGTTCTCTGCTTACGGGTCTGCCGCCTCTAACCAGTGAGCCACACCACTCCTTAACCCCTTCGATGCTCATGACGAGCTCAGCTCAGCTCGTCATGAGGCACAGTGGAGCTGTGCTGATGACGAGCTGAGCTCGTCATGAACAATGGGATTTCCAACAAGTCAGCACCGGAGGAAAATATCTCTAGCAGCGATGGTAATAATTGTAATTATTTTAATTCCATGCGGTCCTTCTCCTAAAAAGGTTTGTGGATTTGTATAATGTATAGTTTTTATTAAACACATCCTGTTTTCCTTTAAGGAAAACTGGTTGGATTCTAAAAAAAAGATTGGTATTTGTAAAAGCAATCATGGACCTGCTGGTCTACTGACCCCAGCAGATCACAATCCCTGTGACTGTGGCCTGTTCACTTTATAACACTAATTCACATGCTGGCATAAGAAAATCTTGGTACACATGGGCTACTTCGAGTGTGATAGATTTCTTGTAATAATAAAGGAAAGTAAACTTTATTAGCTTCAGTGAGTTTGGCAAACATGGTACTTTTGCATTTATAGCTCTCACAAGAAATATACCTGTAGGAACTCTGTCTCATAATTTCTGATAGAACATCATTTTTGCAAATTCATGCATTCATTTTCTACATGCCATCCCGGTTTGTTTCTTGCAGTGAAGCTCTACGAATTGGCTAGATTGCATCACGCATAAAGTAAATTCACAGCATTTGGAATGAAACCACGCCAATGCTACATTTCTATGATGTGTCACATCATTCTAGAATGCAAGGCGTTTAGCACTCTATGGAAATGAGTCATAATCTAAAAAAATGGGTAAGCTGTACTTTCATTGGTTTATATCATTAAAACTATAAACTGAAAAATGGAACAAACTCAGTTTGTGCTTCATATTTTTATCAATCAAAGCATATACAATAAGGATATCTATACAGCATACCCAGTGACAGCTGATGACTTCTTAAAGTGGGGGATGGGTGTAAAAGTTAGTAGTGAGTTACACTTACTGGGGAAGTTTGACTGATATAGGTGAGGTTCGGGGGACTTTTCTCCTTGAAACAATATTGAAAAAAGTGGGACAAATGTTAAAGCTAAATATGATAATGAAAAAATAACAAGATTTACTAAGCAGTACTGACGGTGTAGTCCTGAAACATTTAGAACCTGAAAAAGTGCCCCCATGTCTTGCAGTATTACATTATTTTATAAGATTTTGGGGCATATTATCAAGGGGGTTTATCTCCACTTTTTTGGCTTTAAAATCCGAGAAAGCGAAGCTAAAATTATCTCCCTATTACCTAGCTGTCGCCAACACCAGTTAGCGACAGCTAGCAGGAGATAGCGACCATCTTGGGCCCCGCTTTGCATGTCAGTGATATTTATCACTAATGACATGCAAAGTGGGCGTGCCAAGATGTTAGCGACTGGAAACAGTCGCTAACATCGCTATCTCCTATTACCAACTTTTGGAGATATCCGCGCTAAGCGCGAATATCTCCAAAAGCTAACACCTGCCCCTGAGCAGTTCTTAGCCATGTTATCCAATTATAGGTGAATAACATGGCGAAGAGCATTAGCTCGGTAATGCATGAATATCGCTGACTTTTCAGCGATATTCATGCATATCGGCCGATTTTTATTGCTTAGTAGATAAACCTTGATAATAGCAAGGTTCCTAAGCGATAAAAATCGCCGCAGCTCGGCAATAAAAATATCGCCGCTAAACCAACATACCGATAATTATCGCGAGTTGTTGGTAATATGCCCCTCTGTACTTTGCATGTTGTACAGTGTCAGAACTAATTTGTTCTCTACCTGCACAAATGGCTTCTCTGCCATGGATCATATGTTGCAGGTCTCCTCGCCTAATTGACTGGAAGGATAGATACATATAATGACTTTCAACTCCTATGTGGCATTTTTTGTAATGAATCCAATTAAACTTATTTTATATTGAAGAATAGTTCTGTTGACAATACATAGCCTGATATAAATTATTGAAGTAGTATTTAATTAAAGCTTTTGCCAATCGCATGCTTCAAATCAAAATGTGTTTCTTTCTCTCGAATTCTAGATGCCCGAGAGGGAAAGTGAAGGTTTTAAGTTACCAGCATGTGCACAATTCATTGCATATTACACTTTTCAATCTCAAAAAGAAAGGCAGTAGAAGAACAATAAATCAATAAATAGACAAGCACATTCAAAGCCAATAGGTAGGGTGATGGCGTCAGAATTTTGGCAATTTGTGTTTGGGTTTGTCATTGTTTTTGCAAACCTTTATTGTTTGGGAAGCTTTGAGGCCCTTATCAATGTAAAATAAAATATTGGGTAAGGGAAAAAAAAAGATTTTGCTGCATAAAGCACCTATATTACCATAGTACTCCCTGGCACTAATGGGAACTGCTTTGTGTGTGGATGTGCTCCGTGCGAAAGCGGGGCATGCTGTAACTCGTAGTGCCAGGCTGAAGTGGGCTGATGCATTGTCCCTTAACAAATGTGAATGACAAAGCACATACCACTCGGTGAAGTCTGGCTGGAGAGCCCTATTAGTAATTATTGGCATTATATATGAACATTAAGAATAACGATTTACAAATAGTAATGTTTACTGGATTGCTATTTGGCAAACACTTTTCTTAATTAACTAAACTTTAAATGTGAAATGCAGAGTTCCTAGTGTTGCAAATCACATACTTCTTAAATATCAATGAAGGTGTTTACTGTTTGTGACCCAAAAGGAATTATAGCCTTCATAGGGATAGTGGCCTGGTGGGGCAGGCAAACATATCTCTGATTGCTTGTAAATAAAACAATCTTTTGCTTTGAAAGGCAGCCTGTTTTCCTTAAAGGAAGAGGGCATGTGTTTCAAAAGAAAAACAAGGCCAAGAATGAATTTGCTTGTTAACAGTATGCAGTGGTCCATGGGGCCGCTGCCTCCTGTTAAAGATACATTCTTGACTCTATCAAAGGGGAAGAGGTATATATTTTGCGACCTTAATTCAGGAGCAAAACATTAATACATACTTCTGTGAATTGATACTTAGGAGGGATCACCTGAACCCACAGCTTCCAAATACAGAATCGCAAACCCAATTTGAGAATCAGCAACAATAAGCCAGTCAAATTTCTTTATTCGTATTTAATTTTGAAAAACATAAAAGCACAGATAAAATTACATTTCCTGGGAGATAAATAAGGCAGAACAATCTAATTGTGTTTCTTAAACTCAGCACACATTTTAAGTAAATTGCTACAAGCCCCACTGTCAAATCATCTTCCATACATTGTGACTTTACGTATGCTGCTCTACAATGTCTTAGCCCTCGCTGCTTTAAGATCGGTAATAAAAAGGATCTTCTCGGTAACGTGTAAAACCTACAAAAAAGAATTACATGCAATGTTGATTGTGCCGAGATACAATCACAAGGGCATGGCGCTAAAGTACGTGACCAATCATTCATCATGGGGAATGTGGTGAGCCTGTGCACAATACCTAAGCGGAAGCCTGTCTGTAACATCCGATCAAAGGGTCTTGTGACATATGACAGATATGGCTGTATCCCTGTACATGTCAGCATAATATGGTTGTCCATAACTGATTGTTTTTCTTTCTCCAGAAACCATCGCTTTTCCTCCAGATAGGACAATTAATCCTTTTTTAGGACCTTTCCGGAGATGATGTTCATACAGTCTGGATTTGTAAAATATTTTGGGTGACCAATTTCATCTCCAATCTCCTTAATGTGTCGTAGCCATAGGATGCGATACACGTTATCCAATTTGAAACAGTCCTTAATCACATCCTTGTTACAAACTGCTTCGGGGGTATTCCATATCTTACGCCAAAGTAATAAAGGGCAAGACTTTATAATATCAGCAATATGCTTCATGCCTACCTCAGAGTGGCAAATGTAACTGGCGGTTGAGCTAGGTGCTGCTAGTAAGTATCACAGGAAGTTGTTTTCACATTTCTGTACACATCAGTGAACCCCCATATACCTGCTCCATATATGGCTATTGAAACACATTTAGATTTATGAATCACAGTGTGCCTTTGGTACAATTAAAAAAGAGTGTTTGCAGTCACAAATGGCCCGATTCTTCAAATCAGGCAGTTTACAACCTTGAAAAGCTTTGTACTACTGGTCCTTGTTATGCACAGATATTTAGTAAAAACAAAAGTTCTTGGTTAATACAGACCAAAAAAAGCAACTTGATTTGGCAAACAATGCTAGCCTTTGCCCTTGAGAAAGAAGGCATGAAAGAAAAAAAGGTAAGACACAGAGAAAGAATGCAGGAAAGAAGAAGAATAAGGGAAAAAAGAAATACAAGAAAAAGGTAAGAAGGCAAGAAAGAGAGAACAGAGGCAAAAACAAAAGAAAACAAAAAAGAAAGATGGCAAAAAGTAATAATTAAGGAAAGAGAGTGGACAAGAAAAAAGAAAGGAAGAAAGGAATGTAGGAAAGGAAGAAACAAACGAACGAACGGATGACCAAACAAACGTACGTTTCAAATAGACTTTGGTATGCTTTGAAATAGCAGTTCTCAAATAAGCAAAAGGAATTGAAAAGCTATTTCCAAGACCATTGGCAGGAGGCAGGAGCTGAAAAGGCTGCAATGTGCCTTGGTTACCTCAAAAGCATCCTGCTCTCACATCAGGCTCTAAATACTAAGGCAACACTAAAGTAAATATAAAGTAGAAACAAAAGCACTGAAGAGAACTTACCTTGTGCGAATGTGCTACTTGTGAAAGAGAAATATTCATTAATTCAAATAATTAAAGTTAAACAGCGGCTTAAGTATGCTGCCCCACTGCCCCATGTGGTGTGCTGTATTGGCAGGAAGCAAAATAAATGACTCAAAAGACCAATGGAAGAAAGATTGCTGCAAGCTCTTTTTAATTAACTATATTTTGCATATAATTTTACTAAAATCAAAAGGTCTAGGCTAATGCCGGACATAAAAAGAGAAATACAGCAACTAGCCTTTTTACCTTCCTGCATCCATCAGGATTGCCACAACCCTGCTTCAATAAGGGAAGTGTTGAAGACGCACCTCTTTAAGGAGCACTGCAATGTTTCAAATAGCAGTCAACAAACCAGTTGTGTCTCAAATCACATATAGACTGCAGCCTTTGGCTAGGTTTGTGCAATGTAAATACCACATACACACATACTTGTGTGTGATAACATATATATCTGATTAAGAAATAGAGACAGTTGCACAATGTTTCGGATAAATGGAATGGCCTAGGAAACACGTATGTCATAAATTGCCATTAAAGACATGAACATGCATCATTGCACTGATTCATATTCATTATTGTAGCAGTGTGACCAAGAGTGGAATGCGTGTGCAGAGGGCATTGCATTGTTACCATGCAGTCAACATTCCAGTCATTCTTTAATAATTGAATGAGCATGGAAACTGAGATATTCCTGTAGAAGTGAAGTCTCCGAACAGAGACCAAATGCGTAATAGGCATGTAATCCTTTCTTTCTACTAGTGGAAAAAAATACTATTGCTAACAAAGGGGTTGATGAATAAATGAAGCTGAAACGTCTGTCTTTATATCAATGCCTCTTTCCTACCGTCCATCCAACATATTTTTTTTGCACCATTTTGTGTGCTGTCTAACTGTACCTGTATGTGTGTGGTGTTGACATGTTTTTCTGTCAGTGTTTTTCCAGCTCTGTGTGCTGGTTAATAGAAATGGGCACTTTGCCAACACAGCACACTATATCTCTGGCTCTGCCTAGAGGGTGACTACACACGAGCTGGCCTATAACAATGGCTTCCTAACATTGGCAGTGGATTCATTGGTCTGGGTTCATAAGGACACCTAAACATATGCATGCCTGACTGTATATTTACACAAATGTGTTATTTATTCCAGTGTGCACAATGTTAACGCCCAAGAAATTACCATGGAAAATTCTAAACTTCCGGCATTGTCAGTGTATGTCACAGGGCAACATACCGATGCGTATCTAGACAAATAAAGTTGTAAAACTGGTGGATGTTTTATTTGTTATTCCTGAACGTTTGTTCAGGATCTATCAGTGATTCACGTTTTAAATTGCATATGAGTAGGGTAGCCGCTGCGGTTTTGTTTTTTAATAAAAATATTTGAATGTTATTAATATAGAGAATAGACGGTAATAAACGTGTTGTTAAATGGGCATTGAATCTAATCAATACAGTTTACTAAAGATACATAAATAATTTACAAAGCATGACATTTGTGTTTTTTAGAACCCGTTTTGTGTGTATTGTAAATTGAACCAGGAGTAAACTATTGGCAAATTATTCAGTTATATAAACATTAAATTAATGTCAGAGAGACATGGGCTGTGTGGGAGGGCTGCAGGACTGGACATTATGGGGACAATTCCGATGTTATACTCACCAGAGTCCGTCCAACATTGGTTGGGAACTGGAACCGAATGACCTCCTGTCGTCGGTTCCATCCCAGCAAGTAGGATGTAACAAACCCTGGTTACTTGCAATCCTATACTGTACAAGAGAAGAGATGCAGTTCATCCCGGATCCGGTGGTAGGCCCCTTGAGGTGCCTGTCAACGGGTGCAGGGATCAACAGGGGGGGAACATAGGTGCCCCATTGGCTGCTGTTCAGCAGCTTTGTTCCCATGGGATCCCTGCTGGGGGGCCCCAAAGACTGAGTCCCAAAGGCTTTCTGTGTCGGAAAGACCAACACAGAAAGGCTGTGGGAATCAGCCACCATAATCCCTCGGCCGCAAAGAGTCAGCTGAGGGATTACTGAAGGGGTTCTCAATGGCAGTCTCTGAGCCCATTGCAGGCCTTTCGGAAATCTTATTCGGATTCCCCTCCAACCAACCCCATCAAAATCGGAGCAGTTTCAGCCTGCATCATAATCAGGCCCTAAATGGTCTGTGCACAATTTTCAATACATTGAAATGAAAAACAGCTAAATCAAGAATTATAACACTGAGGGGCAGATTTGCCATTTAATCAGGCAGAGCAGTGCAGCAATTGAAAATGCTACGCTGAGCTACATGAAAAAAAGAGAGGAGGAGAAAGCCATATGTATAGAAATATGCACCCTCTTCCCCTTTCCCAAACACCAGCACTGAAATCAGCTGCTGGGCACCACAGAGACACCTTTGGGCCATTGTGCAAGGGTGTCTCAATGAGTCTACCACAGGTTTTGTAGTGGGAGCATTTCTCTTTCCTTGCTCCTACTTGAAAAAGGCAGAGTTTACTGACACTGAACTCTGTCTACTTTATTTAGTAAATGGGTTTTAGCATCAAAAGCCTTGGGTGGTTGCATGGGAGCACCCATGTCCACTCATGTTACGTCCCCATGGCAGAAA
Source organism: Lissotriton vulgaris (assembly GCF_964263255.1). Taxonomy (NCBI): domain Eukaryota; kingdom Metazoa; phylum Chordata; class Amphibia; order Caudata; family Salamandridae; genus Lissotriton; species Lissotriton vulgaris. The sequence continues at coordinate 182,298,326 of NC_141686.1, read as the reverse complement.
GCAATGCAAAGCAGCCCATGACACACTGGCTACACTACTGTTTCAAACAGGACACTATTCAAAAGTGAAATACAAATAAATTCTTAACAGGAACTACAGAGGGAACTACAAGATAGGTGTGGAGCACAGTTTAAGGGGCAGATTTATCTTTCTTTCACACAGCGTAACACAGCAAACCACCTTGCTGCGCTGCACTGCTTGAAAGGAAAATGATAGGAATAATACCGTGTCTACGACTATATGGCATATTCCTGTCCTTTCCTAGCACTGGCGCAGTTTTGGCAACCTGGCACCAAGGCAGGCAACTTTGCGCCATGTTGCAATGCTGCCTGTGTCGTTGGCAGGATGACATTTGCACAGGAAGGGACACAATCCTCAGAGGCATTTTCCTCTTTCTATGTGTGCTGCAGAATGCCGTACACTTAGAAAGACGAAACAACACAGAGAAATTGAGATATTTCTCCTTGTTGTGCCTCAGGTGGGGAGTCTTCAATTCGAATGCATTCTAACGTCTACCAATGTTGGGAAGTCTGGTAATGTGTCCGAATGCGTGGGAACGCCCATTCTCCACCCATGGAACACCTCCCTGCGCAAATCGCTGCCATGCTTTACTGCAGATTTATCAAGCCACACAGGACCGTGCAAGGTGGCCATGCATGACTTGATAAATCCCATTTAGGATATGCGTGGCGGCAGAGCTAGGCATACCCTTGATAAATATGCCCCTAAGTGTGCAACACAGAGTGTACGATATGTATCGTACATTTGGAGCACAGGGCATATGTAGAACTCCCACAGCTCAAGAATACACTTAGAGAGTCAATTTTCCATGTAGCAAAGAAAATGACACATGTAGAGCACATAGTATAAAAAAAAACTAAAACACATGCCGACTACAAAGTCAGTGCACATAGAGCTATGAGTGCTTCAAAGCACTGAAAACACATTAGGCTGGTTCACTAAGAAACATTTACACAAACTGTCAGTTTACTCTGTTTTGTTATTCTCAAAACTGAAAAGTAATAGTAACTTTACAACTGTGGAGAGACTCTGCGTAGAACTTCGCATATAAAAAGTATGGCCTGTACTGTCTTTTTATGAGCAGAGTTCTCCGCATCGACTGCAGAGTCTCTGCAGTTGGGAAGTTATTATTACATTGCCGTTTTGTGAATGGTGACAAAGAGTAAACTTTAACAAACTTGGAAGTTTAACTTTCTGTATTAGGACCATGAATATATATAGTAAGCAAACACCAAGGGTACTGGGAATAAACAGCCGAATAAATACAAATCTAAGAGTAATGCACCTCAGAGTACAGTGAAAACAGGGGAACAATGAATAGATCAGAGATGTACGTAGGGGCATATGTGCAAGTCCCTATCACCACCAAATGTCACTTTTATACTACATTGGGGTGACAACAGGGATATTGCCTTATTTACAAGGTAGTGTTAAGCAACTTAACATGTCTTAATGCTAGCTTGTATATAAGGCCTCATTTTATGCTATGCTTAGTGTGAAAGGGATCGGCAGTGGGTGTTACGGTGGGACGACACCCATTGATTTTGGCGCTGCCCCCTATTTACAAGGGCAGTGTAAATAGGAGGCAGCTGCAAAATTAAGACCAGGGCCTGGTACAGCACATATGGAAAAAGCTAAATGCCCTGGATTGTTTATGTACAGGAAGGTAGCCCTCCCTATACTTAAACAATCTTTGGAAAAAATGAAATTTTGTGACTTTCATGGAATAGAAGTGGTATTTAAAGATGGTTTATTTACAAGAAGGGGACCTTCCTGTAAATAAACACTATTTCCTGTGCGCTCAGACACCCTTGCACTATGGTGCCCTCGTTGGCGCTACACTGCTAAGTGGAGGGGGAAATGCAAGGCTGCACCATATCATTGTAAATATGGTGCAACGTTTCTGAAGTGGTGGAGTGAGGCGTTAAGCCATGAAGGCTAACGCCTCACTCTGACACTTCCTTGAACATATGCCCCTATGTGTTAGAAGAGCACATGTGACGTTGTACTGAGGTTTCAGACACCAAGAGTACGTTTGAAGCACATAGTTAATACAATGTGTAGAAGGGACTACGGAATACAGCTATGAAAAGTAAAGGGTGGGTTGGGGCAGAATCCCAGGTATTCCGAACTAACAGAAACACAAGCAACTGCAGACCGATTTTCGTGTTGCTTGGCCTCATCAGGGAGGCAGAGTGAGCACTTGGTCCGATATCTGGCCACTGAAGGCGTTCAAACAAACTCGCAAACAGTGACGAGAGTAATACGTGCAAAAACTAAGCCTAAACCACTGGTAAACACACTTGGTGACAGTTTGGGACAGACTGTACCCACGATGAGCAGGTTCACATCTGATTAGTATAAAGCAGCTCTCTGGTCTAGAACAGTGGATGAAAAATGATGGATTGGAATGGTGCCTTGAGCGATTGCCAGTGGTTCGGTCTACATGCAACTATTCCCTTTTGTAGCTAGGCATTTCTTACTCCAAGCTAATGTGTGGCTTAATTTGAACGGAAATTAAATACAACTTTCAACCAATATGATAGCTACCAACTAAAGACAAAGCAAGCTATTCATTTGTTCCTTAAACTTACAAGTACGGTTTTTTCTGCAGTCGTTACTTTGCCAAAATAAGCATTACGATCTATATGCTACACTGTAAATCTCAATACAATTATTATATACATAAAAAAGTACCTTCTTTGTTCATATTTAGGGATGACATTTTAAAATCTCAGTTACATCTTCGTTAGGAAGAAAACGTTGTTACTTCTTTAAAGAATCATTATTTCCAAGCAAGATGATATATGGAGTGAGATACAATGTTAAAGCTAGAAATCAGGCGATGTTCTCATTGCGGTTCCTTTATTAACCATTAACTGTAATGCAGGAGGCTGTACGTGTGAAGCAATGAAGGTCCATATTTCCATGCATTGATTTCATAGCTCTTATAGCTTTCTCAGTAAGGGATGAAACACGCCTCTGCCCCTGCTCACTGCCCTTGCATATTCCACTGGGTGTAATTAGAATGGGCTGATGCAATTACGTCAACCTATGAAAACTATACTTCCAATATCTAAAATGAAGTGACAATTTTTATTTGAAAAATCAAAAAAGTTAATGAAATTCAGCTGTGAAGTTAGCATTTGCCTAACATTGATTAAATCATTATATCATTTAACCCCTTTACTGCCAAAACATCACAAGTGCTAAGGCTTTTGTTTATGTCTGCGGCAGCTTGCTTTTGAGCCTTTGCCAACTGTTTTCCATTTAAGTATCAAACCCAGATGTGTGTTCTCTTTCCTTCAGGTTGGGGGTTGTAAAGTTATCCCGTTTTTCGGGTTTAGCCTGGAGAGAACTGAGGAGAAAATGACCAAAATACAGTGGGCAGAATTAGAAGCCCCTCGCAACACTTTTATGCCACTGTTACGTCACTTTTGTGAAGCAGCGGAGATGTACACAATGTGCCACATTGCGAGACATTCACGTGACTCATCTCTCTAGATGCGTCACGTTGTAAATCCCTGTGTCAGGTAGAATGTATGCGGCGGTGGCCGTTCTGATGCAAGAAAGCCTTGTTAAAAGTGACCTACAAGATTTCACTGCTCCACTTCTACGACACCACTGTATCAAAACCTTACGCCTGCTTGAAGCAGGCGTTAGGAGTGTCGCAGCACAATAGGTATGGTCCTTCCTAAGCATCTGTGGAGTTGATTCGTGCTCGTGACACAACTCCAGCAATGCATGACCTTTGCGCCAACAGAATAGTGACACATCTGTCAATCCTTGAGCCATGGTGCGCTGTATTATAAATGCGACGCATCCTAGCTGGTGCAAGTTTTTGTTTACGTAACACAAGTAACCTTGCATCAGTTCCTTGTAAATCTGCCCCAGGATATTTTTTTCCTGAGAAAATATGCAGAAAAAGAAAGCATATTGTTTTCAAAAAAAGTCACATGCACATTTGTAAAAAAATCTTTTTTGTTATCACAGTTTTTTTCATATTTCTAAGTGGTAGCCATTCATGGTTTCTACCTAATTACGGTACGGGGTGCAAACAGGTGTGAAAACTAATGGTGTACATGGAACGTTCTGAATTCCTTAAAAGTACGCAACATTTGAAATTAGTGAAGAATTCATTTGTGTAGCTCACTTATGTTTCCCTACACAAACCATTCAATGAAAAAAATATATAATGAATTAAAATTAGGAAAAAATTAAAATAGGTACCAACGTTTTCATCTGTAATTGTTTTCTGTAATTGTTTGCTCTGATGGGTGATGTGCTGAAGCAATATAACATTGAATTTGGTATGCCCTTCTGTTCATGGGAAAATATGTTGTTAGTGGTTGTCTAATAACTGCCTGATTAAAATACTACCCTACTTGTCTCCCTAGGCCTATCACCGTGACAGGGTACACCCTAAAATGCAAACTGGAGACATCAAGAGTTTGCCTTGAAAATTCACTGAATCTGGTTTCTGTTGCCAGTTGCACTATTTTGGTGTGAATTCAACACCCTCAAGAAAATCTACCAAATCACATATTTCTAAAAACTGGACACTTAGGGGAATCCAGCGTGTTGTGATGTAGAAGGATGCCCCTGAATTTTCCTACATAGAATTCCCTTCAAATGTCAAACTTTGTCAACAATGTTTCATCTTCTTCTAAATTCTTTGAGTGAACGTTCTAGAATCTGCATGACATACAAAATTACGATCACCTAATGTTTTCACACTTCTGATATAAAACTTAACTGCAGCTGTGTGACTGGGCCTATTGCTCGTGACCGGAATGGGCCCAAAATGCCATGTTGAAACATTAGGGACTTGCCTTGTGAATTTATTATTTTTTTGATGCAGGAAGTTGTGGCATTTGGGCCTGGAGTTGGCTACCATCTAGTAAATCATACTAAACACAGATATTTCTAAAAACTTGAGACCGATATAAGTACAGGGTGATTTGATGTTAGTAGATCCAACTTGGTTTTTAAATTCAGAATGTCCTACAAACATCAAACTTTGGTGAAAATATAAATATTTCTTCAAATGATCTGTGTTCCAGAATTCTGCAGTGATCCAGATCCACACACAACATTTGTGCACTTCTATTAAAAAAAAACAGTAACTTACTTTCATGGATGGGTCTGTAGCCCACCACAGGATTGGGCTAACATGTCGACTGTGTCAATGTAGTGTCAATAAGGTCTTCAACAGGTTAAAGTAAGGTTTTGGTCAGATTACAAAGATGTGCATTATGTCCACCCCCACGTGGGAGGCAGTGAAAATTCTGATAAAACGTTTTCAATCGATTGGAAATGTCTGGCTTTTCTGGCACATAAATAAGGGCAAACTTGGAGGGATTTATGGAAGCCACATTACTCCGGATTCCTTTCCTTTTTAGATTTCTGAAATGCCCAGGATTGGTAGAGTTCCCTGCTTAACAGCTGATCCAAACCCTGAAGAGTGCAGCATTTCACCATGGCATGTGAAAATAAATTGGCATTAATGTTTTTTCTCCAGGCCATATGTTAAAAACATGGCTAAAATTATTCAAGCATAGCTGTTGTAATCCTGGCACTCATCATGGCAGAAGGTAGAGTGCCTTTACATATTGTGGCCTCTTTAGCATTATGGTTGTCGGACCTGTCAGCCTTAGGGTGGTCTTCCCCTACCTTTTTGCCCTTGCGCCTCCCATTTTAACTGTACCTTTTGTTGAACCTAGGACTTTGGGTGCCTCACCACTGCTAAACAGTGCTGAGGTGCAGGTGCTGTCCCCTAAAACCTTGTGATGCTGGCATATCTGTTACAAGCCCCTGCTACTGCAGTAAGGCTTAACTCTCCATACGCTAGCTTAGGGAACCCCCCTTATGGGATAATTTCTGAAAGGGACCTAATAAGTCTGTCATGTTTGTTCTTGTTGAACTCACGGCGGGGAAGCCTTCCTAATGATATATGGAGTTTGGGCACTACTACGCTGGGGATCCCACTTTTACAAAGTTGACCTTTTTCTGCCTACACTTAGATTGGGAACTGTAGACTCCCTCCTCCCCTCTGCATACTAATAGCTGCCTGGGTTGGGAGGTGGGAGTGGTGATTCACACCTTCTTCCCTTGGATGGGCTGTGATGGGCTGCCCACTGTAGCCTTAACGGCCCATCTCTCGTCACTGTGACAGCCAGGTCAGGGAAGGCAGGGAACATACCATAACTCCCTGGACTCTTCCAGTAGCCCTGTCCCAGACCCTTCCAGAGACTTCTACCACTTTCTAGCCCCTAGGCTGTGGGATATTTAAGGTCCTGGCCTCACTTCTTTGTTACACTGCTGGACCTGTAAGAACCCCTGCTGGAGTGAGGACTGCTGCACAGGAGGATTGCCACTGGGAATGAGTCTGACTGCTCCAACGAACTGCTGCCCCACCACCTGATGAGCTGCCCTACTGTCTGCTGATCCTGCCCTGCAAGGGAGAACTGAAAATAACACCTCCGGAGTGTCTCCACAGCATTCATAAGAACTGCCTGGGGTCTACAACCTTTTAAAGACTGCCTCTGCCAAATTCATCAAGACCCCCCACGTTTCTTATGCAGAAGTTGCCCCTGCGAGGTTTTTGGCGTTAAGAACTGTTTTCAGGGGGAATTCAGAAGGAGAACACGATCTATTCTCATTCACTGCCCCGTAGCGTGGTAATCCTGAAGGCATCACCACCGCCGCCTGGGGGTCCCTAAGGACTTGAGCGTGCTATGTAGCGTTACTAAGGAAAGCACGGTGCCCGGGAACCACCCTTTCACTGCCGTGATCGCTGCTTTGACCGGACTGCACTGTGAAGTACTTTGGCCAAGGAGAGCTGTGCTCACGTAGCGCTGTGTGCCGTAACTGGGGAGCTGTGGCAGAGGAAGCGCTGTTTCCCTGTAGTCACCGCCGCTGCCCTGGGACCTGAGCACACTGTGAAGCCCTACGGTAGTCGAGGAGCGCAGCTTTAAATTACCCCCCGGATCCCCGCTGTGTGCACCAACAACGCTGCAGGAATCACCGCCGCCGGCCCGAGGGAAGTCAGGAAACCTGCGCGCTGCCTTGCTGACGTCAGAGCAAGGCCAAGATGGGATTAGTGGTGGCACGGAAGTGTTGCCCGGCAATGAGGGGCTCATCCCTAAGCAGGGCTGCATCGAAAGTGGGGAAGGACAGCCCCGCTCCCAGCCTTACCGCGTCTGAGAACCGAGAGGAGAACTGTGAGGGCTGACCGCTACTCCCCAAGCAGCATGGTTGTGAAGGCAGGCTTCCCCAAAGACCGGAGACGAACCAAACTGCTGCCAGCCCCGTGCGGCTTCCAGGTAAAGCCCGTGTGTGCGCAGAGCCTCCTTTGCCTATCATTGTTTTGGTTGGGAGGCCTCCTGAGAGACTTTTTCACTGGGAAGCGGGCTGCGGGGAGCTGTCTTCGGGGCATAGGTGCCGGCCAGACTGTTGCGCCTACATTGGGGGCATTACGGGAGTACCACATTTCTTTTCCCTTACATGTGGAAGTTCCGTGGGGGAAGCCTACTAAGAAGAATTGAGCAAGTGCCCCCCTGAGCTGAACTGAGGCAGGAACTTTAGACACTGCTACAACCGGAACTGCTTAAGAAATTACACCAAATTTGGCAGAATGGCAGATGTTAGCTCAGGAAGGTGCCTTTTGTGTAAATCTGTTCAATAGTTGCAGTGTTATTTAAAGAAATTTCTAATGATATACATATATAGGAATCGAGAGGAGCCATGACCCCTCCTGATCTCATACTGGGATCTGATTGGCTGTAAACACTGAAAACCAGACAGTGTTGTCAACCATCTTGGGACTCGGCTTGAGCCAAGTCCCCGAAAAAAACATTAAAAAAAGAGAAAAGGGGCAGGGTAGAAATACTCTGACCCCCTAGGCCTCTAGAGTCCCTGCAGGGCAAAAAAAGTACTTTTTTAAAGAAATTCAGCGGGATCGGAGGATCTTAATGAGATTTTAAAAAACAATGAAGCGCAGCCATCCTGGGGCCATCTACTTCTAAAATAGTTATGAGGGGTTGGCGCAACCCTCTACCCGGACTGTTCTTTGCCATGGAGACCACCACATCCCCATGACAAGCCCTACAAAGTAGAAAAGAGGCAGGCTGCACCCCCCTCCTGGAGCCAATAATGGCTCAGGAGACTGGCAGCCCCCAGTCCTGGGGCACCCACCACCGGGACATAGGTGTTTGATTTTGTTTTGTGGAAGCTTTGACAGCCCCCACCAAGCAAAAGCAAACACACCAGTTTCAGCAAGCAAAAGCTCTCAAAATGCTCTCACTTATCGAAGTGAAGGTTTCATCTCTTCTCTGCCTGCAGACACGCTTGCAAGGAAATGGATGAAAGATTGCTCTTGCCCACAGGAATCTGCATTTCCAGCAGCTCCCTGAGCTTGAAAGCAATTCTGGCTCCCTGCCTTGAGTCTCCGTCTGCGGCCCGGCAGTAACCACTAGTATGAGGCGAAAAAAAGGTGAGAAATTAGAAGAGGCAGAATAAAGATCAGCAATGAGCAGAAAGAAGCAAAATAGAGGTCAGAATCAAACAGAAAAAGACAAAATATGGTCAGAAATTAGCAAAAGGGGCAAAATAATGGTCAGAAATGAGCAAAAGAGGCAAAATAAAGGTCAGCAACAAGCAGAAAGAGGTCAAATAAAGGTGAGAAACAAGCAGAAAAAGGTAAAATAAAGCTGAGCAATGAGCAGAAAGAGGCTAATTAAAGGACAGTAATGAGAAGAAAGAGGCAAAATAAGAGGTCATGAATGAGTAGGAAGAGGCAAAATAGTGGTTGGCAATGAACAGAAAGTAAAAGACAACAATGAGCAGAGAGAAGCAAAATTGAGATCATAAATGGGCAGAAAGAGTCAATAAAGAGAACAGATAGAGGCAAAATAGAGGTCGGAAATGAGCAGCAAGAGGCAAAATAAAGGTGGGAAATGAACAGAACGAGGCTAAATAAAGGCCAGCAATGAGAAGAAAGTGGTAAAGTAGACATCAAAATGAGAAGAAAGAGGCAGAATAGACAGTGGCTGGCAATTGGCAGAAAGAGTTAAAGTTAAAGTAAAAGCCAGCAATGATCAGAGTGAGGCAAAATAGAGATCAGAAACGGGCAGAAAGAAGCATCTTAGAGGGCAGACAGAGACAAAATAGAGGTCAGAAACGAGCAGAACGAGGCAAAGAAAGTTCAACATCTGACAGAAAGAGGCAAGATGGATACCTGAAATGGGCAGACAGAGGCAAAATAATGGTCAGAAATAAGCAAAAGAGGCAAAATATAGGTCAGCAATGAGCAGAAAAATGCAAAATAAAGGTCAGAATCTACTCAAGCAGCCACTCATAGAACTACTCAGAGACTCTCACAATCACTCCTAATCCCATCCAGACACTCATGCTCCCACTTACAAAATCACTCATATTCTCTATCACCCACTCAGAGATCTACTCAGAGACTCACACACCCACTCACAAACCCACCTAAAAACTCACACACCCACTCACAGACTCATTCAGATGCTCATGCAGTCACTCACAGACTGACTAACATACTCATGGAAACACTCTTGAACCTACTCAAACACTCTCACATCCACTCACAGACCTAATCAGATACTCATACACCAACTCAGATAGTCACACACCCACTTACACAACTCTTCATGTGAGACACTGTGAGACACTCACACACTCATAAATACACCCAGTGCAACACACATGCAATCTATCCCACACTCACTCTCATAGGTAGGTTGCAGTTAAATATACATATCAGGGCAGGTGAATATTCTTTCCAATCACAATTAATAATGAATAGTAGCGCTGGCGATGTAATGGTAGTGTATTAATTTTACAAAGTAAATCAAAGCTCTGAGGTGATTCGTATTGAATCAGAATCACTGAAGCTGAAAAACAGCCAACATGTGTTTGAACCCTTAACAGTGTGCAGGCCTGGGACTTTCTCAAGGCAGATCATACATATGGCTTGCCACTTACCAAGAATAGGTGGCAACATATATACCCTCATTAGCAAAAGACAGGCACAACCAGGATCCATTACCCCTACAATATAGGTTACAGTTAGGAAATAACAAAGGTACAGGGATGTTTAAGTTAGGAAATATAATTAAAAAATCTTCTGAAACTCACTGAAAAAACAAAGGTTACAGGGACATTATCGTAAGGCTCAGATTTCCCTTGTACAAATCATGTACAATTCAGCAATTATAGTTACTTGAACTAACTATAACATATGCCCCTGTAATGCACTGCTCATGATCTCACATATTACATCACTCATAACATGGTCAGTGACATCACTAATAAAATCATTGATGATAGTATCCACAGAACGACTTGTATATCCACTTCCCCATTGCACCTCTCATACACCAACTCCTATTCCCACACAGCTCCTCACAAACTATTCACTGACTCATATCAGTGCTCACAACCAATCACTCATCCATAGAACAACCACAAATCCATTCACTCATATTGCCACTCACAAACACATTAACTCACTCATGCAGCAGAACATGTACCCACTCACTCACCAATACAGATACTCACAAATCCAGTCATGCAGACATGCAGAGACGTATATATGTACTCATATATCCTTGAAGTGACACACACACTCAATCATTCATATAGAAACTCACACAGCCACTCATTCACCTATATAGGTGCCCACACACTGACCCATATACCCACTCACACTGCCATTCACTCATCAATGCAACTGCACACAAATGCTCACTGACCTCTAAAGCCACTGACAGTCACTGACACAGTCACTCACTCACCCCATCACACATCCATACAACTACTCACACATGCACTTGTTCACCAGTACAGCACCTCACATAGACATTCACATCTAGTCACTTACCTATACACACACTCAAACAGTTACTCACTCACCAAACCAGTCACTCACATACCTACTCCCACACATATGCAGCCACTCACATTGCCACAAACTCACCGATACATCCACTCACACACCCACTCCCTCTTCAGTACAGCCCCTCGTATAGCCACTCACTGAGCCATACAGCTGTTCACATACCTATAAACACATCCATTCAGCCACTCACTTACCCACTCATACAACCATACACCCACTCAGACATCCACTCAAATGTTGATACAGTCACACAGCCACTCAAATAAGATATGTTAGAAAAGAATGACTAATTACTAGTACAGAAAGAATAGTTATTTAACTTATACTGAGGCTTAGTGTACATCTTTAAGGCTCAGAAATGTTTATGAAAAACACTCACAGAATGATGTCATCAGTGATGTCAATTGAGATTTCTGTAGTGATGTCACCAGTGATGTCACTGAATATGTCATGGGTGATGTGATTTGTGAGGTCATAAGCAATGCATTGCGGGAAGCAAGTTATAGTTGTATCAGGTAACTATAACTGCAAAATTGTACTGCTTTTGTAAAGTGAAATCTGTCCTCATGGTAACCTTTGAATTTTTCAGGGTATTTCAAATTATAAAAAATTTTCATTATATTTCCTAACTGGTAATCAGACAAAATATCGAAAAAAAAATATCGGAAAGACAAAATATCGAAGGAAAAATATCGAAGGTCAAAAATATAGGTATGCAAAAATATCGGATACAAAAATATCGAAATAGGTGAGTATGTAAAAATATCGACAAAAAAAATATTGAGTGTCAAAATATCGTGAAAAAAAAATATTGTGTAGTAATGGAAATAATCAATAGTATAGGAAAAAGTAAAATAATTGTATTGAAAAAGTATTAAAAAAGCTGTATTATAATAAATAAAACAATTATAATAAAAATATTTAAAAATACATATCTATGTTTAGGAGCGGGTTATTGGGTTTATAGGGGATACGGGTGGGAATTAATTTATTAATAATTAATTAATATATGTTAATAACAAATACTAAATTATACGTATTATTTAATTAATTATAATTAATTAGTTAATTAATTAAACTCATATAGTCTATATTATTAATTAATAATTAATTGATAATTAATAAATATTAATTATGAAATAAAAATTACATATTTTAAACATTATATGTAGATATTTGTTAATTTTGTATTTCTACATTTACTAAAATAAAATTTTTAAAAATTACATTTTTAGTTTTAGGAGCAGGTTATTGGGTTTATAGGGGATAAGGGTGGGAAGTACTTTATTAATAATTAATTAATATATGTTAATAACAAATACTAAATTATACGTATTATATAATTATTTATAATTAATTAGTTAATTAATTAAGCTCATATAGTCTATATTATTAATTAATAATTAATTGATAATTAATAAATATTAATTAATCAATTAAAAATATATATTTTAAACTATATATGTAGATATTTGTTGATTTTGGTTTTCTACAATTAGTAAAATACATTTTTTCAAAATTATTTTATTATGTTTAGGAGCGGGTTATTGGGTTTATAGGGGATACGGGTGGGAAGTAATTTATTATTAATTAATTCATTATTAAATAAATGTTATAAAATATTTGTACATTATACCTAATTGTTAATTAATTTTTATTAATTATAATTAGTTAGTTAATTATTTAAGCTCATATAGTCAATTATATTAATTAATAAATAATTGATACATAATTAATATTAATTAAGACATATTAAATATTTACTTAAATAATTCAATGTACATACATGTTTATTTAGTATTTCGACATTAATGTTAAATTGTTATTTGTAAATTACATTTCTAGGTTTGGGAGCGGGTTATTGTGTTTATAGGGGATAAGGGTGGGAAGTAATTTATTAATAATTAAATCATTAATTAATAATTGTACATATTTTTTTCTACATTACACCTAATTGGCAAATAATTAATAATAATTAGTTCAATAATTAATATTATATAGTCTAATTTATTATTTACTCAATTCTTTGAAAATAATTATTTTTTATTGTTATTAATTTTAAAAATGTACTTAATTATTTTTAATGTAAGGGGTATTAGTTGAGTTTTGGGTCAGTTTTAAGTTTGTGGATAAAGGGGTATTTGTTGGGTTCTGGGTCAGTTTTCAGTTTGTGGATGAAGGGGTATTTGTGGGGTTCAGGGTCAGTTTTCAGTTTGTGGATACAGGGGTATTTGTTGGGTTTAGGGTCAGTTTTCAGTTTGTGGAGAAAGGGGTATTTGTTGGGTTCAGGGTCAGTTTTCAGTTTGTGGAGAAAGGGGTATTTGTTGGGTTCAGGGTCAGTTTTCACTTTGTGGATAAAGGGGTATTTGTTGAGTTCAGGGTCAGTTTTCAGTTTGTGGATAAAGGGGTATTTGTTGGGTTCAGGGTCAGTTTTCAGTTTGTGGATAAAGGGTTATTTGTTAGGTTCAGGGTCAGTTTTCAGTTTGTGGATAAAGGGGTATTTGTTGGGTTCAGGGTCAGTTTTCAGTTTGTGGAGAAAGGGGTATTTGTTGGGTTCAGGGTCAGTTTTCAGTTTGTGGATAAAGGGGTATTTGTTGGGTTCAGGGTCAGTTTTCAGTTTGTGGATAAAGGGGTATTTGTTGGGTTCAGGGTCAGTTTTCAGTTTTTGGGTGCAGGGCTAATTTTAGGGTTCAGGGTCAGTTTTCAGTTTGTGGATAAAGGGGTATTTGTTGGGTTCAGGGTCAGTTTTCAGTTTGTGGATAAAAGGGTATTTGTTGGGTTTAGGGTCAGTTTTCAGTTTGTGGATAAAGGGGTATTTGTTGGGTTCAGGGTCAGTTTTCAGTTTTTGGGTGAAGGGCTAATTTTAGGGTTCAGGGTCAGTTTTTAGATTTTGGGTAAAGGGCTAATTTTAGTGTTCTGGGTCAGTTTTTAGATTTTGGGTAAAGGGCTAATTTTAGTGTTCTGGGTCAGTTTTTAGTTTTTGGGTAAAGGGGTATTTGTTGGGTTCAGGGTCAGTTTTCAGTTTGTGGATAAAGGGGTATTTGTTGGGTTCAGGGTCAGTTTTCAGTTTGTGGATAAAGGGGTATTTGTTGAGTTCAGGGTCAGTTTTCAGTTTCTGGGTAAAGGGCTAATTTTAGGGTTATGGGTCAGTTTTTAGTTTTTGGGTAAAGGGCTAATTTTAGGGTTCTGGGTTGTTGGGTTCAGGGTCAGTTTTTAGTTTTTGGGTAGAGGGGTATTTGTTGAGTTCAGGGTCAGTTTTCAGTTTGTGGGTAAAGGGGTCATTGTTGTGTTCTGGGTCAGTTTTAAGTTTTTAGGTTAAGGTCTATTTTTGGGGTTCTGGGTCAGTGTTCTGTTTTTAGGGTAAAGGAGTATTTGTAGGGTTCAGGGTCAATTGATTGATTTTGGTACCTAGTTCTACAGGGTACAAATATATTTATTTTTCATTTAATCAATTACAGGATTTTTAACATATATAGCATTACATCAAGTTTAATTTACTGTACACTACTGTTGGAATAATCTATTGAAATTAATTAGTGTATAGTACATATTAGCATTTTATGTAGAGTGCAGTAGGAATATTAATATTTATGTTATTACTGTGCTACACCTATTGTAATTTAATGTACACTGGATTTTGTATATTCTTCATTACATTATTAGAGTCCAACATATACTCACTTGTAATATACAGTTATTTATTTTTTATTACATTGATACTTTTTAGTAAGATAATAAAATACAATATTCAGCATGATTTTATTAACTTTTATTTTATTTACATTTTAACAAATAACATAAATGCATAATAATATATTTTTATTGACATTTCATTCGAAATAAACTTTTATAAACACAATTAATAACAACTATACAGAATTATTCTTATTTTTCTTCTTTTTCATATGACATTCACATTCTTTATTATCTCTTTCACATATTGTTATGTCAGAAAAATAATGCAAATAACACTAATATTTTTCTGTTAAGCTTTTCTCAGCTTCATTTGTGAAGATAACATTTTTACAATATAAATAAACATTTTTCATTTTTATAAAAATATTTTTCCTTTTTGTGACAATGTACTTACATTTTTTAACATTGTTAACATAAACATCATTGTTTTCATCATATTAAATTATTATATTAATATACATTTTTATCATGATTTCTTTGTAGGAAAAAAAAATAATTTTTTTCTATATAACATAAATTAATACTTCTTTTTTTACACATTTAGTTCTGTATAGATATTATATTTTACACTTGGGACTATTTTATTCAGTTTTTGGTGCTTTCTTTTGTAACCGGGTTTGGTCGTTTTGGGTTATTTGGAAGAAGGGCTGATCGCGGTTGGGAGACACTTCACGTCGCTGCAGGTAAGGTTCATTTTATATGTTATATGTGTATTAATATTATGGTTTGACACTAGTGAGCTTATATTTAGTGCTGTTGAATGTGAGGGAGCTATGTTTCAGATTTTGAAATAACATATTTACGTATGGTATATACACGTCGTGTTAGTTAGTTTACTAATTATTTATAGAGTTCATTTAAGTCTTTTAGGGTATATCGAACATTAAATCATCAATGTTAATATGTTAGTCTGTCATTATTTGTTAAATATTGTGGGTGGGAATGTCTGTTTTCTATGTTTTTTTCCTAGGTGTACGCAACATCGGAAGTTCCGTTTTTTTTTCTAAAGGAAGTGTTACTTTTTCTAATCCTACAGTGATTTACAAACACTTCTTTACAGTTTTTCGGGTTTTCCGGAGCGATTCTTTCTTTTTTTCGACTTTTTCGGGTTTTTTATGGTACTTCGATGGCTAAGGACCGCGTGGAATTCCTAATTGTGGAACAGTTGTATTTTTACATTTTTTTTTGGGTTACTTTTGCACTACCTGGATTACTTTGGTGGTAATGGACGTTCTTGGATAGACAACAAAATTGGTAAGTGTTTGCTTTCTATTATTTTTGTGGGTGGGTAATGTCATATTTATTATGGAATTGTTTTTAACTTATTATTTTGTTTTAATGTGTGCATATATTAAAATAATATCATTATATATTGCATACATTAAATACTTTAGAAGCTCACGTTACATATTTTCATATACTTAGGTGCTACATTTGGTGTTTTAGAACAGTTTCGGCTTTATTTACAGTAGTGTTTTGGCTATGATGTTTAGGTATTCTATGCCTTTCGTATTAGGGTAAAGTTTAACCTGCTCTTCCAGGTACTTGTGCATTTGTTTATTTTGCTTGGATGTTTTAGGGACAATTTCGGTAACAGATTGGTCCATTCGGAATTCTTGATAGCTCTGTTCTTTCTGTAGGCATTTTATGAATTTTTCGAGACTAGGTTTGCTTCTGCCAGTTGATTGGACAAATGCATTGTGCCAACCTTCAACGGCATTGTTAGTTTTTGACTCCCCGTTAAGGGTACTATTGTACACATTCCACCAGGGAATAAGGAATTTTGGATTTCTTCTGTGCCCAGATCTGTGGAGTCTGCCTACCCAGGTGTCCTCAAAGTAATCAAGAAAAGGAGTTAATCTAGCTTCGTTTTGTTTATAAAATGGACTGTCTATGATAATATTGTAATGTTCTGCTACATCTGTTGTAGGGACATAGGCAAGTGCTATAAGTTTTTTTATTTGAAAAGCAAATGAAGAATTTGTAGCATATTCGACACTTAGGGTAGTTTTTTGAAGGTGTCGCCATAAACACTGGTTGAAATGATAATAGCACCCTTGAATGGAGGTATGTGGGTGGATCTTTAGAATAGTTGAGAGCATTGCATGCTCAAAATCAAGAATGATTTTGTCCGGAGAGAAATCATTGGTTTTTTGTTTTATGACATTTAATAATTCCATATATGTAGAATTGTTTTTGTTAGGCAATAGTGCATATAACAAAGGGATATTGCAGTTGTGATAGAGGCCATGTATTGTGTATAATTGGAAGAATGGTTTGGGACAGATGTTAAATGTCCCATCCATCATCCAATATTGGCTTTGCTGCACTTTCACTAAATTCATACTGGTACCAAAAATTATAAGTCTATTCTCATTGCTTTCGTTGTCATAAATTATAAAGGGTTGTTTATTTAAAGTTATTATTTCGTTAGCACTAAAACTAATATCCTGATATGTTCTAGGACATGGTGTTGAAGAAGTTGTCGCTTTTTTGGTCCGTGCTATAGTTCTTTTTAATGATAGGATGTTTGGCATTTGGGTTGAGGCTGTTTTGGGAATTTTTGGAATGGCTTCTTTTAAAATGACATTAGTTTGCTTTTGGGATCTGGTACTAGCTTCTTTTATACTTTCCATGGCTGTTCTGACTTCTATTTCTGTAATATTAGGTGGATGATTATGTTCCCTAGTATGTAGTACTGTAGCTTCTTTTGTTGTTGCTCTGCCATAGCACTTGTTGGAATAATATTTGCAACATTTCCAATTCACTTTCATGCCATATTGTTTTTCCTGTGTGTACGTGTAACCCATGTAGCATAACAATAATTTTCCTTTTTGGCTGGTCACAAATTCGGCTCCTTCGGTCATTTTGTACTTTGTATATCTATAAAATATATATAATAGTTAATATCAATTTAAATGTGATCAATAATCTATGTTGGTGATAAGTAGGAATGTTTATACTTACGTGTTTTACAATGTACAGCTAAACTTCGGACTTTCTTGCTTCTTTAGTTGAGGATAAATAGTTTTGATGTTGTTGTAGCTGTTCTGAGAAATATGAAAGTAGTATATTATTTATTAATGTTTAGGTAAATTAGCAATTATAAAGCTCATTTTTACTACAAAGATGTGTCTTCATTATTCACATTGTGAAGATACTTACATAATTTTTGTGGTTGGTATTTGGCAGTTATAATTCTTTCTTCAACTTCTGTAGAATACTTTGTAGTGTTATCTTAAAAAAATAAGGAACATATGAGTTACTTTAATCACCATGTTGGTAGGTTTTTTGAAACATGTGGTAAATATGTTATTTAATATACTTACTTAGTTATTTGTTTTACTGTTGTTTAGAATGTGAAGTTCTGTATGTTGTCTGTATATCTATTCACTGTGTTTGCTCTGTAAATAAAGAATATGTCATAGAAAATTATTAAAATAGTTAGAAATGTTAGTATTGTTTTCACACATTTATTGCAGTTGCATAATACTTACTTACTAAAATGTATTTTAGAAATACTACTGACGTCCTTAGTTAATTAGGAGTGCAGTTTTCAGAAGTCGAATCTACAGAGAAAAAAATATATGTTGAGGAAAACTGTTATTTTTTCAGTGTTTAGATTTTTGACCACAAAATTACACAATGTTACTTAACTTACATAGTTATTCGATTCTGTGTTCCTATGCTTACTTCACACTTAGTTTGAGAAGAAAATTCAGTTGTTGTAGTATCTAAAAAAATAATAATATGTTATTATTTAGGATGTTAAGTAGTATGAATAGCAAAGAGCCACCGGGTATTTAGCAGGAAAATAATTAGTAGTCCTAAATATGCAGTTTCTATTTTATGTACTTACTTATGACAAAGTATTTTAGAAATAGTTCGGATGTTCTTAGTTCTGTAGTAAAGCTGATTTCAGTAGTATAATCTATAGAGAAAAATAAATATGTGGGAGAAAAATGATTATTTCATTGTGTTTAGATTTATGTGGACATAATGAAACAATGTGCCATTATTTACATATATTTTGGCTTCTGTATTCCTATGCTTTGTTCACAGTTATTTTGAGTAAAATATTCAGTTCTCGTGGTATCTTAAACAAATAGTAGCAGATAATTTATTAGCATGTTAACTGCAATGAATAGCAAAGGGGTACTGGGTATTTAGCTGGTAATTAAGTATTACTAGCAAATGAAGCACTTTCTATTTTATTTACTTACTTAATATAAAGGATTATAGATGTAGTACTGTAGCCTTAGTTCTGTAGTAGTGCAGTTTTCTGTAGCAGAATCTACAGAAAAATAAAAAAATGGTGTGCAAAAGTAATTATTTCAGGGTGTTTAGATTAATGTGCACAAAACGAAACAATGTCAAATTACTTACATACTTTTCTGATTCTGTATTCCTATCTTTTGTTCACAATTATTTGGAGTACAATTATCAGTAGTGGTAGTATCTAAAAAAAATAATTTTATATCATTATTTAGAATGTTAAGTAGTATGAATAGCAAAGGGCCACTGGGTATTTAGCAGGTAAGTAAATACAAATAGAAAATAATGTAGCATATATTTTATTTACTTACTTAGTAGATGTAATAGTAGGTTTTGAGTCTCGTTCTTCTACTTGTTGTGCAGCAATTCGGATAGAGATGAATCTCCTTCTGTGACTTTTGGCAAGTAGTTTGTGCTTACGTTTTCATTGCTTATATAGGGGAGTGTCAGTAGTAATTACTTTACTATTGGTTCATTTAAAAAATTAGGCTTGTGATTGGTTAGTTAGTAGATTTGAATTTCTGTTGACATTAATTAGTATTAGAATATAAAATCAAAGAATAATTAGAAAAGTATACACAGTACCATAGAATATTTTTATATGTGTAGGTGACATAATTTTAAATCAATATAAAAAAAGATTTGATTTTATGGTGTGTGTATAGTAGAAATGAAAGTGTTGTATGTTATTTTTGATGTGAAAACATATAAAGCGTTAATTAATTATGTAAAGAAAAGCTTAACAAAAGTCGATATAGTTCAAAATCCGATATTTATGTTCACGATATTTTTGATTTCGATATTTTTGTAAATGTCATTACATTTTGGCGATAGCGATATTTTTGTTTTCCGATATAAATGTGGTCGATATCACAGTAAACGATATTTTTGTATATCGATATTAAAAAATCGATATTTGTGTAGATATATAGTTAAGTATAGGATCCCGATATTTTTGACATCGATAATTTTGTTCCGATATTTTTGTACTTCGATATTCTAGTTTTCGATATTTTGTCAGACATTCTTCCTAACTATATGTTTCTCCTAACCATAGAAGCCTATTTCTCAGCCCTTGCAACACTTTTATGCTGTCTGTGCGTCACTTTTTGTGATGCACCGGCGGCATAAAACATGCCATGTTGCACCCTATTTATAAAGGGAGATATCTAGACAGATGCATCACTTTGTAAACCCCTGCTCTACATCATACCTGTGTCAGGTATAATGTGTGCAGGGTGGGTGTTCCCCCGCATCAAAGCCTCGTAGAAATGGCTTGTTGAAATCTATAAGATTCAATAAGATTTCAGTGTGCCACTTTTGGAACGTCTCTGCATGAAATCCTTAAGCATGCCTCATGGCAGGCGTAAGGGTCCTACCAGGCTCTTTGACAAGGGGCTAGCCACATGTAAAAAGGACACATTGCTGGAGTTGCGTCTGTTTTCAGACACAGCCAAGCAATACGCCACTCTGCGCAAACACGTCAGGAATACTACTGTATCAGCCTCTGCTTTGAGAATTCAGCCCGAGAAGTTAATTCCTAAAGTAATGATTTGTTGTCATAGGTTGGGTGGTAAACTGGCCGAGGGGCTTGTGTTGGATCCAGTCCTAATGCTGGCAGGAGCAGATGGGTTTGCTTTTGGCACGCATTCTGTACATCAGCGGCACTGATGCACCAACTTTAAATATCCCTCCCAGATGAGTGGACTGTACGACACGCTACTCCACTCTTTCCCTTTAACATGCTACTCCAGGGTAACACATGACACTCAACTTAATGCTATTCCATTCAATACAGTCTAATGGTTGCTATTTCACTATATGCCACACCAGTCGAAGATATTCCACTCACCGTCATTCCACTCTATGCCACTCCACTGTACATCATTCCTCTCTACACCATTTCACTGTATACTGCTGAACTCTATGCCACTTCACCCTAAACTATTCCATTATATACCCCTCCACTCTACACCACTCCATTATATGTTATTTCACTGTATGCCACTCCACTTTACACCACTCCACTGTATGCCTCTGCACTCTATGCATTTCCACTGCAGGTAACTCCACTCTACACCACTCCACTCAACTCCACGCTACTCCACTCAACATGACGCTATTCAATTTGACGCCACTCAATTCTATGCCAGTCCCTCTACAGTACTATACTCTACTCTAAAACATGCCACTGGACTGTACTTTATTCCACTGTATGACACTCCACTCCACCTCATTCCACTATATAACATTCCATTGTTTGCTACTTCAATCTTTGCCACACTAAATTTCAACTCACAGAACCCAAACTGAGCGTTGACTGAACTACATTTCACACTTTCAACTTCAGAAGGGCAAAATATTGTTTACACCACACTTAAGACCTGATTTAGATCTCAGCAGATGGGTTACTCAGTCCCAACAGTGATGGATATTTCGTCTGCACAAATATAAATCCCCTAGGATAAAAAAACAGTATGCTTTTCAACTCAGTGCACTTTAATGTATGCTGTTCAACTGTACACCACTGCAGTCTACACCAATCCACTTCTCGCTACTGCAATCCCTACACCACTACACTCAATAATATTCTACTCTATACCACTCTACTCTACACAACTCCACTTTAAATTACTCCACTCTACAGTATTCCACTCTGCGCCACTCAACTTTACAGCACTTCGCTTTACATTGTTCTACTATATGCCTTTTCACTCTATGCCACTCCACTCTATGGTATTGCGTTCTATGTCACTCTACTTTACACCAATTCACTATACACAACTCCACTCTACGCCAATCCGCACTCCACTATTCCATATTTCCTTCTCCAGAGCTTGGGGAATCTCTTTTTTATTATTACCTGTGGTCTAATGTGCACCCTGGGAAGGAGGGAAATTAAAGGGCCTATTTTGAGTCAGTCTTCAAAAATTAATGAATCATTTCATGTGTTAATTTCATTCCTCTTAATATCAAGTTCTTTGGTTTTTCTGTGCCTGATCTTTCCTTCTGTGGAGGAAGTTAACCAGATTTTTTGGGCTGGCAAAGCATGCCGCATATATCACATGAGACTTTGGCTTCGTTAGTAGCCAAATCTCATTGTCGTTTATTTCTAAAATGGTGAAGCATATACTACTTTCCCCTGATAGAAATATGTTTCCCCTTCCCTGCCCTACTTTCTCATCCTCTCTTCCTCACCCCAAGCCATAACTAGACCCCATAGAATACCTTTACCACATACTCAAAGCAGGTAGTCAATATCCATTTTTAGTTACAATTAGGAAGCTTTCATAGAAACTATAGATGAGAGACATTGTGGGCATGATTCACGAAGGAAAACTTACACCTTTGTGTAAGTTTACAATTGTTTGCTATTCACACTGAGATTATCAGTAGTATCTTTATGAGTGCAGAGTTTCCGCTCATAAAATACATAGCTTTCACCTAAATGTTCAGTGTGTCAGACCGGGTGCAATAACCTATGTTTTACTATCACCAATTGATTGCAGATTTTAACACTACTACTAAAAACACGCTCAAACTTCATTCTCAAATTCTAGATAGTACAATATATACATTGGTAAGTCTTAAACACATTAGGAGTATTGTATATGTAAAAGCCATCATGTTTTCCACTTTAGACCACTTCCCAATACCTCTCTGATTGCTTTGTTTCTCAGAGTGTAGATTATGGGATTGAGCATTGGAGTAGCTGTGGTATACAATAATGAAGAGACTTTGCTTAGACTGAAGGAGTTCCCTGCCTTTGGTATGGAGTACGTGGTGATCAGTGTGCTAAAGTAGACGAGGACCACTACTAGATGGGAGCTGCAAGTGGAGAAAGCCTTTTCTCTTCCTATAGCTGAAGGGATCCTAAGTATGGTCAAAAAGATAAAAGTATATGATACAATTATTACAGGAAAGGGGATCACCATGGCAAAGAAAAAATCTATAAAGATATCTATTTCAACCAGTGTGGTGTCTGAGCAAGCTGCTTGTAGCAAGGGTGCTAGGTCGCAGAAGTAATGGTCAACCACGTTGAGGCTTGCAAACCGTAATTGACTCAATGGAAGCAAAACAGATAATGCAATTAGTAAACCTATCATCCAGGAAATTCCAGCTAATTGCAAGCAAAGTCTTTGGCTCACAAGAATGGTGTAGTGTAAGGGATAGCAAATGGCTGCATATCTGTCATAAGCCATCACAGTTAAAAGCCAGCACTCTGTGCAGACCATCAAGCCAACAAAGAAGCACTGTGTCAGACAACTTGTGTAAGATATAGTCACGTGTTCATTCATAAGGACACCCAAAAGAGTAAGGCATGTCGTAGTTATGTACCATGCTTCCAGAAAAGATAAATTCCCCAAAAAGAAGTACATGGGCGAATGAAGATGGTTGTGAGTGGCAATGGTGACTATTATCATAAAATTTCCCACGATCGAGAACACATAAATGCTGAGGAAGAATAAAAATAGAAGAGGCTTCAGAGCAGGAGGTACCATGAATCCTAGAAGTCGAAAGCTGGTGAAAACAGTGGTGTTTTCTGAACAATCCTTTGGGTTAATTCCCTTCATCTGAGAAAAGAAAAGAAAGAAATCAATGACTCAATAAAGGGTAAGCACTCTAAATCTTCATGAAGGTGGCCAGCACGACAGAATGAATACATGTATTCTGCATGAAATAAACATTAACCATTAACAACATATCATGGCAAACCTGCTGATAAAGCTACATTGTTGGAAGTCGAAAATTGGGAAAATGAGGCATATGTGGTTGGCAATGAATGATATGGTTGCTTATCCAGAAATTTACATATACTGTGGTTAGC
Source organism: Lissotriton vulgaris (assembly GCF_964263255.1). Classification (NCBI taxonomy): domain Eukaryota; kingdom Metazoa; phylum Chordata; class Amphibia; order Caudata; family Salamandridae; genus Lissotriton; species Lissotriton vulgaris. Next base: position 182,274,579 of record NC_141686.1, on the reverse strand, counting down.
ATCCCTTGCTCTGCTAATCGAAGGGCACACCAACAATAAATGTTCTTCCCAAGGAGAATATGCTTACAGCACTCCTGTAAAAAGAAATTGGTTATTAGTCGGAAAGAATGTGAGTTCTTCACTATTTACTAGGTCTACAGTTCACTATTTACTAGGTCTACAGTTGTCTTCTTACTGTGAAACAGGTACCAAATTGTAGCACTTGACTCTCTGGATAGGGAAAGAGTGGAGTCCAAGGATTACTGAGTGGAGATGGTGTGGCTAGTAACCCCAATTTACTGGAATGCAACAACAACACTTAAAAAAAATGACCCATGAGATGTTACAGGTACAGAGCTAAAAGCAGATGCTGTATGACCATGTTAAGTTGCAGCTGCAGTCAGTGTTTTAAAGCCATACTGTATAACCCCAGGATGTAGAGTGTACACACACAGGTGATGCCACTTATGTTGGTGCCATTGGTGACCACATCCAGAGTTCCACTTACTGCATACGGTTCTTTCTGAGAATTTTGCAAACCACCCGGTGATCTTGACTGGGTGGGCACATGGTAGTGCATCCTGGCTGCACAGAAGATGGTATCGCCATAGTTGTTACAGAAGCCATGACTGGGGTGGCCAGAGTCGTTAAGTAAATGGGGCCGTGGGGGCTTGAGGGGCACTCACTGATGTAAGTACTCTTTTTTGTCTAGTGTCTGATGTAAGGACACTTTTGTCTTTTGTGTGTCCTTAGGGCAAGCAAAACAAATAGGGTGTTTGCCACACAAAAATGAATGGTGTGTCACCAAGTGAAAAAGAAATAAAAGACATAATGTGACGTATGTTTTCAAAATGATATTGAAAATCGGCCATTTCTTAGTGTTTATAATGCCAGACTCCTCATCACTAATTTCTTCACTCTGTTGATGGCATGAAGTGGCCTGATTTTAATTTGATTAGTATTATTATACATATAATACCTTGAGGGACATATGGATACAGATTCCTTGAATGGCTTATAGACAAAGAGTAAAGTCTTGTGACAGAATGTCCTCCCTTTTTATAAATGTACCTTTATTCCTTATACAAGAGTATGTACTCAGTTTCATTATTTGGAAATATTATATTCATCCAGAATTAATTTGAGTAACATGTTCATTCAAAGTCTAGTAAGTGATAGCCTCAATATCTCGCAAAATTTGGATTGGGCATTAGAGTGTAACTCAAACAGTTTTCAGCTAATAGTTATAATGTGACATGTCCTGATTGTGCTCTCATAAACTCATCTCCTGTTTAAATTGTATGATGTTTGTTTTTAGAATATTGCTATTGCACATTTGTTTTTTTAGTACAAAAGAGATTTGTTGCACAGTGGCTGTGGCTTATTGTGCTCCTCATTTTGGCTGACATAGTTGTGCATGTCGTGCTGCTACTTGTGTGGCCAACTATTCCCTCATATACTTAACAGCTGAGGGTCCTTTTTAAAACTTGTGGTTGGGTCGTCCCTATCATGGTGACAGAATCAATTTTGAAATGTTGCTCAGACCGGTGGACATTTCATACATGCCTGCACATGTATTGTAACAAACATGACAGACCCATTGGGCAAATATACTATTTTGTTTATTTCCATAAACAAACTCCCAAAGCAGGGTTTTGTTTTTGAAAATAAAAATAAATTCTCCACCTCACCATTGGAGTTATCTCCCATGGTGAGGGGGGCATTTTGGAGTTTTCTCTGCCCCTTACCGCTAGGGCTTTCCTGGCGGTGACAGGCAGTGAAAACTGACCTACATGTCCGCCAATCTAAACTAGTTGGGCGGACGTGCGGTTCATCTTCCAATGTTTTGTGGGTATCAAGGACCCTCTGGCCATTACTCGGTTGGGCCACCAAATGGGTGTTACTACACTGTGTTTACACTAAAGCTCCACCCGCATATAAATAAGACAAAAGGACCATTATGCTGATGAAAAGGGTACTCCTCTGTGACAGAGCACCTTTCTGCCCTAACATATAAACTCGGACCCTTAGTATGTTGTCAGCTGCAAAATGACTTTTGGGAGCCCGCGGGGCAGGCCTGGGCTACTGAGCCAAGCGTTGTTTAGCTTTTCTCTCTCAGTGTCAATCCTAATATGCCTTAACCAAACTGTGCCAGGCCTACCTCCTCTAGAATTTGACTGTTAGCAGTCAAGATGGTGTGGAATCATAGTGCTCTCAGGAAGATAAGTATGGGCACACCAAATATTATTTTAACATCCAGCCTAGACTGCATATAAGCATGTGTGGATTCCCATGCTTTAGTTTCACTAATAACAAATACTTTTTAGCAGTATATACAACTCTATTTGTAAGGACCTGGGTGTACTATATAATATGACTGTGGGCACGTATCATACAATACACTTGCAGATACCACCTTGGGTCCAGTCAGTATTGTTTAGTTAAACATAGCTCAACTCTGGGAAGCTGTGACTGCGAGCAGTAAAGCTTTTCAAAGGAACTTAGTGTTAAGTATTTAACAGCACCATACGACAGAATTAGAAAATCACACACCAATAAAGAGACACATAGAGGGTTGAGAAAAATAGAACTTACATACATTCATTTTTAAAGACATTGATCATCAAAATCCACCAGAGGGTTCCAGAGATACATATTTTAGAAGCTTTTATCACTACAAGCAAGCATTGGTCAACACAAAATTGTGAACTCTTCAAAAGTTCGAGACAGTTAGTGCGAGTATGCCAGCCCAGATTGGGCATCCAAATCCAGCAGAGAAAAGGTCTAGAGGGCCAAAAAGGGTGATTTGGACAGTTACATGGCCATCAGAGTATTTTTGAAACAAGATCCAAACTTCACATGACAATTTCCATGGACTTTAATAGGGTGGTCCTGATGCTGAGGATACAGACAAAGGATGCTCAAAGATGCTTCGGTTGTGGTACGGTCAATGAGGATGGCTCTGCATTGGTTCCTTGGTCCACGAGTGATGGAGGTGACTTTGGCCATGGAGATACGGGTCCCAAAAAAGTCCTCTTCATTGCAGTAGTTGAACAGCTGATCCTGCACTGCTGGTCTTGCTAAACCGCAGTTGGATGCAAACTCTTTGGTGTGGCTGGTGTCGCTTGAGTGCAATTAATCCGGACTCTAATAGCACTTCAGGGTCCAGCAGACAAGAGTGCATGCTTTGGCTATCTCATATTTGACTCTTGTTGTACCTGGTGACTTGTGTTGTTCCTTTTGCTATTATCTTCTTAAGTGAGAAGGGTTAGGCCAGACATGGGTCCTGTGCTCACTGTGCCACTGGATTAAATCTAACCTGGGTGAAGAGGGGTGATGCCCAAAAACAGTCCCAGGAAGCTTGTTTCCGATTCAAGGAGGACCTGGCTTGGCAGTTCCGGCTGGGCTGTTCCAATGATAAACAGGGTCAAGACTGATATGCATATGGCCAGGTCCAAACTGGGGTGTCGTGGTGAGCTAAAGAATGATGGATTGAACACAGATACTTGTGACTAGGGGTGAATGTTTTTATTGTACAGTATTCAATCCACCAAGTGTGCTTTTTGCTGCTCGCGACTGGTAGCATCAAAATGTCTGTTGTGGCTACCAACTAGTTGGTTTGGGCTGTTTCAGTTATTGTAGCTCTAGAGCCGGTTCCAGGTTATCAGCTGACTGATCCTTGGCGTCACTGGTGCGGGTAAAGGTGGGAACGCATGTTAGGAGCTGCCAGGACAGGCACAGTCTCGCTAACTCAAAAATGAAGTAGGTGCAGTTCTCTTGATGGCGGAGCCTTTCTTTGTGTGGGTCAAGGGCAGCATGGCAGTCCTTCTTTGGTCCTCTCTTTTCCCCTGTGAACTGAGAAGCAGGATAACAGGGGTGCCATATTTATCCCAGGAAAGAGCCCTGAACGTCCACACAGTCACTAGCCAATGGGCTACTGGATCCCTTCCTCCCTAGTGACAAGTTTCCGGTGATGTGTGGCATCTAGCTATCCCAGCACACCCCATCCTTGCCACTTTCAAAATGGCATGTCAGGAGCAGGGTAGCTCTACCGGTCGTCAGGAGCAGGATAGCTCAGCCTAGACATATAGCTTTCAGTGGGATACATAGCCAAGGAAAAATCATTTGGGCAAAGGCTTCCCTTCCTCGGCTCTATCTACTATTTTGTCTGCAGGAACAAAATGCATTTTGCTTTGGGATGTTGACGCAAGTGGCTGTTCAAAGTCAGCTTCATCCTTAAAGCTCGCCTTTTAGGGTAACACCTTGAGTGGCCTTCCTGGGAGCGGAGGTCTCACTTCAGTCTGCCGCAGATGACTTTTTCCCAGGTCCCCTCAGGTGGTTAGAAATCTGTCTGTGTGTTTGGACCTATGTGAGGCCTAGCTTGAGTACAGAGGTGCAACATGTTAAAAGTCACTTAAATATAATAGTGGCTTTAATTGTTGCCTGGGCATCAATTTGAATTTAATGCCACGATTAATTTGATACCTCACTCAACCTTGCGAGGTAGTCCCGTTCAGAAGTTAGCCAGGCTGGCATGCCAGCTGGTAAGCATGCATTAGCCAATGGGGCTCCTAAACTTTCCACAGCAAAATAACAATTCTGAAGTGTTGCAGCTAAGATATATTGAACATCATATGTCCTACCTAAAAGTATAAAGTTCCCTGCTATATGGCTCTATAGGCCTTTTTTTGGAGGGACTTTCGTATATCATTAAAGGTGGCTTTGCTATTAGGTGTAAGTCTAACTAGCAGTGTAAAACACTGCCCTTTCAGTCTGCAGTAGAAAACTGTTTTATTGTCTCTGTAGCATGCAGGGTGGCACAATCAGTGCTGCAGCCCGGGGAGAACCCTCTGCCTTACATGCCCTGGGTACCTCGGGTACCATATATCATGGACTTATAAGTAAGTCAGTGCTTGCCAATTGGGTATATCTAATGTAAAGAAATGTGTTATAGGGTTACAATACTGGCACTGATGTCTGGATAGCAGGCCTCAGTGCACTGTCATTGGCATATTTACAAGCCCAATGCGCCACTGGAGCATCACATTTGTTGACGCTCTGGTGGAGCCTTTGTGCCGGCCTCTAATAACAAGCCCTCGCAAAGCCAATATACGTGGCTATACATGACCTTGTAAATATGGCCCTCTTTCACATAGTACTCTAGTTTAACAAGCTTGTAGTGGGTGTTGTAGCTGTTCCCACGCAATACCCATGGCCATTTGATACTACCATATATAAGGATTGGTAAATTTGAGGCAGTGGCAAAAAAAAAACTTTTACGGGGAAGTAGTTAAAGTGTCAAAACAAAGAGAAATACTTTTATTTTTCCTTGTGTTTTGCTCTTTCTGTGTGTTCTGCATTGTGCAAAGCACCATTAATGATTGTTTTTGTGGAGGAAGGTAAACCGTCCTGCACAAACACAATCGTCCCTGCAACGCAGGCACGCTTGCACCATGGTGTTTTGCAGAACGACAAACAGATATTAGCAGGGAGTGAGGGGCAGAGTGCAGATCAAAAGTGAAGAAAACAGATACAACTTTTTCAGGAGGACTGAAAAGACTGTATTCAAATGTCCACCACAATAGGGTTAAAATATTAGAGGACTAAGGGATTTTAGCATATATATCTTAATTGAGTGGTCAACATGTTTCTGCCCTTTGTCAACCCCAAAAGGAGTTCCAGGGCATTTATAAAGGCCTGAATAATTAGTCACTCTGCTGGTAAGAAAAAAGATCAAAAAAGAATATACAGGCCACGCAAAGCTAATGCTGAAAGGAACAGGGATGGCCGAAAGGTACCCTGGGTCCACCAACGATTTGAAAGGAGCAAATAAAGAATATGTTAATAAGATAATAAGAAGTGCTCTCAATGCCACTCCTGAATAAGTTGGCATGGTTTCTTTTCATGCTCTTAACTCGGTCTATTAAGTGCCTAACACCAAACATAGTGATGCCCATTGAGTGAACTACATGAGCCATCTTTCAAACAAAAATGATCCACTCTCAAGTCACTGGTAGTGCCTCAGCTGCAGAGCTAGAACAATGTAATGGGGAGAGAGAGAAACAGGGAAGACCAACACTGAGACTGGTACAAACATGAGATATTAAGTCATAAAACAGATCAACACTTCACAACTCATGCATGCCATTAAAATTTAAATATAACACAGGATAGATAATGTGCTGTTAGAAGTCTACTAGTGTATGGTATAATAGTCTAACTATGTGTAATGCGTGCATTGCCAGTTCTGTCTAAAAGGCACATAAGGCCAACTTAGGGCCTCGCTGTAAAGGCTGCCCTTAGGACATATTGCCAGGCAGACTACTCCAAACAGTCCATCTGTGCTCCAAAAGCCTCAGAGGCATTCAGAGATTCGGGCCAAGTAGCCTCTCAATTTTCTTGACAGATTGTTATGGGCATGCATGCAAGAGAGAAATGGGCATGCACCCTCAACGGCCAAAATGGTAGGTTGCGGTCAAAATGAATAAATACCGAAATAAACAAAATGGGAAGTCCTAAACCATGCATGTGGTTACACTCAAATGAGAAATAAAATGTGTTGCCCTTTAAGACATACAAGTGGCATTAGAGGTGTCCAGCAATCTGAACCTCAGTCGAATCAATGTTAGAAAAAAGGTGTCACTACCTATGTATGAGGTTCAGGACGTGGAGTCCACACATACGGTATAGATAAACATCAAAGCACAATGCATGTACATCAAGAGGAGTGCTACCAGATGACGTGGAACCAGGAGACGAGGTCCATTCAAAATGTCCCTGGGATCTCTATAGGGACAGAAGGCAGCAAAGTGCTGGGTGGGTTCAGTAACAAGGCATACAGGTTCTAAAAACAACAAATTGGCTAGATTTCTCAGTGCTATTGATAATATCATCATTACCCCAGTCAGTGTGATCCCATGCAGAAGAGGGAAGGAACTTTGTAACTTTTTATCCCCCTGTAATTTAATTATTGTAATGGAAAAGGCTGGTGTCAACCCAACTAAGGGTCCATTGCCTACCTATAGAGGACGTGGCTGTTCGTTCACCATAGATCATGTTTTTATTTCATCATCATTGGAAATTTTTTGGGTACAGGCTGGGGTTTTATGTACTAGTCAAGGCGACCATAATCCCATTTTAAGAACTATTTGACTTTGTTCTAATTTTATTGCACAGAAGGAAATATGGGCTAAAAATCTGGTGGTATCTACCGATAAGCTCAGGTTGATATGGAGGGGGATAGACAATAAAGCCCTTCTTATACGTATGATAAGAACATATCCCGTACTTGTAGATATATGTCTGTCAAGCAGCTCCATAGGCAGGGAGATTATCGAGGCGTTTAGTGGTTTATGCGCTGGCATTAAACTTATAATCTCTAAACCTATTACTAACATAAGCAAGAATCCCAGGTGGTTTGATAGCTCTTGCTCGCGGGCCATTAGATATCTGCATGAAGCATTAGCGGCTTCACCCAGGGATTTAACTCTAGTTAGATCATCAAGAGCCTGCTACAAGAAAGCTACTAAAACACGCTCAGATGAGTTACTGAAAGAACGCTGGGATAATCTAGCCAAGGCTGCCTCCTTAAAGGACACAAATGGATTCTGGAAGGAAGTTAAAAGCATGACGTCCATCGATACAAATATTACCCCCATAAGCTGTAATATATCTAGTGAGCTATGGGAGGAGCACTTTGCTGGATTCTATTATGCCCCCTTAACCACCAACAATATTATATGTACCCAAGTCCTAAAGGCCATTATAACAATATCTGAAGTTGAAGTGCCATACAACAAAGTCTAGGGAATAAAGCACCAGGCCCAGACCGGCTATCTATTGATCTCATAAAACAAGAACCAGATTTTTGGGCTCCCCTCCTGTGCAACGTTTTTAATATTTTGACTAATGCAACCATCCCAAGCACTTGGTCGACTAGTATTATTGTGCCCATTTTTAAGAAAGGAGATCGATCCAACCCCAGGTGTTACCGCCCTATCTCTTTGATAGATAACACCTTGAAGATCCTGAGCAGGGTTGTCTTTATTAGAATTAGGATTTGGGCAGAAGACAACCATATTTTAAATTGTTGCCAGCTGGGCTTTAGAAGCGGATGTATGTCGTTACAACGCATACTTTTACTCCGCATACCATTACAACGCGGTTTTTACAACGCATACCATTACAACGCATAGCGCTTTGAGGTGCTGGATAGTGGTAAGTATAATTTACTATTCTAACTCCAGTCCCCGTGGACCCTAGGGAAGGTGTTGGATAGTAAATTAAACTTACCTCTTATCCTAGAGCGCCCCCCAGCGCAATGCGTTGTAATGTCATGCGTTGTAATGCCCGCGTTGTAATGGTAGTGCGGAGTAAAAGTTGCGTTGTAACGGGTGTATACCTTTAGAAGCAATGTTGGAACTGTGGAACAGTGACTAAACTTGAATCTTATCTTAGGGAAATATACGGTTGCACAAAAAGCTCCATTTTATTTGGGTTTTATGGATTTATCCTCAGCATTTGATTTTGTTAACAGATCACGTTTATGGGAAATTCTTTTAAATTATGGGTTGGATGTGGCAAAAGTTTGTTTTTTTGCGTATTTGCACAGGGATCTGAAGGCACGGGTGAGGATAAGTAACGACGGGGAAGTTTCTGGGGACATCACCATTGGCCGAGGGGTCAGACAAGGTTGTGTTCTGGCCCCTCTGCTTTTTATTCTTTACATAAATTAATTACATAACTCCCTGTCAAAAATGTCTAGTGATGTACCCAAAATTAATGGTAAACTACTGCCCATGCTTTTATAAGCAGATGATGCGGTTCTTATGGGTCGCACGCCCAACGCACTTCGCACTTAAGGCAAGGGATTTGTTTCCTTTATGGCAGATTTAGATCTTTATACAAATTTTAAAAAGTCTTATACAATGAGTTGTTGGCCGAAAAAACACTGTATTAAATCAATTTCAGTAGGCAGCGAACTGTTGACATGCACCAACACTTTTCCCTATTTGGTCTTAGTTTTTCAGAAACCGGTTCATGGAAAGTCCACATGGCCCACGGAAGAAGTAAAATTACTAAAGCTGTAAATTCTATCATCAGTCTTCGGCAACCAAGTCATTCAGAGGCAGTGGTGCCATTGATTCAGATATACAAATCACAATGTGCACCAGTGGCCACTTATATAACCAAAGTCTGGGTTTACGCAAATTGTAGTGGGATTCAAACTGAAGAAAACAGATTCTGTAGGAAAATCTTTGGTGCTCTAATATCATCTCCCAATTTATATATGCCACAAGGAATTGAATTTACAATATGTGGAGGATTTTATCAGGTCTCGCCCAGCGATATTTCGGTTGAAAATATGGCAGAACTCAGCGGCAATTTTAACAAGAGAAATAATTATAGATTGCCTCAAGTGCGATAAAGGTAATTGTATACCCTGGCTAGCCGCAGTAAAGAATAGCTTAGCGAGCATAAACATGGAGCATATTTTTTCATGTCCTTCAGCAGCGGAAGGTATAAACATAAGATCAGTCAGGGGGGCACTTTATGACCTTTATCACAAAGAAAGACAAGATATCGAGCATCCTAGACCATCAATTGCTAGATACTGCCCCTTTCGGAGACACCTAGTATCCAACACTATATGCCACAGCAATATCTTAGGAAGAATATGGGGAGATGGAAAAGGAGCTTACTATACCGCCTCAGGGATGGAAGAATCAAATATTCACTCTGCTTTCCTATAGGCTTTAATAATAATTTAGAGCAACTGAACTGCCCCTGTGGCATTGGTAGCAAACAAACTCTGTAACATTTCTTACTTTTCTGCAAATTTTATGTAAAATATACTAAACAGTAAATTGCCCCATATTTTAAAGCTCTGGCTATCATGGACTTTGAATCTGCATATCTTGAAATAATAAAACTGAAAAGTGATGAGCCGATTTTTCGAGTAAGCACATTTCTCCAAGCTGCAGTACGTTCTCCGGCCTCAGTGTATGAATTTTAATGTTGTATGCACCCATTACCTTGCTCAATCACCATTTTAACTTAATTGAAGGTTGCCTCAGTTTATAATAATTATGGGTTCCATTCAGAAGATATCGTTATTTCATTGAATATCAATGTATTTTCATGTAAACTATGCTTTAGCTTCAGACACATGGTGCTCTAATGGTGTCTTAGTAAAGAGGGAATATCTTTAATCATCAGGTGAGCCATTGTAGGCTAGTGTATGCTTCACATACAACAGTGATCTAGGACACAGTAGATAATATGGATTTTTTCTTCACATAGGGCAGGACAAATGAATAACACGTTATAGATTGAAAGAGTTTATCAACTGGTACTTTTATCCATTAGACTTTCTTGAAGTCCTATCAGCACATTGGGTGTTCATGCACTATATTCCTTACCATTCTTTGATACAGAGCTTTATTAATACACAGGTTGAAGCGCGATTGGTGGTATAAGTGATAGGGTATAGGCGTCTAAGGGTAATTCCACTTGGTATTTTTAGAGTGAGTTAGGTATTGGTGACAATGCTGTAGGGTTAAGGAGAACCATCTGCCTCCCTAACTTTCTGTGGTAAAACTAACAAGACAAGTACAGCACTGTACCTCAGCATACGTAAGTTTCAAAAAGATCTTTTCAGAAACTATTAGCATACAAAACAAACAGGCCAATTGGTCGATTTTTCTTCTTTTTAATCAGTCTCATGTTGCCAGTAGCTCAAATGTTCACGAGTCAACACGTGTTTTGTCACCTTTGTATGTTAGTACCTGCGACTTGCTCACTGCTGAACGTTTCCGTAGTATTTTAGTTTTTGATGTGGCGATAATTCCAGGCCGCAAGTCCTCCAGTGGCGTGAGGCAAAATTCAAAAGTCAATATTCAAGTCCACTCGAGTGCGACCAGCTTGGGGCACGAGGATGCAGAATGGTGGCTGTTACATCATCACAAACTCTGGAGACCAGTAAGCGGAGGAACAGCATATATAATTACCCGATAACTTGGATATTGACTTTTGAATTTCGCCTCTCGCCACTGGATATGTTCAAATATGTTTTAATTAAAAAGAAAAAAATATAAGGGTAAATAACAAAACTGACTTTTAGTTGTGTATACTGCCAAGAGACACAGGGGTATATTCTCATGAACGTGCAATAATTATCTGCAAAATAGGTTAACGCAAGTTCACATGTCACCGTCTATCGCAGAAAAATAACTCTGTGACAATGTCACATCCTCAACAAAGCGGGAACATGCAACAGTTTCCCCATAATGCCTCAAATATCTGCGATAACATTGCCGCAACGGCAATACAGATACAATACCGAAAAGCAAAAAAAGTTGTGTTCGGCCAACAGCAATAAAAAAGTCAGCAAAAAGCAGGACCAGGCCTGCAAGTCCCACAAGTCAAGCTGCAAAAATCAGTATAAAAGCGGCAACAAAAAACACAAACAACTGCGAAGCACCATGGAGGTAGCCGGAGCAAGTACAGAGGACAACCAGAACCCCACAAGCCCCACGGAGGACCAGCCTGGGACCCCGGGGTCAGGGAAGGGCCAGGAGAAGAAGAAGAGGAAGACACAGTTCAGTCCGCAGGAAAACAGTATCCCGATAACTGAGGTGACACTGCCACCATCTAATTGCCATTGGTGAAATTACCAGCACTAAATGTTGCACTAACACTTGTCAGAGTGATGTGATAATGTAGAGGAGTGACATGCACACAGTGAATGTGTTTGGAATGAATTCATTTGCACATACTGTGCCTGTGGTTATTTTGTCCTGTCCCATGATTGCTAAGGACTGTCCCTATGTGACGTGTGAAGAAATTGTTAATGATAGTGTCCTTTCGGGCTATTCCTGCTGCTGCTGCACTGGGGTGTGGTCCACCTGCCTCATCCTCATCATCATCGTCCGGTGCATCTGGCACATGGATCCATGGGGCATTGGTGAATACACATATGTTGTGCAACACACAACATAAAATGATCATCTTGCACACTATTTGTGAGCTGTACAGGAGTCTTCCACCAGTGATGTCAAGGCACCTGAAACATGACTTCAACACGCCAAATGAGCACTTCACAATGCCACTGCTGCGTTTGTGGGTCGCATTGTACTGCCTCTAGGCCTGGGTGTTTGGGGCTCGAAGGGGTGTCATCATCCACGGGCAGAGTGCATATCATTGATCACCTGTGACAGGGGAGAGACATGTTTCAATCGGTGGTTCTGCATTTTGTGTACCAGATACGGACACAAGCTGATACTGGACCTTCCACCACCCTGAGTGGTAATTGGTGTCCGTTGATCAAACGATCAGCCCTTCTCCCTGTTTTTTGATAAATATCTGCATTTTGTGTTGGCAGGCTGATCAGTATATTGGTGCGTGATATGTGGGACTTTGGGATTCATGATTGACATGTCATGCATGTGGCACCATAGTCATGACTGTCTGTGCATGTCCATAAGCCTGACAACACTGTGATATTGGCTGTTGAAAGTGGTTGGCCAAGTGTGTATGGGCCTATGGTGAGGATATGGCGGGCACAGAGACACACGCAGTAGTTGCTTTGGTGGCCATCCCGGAAGTGAACCACGCTCTGAGCCCAGGGCTATTAATTGCTACTTCGACGCTGGCCCATTCCACTCCACTTACACTTACAGGGGGGATGACATAGCTACATATCCAAGGTCTACCCCACTGAGGTAACATGGTTGTTTCCACTGTCTATGACGCTACATACACCAGCAGTATATGTCTACATGGACATGTCTGTGCTCTGCATACCTGAGTCTGTCCAGCAAATCACTGCCTCCATTGGTATTATCTTCATTCTGATTCATGGTCACTTGCCTCCTTCGCACATACTTGGTTCCCACCTCTCACCACATCCTTCTATTGTGTGGCAGAGGTGCCATGTCGTGGATGGTTGGTTTACATTGTTGGCCGCTGTTACCGCAGTTCCATGTGTTGTGGTGTCTGGTAAGTGAGAATGTTGTTTGGCATGTTGCAAGTGATGTTGTAACGTGTGCATTCCCACACTTGTGAGTTGCATGATTGTAGAGTTGTGGTGTGCAGTGTTTTCATTTGGTATTTACCAACGGGCAGTGCATTTCCATAGGTGCCATCATCAAATCGCTGGTTGATGATGGACCGTCGGAAGATGTAGGAAACATGCACACTGCCTGGGTATGACTATGATAAAGTCATGGTAATAGGAGATCTAAACTATTGGTATAATAGTTTGGAAGCCGGACCTCATGCTACAGAACTTTTTGAGCTCCTCTCCAATCTAAACTTCCGTCAACACGTCTTGATCCTCACCCATGAAAAAGGACATATTTTGGACCACATCTGGTCTCATAATATCCCTACCTCCAGTCCCACGGCCTTACCATGCATATGGTCTGACCACCATCTTCTAAAATTCTCCATTACCTCTCAAGGCAACCCTACAAATCATGCTCCCTTGGGAGGGTTAGCCAGGAAATGGAGATCTCTAAACCTCCAAGATTTCCTATCCACCCTGACTAGCTCCATCCCCCCCTCGGCCCCTGATATCAATTTGATGGATAAGGCACACACCGAGTGGCTTCTATCTGCATGCAACAAACATGTCCCCTTAACTAGATTTGCCCGCCCCCGTCGCATGGACGCCCACAGGTGGTTCTCTGCTGACCTAAAAAAACAAAAATTAGAACTTCGCCAACTGGAAAGGAAATGGAGGCATGGCTACCATCAAGAAGATAGAGCATCATACACAACAGCTCGTACAAATTACAAGAGCGCTATCCGATCCGCCAAAGCAGCCTATTTCTCTGAAAAAATCTCTAATGCCCAAAATAAATCGAGAGAAATCTTCAGAGTCGTAAATGATCTTTGTAACGACTCTAGAACCTTTCCCTCTCAACCACCATCCCAAATGATGTGCAACCGGCTCAATGATTTCTTTAATGAGAAGATCGACACCATAAAAAATTGTATTCATACTAACCGGATCACTGAAATAATATCGACGGACAAAATATCGAGTTGCCAAAATATCGTGGACAAAATATCGACAGTCAAAATATCGAGTTTGTATCTACAAACAGGTAAGTACAAAAATATCGAGTACAAAATATCGTTAACAAAAATATAGATGTAAAAAATATCGACTTTATTAAAAACAGTGTTAAATTAAATTAATATTAAATTTGAATTACTAAAATATACTTAAAACGACTTAAATTAAATTATAATAATTAAATAATAAATGAAAATAATAAAAATAATTTTTTAAAATCTTATTTGTTGACCCTGAACCCTAAAAATACCCCTTTACCCAAAAACCCAAAACTGACCCTGAACCCTAAAAATACCCCTTTACCCAAAAACCCAAAACTGACCCTGAACCCTAAAAATACCCCTTTACCCAAAAAACTGAAAACTGACCCTGAACCCTAAAAATGCCCCTTTACCCAAAAACTGAAAACTGACCCTGAACCCTAAAAATACCCCTTTACCCATGAACTGAAAACTGACCCTGAACCCTAAAAATACCCCTTTACCCATGAACTGAAAACTGACCCTGAACCCTAAAAATACCCCTTTACCCATGAACTGAAAACTGACCCTGAACCCTAAAAATACCCCTTTACCCATGAACTGAAAACTGACCCTGAACCCTAAAAATACCCCTTTACCCATGAACTGAAAACTGACCCTGAACCCTAAAAATACCCCTTTACCCATGAACTGAAAACTGACCCTGAACCCTAAAAATACCCCTTTACCCATGAACCCTTTACCCATGAACTGAAAACTGACCCTGAACCCTAAAAATGCTCCTTTACCCAAAATTTATCAATATTATTTAATTAGCAATTAATCATTAATTAACAATAACAATAAAGTAAATATATTAGAACATTAGCTGTAATTATTTTAATAATTAATATTATTTTTTCAAAATTAATTACTTAAAAATTACACAAAATTATATATATTAAAAATGTACTCTAATTAATGTAATTAACTAATTACAATTAATTAATTAACAATTATTTACTAATACAAAATATGTTCAAAATTATATTAATTAATTAACTAATTAATATTAATTAATTATCAATTAATTATTAATTAAAAATATTAACAAACATATATTAATTAATTAATTATTATTAAATTACTTCCCACCCTATTTCCCTATAAACCCACAACCCGCTACAGAATTACATTACGCAATTATTATAAAAACAAAATTCATGTAATAAAATATTTTATAACATTAATACACACTATTCACACATATTATTACATAAAAATACACTATAAAATATTATATATTATTAAAAAATCGATATTTTTGCTATCTATATTTTATACAGTCGATATTACTTCACTTACCTGAAAAACGATATTTTTGTAGTCGATATTATGTCCAGTCGATATTTTGTCCAGTCAATATTAAAAACTCGATATTATGTCCAGTCGATATTTTGGAGTCGATATTTTGTCTCTATACCATACTAACCATGTCATGGTAGACAACCTGGACATTAGCAGTAACTCATACACACTCCAGGAAATCCCCCCCCATCGATCCACCCAAATTGCTGGAACTGATGAACCGTGTAAAATCTGGGTCCCCCAACGATCCCTGCCCTCTGCATATACTGAAGGAAGTCTATACCACACTACCTCAAGGCATACTCCCCCTTTTGAACACATCCCTACTACAAGGAATAGTCCCCAACTCATTTAAAGACGCTACTTTAGTCCCTCTTATTAAGAAACCGGGGGCCGATCCCTCTAACCTCTCCAATTACCGCCCCATATCCCTTCTCCCCTATGGAGCCAAACTGCTCGAAGCCCATGTTATCAGCTGCATATCCAATTTTATAGAAACATCTGACTACCTGGAGCCTAACCAAGCCAGGTTCCGCCAAGCAAACTCCACCGAGGCGGTGATCCTCGCTGTCCAGAATACTCTAAGGACTAACACCGACAATAGAATTCACCAAGCCCTCGTACTCCTCGACCTGTCAGCTGCGTTCGACACGGTGGATCACACCATCTTATTACACCGTGTCGAACAAGCCGGCCTCAACGGCGCAGCCCTTGACTGGATTAAGTCCTTTCTAAAGGACAGATCCCAGGCAATAAAGCTGGAGAACTTTATAGCACCCAAACTCTCCACCTCTTGCGGTGTTCCACTGGGCTCCTCATTATCCCCCCTCCTTTTTAACTTATATCTCAAACCGCTATTGCACTCCCTGAAACACAGAAAAGTCACCATCTACAACTACGCGGACGATTTGCAGCTGATATTCCCCTCAACTCTACGGACTCTACTAAGGAATTCCAAACAACCATGCTGCACATCCAGAGCTGGATGGACCAGAACCATCTTAAGCTCAATCCAGGAAAGACCGAGCTTGTACTCCCCGGTAACAGCGCTTTAAGTTGGGGCCCCCACTTCTGGCCAGCCTCGATGGGCACCCCTCCTTCCCCTTCTCAGTCAGTGAAAAGCCTCGGGGTCACTCTCTGCTCCGACCTCTCACTGAAAACCCAGGTCGGAACTGTGATCTCTTCCTGCTTTTTTCAGCTAAGAAAGATCAAAAAAATCGCCCATTTGCTGACTCATCCTGCTCTCATTCAGGTGGTAATCGCCTTGGTCCTTTCACGACTGGACTTTTCCAATTCCATCTACTTGGGCCTACCCCTCACCCTCGTTAAACGCATGCAGATTGCTCAAAATCAAGCGGCCAGATTAATATTTAAGAGCAATCGCAGGAAGTCGGCAAAACCCCTGCTAGCCTCCCTCCATTGGCTACCTATAGCCCAACGGATTACCTTTAAGGTAGGCTGCATAACCTTCAAAGCCCTTCACGGCAAAAGCCCCAAGTTCATCAATCATCTCATAAACAAATACGAACCGACCCGGGACCTTCACTCTGCCCACTTGTCCCTTCTCTCGCTGCCCATGTTTAAAAAGAAACGATTAGGTGGATCTCGTTTCGCCTATCTTGCCCCTAAAATTTGGAACTCCTTTCCTCTGTCTATTCGGAACTGCACTAAGCTAGTAGAATTCAGGAAAGCCCTGAAGATCTGGCTATTCAAACAAGCGCACGGTTAGAGCATCGTTACCATCTGTCTCTTTAGTCACCATCTGTCTCTCAGCGCCATGAAACCCCTGGGTGACCGTGCGCTTAACAAATCCCGAATAAGATAAGATATGATAAGTGCCTACAACATTGGTGAAGAGTCCCCAGTGGTCCACTAATGCCTGCACATTGAAGTAATGTGTGTGCTTTCTCTTGCGGTAATTGTGTGCAGTGTCGTCAGGGGGCACAAGTAGGACATGTGTGCATTCAATTGCCCCCAACCCATATGGGTAGCCATCTATAGTGTAGAGGCCTTGCTTGGTCTCCAGTTGTTCCTGTGCAGTGTGGGGGAAGTAAAGGTGCTGGGGTACCGAGCTGATGATGGCATCCAAGGCAGTTGTGCTGAACTTTGATAGGGCTGGCTGTGAGACTCCTCCGACTCTGACGGCTCTGGGTTGGAAGGTATCAGAGGCCAACAGGTGGCACAGCCAGCAGCTTTGTCTGCGGAGGGATGTTGGTAATTCATTTTGGTGCTCAAATCAATTGCCCAGATATGGCCATGTTAGGCTGCAGAGATGCCAGGTAAGTGTCCATGACTAGCAATGGTGACAAAGACATTGGTACTGTCATTGTACTCTGAATTCTCAGGTGGATAAGTCTCACTTCGACATCTAGAGATGACGATTGTCCGGACATGTGCTTGAAATATGAAGAATCTTGCATAATGGACTTTCCACTGTAATGATCCGTCACCATGTGTCCTTCACTAGTCATAACCCTCGGTGGGTCAGCATCAAATGGAGAATCAGGCTTGCGTTTCCATTTCTGCTTGACAATAACTTGGTCTCCTTTTTTAATACAATGCTCCAAGCACAGCAGCGTCTGTCTGCATAGCTCATCATTTTGTGTTTGTGAGACGAGTCAGTATTGTGAAGTTTATCAATTACAATGGATCTTCTGGTTGTCCATTGTGGCAATTTGGTGCATATAACCCTCCTGAACATCAAGGTGGCCGGCCTTTCACCCGTGGTTTAATGAGGAGTTGACCTGTATGTATGAAGCACAGACTGGAAAACTCAATTGAGCTGAAGCTTGTCCAGCACAGTGCACTGAATTGCATTCTCGACAGTGCTCAGAAATCTCTTGACAACACCATACGCCTTTTGCCAGAGAGTTGTATTTTTCTCATTCTTGACCTTTAGATGAGTGAAAAAAATCTTTAAATTCTCAGCTATTGAAAGGAGGCCCATTGTCAGATTTCAAAATCAAAGAAACACCCCATGTTGCAAAAATACTTTCGAATCTCCAAATGACTCTGTCATGAGTAGTTGACAACAGATCTTCCACAAGGGGAAAACAGGAATATTTATCAACAATTGCTAGTAGAGGATGCCATTGCCAAAGAAATCAATTGCAATATCCTCCCATGCATGCTTTGGCAGATTAGACATATGTAATAGATGTGGGGTTGTTTTGGATGACAAGAGCTTTAACAAATGACATGTCTGTAATTTCTTTTTACTCATTCATGAAGACGACCAAACCATACTTGGGCCAGTAGAGGTTGTTAAGTAGCAACAACTCCATAATATCCCTCATAGGCAAGTTCAATAACTTGTTGTCTCAGACTCTCTGGTATGACAATTCTCCACCCTCATAAGAAGTTGCCTTTCTGGGATTACTGAAAGTTCTGCCTACACATTTTTGAATGTCTTGTATACAAGGTCATCATTAAAAGGTCGAGAATGGTTTCACCACAATTGATTGTGTAGTAATGTTGAGTATTAGCAAATATCTGTCAGTGCTCATGGCAGTAATAATTTGTTCCACCAATATGGCAACAGGGGCACTTGATTTCACGATGAAGTAACATAAGCATCAGCTTTTTTAGAAGTTGGTCTATGATACTGTATTGGTTCATGTGAGAAGTAGTCATCAGGGTTTTGATATTTTCCTGTATGATGCATAATGAATAAGCAACATCTTACTTCTGCAATTTCGGATCAAGGTATGCCATTTCAGTGGCGTTCTCAATTGCATGCTTGATTTTCTTGAAGTTTTGTTCACTTTCACGTGGGCATCAACATGGAACATTTCATTTTGTTAAGTTCCTCAATGGGGCTCTCACAGTGCCAAAGGCATGTATATAACCTGAACAGTAACTAGCCATACAAAGGAAGGATTGCAGCATATTTACATCTTAAATGGGAGAATCGGATGGCAAGTTTTGTACTTTATTTGGATCTGGAGTCATTCCCCCATCAGAAAAAATATGACAGAGGAACTTGAATTCTGTTCACTGTGAAAATGTTGTTTGTCCATGTTGTGTTTTGGGCCATTTCCTGTCGCGGGCATTACACCAACCCACACAAGCGACACAAGCGAAGTAACATTTTTATCAGGAGACTTAGGGGAACAAAAAAGAGCAACTGTTATTGCCTATTGAATTTCAATGCATTTCTGCCTTCCAAATGTAAAACAATGTGTAAAAAAGAAGTCACTTTGAAAAATGACCTATAATTCACATGCTGGTATGGGTACCCACAATTTTGGAGATGTGCAAATAGCTACTGTTTCTAAACTCTAAATGTTCTTCCCATTTCAGAAATACATTGGTGCCTTTCATACCGATATTTCTCTGTTTATATTTTCCCAAATGAAGTGCTATATACCCAGTACACAATATAAAAACCATTGCAAGATGCTGCTCAGTTATTGGCTCTGGGTTCCTCGGGTTCTTGGTGGAAAAGTCCTATACATCCTCACAACCAGAAGGGTCCAGCGGATTTAGTGGTATATTGATTTCAAACATCTGTAATACTTAGTAGAAGTTACAAGTGAAAACGTTGGCACACTGTTGTAAATAGAAGCCTGGAGCCTGGTATCATGTAGGTTACTTTATTCAAGTCTTCAAAATGGTAAGTTAAGTTACAGAGAAGACCCACCAGGAGTGACTAGCTTGCCACTCAGCCTGCCTGGTTCCAACTGCCAGTTGTCACCAGGCTAAGCCCCAAGCACTCCATGATGTCACCCAAGGTTCTAGTGGTGACATCATGTGAGTGACGATGAAAACCCAGTGGTAGAAAAGAGACAGGCTAAATATAACACATCTCCTTTCTTTAGGGAAATCAACAAGATGAAAATATAATTGATAAAATTAGCTTGAGTGACTATGAAAACCCAGAGGTAGAAAAGAGACAGGCTAAATATAACACACACTTGGCTGTTTTTTTCATTAATTTTCAATTCTTTATATTTTCAACTGTTAGTTTCTATATGAAAACCTTAAAGGATCTACACAAAGACCCATTGCTGAATTCAAAATCTTGTTTAATGTTCAGAAATGTGTAGCTTTCCAGGATCCATAATTTCTTTCATACTCATTTTTACCATTAACTAGAAGGTCGCTCCCCACGATGCTGCACGGCTCTGCCTGCATTGTTTTTGCCTAATCTTGTATTTTTCCCCTGTACCTAACTTTCTTTCTTGCCCAGACTTGTTTTTATTCCCCTGTGCCTGTACTTGCTTTCTTGCCCAGACTTGTTTTTATTCCCCTGTGCCTAACTTGCTTTCTTGCCCAGACTTGTTTTTATTCCTCTGTGCCTGTATTTGTTTTCTTGCCTAATCTTGTTTTTCCTTCCTGTGCCAGTTCTCCCGCGGCCCGCCCATTTTTCCTGCCGCTGCGTCCCTATGTCCCCGCCCACCTGCAATCCCATTCGCCGCCCCGCTCCCACCTCCTAGCTGCTCCTCCCTCCCACATCCCCTCATAAGGAAGCCGCTGGCGCACCTAAGGCAAGCCCGTCTGTGCCCATCCGTGCCTGGACCGCTCCCAGCGCCAGGACCCCTGGACACCACGAACGCCACGACGCCCGACACCGCTACGATGCCAGAACCCTCCAGGCACTCAACACAGGACGATCACACACCTGCTTCCTGGCTTCCCCGAAGCGCACCAACGGAGCTTTCACCTGCCGGACCTGCAGCTTCACAAGCATCCGCCCCACCACGCTGCCGACCAGGAAAGAACCCAACCACCTCAGATGCATCCTTCTCAACACCCGCTCCACCCGAAAACATGCCGTTGAACTCTGGGACCTACTCGACTCATCCTCCCCAGACGTCGCCTTCCTGACGGAGACCTGGCTGAACCCCGCCTCAGCACCCGACATAGCCATAGCCGTCCCGGAAGGCTACAAGATTACCCGCAAGGACCGCAAAAACAGAGCAGGAGGACGAATCGCCATCGTCCACAGGAACACTCTCAGAGTCTTGACCAACACCAACGACTCCCTCAGCACAGCCGAACACCTGCACTTCCAGATCCACACCGACCCCAACACGACCCTCAGAGGAACCCTCATCTACAGACTGCCCGGACCCCGACCACAGTTCAGCGACTCCATCGCCGACTTCGTCAGCACACACGCCCTTACCTCCACGGACTACATCCTCCTCGGGGACCTGAACTTCCACCTCGAGAACAATGACGACACCAACTCCACCACCCGGATCGACAACCTAGCCAACTTCGGACTCAGACAACTCGTCACAACACCCACTCACTATGCTGGTCACATGCTTGACCCCATCTTCTCCGCAAGTCCCCATGTCTCCTTCAACCATACCACTGAACTCAACTTGACCGACCACCGCTACATCCACTTCACCTTCAAGAAACCCACCACGTACCACCGCACCCAACAGATGCCTCACCGCTGCTGGAGCAAAGTCACTGAAGACCAGCTAACCACCACCCTCACCCAGAGCCCACCCGCCGACCATACCGACCCCGACACCACCACCCGCAACCTCAGTCAGTGGATCAACTACTGCACCAACACCATCGCCCGATCAAGAAACCCTCCACCAATCATACCAACAAGAAAGCCAGCTGGTTCACTGAAGACCTCCGGGCCTCCAAGCAAACCTGCCGAAAGCTGGAGAAGATCTGACTCCGCAACCGAACAGCGGACAGCCACACCGCCCACAAGAATGCCACCCACAGGCACCATCACCTCATCAGATCCGCCAAAAGGGCCTCCTTCAAAGACCGCCTAGACAAAAATGCGCACAACAGCAAAGAGCTCTTCAGCATTTCCAACCCCAGCTCCAACACCAACGACGTCCCACCCTCGCAAGACCTGTGCGACTCGCTGGCCACCTTCTTCCACCGCAAGATCACAGACATCCACAACAGTTTCAATGCCACGTCCGCCCCGACAACCACTGAGACCTCCGCCTCAACGAACACCATCCGCACCAACTGCCTGCTCTACTGGTTCAACATCAACGACGATAACACCATCAAAATCATGAACACCATCCACTCCGGATCTCCGTCAGATCCATGCCCAAAGCACATCTTCAACAAAGCCAGCACATCCATCGCACCCCATCAACACCTCCTTCGAGACAGCAACCTTCCCAGAGATCTGGAAGCACGCCGAGATCAACGCCTTTCTCAAGAAACCCAAGGCGGACCCCAAGGACCTCAAGAACTTCCAGCCCATCTCTCTGCTCCCGTTCCCGGCAAAGGTCATCGAGAAGACCGTCAACGAATAATTGACCCGCTACCTGGAGGAGAACAACATCCTGGACCCTTCCCAGTCCGGGTTCCGCAGCAACCAGAGCACCAAGACGGCCCTCATCTCCGCCACCGATGACATCAAGTCCCTGCTGGACAACGGAGAAACGGCGGCCTTCATCCTCTTGGACCTGTCAGCCTCCTTCGACACGGTCAGTCACCACACACTACAAACACGCCTCCACAACACTGCGATCCAAGAGAATGCCCTGGACTGGACCACCTCCTTCCTCTCCGGCAGAACACAGAGCGCCCTCCTTCCCCCCTTCCGCTCCAAAGCCACTGAGATCATCTGCGGCGTACCCCAGGGCTCATCCCTTAGCCCAACTTTGTTTAACATCTACATCGCACCGCTCACCCACCCTCCTGACCTCAACATCCTCTCCTATGCCGATGACACCCAGCTGATACTTTCCCTCACCAAGGACCCCACACCGCCAAAACCAACCTCCTCGGATCCAACCTTTCGGCCTGGGATGACTCCTGGTGGCCGACCGCATTGGGAACCGCTCCAACACCCATCGACCACGCACGCAACCTAGGGGTCATCCTCGACTCCACCCTCTCCATGACTAAACAGGTCAACGCCATCTCCTCCTCCTGCTTCAACACTCTCCGCATGCTCCGCAGGATCTACAAGTGGATCCCCACTGAAACAGTCACCCAGGCCCTTGTCAGCAGTAGGTTGGACTATGGAAACTCCGTCTTTGCAGGGGCCTCGGCCAAACTCATGAGACGGCTCCAACGCATCCAGAACGCCTCTGCACGCCTGATCCTCGACATCCCTCGCCGCAGCCACATCACACCCCACCTGAGAGACCTGCACTGGCTCCCGGTCAACAAGAGGATACCCTTCAAGCTCCTCACCCACACACACAAGGCACTCCACAACACCGGACCAACGTACCTCAACAGACGACTCAGCTTCTACACCCCCTTCCGCCAGCTCCGCTCCACTGACCTCGCCCTCCCTACAGTCCCCGCTTCCAAAGAGCGACCTCAGGCAGCAGATCGTTTTCCCACCTCGCCGCAAAGACCTGGAACACCCTCCCCATCCACCTACGGCAGACCCAAGACCTGCTGACCTTCAGAAAACTCATCAAGACCTGGCTTTTCGAGCAGTAGCAGCATTCCCCACCCCAGCGCCTTGAGACCCTCACGGGTGAGTAGTGCGCTTTATAAATGGTTGGATTGATTGATTGATTGATTGATTGATTGACAGCACACAAAATAGCAAAAATAGGCTTTTTGCCAGAAAAATGCCAAAACTGTGTAAACATTTTTGGTTTTCTGACAAAAGTTTGCTAGTCCCGGAAAGCTGGGAAGATGATGATTTTAGCACCACGTTCCTTTGGTTGATACTATTTGCAGCTTTCATCTGCAGCTCCTTTTCCCATTTCTCCAGAAAAAAATGAATGTAGCTGTATTTTGGCTAATTGCTGGGTCCCCTCCAAGGGAATCAACAAACCCTGGGAACCTTTAAAATCCCCATGATGTTGGAAGAAAAAAACGCAAATTTGGCATCGATAACTTATGTGGTCAAAAAGTTACAGGGACCTAAGGCGAACTACCCCAAATAGCCAAAAAAAGGCTTAGCATCGGGGGGAAGGCCTAGCAGCAAAGGGGTTAATATTAATTTGATAATATCATTTTGTGTTTTAATTGTAATAATATTCGTAGTTATTTATATGTATTACAAATTCTGATAAATATTTACTTCACTCGATTTTTTTAAAAACAAATTAGATTTTTTTATATTTATCTATTTATATATTTTTTTTGGTATGTTTTTGAATTTTTTTTTTTTGTTCAAGTTAATTAGCCTAGTTCTGTGAATAGTACATTTTACCCTTATGCAATCGAACACATTCCCTACTGTTGCACTGACTGGAGTGGGAATAGTAAATTTTAACTCCTCCCCTATCCAACACTTTCCCTATTGTTGCACTGGCTGCAGTAGGAATAGTATAATTTACCCCTCCACTATTTGACACTTTCCCTACTGTTGCACTGACAGGAGTAGGAATAGAACATGTTATCCCTCCACAATCCAACACTTTCCCTACTGTTGCACTGGCTGGAGTGGGATTAGTACATTTTACCCCTGCACAATCTAACACTTTCCCTACTCTTGCACTGACTGAACTCAATGCAGAATTGGGTTAAAGCGTATTTTTTTTAAAATATAGTGCTTAGAATTCTCAGTGCTATACCAATTTGTCTCTTCCCTGCCACAGGCCCATGCCCCACCCACACAAGTGAGGTATCATTTTAATTGGGAGACTGAGAGGAACGCTGTGGGGTAGGACATTTGTGCCAGCATGGTGATTCCACACAAAAATATGTGGAAATGTTGTTTTTCTGCTAATTTGGAGGTTTGCACAGGATTCTGGGTAGAAAAACGTTGGATGATCCACGCAAGCCACGCTCCCCTGGACTACTCCTGGTGGCTATTTTTCAGAAATGTGGGGCTTTTGTAGGTTTCCCTAGATGGCTGCCAAGCCCTGGACCAAAAACTCATATGACCCCCTTTGCGAAACCAGGGCATTTTTGGATACATAGGGGGCATCTGAGTTTTTCGTCGCAGGTTTAGCAGCCATCGAGGGAAACCTACCAAACCCACACATTTATGAAAGCTAGACACCAAGAGGAGTTCAGGGAGGTATAGTTTGCATGGATCCCCCAACGTTTCCCTACCCAGAATACCCTGCAAACCTTAGATTTTTGCTGAGAAAGCATGTTTTCACATATCTGTGTGGGAAAGTTGTAGGATCACTGGGCTGACACAAATTTCCTGCCACCCAGCGTTCCCCTAGGTCTCCTAAAATAAATGGTCTAAAAACTGCACAGCTAGATGATCATCACTACGCAACTGCACATTCCCCGCACTCGTTTTTGACAAACAAGTTATTCTCGGAAATCTTTACAGTTTGACCGGATTGTGCCACAAGCAACTGCGCCCACTTCGGCCAATTTCTACACTGGTGTGCCACTGCACACCAGTGTAGAACTTATCTACCTATAAAGTGACAATTTTATCTGTCACTGCAAAAGTGGACGGACAACCAGGGGGGTCAATCTTGGAATCCGTACCGGTGTACACCCTGAAATTAGACATATCCATTGCTTCTGTAACACAGCATATATACCCTAATTCCACAGCATGCCCTCTTTTCAGGAATGTATTGCCTAAAAACCAAGCAGCCCTTAAACAAGGCTAAAGACTCAACCACTGCTATTTCTTTCCCTGGAGCATAGATCTCAGAAATTGATCAATGTCAGGCTAAATCTTAAAAAGACGGTCACAATCAGGGTAATTTTGTGGCAGCTCTAAAGTATTATTGACAAAATGCAGCATTCGAAGCAGAAGCAAATACATATCACCACTGCCGGAAATATAGCTGTTGCCATCACGGGTCTAGTAGACCAATATGAAGAGATTGATGACTTCCTTATCAAGCCCATCAAAAATGTTAACCCCAAGAACTTCTTAAACTCATTCAGATATGTGCGAGTACACCGGGTAGCTCTAGAGTGGTGCCTAAGGCTTGCACTGTTGCCTCTCAAATATTGTTCAGCATACAAATTAGTCTGCTCAACAATCACTGCCAAACATACATCATCCATAAACAACTGAAAATAATGTATTGGGAAAAAGTGATCAGTCTACACTATGGAACACCAGTAAAGTCTGGCCATGTCGGCTGCACCATGCCTGGGGCAACTCAGAGGTCAGCACTTCCAACAGGAAGCCTTGAAGGTACAGGCTGTAGACCAGATGCCTCTTGCTGCACTATTGGCTCATCAATGTCCTCCTCTAAAGCAGGCAATTCATCCAAACTAAGAGTAGCTCCATCTGCACTGAGAGTAGCTTCATCATCCGATGATTCCTCGTGGATAGATAGCTGAGCAGTAATCCTGTGGCTTGCCATAATCCTTACTAAGAAAGGAGACTGCACAATCAATTCAACAACAATCACATTGATCTATATACTCAAACAATATACAATTCACTTGCAAGAGACAGCTACACTCACAAGCACCAACTCTGCAGAGACACAGCAAAAACTAATGATATCCCACTTGAAAGAAAAAAACAAAACCAATCACTCACAAGACAACAAAATACACATCAAGCACAAATGCAAAACGTTTTTCACACTCAATAAAACAGAAACCAAACATTCAGCTATTATTACACCATTTACATGAAACACAAGAAGTACCAAGCTGTTCCTAACATGGTGAAAGGTTGCTGTTGGTGACTATTCAATGTCGTGGATGAACGCGTGGGTATCCACTGTGTTGGATATAATGGCCTCACACACCCTTCCAGGTGTCATGCTTCATCATCGGCAATGCTCCTCGTTGGGTCGGCGGTGCAATACCCAATGGGCAAAACACCTCAAAGAGGGGCTCTTTGGTGGAGATCTTTTTCCAACTGCTGTGTGGGTGAAGTGTGGGTGAGGGGCCAGTAATATGTAGACGTGGGGAATGAGTTAAAATAAGAGTAAAAAGTACCAGGATCAAGTTTATTCTAGCGGTCCCTTATTCCAAATTAAAATTGGAAAATAGAGTAGGCTCGTAGGGAAATAATGTCCCCTAGTGCGAGACTAGACTATAGAGTTTATCAATCGGTCGACATGTTTCTCGCTGTTAGTCCTCTGACTAGCGATTCCTCAGGACCAAGAAAATTTAAACAAGAGGTTTGTAATTCATTAACTATCTACATGTTGCCTTTACCTGCTAGAGGACATTATCCAATAAGTGTAAAGGGTCAAAAGTACCTGTGTTGCGCTGTAATTGCCTATCTTGGTTGGGTGAGCTACAACAACAGCACCCGGCAGGTAGAGCTATGGGTTCAACCTCTCAGTTTTCAGGTTGTCTAACTCCGAGCTCCTACTGGAAGACCTATCCCTCTCCGCCGGGACCGGATAGACATTCAAGTAGGGAAATGAAACTCATTTAGAGTAAATAGTACAAAAAACATTTTCTTACCAAACACATGCAACTACACAAACTGCAGAACCACCAGTGACAAAAGCCCAACCTGGAACATCAGTCAAAAGCCTCGAATTAGATTAAAAAGTGCAATTGCAATTCACAAGAAATAATACAATTAACAATATAACACGCTATGTCACTTCAAATGGCCAATCTACCACCAAGGGGGAGAGAAAAACAGCCAAAAGTAAATAATAACTAATACCTCATCCCATTGGGATAACTTTTACGCAAGGGGCCAGGCCTAAACATAAATGTATACACAATCTCTGGTGCAAGTGTGTTTTCGAATCAGCCCAATGGGCAGATGGGTCTTTAAGTAGGGCTGACACATCCCGGAGGGGGTGGGTGGGGTACAAACTGGCCATGAGTATACATTTATTTTTTATGGGGCACCCTTCCTTAAGAGATGTCCTCCATGCACTATAAAACAAATCCCTGGCTTTAGTGTGGTTCCCCTCCCCCTGGGAATAGAAAGGCCAAACAAAAGGGCTGATCTGTCTCCAGGGGGGTAGAAAATACATAGACAAATGTTACCCCCTTGGAAACGACACATGCCCAAGAGGTCACTTCCATTCAAAAAACCAATCACTGGATTCAGGGATTGTGGCTGTTTTCTGCCCCCCCCCCCCTCGGGGGCACATTGGCCTAAAAAATGGGCCAAACTGCCCCCAGGTGGGGCTGAAGACATCGCCAAGTGCCCAAAACAATGGGGGGTGATCCTTGCTTAAGGGATCACCCCCAATCCTAATATAAGTAAATCCCTGGATCTAGTGGGATTTTATGCCCTGCTCGGGGAAGAA
Organism: Lissotriton vulgaris; assembly: GCF_964263255.1. NCBI lineage: Eukaryota > Metazoa > Chordata > Amphibia > Caudata > Salamandridae > Lissotriton > Lissotriton vulgaris. The sequence goes on along the minus strand of NC_141686.1, from coordinate 182,246,101 downwards.
AGGCCAAATAAAACTGGGCTGATCTGTCCCCAGATCCAAATCCAAATCCATTGGGCAAATCCCCCCCCCCCTTGGAAGCAACCCTTGTCCAAGGATTCGCTTCAATTAAAAAAAAAAAAAGACAATCACTGCATTCAGCGATTGTTGCTGTTTTGGCCTACAAAACAGGCCAAATTGCCCCCAGGGTAAGCAGAAAACAGCCACTACTGCTAAAAAAAAATGGGATAAGATCCCTGCCCAAGGGACCACCCCCAATCCTATTATAAATAATCTTTAGCTCTGGTGGCCAAAATCCCAGCGGATCTCTCCCCGGAGTGTGGGGCAGAATAGTCTACAAAATATTGTGTCCCTTTAGGAAGCAACCCTTGCCCCAGGGGTCGCTTCCATTTCTTCCAAAAGAAATGCTTGGTGTATAATGGGGGCATTCCTGCTGCACAATCGTGCTGCCTCAATGCATCAATATTAGGGTTGGGCGGAATTTGCGTAATCGCGTTTGGGGGGAAATATCTCACGAACACACATTTTGGGAACTCAAGCAAGCAAAAAATTTTGCGAAGTCGCGGAACGCAGAATTTTGGGCAATTTCGCGTTCTCCGCGGAACGCAAAATTACCCAAATTCCACGAGTGGAACGAAATTTACTGCCCAGGCCTAATCAATATCTACCCACCCTGCCCCACCGGAGTAAGGAAACTCACCTGTTTTCTGCTGGACGCCTGGAAGCAAATGGCTGCTCCCAATGACGTCGGCATGCGCTGTGCGCGCTGATGTCTTGGGATTGCAGGGGTGGTCGGGGTGGCAGCAGAAACTCTTCCACTGCAATCCTCCTTCTTGGGGGCTAGATGGGCTGCCCATGAGGAGAGCACCAGTGCTAACAATAATAAGTAACATTTTTATAAAACTTTAACTATTTTTAAACTTATTTTCACTTAAATGACATTCTACCATATATTTCTACAAAATTCACAACATATATCTAAACTTAAATCAATAAACTTTAAACTGTATCATTTACGCATTACATAGTTAAATATTTATAACATTATTAAAAATAATTAACTAGTACTAAAATAATTATTTTCAATTACCTCTCCACCCTTTATCCATGCAACACAAACAACCCACAACTAATACATCTATACTACTATTATAAAGAGAGAACTTGCACCTTTTTGCCAGGTAAACTCGGGAACCACAGCGCCAATCTACACACCGATACATCTATGAAAATATCAGGGTGTGTCGATGGACATAGGCTATATAAATTAAAAAAAAAGTAAATAAAAAAAATTTACTTTGTAAACAAAGTAGTCCCCTGAAAGTAGCGCCGGCCGGGACCTAGCTCTGGCCGCACCGCGACGTGCGAGATGACTGCGACGCGACGTGCATGATGACGACGAAGGAGGAGCGGCGGTGCAGTGACGAGCGGCTGTGCAGTGAGGAGCGGCCGCACAGGTAAGGAAAGGGAAAGTTCAGTGCGAGGCTGTGTGATGCAGGGGGAGGCGAGATGAGGCAGCAGTAAAGGAAAATTTCGGAGCGCGAGTGAGTCGGGGCGGGAGGGGGGCGCGAGTGAGTCGGGGCGGGGAGGGGGCGCGAGTGAGTCAGGGCAGGAGGGGGGCGGGAGTGAGTCGGGGTGGGAGGGAGTCGGTGCGGGAGGGGGTCGGGGCGGGAGCCGGTGTACTGCCCCCAGCCCCTTTCTGCCCCAGGCAACGCTGGGGCGGGCTGCTAGTATAAGATAAAGACATATTTCATTTTTTTATTAATTGTGAATTAAACAATTATTATTAATAATTAACTATAAAAAACCTGCATCTGAAACGAATTTATGCAAAATAATTGCAAAAAAATTACATATTGAACAATCAATTACATAATTAATATTAATTTACAACTATTTAGTAAATAAATATAATTCATTTACTTCCCACCCTGAACCCTACAACCCATGCTTCAATGGTAATTAAAGAAATACATTATTTATGCAATTAACAAATAACGATCAATTACATAAAAAAGTTAATAAAAAAATAATTATTAATTAATTGTAATTAATTAACCTCACATTCTTTACCCCTGTAAACCCCACAATCCGCTATTGTACTAAAAATGAAAGAACATATAAGATTACATCTCAAAACTACTAACAATTTAAAAACTATAATAAAAACATTAATAACAATTAAACATACATTTGATAACATATGCAATTAAAATATATACTAATATACATTAAAATCATTTTAAACTATGGGCCTGATTACAATGGTGGAGGGACGGCGGTTAGTCCGCCATTGTTATTCGGGTTTCTTTATAGTACGATACGGCGGAAGTGTGGCTGTCAGAAAGACTGACCGCCACGGTAGAGATGGGCGGACTCAATCCGACCACCAGTTGGAACGACTGCTAGTCCCTGCATTACGGTGGTGCCTGCCAGGCACCTCCATAGGGATTGTGATATCCCTTTACGTCTGTAGTTCCACATCATCAACCCACTGTGAAATTCCTGGTAGAAACAGATTTGGGGGCCCGTAGTGGGCCCTCCATTACCACTGGGGCTGGGACATGTGCCCTGGGGATCATCAATTGTGCTGCACTCCTACGTATCCCAGCACCATGCGGAGCACACTGCATGGTGCCTGCCACCTAGTGAGGGATATTTAACCTGTTTTTGTTTTATACTTCGAGCGCTGCAGAATGCAGTACACAACGCAATACAAAAAATAGGCAATGTGACTGCCTCAGTGGCTGTTGCATCGCAGTGCATACTGTGGGACTGACGCTTTGTACCAGGGTGGTCCCAAATACGAAACGATGTTGGACAGACTGAAATCCATCCGCCATCGTAGTTAGCCCCTAAATTCTTAATAATTGTTAGACCTTGGCGTGGGTCTCCCCTGCATTCCTTTCCTTTACCCCCTTGTGTTTTTGGTGTGTGTTGGACTCTGTATTGCTGGTGTAGATGCTTGGGCACTCCGCCACTACTATTCAGTGCCAAAGTGCAAGGGCTCCCTCTGTAAATTGTTGTTATGGATTGGTGCTTCCATGATTGGCTGATTTGATTTACTAGTCAGTCCCTAGTACAGTGCACTGCAAATGTTGTTAGTGGGCTATGGCACTGATTGTACCACCCACATCAGCTGCATTTAAATAAAATTCTGGCCTGCCACTGCAGATCCTGTGTGCAGTTTAGTACTGCCATGTTAACTTGGCTAGTGTACCCACTTGCCAGGCCCTAACCTTCCCTTTTCTTACATGTCAGTCAACCCTAAGGTAGGTCCAGGGTACGCCTTTGGGCAGGGTGCAGTGAATGTGAAAGGTAGGACATGCCTTGTGTATGTGGCATGTCCTGAGAGTGAATTACTGCTAATGTTGTTTTTCACCATTGCAAGGCTACCTGTTCCCATGGGAGAGAATGGGGCTTTGCTTATAACATCTTATAAACATAACTACCCCTAGAAACAAGGTAGGAAAAAAAGTTCAGTATGCCTGAACTCAGAATCGTAAAATGCATCTTTTAGTGAGGGTGATTTTTACATTCTGTGTTTGAAAATACTACTTTTAGAAAGTAGGTATTTTCTTGCTTAGCCATCCAGTGCGCCTCTACTAGGTTTGTGTGTAGCATGTCTGGTTTTTGGGTGACAGTGGGTAGGGAGGAGTAGTAGCTCCAGAGAACCTGATGAGTCAGGGCTGGGCTGAATAGAACTGGGATGCATTTAGAGTAGGGGGGAGGAGATTTCCTTTCACCTGAATGGGCCTGATCTGCCTTCCAAAATTCTGTCTCTGCCTCCTGCCAGGAAGCTACACCAGGGAGGACAGAACCAGTTTTGTCCAAGCACAAGGCTTCTCTGCCACCACAAAACAAAGGATTTTGTTGTATAATTATTGGGGCTCAGACCCCAGAACTTTAGATAATTTCTGTGAATCAAGAGGAACCTTTGCCAAGGAGAAGAGCCAGAGAAGCTGAGGAGGAATACTGCGCCTGTGCTGTTTGCTGTCGGGGTTGGCCTGCAGTGGCTACTTGTTGCCAAACGGACTTTGCAGTTTCCTGTGTATCCAGCTGTAAGTAGATCTCCACGGGCTTGAATTGAGCTTGCCTCCTTTTCTGAAGTCTCAGGGATACAAATACGTCACCACCAGCTCCTATGAATTTCATTGCTAGGAGTTCTGACCTGCAAATTGGTGCCTGCTGTTGTTTTAGACCTCAAGAGACTGTTTTCCACTGGGAGCTGGAAAATCAATGCATCGCCGAGAAGTGTGAGCATCTGTACCTGTTTCTGACATGTTGCCAAAGAAACTGTTGCTTGAGAAATTGCTGCACGCTGCATCGATCTCCGAAGTCTGAGATCACTGCACCGATTCTGACATAAGCTTTGCTGTGCGGCTGCAAGAATCCACGCATCTTTCCAGATCATCGCATCGAGGCGCCACAGGGCATATCTACAAAAAACTGCGATAAACATTGCAGTGCGCGCTTAGCGCAAATTTGTTTAACGCCGGCATTCCCCGAATGTAATCGCTGAGATAACGCGTTATTATCAATGCATTGATAAAAAATCCGCTCAATGGCAAACCTTGTTAATAGGGCAGGGTGCGCTTATCGAAAGAATCAACCTCCCATAGGACTAAATGTCTAGGTAAGATTAAATAATTAAACAACAAGGGGTGGTGATGGACAGAGTCTCTGAATTAAGCAGAATACTCTCACCCAGTCAAGAGATCAGGGCTAGATCCAACACCGTTTTTTAGCTCACTGCACCATCCCAGCTCAGAACCTGGCTATATGCAAATTAGTCTGTTCCTGTCCCAGTGCATGATGGGAACAGGGCAAACCAAACTACCAAGCCAATTCTTTCACTGGGAAGGAAACAAGCTTCCGGGGACCGGTTTCTGGCATTGCAGCCGTCTTCGGCCCGGCTTGCTTGAATCCTGATGGTGCAATGAGCAAGGGACTCACATCGCCAGGCCTTGATAATATGCCCCCAAGTCTGTTGCATCATTAGGAGATGCAGTGAGAAACCGATGCATCCCCTCCTAACGCATTAGGGAACCAACGCATAACCCCCCCGGAGCAAGCAACCAACACATCACCTTCTCTAAGTGCAAGGAACCATTGCATCACCATCCCTGCAGACCATTTTGTTTGTTGGCGTGACGCATCCAAGATACTTTGTAGGAAAAGTGTATGAACTATTTCTACCATCTGAAAATCATATTTTTATAACGGTATTGTAGACTTTTGTTGTGTGATCTTCTTTTTGGTTTAGATAAAGATTACTTATTTTTCCAAACTGGTGAGGTGTCCATGTGTAGTGTTTTCACTGTATTATTGTATGTGTATACAAAAGCTTTACAAACTGCTTCTCAGACAAACTTGTCTGCTTGTGCCAAGCTACCAAGGGGTGAGGAGGGGTTATTTTAGAAGTGTACCCCCTTACCCTGACTAGAAGCAATGGTCTCTAGTTGGACAAAGGTACCTACCTCTGCCAACTAGAGACCCTGTCTCTAACAGCAATTATGTTTTTTCAAACTGTATTAATGATTTGATATGGTTAAATTAGAAATTACTTAGCTTAAAATTGATATTCTTGACAACTATATTCTTGCACATCATATTTTTGTGTGACGATATTTCATACACAATATTTCTGTGTGATGATATTTTCTTTTCGATATTTTGTCTGAACTCCCTTGACTAATGGTGGGACATTTACCATCATGTGGAAAGAAAAATCTGCATCTGGAGCACAATTTATTCTCTTTGTGTCTCTCAGATTTATGTCCCTTTTTGTCACAATCATGACTGGCTCACTTTGAGCTACTCTGACGCCCATGTCAGCAACTTGTTCTGGCAGCCATAAGAGCACACTCTTATCTGAAGGAATCAGAAAAGCAACCATTTAGACCTCATATAGCACCTCTATGATTTGACATTCCGTCATTTGACCATCAAGTTGTATTTTCTTAATCACTTCTTTTAGTCTTTCAACTGCCAAATTATTTAGATATTCAATGATCTCTTTTTCCTTTGCTTCTTCCTGGGCCTCAATGAAATCATTAAACGTTTCATTCCAGGCAGTTAATCTTGTGCCTAAATGTGTTTCTTAGCATAGAATGGAAGTAGTGATTTCAGCAATGCAGCAGCATCATAACTAGTTATGGCTCTTATTGACAAAATTATGTGCAGTTTACATGGACTTGCACCATTCATACCATTCGTGTCATACGGTTTCTACCTCCTCATTAAAACTGTCCATTTGTTGGACGACATAAAAATCAAACCTGTGCGAGACCGCACGCACCATCAAATTATGTTGGCCTTAGTCCAAGCTGGCTCATAGTGCACCATCCGTAACCCTACCCCAGCCAGGCAACAGGTGGAATGTGCAACCTCAGAACATGACAATGCAGACTCTCCAATGAAATCGTGGAAACAGATCTAAAACCTTTTTGTTCAGTAACTCACACATTTCCAAAGGGAAACACAAGAAATACTCAGATTAGCTACTCAGGGTTATTTTATGAGCCCCTGCGTCACATTTGCGCCACTATATCTATATAGATGTGTCACTTCGCAAACCCTTGTGCTACACTATACCTATGTCAGGTATAATGTGTGCAAACCCTCGTAGAAGTGACACATTGAAACTAGGATGCAATTGCGTTAAAACATTACGCCTGCCTCATAGCAGACATAAGGGTGATGCATAGCTATAATCATAGCCCTCACCCCAAGCATTGCTCGAGTTGGGTTTCGCTTCCATTTCCAGCAATGCATCAGTCTTGTACCAACACATACATCAGTAATACTGATGTATTTGTCATTCCTTGTGACATGATGCGTTATAAAGTAAATAAGATGCATCAATGGTGTCGCAAGGAGTGCGCACTGAGATGTGTTGCATCACTGCATTGTCACAGCGATGCAACACTTCTCATAAAAAAGGCACTCTATATTTATTGAAACAATGAGATTCCCTTATAATATACATGCACTGCAATTATCAATAGAAGGAAACAAAGTGCTCAGCATTATGAGAATGAAGAAGAAGATGAAAAGTTGGACAATTCTGCTATTACATTGATTATATGTTTGCATGTTTGCATGGAAATACAATTATATGTGTGTTCCTACCTAGCTCTCCCTATCCTAGTGGACCTAGGGGAGATATAACTGCAAGATTACCTGTGGATAAGTGTCATCAGGGAACGGATCTTGGTGGGGAGCCAGACACCACTCCTCTCAGGTGGTAAACAGGTAATTCCAGCATGGGGCAACCTCAACAGTTTCTGCACAATGCTCCCATACCTAAACAAAGGGGGATGCCATATACATTATAAATGTCACTCATGTTCCCTGCTGAAACTGTACTCAGGCCACCATTATTGATTCTTATGTTAACAGAGCTGTCAAACAGCCTACAATAATAAATAACAACATTCTGCGCAGTGAACCTCGCCCTTTTGCAGAATGTTCAAGGCTCTTGACAAAATGCCTACGAAGAATAGTGAATGTACGCAAAGCCAATTCAGAGAATATTACCTTATACAGACACGCACGTAAATGTGTGTCAAATGTTCAACAACAGATGTTCAGTTTAAAACGTAAACATGTAAAATGGTGGTGTTCTCGCCCGGGCCTAATATGCCCATATAACACTGTAAGTCCTTGCGACGAGCTTGCTTCTTGGTCATATTGGCCAAAATGAACTTGTACAGCTTCCTTTTGTGCTGCCATTTGAGCCTTTCAACTTTCTAAAGAATTCTGTGTCATGCAGAACGCACCCGGCACATTCTGTTGTGTCCAATTCAGGGATAAAAGGCTCCGTTTTCACAAACCTAGGGCTACTGTTTGGATTGATTTACCCAAATGCTGTTGTATGATGACTCAGTTTACTCAGCTTAATTAAATACCACAATGTTCTCTATACCAGGTTTCCAATGTCTACATCTGATTATTTTCTCTGCTAGCACTTCCTTGTACTTGACTATCACTACTTTTAGCGTTTCTCTGTACCTGGTTGTCATTGCCATTAGCATTGCAGTTCTAGTTTGACTTATGGCTCTGTATTATGTTGTGGTGCAAAACCTCTTGTCTCGACTTATCGAGCACATTTCTATCTCAAGACAAACAAACTTTCTGTAAGTCCTTCACTTTCTTCACAGGCTTTGCACTGGCTGGAGTAGTGATTTGATTCCACACAAGCCAACCGTTGAGGTACACTCCAAATAAGGCACATATAGAATGCACAAGCAGTTCTCTGGGAGAGCACTCCCAGTTTTTGGGTTGCCAGATTTACGTAATCCCCTATCTCGTCACTAGTTGTTGCATCCTTCCTTAGTGTGTAACAATTAACTGAACATTCTATGTTTTTTTACCAACACCCATACAATTACGTTACTATTTTATGGAGTCCTCAGGAACTAAAAGGATCCCTCATCTCTAACTCACAAGACTCTACATGGTCCACACTGGATAAGATCACTGGAAAATCTCCCACCTTTTCTTGACCCCGGTCCAGTCAAGTCAAAAAGCAGAGCTGTGCCACAGATTACAGAGACCTAACATGTTAGACCAATCATAACTAGGCTATCACTAAGGCTACAGAGACTTTACAGCTACAGGCATTTGGAAGAAAAGCTAAATCTCTGGTTCAAAGTTTCCTGACTGCAACATTTGAGATCAAAAATGCCATGCTGATTAAATGTATCAAGTAGGCTTAAACTTCACTTGGAAGAACTTGCCATTAAGTCAAGGAAAACCTAATTGCTCAGCTGTGCAATAGTGCAGTAAGGATGCCATCGGCCCTTCTACAGAGAGGGAAAAAAGACATGGTGACTGTTATTCGGGTTGTAAAATACAGCTTTGCCAGGGTTATATGTGCTGCTTATGGTATTTTGCAACCAGTACTGCAACACTTGCCGCCTCAGTGGTAGACATGACGTGGTACACATGACGGTGTCTGTCAGCACAGCTAGCCATTAGATGAAAAATGCCATTTACTTTGGAAATAACAACTATTTTTTAAAAGTGTCTTAAATATGCAATCATTGCAAACCTCTTTGTAGAATTGTTACACCACTATTAAACTCCACCTTCTTATCATTTTGCAATGTGTCACTATTATAGAATAGTGCTTCATTTTTGGGGTAACATTTTAGCAAACCATATTACCACAATCAAAGTAGCGTGCCCTTTATGGAGAGCAAAGTAAATATTGGTTAAAGAGACATTAAAAGTACCTGACTACACCACATTTTATAGGGTAAGTAGTGTAGGTGAGTTTATTTATCAGACGACAATTAATCCAGCAGACATAAAATAATCCTAGTGCAGTTGTAAGTAGAAGATTAGACAAGTTATTATGAATTACTGAATAGTGGTTAGGGGAAGTGATAACACCAATAAACTTCCAGAAGGATTTTGGATTGTTTTCAATGGCTTAGGGCCTTGTGTACAGAGTGTTTAAGGGTTGCACATCCTCAGACTCCATACATTTGAGGGTTTATGGCAGCTAAATCACTTTTTGAAAGGGGCATGATTAGGGAGTGCCTTCCAAATACCGATTCCTTATGTTTGTATTAATGTTATGCAGTAAAAAACCAGTTGCAAAATATTAATATTTTACCAGCAACTCAATGGAGTTGGTAACGCATGCTCACATGGGAATGGGGCTTACAGTGACCTTTTAAATGTTGGGATTACATCACTTTTATGAGTAGGTAGTGGTCCATGGATCTACTGTACACTCCTAAAGAAGGTCTGCATTTCCCAAAAAAGAGACTGCTTTATATAAAAGCAATCAGAGGTTGTCTACTGATCTCAGCAGACCACCAACCTGTAATTGTGACCAATCACAGTGGGTCACATTTTGCAACATAACTCATGAATATTGATGAGTTTGGTCAAATTGAGACCTATTAAGATTCTATATTTTGTAAATTGAGCTATTAGCTCATAGTACGAAAAATCAAAAACGATTCAATTAAAGTAGGTCTGTCATTTTCACCCACTTGTACTGGATTGTATTAAATCTTTTTACATTAGGCCTACATTTCCTTAGAGCAATTTCCTTCTGCCTAGCAATATATTCAGAAAATTTCAGAAGCTATGTATTGGAAGTTATTATTGTATTAATTAAAAGTAAGGTACTCCTATACCATATTGAAGAACCCAGCCTTGTATTTCAACATAATTTAACGCCTTCTTCTTTCCCAGAGGTTAACTCATACGTTTTAGGTTTGAACTTTCCACTGGTATACTGGTGAAATAATATAGGAGGCTATTTAGCCCATTAAAGAAACTAGAAGGGTATTCCAAAATTCCATACATCCCTTTAGAAACGTTATTGCCCTCCACCGGTTCCCAGTTAGTATGTCGGATTTGGAGTTGTGTACTTGGATCTCCCAAAAAATTAATCAGTCTGTTTGACAGGGTATGCCGTTGTCAACCAGTTTAGACAGATTTGGCTCAAGTGGAAAGCCAGTTGTTTTGCTCCAGTTGTCTTGGAAATACAAGTCTCAGTCACAAAGGCTATTGATTGTGTGGGTCAGATTGGAGTTGTTATCCCTTAATAAAAGTAATGGATCTTATTTGCATATAGAGATGTCATGTAGAAATGAACATGATGACCAGTTACACTCCTCTCTTGTGCCCTTCATTTCTGGCAATGGAAGGGAAGGGCTACACATAGCCTGGGCGAGAAAGGACATCCCCAACCTGTTCTCTGGATATTTAAATGGTGCGGCAGAAATATTTTTCTGGTCTTGACACTTGTAGTGGACCTTCAATGCAGTAAGGAGATCCAAAGTACAATACTAACCACAAATGGACTGTGATGGAGTACAGTTCAAAGATACAATTCAAATAAAACATACCAAAAGCCTTTTCCAGAATGATTGATATCACCGTCACACGAGCGTGTTTGTTGAGTCTCTTCTCGATTAATCAACAAAGGTGGTAGAAATTCAAGGAGGTGTTGCATTTAGGAATGAATGTATTTTAGTATGTGCCCCCTGCATGGTAGCCCTGGAATATTTGTCTCGATAATATTTTCAGTACCACTGTACAATGAGTCACATTGTGGTTTAAGCATTGAAGGCCTCATTTACAAGTTTTAGACATAGGGCAGCACCACAAGCCTTCCTGTTGCACTGCCCCATGTAAAAAAAAAGGGCAGGAATGCTGTGTATCCATGAGATATGCCCAATTCCTGTCCTCTTCCACAGCGCTGCCGCACAAATGACTGCAATGCTCCAATGCATGAACCCTTGCACCTTGTGGTGGCAGGGTGTCTGCATTGTAGGGAAGATTGTTTTGGTGCATGTCCCAGTCTGTGTTGGTGCTGTGTGACAAACTGGACGAGGACAGGGCAACAAGGCACAGGGAGAGGCAGAACATGGAGTAGCACACCAGGGCAGTGAACAGCCTGGCAACTGCCACTTCCCTGCTCTGCAGGCGCTCCGTGGCAATGTAGGAGGGGCTTGTGCTCTGCTGCACTGATGTCTCCAGAGCAATGGGGAAAGTGACATCCACACTGGAAGTGCTGCTGACCACCCAGTAAGCCAACGCTGGTGCTCTAGGTGTGGGGGAGAGTGATGAGGCCACCAGCAGGAGCATAATTACCCCCCTGTACCAGACACCCGGAGGAACAGTAGGCGGCATTCTGCGGGCCCTGGCTCCGCAGACATTGAGGATAGCCAGCTGCAGGCATCCAGCACTGTTGTGCGTGGGCGCAGACATTAATGCTGCCCACACATTTATGAACATATTTAGGGTGATGCAACCCATGACTACCTATTAAGGTTGTCACCAATTGGACTGGCATGGTGTGCCATTTGTTCATTGTCGTAGTGCTTAGGTTATAAACTATGTCATGTATATGCAACACCTAGCTGTGTCTCCTTACTTACTTAAAAATAGTTGCGTGTGATCTCTGACCGTCTCTGTCTCCCATCTGTTGCTGGCGCCACTTCTGCTGTGTTGAGCTCAGGCTGTGCAAATTATCCTCAATATCTGTTAATTCTACTGCTGTTCATTTCCTAGTGGCAAGGTTGTGCAGCATTGCGCAAGTTGCAATGATTTTACAGCAGATGAAGGGTGAGTACTGACGTGCGCCTCTGCTTTTGTGGAGGCAGCGGAATCTGCTTTTTAGCAGCCCAAAGGTGCGCTCCACGACGTTGCATGTAGATTTGTGTGTCACGTTGTAACGTCTCTCACTCGGGGTTGATGGGTTCAGGTTGGGAGTGAGGATAAACGACTGCACAGCATATATGCTGTTGCCTATGTGGAAAAGAGAGAGCCATTACTCACATGCACAACAACACCTACATCTGCAATATCTATCAGGGTGTGTCACAGTGTTTTACTTAGCAGGTATCCTTCTCCGAATTCCCCCGCTGACAGGCGTGTGTAGATCCCACTGTTCTGGAAGATGTAGGAGTCGTGGGTGCTTCCTGGGAATTTGGCCATGATGTCTGTGATTATGTTGGCAGAATCACAGATTACCTGCACATTTAAAGAGTGGGTGGACTTTCTGTTCCTATAGATGTACTCAGTGGCTGCAGGTGTGCAGATTGGGATGTGTGTGCCATCAATGCAGCCGATGACATGTGGGAACTGTGCCATTTGGTAAAAGTCAGTCTTGGTCTTCAGCAGTTCTGCATGTGTGTCAGGGAAGCTGATGTAATGATGCATTCTCTGCATCATGGCCTCCAGGAACTTCCTGAAGAAATGGGACAGGCAGCTCTGGGACACCCCACCTATTGCAGCTATCACCCCCTGGTAACTGCCAGATGCAAGCAGGTGTAGGCTACAGAGCACCTGCACATGTGGTGGTATGGCGTGTGCCCTTGGTGTTGGGTGCTACAGGAGTGGGTGCAGGTCCATTATCAAGTCCAGGATGTTGTGGGGGTGTAGCGTGTACCTTTCATGGATCTCTGACTCAGTAAGTTGGAAGAGTGTGATCCTCTGTCTGTAGACTTGCTCCTCCCGTCTCCAGATCCTCTCTCCTGCTGCCTGTAGCCGTAGCCTCCTTGCTATCACATAGATAGCCGCCATTTTGATCACACTGTTGCATTTTGGGTCCTGTTTTATGACCTGCACCTGGTTACCACCTGCTTTCGATCCACGGTAATTACCGACTCCTATATACCAAATTTCATCTATTTTCGAAGTTACCTACATCTCTATTCTCATGTTTACAGTTTCTTATTAACCGATTTGGTAAATAAGGATTCGGTAATTCAGATTCGGTAATTTCGAATACCGATTCATAATTACTGAATCCTTACTTTTGGAATCCTACATCTCAAATGCCTAAATACCGGTCGGTAACGGCAAATTTACCTAATTTCTGCTGTTGCTGAATGGTACTTAGCTACCTACATATGGCCCTAAGTCTTCTACTCAGAAAAACCCTGAGGGCAAAATACAAGGCTTTACATTTGATCCACTTGCCAATTGGTAGGCAATGTAAAACTCTGAGAGAAGCCATAATAGAAGCATGTGTATAGATGTTCAAAAGTAGATGGATTTCATAGTTTTCAATTGTCCGCTGTGTTGTAGAAATAGCTGGGAGAGACCTAGGTAGAGAAGATTGATGTTATCCAGGTGGGAGGTGGTCAAAGCCTGGACCACTATTTCCTAAGCAGAATGTGAAACCTGAAAGAGCTAGATGACATGGTCTTAATTTAGTGATTGAAAATAGGATTTTGGTGGAGCCAGATATGTATATTTTTCACTTTGGATGACTGAGAGGGAAAAAGAGCAGAATATTAGGCCAATAGGCAGTGGGAAAGATGGTTGATTGATTACTCAGTGCCATCATTTTGGTCTTTTCTCCATTTGGCCTCAGGTCCATCCACTCAGCTACCACTGAGAGGCAGAGTATCAGCTGTGTATATACATATGTGACTTCCAGATAATTGTTGGTCATTTTGATGATCCTTCTTTAAACTTTCCACAAAAAGGTGCATCTACCTCAGCTCCTTCCTGGAAGTGTCCGGGTGATCAGTGAATCGGGAGCCAAGAAAAAGGGGATTAAAAAATGTTTTTTTCTTATGCAATACAGAAAAAATGGCTGAATAGAATTAAACCAAATATGGCAGAAAGTTAGATCTTTATGTGGCTTTTGTGATTTGGTGTAATTTATTGCAGCCATTTTAGGCAAATATATGATCAATATTTATAGATCACTGTTACAACAGGACTCCTGCTGAGCTAATATGGAACTCTCATGAGAAAAACAACAAAAAATGAATTCTGATTGGCCAGGCCTGTAAGAATCCCACAGAACAAAGCACTGTGATTGAAGACCGCAACAAGAAGAAAAATGTTGTGGGTGCCATTTCAGGGCTTGGGAGCTAAGTCCCTGAGTCCTGAAAATATTTTTAAAAGTATAGAAATGGGCAAGGTGGGGTTACTTTGACCCCCTAGCCCAAAGGGACACAACAGGGAAAAAAGAAACAAAAACATTTTTGGGCGTTTGTCACTGTCCCGTTGGAGACCCATGGAACCCTGCTCATCCTATAGTACTCCTGTGGAGGTCCCACAAGAGTCTGCGAGATGCAAACATTTTTTTTAATTTGTTTGTACGCTGAAGGCCATGCATCATGGGATTGTGATGGTATGGGAGGGGAACAGGGAAAAGCTAGCTCAGTAAACTATCACCAGTGAGTTTAAGTCTTTTTGTGATTAAAACATGACATTATGACTGAGATTCTCACCTATGGTGATGTGTGGTGTTGGTCTGCATCCAGCCCCCTGTGGGCAGACACACCCTCGTCCCCCATGGACATGCAGCTCAATTTTTTTTTGTGGTCCCTGGGACTGTGGTCATCTACATTTTTGGGGGGGTTTGAGACTGCCCTTCTGAGATCCTCCCTGCAAAATACAGGAGACAAAGTTCTTGAGTCCTGTGATGGTAACCACAACATTTCAGTTTATGTTGCAATCAGCCAATCGGCGAATTTGCCAAACACAAGTGCTGAATTACAACTGTATTGTTAATCTATCTATACATTTGGAATTTAATTCCATCAAAGTTATAGAACAGATTTACATGACAAAAAGCACACTTTAAGGGAAGTCAAATTCGGTGCAATTCAGCTTAGCCTTTAGCACAGTTGCAAATTCCCGATGGAAATGGCATTGGGAAATTGAATCCTCATTTTCTCTCTGCACTCACTTGACTGATCCCCATGAACCGTTGAGGTTAATGAACAATTTTTCTGAAAGTTTTGTGAAGATTCATCAAATGGTTATTAGCACAGCAAAAGGCTTTTTTATTGAAAATCGGACCTAACTATAACTACAGAGTGTCAACCAAAAAATATTTTTCTCTTTCTCTATTTCTATCTCTGTCTCTATATCTATCCCTTTCTCTATCTCACGAAGGTTAAAGAGGCGTTATAGTTAGGTGAAAATGTGAGTTAAAACATGTTATATTATACAAACAAACAAAAAAACATGGAAATTAAACAGTTATGGTTATCTCCACAATATACTGTAGTAAAAATATAACTAGTGCACTAAAATAACTATAATTTGCGACCCCACAATGCACAGTGTTTCTATCAATGATGTAATATCAGATCTTGCACTGATGTTATTTGTGATGTTGAACATTGTGTCATGAGTGATGTACTAGGTGGGGCAGTTAGCAGTTCATCGTCAGGGCACAAGTTATAGTTATTTTAATACATAAGTTATAGTTCCTTGAGATAACTATATCTCGTGAATTTCAATGGTCTTATTAACTTCAAATAACATGTTTTATGGGCAAACTTCACCTAGCTATAAAGTCCCTTTGACCTTTGTTTTCTTACGTGAATTTCGATTTTTTTAATGCAAGCAGAATATAATTACAACTCCACACTATTACGTCACTTTAATATATTTTTTTTGTTCATTCCTAGTTTGTTCTGTGTCTACCACTACATTCTACCAAGGACACAGTATTTGAGGAAGAACATTTTAGATAGTTAACAAGGGTGGCATTTCATTGGATGACTGCATCCCAGGCCCTAACTCAAGTAAAAGAAGATAGCTTTGTGGCAGGTTTTGATACTGAAATAGCCCATGAGAGAGAGAATCATGGATCAGGATCTGGAAGGGATTTTTCAGTAGGTGCAGTCTGATGATGACTTCTCTTAAAGTGATTGAGAAGGACACAACCATGGCCGTGATCCCATGCTCAGTCTATCCAGCTGAGAGACAGTGGTAGTGTAGCCCAAACCAGATTACAGGCAGATACCGGCCACTTGGGAGCAATCTAGCAGTGTTTAGCCATGAATTACTGCATATACTTTCCATCTTGTTCTGGATTTTCTTTTAGTAAATTGTGTATTGAACAACTATGCATGCTTAACAGTTTCTAAGGAAGCATAAGTGCATTTTGCTGTCTTATTCTAGGGTGTATCTTAGGACTCCCATCTCATTTGTGGTCTTAACGTGTAAGTCAATGAGCAAGAACATATTGCAGAATGCCCTCTAAATCACATGATAGCATGGCTAACCCCAAATTCAGAGTTGCCACTATTCATAATTTCTGCACATTTAAAAAATGCATAGGCTTCCTTTAATTCCATTTTTCATTTATTAAATTTTTCTGTATGAATTGTTGAATGGTCAGAACACAGTGATAAATCATTGTAACTCAGTTGTTGGCCCTGGAGACATACATCAAACACTATTTATCCCTAAGACCTGGAGGGCTTGCATAATGAGAAAAAAAATTGAAAGATGGCAACTTTATCAACAATTGCTATTTCCTCAGGGCTACTTTCATTAATTTTGATTTCAATGATTCTTTTCTTTGATAAAATCGAGAACAAATTTCCAGGTTCACAAAAATCCATGGTGAAAACAGTTTTTGTTTCAATACCACTTCCTGGAATATCATTAGATTGTGCTCTTAGCTCAGCATATCATTTAGTAAAATATGCTTTCTTGCACAACATTTTCAAATTTTTTTAAACTACATTTTGCTATGATCTGGCTATTTTCTTGTTTCTCTCATTGGAAATCCACAAACACTAGGTCCCTTTAGAATGCCCAGCATGTGGCGTGCATATCAGTTTTATGAAAAAGTTTTTGAAGACTTAAGCACAAAGCGCCCCAAGTAATCAAAAATAGACTCAGCACTGGAAGCTTGTGGTAAAAGTCTAATCAATTTGAAGTTAAACAGAAAAGCTAGTATTTAATTGGTTATATATATGTTAGGTCCGGGGTTCTCTAGTTGGCATAGGTAGGTACCTGTGACAAATAGGGACCCTTGCGTCTAGTCAGGGTAAGGGGCTACACTCCTAAAATAACCCCTGCTCACCCCCTTGGTAACTTTGCACAAGCAGGCAGGCTTATCTCAGAGGCAGTGTGTAAAGCATTTGTGAACACATACAGTAATACAGTGACAACACTACAACTGGACACCACATACCAAAATAGATATTTTTATGTAGACTTAACACAAGACCAAACTACAAAAATCCACAATACTGTCCTCAAAAAGAATCTCTAAAAGGTTATAATATAGCACAGTTCTCTCAAGTTGTAAATGCAAAACTTTACTTTCAATGTACCTTAAATGTGTAACGCAAGGAAAACAAAAGGGTCGCAGGGAAGTTGATGCGTTGGTTCCTTGCACGCAGGGGAGTGGATGCGTCAGTTCCTTACTGCTGCGCAGTGGAGTTGATGCTCGCTTCCTTACTGTGTGGGGATATGATGCGTCAGTTTCTTTCTGCTCTCCAGTGCGATGCGACAAGATGGCACCTCGATGCGATACTCTTCTCCGGTGTGAAGTGACAAAATGGCATCTCGGTTGCGATGCGACAACGTTGGTGTGATGCATGCATGCCTAATGGCCGTGGGGCTTCTCCATGATCTTTGGAGCCACGACAGGCCCGGCAACACGCTTCTCCGGTGATGCAACGATGTTCTCTGTGGCAGCATCCCGATTCTCCGGCAATGCTACACGCTTCAGCGAAGCGATGCGATGATGATAGTGGGAGTGGCGGCTCGCTTCCTCGGCGATACGATGACAGAGGCTGTGGCGCTGACATGCTTCTTGTTCTCAATGACACACAGTCTCTCAAAAGGCCCAGCACAACAGCAGGCACTTCAATTCCCAGCAAGGGAATTCAGGGGGGATCTGGTTGGTGAAGTCTTGTATCCCTGAAACTTCAGGAAGGTGGCAAGCTCTAGTTCAAGCCCTTGGAGATTCTTCTTCAAGTTGATAGACAGCACACTCAGTCCTTTTCTCCTCTCTTTGGCAATGAAGCAACCACTGCAGGCCAACCCCCAAACACACAGCACAGGAGTAGTCTCCTCCTTCAGCTTCCTGGTTCTTCTCCTCAGCAAAGGTTTGTCTTGATTCCCAGAAGTGATCTAAAGTTCTTGGTTCTGGGTCCTAATATTTATGCTACTTTTCTCTTTGTTATTGGAAGACAGAGAGGCCTTTGCCTAGTCCAAACCAATTCTTGTCAGTCCTGAAGCACTTTGTTGACAAGACTCCTGCTGTCCTTTCAGTGTGTAGGCCAGGGACATTAGTCACACTACAGGAGGTGTAGCCAGCATTGTGGAGGAAAGATCCAGCCCTATTCAGGTCCCAGGTGCAACTCCTCCTTCCCATTTGCATGCAGATCTCTCTATTCAGCCCTGTGCTGATAGTCCATCTCACTCAAACTCCAGACAAGGAATACACAACCTAGCAGAGGCAGGCTTGGATAGTTAAGCAAGAAAACACCTACTTTCTAAAAGTGGTATTTTCAAACACAGAATGTTAAAACCAACTTCACTAAAAGATGTATTTGATCATTCTGAGTTCAGGCCTACTAAACTCGAATTTCTACCTAGTTTCCTGAGTCAGTCAGGACTATAAAATGTAATAATCTACCTGCTCATTCTGGCCTATGGGGAATAGGTAGCCTTGCAATAGTGAAAAACGAAAATTGCTGTAATTCACTATTAGGACATGCCATGCACATCAGGGCATGTCCTAACTTTTACCTACAATGCACACTGCCCTTGAGCCTACCTTACGGGTGACTAATATGTATACAAGGGAAGGTTTAGCGACGGGCAAGTGGGTGCAGTTGTCCAGTCAAAGTGGCAGTACCAGACTGCACACAGGCTCTGCAATGGACACCCTAGGACACCCTTTACAAGCTGCTCCGGGGGGGGTGGCACAACCAGTGCAGCAAGCCCGCCAGCAGCATTAGATTTACAAGCCCTGGGCACACTCAGTGCACTGTACTAGGACCTGATAAGTATACCAATCAAACCAATCATGAAGTCACTAATCCATACGTCAATTTACCCTAGGGAGCACTCGCAAAGTGACACTCAACAGCAGTGGCACAGTGCCCAAAAGCATCTAAAACCAGCAAAAACATAAGAAGTAACAGCAAAAAATGGAAGGGAGACCCACACCATGGTGCCAGGTCCAACAATATATATGAGGCATCTGACTGTGCATTCATGAAACATGTAGAATGACAACCAAGTAAATAGAGTGAGCCATGTGGAGCCATTCTGACCCATTAATAGCATGTATTGAGCATTAAAAGCATAATTTGAAAAGATTGGAAGGAGGACAGCTTTTTACTTTCATATATGCCACAGTACCTTAGAAGATTATACCTCTGCAATAGCAGAACCAGTCCACACGGATTCAGCTCTTGGGGAAATCTCCCATCTTAATTGGACCTCAGTCCAGCGAAATCTGAAATATAGCTGCACCACACATTACACAAGCCTAACAGGTAATACCCATAAAAATGGTCTAAAACTTCAGAGACTTTACAAATACAGGCATTTAACAACAATACTTTATTTCAGTTTACAAACATCTTACTGGCTGAGGCATTTGTATAGCGTATAGTCGTTATTAAGCACATCCTGTTTTCCTTTCAGAAAAAATAGAAGCAATCATGGACATGGTGGTCTACAGACTCCAGCAGCTCACCATCCCTGTGATTGTGACCATTCCTAGTGGATCCCAGCTTGTGGCCTACCTTATTATTATGATATATGACAAATTGTGACCTACAACCATTCTTTTTTATGGTGATCTGACCTATTTATTCATAGGTCAGTTCACAAATTTGAAAACAATTCAATGAACACCAACGCAATTTGCAACTACGTTTACCAAACAAATGTGGCTCAATGGTTAGAGCGGCAGGCCCTGATGCAGTGGTTTAGCCCGGGACCAGGGTTCAATTCCCTGCCTCGGCGGGTCTTGGGCTCAAAATTCCACGGACCTGATCATTCTCGCCTTGGTGCCTATTCCAATCATGGAGTCCCGCTCTGCAACTCTGGGCAATAGCTTGCTTAATCTCCACAACGGCCCCCACAACGCTCAGGATGCCTGGCCTCCACCTTGGGGGTGCCCAGGAGTGGACGCCTTACAGGGAAAGCCAGGATGGGTTCCACAGTGGTATTTGTACAAGCGCCTTGAGACCCTTGCGGGTGAGTAGTGCGCTATACAAGTATCAATTTAATTTATTTATTTTTATTAATATTTGAGGCTCAAAATTACAATGTCCTTCTTCGTAGCAACATATTCATAGAATTCCAGAAGCTCTTCGTCAGAAGGAACTCAAATGTAACCAATGATAAAGTTATAGAAGGTTATTGTATGTACATTGCAAGGCAACATAGCACCTGTGTTACTAGTATAAATAAAATATAATCTACAGTGATACCATATTCTGGGAGAAAGAAAAGCCCCACCGGGTTTTGGCATGAATTGCTAGCTGTGTGTAGACCCTTCTTTATGTGTTGTCAGCGCACCTTCTTCAATGTCCTGCCTCGGGATGAGTCCATTTCTAAAAGAGGGGGCACATAAAGCTTCCACTGGTCACACTTTCACTGACGGCATCTGGCTTGCATGTATCTCCGATCACTACAATGGTCTTCCTCAGTGACATGGCTAGGTTGCTACAGCTCGACATCTTGAATTTGCAGAATGAGGCCCAACTGCAATTTCAGACTCCTCCGATTTTTTGGGTCAGCATTAACGGACGCAATATATGGAAAGACCCACAGGTTGTGCTGCTTCTCACCTTTGGACTCCATTTGGGCTTTTATCTCCGTCCATCTTCATGGGATGTCCAGTGTAAATTGCAGAGAACTCACCCCACACCTCCAACTCTATCCATCTCAGTTGACCCCCATCTTTTGGGCCTCCCAGGCATTCTGCAGTGGGAGCCACTGTCGACTTTTCCATATGGACCCTCAGTAAAGTCTCATTTTTGCCAACTCCCCGCACCCTCTAGGAGCTCGCTGCCAGTTGTTGCCCAGGGTGGTCTGTGATCTGATGCGTCCAACATCTTGGATTTCTGCAGCTCCTGGCTCCACAGCAGGATTGTCTCTGTATTTTCTGTGCAGCTTTCAGGGCAAGCCTAAGGTGTAGGAAGGTTCCATTTTCTTACCATCACTGTGGCACCCTCTTGATTTGCACAATTGTGGCAGAGTCATGAGAGCATTCAGGGCAGCCGAGAGGAGGTAGGGAGAGCGTGTGTTATTCAGTTGAGCTGTTGGCCACAACTCCACCAAGGTTTACACAGTTGACCACATATAGCAAACATTTAAGTGTGTTCAGTTTCACAATAATCACATCTGGAGCATACATTTCCCATGTGTTATCAATTCATTTCCTCTTTCATGAAGTGTAGTGCAACTTCAAAAGTCAGCACAAGTGCCATTTTAAAATGTAGTAGTTTATTTATCATTTTCTTCAGTTATTGAGTGCAGATATTTTAAGAGATTGCTTTGCCTTCTCCTAGCAAAACAAATTTCCTGTTCACTTTATCAAACTGATTCACATGTAGGCATGAGAAATTATTGGTACACATGTGCTCCTTCGACACAACGAGTGTGTGACAGATTTTCTTGTAATAGTAAAGGAAAGTAAACTGTATTAGCGAACACCGAAATATATCAGTGTGGATCAAGGAGGTTGGCAAATCATGGTACTTTTGCATTCATAGCTCTCACGAGACGTATGCCTGTAGCAATTCTGTTTCATATATTCTGATAGTACAAGATTTTTGCAAACCTATGCGATAATTTTATTTATTCCTTACTGACTTGTTTCTTGCAGCATAATAATGTGATATGGCTGAGATACCCGCCACCCCCTCTCAACACAATCCCCAAAAGGAGGGAAACCGGAAACAGTTCTTGAAGTTTTTGGAAGAGGGAGGGAGTGACCCTCCCCGGCCGTATTTATTAAAACAAAAAATTAAACGTTAAACAGTTCATATTAATGTACAATTTCATAACCACATTGCGATGTTTGGCTAACCTTAACAGATTCTCTAATACAGAGGTTCTCCTAGCCGAACTACCAACCTGCAAAACATTTTCTTGAAATAATGAAATTGTACATCCTAACGTTTAAGGGCCAACGGCAAGGTCGTAACCGGTGTCAAGATCCCTAACCAGAAATACCCCCCCCACTTGGGAGGGGCGACAGCACTGAGGCGTACCCCACGTGCAACTACCAATTTCCCTTTGACTTGTCGGGGGCCCCAATAAACTCGACGCCACTTAAAGGTCGTTCGAGGACTCGTGTGAGTATCTAGAAGGTAGCGTAGACCTCCCCCCAAACCCCACACAACTTACCACATCTGCCGTCGCAGACGTCACTGGCCCCGGGAAATTCCCCAGGAGGGGGCTGTAACCCCTCCTACACAGGAAGGGGCCTTGACCGCCTTTCCTTTCCTTCCGGCGGCCTCTCCTTAGACAGGACCGCCTCCCCGTTGAGGGGCCAATGGCCACCTCTCCCGAGCGCTCCCATCCGTGTTGGGTGACGCCCACTCATAGGGATCTTCCAATTACTGCTCACCGATCATGACCTTACCGCCTACCAAATAAATACGACAATGCTACCTAAACCAACAATCCATTGGCCATTATGACCCGAATAAGCATGCTTATAACGGACACAAAACAGAATATCTTTAATCACAGAACATACAAAAATTCGTCCAACTTTATTACACACTCAATATCAACATGATAATACCAACGGACGCAAAAACAGAATATCTTTAATCACAGAACATACATAAACGGCCAACTTTATTACACACTCAATATCAACATGATAATGCCACAACCTGTAAACGAAAAATTAGAAGTATCGAACCATCTTAAAACAACTAGCTGTCCTCAGGGGCTGGTGGGTGGGTCAAAATTGGCTCTTCGTTCCGTCTCGAGCTCACGTGCAGCGAGGAGGTGCAGCTTCAGAGCACAGGAACAAGAGGATGTCTTCCGGTCTTGCGTCCCTTTTTATCCGTCTTCAGGGCGGGCGTAAACCCGCCCCTGCCTGCCCCGAGGGCGTGGCCAGCTGCGTCAGTGTCTAGGCCAGCCCACTCCAGGGCGGGAAAGAGCGCGCCCCGGCTACGCCGCTTCGGGCATACCAGCCGAGACGCGCCTCCCGCCCAAAATGGCTTCCCGGGGGGATCGAGGTACTCTGCCATAAGTTCGGGGGGACCGAGTGGTCGCCCCTTTCCATATGGCTGAGATACCCGCCACCCCCTCTCAACACAATCCCCAAAAGGAGGGAAACCGGAAACAGTTCTTGAAGTTTTTGGAAGAGGGAGGGAGTGACCCTCCCCGGCCGTATTTATTAAAACAAAAAATTAAACGTTAAACAGTTCATATTAATGTACAATTTCATAACCACATTGCGATGTTTGGCTAACCTTAACAGATTCTCTAATACAGAGGTTCTCCTAGCCGAACTACCAACCTGCAAAACATTTTCTTGAAATAATGAAATTGTACATCCTAACGTTTAAGGGCCAACGGCAAGGTCGTAACCAGTGTCAAGATCCCTAACCAGAAATACCCCCCCCACTTGGGAGGGGCGACAGCACTGAGGCGTACCCCACGTGCAACTACCAATTTCCCTTTGACTTGTCGGGGGCCCCAATAAACTCGACGCCACTTAAAGGTCGTTCGAGGACTCGTGTGAGTATCTAGAAGGTAGCGTAGACCTCCCCCCAAACCCCACACAACTTACCACATCTGCCGTCGCAGACGTCACTGGCCCCGGGAAATTCCCCAGGAGGGGGCTGTAACCCCTCCTACACAGGAAGGGGCCTTGACCGCCTTTCCTTTCCTTCCGGCGGCCTCTCCTTAGACAGGACCGCCTCCCCGTTGAGGGGCCAATGGCCACCTCTCCCGAGCGCTCCCATCCGTGTTGGGTGACGCCCACTCATAGGGATCTTCCAATTACTGCTCACCGATCATGACCTTACCGCCACAGGTCCGGATAGTTGACCGGCTATCCGGACCCCCCACAAAGCTCCTACCTAAAGGTCATGCTTCAACGTTTTTAACCATGCTAAGAAGTCTCCTATGAGTAACTCATTTCCCACCCGAGACAAATGCACACCATCCCCCGAATACACACTGTCATCATTAATACATCCATGCGGAATAGAATGCAATGTCCCGGAATGGAACAACCTACTCACTTTGTTATTAAGCTTCCTAACAGAGTGATTCAAAGCAGGAATAGAAATAGCCCCCCGCCATACCTTTCGTGGGATCATATGGGACCACGCAATTGTGCACCCCGGAACTCTCCTCGCCAACCAACTTACAGTGGAAAGCATTGCCTCCAGGAGAAGTCGTCTACCGGTGGTGACCAAATCATTGCCCCCTAGATGCACTATGACTATAGACGGCGGTGACCTCGTCCGCCCTAACAAATCTTCAAAATATGCTTGAAACTGGTCAATACAGAGACCGCCTCTTCCGTAGAAGGACACCCTGTACCCGTATTCCCCAGCTACGTGAATCATGTCACCTGCTTTGAATACGTCCGCGGCACACCTCAGGTATGAGTGGCCCACGACCCACACCTCCTTTTTCACAGCCGGTGATGTCTGACCGCTGTCCCGGTGTTGGGTCGACTGCAAAGTCCGCCCCGCCTCGTAGGCTTGCGCAACTGAAAACCAAACAAAAACAAGAGGCGTGAGCACATCATTACAGCTTTACAACATGTGTAACCGCACATACCTCTTATAACAATTGGAGGACCAACGCCCCACTCGTTTCACTTGTTCAACATTAAGACCCCTGGCTGTAGCTTCTGTAGCAGCCCCTATCCGAAAGGAATGGGTCCCAAACTCGCCCGGGTTCAAGCCCGCAGCGGCAATTGACATCGCAAGCACCCGCTGAAACTGAAACCTCGTCAGTGGGGTGGCGTCCGCGTGTCTCAACAAGGTCCCCCCCCATACTGCCACCCTTCGTGCTAGGTAATCTTCTAAACACTTTACCGGGCATATGGAGGACCCGGGAATCCTGCGTATGATTATGCAGTCACCCATCCCATCTTGATCGGTCTTAGACTTGACAAAGGAGACCGTCATTGCCTCTCTTCTGATCTGAACGTGTTCTTGGCACAAACCCCCCGCCACATCCTGTTTGTTCCTTGCCACCAGTTCGCTTACTCGCATCGCCCCGTGAAATGCTAGCGTAAAAGCGGCTTGGAACAACACCGCCTCAAACGGAGATGAAAATGTGGCAGGGAGTGTAGCCAACAACTGGGCCAACCTATCCAAACCTATCGGGCGCCTCTCATCTACTCTGCGACCCTCAAGGCGTTGCCACCCACGCAGCGCTTTCTGTACAACGAAAGACGCTGTCGGGTCCTGGATACTATGAGCCCTGGCAACAAAGGAAATAGCAGCACGATGCCTCTGAGCCGTAGCCACAGATTTCCCAGCCCTACGTAAGGACATCAGGAAATTCACCACCCATTCCTCATGGCCCCAAAGCTTCTCTCTATCAGTCCCCAAGAAGGCTAAATAGGACCTAAACGCCCCTTCATATGCCTTCCTCGTCCGTGGTGCTAGACTCTCTCCCACGAGGTGACGAAGTTCGGGGCACCGAGAGACCAGAGAGCTTCGGGGAAGGGTGTCGGCTCTGGGTCCGCTGAGGGAAGGAAGCCCGAGAAAGCCTGCATATGAAAACGAGAAAGTGCATCAGCCGCCTGATTCTGTACCCCTGGGACATGTTTTGCTCTGAACAGCACATTCAGTTGCATGCACAACAAAACAATCTCTTTGAGTAGTCTTAAAATCAGCTTACATCGTGCTGCCTGACTATTGATGCACTCAACCACAGTCATATTGTCGGACCAAAATATCACAGAGTGATCCTTGAACCCTTCTGGCCAGGTTCTCAAGGCCACCAAAATGGGAAAAAGTTCCAAGAAAGCAATATTACTTGTCAGACCATTGTCGTGCCACCACGTCGGCCACCTTTGTGCTGACCATGTTTGTGCCGAAGATGGCACCAAAACCTATGCTACCTGCAGAATCTGTCCATAGCCCCAGCTCTTCAGAGGATACGGCTGGTTTGTTCCATATGACTCGACCATTAAAGTCCGCCAGAAATGCTAACCAAATACGCACGTCCTGGCGGACCTCAGCCGATAGTCTCGTGCGGTGGTGGCCCTCCTTTAGGCCGACCATAGCTTGTGCAATTGAACGAGAAAAGGGGCGGGCCATTGGTATAACTCTCAGGGCAAAATTCAACTGTCCCACCAACTGCTGTAACTGATGCAGCGTAATTTTTGACCCATTTAGACACTCTTGCAGGGTTGCCCTGAACTTTAACACTTTGTCAGCTGGCAAACGAAAACAACCTTCTCTGGAGTCTAACTCGATCCCCAGAGACTCGAGGCGAGTCGCAGGACCCACCGTCTTACCTGGTGCCAATGGCACACCAAACTGTTTCATTAATAAACAAAATTCGGCCAAGGCCCGGCCACATTCAAGATCCCCGGCTGCCCCAAGGAACAGAAAATCATCCAGGTAATGCATTACATGTTGGAAACCCGTCTTCTTTGTGAAGACCCATTGCAGAAAACTACTGAATTTCTCGAAATAGGCACAAGATATAGAGCACCCTATCGGCATACACTTATCCATGTAAAAACAACCCTGAAAATTAAATCCTAAGAGACGCTGATCGTCCGGGTGTACCGGGAGCAACCGGAACGCTGACTCGATATCTGACTTCGCCATCAGCGCCCCGGGCCCCAGGCGATTCAAAATGGCTACGGCCTCATCGAAGGATGCGTACCGCACCGAACACACTTCTGGGTCTATTGCATCGTTTACAGAAAGACCACGTGGAGCTGACAAATTATGAATCAATCGAAACTCACCCGGGTCCTTCTTGGGGACCACCCCTAAAGGAGAACAAACAAAATACTGTACCGGGGGTGCAGTAAACGGGCCGGAGACACGACCTCGGATAACCTCTTCCCGGATCTTCTCCTGTACTACAGTCGTATGCTGCAGGACGGAAAGTTGATTTTTGCATATCCCGACACCCTGAAAGTCCCCCACCGGAATGCGGAAACCATATGAAAAACCGTTTCGCAGCAATCCAGCAGAAGTACGATCTGGGTATTCACTGAGCCAGGGAATCATCGCCAAGGTATCAATCGGGGTTGGTAAAGGCGCCCCTCGGACTATGTTAGACCTGTTTGGCGCCTCCCCTACCCCCATTCTCACCCGTTCTGGCTCTGCACGAGGACTCAGGATGGGACGAACCGCAACCACTACATTCGTGCTTGAATTTACACGATCCCTGTGGCCTAGTACATTTACCTTTGTTGAAATTGAAGCAGAAACCCTTTTTCCCTGCATTACTGGCAGATCTCGAGTAATCGTCGGTACTCGTACCTGACCGAAAGGGCGTCCCCGCATATTGGCGGGAGGACTCGCCAACATTGCTCCCCACCAACGGCATTTTCAACATTCCTGACTCTTTCATTTTATCCCATGTCAAAGAATCATAACAGTCCCAGGTTAAACTTTTGTTATGCTCCTTCGCCTTCCTAAAGAGATTATCATAACAGAACCAGTGGTTACCCTGGTGAGACGTCGAGTACCCCATAATTCGTGACTGATAGATTGGTAACTCAGAAAGCAATTCAGGCCTACGTTCCCCTAAGATCGACGTAAAAATCCCCCAAGCATTGCCCCAATTGCCAATATTCTCATTTACTTTAAAGGCGGCCATCTTTGCGCGCCAAACACTCGGATGCATCAGATCCTTCTGACCTTTAACATGCTCCACCTCATAATGGTCGACAAGCAAGGAGAAAATGTTCACATATTCCCCTGCCCAAATCTTTTCCTTTATTGCCAAAGGAACATGTTGCCCCAACTTTTCTCTACGAGAGGGTGCTGACTCGTCCCTCGCGATCGGCAATGGCCGCTTACCTGCACCGGACGTTGCTTCTGTGGTCGCAACCGGGGCCTGCGGCTTGTCTATCACTGCCGCCGGCGCGGGCACCTTGGCTGCATCTCGCTTCTCGCGCAACTGTTTGATCAGCGCTTGTGCCTCGGCAGCCGTGGCGCCCTCGCTACTGTCGCCCAACCACGCTGCTAGCTGTGCCGCCAGCTCGGGGGGCATATCCTCAGTGGATGTCGGGGTGACCACGACGGGAATCGGATTCCCCTCCACCGGTACCGGGGTTGGCGCCTCGAGCGGGGTACAGGGAACAGGGACGTCTCCCCCGGCTGGTCCCCTTCTAGGCCTCTTGGCTCTCCCTCCAGGAGTTGCTCCAGCCGATGGACGCTCCGATCCCCCCTCCCCATCTCGCTTCGCCACCTGCTTTCTCAGTTCGGACATCTCCTTCATGAGGACCCGAACCATCTGATCCGTCGTCATTCTCTTCGCGCCTTTTTTGGGCATTGTTTCCGACCAAGTATCTAGAAGACAAAAAGAAAGATTAAAACGCTCAAAATTGGCTCTTCGTTCCGTCTCGAGCTCACGTGCAGCGAGGAGGTGCAGCTTCAGAGCACAGGAACAAGAGGATGTCTTCCGGTCTTGCGTCCCTTTTTATCCGTCTTCAGGGCGGGCGTAAACCCGCCCCTGCCTGCCCCGAGGGCGTGGCCAGCTGCGTCAGTGTCTAGGCCAGCCCACTCCAGGGCGGGAAAGAGCGCGCCCCGGCTACGCCGCTTCGGGCATACCAGCCGAGACGCGCCTCCCGCCCAAAATGGCTTCCCGGGGGGATCGAGGTACTCTGCCATAAGTTCGGGGGGACCGAGTGGTCGCCCCTTTCCAATCTATAAATTGGAACATCATTCTGGAATGCAAGGCGTTTAAAACTCTATGGAACATTTTTCAGAATCTCAAATAATTGGAAAACTGTGCATTTACCGGTTTACATCATTAAAACTATAAAGAAAAAGGGAGCAAACTCCGTTTGTGCTTCATATTTTTATCAATCGAAGCATATACAATGAGAACATCTACTCAGTGACAGCTGGTGACTTCTTAAAGTGGGGGACGGGTGTAAATGTTAGTAACGAGTTACACTTACCGGGCACGTTTGACTGACATCATGGAGGTTCAAGGGACTTTTCTCCTTGAAAAAATAGGGACGAATGTTAAAGCTAAATGTGATAGTGGAAAAGGAACAAGGGGGCATATTATCAAGGGGTTTTATCTCCCTATTACCTAGCAGTCGCTAACACCAGTTAGCGACAGCTAGTAGGAGATAGCGACCATCTTGGGCCCCAGTTTGCATGTCAGTGATATTTATCACTAATGACATGCAAAGTGGGCATGCCAAGATGTTAGCGACTGAAAACAGTCGCTAACATCGCTATCTCCTATTACCAACTTTTGGAGATATTCGCGCTAAGCGCGAATATCTCCAAAAGCTAACACCTGCCCTGAGCAGTTCTTAGCCATGTTATCCAATGGGAGATGGATAACATGGCTAAGAGCATTAGCTCGGTAATGCAGGAATATCGCGGACTTTTCAGCGATATTCATGCATTGCGGCGATTTTTATCGCATTTGCGATAAACCTTGGTAATACCAAGGTTTATTTGCGGTAAAAATCGCCGCAGCTCAGCGGTAAATTTTTGTCTCTAACCAAGCAATAGCGATAATTATCGCTATTGCTTGGTAATATGCCCCAAGATTTATAAAGCAGTACTGAAGGTGTAGTCCTGAAAGATTCACAACCTGAAAAAATGTCCCCATGTCTTGCAGCATTACATTATTTTATGAGATTCTGTATTATCACTAATGTGTTCTCTACCTCCACAAAGGGCGCCTCTGCCCTGGATCATATGTTGCAGGTCCAATAGGCAAGACTGATTTTGAAGGCAAGATTGACCACCCCAAGCCCCGTTGACAGGAAGAATAAATAAATATAATGAGTCTAATTCAACTCATTGTATATCGTAGAGTGAAGTGTGTTCAGTTACCAGCATGTGTACAATTCATTGAATATCGCACTTTTCAATCTCAAAGAGATAGGCAGTAGAAGAGCAAAGCAAATCAATAAATAAACAAGCACTCTCAAAGTCAATAGGTCTGTCGATGGC
The DNA here is from genome assembly GCF_964263255.1 of Lissotriton vulgaris. Lineage (NCBI taxonomy): Eukaryota > Metazoa > Chordata > Amphibia > Caudata > Salamandridae > Lissotriton > Lissotriton vulgaris. Next base: position 182,215,718 of record NC_141686.1, on the reverse strand, counting down.
TGCCAGACATTTGGCAATTTGTGTTTTGGTTTGTTATGGTAATTGTTTAGGAAGCTTTGAGGCCCTCATCAATGTAAAATAAAATATTTGGTAAGGGTAAAAAAATTGGTTCCAAATAAGGAACACATAGTGCCATAGCTCTCCCTGACATTGAAGGGAACTACTTGTTGTGTGGATGTGCTCCTTGTGAAAGGGCTGCAGGCTGTAACTCGTAGTGAAGTCAGCCAGGATGACTTGAGCTGATGGTTTGCCCTTTAACAAATGGCACAGCTACATGCCAATGGATGAAGTCCGGCAGGAAACCCCTATAAGTAATAATGGGCAACAAATATGAACATTAAGAATAGTGATTTGTGCCGAATTGCCATTTGGTAAACACTCTTCTTAATGAACCAAACTTTAAATTCGAACTTCACAAATCCTGCTGTTGCAAATCAACCTACCTCTTGAATATTAATGCAGTAGGTTACTGTTAGTGACCCACTAGGAATGAAAGCCATCAGAGGGATGGTGGCCACCTGGGGCCAACAAACCATCATGTCTGTGATTGCTTTTAAATAAAACAATCTTTTATTCTTTGAATCACAGCCCTTTTTCCTTAAAGAAAGATGGCATGTGTTTCAAAAGAAAAAAAATAAAGGTTAGAAACAAATTTGATAACAGTAGGCAATTGGCCATGGGGCCACTGCCTGCTCTTAAAAAATATATATTTGAAATTCTCCAAGGGGAAGAGGTCCCATGGGGACCTATTCGTATTTCCGGATGGTTACCAATACCTTTCTGTAGTTGTAAAAAAAAGTTATATTTTCGACATTAAATCAGTTGCAAAACAGTATGAATTGGCACTTAGAAGAGATCACCTGAACACATACTTTCCAAATACAGCATCTCAAACCCAAATTGCAATTCAATAACAAGTTAACGAATCCCAGTGTGCCTTTGGTATCTTGAAAAAAGCATGTTTGTGGCCAAAAATGGCCAGATTTACAAATTGAGCCGTATACAACCTCACAACAGCTTTTTTCATGTGGCCTTTTATTATACACATCATTTTAGTAAAAGCAAATGGTCTTGGCTAATACCGACATTAAAAAGCAAATCGATCTGGCATAGGCAGCTATCATTCAACCAATCAATCAATCAGAGTACTTGTAGAGCATGCTACTTACCCGTGAGGGTCTGGAGGCTCTGAGGGGAGGGGGGTGCTGCTACTGCTCGAAGAGCCAGGTCTTGTGGAGTCTTCTGAAGGCGAGCAGGTCCTGGGCCTGCCGTATGTGGGTAGGGAGGGTGTTCCAGGTCTTGGCGATGAGGTAGGAGAAGGATCTGCCGCTGGAGGTCATTTGTTGGATGCGGGGGACAGCGGCGAGGGCAAGGCTGGCGGAGTGGAGCTGGCGAGTGGGGGTGAAGAAGCTGAGTTTGCTGTTCAGGTAGGCTGGTCCGGCGTTGTGGAGTGCTTCGTGTGCGTGGGTGAGGAGCTTGAAGGTGATCCTCTTGTCGACGGGGAGCCAGTATAGGTCTCTCAGGTGGGGGGTGATGTGGCTGAGGCGGGGGACGTTGACGATCAGTCGGTCAGAGGTGTTTTGGATGTGTTGTAGTCGTCGTAGGTCTTTGGCTGGGATTCCTGCATAGAGTGCGTTTTCGTAGTCCAGTCTGCTGCTGACGAGGGCCTGTGTCACCCTTCTTCTTGTTTCTGTCGGGATCCACTTGTAGATCCAGTGGAGCATGTGGAGGGTGTTGTAGCAGGAGGAGGAGATGGCGTTGACCTGCTTAGACGTGGTGAGGGAGGAGTCAAGGATGAATCCTAGGTTGCGTTTATGGTCGGTGGGTGTTGGTGCTGTTCCCAGTGTGGTCGACCACCAGGAGTCATCCCAGGCTGAGGGGGTGGGTCAGAAGATGAATACGTCTGTCTTTTCTGAGTTCAGCTTCTGTCGGTGATGGCCAACATTCCCTCGTAGAGGTTGGTTTTGGCAGTGTGTGGGTCTTTGGTGTGGGAGAGGATAAGCTGGGTGTCGTCGGCGAAGGAGATGATGTTGAGGTCGTGAAGGCTGGCCACTTGTGCAAGGGGGGCCATGTAGATGTTGGACAGCGTTGGGCTGAGGGATGAGCCCTGGGGGATGCCGCAGGAGGTGTTGGTGGCTTCAGATCGGAAGGGTGGGAGGTGGACGCTCTGCATTCTGCCTGAGAGGAAGGACATGGTCCAGTCAAGGGCCTTCTTTTGTATTCCGGCTTCTAGGAGGCGTGTCTTTAGAGTGCGATGGCAGACCATGTCGAAGGCGGCCGACAGGTCCAGGAGGATGAGAGCTGATGGTTCACTGTTGTCTATTTGGCGCCTGATGTAGTCTGTGGCTGCGATGAGGGCTCTCTCGGTGCTATGGTTTTGTCTGAATCTGGACGGGACGGGTCCAAGATGTTGTTGTCTTCCAGGTGGCGGGTCAATTGTCTGTTTACGATTTTCTCGATGACCCTTGCCGGGAACGGGAGCAGGGAGATGGGCGGAAAGTTCTTGAGGTCTTTGAAACCCGCCTTGGGCTTCTTGAGGAGGGCGTTAATTTTGGTGTGCTTCCAGCTTTCCAGGAATGTGGCTGTTTCAAGGGAGATGTTGATAACCTTCCGTAGTTGGGGTGCGATGGCTGGATCTGCTTTGTTGAATACGTGGTATGGGCATGGGTCTGACGTAGATCCTGAGTGGATGGAGTTCATTACCTTCTGTGTCTCTTCGTCGTTGGACCAGGAGGTCAGGTGGATGGCGCTGGTGGTATTCACAGGGGAGGTGGAGTCTGGCATATTCGGGCAGTTGTGGTGTTAAAGCTGTCGTGGATGTCAGTGATCTTGTGGAGGAAGAAAATGGCTAGTGAGTCGCACAGTTCTAGTGAGGGAAGGATGTCGTTGGCACTGGGGTTGGAGAGTTCTTTTACGATGCTGAAGAGCTCTTTGCTGTCATGTGCGTTGTTATCCAAGCCGTCTTTAAAGGAGGATCTTTTGGCTAATACAATGAGGTGGTGATGTCTGCGAGTGGCGTCCTTGTGGGCTGCGTAGCTGTCCGGTGCGTTTGTGGAGCCATATTTTCTCTTGTTTCCGGGTTGCGCGTTTGGAGGTCTGGAGCTCGTCAGTGAACCAGGTGGCTCTCTTGCTGGCGTGGTTGTTGGAGGGTTTCTTGAGCGGGGCGAGGGTGTTGGTGCAGTCGTCGATCCACTGTCTGAGGTTACGGGCTGCAGCGTCTTGGTTGATGTGGTCGGTGGGTGGGTTCTGGGCGAGGGTGGTGATCGGCCAGTCTTCGGTGACTTTTCTCCCGCAGCGGCGAGGCAGCTGGGAGAGAGGAGCAGCTGGGAGGCGGGAAGTAGAGGTTAGCAAATGGGCTCAGGGGGGCGGGGCCGCACGGGCAGCAGCGGCGGGAACAGCGAGCAGTGGGCGGGGGGTGAGGAAAAACAGCGAGGAAAAAAACGGCGACCAGGAATGGGAAGTCGAATTAAGGGTGCGGGGGAAATGCGAAGGAGGAGCTGCAGCGGGGGGGGGAGCAACCTACCTGGTAAGGTCAATGGTCACTCTCCTCACCGCATGCTGCCACCAGTTAAAGCGGATCTGGGAGGGAGGAGCAGCTGGGAGGCGGGAGGCAGGGGTTAGCGAATGGGCATGGGGGAGCGGGCCACAGGGGCATCAGCGGCGGGAACAGCAAGCAGCGGGCGGAGAGGGCAAGGAAAAACAGTTGGGGGAAAAACGGCTCCCATGAATGGACAGCGAAATCAAGGGTGCAGGGCGCAAGCGCAAGGGGGGCTGCGGCGGATGGAAATGACCTACCTGGTAAGGTCAAGGGTCGCTCCTGCTAGCCTTTTGCCCTTGAATATGAAGGCATGAAAGAAAAAAGCAAAAGAAAAAGAGAAATAATGCACGGAAGAAGAATGAAAGTAATAAGGGAAAAGAGAGAATTACAGGACAAAAGGCAAGAACGAAAGAAGGCAAGAAAGAGAGAACAGAGGACGGAAGGAAGGAAGGAAGTTTGGTTTCAAAGGAAATTCGCTATGCTGTGAAAGGGCAGTAGTTAGACAAACTACAGGCAATCCAAAAGCAATTTCCAAGACTATTGGCAGGAGGAAGGGACTGATAAGGCTGGATGAGAGCTGGCTGAAAGCTCTTTCAAGTAATTATATTTTACATATAATTTTGGTAAAATCAAAAGGTCTAGGCCAGAATTTAACAGTGAAAAGTTAAACTGTTCCTCCCAAAAGCGACTGCAGAACTACTGTTCAATCCACAACAGTTTTACATCTGGACGTGTAAAAAAGCAAAAGAAAAACCATCAGGATTGCCACAACCCCTTTCCAATAAAGAAAGTGTTGAAGGTTCACCTCTTTAATGAACACTGCACTGTTTCAAATAGCAGTCCCCAAACCAGTTGGGTCTCAAATCACATACAGCCTGTAGCCTTTGGCTAGGTTTTTGCAATGCAAATACCACACACATACATACTTAACTATTTAATTAGCTTGCTTCATAGATGCAACGCTCCACACTTTTCTCTCACTTGCAAATACCACATGCATTCTTACTTAAATATTTAGTTATGTTGCTTCATAGATGCAGTACACCACACTTTGTGGCCCATTACGATGTCGGGCGGATCGCCACCGCCATGGTGGCGGTGGTGATCCACCCGAGATTCATGCCATACCTATTTCCCCCCCGACATATTACCATGGCGGGGGGACTGCGGCGGACGTAAACACCGTCCACCGCTTTTCCGCCCTGGTCGCCTTGCGGCCGGGGCAGAAAATTTTAATATGTTGGCGGTGTCTATTAGACACCGCCAGCCATAGTATGATAGGCTTGCAGACATGTGCTGCCACGGAAAGGCTTGCAGAGACTCCCTGCGGGAGCCCGTTGTAGGCCCCCTGGGACTCTGGGGGGTGCACATGGGGGGTACATATGGTACACCCCGCATTTCAAAGTGCAACATGGCAGGCACCGCACGTTGCCTGTCATGATGTGCTTTGAAATGCACAACGTGCATTTTTACCATTGCAGTGATTTTAGCACCGCCGCCGCAATGGAAAAAATACAGGATGCGCCCGCCAGTGTGGCGGGCGCATCCTAATGGCCAAGGCGGGACTGCCGCTACTATGGCGGGCGGTCCCGTTTTGCACGGGGATGGCGGGCAGGGAAAGTCCACCCGCCATCCTAATGGACCCCCATTGTATCACTTGCAAATACCACATACATTCTTACTTAAATACTTATCTTGCTTCATAAATGCAGCACACCACACTTTTTTATCACTAACATCTCTTAAATAAGTCATTGCTTTGTAGAAGTTGTGGCACACATTTGCTTCAATTCATTTTTGTGTGTGATAACATATAATTCTGATTTAGAGAGGTGCACAAAGTTTTGAATAAATGGAATGGCCTGGCAAACATGTATGTCATATATTGCTATTAAAGTCATGAACAAGCATCATTGCACTGATTCATATGTATTATTTAGCAGCATAACCAAGAGTGGAATGGGTGTGCAGAGAGCATTGCATTGTTACCATGCAGTCAACATTCCAGTCATTCTTTAATAATTGAACAAGCATGGAGATTGAGATATTCCAGTAGATATTCCAGTAGAAGTGAAGTCTCCAAAAAGAGACTAAGTGCTGATTAGGCATTTAATCCTTACTTTCTACTAGCGGAAAAAAACCATTGCTAGCAAAGGGGTTAAAGAATAAATGAAGCTGAAACCTGTTCTTATAAAAACGCCTCTTTCTGACTGTCCATCAAACATATTTTTCTGTGCACCATTTTGTGTGCTGTCTGACAGTACCTGTTTTTGTGTGGTGCTGACACGTGTTTCAGTATGTTTTTCTGTCTGTGTGTCCAACTCTATGTTGGTTGGAAATGGGCACTTTGCCAACACAGCAAACTATATCTCTGGTTAAGCTTAGAGGGTGACTACAGGCAAGCTGGCCTCTGACTATAGTTTTCTAACATTGGCTGGAGATTCTTTGGTCTGGGCTCATAAGGATGCCTAAACATATGTGTGTCTGATTGTATAGTAACAAAAATCTGTTATCTATGCCAGTGTGCACAATGTTCGAGAAATTTCTATGGAAAAGACAAAACTTACGGCATTGTCAATTTATGTTTTCTCCTTACAGGGCAACATTGCAAAGCTTAACTAGCCAAATAAAGTTGTAAAACTGATGGATGTGTTTTATTTGTTATCATTGAATGTTTGTTAAGGATCTATCTGTGATTCACGTTTTAAATTGCCTATAAGTCTGGTAGCCGCTGGGATTTTGTTTTTCATAACGATATTCAAATGTTAATAATATAGACAATAGAGGGAGGTAATAAATGTGTTGTTAAATGGGAAAAAATGTAATCAATACAGTTTATTAAATATACATAAATATACATAAATAATTTATAAACATGACATTTGTGTTTTTAAGAACTTATTTTGCGTGTATTGTAAATTGAACCAGGTGTAAACTATCAGCAAATGTTTCGTTATATAAACATTAAATTATTGTCAGAGAGTGTTCACATCGGCTGTGTGGAAGGGGTGCAGGACAAGACATTACGGGCCTAATTCCGATGTTGGACGTACCGGAGTCCATCCGACATCGGTTGGGAACTGGAACCAAACAACCTCCTGCTGTCGGTTCCAGCCCAGCAAGTAGGATGTGATCGAACCCTGTTTGGTTGCAATCCTATACTTTACAATGGGAGCATGCATTCCAAATGGAGTGCAGGCTCGCATTGTTAAGAGCAGAGTTGCAGTTCATCCCTGCACCCCGTGGCAGGCCCCTCAGGTGCCTACCACCAGGTGTGGGGATCAACAGGGGCGGAACATATGTGCCCCCTAAAATGCCATTCTGGGGCCTTGCAGCCCAAATACTTTCCTTTTCAGAAAGGCCAGCACAGAAAGGCTGTGGGAATCAGCCATTGCAAGCCCTCGGCCGGAAAAAGTCGGCTTAGGGATTACGGAAGGGTTTCTGAATAGCAGACAGGCTCTCTGAGCCCATTGGAGGTTATTGGGGAATCGGATTCGGATTCCCTTCCAACCCCATCAAAAGCAGAGCCGTTTCAGCCGTCTTCGTAATCAGGCCCCGAATGGTGTGTGCACAATTTTCTATACATTGAAATTAAAAACAGCTAAATAAAGAATTAAAACACTTAGGGGCAGATTTACCATTTAATCAGGCAGCGCAGTGCATCAGTCGCACATGCTGTGCTACATGAAAAAGAGAGAGGAGGAGAACGTTGTATATATAGAAATATGCACTGTTGTCCCCTCCCTCAAACTCCGGCACTGAAATGAGTTGCTGGGTACCACAGGGACAGCATTGCACCATTCTGCAAGGGTATCTCCATGAGTCTACAACAGGTTTTGTAGTGGAAGGGTAGATTCCCTTTCAGTACCAAATACTATGTTTAGACTGACTTTTACCCTTTTTCCTATTTGCATGAGTGCTGTAAAGTGCAGCACATGCACAATGTTGCAAAAGGAAAGAGAAATGAAAGCACTTTCTTGTGCCTACTTGAAAAGGGCAGAGTTTTCCAACACTAAACTCTGTTCAATTTATTTAGTAAATAGGGTTTAGCATCAGAAACCTTGTATGGTTGCATGGGACCACTAAGATCCGCCCATAGTACCTTCCCTTGGCGCTATGTAATGCAAAGCAGCCCATGACACACTGGATACGCTACAGTTTCAAATAGGACACTATTCAACAGTGAAATACAAATTCTTACCAGGAACTACAATAAGAATCCCCACATGCACCCTCTCACCCTTTCACAGCAAACAAAAGAACTGGTTCAATGATTCCAAATAGGAAGTCATTTGAGGACAGTCTTCGAAAGAATCAAACTTGCACAAAACATGTACTGTATGCCAGAAAGCCATGAGGGTTAACAGAGACAGATACATTCATTAAGAAGAATGAACTTTCAACCATTAGGCATTTGCTAGGCAATTGGAAAGCAGGCAGCAAATGAGAAAACCACAGGAAACAAGTGGTATACCCTCAGCTTTTAAGATGATTTACCCTAAACAATACATCTGCTGTTACTCAAAGTGTCTGGATGCATTCACTCATTCATCAGTAAATGCACTCAGTCACTCATGATCCATCGACTCAGTCACTTATCCTTGCACTCATGCATTTATTCATCAGCCCATTCTGCACATTCCTGCATTCAGGTGTAATTCAGATCTATTGAGCTATTACAGAGTACAGGTACTGTTGAATGTGCACAAAGCACACAGGGAGCAGAGTACATGCACATCATAGTATATATAACCTACATATTACATCCTCCGGACATTTAGCGCACAGTTAGCATAGACCATGAAAAAATGTAGAGTAACCTACACACGAGATAGGTGTGGAGCACAGACTAAGGGGCAGATTGATCTTTCTTTCACACAGCAAATCACATTGCTGTGCTGCACTGCTTGAAAGAAAAATGTTAGGAATAATATTTTATTTACAATTATATAGCACATTATTGAACTTTCCTAGCTCTGGTGCAGTTTGGCAACCTAGCACCAAGGCAGGCACCTTTGTGCCATGTTCCAATGCTGACTGTGTTGTAGGCAGGATAATATTTGCACAGGAAGGGACACAATCCTCAGACGCATTTTCCTCTTTCTATGTGTGCTGCAGAATTCAGTACACTTAGAAAGAGAAAACAACACAGAGAAATTGAGATATTTCTCCTCGTTGTGCCTCAGGTGGGGAGGTCTTACATTTCGAATGCATTCTTAGGTCTACCAATGTTGGGAAGTCTGGGGATGTGTCCGAATGCGTGGGAACACCCATTGCTCCACCCATGGAACACCTCCCTGCGCAAATCGCTGCCTTGCTTTACTCCAGATTTATAAAGCCACACAGGACCCTGCAAGGTGGCCATGCATGACTTTATAAATCTCACTTAGGATATGCGTGACGGCAGAGCTAGGCACACCCTTGAGAAATATGCCCCTAAGTGTGCAACACAGAGTGTACAATATGTATCGTACATTTGGAGCAGAGGGCATATGTAGAACTCAAACAGCTCAAAAATACACTTATAGACTAAATTGCCCATGTAGCAGAGATAATGAAACATGTAGAGCACATAGTATAAAAAACAAAATAAACACATGCCGACTACAAAGTCAGTGTACATAGAGCTCTGAGTGCTCCAAAGCACTGAAAACACATAAATCTGGTTCACAAAGGAAATTTTACACAAACTGTAAGTTTACTCTTTTTTGGTAAGTGATCACTTAATCAGGTATATCGACCAAAGGGCTTCAAAAGCAACACTCCAGTTTGTATCAAAAATATATTTCTTTTTAATTTTCAGTGCATAGAATACTTGTTTTGACAGTAAAGACCTGGCAACAAAAAAAAAATCTGGCAACAAAAAATACTACCAAAGCAAATGTAACAGCTAATATGGTAGTACACAGACACCTTCAATTTATAATGTTGATACATTCAAAGAACCACAAGCAAATAAATTATACACAGTCAAATTCACAGATTCTGTTCTAAGTGAATTGTACAGTATATTGCATAAAAGGTGTTAGGCGATGACGTTTCGGTCCTTGTAAATAAGGCCCCATTTCATGCTACGCTTAGCGTGAAAGGACTTGGCAGTGGATGTTGCAGTAGGCGTCCCACCGCAACACCCATTGATTTTGATGCTGCCACCTATTTAGAAGGGGAGCGTAAATATGAGGCAGTGGCAAAATTAAGACCAGGAAAACCCTGGTCTTCAGACGGCGAAACGAGGGGAAATTCCTTATTTCTTCTCGTTGTTGCTTTTCCCATGTGTGCTGCCTTGTGCAGCATACATGGAAAAAACTAAATGTGCAATTTTGTGACTTTCATGAAATTGAAGTGACAAAATGGTATTTAAAGACTGTTTATGTACAGGAAGGAGGACCTTCCTGTACATAAACGCTCTTTCCCCTGCGCGCGGACACCCTTGCACTATGGTGCAAAGGTGCCTGCGTTGGCCCCTACACTGCTAAGTGTACAGCGCAGGGGGACATGCAAGGCTGCACTATATTGTTGTAAACATGGTGCAGCCTTGCGCTTCTGAAGTGGCGGAGTGAGGCGTTAAGCCCTGACTGCTAACACCTCACTCCCCACTTCCTTGAACATCTGCTTCTATGTGTTATCAGAGAACATGTGACGTTGTACTGATGTTTCACACGCCAAGAGTACGTTTGAAGCACATAGTTAATCTAATGTGTAGAAGGGACTAGGGAAAACGTTAATAAAGCACAGCTGTTAGAACTAAAGTGTGGCTGGGGCAGAATCACGGGTCTTCCGAACTAGCAGTCTCACTCCAAAAACAAAAGCACTGCAGACCGATTTTCGTGTTGCTTGGCATCATCAGTGAGGTACAGATTGGCACAGTGAGCACTTTGGACCGACGGCTGGCCACCGAAGGCGTTTAAACAAAGACACAAAAGGTGACGAGAGTATTACTTGCAAAAACTAAGCCTAAACCACTTGGTGACAGTTTGGGACAGACTGTTCAAACGATGAGCAGGTTCACATCTGATTAGTATACATGCAAGTGTTCGCTTTTGTAGCTAGGCATTTCTTACACCAGTGTGTGGCTCAATTTTACTGCATGTACGGTTTTATCTGCAGTCGTTACTTTGCCAAAATAAGCATTAATAACTATATTTTACACGGTAAATCTCAAAAAAATTAATATATTAAAAAAAGTATTTACCTTCTTTGTTGATATTTAGGGATGACATGTTAAAATCTGAGTTACATCTTCGTTAAGAAAATGAGAAAACGTTGTTACTTCCTTCAAGAATCTTTATTTCCAAGCAAGATGATAAATGGAGTGAGATGTGATGCTAAAGCTAGAAATCAGGCGATGTTCTCATTGCGGATCCTTTATTAACCATTAACTGTAATGCAGGAGGCTGTAGAAGCAATGAAGGTCCATATTTCCATGCATTGATTCCATTTCTCTTATAGCTTTCTCAGTAAGGGATGAAACACACCTCTGCCCCCGCTCACTGCCCTTGCATATTCCACTGGGTGTAATTAGAATCGGCTGATGCAATTACTTCAATTCAACTTTTCAAAACTATACTTCCAATATAAAAAATGAAGTGACCGTTTTTATTCGAAAAATCAAAAAAATGAATGAACTTCATTGGTGAAGTTAGCATTTGCCTAACATTGCTTCCATCATTATATAATTTAACCACTTTTCTGCCGAGACATCACAAGTGCTAAGGCTTTTGTTTATGTCTGCGGCAGCTTGCTTTTAAGCCTTTGCCAACTGTTTGCCATTTAGGTATCAAGCCAAATGCATGCCCTCTTTACTGCACGTCGGAAGTTGGAACGGTATCCTGTTTTTCTGGTTTAACCTGGAGAGGGGGGCAGATTTACAAGCCTCTTTCAACGCATGTATGCCGCCGTTGAGTCAGTTTTGTGATGCAGCAGCAGTGTAAACAATGCGCCACATTACGACACATTTACAACGTGACACGTCTGGAAAGTTGCATCACATTGTAAAGCCCTGCGTCAGGTGTAATGTATGGAGGGTGGGCGTTCTGACGCAAGAAAGCCTTGTTAAAAGTGATCTACAAGATTACACTGCACCACTTCAACGACTCCACTGCGTCAAAACCTTACACCTGCTTGAAGCAGGCATAAGGATTGACACAGCACAATAGGTATACGCCTTCCTAAGCATTGTTGGAGTTGTGTCATGAATGTCACACAACTACAGCAATGCATGACCTTTACACCAACAGATGAGTGACACATCTGTCAATCCGTGTGCCATGGTGGTCCACATTGTAAATGCATCGCATCCATGGTGACACAAGGGTTTTTTCACGTAACACAAGTAAACTGACGCATCTCTGATATGGTGCAGAAATGTGTCAGTTACTTGTAAATCTGCCCCAGGATTTTTTTTTCACTGAGAAGACATGCAGAAAATGACAGCATATTGTTTTCAAAAGATGTCAAAATAAAATGTTTATCATAGTAAGATCTTCATTTTCCCAGCTCTTAGGAACATGCAGAGTTGTAAAAAAATATTTTTTGTTCTAGGTTATAGTTTTTTTTATAATTCTAAGTGGTAGCCTTTTAAAGTTTCTACCTACTTACAGTTTGGGTTGCAAACAGGTGTGAAATCTTCAAAAGTACAGAACATTTGAAATTAAGCAAAGAGTCATTTGTGTATGTCACGTATGTTTTCCTAAATAAACCATTCAATGAAAAAAAATATAACAAATTAACCAGTTTGCTACTCCCGTCGTCCAACGGCCATTGCGAGCACTGCCTTGGTAGTGATGCGCACGTCTGTTGGCCGACACGGCCCCGCCCACTCGTTCAAACCCCCGTACTGCGGCAGAATTTGTGCCATGGTTAATCAGTTACATGTTGCAAAAATTAAAATAGGTGCCAACGTTTTCATCTGTAATTTGTTGCTCTGATGGGTGATGTGCAAAAGAAATATACCATTGAATTTGTTCCGCCTTTCTGTTCATGGGAAAAATATGTTATTTGTGGCTGTCTAATAACTTGTGATACCATTATTAAAATTCCACCCAATTTGTCTCACTAGGCCTATCACCGTGACAGGGTAGGCCCCAAAATGCAAACGGAAGTCATCAAGAGTGTGTCATGAAATATTCACTGAATCTGGTTATGTGGCCAGTTGCAGTATTTTGAGCTCCATCAGAGGGATGGCTAGCTCCTTATGTGAGAACACACTCAAGCAACCACTCATAGAACTCCTCAGACACTCTCACACTGACTCACAGACCCAGCCATACACTCATGCTCCTACTTATAGAATCAGTCATATTCCCTCTCACCCACTCAGGGATATACTCAGAGACTCATCCTCCGATTCACCGACCTACTCAGAGACTCACACACCCACTCACAGACCCACTTAAAGACTCACACACCCACTCACAGACTCGCTCAGATGCTCTCATAAATACACCCAGCGCAACACTCATCTAATCACTCACAGACTCACTCTCAAAGCTAGGTTGGTTGCAATTAGACATATATATTATACCAGGGCAGGTGAGTATACTCTGAATATTCTTTCCAATCCAAATTAATACTGAATAGTATCACTGGTGATGTAATGGTAGCGTATTTATTTTACAAAGTAAATCAAAGTTCTGAGGTGATTCTTATTGAATCCGAACCACGGGATCCGAAAAAAACAACCAACCTGTGTTTCATCCCTTTAACAGTGTGCCTGGGGCTTTTTCAAGGCAGATCATACCAATGGGTTTCTACTTACCCAGAACAAGTGGCAACATATATACCCTCATTAACAAAAGACGGGCTTGACCCCTTCAATATAGGTTACAGTAAGGAAATAACACAAAAGCAATATAGATATTCGTTGAAAAAACATACAGGTTACGGGAATGTTTCAGTTAGGAAATATATTTTAATAAACTTTTCAAACTCACTGAAAATATCAAAGGTTACAGGGGCATTAAAGTTAGGCTCAGGTTTCACTTGTACAAAAGAAGTAAAATTCAGCAATTATAGTTACCTGAACTAACTATAACTTACACCCCCTGTAATGCACTGCCGATGACAACAGATATTACATAACATGGTCAGTGACATCACTGATGAAATCATTGATGATAGCATCCACAGAAAGACTTGTACATCCACTTCTCCATTGAAACTCTCATACACACAACTTCTCACATACCATTCACAGACCCATATCAATTATCATAACCAATCACGCATCCATAGAATCACTCATACATCCACTCACTCATACCGCCACTCACATACACGCTACCTCACTCATTCAGCCAGTCATGTACCTACTCACTCACCAATATAGCCACATACATATCCAAACATGCACAGACTTATATGACCACTCATACACCCTTACAGTCACTCACACACCCACTAAGCATGGGCGAATTTTGCGAATTCGCGATCCGCGAATTTGCGGAAATTGCGAATTCGCGATCCGCAAAATTCGCGAATTTGTGCGAATTTGCGGATTTTTGTTTTTGTGCGTGTTCGCAGGGTTTTTTGAGTGTTCGCGGGGTTTTTTGCGTGTTCGCGGGTATTTTTGCGTCTTCGCGAGCCGCTTGCATAGCGAAGTTACCCATGCAGTCGTTTATGGGAGAGGGAGAGAGAGATAGATAGACAGATAGATAGATAGATAGATAGATAGATAGATAGATAGATAGATAGATAGATAGATAGATAGATAGATAGATAGATAGATAGATAGATAGAGAGAGAAAGAGAGGGAAAGAGAGAGGGAGAGAGAGAACGAGAGAAAGAAAGAGAGGCAGGATCTCTGAAGGGCCAGATTCCGAAGTTGCCCCTACAGAACATACAGCTTTTTATTTTTAGCAAAATGCATATGAAAATTGTGCTGTAAAGGTCTCTTTTAGTTTAACCCCTCCTGACAACTCAAAATGGGTGTATTTGCCATCCTCTCTCTTCTTCCTGTTTTTTTATATCTGTAAGTGCCTCCTGATGAGGTTTAATTCCTTGGACAGGTGCCTCGTTGCCTACTTGTAACTATTCTCTGACCCTGCTTCAAGGGTCAGAGCAGGGTCAGAGAATAGTTGCAAGTAGGCAACGAGGCGCCAGGAAGCAATTAGCAGCAGGTGTCCAAGTTGAAGTTAATTTGTTTGTAACTCTTTTGTAAAAGGTTACAAAGAAATTAGGTTCAACTTTTGCACCTGCTGCTGTAACCCTTGCTTGGCTGAATATTTGTCCCCGCTGATTCGCGGATTTTACCGTGATTTCGCGAGATTCGCGGATCGCGAAATCGCGGAAAATCCGCAAATTCGCCCGCGAAACGGATTTTACGCCCACCTGTAACACACACTCAATCACCCATACAGAAACTCACACAGCCACTCACTTACCCAAACAGGTACACTGCCATTCGCTCATCAATCCAACTACTCACCCATGCTCACTTACCTATAAAGTCACTGGCAGTCACTCACTCACCCATTCACCCACTCACACACCCTCAGAATCAATTAAATACCCATTCATACATCCATACAACCACTCACACATGTACTCGGGGATCACTGACATAATATTGAATACAAAAATATAGAATTACCAAAATATCGATGAAAAAATATAGAATGCAAGAATATTGAATTCCTATCTACAAACAGATAAGTACAAAAATAGTAAATATAGTTAGTCAAAGTATCAAATTTCTTTAAATGTCTTAAAAGTCATTTAAAATTAATGAAATAATAAATATAAATAACCAAAACATACTTAAACATACATAAATACCCTTAAAAGTATTAAAAAAATCATTGAAGTTATAAAAACATACCATTTTATTTTTTTAATACATATATATATATTGGTAAAGGCTATGCGCCGAAACGCGTCGTCTTTGGTTGTTTAGTGCACAATAAAAACTTTTTTGTGCTGGACTTACCTGGTGTGTCGTCTTTTCTGGGAACTGAATCACGAAGGTGAACGGAAACAGTGAGATACATATATATATCTATATATATATACATATATATATAATCATTGTAACCCATGAAAAGTGTAAAAGCAAAGACTGTCAAAATAAATTCCCTTTACATAGATATATATAGACATAATGGAAACCTACATGGTATCATCATGATGCCCTTACTTCTTATATTGTCTACATTCAAGGCTTTGTGTGTGGCTCATTAACATCGTGTGCGTTTCGCTAACCTGAGAGCTCTTATAGTGAATAGACTGGTACTTGAGGAAAATACACATACATAAAAATATTAAATGTGCAAAAGTGCTCGTGCAAACTAATATGTGAAGTGTGACTGTCACGACTGGGGGGGGAGAAAGGTTCATCTCACTATTCATCATCATTTAAATTCGTTGCAATGCTGCTATGTTGACCTAAGGAAAATTATGATAAAAAGATAATTTGTTTTCCCTTATTCCTTAGTAGGGTTCAATTCATAAAAAATTGTGAAGGTCTTCCCCCATATTAAGCCCTCCAGGGCTCTTGCAATTGAGTAGTACTATATGGCGTGACTCGAGTTGTCGCAACTGTTTTTCATAGTTTAACATATTTATCAATTATTCACTTATTCAATTAATAAAAAATAAGTACCAATTACAAAATTAATTAACAACTAGGTCAGAAGGTCAGAAATGTTTATTGCATAATTAATTAAAATCATTACAATTTCCACATGTCAATATTATAATACAAATAGTAATTGCTACTAAAAAGAAGATTGAACTCTTCCTATGTTAAATGATATAACACAATTTTAAAACAAGATTCCTCAGGTAAACTCCCACCGTCATTAAGAGGTCAAAATGTTTGGTTCATGTTAGTGCAGGGTTTACCGGTCTTAGGCATCAGGGCAGAGTTATTACACCGCTTATATCATCATGTCCTTGTTCCACAAAACTCAAGCATTTATTCACTTCTGCCAGGAATTTTGTTCCCCATGAATAAAATGATTGAACTCCCTCCTAATTCAAAATGAATACCAAAAAATAAATAGAAATATTTAATTCCCCTATAAACCCACAACCCGCTACAGAACTAAAACGCTAAATTAAATTAAAAATATTTAGTAATTTCTAAACATTAATATTTAATTTAATATAATTAAATTACTTCCCACCCTATTCCCCTATAAACACACAACCAGCAACAGAATTAAATTATACAAAAATTAAAACAACCTAAAATTAATTACTTAAAATAAATTACAAAAATAATATACACTTTTCACACGTATACTAACATACAAAACACTTTAAAAAAATTGATATTATTAACCACTATATTCTGTCCATTCGATATTTTGTCCATTCTATATTTTGACTTCGATAATATGGCTATTCTATATTTTTAATTCGATATTATGTCTAGTTACCGTACTCCCTCACCAGCACAGCCAATCACACAGGCATCCACCCTCAATACAGCCACTCACATCCACTCATTTACCTATACAAACACTCAAACAGATACTCACTCTCCCAAGTAGCCACTCACATACCCACTCCCACACAGTATAAGGTATGAATACTGTACAACACAATATGACGCAACAGTAAGAACCACCTCTGCTGGAAGAGCTGAATGTTGGTGAGGGCGCTGTTCTCAGAGTTGGGATCAGTCCAATCTCGTCGCCAATTCATGTGATAGCATAACTCACATGGAAGACACTCCAGCAAAGGTTTCTATACATTTGAATGCATATTGGCCCGTCCTGTGTGTGTGCTAAGGATACCAGGAATCTCTTTTTACTCATTTGGTCCACATTGGGTTGCCTTGAAACTCAAGTCTCCTCTACGTTTCTCTGTGCTCTGTTCATTGGTTAGATAATCTGCTGCATTTTAGTTGGCTGTTGCCACGGTGAAACTCATTGGAAGAATCAGTCCTATGTACCAGTGAAGAGAACAAATTGATTTATCCTCAGCTTTTAATCTGTTCAGTTACTAATTAGAATACCATGCAGTGGGCAGATCTACCATTCTCCTTTTTTCCTTAACCTGGATAACAGAATATAAAATGGAAACAATAGTTGAAAACATTTGAAAGTTGTCAAATTGCAACTGGTATGAAATTTGAACCTATCCGAAAACAAGCTATCCTGTATATTTGTTTCGATGCAGAAGGTCAAAGGATTTCTGACCACCTACCGATGCTTCCTCCTCAAGATACTGGTTAAACAGATGTATTTTGTTGTAAATAGACTGCATAATTATTTCAAGGATGGCACAAGTATTATAATGGAACGGCGTAAGCGTTTCACACGCTTTCAATTAGACCATGAATTCTTTGACAGGTTCCTGGCGGAACTCAGAATGTTGGCCCCCAAATGCGATTTTGATGGAAAGCAAGATCATAGTCAACTGTTTTTATAGGAGAATGGAAGAGAGATTATACTGCTAAAACCCAAGCCTTGTTGAAATGCTGGAGAATGCTGGGGGCATTGATCATCCATCATGTCTTCCAAAGAATTAGGGAAGTTTAAACACATTACTGGGGAGAGGGTGAGGTGTAACAGCTAGACCACTTCACTGTATGCCACTTTACCCTATGCCACTCCACTCCACATTGTTGCACTGTATGTCTGTTTTACTCTATGCCACTCAGCTCTATGCTATTCCATTCTATGTCACTCAAATGTACACCAATTCACTGTACACAATTCCACTCTATGCCACTCCACTCTACGCCCCTCCACGCTCCACTATTCCATCTCTCCTTCTCCAGAGCTTGGGGAATCGCTTCAAATTATTTCCTGTGGCCCGGTACACCTTGGGAAGGAGGAACTCTAAACGGCGTCTTGAGTCAGGCTTAAAAAATTAATTCATGATTTCATGTCTTCATGTCATTCCATCTGATAACAGGTT
Organism: Lissotriton vulgaris; assembly: GCF_964263255.1. Lineage (NCBI taxonomy): Eukaryota > Metazoa > Chordata > Amphibia > Caudata > Salamandridae > Lissotriton > Lissotriton vulgaris. Next base: position 182,197,312 of record NC_141686.1, on the reverse strand, counting down.
CTTTGGTTTCTCCATGTTTGATTTTTACCGGCGTGGAAGAACCTAACCAGATTTTTCCAGCTGGTGAAGCATGCCACACTTATCACATGGGACCTTGGCTTCATAAGTAGCCATGTCTCCTCGTCATTTTTGTTCTAACAAGGGGAAGTATATGCTGCTTTTCCCTGATATAAACATGTTTTCCCATCCCTGCCCTATTTTCTCCATCTCTCTTCTTCACCCCACACCATAACTAGACCCTGAAAAATACATTTACCACCTCCTCTAGGCAGTGTTGTGGCTAGAATGGCAGTTTCTTTACTGTAACTAAAAATGGATAATGCCTACTTGGTATGTAGGCATTATTCATTTTTAGTTACTATAAAGAAACGTTTATAGGAATTACTGATGAGAGACATTGTGGTCCTGATTCATGAAGGAAAACATACACTTTGTGTAAGTTTACGATTGTTTGCTATTCACACTGGGATTTGCCAGTAGTATCTTTATGAGTGTGGAGTTTCTGCTCCTAAAAAGACCTAGCTTTCAACTAAATGTTTAGTGTGTTGGACCAGGTGCAGTACCCTATGTTTGTTAATCACACATTTATTGCATATTTTAACAGATTCTACTAATAGCACACTAACACTTCATTCCTCATTCTAGATAGTACAACATATAATATGGCACATCCTAAACATTTTTGATGGATTCTATATGCAAAACAATCACATTTTCCACCTTAAACCTATTCCCAATACCTCTCTGATTGCTTTGTTTCTCAGAGTGTATATTATGGGATTGAGCATTGGGGTAGCTGTAGTATACAGTAATGAAGAGACTTTGCTTAGACTGAGAGAGTTTCTTTCCTTTGGTATGGAGTACGTGGTGATCAGTGTGCTAAAGTAGACGAGGACCACTACTAGATGGGAGCTGCAAGTGGAGAAAGCCTTTTCTCTTCCTACAGCTGAAGGGATCCTAAGTATGGTCAGAAAGATAAAGGTATAAGACACAATTATTACAGGAAACGGGATCATAAGGGCAAAGATGACAACAATAAAGATATGTATTTCAACCAGCGTAGTGTCTGAGCAAGCTGTTTGTAGCAGAGGTACCAAGTCACAGAAGTAATGGTCAACCACGTTGAGGCTTGCAAACTGTAAGTGACTCAATGGAAGCGTAACAGAAAATGCAATTATAAAACCGGTCATCCAGCTGCTGCCAGCTAATTGCAAGCAAAGTCTTTGGCTCACAAGAATGGTGTAGTGTAAGGGATAGCAAATGGCTACATATCTGTCATAAGCCATCACAGTTAAAAGCCAGCACTCTGTGCAGACCATCAAGCCAACGAAGAAGCACTGTGTCAGACAACTTGTGTAAGAAATAGTCACTTGTTCATTCATAAGGACACCCAAAAAAGTAAGGCATGTTGTAGTTATGTACCAAGCTTCCAGAAAAGATAAATTCCCCAAAAAGAAGTACATGGGTGAGTGAAGACGATTGTGAGTGGCAATGGTGACTATTATCATTGAATTTCCCACGATCGAGAACACATAAATGCTGAGGAAGAATAAAAATAGAAGAGGCTTCAGAGCAGGAGGTACCATGAATCCTAGAAGTCGAAAGCTGGTGAAAACAGTGGTGTTTTCTGAACAATCCTTTGTATTAATTTCCTTCATCTGAGAAAAGAAAAGAAAGAAATCAATGACTCAATAAAGGGTAAGCACTCTAAATCTTCATGAAGGTGGCCAGTGAGACAGAATGAATACATGCATTCTGCATGAAATAAACATTTATAACTAACAACATATCATGGTAAATTTGCTGATAAAGCTACATTGTTTGAAGCCGAAAAGTTGGAAAATGTGTCATATATATTGTTGGCAGATAAATGATATAGCAGCTTATCTAGAAATCCTCTACAGATACTGTGGTGAACACCCCCTGATCTACTAATCGAAGGACACCCTACAATAAATGTTCGTAGGCCTAACGAGAATGTGCTTACAGCACTACTGCAAAAAATTGGTTGGGAGTCCTTCGCAATTTACTAGGTCTACAGTTGGCTTCTTACTCTGAACCAAGTACCACATTGTAGCACTTGAGTCTCAGGATAGTGAAATAGTGCAGTCCAAGGCCTACTCAGGGGAGATGGTGTGACTAGTAATCCCAATTATTATTATTATAATTGCATTTGTTAAGCGCGCAGCTACCCGGAGGTTTCCCTGCGCTAAAGCATACAGAAGATGATCTAGGTTGAGGAGACTGTGAGCATGCATGTTAAGTATTGAAAAGCCAGGTCTTGATTCCTTTACGGAATGACAGATAACAGACGTCAGAACGCAAGAATTGAGGCATGGAGTTCCATAGGGAAGGTGCCAATAAGGCGAACAAACGACCGCCCATTTTGGCTCTGTTGACACGCGGGATCTGAAACTTGTTTTGTGTGGAAGATCTTAACGTGCGGGAGGGCACATATTGATGAACCAAAGAGGACAGGTATTTTGGAGCTTTATCCATTTTAATGTGATGCATTATGCAGAGGGCTTTAAATTTGATTCGGCTCTCAATTTGCAGCCAGTGCAGCTTGCGCAGATGGATGGTAGTTACAGATCAGGCGAACTGCCATGTTCTGGACCACCTGAAATGTCTTTATTACCTCCTGATAGGCGCCCAGAAGTAGAATATTCCCGTAGTCCATCCGTGAGGTGACAAGGGCCTGGACCACGGTCCTCAGGGTATCAGCTGGAAGCATCCATGTGATTTTTCTAAGCCACCTGATGATGGTAGTACAGGTGGCAGAGACCTTTACAACATGTTGCTTCAGTGACAGCTGGTTGTCAAGAAGAACCCCAAGGTTGCGGGCTGTAGCTGAAGGGGTAGGTAAAGGGCCCATCTGAGGAGGCCAATGTTGCGGGCCCAAAAGGGATGTATTTGGACCAAATACGAGCAGCTCAGTTTTGTCCCCATTTAGTTTTAGTTTGTGTCTGTTCATCCAGTTGGACATGTGTTCCAAACCAGACTGCAAGGAAGACGTGGGAAGATGTTTATTAGTGGAAAGTGAGTACACGATTTGCGTGTCGTCTGCGTAAGAATAGATTGTGAGGCCTGCTTGCTCTGCCAAGAAAGAGGAAACAGAAGTAGAAGAAAAGACTTGAAAGGTGCGATTAGAGAGAAAGCTAGCAATTCAGGCCAGGGCTGTACCATCAATCCCCACGGATTTCAAGGTGGACAACAGGATGGAATGGGAGACGGTGTTAAATGCGGCACTCAAATCAAGCAAGATGAGTGCCACTGTCTCCCCGTTGTCCACCTGTCTTCTGATGGTCTCAGACACACCAAGAAACGTGGTCTCGGTGGAGTAGCCAGCCCTGAACCCAGACTGTGAACAGTGAAGAAGATTAGAAGATTCAACATAGGAGCTAAGAAGAGAGTTAACATGTTTTTCAAGAATCTTAGAGTAGCTTGAGAGCAGAGAAATGGGACGAAAGTTAGAGGGATTGTTTGGGTCCGCATTGGCCTTTTTTAGCAATGGAACCACCATCGCACGTTTCCATTCATTAGGGACCGTAGCCTCGACCAATGAAGCATTCAGCATATCTAAGATGATCTGAAGTATGGCTGGGTCCAGGGTGCACAATATTTGAGGGGGCATAGGATCAAGGGGAGAGCCCGATTTTATTTCATGTAAATATTTTTGAAAGAGCGAGGGAGATATCGGCTCCCAAGAGTGGAGTTTCATTGGCATTAATCAACAACAGTCAAAAAATGAATGGCCAATGAGATGTTTCTGGTACATAGCTAGCAGCAGATGCTGTTTGACAATGGAAAGTTGCAGCTGCAGTCAGTGTTTTAAAGCCATCCTACTTAAACCCAGAATGTAGAGCATACACACATAGGTGATGCTTCAGGATATCATTCTGGGCACTTAGTAGTTCAGTTAACTGGCGTATCTAAACCTCCTGCTGCTCCTTATGGCTTAACTAGTTTTGATGGCATTGGTGACCACAGCTTGAGTTCTACTAACCGCCTAAGGTCGTTTCAGAACATTTCGCAAATCACCCTGTTATCTTGACTGGGTGGGCACTGTGGTAGTGGATCCTGGATGCACAAAACATGTTACACCATGGTTGTTATAGTAGCCATGGCTGAGGTGGCCAGAATGGATATGGAATTAGGGCCATGGGGGCTTGCAGGGGCACTCACTGACGTAAGGACTCATTTTGGTCTTGTGTCTGATGTAAGGACTCTTTTTAGTCTTGTGTCCTTATGGCAAGCGAGAGAAATAGGGTGCTCTTCACACAAAAAGGATGGGACATGTTGGTGTCAACTGAAGATTTGGGATATTTTATTCTTAGGCAATGTAGACATTGATGTAGCGGCAGGTAACTGTGATCTTGGTGTGTCATTCTGTCAAATACATAATGTGACATGTTTTAAACATGCTAGCTGGTATTATAAATGTTACAATTGTATGGTATTGAAAAGTGACCATTTTTAAGGCAAGACACCTCATTTCTATTTTTCTTCACTCTGCTGATGAAATGGAGGGGCCTGATTTATATTTACTTAGTATTATACCTAAAAGACCTTCAGTGACATATAGATAAAGATTCATTGAGTGGCTTGTGAAGGAATGTACTCCCCTTTTATCAATATACCTTTAGTCTTTATAAAAGGTCAGTGTAATTATTTGGAAATAATGTCTTAATCCAGAATTGATCTGAGTATCATGTCCACTCAAAGTCTAGTGAGTGATAGCCTCAATATCTCGCCATATTTCCTGAAACCTTGGATTGGGTTTTTATATTTTCATCTAATAGTTCTAATGTGACATACTGATAGTGCTCTACTAAATTCATCACGTGTGTACATTTTATGAGGTTTGTTTTAGAAAATTGCTATTGAACATTTGATTTTTTACTATAAAAGAGATTTGTTGCACAGTTGCTGTGGCATATTGTGCTCCTTACATTGACGGACATAGCTGTGCATGTTCTGCTGCTACTTGTTGGGCCAACTAGTCCCTCATATACATCACAGCATAGGAACTTATTTAAAACATGAGATTGGGTCCTCCTCGGCCATGCTGACAGAATACATTTTGAAATGTCAGGCGGGTCAGCAGACATGTCATCCATTCCTGCCAATGTATTGGATCAAACATGGCAGACCCGTTTGGCAAAGTTACAATTTTTTTGTATTTTAAAAAAGAAATACCCAAAACAGGATTTTGTTTTTGAAAATAAAAGAATAATAATACCAGTCGCCATTGGAGGTATCTCCTATGGTGAGGGAGGCATTTTGCAGATGTTACTGCCCCTTACTGCCAGGGTTTTCCTGGCACTGACGAGCACTGAAAACTGATCTTTGTGTCCACCCATCTGAACAAGGTGGGCAGACATACAGGTCAAATTTCAATAGCCATTTATTTGTTAGGCTATTGGAGTGGTGTAACTACACTGTGCTTACACAAAAGGTCCACCCTCATTTAAATTATACAGGTGAACAATTATGCTGGGAGAAAGGATACTCCACAGTAACAGAGTACCTATCCGCCAACATATAAATTGGGCCCTTAGTATGTTGATAGTTGTGAAATGCCTTCTGGGGGCCCACAGGGCAGACCTGGGCTACTGAGCCTCGGGTATGTAAGTCTTCTATCTTAGGGTCCAGTATGTTTTGCCTTTACCAAACTGTGCCAGGTATAACTCTTCTAGCAATTGACTGTTAGCGGTCAAGATAGTGCAGAATCCTAGTCTTCTCAGGGAGGCAAGTATGGTCATACACCAAACTCATATTTCAATATACAACATAGAGTGCACATAATAAATTGGATCCCCATGCTTCTGTCTCAGTAAAAACACATTCTTTTTGTCAGTACATAAAAAGAAATGTGAGGATCTGGTTGTACTATATGATATGACTGAGTGGCCTTATCGTGGAGTACACTAACAGATACCATCTTGGGTCGAATTAGTATTGTTCACTGAACCTTATGTCAACCCTGGGTAGTTGTGTCTGTGAGCAGTAATGCTTAGCAAAGGGACTAAGTGTTAAGCATTTAACAGCAGCATACAATCAAATGAGATAATCCCTCACAAATGTAGAGACGCAACAACAATTGATAAATATAGAGTATACTTTTATGAATTTGTATCGACCTTGATATTCAAAATCCACCAAAGGGTCTCAGAGATACAGATTGTAGATCTTTTTCCCACTCTTAAATTCTAGTAGAAGCATGCATTAGTCAACAAAAAGTGTGTAAAGTTTTCAAAAGTTTGAAAGAGTTTGAGGTGATACTCCAGGCCAGGTTGGATGAATAAATCCGACAGGGAAAAGGTCTACGGGGTCAGAAAGGATGCTTTGGACAGTTAACTAGCCACCAGAGCATTTTTGAAGCAAGATCCAAACTTTACAGTACCACTGTAAAGAGCTTGCATGCAAGAGCTAGCAACCTGGATGTCCACCAACTGCCTCAAATTAAATGGCAGTAAGACCGAGGTGCTCATGGTGGGGGGGGACCCATCTGTCTGGTCGTCGGCATAGTGGCCTTCATGCTTAGGCGAGGTTCCAACACCCTGTCAAGAAGCCAGGAACCTTGGATTTTGGCTTGACGCTGACCTGTCCTTTGGACCTCAGATAGGCCGCGTGGTGGGTGTTTGCTTCAGCGTCCTAAAAAGTCTGCGGAAGGTTTTAGATCTCCTTCCTACGTCAGCCCGTAGGACGCTGGTGCATGCCCTCGTCACATCGCGCCTGGACTATGGCAATTTGCTGTACCTGGGAGCAACCAGTAAGGTAATAAATCGCCTCTAGGTGTTGCAGAATGCGGCAGCCCGCCTGATTACCAAAAGATCTGCTTCCAAAGCAGCCCTTCAGACCCTTCATTGGCTCCCAGTAAAGAGCAGGGTCAAGTTTAAGGCCCTTTGTACCTGCCATCGAATCCTTACTGGGAAGGCACCAGCACCGCTCCAGAGTCTGGTCACCAGATACGTGCCCACGCGCGCCCTGTGCTCCTCCTATGGAGGCCTATTAAAGGTCCCTAGGATAAGAAAGGCTCGCATGGGAGGTAGATCTTTTCGCTACCTGGCGGCGAAAAGCTGGAATGCCTTACCTCTGGACCTTCGCCTGGAGCCATCTGAACTTGGCTTCAGGAAGAAGTTAAAAACACACCTCTACACACGGTAAACCGAGCAGACCCTGCGGCCCAGCTTGCTGATTCCTCCTGTCTTAGCGCGGGGACACGTCATCTGAGCGTAACCAGGCGCTTTATAAAATTCCCTTATTATTATTATTATATTATTATTATTACTGCCATAGACTTTAAAGGCGTGATCCTGATACTGAGGATAGAGGTAGAGGATGCTCAAAGGATGCTCCCGTTGTGGTGAGGTCAATTGTGGTTTCTCTGTGGTGGTTCCCCGGTCCACGGTTCATATGGGGCCCCTTTGGCCACGGAGATCAGGGATCTCTGTCGGATGTACCATGTTACAACGCATACCATTACAACTACCTACCATTACAACTCTACCATTACAACGCATACCATTACAACGCAAAGCGCTTAGAGGTGCTGGATAGTGGTAAGTATAATTTACTATTCCAACTTCAGTCCCCGTGGACACTAGGGAAGGTGTTGGATAGTAAATTAAACTTATTCCCTATCCTAGAGCGCCCCCCAGCACAATGCGTTGTAACGGTATGCGTTGTAAAAGTTGTGTTGTAATAGTAGGTAGTTGTAAAAGTTGCGTTGTAACAGGTGTATACCATCTCTGTCACATGCATGATGGCAGTGTTGCAGCCTTAGGTGAACACTCAGCTTTATATGCCCTGCGTACCTGAGGTACTACGTACTAGGGACTTATAAGTAAGCCAGTACTTGCCAATTGGGTGTATCCAATTTAACATTCTTTGTAATGAGGTTAGAATACTGGCACTAAGTTCTAGATAGCAGGTCTCAGTGCACTCGCATGGGCATATTTAGCCTATAGTGCCACTGGAGTGTCACATTTTTGGTTGCTTCAGTGGAACTCTGGGCCCGATTCACAGAATGAACTTAAGACTCAATCCTAAACTTACTACTATTTTGGTATTCACAGAATGCACTTACTACTTTTGGCATTCACAGAATGAACTTACTACTTTTGGCATTCACAGAATGAACTTACTACTTTTGGTATTCACATAAGTTATGATTTTGTCTAAAATCTGTCTTAAGTCTGTCTTAAGTCTATCTTAAGTTTGTCTTAAGACAAACTTAAGACAAAATCCTAACTTCTTTGAATACCAAAAGTAGTAGGTGCATTCTGTGAATACCATAATAGTAGTAAGTTTAGGATTGAGTCTTAAATTCACTCTGTGAATCGGGCTCTCTGTGCTGACTAATATTCACAAGGCCACACAAAGCCACTGTGCGTGGCTTTATGGCCTTGTAAATATGGCGCTCTCTCATGCAGTACTCTGCATTAAAGGGGCATGCCATGGGTGTTGCTGTGGGTGTTCCCACACAACACCTATGGCTTTTTGACACTGCCCCAGATTTACAAGGATTGGTAAATCTGAGGCAGTGCCAAAAACAAATGCCTTTTCACAGGAGGCATTAAATTGGCCCAATGAGGGGAAATACTTGTGTTTCTTGCTCTTTCCTTCAGTGTTTGTGTTAATAAAGAGTTCCCAGTGAGTTTTAAGACCAAGATCGATCCAGACAGTAGGTTGCGTTTCAGGCAAACTGAGCATGATCTGCATGGAAGTGACCTCTACCTGAGGGAATTGACCACATGGTGTCCTGATTCATCCTTTGAGTGGTGGGTGAGGATCTCATAGGGACTATCATATATCCAATGCTTTTGCTTGTTTGTGAGATGGTTCTATGTGCTCATACAGACCAGTCTGTCTGTTTCTCGTGTGGAGTGCATCTGAAGGAGGGCTTCTTAGTTGATATTGCTAGCTCTCTGACACTCTGTTGATAAGGTCTTCTTAACCCCTCCCATGCTGGTGACGAACCCCAGCCGTCACGCCCTGCGGTGGGCGTGTGCTGATGACAGCTGGGGTTTGTCACGGCCCGCCCTGTTCTTTTGTTTACCGCACAGCGGTAAAATCGTGGCCGCAGCGAAGGGGTTAATGGTTTATGGCTTTCCACTTAACTGAGATTGGCTACACTCCACAAATGTTGCAAATGAACACACTAGATGGGCTACTACTGCCAGAAGTGCCACAGCCCCCTCATCTTCCACTGATGCTAAAGAATGCAATTACATAAATATTAGGATGGTTGAATACAATGTAGAAGTATATCATGAAGTTTGCAGGTCTGACAACAGGAATACCAAAAATGCTATGTCAATGCATGCCATAAACTATGCCCGTACAACAATGACAATACTCATAAATGCAATGTCAATGATTGTCATGAACTACGTATGCACAACAGTGTCATTAATCATAAATGCAATGTCGATGTACGTCATGATCAAGACATGCATACAATGTCAATATCAGTAAAGACAATATCATTGTGTGCTATGAGAGCTGTAATCAGAATATTGAGAATGTCGGTAAACTGATATCAGAGGCTGCCACATTATTCATAGGAGTTCTAACAAACTTGTATCATTGCTGTCGGATTCAACTAAGGTGATCTCCCCATCAACCCAGACTCAAAGATACATGGTCAGACAGACCCTTCAACCTCATGCCACGGTTATTGAGTGACAGGTCACAGTTGGAGTCTCACTTAGCCCAAAGACAAATATGAACCTAAGGAAAACACTGATCGTTCCAACACATAGACAGTTGCACCAGAAACAGGCCCAAGGATATCGGCTCTAATAAAATACGTTTGGCCAGAGGGCATGTTTCCCAAAAATACCACTAAACCAGATGCCACATGTAGATAGTGACACTCAGCCGACTGGGACACAACATGCATACTGCATGAGATGATCACACACTCCCCTCACTTGACATCTGGACACATACACACTGCCCCACACTAACTCTCCCCGAAGTCCCTTATCAGATTACCAAAATTGTTATTTATGGCTACGGTACCTTTCAAGGACTGTCAAAGCATGTTATTGTACCAACAAAAAGCATTTATGTGTGTCCCAAACTTCTGTAATTTGAGACTGTCCTCAGGTGTGCCTCTTTCGATAATGTACCGGCCGCTACATTTAATAAAACCAGCTTGTTCTTGTTTTGCCAAATGCCTCTTGTCTTTTCATTTATTTAATGTACAATCATAATCAAGCAACATATTATCAATCAATCAATCATAACACTTGTATAGCGCACTACTCACCTGGAAGGGCCTCAAGGCGCTTGGGAGAAGGGGTCCGCTACTGCTCGAACAGCCAGGTCTTGAGTTGTCTCCTGAAGGCGAGGTGGTCCTGGGTCAGCCGGAGGTGGATGGGGAGGGAATTCCATGTCTTGGCCGCCAGGTAGGAGAAGGATCTGCCTCCGGCGGTGGCTCTTCGGATGCCTGGTACGGCGGCGAGGGCGAGGCTAGTAGACCGTAGCTGGCTGGTGGGCGTGTAGAAGGTCAGGCGGTCGTTGAGGTACTTGGGGCCCAGGTCGTGGAGAGACTTGTGTGCGTGGGTGAGGAGCCTGAAGCTGATCCTCTTGTTTACGGGGAGCCAGTGCAGGTCCCTCAGGTGGCCGGAGATGTGGCTGCGTCGGGGGATATCCAGGATAAGTCGGGCGGAGGCGTTCTGGATGAGTCTTTTCTGTAGCTTGGCTGTGGTTCCGGCGTAGAGGGTGTTTCCGTAGTCCAGTCAGCTGGTGACGAGGGCCTGGGTGACCGTCTTCCTGGTTTTGGTCGGGATCCATCGGAAGATCTTGCGAAGCATGCGAAGGGTGTGAAAGCATGATGAAGAGACGGCGTTGACTTGTCTGGTCATCGAGAGGGAGGAGTCCGGGATGAAGCCCAGGTTGCGTGCGTGGTCGGTTGGCTTGGGAGCGGTGCCCAGGGCGGGGGGCCACCAGGATTCGTCCCAGGCGGAGGGCGATGATCCCAGGATGAGGACTTCCATCTTGTCTGAGTTCAGTTTCAGGCGGTTGTTCTTCATCCACTCGGCGACGTCTTCCATCCCTTCGTGTAGGCTGGTTCTGGCGGTGTCGGGGTCTCTGGTGAGGGAGAGGATCAGCTGGGTGTCGTCGGTGTAGGAGATGATGTTGAGGTTGTGTTGGCGTGCGATGGCAGCAAGAGGTCTCATGTAGACGTTGAAGAGGGTGGGGCTGAGTGATGATCCTTGCGGGACGCCGCAGATGACTTCGGTGGCCTCAGATCAATCAATCAATCAATCAATCAATCAATCAGTGACACTTGTAAAGCGCGCTACATACCCGTAGGGTCTCAAGGCGCTTGGGGGGGGGGGGGTGCCGCTACTGCTCGAACAGCCAGGTCTTCAGCTTCTTCCTGAAGGAGAGGTGGTCTTGGGTCAGGCGCAGGTCGGACGGGAGGGAGTTCCAGGTCTTGGCGGCCAGGTAGGAGAAGGACCTTCCTCCTGTAGTCGCTCTTCGGATGCGGGGGACGGCGGCGAGGGCGTGGTTGGCTGATCGGAGGTGGCGTTTGGGAGCGTAGAAGTTGACTCGGCTGTTGAGGTAGCTCGGGCCTTGGTCGTGTATGGCTTTGTGTGCATGGGTGAGGAGGCGGAAGGTGATTCTCTTGTTGATGGGGAGCCAGTGAAGGTCTCTCAGATGTCCGGAGATGTGGCTGGATCGTGGGATGTCGAGGATGAGTCTGGCTGAGGCGTTTTGGATCCGCTGGAGTCTCTTCTGGAGCTTGGCGGTGGTCCCGGCGTAGAGGGCGTTGCCGTAGTCCAGTCGGCTGGTGACGAGGGCCTGGGTGACGGTCTTCCTGGTCTCTGTGGGGATCCACCAGAAGATCTTCAGTAGCATGCGTAGGATGCTGAAGCACGCCCAGGAGACGCTGTTGACTTGCCTGGTCATGGAGAGGGAGGAGTCCAGGATGAAGCCCAGGTTTCGTGCATGGTCTGTCGGTTTGGGTGCGGTGCCCAGGGCGGGAGGCCACCAGGAGTCGTCCCAGGCGGAGGGTGAGGAGCCCAGGATGAGGACCTCCGTCTTGTCCGAGTTCAGTTTCAGGCGGCTGGTCGTCATCCACTCGGCTACCTCTTTCATCCCTTCGTGCAGGTTGGCTCTGGCGGCGGCGGGGTCGTTGGTCAGGGAGAGGATCAGCTGGGTGTCGTCGGCGTAGGAGATGATGCTGAGGTGGTGTTTGCGTACGATGGCCGCGAGGGGGCTCATGTAGACGTTGAAGAGGGTGGGGCTCAGGGATGATCCTTGGGGGACGCCGCAGGTGACTTCGGAGGCCTCTGACTTGTACGGTGGTAGGCGGACTCGCTGTGTTCTTCCGTCGAGGAAGGAGATGATCCATTCCAGCGCCTTGTCCTGGATTCCGATGTTGCTGAGGCGCCGTATTAGGGTGCGGTGGCAGACCGTGTCGAATGCCGCGGAGAGGTCTAGGAGGATGAGGGCCGCAGTTTCTCCATTGTCCATCAGGGCTCGGATGTCATCGGTGGCGGCGATGAGGGCGGTCTCGGTGCTGTGTTTGGCTCGGAAGCCGGACTGTGAGGGGTCGAGGGATCCGTTCGTCTCGAGGAAGGCGGCCATCTGCTTGTTGACGGTCTTCTCGATGACTTTGGCTGGAAACGGGAGAAGCGAGATGGGGCGGTAATTCTTGAGGTCGGTGGGGTCCGCTGTTGGTTTCTTGAGTAGAGCGCTGAGTTCGGCGTGTTTCCAGCTTTCAGGGAAGATGGCGGTGTCGAAGGATGTGTTGATGATGTCTCGCAGGTGGGGTGCGATGACAGCGTCGGCCTTGTTGAAGACGTGGTGAGGGCAGGGGTCGGTTGGTGATCCGGAGTGGATGGAGTTCATCGTGCGGATGGTGTCTTCGGTGCTGATCGGGGTCCAGGCGTGGAGGGTGGTGGTGGGGGGGGGGGGTGGCTGGTCGGTCGTGGTGTGCGTTGGTTGGTTGTTGAAACTGCTGTGTATGTCCGTGATCTTGTTGTGGAAGTATGAGGCGAGGGAGTTGCAGAGGTCTTGCGATGGGGTGATGTCGTTGTTTCCTGCGCTGGGGTTGGAAAGCTCTTTCACGATGTTGAAGAGTTCCTTGCTGTTGTGTGCGTTGTTGTCCAACCGGTCCTTGAATGCTGTTCTCTTGGCGGCGCGGATCAGCTGGTGGTGTTTCCGGGTGGCAAGTTTGTAGGAGGTCCTGTTGTCTGGTGTCGGTTCCCTTTTCCAGACTTTCTCGAGGGCTCGGCAGTTCTTCTTGGAGCTCTTGAGTTCGTCGGTGAACCATGGGGCCTTCTTGCTGCCGGGTCTGCTCGGCGGGGTCCTCAGCGGGGCGAGTTCGTCCGCGCAGTTGCTGATCCACTTCGTGATGTTATCGGCGGCCTGGCTGGGGTTCGCTGAGCTGGCAGGAGGGTGTTGGCTCAGGGAGGTGGCGAGCTGGTCTGCTGTGATCTTGTTCCAGCTTCTGCGGGCGGTGTGTTGCTGGTGTTGGTGGGTCGTCGTTCTCTTGAAGGTGAAGTGGACGCAGCTGTGGTCCGTCCATTGAAGCTCTGTGGCGTGGCTGAAGTCGATGTCTGTGCTGGATGAGAAGACGGCGTCGAGTGTGTGTCCGGCGAGGTGGGTGGGGGTGGACACCAGTTGCTTGAGTCCCAGGTTGGCGAGGTTGTCGAGCAGGGTGCTGGTGTTGTGGTCGTTGTTGTTCTCCAGATGGAAGTTGAGGTCTCCCAGGAGGATGTAGTCAGCGGAGGGGAGGGCATGCGGGCTGATGAAGTCGGCGATGTCCTCGCTGAATTGTGTGCGTGGTCCAGGGGGTCGGTAGATCAGGGTGCCTCTGAGGGTGGTGTTCGGGTTGGTGTGGATCTGGAAATGCAGGTGTTCGGCGCTGGTCAGGGTGTTGTCGGTGCTGGTCGTGAGACGGATGGTGTTCCTGTGGATGATGGCGATGCCTCCTCCCATCTGGTTGGCGTTTCGGTCCCTCCGGACGATCTTGTAGCCCTCTGGGATGGCGATGGCGATGTCGGGAGCTGAAGAGGCGTTCATCCAGGTCTCCGTGAGGAAGGCAACGTCAGGGGCTGTGGCGTCTAGAAGGTTCCAGAGTTCGATGGCGTGTCTGTGGACGGAGCGGGTGTTGAGCAGGATGCACTGGAGGTGGGTGCTGCTGGAGTTCGACTTGGCGGGTGCTGGTGCGGGGCTGGTCCGGATGCAGGAGAACTTGCAGGCGTGGCAGCTGAACGGTCCGTGGGTGCGTCTTGGAGTGGCTTGGTGGCATTCTGGGAGTCGGCCGGTGTTGAGAGCGATGAGGGTGGCGGCTGGGTACGTCAGGCGGGTAGGTCGAGATATTCGAGGTCCAGGGGTCCTGGCGCTGGTCGCGATCCGGTCGCGGACGGGCGCAGACGGGCTTACCTTTGGCGCGCCTTCGGCGCACAATCGGCGCGCCCGCTGCGCGTGACCGCTGCGCGTTCGCACGGTCGCCATTTAAGGCGAAGTGCGCGGGTGGGCGGGGCAGCTGGGAGGCGGGAGCGGGGAGGGTTACAAAAGACAAAAGGGGCGGGGACAAGCGGCGGTGGCGGGAAGGGAGGGCGGGGGGCGGCGCGGTAGGTGGACAACAAGGAAGGAGAGCAAACACGGAACAAAATGCAAAAACAGGCACAAATTAACGCAAAAAGCGGGGAAAAAGAGAGTTTACACAAAGTTAAACAAGCAAGCACAAAAAACCGTCAAAACAAGGGAAAAAAACACTCGCAGCGGCGGCAGCCGGCAAACGAGGCAGCAGCGAGGCAGAGGGCAGGCAAGGGGCACACGCAGCAGCTGGTGGCCGTGCGGCGCGGGGGTGTCCCACAAGATCGAAACGGGGGGAGGCGGACTCTCTGTGTTCTTCCGGCGAGGAACGAGATGATCCACTCCAGTGCCTTCTCTTGTATGCCGGTGTTGCTGAGGCGTTGGACATGGGTGCGGTGGTAGACAGTGTTGAACGCTGCAGAGAGGTCCAGGAGGATGAGTGCCGCTGTTTCCCCGTTGTCGAGCAGGGCTCGGATGTCGTCGGTGGCTGCGATGAGGGCGGTCGCGGTGCTGTGGTTGGCTCTGAAACCGGACTGCGAGGGGTCGAGGGATCCGTTCATCTCGAGGAAGGCGGCAAGCTGTCTGTGACGATGTTCTCGATGACTTTGGCAGGAAAAGGGAGAAGCAAGATGGGGCGGGAGTTTTTGAGGTCGGTGGGGTCCGCTGTTGGTTTCTTCAGTAGGGCGCTGAGCTCGGCATGCTTCCAGTTCTCCGGGATGGTGGCGGTGTTGAAGGAGGTGTTGATGACATCCCGGAGTTGGGGTGCGATGGTGGAGTCGGCCTTGTTGAAGACGTGGTGGGGCAGGGATTGGTTGGAGATCCGGAGTGGATGGTGTTCATCGTGCGGGCTGTGTCTTCGGTGGTCACCGTGGTCCAGATGCAGAGGGTGGAGGTGGGCTGCGTTGGTTCGACAGTTGGGTGCATGGATGGTGCGCCAAAACTGTTGTGCACGTCGGCAATCTTGCGGTGGAAGAACGAGGCGAGAGAGTCGCAGAGATCTTGTGAAGGAGTGATGTCATTGTTGCCGGTGCTGGGGTTGGAGAACTCCTTGACGATGCTGAAGAGTTCCTTGCTGTCATGGGTATTGTTGTCCAGTCGCTCCTTCAGTGATTTCTTCTTGGTGGTGCGGATGAGCTGATGGTGCCTGCGGGTGGCGTGTTTGAGGGAGGCATATTAGAGATGGGCTCTCCAATACACAAATTCACACCTACATTTCGCTCCTAATATACCACAATGAGGCCTGCCCGCCATGGTATGCTTACTCTCATTGGTCAGGCTGACACTCTGGGAGAGTAGGGGAATTACAAAAGGTTCTTTTTGCCACAACATTCGCATACTTGACCAATGGCAGGATAGTCACTATCATGTGAAAAGGGAAATCTGCATCTGAAGCACAAGTTTTTCATTGGAGATATTCCCATTGTGGCCCAGAGCTTTATGTATCTGTTTGCTTGTCACTTTCATGATTGACTCACTTTGGGCTTCTACGGGTCTCCATGTCAGCCGCTTGTTTGTCGGCACATTCCTTAGTTCAGCAGCTATTAGGACTCACTCTAGGCTCAGCATTTCTCTCATCATTTCTGATATGAAGGAATCAGAAAGGCAACCATCTTTGACTTTTGCACAAATAGCATCTTTATCATTAAACTAATTGAATCAGAAAAGTCCTATAAGCATATCGAGCATTATGTCAAATTCATGGACCGTTTCACCAACTTTCCATCTTTCTTATCTTAAAATATATCTTTTGTAATCGACATTTTGCATAGAATTGAACTTGGTATTTATCACCTCTTTGACTTGATGGTACATCACTTTAAAACTGAGCGGCATTTTCTTATTCACTTCTTTTACTCTGTAACCCGCTAATTTCTTTAGATATTTAATTATCTTTTTGTCATTGGCTTCTTTCAGGGCATCAATAAAATCATCAAACATTTCAATCCAGGCAGTTAATCTTGCATCAATATTTGTTTCTTGGCTGTATTGAATGAAAGCTGTGGTTTCAGGAATGCAGCGGCATCATTATGTCCTTTACTAGTGAGTATATGCTCTTTACCTGGCCTTGCACCATTCATTTCATCTGTGTCATACAGTTTCTAATTCTTTAGTAAAACTGTGCATTTGTTGGTCAACATAAATGTCAAAATAGTGCGAGACTGAATCCAAGCACACTATCAGGATTTTTAGCTTTAGTTCGAGCTGGTCCATAGTGCACCATCTGTCCCCTACCACAACCAGGTAATAGATGGAATGTGAAACCTCAGGACATGACAATGCTTACTTTCTAAGGAAATCATGAAAACTGATCTAGAACCCTTTTGTTCAGCAACTCATGCATCTCCAAAGGGAAACACTAGAAATTATCTGATTAGCTGTTCAATATTTATTGAAAGATTGGGATTCACCTATAAAATATGTATGCTGCAATTATCAATAGAAGGAAAAAAAAACAGAGTAATGAACATTAGGAGAATGATGAAGAAGATAAAGAGTTCAACCACTGTGCTATTACATCAATTATATGTTTGCATGAAAATACAATTATATTTGTGCTCCTACTTACCTCTCCCTATTCTAGTGGACCTAGGGTGGGTGAATCTTCCTGAACCGTGTTAGGGGATCTAACTTACCCATTACCCTGGGGTAAGTGTCATCAGGAAATCTGTCTTGGTGGAGATAAGGACACCATCCCTCTCAAAGGTCAACTGGAATCAGTTTGGCTGGAATTCCAGCATGGAGCAACCTCAAAAACGTCAGCGAAATGCTCCAGTCATTAAACAAAGTAGTAAAGCCATTTATGTAATAAACTTCAGCAATGTTCCATGCCGAAACCCCAGTCAAGCCACCATTACTGATTCTATGTTCACAGAGCTGTTGCTGATCAGTTTGGCTGGAATTCCAGCATGGGGCAACCTCAAAAATGTCAGCAACGGGGCGTGGCCAAGATGGCGACCTGATCGGACGCAGGTCTGCGTGGCTCCCTGCCCTAATTCCCCCATAGCCCGTATAAAAACAGCATATTGCCCCCAAATCGCTGGCTATCGGGGGGTCTTGCTGCCTGCTATTGCCAAGGACACCCCCGGTGCAGTTGTGAGCTCGGCGGTGCCGCCTACGGCCCCGGAAACCACCAGTTAACCCTGCCTGGGGGTACCCCGGCCGACGGAAGGGAGAGGTGCGGCAGGCGCAAAAATCGAGGCTGCGGTCTGGGCCTGGGCGGACAGACTGTGGAGGCGCCAAGCACTTGACGACCATGTCGGAGGACGCCACGCTCCCTCCCTCAGCCCCTGGACGAAGTGGGGGTCCGGGGCTCGGACCTGGAGTGCTGGGCTCCCGATGGCAGACTACGGAGAGCGCGGAGAGCACCGAGAGCGTGAAAATCGAGGGCCCGGTCTGGGCCTCTGAGTCGGACGGCTGAGGAGACACCGGAGCAACTAGACTACGGCTGGCTCCGGTAGCACCTGGTCGAGAGCGGAGTCTCCTGGGGGGCCCCCGAGCATCACAAGCGGTGAGTGGGGGTGGCCTAGGAGCTCATACATCGGGGCCCGATCGAGCCAGCGTGGACTGAGCTGGGGTGTGCCCGAGTCCCCTGGAGATGCTGGTGGAGGCCATGAGGCAGGGGCCCTGGAGAGACACTATTGCCACATTCACCCCTGGCACGGCTGTGACGACGGTGGTGCTGCCTGCCACCTGCGGCCCTAGACGCTGCCGGTTGACCCCACCTGGGGGTACCCTGGCCGACTGACGGGTGAGGAGCGGCCGACGCCAAAATCGAGGCCCCGGTCTGGGCCTAGGCAGACCGGCTGTAGAGGTGCCAGGCAACTGAGGGCCGAACCGGAGGCCGCCGGGCTTCCTCCCTCAGGCCCCAGCCACCGTGAGGAAGCAGGGCGCAGGCCTGGAGGGCTAGGCTCCCGGCGGCTGGCATCCGAGAGCGCCGGGGGCGCGAAAATCGAGGTCCCGGTCTGGGCCTATGAAGCGGGCAGCCGAAGAAGCACCGGAGCAGCGGGACACTGCCTGACCCCAGCGGCACCCAGAGGAGAGCAGAGTCTTCCAAGGGGCCCGAGCACCATTGGCGGTGAGTGAGGGGCGGATTAGGAGCTGGTGAATCGAGGGCCCGGCCGGGGACAGACAGGCCATCGTGGATTGGGCTGCGGCGTGTTCGGGTCCCCCAAAGACACCCGAGGCAGCCGCGGCGCTGGGGCATTGGATGGAGGCCGCCAAGCACCCTCAGAGGCCCCCCCAGAGACATTAAGCAGGTCCCGAGCCGGCACTGCAAATCGGGGGGCACAAAGCGCCCGTAGGAAGGAAGTGCCCGCCTGGCAGCACCGAGGCAACAGTCGCAGACCCGGCACCGGCGGCCCCCCGAGACTGGGGCCACTCCTGAGGCTCGAGAAGATGGTGGGTGGCGGGGCGGCTGGACTCCTTGCCTAAACAGGGCCTGAGGGCCGAGATTTGGGGTCACAGCACTGGACTTACCTGCAAAACACCCCAATTCTGAAGACGCCGGCCTGCTGTTGGTTGGCCTTGGACCCCCCACTCCGGCCTTAGCAGAAGACCCCGAGACACCCAAGCACCGGCTGGCACAATTCGAGAGACATAACGAGACGGGTGGTAGTGGGCAGGAACAGTGGAGGTGTTGAGGGTCAAAAAGGACGGCGACGACATAGCGCAGAGACGCCAGGGGCACCCCGAAGACGGGGGTCGAAGGCGGTGGGCCCAGACGCAGCGGAGTGGGTGGCTGTGAATCGCGGACCAGCAGCAGCGGCACAACCGGGGGCCACATCGGGTATTCCTGTAGGCTAGCGAATACCGTCCCCGCGACGACAGCGCTGTTGGCCGGACCCCGCTTGGCCCAACGCACGACCGGGAGACCGGTCTGAGCACCGAATCACAGACCTGCCCGCAGAGATAGGACACAGCAGGCAGCGCCACGATGGCAAACGCTAACCGCAGGGGGGGGCACTCCATCACTGACCTACTGGTGAAGCAACCACAGAAGGGAGACAAACCCCAAACGGCGTCGCCATCGTCCATACCCACCACTAACTAGAGCGGGACCCAAGAAGAAGCCCCGGTCACGAGGTCCTTCCTTGAATCCCTCTTTGGCACACTGAGGGAAGACTTCCAGACCCTTAAACAAGAGTTGGTGAGCGAGCAAAGGGAGCTGCGCAGGGACCTGGATGGACTAGGGGAAAGAGTGGCCACGATAGAGGACTCTAATAAGGTCCGTTGTGAGGAACTGGTGCATCTCCAACAAGAGGTCCTGCGACTCCGCGATCAGCAAATGGACCTCCAGGCACATAATGAGGACTTAGAAAACCGCTCCCGGCGGAACAACATCAGGGTCCGGGGAGTGCCATCGAAAATGGAAGGGAACGGTGTCACCATGTACCTCCAAGATTTATTCCGGGAAATCCTCAGGGAGCCCGCGGACTTCCCCATCCGCATTGATCGAGCGCACCGAGTGGGCCTACCACGCCGGTCTCCTGCCCCTCCTACAGACATACTAGCTTTCCTCCCGGACTTTCCACTCAAAGAGAGGATTCTTAGAGAGGCACGTCAGTCTCAGCCTCTCCGCTTCAGAGACGCATCTGTGGAACTCTTTCAGGACCTCTCTGTGATCACACTCCAAAAGAGAAGGGAATTCAAGATTGTCACCACCTTCCTGAGAGACAAAGAGGTGCCCTATTCTTGGGGTCACCCGTTTCGACTCATCTTTCGGTGGGATGGCACCCTTCACCAGATGCGTTCCCTCCAGGACACCTGCGCTCTATTAGGGATCGAGCTGCCGGAACAAGACAACAGCGACGACGCTAAAATGGAGTCGTCACAGGAACATCAGTCACAACCCCGGCGTGACGGCTGGCAGAAAGTTCGCAGACGGCGACAACACAAGTCGCGTGCATGCCCGGACCAGATAACGATCGCCAAAGAGCACGCTGCTGCAGTCCAGGAAGTGGCGAAAGACACCTCTGGGCCTCCCTAGGTCACTTACAGCAGGGGAATACATAGACAGTAACACCACAGAGGGGGGCGGAGCGGGGAGCCACGAGGGTCGCTGTTACCACATCCCCTGTCTATACTTTGACTCCAACAGGTTTGGGTCTCTTTTGACTTTGGTCACTCTACAGGTCTATTTTCCATTTGGTTGACCTGGGACTATGATGTTCACTTGGGTTTCCTTGGTTGGGTTTGGGGGAGTGGGGGAGGGGGGTGGGTCTTGGCAGAGGGAGGATCGGCGCAGTTGGGGGTGCCGGGAAGGGCTCATTTTTGGGGTTGGGGATGGGGATGGGGTGGAGGGAGGGACCTCCTTGTCCACTAGTGCTGAGAAGAACCGTTTTTTCCCTTCACCTTTCTTCCTTATTGCACTATCTGGCTCCACGCATAGCGCACCTGCCCTCACAACATGCCCGGGATGACACGGCCTTGACAGTTCTCTCACTAAATGTGAGGGGGCTTAATAATCCGAACAAACGCAGGGCAGTCCTCTCTTTTCTGAGGAACTCGCAAGCTGACATTTGCCTCTTACAGGAGAAACATCTGCTGTCCAAAGACCACCATAGGCTTAAATCCCGCTTCTTCCCAGAGCAGTTTTTCTCCTCAGCATCTAAGAAAGTAGCGGGGGTGCTGATCCTGGTGGCGCAATCCTTTAGAGGTAAAGTGTTGCAAAAAGAGGCGGAGATTAAGGGTAGGCTGTTAGTACACCGCTTCCGAGTGGCAGGACAGACATTGTTTATAGGCTCAGTGTACGCGCCTAATGATGGTCAGGAGCGATACCTACATTCAGCGCTAGAAACTGCCACAGCCAATACCCATCCACACTTAATATTGGGGGGGGACCTGAACCTGGTATTTCATAACACTGCAGACCGCTTCGGTCAGGTGGGGGCGCTTTCAGCAGCGGGACATGCTCACCTTGAGGACCTGGGCTTAGTTGACTTATGGAGACTCTCCCATCCCAAGCTACGGCCTACACACACTACTCGGCAGCCCATAAATCATATGCGAGGCTTGACTACTTCTTGTGCTCTACTCAGCTAGCAACACACGCGCTGGATGTCGAGATCCTCCCGGCCTCACTGTCGGACCACTCCCCAGTGGTGGAGCCCTTTCTGGTGCCGGATGCTCCCGGGCCGCAACGGCACTGGCGCCTGCATGTCGGCCTACTGCAAAACCCGGCCACGGTAGAGAAGATAACGACTGCCATCGGCCACTTTCTTGTTAACAATGCCAATGATGACACCTCCAAAGCCATTTAATGGGCGGCGCTTAAAGCTGTCCTGCGGGGCGAATTTATCTCGGTGGCCGCGGCTGACAACAAGGAGTGCGCTCAGAAGAGGGCTGAACTCACGCAGAGGGTGGCAGAGTTGGAGCAAATGCACCAACGCACGGGGGCAGCCAGGGCCTGGCGCAAACTATGCGCGAAGAGGAAGATGCTAGCGGCCCTAGACCAGGATGTGGCGGAATTTGCTGCCCTGCGCCTAAAGCATGCCTACTACACAGGGGGGGACCGATGTGGGAAGCTGTTGGCGAGCAAACTGAGGGAGCAGCGACAGAGGCAACACGTTCGGACGATTCAACCTAATATCGGTGATCCGATTACTGAAGACGCGGCTATAGCAGCAGAATTCAGTAGCTTCTATGCCAACCTGTACGATGCAGATACTCTAGACCTGCAAACAGGCAGCGATTATCTAGATGGGGCGACACTCCCATCCTTGAACGAGGCCCAAGCAAAGTTTCTAGATAGGCCCATTGGTCTGTAGGAGGTCATTTTGGCGATATCTCGCCTGAAGCTAGGTAAAGCCCCGGGACCGGACGGCTACCCTGCGGCTTTCTATAAGAAATTCTGTCACCAGGTTGCCCCCCTGTTGCGAGACCTATTTAACACCTTTGATCAGCCCGGGGCCATCCCTCCGGAACTACTGGAGGCCGCAATCTCGGTGATACCCAAACCTGGTAAAGACCCGTCCAGATGCGGCTCTTACCGACCAATATCCCTACTGAATATTGACCTCAAACTCTATACGGGCATCATAGCTAGCCGACTGGGCCCATATATGCAACAACTGGTGGACCCAGACCAGGCCGGGTTCATCCCCCAAAGACAGACCAGCGATAACACTAAACGCGTCCTTCATTTGATCGAAGCCGGCTCCCGGACACAGCCGGGCTGCATGCTTCTCACGGTCGACGCTGAGAAAGCGTTCGACCGAGTACATTGGCCCTATCTCGACCTAGCGTTACAGCGTTTCGGCTTCGGGACTACTCTCAGAAACCGTATCTTCAACTGCTAAAGGCGGCCTAACGCAATGGTCCGAGTGAATGGCCACACATCAGCACGATTCCCGATTGGCAGGGGGACCAGACAGGGCTGCCTGCTCTCTCCCCTCTTGTTTGCGCTCTACATGGAGCCATTGGCGCAGCAGGTTCGGCAAAACCAGTTTATCAGAGGCATCCCCTTTGGTGGAGATACACACAAAATCAGCCTGTACGCAGACGATATTCTGCTGTCACTCATGGACCCAATGCAATCCCTGAGGCGCTCTTTATTGAGCTGCATAAGTTTGCCCTAGCCTCGGGTTTTAAAATTAATCTGGATAAATCGGAGGCATTGAATGTGTCCCTACCCCAGGAGGTGCTAGCAGAAGCTAAAGCCGAATTTGACTTACAATGGTCCGCGTCTACTGTTCCCTACCTGGGAGTCTTGCTAGCGCCCACGATACAGGCCACAGCGGAGGCCAACTATGCCAGACTTGGCACGCGCCTAACCGAGACTCTCCGGAAGTGGAAACATCTCACACTGTCCTGGCTAGGCCGCATTGCTGCTATTAAAATGACACTGATCCCACAGGCCCTCTATATCTTCCAGACACTGCCACTGCGTCCTCCGGCAGGTTGGCTCCTCCCTCCCCTATTACCTTAAAATTACATAAAATGCGTTTGTTTCTCTGCTAATGACATTGGAAATAATATTACTTAATTTTTAGTTTTTTTTGCATTTTCTCTTTTCTGTTAACGTCTGTTGTTGTTTATCATTTTTGATTGTCAGTAAACCTTTCAAACATGGAAATTGACAGATAGAACATTTGGAGGTAGGATTTATCCCTTACATGACCTACCTGCTGTTGATGTAGCCTAACAAGAAATAAAGAACTTTCCTCCTACCTGAGCGGCTATTTTTTATACATTTTGGACAGTAATTTAAATTGTCCAATGTAAAGCATTTAAGAAACATCCTGTTAAAACCACTAATAAATGCATGGTACAAATAAAGAATTGTGGCTTTTGTGCCATGCAACATTGTTTATTGGTTATATTCATTAGCTTCATCAACTGCACTTGTTTAATCATCTTGAAGTGTAACCAACTGTGACAGCATAAGAACAGAATTAGGAAAAAAAGCATGATGACTCTTCACCACTAAGCATAAAGCATGTGTGCCTTCTTCCAACTCAAAACATTGGAATAAAGTCCACTAGTTGAAGTCGACACAGTCTCCATTCAAGACATACTACCATCAGATTTTTTAAACCTTTGACAGGCAGGTCCTCAACATATAAATTACCCCCTCAAGCTCAGGGAAAACTCCAAGCATGTGAAAGATAAATATTTTTAATTTCTCAAAAACAAATTCCCTCGTAGGGAATTTGTTTTTTTCTAAACTAAAAACTTTTTTTTACATCTGCATTTAAAGTGCCACCCACGCAGCAAAGGTTTAGTGCTTTTGGAGGAGTCACTTTGGCAGAGTATCCTTTGAAAGTACAGAGATCTCAATTTGCCTGTTGAGAATTTTTAAATAGGACATATGACAGACTGTAGTGCACATCTCTGGGCCAATGGCACAGCGGAGTACAGCCCTCCGATCACTAAATTAGTGCACTAATCTATATCAGCTGTTTGACCAACAGTGATAACCATGTGGGTGCAGTATTTTATATTATTCACTCAACCTCATATTGCAGCACCCCGAAATGCAACAAGAACTAAAAACCTTGAATACTTTTTCAGTAGATGTCCCAAAATTTGGTCCAGCACCACTTGCAAAACATATATAATCAAGTCATATCATACAGAGTCTGTAATGAAGAGATGATTTGTGATTCTTGCTTAAGTACTTTTATTTTCTTTAAATTTTGTGCCACAGCCGACGCGTTTCCTTCTGTAAATTAGAACTTCTTTAGGGCTGCAAGGTTAAAACATATATAGAAAGACAATGTATAAAACGAATGTAAAAACTACATATAAAAATACATTAACAATACAATATAAAACATCTGTTGAACATTTAAAAACCAAATCCAACAGGACATTTGTTGTAACACCATATGATACATACAAATAACAA
This sequence comes from Lissotriton vulgaris, assembly GCF_964263255.1. Classification (NCBI taxonomy): domain Eukaryota; kingdom Metazoa; phylum Chordata; class Amphibia; order Caudata; family Salamandridae; genus Lissotriton; species Lissotriton vulgaris. The sequence goes on along the minus strand of NC_141686.1, from coordinate 182,172,393 downwards.
TACAGAACCACATTAAATAAGATTCATATGACCTCAGCAAACATTAAGAGTATGTAACCACAAACATTTTTACTACAACATCAGAAATCGCAATATCTTGTACTTTGTATTATTCCCTATATGACCATACAGCCGATATAACCCTATGTGGTTGCAAGTGATAAACACCATAGGCCCATTTCTCCCTACCTAGCACAAATATATCTTAACAGAATTCAAACATGAAACACAGGCAAATCCACATTTCTTCATTGAACATCAGCAAACCCACATTTATGATATATCTAGTCCGTTCAACATGCCCCAGTAATTTGCTCCAGTGTAATGTTTTGGCAAATAAAAACATAGACCTTCATAAACTTATCAACCAAACTGTAAAAGAAATATGACAAAACATACCATTCTTATATCATTCAAAGCGAATCAGTATCATGATGTTATGCAGCAAACTATTTCTTCTGAATAATAGATGGGACGTTTATACTCTTGCGTTTATCAAGCGTCATTGTCGCAAAGAAAATATAGAGAGATAAGCAGACACAGAAGAGAGAAGATGAAATGATAATGAAAAACCCATTGTATCATCGATGCATTATTGCCCAAAACCTATCAAATCTGAAAATGAGAAGAGATACCCATGCCTACCTTGAGTTATATACGATTTCCTCAAGGCAACCAATCTGTATGCTCCAAAGTACCATATGATTATATAATAATTCATTCCAAGTATCCGGCCCAATATCTCGTGTACCTATATAAATCCAAAGCAGCCACATTAGCCACTATGACGTCGAGACAAATATCTGCAGTCCATCTCACTCATCCACTCCTGAATGTTACCATACATTTCAATGTTATCACATGAGGCCATAGGTAAAAATATCTAATCTACCCCATTGTTTAGGATACGTCATGCACATCGAATTCAAAAGGGAGTGGGGTAGTGTCCATTTTGTAATAATTAATTAACAACATATTTAGTAGTAAACGGAGCGGTTACAGGCCAAAACCTTGTTCACATTGCTCCCGTACCACCCTGAAGCACCGTTAAGCACCTACAAAAAATACCAAACTAAATCATATACACAACAAAAATACAAAGAAAATGGACAGCCTGACTCCGGACTTGGCAATGTAGGACTCGGGACCTGACCATATTGGCATTGTTCCTGTACCTTCTTTGAGCCCAGTAAGATATTAGACATAAGTTGCTAGGAAAAAGATATCCACATCCAGATAAACAAACAAATATACCTTAACTCGAGACCTGACAGGTCGGGACAAGTCTTCAATCAACAATGTCCCCATGGTTCGTCCGAACGACATTTAGCATTTAGTGCCCAGCGAATGCGTAACACTTGACAGTTTAACGTTTAAGCAAAGGCAGAAAAAGTAATAATATCATAAACATAATACGTGATGCCCACCCAATTTACTTTCATCTTACCGTATCAGCAGGCCCTATACGCCCAGACGCCGATCACAAGGCGGCCATATTAGAGGTCCCTTAGAAATCCCCAGTTCTATGTTTTGTGCATAATAAACACCCAAAAACAAGTAGACATGCCCAAATTTGTAATGCCACCATATTGTCACTTCTATTTAATATATTATTTTACCGTACAGATAAAAATTGTATATAAATATACCAGTACGGATCAAAGTATGCAAAAGACTAGTAATGTGTCTGCGCTAATAAGAGGACAAAGGTCCTTAGGATAAACATAATTAACCACGCAATGGAAAATATGGACTAAGATCAGTACTATATCAAGTAGTTTCAGTACCCAGCCGGGCCTGAAATATTTTTATTTAATATATACAAGAGTAGAGAAGACCACGAAAAGGGTCCAATTCACCATTTAATAAGGTACAAGCCTGTACCTATCCAAGAATCACTCACAAGAAATACAAGTGTGGAAATGGAGGAATAGGGAAATAATAGAAAAGACAAACAATATCAGGCAAGAAAGACGTGGGAACCAACTGTCCCTTGCATTTGAATCAATCATAAAGCAATTACTGCACTAAGATAAACACAATGGAAATATTACAGAATTGCTAAAAATGTCGACGACGTTTCGATCCCTGGCCCCTAATGAACTGGGATCATCATCAGGACTTGGTTTTAAGTTGCCTGTTTTGCTATTGAAGCGCCTGTACAAGATAAGAAATAAGAGAAACAAACAAAAGGAAAAATAATAATAATGCTTAGTTAAAAAAGCGACACAACTGTCAGACAATTTAAACAAAGTCTCGCAAGCTTTTCATCATTAAGACATGCCATGGTGTCAACAAAACGATTCAGCACATTTACTCTTATCTCAATTCGTTGTTTAGCGTCCCACTATTTGGACGAGTGCACAGGCAACACGTGTGATTGTGAGTGCCGAGTTGGACTGAAACCTAGCCGAGTGTGTTCATATATTGGCGTTAGCATGCTCGCTTAGGGGATTACTGGTGACAAGTCTGGCGAGTTCACGGTCTCTAATAGCGGTGCATCTTTTATAGAATTAACATGCTGGTCTGTGAAATTGAGCATGAGCAGGCTGATTCGTGAGAATTCCATGTGGAATATCCAATCGTTACGTGCCTATTACAGTTTCCGTGGTGATGCGGTGCCTAACAGTAAACAGAGGCTGGTATAAGCAGCCGTGATGCCGTGATTAACAAGCGAACAGGGGGGCTAACCTGTCACAAATTGTTCCAGAAGCGATAATCAGGAGAAGCGGTACAGCGCGGTCCGAGTAGGAGGTGATTACCTAAAAGCACGGAAGAACCGGTTAATGACCTGCGCGTCTGCAGTAGCGACCAAAGTGCCTCAAATAGATGTCATTATTTACCTCAGGCTTCGGGTTGCTCAAAGGGAGTAGGGACCTCAGATGAATAACCATAGGGTACTCAGCTTTGATTTGGGGGAATTGGATGTTCCAGTTAAAAGCGTGGGCTGAAGTTATAACGCACGCTGTAAAAAGTAAGGAGTGTGTCAGGTAACAAGACGTGGAAAAGTGATACTGAATAATATTCCCAGTGGCTCAGGGGCTTACCTTCGTATCATAGCTACCCCAGTAGTGCTCCAGGATCGAGCAGTGAACGGGGAGTCTGCAGGCTCAATGGCAATGGATCCGACTGAACCGGGAATCCGGAAGTTGAATGGGCGCCTGAGATTTCCGGTTGATTTATGAGGCCGGTGGAGGGTGAGGGGAGGCTGCGGGTTGCTGCGGCGGCCATATTGGAGTGGGGTCAATTTAGTCATCATGCATTAGCCGTCAGTGAAAGCCCAGTGCACGAGTGAGCACGACGATTTACAAAATAAGGACATTGTGACATAAAGAATCACATATTCTCACAATTGTTGTAAAGTAATACAAATAAAAGCAAGCAACTCAATTAGTAGTCATAGTATCGAACTTTAGACACATCAGACTTTGGCAATGACTCTCTCAAAATTGTTGTAAAATTAGGTTCACACCCAACATTTTGGATAAAGGACAAAAACTAGGTTCAACAGACTTTGGCAATACCTCTCTAAAAGGTGTTGTAAAATTAGGTTAACACTCAACATTTCGAATGAAGGACAAAAACTCAATTCATGCTCATAGTGTACAACTATAGACACCTCAAGTTCCGAAAATTACTTATTCTTTCCAAACCAGTTTACAGAAGGTTTTTAAAGTAGTCCAGCCCAATCCTCTGTCCGATTTAGGCCATTCTGAATTTTGTCCAACAATATTATGCATTTCAGTTCCTCTTTATTAAGTAGTTGTGACATGTTTCCTCCTCTTGGTGGCAGCCTCAACACTTTCAATATAGTCCATCGGAACTCATCATCCTTATGCTTGGCATTGGTGAAATGTTCCACAAGCGGGCGTTAGGGGTTTGACATCGTATGCAGCTCTTATGCTGGCAAATCCTTGCTTTCACCTTCTGCGTTGTTTGTCCAACATACATTTTTTCGCATGGGCACTGGATCATTTATATAACATTACTTGTGTTGTAGTTTGAAAGGGTAGAACTTTTGAAAGTAATGTTGTTAAATACCCTGGATTTACCCTCAATGGTCAAATCACACACACTGCAGTTACCGCACTTCACATGTCCAACAATGGGGGACAGACCCCATACAGCTTCAAGTGTGGAAGGATGAGTGGGACACGGAAGGGCTGCTCGAACTAAATGGTCCTTCAAGTATTTGCTTTTTTTAAAAGCAAATAATGGTCGTTCAATTTCTAATGCGCCTGCATTAATGATTGGCCAGTGGTGGAGTACCATTTTTCTCAGTTTGTTTGAAAGTGGAGAGAATGTGGTGACGCAAGCCAACCTCTCTTGTTCTTTCTTTGGAGTGGGTGTAAGAAGGTTCTCCCTGGGTCTATACCAGGCTCGCTTAAGCGCGTTTTTGACAATTCTCCTGGGATAGCCCCTAGTTTTAATTTTGTCTGCTAGGATGGCACTTTCCTTAAAATAATCCTCCCTACAGGAACAATTCCTTCGAATTCTCAGAAACTGGGAGGATGGAAGTGAGTCACGAAGAGCTCTCGAGTGATTGCTTGAATACTCTAACAGTGTGTTTCGCTCAGTTGGTTTTCTAAATAAGCGAGTCAAGAGCACTCCATCCTGGTGGAAGATAGTGAGGACCAAGAAATCTATAGAGGATTTGTTGGATGTAAGTGTGAAATTGAGGCCGGAGCAGTTGTTATTCATCCAATGTAAGAAGTGGCGTAGATCATTGACGTCACATCTCCATAACATGAAGATGTCATCAATGTATCTACGCCACATGATGATGCCAGAGAAGAAGGGGTTTGATGGTGATAGGACCACCTGTCTCTGAATCTCGTCCATGAACAATACTGCCAGGTTTGGGGCAAAAATCGCGCCCATGGAGGTCCCCTTAATTTGCAGGTAAAAGAGGCCATTGAATGTGAAAAAGTTTTTAGTCAAGCAGAGTTCAAGGAGTTGTAAGATGAAAGGAGTCGGTATTGCATGGGGATGTGGGGGTGTATCTAAGGTTTTTTGAATTACCCTTAGAGCTGCAACCTGAGGAATATTGGTATACAAAGGCTCCACGTCCATGGTGCAAAGAGTGTCGGTTGCGGGGTCAAACGGATGATGTTCAATCAATGAAATCATGGACATGGAGTCTCGGACGTAGCATGAGGTACAGGGTACAAATTCTTTGATGAAAAAATCTACAAACGCTCCTAATGGTTCGAGAATTGACCCGCAGGCCGAAACAATAGGGCGGCCTGGAGGTAAAGTAAGGTTTTTATGGACTTTCAGGAGCGTGTATATCACTGGTGTCCTGGGGCTTTTGATGTTTAAGTAATTGAATTCTTTTTTCGTCAAAAAACCTTCTTCCATGGCATCTGTGGTGATCCTATGTATTAGTTCCTGAATTTCCTTTGTGGGATTGGATGCTAACCTTAGGTAATGCTCCCTATTGTCTAGCTGTCTTTGTATTTCTGCAGTATAAGAATCAAGATCTTGTATGACAATTCCACCTCCCTTATCGGCACTTTTGATGACCAAGGCGTTATTTGTTCTGAGTGTGGTAATAGCCTGCTTCTCCTTCAATGTGATATTATTAGGAGTGAATCTTTTTTTGCTCTGGAGGATAGACAGGTCTTTCAAAACCATTTTCTCAAAAGTAACTAATTCTGGTGGAATCATTCCAGATGAGGGCAAGAAAGTGGAAGGTGGACGGAAAGGGGTTAAGGTTTTAATCTCATTGGTGGGATGGAGTTGGAAAAATGCCTTCGGGCGAATGCGTCTGAAGAACCTCATCAGTTCTGTTTGAAGCTCCATGAAATTTGGTGGAATTGTAGGCACAAAAGTCAATCCTTTCTTAAGGAGAGACATTTCATCTTCTCCTAGGGTGTAAGTGGAGATGTTAAATATAGGAATAATTTCTGTGTTGAAGCAAATTCTACCACTGATAGTAATTGTTCCTGGTCCGCCGCTTCTCCTGATTATCGCTTCTGGAACAATTTGTGACAGGTTAGCCCCCCTGTTCACTTGTTAATCACGGCATCACGGCTGCTTATACCAGCCTCCGTTTACTTTTAGGCACCACATCGCCACGGAAACTGTAATAGGCACGTAACGATTGGATATTCCACATTAAATTCTCACGAATCAGCCTGCTCATGCTCAATTTCACAGACCAGCATGTTAATTCTATATAAGATGCACCAGCTATTAGAGACCGTGAACTTGCTCGACTTGTCACCAGTAATCCCGTAAGCGAGCATGCTAACGCCAATATATGAACACACTCGGCTAGGTATGGGTCCAACTCGGCACTCACAATCACATGTGTTGCCTGTGCACTCGTCCAAATAGTGGGACGCTAAACAACGAATCGTTTTGTTGACACCATATCATGTCTTAATGATGAAAAGCTTGCGAGACTTTGTTTAAATTGTCTGACAGATGTCGCTTTTTTAACTAAGTATTATTATTATTTTTCCTTTTGTTTGTTTCTCTTATTTCTTATCTTGTACAGGCGCTTCAATAGCAAAACAGGCAACATATTGTTTGTCTTTTCTATTTTTTCCCTATTCTTCCATTTCCACCCTTGTATTTCTTGTGAGTGATTCTTGGATAGGTGCAGGCTTGTACCCTATTAAATGGTGAATTGGACCCTTTTCGTGGTCTTCTCTACTATTGTATATATTAAATAAAAATCTTTCAGGCCCGGCTGGGTACTGAAACTACTTGATATAGTACTGATATTAGTCTATATTTTCCATTGATTGGTTCATTATGTTTATCCTAAGGACCTTTGTTCTCTAAAAAAAGATTGTTTGCCCATGGTCCCTAGGTATCTTTTGGGTTCCCTTGTTATATTTGGAAAAAAAGAAAAAGAGTGCGCTAATAAGAGGAGCACCAACAATGCGTTACTTGTTATTGATATTATTACACCGGCAACGTACAGCCCGAGACTTTATATAGTGCCAGGTCACTATCTCCAATGTTGTACCGACAAGCGGCACCGTATGCCAATCATAATCATTAATAACATCATCCATGTTTCAAAAAGGGTTACCAAAATTGTTCAGAGAACCATGTAGAGAGAGGAGAAAATATGTCCAAAAAAGAAAAGAAAAGAAATGTAAAGGCTGCGAGAGGGGGAGGAAAGAAAAAGGAAAGATAAAGTTGAGGTGAAGCATAAAAAATTAGAGAGAATATCCATAATTCTCAGTGCGTCTCGACATCACCAACCCAAACTCAAAAAAGTGTAATCTTCCTAAATAAGCAGTCTATTTTAATTTGACATATGTATATTTTCAGAGACTCCTTTCTAGCTTAAATCTCATTGATGTGTGAACATATACAATATCCACAATATCCATACTTCTCAATATTTCCACAGTTTTTGACATGTTCTAAGGCGGATTCAAGCACAGACATTGATTAAATTGTATTCATATATAAGTATATATGAGATAACAGAAGAATGGTACCCTACAGCAACTGGCTATATTGATCCCAATATGCCATTCTGATTCCAGAATTAATCTCTAAAAGGTTATAATATAGGCTTGTTAGATAGTATGTTGAAAGCATCTTTACAATCTTCAGAGTTAATGAGGGATGCTATTGACTTCTTAGTCCATTCTGGTGCACTGTTTTCTTATGCCCAGAAACTAAAACGCAAATATTTATCACTTTGTGCTTTATGTGGCATCAACGAAAGAGTCATCCCAACTGACGGTTCTCAGCCCAAGGGGCTATGAATGCTGAGAGGGCCTTTTCACAAAAGTTTACATGGGAAGGAAAGCGCAAGTGCAGATGACCAAAGACTTACTGAAGAAGTATTGTATGGTGTACTACAATAAGATTAATTTGCAAAAATCTCTTTGTACCTCATATACACTATACGTACACTGTCTATATACCATGTTCTTTCAATGCAGAAAGCAAGCTTTGATAAAAGCAAAACGTTCCATAAACACCGGAAAAACACTTTTTCTGTTGTTTTTAGTGGCGTGAAAATGTGTAACCACTGATAACAACTGTTTTTTAAAATATTGAAAACACTGAAAAAACCCCACCAGAATTTACCAAAAATAGAAACTGAAAACAGGACAGCCTAAATATAGCTCAGTTCTCTCAAGTTATAAATGCAAAACTTTACTCTCAATTTACCTTAAATGCGTAACGCAAGGAAAACAAAAGGGTCGCAGGGAAGTTGATGCGTTGGTTCCTTACATGCAGGGGTGGGGATGCGTTGGTTCCTTACTGCTGCGCAGTGGAGTTGATGCTCGCTTCTTTACTGTGTGGGGAGCTGATGTGTCAGTTTCTTACTGTTCTCTGGTGCAATGCGACAAGATGGCACCTCGTAGAGATACTCTTCTCCAGTGCGATGCGACAAAATGGCGTCTCGGTTGCGATGCAACAATGTTGGTGTGATGCCTGCATGCCTAATGGCAGTGCGGCGTCTCGATGATCTTTGGAGCCCGGACAGGTCCTGTGACACCATTCTCCGTTGATAAGAGAATGTTCTCTGTGGCAGCGTCCCGATTCTCCGGCGATGCTCCACGCTTCGGCGATGCAATGATGACAGTGGCAGTGGTGGCTCGCTTCCACTGCAAAACGATGACAGAGGCTGTGGCGGTGACACGCTTCTTGTTCCCATCAACACGCAGTCTCTCAGAAGGCCCAGCACAACAGCAGGCACTTCAATTCCCAGCAAGGGAATTCAAGGGGGATCTGGTTGGTGAAGTCTTGTATCCCTGAAACTTAAGGCAGGAGGCAAGCTCTAGTTCAAGCCCTTTGAGATCTTCTTCAAGTTGATAGACAGCACACTCAGTCCTTTTCTCCTCTCGTGGGCAATGAAGCAACCACTGCATGCCAACTCCCAAACACACAGTACAGGGGTAGTCTCCTTCTTCAGATTCATGGTTCTTCTCCTCAGCAAATGTTCGTCTTGGTTCCCAGAAGTGATTTAAAGTTCTTGGGTCTGGATCCCAATATTTATACTACTTTTCTCTTTGTTCTCTGAAGGCAGATTGGCCTTTGCCTAGTCCAAACCAGTTCTTGTCAGTCCTGGAGCACTTTGTTGACAAGACTCCTGCGTTCCTTTCAGTGTGTAGGCCAGGGACATCAGACACACCACAGGAGGTGGAGTCAGCATTGTGGAGGGAAGATCCAGCCCTATTCAGGTCCCAGGTGCAACTCCTCCTTCCCATTTGCATACAGATCTCTCTATTCAGCCCTGTGCTGAATCACACCCTCTACTGGATTTCCCCAGTCCCTGTCACTCAAACTCCAGACACACTCCAGTCAAAGAATACACAACCTAGCAGAGGCAGGCTTGGATAAGTAAACTAGAAAATACCTACTTTCTAAAAGTGGTATTTTCAAACACAGAATGTTAAAACCAACTTCGCTAAAAGATGTATTTTATCATTCTTAGTTCAGGCATACTAAACTCAAATTTCGACCTAGTTCCCTCAGTCAGTCAGGATTATAAAAAGTAATAATCTAACTGCTCATTCTGGCCTATGGAGAATAGGTAGCCTTGCAATAGTGAAACACGAGAATGGCTGTAATTCACTATTAGGAGATGCCACCCACATCAGGGCATGTCCTACCTTTTACCTCCAATGCACACTGCCCTTAAACATACCTTAGGGGTGACTAATATGTATACAAGGGAAGGTTTAGTACTTTAGCACTTGTCCAGTCAACGTGGCAGTACCAGACAGGACACAGGCTCTGCAATAGCAGACCTGGGACACACTTTACAAGCTGGTCCAGTGGGTGGCACAACCAGTGCTGCAAGCCCACCAGCAGCATTGGATTTACAAGCCCTCGGCACACACAGGGCACTGTACTAGGATCTGATCAGTAAACCAGTCAAGCCAATCATGGAGTCACTAATCCATACATCAATTTACCATAGGGAGCACTTGCACTGTGGCACTCAACAGCAGTGGCACAGTGCCCAAAAGCATGTAAAACCAGCAAAAGAAGTAACAGCAAAAAATGAAAGGGAGACCCGCACCATGGTGCCAGGTCCAACAATATATATGAGGCATCTGACTCAATATTCATGAAACATATAGATTGACAACCACGTAAATAGAGTGAGCCATTCGGAGCCATTCTGACCCATTAATAGCATGTATTGAGGATTTTTAAAAGCATAGATGGGAAGGAGGACAGCTTTTTACTTTCATATCTGTAATTTGTAATTGTAAATTGATACTTGTAAAGCGCACTACTCACCCGCAAGGGTCTCAAGGCGCTTGTACGAATACTGCTGTGGAACCCATCCTGGCTTTCCCTGTGAGAAGTCCACTCCTGGGCACCCCAAAGGTGGAGGCCAGGCATCCTTAGCGTTGTGGGGGCCGTTGTGGAGATTAAGAAAGCTATTGCCCAGAGTTGCAGAGTGGGACTCCATGATTGGAATAGGCACCGAGGCGAGAATTATCAGGCCCGTGGAATTTTGAGCCCAAGACCCGCCGAGGCGGGGAATTGAACCCTGGTCCCGGGCTAGACCTCTGCATCAGGGTCTGCCGCTCTAATCATTGAGCCACACTTCTCCACTGCCACAGTACCTTAGAAGATTATACCTCTGCAATAGGAGAACCAGTCCACACTGATTCAGCTCTTGGGGAAATCTCCCATCTTAATTGGAACTCAGTCCAGCGAAGTCTGAAATATAGCTGTACCACACATTACACAAGCCTAACAGGTAATACCCATGAAAATGGTCTAAGACTTCAGAGACTTTACAAATACAGGCATTTAACTACAATATTTTATTTCAGTTTACAAACATCTTACTGGCTGAAGCATTTGTATAGCTTATAGTAGTTATTAAGCACATCATGTTTTCCTTTCAGAAAAATTGTTCGGTTTAAAACAAAAAAGGTTGGTTTAAATAGAAGCAATCATGGACATGGTGGTCTACTGACCCCAGCAGCTCACCATCCCTGTGATTGTGACCATTCCTAGTGGATCCCAGTTTGTGGCCTACCTTATTATTATGATATATGACAGATTGTGACCTACAACCATTCTTTTTTATGGTGATCTAACCTATTTATTCATAGGTCAGTTCACAAATTTGAAAACAATTCAATGAAAGCCAACGCAATTTGCAACTATGTTTACCAAACAGATTCTTTGTATGGGAGGCTCAAAATTACAATTTCCTTCTTCGTATCAACATATTCATAGCATTCCAGAAGCTCTTCAACAGAAGGAACTCAAATGTAAATATGTTGTAACCAATATTAAGGTTATAGAAGGTTATTGTATGTACACTGCAAGGCAACATAGCAGCTTTGTTACTAGTATAAATAAAATAGAATCTACAGTGATACCATATTCAGGGAGAAAGAAAAGCCCCACCAGGTTTTAGCATGAATTGCTAGCTGTGTGTGGACCCTTCTTTATGTGTTGTCAGCGCACCTTCTTCAATGTCCTGCCTCTGGCTGAGTCCATTTCTAAAAGAGGGGGCAGATAAAGCTTCCACTGGTCACACTTTATCTGACGGCATCTGGCTTGCATGTGTCTCAGGCCACTACAATGGTCTTCCTCAGTGACATGGCTAGGTTGCTACAGCTCGACATCTTGCATTTGCAGAAAGAGGCCCAACTGCAATTTCAGACTCCTCCGATTTTTTGGGTCAGCATTAACACCCGCCAGCATTCACGGAAGCAATATATGGAAAGACCCACAGGTTGTGCTGCTTCTCACCATTGGACTCCATTTGGGCTTTTATCTCCGTGCATCTTCATGGGATGTCCAGTGTAAATTGCAGAGAACTCACCCCACACCTCCAACTCGATCCATCTCAGTTGACCCCCATCTTTTGGGCCTCCCAGGCATTCTGCAGAGGGAGCCACTGTCGGCTTTTCCATATGGACCCTCAGTAAAGTCTCATTTTTGCCACCTCCCCGCACCCTCTAGGAGCTCGCTGCCAGTTGTTGCCTAGGGTGGTCTGTGATCTGATGCGTCCAACATCTTGGATTTCTGCAGCTCCTGGCTCTACAGCAGGGTAGTCTCTGTATTTTCTGTGCAGCTTTCAGGGCAAGCCTAAGGTGTAGGAAGGTTCCATTTTCCTACCATCACTGCGGCACCCTCTTGATTCGAACAATTGTGGCAGAGTCATGAGAGCATTCAGGGCAGCTGGCAGGAGGTAGGGAGAGCGTGTGTCATTCAGTTGAGCTGTTGGCCACAACTCCATCAAGGCTTACACAGTTGACCACATACAGCAAACATTTAAGTGTGTTCAGTTTCACAATAATCACATCTGAGGCATACATTTCCCATGTGTTATCAATTATTTTCCTCTTTCATGAAGTGCAGTGCAACTTCAAAAGTCAGCACTCGTGACATTTTAAAATGTAGTAGTTTATTTATCATTTTCTTCAGTTATTGAGTGCAGATATTTTAAGAGATTGCTTTGCCTTCTTCTAGCAATTTCCTGTTCAGTTTATCAAACTGATTCACATGTTGGCATGAGAAATTACTGGTACACATGTGCTCCTTCGACACAACGAGTGTGTGACAGATGTTCTTGTAATAGTAAAGGAAAGTAAACTTTATTAGCTAACAGCGAAATATATCAGGGTGCATCAAGGAGGTTGGCAAATCATGGTACTTTTGCATTCATAGCTCTCACGAGACGTATGCCTGTAGCAATTCTGTTTCATATATTCTGATAGTACATGATTTTTGCAAACCTATGCGATAATGTTATTTATTCCTTACTGGCTTGTTTCTTGCAGCATAATAATGTGAATCTATCAATTGGAACATCATTCTGCAAAGCAAGGCGTTTAAAACTCTATGGAACATTTTTCAGAATCTCAAATAATTGGAAAACTGTGCATTTACTGGTTTACATCATTAAAACTATAAAGAAAAAGGGAGAAAACTCCGTTTGTGCTTCATATTTTTATCAATCAAAGCATATACAATGAGAACATCTACTCAGTGACAGCTGGTGACTTCTTAAAGTGGGGGACGGGTGTAAATGTTAGTAACGAGTTACACTTACCGGGCACGTTTGACTGACATAATGGAGGTTCAGGGGACTTTTCTCCTTGAAAAAATAGGGACAAATGTTAAAGCTAAATGTGATAGTGGAAGAGGAACAAGGGGGTTTATCTCCCTATTACCTAGCTGTTGCTAACACCATTTAGCGACAGCTAGTAGGAGATAGCGACCATCTTGGGCCCCACTTTGCATGTCAGTGATATTTATCACTAATGACATGCAAAGTGGGCGTGCCAAGATGTTAGCGACTGAAAACAGTCGCTAACATCGCTATCTCCTATTACCAACTTTTGGAGATATTTGCGCTAAGCGCGAATATCTCCAAAAGCTAACACCTGCCCTGAGCAGTTCTTAGCCATGTTATGCAATGGGAGATGGATAACATGGCTAAGAGCATTAGCTCGGTAATGCATGAATATCGCTGATTTTTCAGCGATATTCAATCAATCAATCAATCAGTGACACTTATAAAGCGCGCTACATACCCGTAGGGTCTCAAGGCGCTGGGGGGGGGGGGGGGGGGGTGGGGGAGCCGCTACTGCTCGAACAGCCAGGTCTTCAGCTTCTTCCTGAAGGAGAGGTGGTCTTGGGTCAGGCGCAGGTCGGGAGGGAGGGAGTTCCAGGTCTTGGCGGCCAGGTAGGAGAAGGACCTTCCTCCTGTAGTCGCTCTTCGGATGCGGGGGACGGCGGCGAGGGCGTGGTTGGCTGATCGGAGGTGGCGTTTGGGAGCGTAGAAGTTGACTCGGCTGTTGAGGTAGCTCGGGCCTTGGTCGTGTAGGGCTTTGTGTGCGTGGGTGAGGAGGCGGAAGGTGATTCTTTTGTTGAGGGGGTGCCAGTGAAGGTCTCTCAGATGTCCGGAGATGTGGCTGGTTCGTGGGATGTCGAGGATGAGTCTGGCTGAGGCGTTCTGGATCCGCTGGAGTCTCTTCTGGAGCTTGGCGGTGGTACCGGCGTAGAGGGCGTTGCCGTAGTCCAGTCGGCTGGTGACGAGGGCCTGGGTGACGGTCTTCCTGGTCTCGGTGGGGATCCACCAGAAGATCTTCCGTAGCATGCGTAGGATGTTGAAGCATGCCGAGGAGACGTTGTTGACTTGCCTGGTCATGGAGAGGGAGGAGTCCAGGATGAAGCCCAGGTTGCGTGCATGGTCTGTCGGTTTGGGTGAGGTGCCCAGGGCGGGAGGCCACCAGGAGTCGTCCCAGGCGGAGGGAGAGGAGCCCAGGATGAGGACCTCCGTCTTGTCCGAGTTCAGTTTCAGGCGGCTGGTCGTCATCCACTCGGCTAACTCTTTCATCCCTTCGTGTAGGTTGGCTCTGGCGGCGGCGGGGTCGTTGGTCAGGGAGAGGATCAGCTGGGTGTCGTCGGCGTAGGAGATTATGCTGAGGTTGTGTTTGCGTACGATGGCCGCGAGGGGGCTCATGTAGACGTTGAAGAATGTGGGGCTCAGAGATGATCCTTGGGGGACGCCGCAGATGACTTCGGTGGCCTCTGACTTGTACGGTGGTAGGCGGACTCTCTGTGTTCTTCCGTCGAGGACGGAGATGATCCATTCCAGCGCCTTGTCCTGGATTCCGACGTTGCTGAGGCGCCGTACTAGGGTGCGGTGGCAGACCGTGTCGAATGCCGCGGAGAGGTCTAGGAGGATGAGGGCCGCTGTTTCTCCGTTGTCCATCAGGGCTCGGATGTCATCGGTGGCGGCGATGAGGGCGGTCTCGGTGCTGTGGTTGGCTCGGAAGCCGGACTGTGAGGGGTCGAGGGATCCGTTCGTCTCGAGGAAAGCGGCCATCTGCTTGTTGACGGTCTTCTCGATGACTTTGGCTGGAAACGGGGAGAGCGAGATGGGGCGGTAATTCTTGAGGTCGGTGGGGTCCGCTGTTGGTTTCTTGAGTAGAGCGCTGAGTTCGGCGTGTTTCCAGCTCTCAGGGAAGGTGGCGGTGTCGAAGGATGTGTTGATGATGTCTCGCAGGTGGGGTGCGATGACAGCGTCGGCCTTGTTGAAGACGTGGTGAGGGCAGGGGTCGGATCCGGAGTGGATGGAGTTCATTGTGCGGATGGTGTCTTCGGTGCTGATCGGGGTCCAGGCGTGGAGGGTGGTGGTGGGGGGTGGTTGTTCGGTCATGGTGTGCGTTGGTTGGTTGTTGAAGCTGTTGTGTATGTCCGCGATCTTGTTGTGGAAGTATGAAGCGAGGGAGTTGCAGAGGTCTTGCGATGGGGTGATGTCGTTGTTTCCTGCGCTGGGGTTGGAAAGCTCTTTCACGATGTTGAAGAGTTCCTTGCAGTTGTGTGCGTTGTTGTCCAACCGGTCCTTGAATGCTGTTTTCTTGGCGGCACGGATCAGCTGGTGGTGTTTCCGGGTGGCAAGTTTGAAGGAGGTCCTGTTGTCCGGTGTTGGTTCCCTTCTCCAGACTTTCTCGAGGGCTCAGCAGTTCTTCTTGGAGCTCTTGAGTTCGTCGGTGAACCATGGGGCTTTCTTGCTGCCGGGTCTGCTGGGCGGGGTCCTCAGTGGGGCGAGTTCGTCCGCGCAGTTGCTGATCCACTTCGTGAGGTTGTCGGCGGCCTGGCTGGGGTTCGCTGAGCTGGCAGGAGGGTGCTGGCTCAGGGAGGTGGCGAGCTGGTCTGCTGTGATCTTGTTCCAGCTTCTGCGGGCGGCCTGTTGCTGGTGGTGGTGGGTCGTTGTTTTCTTGAAGGTGAAGTGGACGCAGCTGTGGTCCGTCCATTGAAGCTCTGTGGCGTGGCTGAAGTCGATGTCCTTGCTGGATGAGAAGACAGCGTTGAGTGTGTGTCCGGCGAGGTGGGTGGGGGTGGACACCAGTTGCTTGAGTCCCAGGTTGGCGAGGTTGTCGAGCAGGGTGCTGGTGTTGCGGTCGTTGTTGTTCTCCAGATGGAAGTTGAGGTCTCCCAGGAGGATGTAGTCAGCGGAGGGGAGGGCATGTGGGCTGACGAGGTCGGCGATGTCCTCGCTGAATTGTGTGCGTGGTCCAGGGGGTC
Organism: Lissotriton vulgaris; assembly: GCF_964263255.1. Taxonomy (NCBI): domain Eukaryota; kingdom Metazoa; phylum Chordata; class Amphibia; order Caudata; family Salamandridae; genus Lissotriton; species Lissotriton vulgaris. The sequence goes on along the minus strand of NC_141686.1, from coordinate 182,156,388 downwards.
GGTAGATCAGGGTGCCTCTGAGGGTGGTGTTCGGGTTGGTGTGGATCTGGAAATGCAGGTGTTCGGCGGTGGTCAGGGAGTTGTCGGTGCTGGTCGTGAGACGGATGGTGCTCCTGTGGATGATGGCGATGCCTCCTCCCATCTGGTTGGCGTTTCGGTCCCTCCGGACGATCTTGTAGCCCTCTGGGATGGCGATGGCGATGTCGGGAGCTGAAGAGGCGTTCATCCAGGTCTCCGTGAGGAAGGCAACGTCTGGAGCTGTGGTGTCGAGGAGGTTCCAGAGTTCGATGGCATGTCTGTGGACGGAGCGGGTGTTGAGCAGGATGCACTTGAGGTGGGTGCTGCTGGTGTTCGGCTTGGTGGGTGCTGGTGCGAGGCAGGTCCGGATGCAGGTGAACTTGCAGGCGTGGCAGCTGAAGGGTCCGTGGGAGTGACGTGGTGTGGCTTGGTGGCACTCTGGACGTCGGCCGGTGTTGAGTGCGTTGAGGGTGGCGGCTGAGTACGTCCTGCGGGTCGGTCGGGGTCTTCGAGGACCAGGGGTCCTGGCGCTGGTCGTGATCCGGTCGCGGACGGGCGTAGACGGGCTTACCTTTGGCGCGCCTTCGGCGCACAATCGGCGCGCCCGATGCGCGTGACCGCTGCGCGTTCGCACGGTCGCCATTTAAGGCGAAGTGCGCGGGTGGGCGGAGCAGCTGGGAGGCGGGAGCGGGGAGGGTACAGAATACAAAAAGGGGCGGGGAAAAGCAGCGGTGGCGGGAAGGGAGGGCGGAGGGCGGCGAGGTAGGCGGACAACAAGGAAGGAAACCACAACACGGGGGAAATAAAAATTAAACAGAACGGGCACAAATTCTCGACAAAACAAGGAAAAAATCAAAGTTATACAAAACAGGCACAAATTTTAGACAAAACAAGGGCAAAAACAACCGCAGCGGCGCCAGCCGGCAACCGGCAAAACGAGGCAGCAGCGAGGCAGAGGGCAGGCAAGGGGCACACGCAGCAGCTGGTGGCCGTGCGGCGCGGGGGTGTCCCACAAGTGGGTCACATTCACCTGCGTCGCACGGTCGCCATTTAAGGCCAAGTGCGCGGGTGGGCGGAGCAGCTGGGAGGCGGGAGCGGGGAGGGTACAGAATACAAAAAGGGGCGGGGAAAAGCGGCGGTGGCGGGAAGGGAGGGCGGAGGGCGGCGAGGTAGGCGGACAACAAGGAAGGAAACCACAACACGGGGGAAATAAAAATTAAACAGAACGGGCACAAATTCTCGACAAAACAAGGAAAAAATCAAAGTTATACAAAACAGGCACAAATTTTAGACAAAACAAGGGCAAAAACAACCGCAGCGGCGCCAGCCGGCAACCGGCAAAACGAGGCAGCAGCGAGGCAGAGGGCAGGCAAGGGGCACACGCAGCAGCTGGTGGCCGTGCGGTGCGGGGGTGTCCCACAAGTGCATTGCAGTGATTTTTATCGCATTTGCGATAAACCTTGGTAATACCAAGGTTTATTTGCGGTAAAAATCGCCGCAGCTCAGCGGTTAATGTTTGTCTCTAACCAAGCAATAGCGATAATTATCGCTATTGCTTGGTAATATGCCCCAAGATTTATAAAGCAGTACTGAAGGTGTAGTCCTGAAATATTCACAACCTGAAAAAATGTCCCCATGTCTTGCAGCATTACATTATTTTATGAGATTCTGTATTATTACTAATGTGTTCTCTACCTCCACAAAGGGCGCCTCTGCCCTGGATGATATGTTGCAGGTCCAATAGGCATGACTGATTTTGGAGGCAAGATTGACCACCCCAAGCCCCGTTGACAGGAAGAATAAATACAAATAATGAGTCTAATTCAACTTATTTTATATTGTAGAGTGAAGTGTGTTCAGTTACCAGCATGTGCACAATTAATTGAATATCGCACTTTTCAATCTCAAAGAGATAGGCAGTGGAAGAGCAAAGCAAATCAATAAATAAACAGCACTCTCAAAGTCAATAGGTCTGTCGATGGCTGCCAGACATTTGGCAATTTGTGTTTTGGTTTGTTATGGTAATTGTTTAGGAAGCTTTGATGCCCTCATCAATGTAAAATAAAATATTTGGTAAGGGTAAAAAAAATTGGTTCCAAATAAGGAACACATAGTGTCATAGCTCTCCCTGACATTGAAGGGAACTACTTGTTGTGTGGATGTGCTCCTTGTGAAAGGGCTGCATGCTGTAACTCGTAGTGAAGTCAGCCAGGCTGAATTGTGCTGATGGTTTGCCCTTTAACAAATGGCACAGCTACATGGAGAAGCGTGGCTCAGGGGTTAGAGGCGGCAGACCCGGAAGCTGAGATCGGCCCTGGACCAGGGTTCAATTCCCCGCCTCGGCGGGTCTTGGGCTCAAAATTCCACGGACTCGATAATTCTCGCTCCGGTGCCTACTTGACTCACAGGTTTACACTCTGCGACTCTGGGCAATAGCTTGCTTAATTTCCAAAACGGCCCCTCGCGGTGGGATGCCTGGCTTCCACCTTGGGGATACCCTGCCGGGGTTATCTCACAGGGGAATACCAGGACGGGTTCCCTAAGCAAGCGCTTAGATACCAGGTCCGTGATTTGCACTATATAAATACATGTACATTTACATGCCAATGGATGAAGTCTGGCAGGAAACCCCTATAAGTAATAATGGGCAACAAATATGAAGAATAGTGATTTGTGGGGGGGCGTGGCTAGCTGAGCAGCGAGATGGCCACTCTCTGAGTGAGCTCTGCCGGCTACTCTGACTAATCCTTCATTAATCCTACTCCTGGTGACTGCGGACCCTGGATATCCACGGGATCGATGTCTTTAACTTGGGGGATCGCTCGAGTTTGAGGCGCATCGTCAACGATCCTGAGGAGCGGCGGCATTCCAGTCACTCACCGACCTGCGCGCCCGCTCTGCTCCCGGCCGGAAGTGCCGGCCTCTGGGCGTTGCGGAGAACTGCAGACCGCGGCTGCGTGGGCCTCTGGGGACCCGGGGACCCGCCGTGCTGTAGCCGGTAACTGTGTCGGAGAGGAAGCTGTGACCGTCCGAGGCACCGATGAGTCCCGATCGCGCAGTTGTTGGGGTCTGACTGCTGTGATCCTGGGCACTGCGGTGAAAGAAGACCGCCCCTGCTCCGACCGTGACTCCAGAAAAGGTGCCGCGCTGAATGTGAGCTTACACCCGGAGCCGCGGTAAGTGATCCGGGAACCAGGGGCTTCACTGGGAGACAGGGACACAATTGGTGAACGGCACACGAGGGACGGGGCAGAAGCAACGCGGAGCTGAGGAGAGGCGGAGACCGGTCTAAACCCTCCCGCCGAGCCACTACTCGTGACATATCGGCTGCCGACCGTTGTTGTGAACTGAGTGCTGTTGAACGCTGCTGCACCCTGCTGCCCGGGTCCCCGGGTCTCCATTGCACTGCTGGCCCTGCAACCTAATTAGCCGGCGCACTACCGCACTGCCTCACTACTTGAACTCCGGTGCCCGCCATTTTGTGACTTAGTGCTGTCTTGCCTTCCACGCTGCAGCTTCACAGCAAACCTGGGCAGACTCACCATTTGAGCTCTACACTTGGCCGGAGACTTGCTATCATTTGGGTCGGGCGGGTGCACCTTGACGCCAAGGGTTCCATCACACGCACATTACTAGGAGAGACGCGGAAAGGCGCTGCTCCCTCGCGACGCTAGCGGACACCTCCAAGCCTCGAGGATGGGGAAAAACGAGGCAAAGCAACCCAAAATTAGCTTTGACAACAAGAGGCCCCAAAAGACACAAACGTCGGAGTTGGGGGGCGGTGCACCGTCGTCGCAAGGACCACCGCCGGACATAGACTTCGGGGCACTTATTATGGAGGTGAGGTCCAGCTTGAAGAGCATTGACGCAAAACTCGACAACATGGCTTCGCAGCTGGAGTCTGTGAAAACTAAAGTGGACGCCCACGAGACCAGACTGGACTGCCTAGAAAACAGGCAGACTGAATGCTGCGAGTTCCAGACTCAGGCCAAACAACATATCATGTCCCTGGAGCGGGAAATAGATAATCTACGCGCCAAGACAGACGATTTGGAAGCGCGCTCCAGGAGGTCCAATATCCGAATTACGGGTATTCCGGAGACAACAAACATTGGCAGGATGGAGACGTTTGTGACAGACCTCCTACATGAACTATTCGATCCTAATCTGTCCCCAGTCTTCACGGTCGAGAGAGCGCACAGATCGCTTGGGAAAAAACCTCCGCCTGGAGCCACACCTCGACCCATCCTTGCTAAATTGATCAACTACCAGGATAGGGACCTCATCCTGCGCTTGGCGAGAGAGAAGGGTAAGATCACGCACCAAGGTAATACCATCTCCTTCTACCCAGACTTCACCCCTCTTGTGCAAGCGGCCCGTAAGGAATTTCTGCCGGCGAAGAAAGTTCTGCTGCAGGCTGGTGTGCCATACTCTCTACTATACCCGGCGAAGCTGAAGGTACAACACGAAAACACCTCGCACTTCTTCACGGATGCTAAATCTGCGCTAAAGTTCGCTAAACATATTTGCGCTGGGGCCAGGAGAAAATCGCCAAGATTGGAGGATGCTGCGGAAAACCTGAGTGACAATGACTGAAGGGGCTAATACTGTGGAACTGCACAACTGCACCTTCGCCCCCCTTCGAGTCTCAAGGGGACGCCTGGGTTCCCTTGGGCACGCAGTTATTGCGTCTGAACTGAGTAAGTGGTGGTAAGTCGCTGAGGCGCCCTTGGGCGTCGAGCTGAGGCTGCTGACTTCATGCTCTCTTTGTGGCTGTGGTTAACTGAAGTGTTTCGTGGACCCTGGGATGGGGGTTCCGCTGGTCACCAGGAGATCTAACATTTGATTGTAGCCACCCCGTCCATACGGGGGTGTATGCTGGGCGCACCACGCCTCATGGGGTGCTTCCCATTATCGCCGATGTTGGGGGTTTCGCACGCCCTGCGTGCTTTCTTTTGGGTTATGGCACGACCTGATTGGGGGGTTGATGAGGGTGGTGGGTGGTGGGGGGGGTTTTTGAAGTTGCAAGTTCTAGTTATTATCTGGTGCAATGTACGGCTACTTTGGACTACCTGTTTGCGCGTTGTGTTGATTGTCATGATGTGTGGGCGACCTTCTTGCTATGGGGGGTGGGGGCGATTGGAGATGGAACAGACTCTACTACACCTGCTCGATGGGAGGGATTAAACTTTGGACTTGGAACATTAGAGGCCTAGGAGATTACAAGAAAGCTCGTTTAATGCATGGTATATTGTCAAGGCATAATGTAGACATTTGCTTCCTACAGGAAACTCATCTTAACTCGACCCCTTCGCCCAGATTGAAGAATTCCCGATGGGCTCATGTTTACTCTGCCATCTACTCAAATTATGCGAGGGGTGTTGCTGTACTCATACGCAGGGGGTTGGATTGGCAGGAACGTTCTCGCGTGCTTGATGTGGAGGGGAGATATGTCTTACTACACGGTTCCTTGCAGGGGCGGCCTATTGTACTAGCTGCAGTATATGGTCCAAATGTGGACGATCCAGATTTCTTCAGGGGGATTTGGGCGGAAATTGCTTTACTGGACTGTCAGTCAGTTGTGTTGGGAGGTGATTTCAATATTGTACTGAATGATGAAATGGACCGTAGGGGCGTAAGCAGGCCGACACATATTAGAGCGCGACAGGCAGTCTTAGATGTAATGAAGGAGGGTATGCTTTCTGATGTGTGGAGAGCCAGACATCCAGATGCCAAAGTGGGTACTTGCTACACTTGCCACAAGGCTGCCTGGTCCAGATTAGACTTCTGGCTGGTGTCTCCTGAGGTTGCAACGTGGGTGACAAAGGTTGATATACTGGCCAGGTCGCTGTCGGATCACGCCCCATGCAGTTTGGAGTTGCGCCCCCCAAACACTATTCACAGGGCATTCACATGGCGCCTCCCACCACACGCGCTTACGGACCCAGTATTTGTAGAAGAAATTAGAGAAGACATAGTCCAATATTTTGCTGAAAATGCTGGATCAGTCTCATCTGAAGCCGTCGAATGGGACGCCTTTAAGGCTCTGATCAGAGGTCAGTGCATAGCACGGAAAGCGGGAGTCCTGCGTGCCATAAGGGACACGTTAGCTAAGCTGGAGGGGGAACTGAGAGACCTAGACGCTGCCTTTAGTGCTGACCCATCATTGGAGATTGCTGGGGCTCTGAAAACCAAGCTGCTAGCTTTTAATGAAGAAGCGGAGAGGGAAGTACGGTTCCTGGGAAAACAGGCAGAAGCACGCAGGTATGGGGAGGGGGACAGGCCGAGCAGAACACTAGCTAGGTTGATAGCTCCTCGCACACAATCCAATTACATCCACACCATATATGACAAGGCCGGGAACCTCGCGGTAGGCCAAGAGGCAGTGCTAGGCGCCTTCGCGGATTTCTATGCCTCCCTCTACACCTCCAGGCAGCCCACGATACCGCCCACTTTGCAAGCCTTTTTGGATTCCATAGCCCTCGTATGGTTTAACAATAACCACAGACAATACATGGACCTCACTGTCACTGTCCAGGACATAGCCCAGGTGATTAAAAGCATGCCGGCCAACAAAGCCCCTGGCCCGGATGGCCTGACAACAGCCTTCTATAAAACTTATGTGGATGAGTTGGCGCCGAAACTGCATACCGTGTTTGTTGAGGCCCTCGAATTAAATTCCCTACCAGACTCCATGCGGGAAGCCCTAATAATTACACTCCTTAAACCTGATAAAGACGAGCTACACCTGGATTCCTATAGGCCCCTTTCTCTGATAAACGTCGATGCTAAAATCTACGCAAAGGTAATTGCAGATCGATTGCAACCTATGCTGCCTATGATTGCACTCCCTGACCAGTCAGGGTTTATCCCGGGTCGCGCAACATCACATAACCTCAGAACCATTTTCTCTGTTCTCCACTACTTGCATCCATCTGTACAGGCGGTGGTGGTGTTCCTAGACGCCACCAAGGCATTTGACTCCTTAGAGTGGCCTTATCTGTTTAAAGTTTTGGGACGGATGGGCTTTAGCCAAAACTTCATGACCTTGATTAAACTACTGTACATGGAACCTAGAGCTAGGGTGAGTGTCAATGGTCTCGTGTCTGAGCCCTTCTGAGTCTCCAGGGGGACAAGGCAGGGATGCCCTCTGTCCCCCCTCCTCTTTGTCATTGCAATGGAGCCGCTTGCGGCTCGGATAAGACAGCACCACACTGCAAGGGGCATCGGATTTAGCTCTCGGAGCTTACTAATCTCGTTATACGCGGATGATGTCACCCTATACATCATCAATCCCAAAGACAACATGAATCCACTACTCCGGGAATTCGTGAGATTTGAGGGCCTAGCGGGAGTGTCCATTAACTGGTCTAAATCGGTTGCCTTCCCCTTGACGGACGAGACTAGTCGCCCGGCTCCGGACTACCCTTTGAGGTGGGAGACGGACGCTGTTAAGTATTTGGGAGTCTGGGTCAGTCGGGATGTGCAGGAGTTGTGGACACTCAATTTCGGGAGGGCGGTAGACTGGCTGGAGGGGAAAGTCGAGGTCTGGAACAAACTGCCCCTTTCCCTAGTCGCAAGGATAGCCTTAGCAAAAATGGTGGTTCTCCCCAAATTCTTGTATTTGTTCGTGAACGTACCGCTGCCTATGACAGCACACTTTCACGCTCGTGTTCGCTCACTATTGCTGAAATTGGTATGGGCTGGTGGACAAGCGAGAGTCTCCTGGGACCTACTCACACTACCGCTCCGACAAGGGGGTCTCGGTGCTCCTGATCTGAGGCTTTACTCCCTCTGCGCCCAAGCGCAATTTCTGCACTTCTGGGCCTTCCCTACTCCCTATCAACCGCATGTGGCGGTTGAACTGGCCGTGGTCGCCCCTTTGCCGCTGCGTGTGGCTCTATACGGTAAGGTCTCCTGCCCTTCGCGAGAAGTGGATACCGTGGAGATGATCCGCTGGGCTTGGCGTGAACTTCAGAAGAGGGCGGGTCTCTCTTTGCTTTATGCTCCGGCCATCCCCCTTCGGGGTAACCCGATGCTGCCTTGTCTGACCGCCAGGGGAGACGTCCTCACGATCCGGGGGAAAAGGCTGCACACATTCGCTGATTTATATCCGGATGGTACCTTCGTTGAGATGGGCACGAACGAGGATGTCCTGCCTGACTCTTTCGCGGACACGTTACTGTACCATTCCCTTCGGGAATCCTGCAAAAAGATAGGACCCCAATTCCCAGAGGAGCCACGCACACTAGACGCCCTCCAGAAACTGCTTTCACGGCCTTCCCCCAAAAAGCTGGTATCGAGACTATATAACTGCATGCAGGAGCAGGCCCCGATCACTGTGGCCACGGCCAAACAGGCATGGGCCGCGGATCTGACTGACCCGCTAACGGATGACACCTGGGAGTACTGCTGTAAGCAACTCACGGCACTGTCTCCGAACTATCGGCTGCGGCTCATACATTTCAAGTTCCTACACCGCTATTACCGCACGCCAACATTGTTACACCGAATGGGCATCCGCGCAGATGCCTCCTGCTGGAAATGCGGAGGGGAAGATGCGTCCTTTCTCCACGTAGTGTGGAGCTGCCCCAAACTGGATTCATACTGGTCGGAGGTTTTTACAGCCATAAATCAAATTACGCATAGGAATGATACACCGACACCTCTCCTGGGATAGCTAGGTTATGTTAAAGACACTGAACCCTGCGACAGGAAGCTACATGCCCTACTCCTTCTCTATGCCAAATGACAGATCGCGCTACATTGGGGTAGGAGGGCTCTCCCCTCATTCACGGGGTGGATTAGAGATGTAACATATGGCCATACACAATTGACACACTACTGGGAGACTATGCCCACCGCCTCCAGACCTATTGATATCTGGGACCCATTCATACAGTGGGCTAGAGAACGTGAGGGCTCAGACACCCTGGGGAGGTCACCGGATTCAGGTGTTTCAGATGATATGGGCTGACTGTGTTCATTACGTAATTGAGTGCTTGTTGCTTGATGGCCCTGAGGTAGTGCGGACCTGCCCTGTACTGTCACACGCCCTAGACATGCGGCCCCACTGGTCCTGCATATGCCGCTGACCCTATCCCCGCAGACCCTCCTGCGGCCCCAGACCTCGGTGGATGGCCCCACTTATCCTCCTCCTCTCCCCCCCCCCATCCCCCCTTCCTCCCCCCCCCCCTTTATTTCTCTCGCCTACATGTGGAGGGTGTGGCAATCGCCACACCCTCACCCTTACCGCGACTCGCCTTTACTCATGACACTCCAGCACAGGTCCGCGCAGCCCTAAGGACGGATGATATGTTGCATAGCAATTCTATGTACTTGCACCGCAGTTTGCTGTTTTCGTTTTTCTGATTGTTGGGGGGGTACGTTGGGAGAAAACAGTGCTGTTGGACGTATCCTTTCAACTGGCCGCCGCGGCGGGTTGTTGACCGCTGTTCGCTCCAAGGCGACCTGGTTGCTTCCTGATACATCTGCGTGTCTGCGACACTGAGAGAAAAGTAAGACCACTTATGCGCAGGTGTTGCACTGCTCACAACCACGTTACTGCTGTTTTATATATATCACTGGGAGTACTAGCTCCGGCTGGACTATAGCCCCCGAACTGTTTTACTGACCCTTGTGCATTGTATACCTGATAGCGGCCTGCCTCCGGGTTGTTGGCGTGACGCAGTGTACATCATTTGTCTCTTTATTACAAAATAAATGTCTTACACCAAAAAAAAAAAAAGAATAGTGATTTGTGCCGAATTGCCATTTGGTAAACACTCTTCTTAATGAACCAAACTTTAAATTCGAACTTCACAAATCCTGCTGTTGCAAATCAACCTGCCTCTCGAATATTAATGCAGTAGGTTACTGTTAGTGACCCACTAGGAATGAAAGCCATCAGAGGGATGGTGGCCACCTGGGGCAAGCAAACCATCATGTCTGTGATTGCTTTTAAATAAAACAATATTATATTCTTTGAATCACAGCTCTTTTTCCTTAAAGAAAGATGGCATGTGTTTCAAAAGAAAAAAAATAAAGTTTAGAAACAAATTTGATAACAGTAGGTAGTGGTCCATGGGGCCACTGCCTGCTCTTAAAAAATATATATTTGAAATTCTCCAAGGGGAAGAGGTCCCATGGGGACCTATTCGTATTTCCGGATGGTTACCAATACCTTTCTGTAGTTGTAAAAAAAAAGTTATATTTTCGACCTTAAATCAGTCGCAAAACAGTATGAATTGGCACTTAGAAGAGATCACCTGAACACATACTTTCCAAATACAGATTCTCAAACCCAAATTGCAATTCAAGAACAAGTTAACGAATCCCAGTGTGCCTTTGGTATCTTGAAAAAAGCATGTTTGTGGCCACAAATGGCCAGATTTACAAATTGGGCCGTTTACAACCTCACAAAAGCTTTTTTCATGTGGCCTTTTATTATACACATCATTTTAGTAAAAACAAACGGTCTTGGCTAATACCGACATTAAAAAGCAAATTGATTTGGCATAGGCAGCTATCATTCAACCAATCAATCAATCAGAGTACTTGTAGAGCGTGCTACTTACCCGTGAGGGTCTCAAGGTGCTGAGGAGAGGGGGGTGCAGCTACTGCTCGAAGAGCCAGGTCTTGAGGAGTCTTCTGAAGGCGAGCAGGTCCTGGGTCTGCCATATGTGGGTAGGGAGGGTGTTCCAGGTCTTGGCGATGAGGTAGGAGAAGGATCTGCCGCTGGAGGTCGTTTGTTGGATGCGGGGGACAGCGTCGAGGGCGAGGCTGGCGGAGTGGAGCTGGCGAGTGGGGGTGGAGAAGCTGAGTTTGCTGTTCAGGTAGGCTGGTCCGGCGTTGTGGAGTGCTTCGTGTGCGTGGGTGAGGAGCTTGAAGGTGATCCTCTTGTCGACGGGGAGCCAGTATAGGTCTCTCAGGTGGGGGGTGATGTGGCTGAGGCGGGGGACGTTGACGATCAGTCAGGCAGAGGTGTTTTGGATGTGTTGTAGTCATCGTAGGGCTGGGATAGAGTGCGTTTCCGTAGTCCAGTCTGCTGCTGACGAGGGCCTGTGTCACCCTTCTTCTTGCTTCTGTCGGGATCCACTTGTAGATCCTGTGGAGCATGTGGAGGGTGTTGTAGCAGGAGGAGGAGATGGCGTTGACCTGCTTAGACGTGGTGAGGGAGGAGTCAAGGATGAATCCTAGGTTGCGTTTATGGTCGGTGGGTGTTGGTGCTGTTCCCAGTTGGTCGACCACCAGGAGTCATCCCAGGCTGAGGGGGTGGGTCAGAAGATGAATACGTCTGTCTTTTCCGAGTTTAGCTTCTGTCGGTGATGGCCTTCATTCCCTCGTAGAGGTTGGTTTTGGCAGTGTGTGGGTCTTTGGTGTGGGAGAGGATGCGCTGGGTGTCGTCGGCGAAGGAGATGATGTTGAGGTCGTGATGGCTGGCCACTTGTGCAAGGGGGGCCATGTAGATGTTGGACAGCGTTGGGCTGATGGATGAGCCCTGGGGGATGCCGCAGGAGATGATGGTGGCTTCAGATCGGAAGGGTGGGAGGTGGACGCTCTGCGTTCTGCCTGAGAGGAAGGACATGGTCCAGTCAAGGGCCTTCTTTTGTATTCCGGCTTCTAGGAGGCGTGTCTTTAGAGTGCGATGGTAGACCATGTCGAAGGCGGCCGACAGGTCCAGGAGGATGAGAGCTGATGGTTCACTGTTGTCTATTTGGCGCCTGATGTAGTCTGTGGCTGCGATGAGGGCTCTCTCGGTGCTATGGTTTTGTCTGAATTCGGACGGGACGGGTCCAAGATGTTGTTGTCTTCCAGGTGGCGGGTCAATTGTCTGTTGACGATTTTCTCGATGACCCTTGCCGGGAACGGGAGCAGGGAGATGGGCAGAAAGTTCTTGAGGTCTTTGAAACCCGCCTTGGGTTTCTTGAGGAGGGCGTTAATTTCGGTGTGCTTCCAGCTTTGCGGGAATGTGGCTGTTTCAAGGGAGATGTTGATAACCTTCCGTAGTTGGGGTGCGATGGCTGGATCTGCTTTGTTGAATACGTGGTATGGGCATGGGTCTGACGTAGATCCTGAGTGGATGGAGTTCATGACCTTCCGTGTCTCTTCGTCGTTGGACCAGGAGGTCAGGTGGATGGCGCTGGTGGTATTCACAGGGGAGGTGGAGTCTGGCATATTCGGGCAGTTGTGGTGTTAAAGCTGTCTTGGATGTCAGTGATGTTGTGGAGGAAGAAAATGGCTAGTGAGTCGCACAGTTCTAGTGAGGGAAGGATGTCGTTGGCACTGGGATTGGAGAGTTCTTTTACGATGCTGAAGAGCTCTTTGCTGTCATGTGCGTTGTTATCCAAGCGGTCTTTAAAGGAGGATCTTTTGGCTAATACAATGAGGTGGTGATGTCTGCGAGTGGCGTCCTTGTGGGCTGCGTAGCTGTCCGGTGCGTTTGTGGAGCCATATTTTCTCTAGTTTCCGGGTTGCGCATTTGGAGGTCTGGAGTTAGTCAGTGAACCAGGTGGCTCTCTTGCTGGCGTGGTTGTTGGAGGGTTTCTTGAGCGGGGCGAGGGTGTTGGTGCAGTCGTCGATCCACTGTCTGAGGTTACGGGCTGCAGCGTCTTGGTTGATGTGGTCGGTGGGTGGGTTCTGGGCGAGGGTGGTGATCGGCCAGTCTTCGGTGACTTTTCTCCCGCAGCGGCGAGGCAGCTGGGAGAAAGGAGCAGCTGGGAAGCGGGAAGTAGAGGTTAGCAAATGGGCTCGGGGGGGCGGGGCCGCACGGGCTGCAGCGGCGGGAACAGCGAGAAGTGGGCGGGGGGTGAGGAAAAACAGCGAGGAAAAAAAGGGCGACCAGGAATGGGAAGCGGAATTAAGGGTGCGGGGGAAAAGCGAAGGATGAGCTGCAGCGGGGGGGGAGCAACCTACCTGGTAAGGTCGAGGGTCACTCTCCTCACCGCATGCTGCCACCAGTTAAAGCGGATCTAGGAGGGAGGAGCAGCTGGGAGGCGGGAGGCAGGGGTTAGCGAATGGGCATGGGGGGGCGGGCCACAGGGGCAGCAGTGGCGGGAACAGCAAGCAGCGGGCGGAGAGAGCAAGGAAAAACAGTGGGGGGAAAAACGGCTCCCAGGAATGGACAGCGAAATCAAGGATGCAGGGCACATGCACAAGGGGAGCTGCGGCGGGTGGGAGTGACCTACCTGGTAAGGTCAAGGGTCGCTCCTGCTAGCCTTTTGCCCTTGAATAAGAAGGCATGAAAGAAAAAAGCAAAAGAAAAAGAGAAAAAATGCACGGAAGAAGAATGAAAGTAATAAGGGAAAAGAGAGAATTACAGGACAAAAGGCAAGAACGAAAGAAGGCAAGAAAGAGAGAACAGAGGACGGAAGGAAGGAAGGAAGTTTGGTTTCAAAGGGAATTCGCTATGCTGTGAAATGGCAGTAGTTAGACAAACTACAGGCAATCCAAAAGCAATTTCCAAGACTATTGGCAGGAGGAAGGGACTGATAAGGCTGGAAGAGAGCTGGCTGAAAGCTCTTTCAAGTAATTATATTTTACATATAATTTTGGTAAAATCAAAAGGTCTAGGCCAGAATTTAACAGTGAAAAGTTAAACTGTTCCTCCCAAAAGCGACTGCAGAACTACTGTTCAATCCACAACAGTTTTACATCTGGACGTGTAAAAAAGCAAAAGAAAAACCATCAGGATTGCCACAACCCTGCTCCAATAAGGAAAGTGTTGAATGTTCACCTCTTTAAGGAACACTGCACTGTTTCAAATAGCAGTCCACAAACCAGTTGGGTCTCAAATCACATACAGCCTGCAGTTTTTGGCTAGGTTTTTGCAATGCAAATACCACAGACATACATACTTAACTATTTAATTAGCTTGCTTCATAGATGCAACGCTCCACACTTTTCTCTCACTTGCAAATACCACATGCATTCTTACTTAAATATTTAGTTATGTTGCTTCATAGATGCAGTACACCACACTTTGTGGCCCATTACCATGTCGGGCGGATCGCCACCGCCATGGTGGCGGTGGTCATCCGCCCGAGATTCATGCCAGGCCGCCACCTATTTCCCCCCCGATATATTACCATGGCGGGGGGACTGCGGCGGACGTAAACACCGTCCACCGCTTTTCCGCCCTGGTCGCCTTGCGGCCGGGGCAGAACATTTTAATATGTTGGCGATGTCTATTAGACACCGCCAGCCATATTATGATAGGCTTGCAGACATGTGCTGCCACGGAAAGGCATGCAGAGACTCCCTGCGGGAGCCCGTTGTGGGCCCCCCTGGGACTCTGGGGGGTGCACATGGGGGGTACATATGGTACCCCCCGCATTTCAAAGTGCAACATGGCAGGCACCGCACGGTGCCTGTCATGTTGTGCTTTGAAATGCACAACGTGCATTTTTACCATTGGGGCGGGCAGTGATTTTAGCACCGCCGCCGCAATGGAAAAAATACAGGATGCGCCCGCCAGTGTGGCGGGCGCATCCTAATGGCCAAGGCGGGACTGCCGCTACTATGGCGGGCGGTCCCGTTTTGCACGGGGATGGCGGGCAGGGAAAGTCCACCCGCCATCCTAATGGACCTCCATTTTATCACTTGCAAATACCACATACGTACATACTTTAATATTTAGTTAGCTTGCTTCATAGATGCAGCGCACCACACTTTTTTTATCACTAACATCTCTTAAATAAGTCATTGCTTTGTAGAAGTTGTGGCACTCATTTGCTTCAATTCATTATTGTGTGTGATAACATATAATTCTGATTTAGAGAGGTGCACAAAGTTTTGAATAAATGGAATGGCCTGCAAACATGTATGTCATATATTGCTATTTAAGTCATGAACAAGCATCATTGCACTGATTCATATTTATTATTTAGCAGCATGACTAAGAGTGGAACGGGTGTGCAGAGAGCATTGCATTGTTACCATGCAGTCAACATTCCAGTTATTCTTTAATAATTGAACAAGCATGGAGACTGAGATATTCCAGTAGATATTCCAGTAGAAGTGAAGTCTACAAAAAGAGACCAAGTGCTGATTAGGCATTTAATCCTTACTTTCTACTAGAGGAAAAAAAAACATTGCTAGCAAAGGGGTTAAAGAATAAATGAAGCTGAAACCTCTGTTCTTATATCAACGCCTCTTTCTTACTGTTCATCAAACATATTTTTCTGTGCACCATTTTGTGTGCTGTCTGACAGTACCTCTTTTTGTGTGGTGCTGACACGTGTTTCAGTATGTTTTTCTGTCTGTTTGTCCAACTCTATGTTGGTTGGAAATGGGCACTTTGCCAACACAGCACACTATATCTTTGGTTAAGCTTAGAGGGTGACTACAGGCAAGCTGGCCTATGACTATAGTTTTCTAACATTGGCTGGAGATTCTTTGGCCTGGGCTCATAAGGATGCCTAAACATATGTGTGTCTGATTGTATAGTAACAAAAATCTGTTATCTATGCCAGTGTGCACAATGTTAGAGAAATTTCTATGGAAAAGACAAAACGTACGGCATTGTCAATTTATGTTTTCTCCTTACAGGGCAACATAGCAATGCTTACCTAGCCAAATAAAGTTGTAAAAACGATGGATGTGTTTTATTTGTTATCATTAAATGTTTGTTAAGGATCTATCCGTGATTCACGTTTTAAATTGCCTATAAGTTGGGTAACCGCTGGGAATTTGTTTTTTCATAACGATATTCAAATGTTATTATTATAGACAATAGAGGGAGGTAATACATGTGTTGTTAAATGGGAAAGAATCTAATCAATACAGTTTATTAAATATACATAAATATCCATAAATCATTTGTAAACATGACATTTGTGTTTTTAAGAACTTATTTTGTGTGTATTGTAAATTGAGCCAGGTGTAAACTATTGGCAAATGTTTCCGTTATATAAATGTTAAATTAATGTCAGAGAGTGTTCACATGGGCTGTGTGGAAGGGGTGTAGGACTAGACATTAAGGGGCCAATTCCGATGTTAGACATACCGGAGTCCATCCGACATCGGTTGGGAACTGGAACCAAACAACCTCCTGCCGTTGAGTCCAGCCCAGCACGTTGGATGTGACTGAACCCTGTTTGGTTGCAATCCTATACTTTACAATGGGAGCATGCATTCCGAACGGAGTGCATGCTCGCATTGGAAAGAGCAGAGGTGCAGTTCATCCCTGCACCCTGTGGCAGGCACCTTAAGGTGCCTACCACCAGGTGCGGGGATCAACAGGGGAGGAACATAGGTGCCCCCTAGACTGCCATTCTGGGGCCTTGCAGCCCAAAGACTTTCTGTGTCAGAAAGGCCAGCACAGAAAGGCTGTGGGAATCAGCCATTGCAAGCCCTCGGCCGGAAAAAGTCGGCGGAGGGATTACAGAAGGGTTTCTGAATAGCGGACGGGCTCTCTGAGGCCATTCGGGAATCTGATTTGGATTCCCTTCCGACCCACCCCATCAAAATCGGAGCCGTTTCAGAAGGCTTCGTAATAAGGCCCCAAATGGTGTGTGCACAATTTCTATACATTGGAATAAAAAAACAGCTAAATAAAGAATTAAAACACTTAGGGGCAGATTTACCATTTAATCAGGCAGTGCAGTGCATCATTCGCAAATGCTGTGCTACATGAAAAAGAGAGAGGAGGAGAAAGCTGTATGTATAGAATTATGCACTCTTGTCCCCTCCAACTCCGACACTGAAATCAGTTGCTGGGTACCACAGAGACACCATTGCAGCATTCTGCAAGGGTGTCTCCATGAGTCTACAACAGGTTTTGGAGTGGAAGGGTAGATTCCCTTTCAGTACCAAATACTGGGCCAGATGTATCAAAGGGTTTTGCCCATTCTGTGTCTATGGGGAAATGTGTTGATACATATGGCCCACTATGTTTAAACTGACTTTAACCCTTTTTCCTCTTTGCATGAGTGCTGTAAAGTGCAGCACATGCACAATGTTGGAAAAGGAAGGCGAAATGAAAGGACTTTCTTGCGCATGCAACAGATGGTTGCATGGGACCACCAATATCCACCCATAGTACGTTCCCTTGGCGCTAGGTAATTAAAAGCAGCCCATGACACACTGGATGCGCTACAGTTTCAAACCGGACACTATTCAACAGTGAAATACAAATTCTTACCAGGAACTACAATAAGAATCACCACATGCACCCTCTCACCCTTTCACAGCAAACAAAAGAACTTGTTCAATGATTTCAAATAGGAAGTCATTTGAGAACAGTCTTTGAAAGAATCAAAATTGCACAAAACATGTACTGTATGCCAGAAAGCCATGAGGGTTAACAGAGACAGATACATTCATCAAGAAGAATGAACTTTCACCCATTAGGTATTTGCGAGTTAATTGGAAAGCAGGCAGCAAATGAGAAAACCACAGGAAAAAAGTGGTATACCCTCAGCTTTTACGAAGCACTACCCAAAGCAATACATCTGCTGTTACTCAAAGTGTCTGGATGCATTCACTCATTCATCAGTAAATGCACTCAGTCACTCATGATCCATCGACTCAGTCAATTATCCTTTATCCTATTTATTCATTAGCCCATTGGCACATTCCTGCATTCGACAATAATGACAAGGCACTTTCACGTGTAATTCAGATCTGTTGAGCTATTACAGAGTACAGGTACAGTTGAAAGTGCACAAAGCACACAAGTAGCAGAGTACATGCACATCATAGTATATATAACCCACATATTACATCCTCGGGACATGTAGAGCACAGTTAGCATAGACCATGAAAAAAATGTAGAGTAACCTACACACGAGATAGGTGCGGACCACAGACAAAGGGGCAGATTGATCTTTCTTTCACACAGCCAATCTCATTGCTTCTGCTGCACTGCTTGAAAGAAAAATGTTTGGAATAATACTTTATTTACAATTATATGGCACATTCTTGTCCTTTCCTAGCGCTGCTGCAGTTTTTGGCAACTTAGCTCCAAGGCAGGCCACTTTGCGCCATGTTGCAATGCTGCCTGTGTCGTAGGCAGGGACACAATCCTCAGAGGCATTTTCCTCTTTCAGTGTGTGCTGCAGAATGCAGTACACTTAGAAAGAGAAAACAACACAGAGACATTGAGATATTTCTCCTCGTTGTGCCTCAGGTGGGGAGTCTTCAATTCAAATGCATTCTCAGGTCTACCAATGTTGGGAAGTCTGGGGATGTGTCCGAATGCGTGGGAACGCTTATTGCTCCACCCATGGAACACCTCCCTGCACAAATTGCTGCCTTGCTTTACTCCAGATTTATAAAGCCACACAGAACCCTGCGAGGTGACCATGCATGACTTGATAAATCTCACTTAGGATATGCGTGGCGGCAGAGCTAGGCATACCCTTGAGAAATATGCCCCTAAGTGTGCAACACAGAGTGTACGATATGTATCGTACATTTGGAGCAGAGGGCATATGCAGAACTCACACAGCTCAAAAATACACTTAGAGACTAAATTCTCCATGTAGCCAAGATAATGACACATGTAGAGCACATAGTATAAAAAACAAAACAAATACATGCCGAGTACAAAGTCAGTGCACATAGAGCTATGAGTGCTTCAAAACACTGAAAACACATAAAGCTGTTCACAAAGGAAATTTTACAACTGTAAGTTTACTCTTTTTTGGTATTTGAAAAACTGAAATGTTATAGTAACTTCACAACTGTGAAGACTCTGCAGTCGAGGTGTATAACTCTGCATATAAAAAGTAAGGCCTGTACTATCGTTTTATGAGCAGAGTTTTCCGCATCAACTGCAGAGTCTCCGCAAATGGAAAGTTACTATTAAATTGCAGTTTTGTGAATACTGAAAAAGAATAAAATTCCACAAACTTGTAAGTTTATCTTTCTGTATCAGGTCTATGAATTTATATAGCAAGCAAACACAAAGGGTATTGGATACAAACAGAGCTGAATAAATACAAATATCAGAGTAATGCTCCTCAGAGTGCAGTGAAAACAGGGGAAACAACGTAAAGATCAGAGATTTACTTACTGAATGTAAAAAAAGACTGTGAGGCATATGTACAAGCCCCTATCGCCACCACAACGTCACTTTTTATGACGTTGTGGTGGTGATAGGGGCATTGCCTTATTTACAAGGTAGCGTTATCCAACTTAACTTGGCTTGACGCTGCCTTGTAAATAAGGCCCCATTTCATGCTACGCTTAGCGTGAAAGGACTTGGCAGTGGATGTTGCAGCAGGCGTCCCACCACAACACCCTTTGATTTTGATGATGCCACCTATTTAGAAGGGCAGCGTAAATATGAGGCAGTGGCAAAATTAAGAACGGGAAAAACTTGGTCTAAAGTCAACGAAACGAGGGGAAATTCCTTATTTCTTCTCGTTGTGCAGCATACATGGAAAAAACAAAATGTGCAATTTTGTGGCTTTCATGAAATAGAAGTGACAAAATGGTATTTAAAGACTGTTTATGTACAGGAAGGAGGACCTTCCTGTACATAAACGCTCTTTCCCCTGCGCGCGGACACCCTTGCACTATGGGGCAAAGGTGCCTGCGTTGGCGCCTACACTGCTAAGTGTACAGCGCAGGGGAAAAGGCAAGGCTGCACTATATTGTTGTAAACATGGTACAGCCTTGCGCTTCTGAAGTGGTGGAGTGAGGCGTTAAGCCCTGACTGCTAACGCCTCACTCCCCACTTGCTTTAACATCTGCTTCTATGTGTTATCAGAGAACATGTGACGTTGTACTGATTTTTCATACGCCAAGAGTACGTCTGAAGCACATAGTTAATTTAATGTGTAGAAGGAACTAGGGAATACGTTAATAAAGCACAGCTGTGAGAAGTAAAGTGTGGGTTGGGGAAGAATCACAGGTCTTCCGAACTAGGGGCCCGATTCACAGAACTATCTTAAGATAAAATCCTAAACTTACTACTTTTGGTATTCACAGAAGTTAGAATTTTGTCTTAACACAGACTTAAGACAGACTTAAGTTAGGATTCTGTCTTAACTTTGTCCTAAGTCTGTCTTAAGTCTGTCTTAAGACAAAATCCTAACTTCTGTGAATACCAAAAGTAGTAAGTTTAGGATTTTGTCTTAAGTTAGTTCTTTGAATCAGCCCCTAGCAGTCTCACTCCAAAAATACAAGCACTGCAGACCGATTTTCGTGTTGCTTGGCATCATCAGGGAGGTACAGATTGGCACAGTGAGCACTTTGGACCGATATCTGGCCACCGAAGGCGTTTAAACAAAGACACAAAAGGTGACGAGAGTAATACGTGCAAAAACTAAGCCTTAACCACTGGTAAACACTTGGTGACAGTTTGGGACAGACTTCACACGATGAGCAGGTTCACATCTGAGTAGTATACATGCAAGTGTTCGCTTTTGTAGCTAGGCATTTCTTACACCAGTGTGTGGCTTAATTTTACTGCATGTACGGTTTTATCTGCAGTCGTTACTTTGCCAAAATAAGCATTAATAACTATATTTTACACTGTAAATCTCTAAAAAATTAATATATTAAAAAAGTATCTACCTTCTTTGTTGATATTTAGGGATGACATGTTAAAATCTCAGTTACATCTTCGTTAAGAAAATGAGAAAACTTTTTATTTCCTTCAAGAATCATTATTTCCAAGCAAGATGATATATGGAGTGAGATGTGATGCTAAAGCTAGAAATCAGGCGATGTTCTCAGTGCGGTTCCTCTATTAGCCAGGAATTATAATGCAGGAGGCTGTGCGTGTGAAGCAATGAAGGTCCATAATTCCATGCATTGATTTCATGGCTCTTATAGCTTTCTCAGTAAGGGATGAAACACACCTCTGCCCCTGCTCACTGCCCTTGCATATTCCACTGGGTGTAATTAGAATCGGCTGATGCAATTACTTCAATTCAACTTTTGAAAACTATACTTCCAATATAAAAAATGAAGTGACCGTTTTTATTCGGAAAATCAAAAAAATGAATGAACTTCATTGGTGAAGTTAGCATTTGCCTAACATTGCTTCCATCATTATATAATTTAACCACTTTTCTGCCGAGACATCACAAGTGCTAAGCATGTTGTTTATGTCTGCGGCAGCTTGCTTTTAAGCCTTTGCCAAATGTTTGCCATTTAGGTATGAAGCCAAATGCATGCCCTCTTTACTGCACGTCGGAAGTTGGAACGGTATCCTGTTTTTCTGGTTTAACCTGGAGAGGGGGGCAGATTTACAAGCCTCTTTCAACACATGTGTGCCGCCGTTGCGACACTTTTGTGATGCAGCGGCTGTGTAAGCAATGCGCCACATTACGACACATTTACAACGTGCCACGTCTGGAAAGGTGCATCACATTGTAAAGCCCTGCGTCAGGTGCAATGTATGCAGGGCGGGCGTTCTGACGCAAGAAAGCCTTGTTAAAAGTTATCTTCAAGATTTCACTGCACCCCTTCTACGATGCCACTGCGTCAAAACCTTACATCTGCTTGATGCGGGCGTAAGGATTGACGCAGCACAATGGGTATAGGCCTTCCTAAGCATTGCTGGAGTTGCGTCATGAATGTGACACAACTACAGCAACGCATGACCTTTGCGCCAACAGATTAGTGACACATCTGTCAATCCTCGCACCATGGTGGGCCATATTGTAAATGCGTCGCATCCATGGTAGCACAAGGGTTTTTTTACGTAACACAAGTAAACTGACACATCTCTGCTGTGGTGCAGAAATGTGTCAGTTTCTTGTATATCTGCCCCAGGATTTATTTTTACACTGAGAAGACATGCAGAAAATGACAGCATATTATTTTCAAAAGATGTCAAAACAAAATGTTTGTCATAGTAAGATCTTCATTTTCCCAGCTCTCAGGAACATGCAGAGTTGTAAAAAAATCTTTTTTGTTATTAGTTATAGTTTTATTTATAACTCTAAGTTGTAGCCATTTAAAGTTTCTACCTACTTACAGTTTGGGTTGCAAACAGGTGTGAAAACTAATGGTGAACATGGAAAGCTTTGAAATCCTCAAAAGTACAGAACATTTGAAATTAAGCTGGGAGTCATTTGTGTATCTCACGTATGTTTTCCTAAATAAACCATTCAATGAAAAAAATATAAAGAATTAACCAGTTCGCTGAGCGCGTCGGCCAACGATCATTGCGAGCACTACCTCGGTAGTGATGCGCATGTCCGTTCGGCCGACACGGCCCGCCCACTCGTTCAAACCCCCGTACCGCGGTAGCATTTGCACCATGTTTAAGTGGTTAAATGTAGGAAAAATTAAAATAGGTGCCAACGTTTTAATCTGTAATTTGTTGCTATGATGTGTAATGTGCAAAAGAAATATACCATTGAATTTGTTAGGCCTTTCTGTTCATGGGGAAAATATGTTTTTTGTAGCTGTCTGATAACTTGTGATATCATTATTAAAATACCACCCAACTTGTCTCACTAGGCCTATCACAGTGACAGGGTAGGCCCCAAAATGCAAACTGAAGTAATCAAGACTGTGCCATAAAATATTCACTGAATCTGGTAACGTGGCCAGTTGCAGTATTTTGGTGTGAATTTAACTCCCCCAAACAATACCTACCAACACACATATTTAAAAAACCAGGACACTGAAGGAAAACAAGGGTATTGTGACTTAGAAAGATGCCCCTGAATTTTCCTACCCAGAATGCCCAGAAAAAGTCAAACTTTGTCAACAATCTTGCTTCTTCTTCCTATTTCTTTGACTGAAAGTTCTAGAAACTGCAAGATATACAAAATTAATATCACCTAATGTTTTCCAACTTCTGATAAAAACTCAACCTCCGCTTTGTCACTAGGCCTATTGCTCGTGACAGGAATTGACCCAAAATGCAATGCTGAAACATTAAGGACTTGCCTCGAAAAGTTGTGACATTTGGGCCTGGAGTTGGCTGCCATCCAGTAAAACATACTAAACACAGATATTTCTAAAAACTTGAGACTAATATAAGTCCAGGGAGTTGTTATGTTAGTGGATCCCACTTGGTTTTTTAACCCAGAATGTCCTGCAAACATCAAACTTTGTTGAAAATTTAAATATTTCTTCAAATTATCTGTGTTCCAGAATTCTGCAGATTATGCAGTGATCCAGATCCACACAATGACTTCTGCACAACATGTGTGCACTTCTATTTACAAAATAGTACATTACTTTCACGGATGAGCCTGTAGCCCACCACAGAATTGGGGCAAAATGTGGACTGTGTCAATGTATTGTCAATAAGGTCTTCAAAAGGTTACAGTTTTAGTCAGATTCCAGTGATGTGCATTATGCCCACACCCACATGGAAGGCAGTGAAAATTGTTGGGAAACAGAGTGATAAAACCTTTTGAATCGATTGGAAATGCCCGGGTTTTCTAGCACATAAATAAGGGAAAACCTGGTGGGATCTATACAAGCCACATTACTCTGGATTCCTTTCCTCTTTAGATTTCCGAAATGTGCAGGATTGATAGAGTTCCCAGGTTAACAGCTGATCCAGGCCTTGTAGAGTGCAGCAATTCACCATGGACCGTGAAACAAAATTGGCATTTACGCTTTTTCTCCTGGCCATGCCTAAAAGTATTCATGCATAACTGTTGGGTTCTCTTGCACAGCACACATCCTGGCAGTAGGTAGAGTGCCTTTACATATTGTGGCCTCTTTATGGTGGAAATACCACACACGTGGGTTTGGCTTATGGTAACCATCCTTGCAATATTGCTGGGAGACTTGCATTTTAGTAGCCATGATTAGCCTGGCACAGCAGTAGTTTTCACTGAGATAATTGTGGTCTAGGCAATAGGTAACAATCCTTGAATACTGTAGGCAGTTTCAGATCCTACTGTGGCATATTCAGATGAATTGCTTCCCAAGTGCTATTATGGCTATCCCACATATAACTTTATCATTAGAAAGAGTTGGCCATATCTGGTATACTTTGGCATCTTTAACATTATGGGGGTCTATTCACATAGGTAAATGTGCACATGATCAAACCAGCGTCTGTATATATACTCTTACACCTTGTAGTACATTTCTACTATTGCAAAGTGGAGACTTATAGGTCTCTACTCCATGTAAAAGGACAGTGCCAAATTATGTAGCAATGTTCACATATTGTTAGAGCTCCATCAGAGGGATGGCAATCTCCTTATGGTATAATACAGTGAAATTTAGATAAATGTATTGAAGTAAATTTTGTGCTAAATAATATTGTATTAAATATGACTACCCACTGGCATGGAAGGAACAAAAGGGGATGGGTCCAAAAACACCTTTTCTTTATGTTAATTCCCATCGGAACTTTAGACACGGCTACAGGCTGAACTGCTTAAGAAACTACACCAAATTTGCAGAAAGGCAGATGTTGGTTCAGGAAGGTGCCTTTTTTGTGATTTGGTGGAAATCTGTTCAGTAGTTTTAGAGTTATTTAAAGGAATTTCCAATTGTATATATAGGAATCGAGAGGATCCATGACCCCTCCCAATCTCGTGCTGAGATTTGATTGGCTGCCAACACTAAAAACACGAAAGTGTTGTTAACCATCTAAGAACTCGGCTTGAGCCAAGTCCCCAAAAACATTGCAAAAGGAGAGAAAAGGGGTCAGGGTAGAAATACACTGACACCCTAGGCCTCTCGGTACCCTGCAGGGCAAAATAAGCATGTTTTTAAATATTTTTAGCACGATCCACGGATCTCACTAAGAATTTAAAAGACAATGAAGCGCATCCTCCCTTGGGCCATCTACTTCTAAAATAATGGGAGGGGGTGGGCCGCCCTCCAGCCGGATTCTACTTGTGCTCGAAGAACACTGAATCCCCTTGACAGGCCCTACAAAGCAGAAAGGATGCAGGATGTGCACCCTCTCACCTTGAGCCAATAATGGCCCTGGGGACCAGCAGCCCCAAGGGTCTGCACCTGCTACGTCACCCTTGGACATAGCTGTTTGCTTTTGTTTTGTGTGAGCTTTGACAAACGCCCTCTCACTTGATGGAAGTGAAGATTTCATCTCTTTCCCTGCCTGCAGATATGCTGGCAAGGAAAGGGATGATAGATTGATCTTGCACGCATGAAACTGCATTTTCAGCAGCTCCTTGAGTGTGAAAGTAATGCTGGCTCCCTGCCTTGAGCCTCCATCTGCAGTCCCCGGGAATCCTGTGCTACGAGGCAAAATAAACATGAGAAATGAGCAGAATGAGGCAGAATAAAGGTCAGCAATGACCAGAGAGAAGCAAAATAGAGGTCAGAAACAAACAGAAAGAGGCAAAATAGAAGTCAGAACCGAGCAGCAAGAGACAGAATAAAGGTCAGAAACAAGCAGAAAGAGGCAGAATGAAGGTCAACAATAAGCAGGAAGAGGTAATGTAAATGTGAGAAATCGGCAAAATAAAGGTGAGAAATGAGCAGAAAGAGGCAAAATAAAGGTGAGAAATGAGTGAAAAGATGCAAAATAAATACCAGCAATGAGAAGAAAGGGGGAAAGAAGAGATCAAAATGAGCAGAAAGAAGCAAAATAGTGGTTGGCAATGAGCAGAAAAAAGGTAAAATTGATGCATAGTAATGAGCAGAAAGAGGCACAATGGAGATCAGAAATCGTCAGAAAGAAGCAACATAGAGGTCATAAACGAGCAGAAAGAGGCAAAGTAAAGGTTAGCAACTGACAGAAAGTGGTAAGATGGATGTCAGAAATGAGCAGAAAGAGGCAAAATAAAAGGTCAGAAATTAGCAAAAGAGGCCAAATAAAGTTTGGCAACAAGCGGAAAGAGGCAAAATAAAGGGCTGAAGTGAGCAGAAAATGAGTAGAACCCACTCAATCAACCACTCATAGAACTCCTCAGACACTCTCACACTCACTCACAGACCCAGCCAGACACTCATGCTCCTACTTATAGAATCAGTCACATTCCCTCTCACCCACTCAGGGATATACTCAGAGACTCATCCCCCGACTCACGACCTACTCAGAGATTCACACACCCACTCACGGACTCACTTAAAGACTCACACACCCACTCACAGACTTGCTCAGATGCTCTCATAAATACACTCAGTGCAACACTGATGCAATCACTCACAGACTCACTCTCAAAAGTAGGTTGCAATTATATATATATGTAGGGGGCCACTAGCCTGGAAGATGCGGGGCATGTAGTGGCACACGACATAAGGATAAGCGCAGCCCAAACCCTTGGGGCAAATATTCAAGGAAGCAAGATGGACTACATCTCCCAGCAGTCACACGCATAGTCTAATTCATAGCAGCTGCATATCAGCGTGCGATGGACTTAAGAAGGTGGGTGTGGCCCTGTGCGTCCTTCGACTGCAACGCCTCTGAAGAAGTGAATAACGAAACGCGTCAGGCGGCAGACGTATGCTTTTAAGAACTGAGGAACTAAGCTGTGCAACCTGAATAAAATCGCTTGTTTGGGGAAAAGCGTGTCGTGTTGTGAGTGCTGCTCGACTTGGTCACCCCTTGGAGCTTTGATATATGTATATATATATATTCCTCCAATCCTGCTTTCAGTTAACACAGGTCTGACACATGCTCGGGTTGCCAAACTGATTTTTATTGCCACCGGTGCACTTTTGCCAACGTTGCGATGTCCACTATTACAGCGTCTGGCAGACGCGTTTCGGCGTGTGCCTCATCAGTGCCAGGTAAGTGCTGAATGTGTCATGGTGATTCATTTTGCGGGGCTGCTGTTTGAATACACCAAGTGTTCTCATTGGCTGGGACTCATAGATGTAGAAAGCAGACAGGGAAAGTTCCTCCAATGATCAATGTCACTGTAATCCCAACCACGAGACCTCGGGCACAGTACACCAAGTCCTGCAATGTGGAACAAACAAACCAAGCAGTCAGATTGTGGTACAGTGACCCATCTTCACACATGATAATGCATTTGTTGCTTCGCCTGCTCCTTTAAAATTGCAGGAACGAACGGGTGGAATATTATCACAGCCGGGCATTCCTTTAAGCAGACAGCATGCCTGCTCCCTCTCCCCAGTACCTCCAAGACACTTCAGGCTGGGGGGGCGCCGCAATGTGCCTTCTAAGCACTCAAAGTCAAAGGTTTGTCGGTTATGTTGCGGTGCTCCTGAACGAGGGGCGTGTCAGATATTGCGGAGCCGACCTCCGCCTCACATACTCCTCCAATCCTGCTTTAAGTTAAAACAGGTCTGACACATGCTCCGGTTGCCAAACTGAATTTTATTGCCACCGGTGCACTTTTGCCAACGTCGCGATGTCCACTATTACAGCGTCTGGCAGACGCGTTTCGGCGTGTGCCTCATCAGTGCCAGGTAAGTGCTGAATGTGTCATGGTGATTCATTTCGCGGGGCTGCTGTTTGAATACACCGAGTGTTCTCATTGGCTGGGACTCATAGATGTAGAAAGAATATATATATATATATTCACTGAAAAAACCATAGGTTTCACACCAGTTATAGTTAGCTGGAAATTTTACTGACATAAAACCATTGAAATTCCAAGTTATAGTTAGTTGGACTCACTATAACTTGCGCGCCTGCAATGCACTGCTGATGACGTCACATATTACATATTACATAACTCATGACATGGTCAGTGACATCACTCATGACATCACTGATGACACCATCCAGTGAATGTGTGTCTTTCTGAATAATAAATATGTTTTATATATGTATATGAAAAAGGTCAATGGAAGAATAAATGTTTAAGTAAGTGTCTAAATGGATGTTTTTTTTCTAAAAAAATGATTTGTTAACTGCCTTATTAAGTGTATCTTAGTGAATACATATATTAGCGAGTAACTTTTAAATATTGAAATATATGTATCAGTGTTTCACTTTGTGTATAAGTGGCTGCATGGGTTGGTGACTGACTCACTGTTTGTATGTGTTTTGAAGACAGCATATGTGCAGGACTGTATGGGTGGAGGAGTGTGTATATGTGTGTGTTAGTGAGTGAATGACTGTCTCACTAGTGTTGTTATCAGTAACTACATATATTTTAATCTAGTATATGTGACTATTTATGTATATAAGTGAGTATATGTCAGAGCGAGAGATTGTAAGAGTTCCTGTTTAAATAAGTATGTGTTTCTATAAGTGATTGTTTAAGAGAGTAAGTATGTGTAAATTTCCATAGAAGTAAAGTGGTAGTGTGTGTATAGTTCTATATGCAAATAAATGGATGTTCAATAGTTTATTTGCATGTGTGAGTATGTGTGTGAGTAACTTTTGGATGACTGTCGGTGTGTAACAGGATGTATAGGTGGATCACTACATATAATGAGTGAGTATATGTTTGAGTGACTCTATAGAGATGTGGGTGAATGAGTGGATGTGTATATAGATGGTGGAATTACTGAATTTTTGTTGTAACTGGTATGGGTATCTCCATTTTTTTGAAAATGTTAATTTCTATTTTTGAATATGTGTTTCAAGGCTTACATTACACTGAAAGGTGGTCTGTCACTCTGTCACAAGGATGGTGTCATCAGTGATGTCATGAGTGATGTCACTGACCATGTCATGAGTGATGTAATATGTGACGGCATCAGCAGTGCATTGCAGGCGCGCAAGTTATAGTGAGTCCAACTAACTATAACGTGGAATTTCAATGGTTTTATGTCAGTAAAATTTCCAGCTCTCCGGAAAGCGCACCCAGAGCGCTACTTTCGTTCGTGAAAAAAATATGAATGAAAAGTAAATAATAACGCAAGACATATACAGCCTGATTCATGAAGCAAAATTGCACTCGCAATAGCTGCGAAAATGCTATCGCGGGCGCAATTTCCCTAATCGGTATTCACCACGAAAATAGCGAAATTGCTAACATAGATTTGCGAAATCGGAAAAAGAATCGCAGAATCCCGGCAGTAGACCATTTGCGATTCGGAAATAACCAGAAATCACGGATTCTGCAAAAAAAAATTGTGAAATCACAATATTCTCACAATCGGGATTCATGAAAAATCGCAATTAGCGCAAAAAAAACAAAATCGCAGTTTGCGAGGCGCAATTTAAGGACAACCCAAAGCAGGTGGTAACCATCAAACCCATAGTAAAAAAAAAATTGAAAAACCGTTGGCCAATCAGCAACTGGTGCTTGCCTGACCAAACACACTTAAGGAGAAGCAGCATCAGCATAAGGAGTGTCACAATGCCAGGAATGTACATGGTGGTCAGGCGGCAAAGGCTACAGCGAGCAGCACGGAGGAGACGCAGAATCCAGGCCAGGATATTCCGCCACCGGGTCATCCTGCTGGGCCAAACCAGAGCGCAAATATACGCAAAGTACCGCCTGAATGGGGCAATGATCATCAAGCTAATTCAGGACCTTGACCCCCTGATGCAGCACCCAACAAGGCGGACTAATACCGTGCCAACACATGTCCAGGTATTGTGTAGCCTGCACCTCCTGGCCTCCGGGAGCTTCCAGGGGATAGTTGCGGCTGCTGGGGGGATATCCCAGCCCACCATTTCCCGCTGCCTAGGGAGTTTCCTTGACGCAATGCTGACCCAGCTACACCACCACATCAAATTTCCAACAAGCCAACAGGATTTGGATGAGACCAAGCTTCAATTCAACAATGTCACCCATTTCCCACACGTGATAGGATGCATTGACTGGACTCACATCCACATCTGCCCACCAGCTGCAATGGAGTACGTGTACCGCAATCGCAAGTCCTACCACTCCTTCAACATCCAGATGGTCTGCAATGCTAAGACATATATCACGGACATAGTGGCACAGTACCCGGGGAGTACACATGACTCATTCATATTCCGGAACAGCGGCCTCCACACACGACTGGCCAGGGAGACTTCGGGGAAGGACACCTACTTGGTAAGTACACTTTGCCCACAATGTCACACTGCGATGAAGTAGCTGCGCTGCACAGGCACTCACCCTCTGCTCCTCTCATTCAGGTGACAGTGGCTACGCCCTGCGTGAATACCTCCTCACCCCATACCTCAACCCTGATACACCACAGCAACGGCGTTACAACGTATCACACATACGCACAAGGAATTGCATTGAGAGGACTTTTGGGCTACTGAAGAGCAGATTCTGCATACTTCACAAGACAGGTGGGGCCATGTACTACAGTCCTGATGTGTGCTGCCGCATTGTGGCTGTGTGTGCAATACTACACAACATTACTACCAAGCGCCGGATACCTGAAGACATCTCTGGCAGTGAGTCGGAAGGGGACGACCGGCCACCTGCACATGTGCGCCATGCACGCGGGGAGAACCCAGCTGAAGGCCACAGACGCCGCAACCACATCACAATGAACAGTTTCTAGTGCACCCACTCCCCTCACCCAACAAATCACAATTGCATGCAAATGGAAATAATGACAGAACGCCAATGTATGATGCAATAATAAATATTATTGTTGGATTCACAAAAATAGTGCAAGTTGCCATCCTTCCTATGCAATCAGTATTGCCCCATACTGCTGCGTCCAAAAGACAGGGCAGGCTTATAGTGTCAGCATGTCCCTGTCAAAGTACATGTTACTCAGGTGTGCCTCCGGCGCGAAGCACCCAAGCGCCTCTCCGGCTCCTCCTCTGCCACCGCACGTGACCCTGCAGTGGGCCTGGTGCTACGTCGTAACACCGCAACCTGTGAGGCAGACTGGCTGCTCACACTTGAGGTGCCCCTCGCTGGCATCGTCCCCCCCGACATTGCCAGGTTGAGCGGGATGGAGTGCCATAACGGCAGTGGTGAGGTGCTCTAACACTCTGGCCACATCCTCGCAGCATTGGATTAGCTGCTGCTGCTGCGCCAGGGACCGTCGCAATAGGTGGGACGTCGCATTTCTGATCACGTAGTTGGATCTAGTATATGCGGACAGCCGCGTCAGTAGCTGCCGGTGGCGGCGGCGGGCGGTGTTGCGCAGCGATATTAGCGCAGCTGTGTTGGCCTCCATGGCTGCCGTCATGCGGTCCATCCGCTCAGCCACATTTGCCACATTGCGGCCTAAACTGTGTAGCTGCATCTGTATGGCCCCTTGCCGGCGTGCCTGCAGCTGGTGAATGCGTAGCATCCTACGCTCTATGCTCATGATCGGCAAGCGCACTTCCACCCCTCTCCTGGTGCTGCGTGCATTGTTCTGCAGGCGAGCCCTGCCATGCCTGCTCTGCTGGGTGGCCACAGTGGGTTGGTGTTGTGTCACCGCTGTCGCTGGACCAGATGTGGATGCTCCAGCTGCTGGTGGCCAGGGGTAGGTGGTGGACCTGATGGTAGAGGCGCAGATGCTGTGGGCCTGGCTGCAGGGGTAGGTGCTGCGCCTGATGGTAGAGGCGCAGATGCTTTGGGCCTGGTTGCAGGGGTAGGTGGTGCGCCTGATGGTAGAGGTGCAGATGCTGTGGGCCTGGCTGCAGGGGTAGGTGCTGCGCCTGTTGGTGCAGGCTGTGTTGTCGACGGCACCTCCTCGGCATCCAGTGGTTGCTCATCGATGAGCAGCCTGTAACTGTCGCTGCTGTCTGCGCCACTTGTGAGGGGAAGTGGACGTTCATTAGTTGCATGTATCTGTCACACGTGCAGTTGCTACATGCATGCTGCCTGACATTCCCTGACTGGCTGTGGCATTGCGTACTTTGGGACCTGTCTGGCTGCATTGGGGTTCTTGTACATTGTGGGCAGACTACATGTCCCACAATGCTTTAGGGCATTACCTAATGTGCACGGATGGCATGACTTTCGAACATTATGGGAGGCTATAGGGTCATGGCCATTGATAGGGGACAGGGTCGCAGTCGCATGCCACTTACCTTGGCTCTCTTGGGTGGGGCGGGATGAGTCCAATCTGGTGACCCCAATGCACGCCTCGGGCTCCAACGTGTCTTCGACGCAGTCCTCCATGGGGGTGTTGGGAGGGACTGTAGGTCCTCCCCCTCCAGTGGCCAGGGTCTCGCCCAGCCTCTCGGCCACCTTCTCTTTGGCACGACCTCGGAGGTCGTACCACCTCTTCTTTAGTTCCTCCAAGGACCTGTGTGCCACGCCCACGGAGTTCACTGTGGCCGCTATCCCTACCCAGATTTGCCTTTTCTCCTGCTCAGGCACTTACTTGATTCTCTGCCAAACAGTTTTGAGTGGTTCTCCACCACACCTTCGATGAGATGCTCCAACTCCTGTTTTCTCTTGCGCCCGGTGTTGCTGGGCCCTGGTACAGCTTCCTCTGCCATTGCTGCAGTGAGATAGGGTGTGGAAAAACAAGTTTGCAGGTGTCCTGGTAGGAGCTGAGTTGGTTGCTGCCTCGATGTCTGCCTCACTGTTTAGAAAGGGGGTGGGAACTGGCTGCTTCCTGGTTGTGATGTCATCACGGTGCTCGAATTGCGACTTCCCGTTTTCCCGATCTCGCGATTCAGCGATCTCGCATTTTGCGATCTCGCTATTAGCGATATCGCTATTTGCGATATTGCTATTTGCGATATCGCAATTCCTACACGGATGTTGCCAAAAATAGCGATTATTCTGCGATTCCCGTAACTCGCAATCGCTTTTTGCGGCCACGTGTGAATCGCTTTTTTTTCTCTGTAAATTTCATGAATACCGATCTGCGATTTCTAAAGTGCGATTTGCTGTTAATCGCAATTTGAAAATCGCAGATTTAGGTTTTCATGAATCAGGCTGTTAGTATCATACATATAAAAGCATTTTTTTTAATAAGGAAATGAAAATGATTTTGCATTCCCGTGAAACTATCAAAACGTCACTTCAGCGCGCCGCGTAAGCGCCCCCGGAAGCGCCTACGTTTGCGCTGCGTATGCGCATCCCGGAAGCGCACGGGTGGGCGTAGCGTCAGCGCGTCAAGTCATGTGACCTTAAAATAACACTTTTCATTGGTTGCTAACAGTTTTTTTCACTTCTTCTTTCACTTTTGTGACTGAAAGACCTGCCTTTTTTTCTCTTCAATCTTGCTTGATTAATCATGCCTGCCAGACAATCCAGCAGTGAAGATGAGCCTGAATTCATCGATGAAGAGCCTCCTCAGCCAAAGGTGAAGGAGCATTTCATTTGGAAATTTTTTTCAATACCAGCTGACCAGAAGAAGGTGAATGCTCCAAAAGTGGAGTGCAGGATCTGCAAACAAGTCCTGTCACGGTGTGACCCCCAAAAAAAATATTCTTTTGGGAACTTCACAATGATACGGCATGTGGAGAGGAGGCATCCCCAGAATTTTGCCCGGGAAAGTGTCAGGGCTCTGGCACAAGAGGTTCCCAGTGATGGGCCCTCTACATCCACCGGAGGAGCAACTACTTTTGGAAGGGGGCGATCGCAGGAGCTGGTTCCTAATATACAACCTGTATTCAACAAAGGTGTCCTGAAATGCAGATACTGCGATCAACTCCTTACCTATGGGGAGCAAAGTGTCCTGCTCATGGTTCGAGCATTGGAGAACCATCACTGCCGTTCCCAGCCCTAATTTTTTTTGTTTTTTTTGCTCCTGTTGAGCAGTTTCCATTTCCTGTTTTTGTTTCTGTTCTTAAAAAAAAGAAGAAAAAAAAAATTCTCTTCAGAACTACCTCCAATTCTCATCAAAGAGCTATATTCTTAAAAAAATGAAAAAGAGTAAGTGAAGTGGAGTGCATTGATAATGGAAAGGAAAATGAGTAAGAAAGAACAGAAAGGTATGAGAGGAGAAAGGAAGTGAAGTAGGGGGACTGAAAGAAGGTTAGTGTTGGGAAGGAAAGTAAGAAGAAGGAGAGTGAATATGGGGAATGTGGATATACAAAGAAAATGTTGAAATGGAACGGGGTGTGGAAGGGTAAGAAAAGATGCATTGCTGGAGTTGAAGACTGAAGGCCTCATTTATGAGCCCATGCGTCACTACAACGCCACCAGAGCGTCACTTTTTGTGACGCACTAGTGCTGTAAAAAATGCACCTTATTCAGTCATATTTACAAAGTGACGCATCTAGGTAGTTGCATCACTTTGTAAGCCCATGCGCCACATTATTCCTACGTCAGGTGTAATGTATGCAAAAGGGACGTATTGATGCAAGAAAGGGTCGTAGAGGTGACACAGTGAATAAACTGGGGGCCTCATTTATGAAAAGTGACGCATCGCTGCGTGAAAACAGCGATGCGTCACTTTTCAGTGCGCACTCCTTACGACATTCCTGATGCGTCATATTTAATGTATGACTCATCATGTCGCAAGGAGTTACAGATACGTCAGTATTTCTGACGTATCTGTAAGGGCAAAAGTAACGCATTGCTGGAGTGTGTCACAAAAGTGACGCAACTCCAGTAATGCGTCCTTTCACATGGGGAAAGCCCCATGTGAAAGGGCTTGCGTCAGTCTTATGCCTGCTGTGAGGCAGGCACAAGATTTTGACGCAACAGCGTCCTAAAAGTGACGCAGTGAAATCTCATAGATTTTACTGCGTCACTATTACGAGGCTTTTTGCGGGGGAACGCCCCCTCTGCATATATTATACTTGACGCAGGTATAATGTGGTGCAGGGGTTTAAAAAGTGACGCATCTACTTAGATGCGTCACTTTTTAAATATGGCGCAACGAGGCGCATTTTTTACACCGCTGGTGCGTCACAAAAATTGACACACCGGCGGCCCAAAACTGTCACAAGGCCTTCATAAATAAGGCCCTGGATTTCCCCCATGCTTCGCTCCCCGGTGCGCGTACCGGGCGATCCCCCCGAGCAAATCGTTTTTTTTTTTGTTTTTGCCCCGCGGGACCCTATTATAGCCCCCACATCAAACCTAGGAGGTCAGGGGGGGTCTACCCTGCCCCCTTATAGTCAATTCCCCCTTTTTTTTATGCCACCTCTTGTGTCTCGATCCTACCGAGACACAAGATGGCGGCCGCTACGGACTGTTTCGAATGTTTACAGACATCCGTGAACCAATCAGCTTTCCGTGCGCAAGTCGCGTTGCACGCCCGGTGCGCTCCCCGGTGCGCGTACCGGGGTGCGCCTATAGATATATATATTTTTTTTAACCTAAATTACTCAAAATCCACTGGAACACATATCTTGAGACATAGAAAAGGCACATCGGGCTACCAGTACCTACAATTTTGCCAAGTTTGGTGTAAATCCATTCAGCCGTTCGGGCTAAAAGTGAGTTCGACCGCCCTATGGAATATGGGGAAAACGCGTTTTGGGACCCCCCTTTTATCTCGGACCCTGCTTGAGGAATCCCCCCAAACTTTCAGGGAAGGACCGGAGCTCGACGAGGCCATTTTGATGAAATTTTCATGCAGATTCGACAACCGGCGCCAAAGTTATTCCAAATAGAATTTTGAGATTTTGCATTGAAAAAAATCTTAACGATAACTACCTACTGGCGACCGCGTAACTCAGTAATAGTGTTTTGCTGTACCCAGGTGCCCCATTGCCTGTCTTGAAATAACCCTATATGTTGATTTATATACATGTGCTCGCTGATGATAACTCTTTTAAGAATTTGTATTAATATCTTGTTAGTGTGTGGTTTTATTTTAGTTTTTTGTATTTTATTTTTTCAGGGAATGTGAAAATTTCTTTGAAGGAGGCAATATATACAACTCTACAGACAGTTATTGGTTGAATGAGAGTTTAAGCCCACTGGGGCTCAATTCTAGCATCTTGTAGTCACTGAGAATTAAAGCATGAGCATCAATCATGTTGGAATGGTTTGCCAGGACAGGTGACATTGATTAGTATTGAAGGTTAAAACAAGGTCAATAGACATCTTGTGTTTGCCCACAGGGGCTGTATTCTTAGTGGACAGTGCTGCGCGCGTTGTATCAACATATAACATAAAATAAGCTCATATGAATAACAGGACTGCCAAGGAGGCGCCATATGTATTAACTTGCTTATAGTAATGGGTTAGAAATATGAGCCATGTTTATAAATTAGCGCAGCATTTATCAGCTGATTGTTTTACAAAGTTGCAACCTTGTTTTGAATTTAATTACAATTAGTTTATTCACAGTGAAATACCATTTGTTTAATTCACCAATGTCTAGATATTATGAATTGTATTTAGAAGAAAACATTCCCCAGCTACCGTTTTGTTTACAAAAATTGCGGCAGTCTTTTGTTTATGTTTACATGTCACATGGTGTTTATAATTCTCGAATCAAACTCACACAACTTGACTCGTGAGCAAGGGAGACTATCCCGAACCGCGTTGAGTTTTCTGTTGTCTTTTTGCTGAAATAAACACTTCTGGATGCACTTGGGCTCGTGTTTTTTCATACGGAGAGGAGCGTGTGGAATCACGAAGGAATTGCAGGGCTCGCCACCCAGCACGAGCCCACATCGCAAGAGGTCGTGTCAAGGCGGCGTTTCAGCGCTTGCGGAAAGTAAATTGATTGAATAGTTTGGTATGACTCGACCCACAGGGTTTTATGGAACGAGAGTGACCGCTTATGGAGAAAGGAACGGATCGCTCGCATACAAGTAGCCGTTTTTTTTATCTGGCACCTGGCGAGCGGACGCGGAATACAAGCAGCGTCAGCTTCTTTCGAAAAGAACATTTACCTTAACCCTGGAGATGGTAACTGGCCCGCGGTTGAGAAAAAATAACCGTGCGCTAACAGCATCTTAAAACAAACGCGGTTCCTGAAAGCCGCGTGGAATTGTAGCAAGCAAAGATGGCAACAGCAAGAAGAGATAGGCGAGCACAGGTGGCGGATGAAATGTTTGAAGAATGCCACGTAGTGAAAAGCACCGTACCAGTAACGGGAGAAGTTACGGGTGCCAAATCAACTAAAAGGGTGCTTTGGGACAGACTTTGGAGAGCGCTTAAAGGTGAGCAAAACAAGTGGTGGGAAAACACCACTTTACAAAAATACATCGATGTGTCCAGGATTCCGAGAGGTTTAAGGGTTTTTGTCACACCAACCTTCCAAAACCCGGATCCGGAGTTAGTTAATGAATGGGCAGAAAATAATCACCAATGCTCAATGAATATGCTCCGCATGTTGGTAAAATATGCTGCGAAAGACGTGGATAGATTTTGCGCGGAGATTGATGAATGCACAGATGAACTGAAAAAGATATGTAGTGAGGATGAGTTTAAAGGTGAAATGGACAAAATGGAAGTTAACCTGTGTAAAATTGAAGATGACATAAAGAAAAGAAAACAAAGGAAATTTCAAAGGGACCTAATTGATTATCAGAGGGGTCAGATACTGACATTTGCAAAGAAATACGACCATCTAAGAGCGGCTATGCAACAAAAAACTGCGAATGTGCAGCTGTCTGATAGCTCCCACTCTGCACAAAATACGGCTGAGGAAGATGGACAATCTATCTTAAGTACAACAAGTGGTAGCGATATGTCAGTCGACACCAACTTCTCAGGGGTAAAAACCACTGTTTTAACAGAGTTCGACATGGTGATGCAAGGCAAACGGGGAATCAACAGGCAAAACTATCAGCAACGCGGAAGAGGAAACAGAGGAGGCAGAGGAAAAAATACCTCAACATTAGGAGATCTGGGAAGCCCCGTGGGAAGGCGCACAAGGGGCCAACTGAAGCAGAAATGATGGACAAAAAAACAGTGATCAACTTGTCATCGCGAGAACTGACTGGACAAGAGGAAGATTTACTCTCTATGGGTTTGACTTTTTGCCCCTCTAACTCTTTTAATTATACGCAAAGTAAGATAGACCTGTTTTTATTCACAAGGAAGTTGAGGTTAAAAAAATGGTATGCAACTAAAGTATCGGACAAAACAGTTACAGTGGAAGTAAAACCGAGTCACCTGAGTATAGCAGATGTGGAATTGGAACACTGTTTGAATGTGCTATCGAATGAAGTAGAGCCTAACAGTGATCCCTTTGAAAACCTTAGAACTGAAGGAATCCCATTGGACTTGAGTGCAAAAAGTGGGTTCAAGCCGAAATCGGTGTTTTTGCCACCTATCAAAAATGATGTTGTTGATGTGTTTGAAAAGAGTATGTGTATAGAATTGCAACACATAGCTAATAATAGAAAACACACAGGCTGGAAGAATATTACACAAAGCGAAATAAAGGCACTTGAAAATCTAAAGAATGACCCCCAAATAGTAATTAAAAAATCTGACAAGGGGGGGAATGTAGTAATACAATCAAGGTCCAATTACATAGCAGAAGGGCTGAGACAGCTATCAGATACCACCACTTACTGTAGAAGCAACAGAATGGAATATGAGAATTCCGTAAAAACTTATAACGCACAACTCTCACAATGGAGGTTGGCCGAAGTTATTGAAGAGGAGGAATTTAGATTTTTGGAGTGTAAGTTCCCCAAATTGCCTGCAATGTATCTACTACCAAAGATACATAAGAGTGAAACAAATCCCCCAGGCAGACCTATAATTTCCTCGAACGGAAGTTGCCTAGAAAATACATCCAAGTATGTAGACCACTTTCTACAGCAAGCAGTACAGGGGCTACCATCTTATGTCAGAGACTCTGGAGATTTTTTAAGACAAATTGCTACAATTGACTGGAAAGAGAGCTATTCACTACTGTCGTTAGACGTAGTAGGACTTTATACTAGCATCCCTCACCAACAAGGCCTAGATGCCTGTAGACATTTCTTGGCGAGGCGATCAGTGTCATATTTGCATCATACACAGATGCTCATACAAATGATGCACACATGCCTAACACAGACATATTTTTTGTTTGACAACAAGGTGTTCAAGCAAACTCTCGGTACTTCCATGGGGACTTGTTTTGCTCCCTGCTTTGCAGGTCTCTTCATGGGGTACTGGGAGGATGAAATTGTGCACAGATCGTCTATGTATAAAAAACATGCCATTAGATGGATGAGATACATAGACGATATTTTCGTAGTCTGGGAGGGTAATGAGGAACAAGCAACTGACTTTGTGTGCACATTAAATGAAAACACATTCAACTTGCAATTCACACATCATTGGTCTAAAGATTCGCTTGAATTCTTAGATCTGAGGCTGAAGGTTGAGAATAATAAACTGGAAAGTGAATTATTCAGGAAAGCAACGTCAGGCAATAGCTTGTTGCATGCGCGTAGCTGCCATCCAAACTCCCTTATTCAGAGCATCCCGGTAGGGGAATTACTAAGAGCTAAACGCAACTGCAGCACCAGTGGCGCATACCTAACCGAAGAGAAAATAATGTGTGAGAGGTTTGCAGCAAGGGGTTACCCGCGGAGG
Source organism: Lissotriton vulgaris (assembly GCF_964263255.1). Lineage (NCBI taxonomy): Eukaryota > Metazoa > Chordata > Amphibia > Caudata > Salamandridae > Lissotriton > Lissotriton vulgaris. The sequence continues at coordinate 182,117,233 of NC_141686.1, read as the reverse complement.
ACTATTGCAAATGCACAGAAAGTAGTGGCGAGTAGGAGTAGAGAGTCATTGCTCGTTAAGCAGCCTGAGATAACTGAGCAAGAAACTAAGACCAGGTTTGTTACAACTTACAACAGCAAAGCTTTTTTATTGCGGAAAAGCTTGAATAAATTCTGCCCAATGTTACACTCCGACCCAGATATAGCTACCTGTGTAGAAGCGTCCCCGCAAGTAACTTTTAGAAGAGCGAAATCATTGAGAGACCAATTATGCAAAGCAATTGAACCCAGTAAAATAACATCACCAACTGTACAGGGGTTTTATACATGTAGAAATTGTAAAGCCTGCAAGAACAGTAAGAATGTAAAAATAGCAATTTTGTCTTCTACAGTGGAACCATTTGTAATTCACGAACATACATCGTGTAATACTGATTTTGCTGTATACGCGCTGTTCTGCCCATGCAAACAAGCCTATATTGGCAGCACAATTAAAAAAGCCAAGCTGCGAGTACTAGAGCACTTGCGTGCGATTAAAAACATGGACAAAACTTACCCCATAGCGAGACATTTCCAAAGCCATCATAACCAGAATTCAGATCTGTTGAGCTTCTGTGTCTTGGACACAGTGAAGTACAACGAAAGAGGTGGAAATAGACTACAGTGTTTAAGAAGACTTGAGTCAAAGTTTATAATCAGGTATAAGACCATGACACCTCTTGGGCACAATAATGACGAGGAGATGGAAGTACATTTGGGTTAACCTTTTTACACTCAGTATAGAATAACTCAGTAATAGTGTTTTGCTGTACCCAGGTGCCCCATTGCCTGTCTTGAAATAACCCTATATGTTGATGTATATACATGTGCTCGCTGATGATAACTCTTTTAAGAATTTGTATTATTATCTTGTTAGTGTGTGGTTTTAATTTAGTTTTTTGTATTTTATTTTTTCAGGGAATGTGAAAATTTCTTTGAAGGAGGCAATATATACAACTCTACAGACAGTTATTGGTTGAATGAGAGTTTAAGCCCACTGGGGCTCAATTCTAGCATCTTGGTAGTCACTGAGATTTAAAGCATGAGCATCAATCATGTTGGAATGGTTTGCCAGGACAGGTGACATTGATTAGTATTGAAGGTTAAAACAAGGTCAATAGACATCTTGTGTTTGCCCACAGGGGCTGTATTCTTAGTGGACAGTGCTGCGCGCGTTGTATCAACATATAACATAAAATAAGCTCATATGAATAACAGGACTGCCAAGGAGGCGCCATATGTATTAACTTGCTTATAGTAATGGGTTAGAAATATGAGCCATGTTTATAAATTAGCGCAGCATTTATCAGCTGATTGTTTTACAAAGTTGCAACCTTGTTTTGAATTTAATTACAATTAGTTTATTCACAGTGAAATACCATTTGTTTAATTCACCAATGTCTAGATATTATGAATTGTATTTAGAAGAAAACATTCCCCAGCTACCGTTTTGTTTACAAAAATTGCGGCAGTCTTTTGTTTATGTTTACATGTCACATGGTGTTTATAATTCTCGAATCAAACTCACACAACTTGACTCGTGAGCTAGGGAGACTATCCCGAAACGCGTTGAGTTTTCTGTTGTCTTTTTGCTGAAATAAACACTTCTGGATGCACTTGGGCTCGTGTTTTTTCATACGGAGAGGAGAGTGTGGAATCACGAAGGAATTGCAGGGCTCGCCACCCAGCACGAGCCCACATCGCAAGAGGTCGTGTCAAGGCGGCGTTGTAGCGCTTGCGGAAACTAAATTGATTGGATATAAATATATATATATATATATATATATATATATATATATATATATATATATATATATATATATATATATATATATATATATATATATATTACCTACTGGCGGTCGCCAGTAGGTATATATAGTTAGGATTTTTTCTCTATGGGACTTTTGAAAATTCTATGTCTAATAACTTTGGCGTTTGTGGACGGAATCGGCTGAAATTTTCAAGAAAATGGCACATTTTGTTTCTGATCAGCCCCTGAAAATTTGGGGGGCTTTTAGCTCGAACGGCTGAATGGATTTGCACGAAACTTGGCAAAATTGTAGGGACTGTTAGCCCGATGTGCCTTTGCTGGGTGTCAATATATGTGCGTACACAACACAGAACAGCAGGGGTCAAGTAATATGGAAACACAGGCAGAGGGACGACGTAGATCCATACATTACGTACACACAAACTCGGGCGGGGGGAGATAGTACATGTATTATATACAAAAATCCAAGACAAAACATAGAACAGTTGCTGGCCAAAAAGATCTCTTCCTGCATGCTGCGCATCCTTAGCATCCTACTTAATTCATCTGGGGGCTGAGCTCTTTTTACCTTTTTCTTCTCTCTTATCGTCGGCTGCCTTCGCTGGTGGCTTTGGTTGCAAATACTTACACCTTTGTCAATTGGTCGGGAACTAACCTGGTCGGGCTAATACTCAGGGGGGATCTTCGAATCATTTTTAGCGAATGGGTTTCCAGGCTGAGGCAACGGTAGGTGTCAGTTGGGAGAACAATGGGGCAGATTTGAGTTTCATATCTATGAGGGTGCGAGAAGGAGGTGGTAAATCTTAAACATTGGCAACATTCCTAGTCCTCCAGACGGAGGGTACTTGGGTAAACCTCACCTCAGAATATTCCTTAAACTTTCCCTATTTAGTTAAACGTAGGAATTTATTCATTGGTGTACGTCATTCTTGGTTGTATTATTCGGGGTGCCAAGCGAAGTCATATGTTGTCATCCTGTAATAACCCGTCAAGTTTCTGCTTCAGGCTGCCCTCCCAAGCGCTGGGTTCAGAGAGAGACATAGTCATTGTTTGCTCGTTGTGTATAGGCACCATATTCAAACCCTTTTTCCCATCCCATCGGCCGTTAAGTCACCATTTTTCCGTACTTTAATCTACGTTCCGAAGTGACCTGCAGAAAAGAGGGAAAAAGAAGGGGCGGGGCAGCGTTTAAAACACATCAGCGCGCATAAACCCGAAAAGGCTTTTACTTACTACATACTCGGCCTATCTCCACGGGATGCAGTCCCTACCATCTCGGCGTTTAAGCCCAGGGGGGACCGGTAATGTGGGAGAGATAATTATCGGAGGCCTGTGGATAGCATAGGTCGCTCAAGTGTGGCATTACGGATCGTGTGCAGGGGAGGGTCAAAACAAAGGGCAGTCGGTGTAAAGTGGGGGCGAGCTCGTGCTCTCCTTTGAGGAAGAGAGATAACCTACAGTGGTACGGGGTCGTTTTTGTTCGTACTAGGGGGGGCCAGGTGACATTCCTTCGGGGTGGCTTAGGGGCATTTAAAACAACTTCCCTGATACAGGTAGCATATAAAGTAGAGGCTAAATACCAGGATCTTTATCGATTGCTTTATGCTGTACAAAAATGAAAAACACATCCAACAAACCTGGACCATTCATATTTGCAATGTTTCTGTGTACTATACTTTTTAACCCTTAACTAATCGAGCTGCTTCATTTCACCTGCTTTTTTTTTTTTTTTTATATCGGAAACAGTGGCCATTTATTCGAAACTTACCAATCTACGAGTTACAACTACGTTTGCTTTTTCAAAAACCTTTAATTAAAATGTTGGTGCACAAATACGGGCCTACAACCCCGTGGGCCGGCCTCGGAGCAGGCTGGAACTGTAAATGGGGGGGGGGTATTTATTTGTGGAAAACATAACAGAGTAAGTGGTCGTTGATTTCATAGTAAAAAGTGCGACAAGTGCAACAAAATCATATCGATAATTCATTGTGAGCAAGTACCAAAAGTGTCGACAATTCGAATCTTCAATAAATACAGTAATCAATGATGCATTAGAACTTAATATCAATTCATTTTCCGAACGTGTAATCAGTACCCGTCCCATGTCAATTCATTGTTCGAACATATAATCAATACCCATCCCAGATCAATTCATTGTCCGAACATATAATCAGTCTTATCCCATATCAATTCATGTGCTAAAAACTGCATACATATCTCATGATATCAAGGCTGAGCAATCGGGGCACAACAAGGAGTTGAGAGTTTCATTTGTACCGGCGCTATTTTGGGTGAGGTCAGGAAGGTCCAAGTATAGTCAAAATGTCTCCACCAACTCGTGGTTGGACCGGGACCTCTTTCGGCAGTCCAAAAGTTTTCGTTGAAGGGTAGCAGAGGGGACTGGCGACATGAACCATCAGTGAAAGTGGGGTGGGAGGCAACAATCTCTCCTACCGTGTCATACTGGTGTCCCACCGGAACTGATCAAGTTGGTAGTCTTGCAGGATTTTGGTCATTTCAAGACTGAGGCCGGCGCCGGCATGAGCGCGCCGACGTCCCGCGGCTACGTTGTGGTCGTTCCGTGGGTGATCATGGCAGTCATTCCCCATCGGGGGTCGGGGGCCCCCGTGGCTCTTATTGAATCTTCAAAGTCGAGGAGAACGTTTCTGGACACAGGACTCATTTTCTAGCTGAACTCAGAAGCGCTGTTGCACTGCAACAGTGGACGAGACCCCCGCTGGGTGAGCGGAGCATCATTGCCTCGCAATAGTGGACGAGACCTTTTGTTGGGTGAGTGGAGCGTTGGGGGTGCAGCTGAGGGGCCCCCACCTGGGGGGGTGGGAGAGGCTCGTTCGCGCCGCCTCTCCCTCCCAGCGCACCCCACGCCGACACCTGGCATTGATATCCGTGATGTCCGGACCAGGCGATAAGAGGGGGGGGGTCGGAGGCAGAGGCAAGACATCCCCCCCCCGTGGCCTGCAGGGCGCCGCTTCAGGGCCGAACGGGGAGCTCATACCAAGCCGGGGCCAGACCAGGAGATGGGAGGGGGGGTCGGTGGCATGTGCAAGACATCCCCCCCGTTATTGCAGCCATTATTGAAGAAAGAAGAGGGGGGGTGTCAGAGGCAGAGGCAAGACATCCCCCCCCGTTGTCGCAGCCATTATTGAAGAAAGAAGAGGGGGGGGTCGGAGGCAGAGGCAAGACATCCCCCCCCCGTTGTCGCAGCCATTATTGAAGAAAGAAGAGGGGGGGGTCGGAGGCAGAGGCAAGACATCCCCCCCCCGTGGCCTGCAGGGCGCCACTTCAGGGCAGAACGGGGAGCTCATACCTAGCCGGGGCCAGACCAGGAGATACGAGGGGAGGGGGGGGGTCGGTGGCATGTGCAAGACATCCCCCCCCCCGTGGCCTGCAGGGCGCCAGAAGAGGATGAGAGGACCAGTACATTCAGGGCTGACCATCCCACGACTTCTCCTGCTGATGGCGGGTAGTCGGGCCCTGCCCTGCACGTGTCGAGGCCTCATCTTCCGGATGGGCGTAACCGTGGACCTGTTGCACTTCGGGAGTTTCTGGAATGGGAGTAGGTATCTGCTGATTTGTATCTATTTCATGTTACCGTTATTGGGCGTGGCGGGCGGTGGGACAGACATGCTTGGAGCAGTGGGGGGGTAGCGGAGCCTAGCTACCTCGTGGCTGCCGTAACGTCAAGCTTGGCTTCTCTTACCACTTTCATGTTTCTTATTTCTAGCGAAGTCAAAAACTCATCAGTGGTCTACTGATTTTGTTCGATTTCTTTCCCTTCCTTTTCAAGTGTGTTTCATGCTAAAGTTTCTGTTTAACAGGATACAGTGATTACTTCGTATTTTACATATGTCTTCTTTATTAGGGGTACCCTCCGGTTGAGTCAGATGATGTACCTCTAATAAATGGTCCGGGTGGAACTAGTTTCTCAATCAGTGGGGAGTAGATGGGCATGACAGATTACAACGGGGGACAAAGGTCCGCATTACCCACCCTTCACTACTTGCAAAGACTAGACAGAATATTTCTATTCCACGTTATTTGCAAACAGAGAATACCTCGAAAGAACTATTCCTTGAACAATAAATGTCCAGCCAATCAATCAATCAGTGGGGAGAAAAACAGGCATGACTGATTCCAACGGGGGACAAAAGTCCGCATTACCTATCCTTCACTATCTGCAAAGGGAGACAGAATATTCCTATTCTTCTCTGTTGGTAGACAGGGAATATCTCAAAGAGCAATAATCGATAAAAAATTAGTAGGATTATAACACTTTAATAACTTATAAATATATACATCGCAACAAAAACAGTACACACCTTAAAACATTTGTTATTAAAACAGAAGCAACAATGACAACTAACAGTAGTGATATCCTGGGCGGGTGATGGAACTGGGATTGTTAATGGAAAAACATCTACAGAGAAAGCTATTGGTGAATTATACTTCTCCGGAAATTGAAAACTCACAAATGTTTCATTTGTGTAATCATTTCATAAACATGTACATTAAAAAACTAAATACGCTCCACTGTTTTAGAAAATCTTTACAGCTTGCTAGATCACCCTTTAAAGTTACAACTACGAAAACCTACTTACTTAAGCTGTAGAATTCGGCTTCAAATGTAAAGCATAAGTTCAAGCTAGCATATCATATGTATAAAAGGTTTAACATAATTGATATGCAAATTTAAATACTACCGTTTCTTTCTTACCTGCCACGTACTTGACATTTTACAGCTTTTCATATTTGCTATTAAAAAACCATTGAAATTCACTGAAAAAACCATAGGTTATAGACCATATATAGTTAGGAATTAGCATTTACAAAACCTTAATTTACTCGCGCAAAACCATAGAAATTCGCATATATAGTTAGTTGCAATAACTATATATCGCGCACCCGCAATCCACTGCTGATGATGTCACATATTACATCATTCATGACATGGTCAGTGACATCACTGATGACATCACTGATGACATTATCAAGTGAATGTATGTTTCTGTAAAGTTAAAATATGTCTTACATATTGAAGAATGAGTGGATGTATAAGTGTCTGGATGAAGGATTTAGTAGGTGCATGACTGACTGTATGAGTGAGTGATTAAATGTGTCTCACTGAGTGCATGGGTTAGTGACTAAACTGTCTTAATTTGTGCATCATTATATCTGTTCTGTAAACTGCTGCATGTGTTGATCAGTAGCTTTATAATTAACTATATGGGTTATTGATCGGTTGCCCAAGTATTTGTATGGGAGACTGAGTGTGTGTGTGGGTGGCTGGAATGTGTATGACTCTGTGCATAGATGTGTGAGCAGTTGATTCACTAGATGTATGAGTTCAAAAGTGCATGTGGAAACAGCTGCATGGGCGGTTGACTGTCTGCATGAGTGTATTGGTGAGTGAATGGATATCTCAGTGCTACATGTCAAAGTAAGTACATATGTAAAACACAGTACATGTGAGAGTTGACATATATAAATAACTGTGCATTAGAGCCAGTGAATGTGTGAGTGGCTGTATGGATCATTGTGAACTTGTATCAGGGATTGTATAAGAGAGTAAATATGTGTTAGTATATGTTTGAATAAGTAAGGTGTGTATAACTGTATAGTTGAGGAAATGGATGTGTGATTGATTCTTTGCATGACTGACTAGGTGTGTGAGTAACTCCATGGATGAGTGACAGTCTGTGAGTGTCTGTTTACACTGAGTGTATCTAAGGTTATATTAGAGTCTGAAGAGGTTCATCATATAATCACATGAATGATGTCATCAGTGATGTGATCAGTGATGTCAAATGAGATGTCAACAGTGATGTCATCAGTGATGTCATTTGGGATGTCATCAGTGATATCATCAGTGATGTCATTTGAGATGTCATCAGTGATGTCATCAGTGATGTCATTTGAGATGTCATCAGTGATGTCATTTGAGATGTCATCAGTGATGTCATCAGTGATGTTACTGACCATGTCATGAATGATGTAATATGTGACATCATCAGCAGTGGATTGCGGGTGCGCAATATATAGTTATTGCAACTAACTATATATGCAAATTTCTATGGTTTTGTGCGAGTAAATTAAGGTTTTGTAAATGCTAATTCCTAACTATATATGGTCTATAACCTATGGTTTTTTTCAGTGAATATATATATATATATACACACCAGGGCAGGTGAGTATATTCTGAATATTCTTTTCAATCCAAATTAATAATGAATGGTATCACTGGTGATGTAATGGTAGTGTATTTATTTTACAAAGTAAATCAAAGCTCTGAGGTGATTCTTATTGAATCAGAATCACTGGATCCAAAAAACAGCCAACGTGTGTTTCATCCCTTTAACAGTGTGCAGGCCTGGGACTTTTTCAAGGCAGATCACACCAATGGGTTTCAACTTACCCAGAACAAGTGGCAACATATATACCCTCATTAACAAAAGAGGGGCACAACCAGGATCCATTACCCCATCAATATAGGTTACAGTTTGGAAATATAACAAAACCAATATAGATATTCACTGAAAAAACATAAAGGTTGCGGAATGTTTTAGTTAGGAAACATAATTTAAAAAACTCTTGAAACTCACTGGAAAAATCAAAGGTTACAGGGGCATTAAAGTTAGGCTCAGGTTTCACTTGTACAAAAGAAGTAAAATAAAATTCAACAATTATAGTTACCTGAACTAACTATAACTTACGCCCCTGTAATGCACTACTTATGACCACAGATATTACATAACATGGTCAGTGACATCACTAATGAAATCATTGATGATAGCATCCACAGATAGACTTGTACATCCACTTCCCCATTGAGCCTGTCATACACACAACTCCTCACATACCATTCACAGACCCATATCAGTTCTCATAACCAATCACATATCCATAGAACCACTCATACAACCACTCACTTATACTGCCACTCACATACACACCACCTCACTCATTCAGCCAGTCATGTACCTACTCAATCGCCAATACAGCCACACACATATCCAGACATGCAGGGCCTGATTCACAGAATGAACTTAAGACTCAATCCTAAACTTACTACTATTTTGGTATTCACAGATTGCACTTACTACTTTTGACATTCACAGAATGAATTTACTACTTTTGGTATTCACAGAAGTTAGGATTTTGTCTTAAGTCTGTCTTAAGTGTGTCTTAAGTTAGTCTTAAGACAAACTTAAGACAAAATCCTAACTTCTGTGAATACAAAAGTAGTAAGTTGTATTGTATGGCGTATTTATATAGCGCTAAACTGTCACCCTTTTTTGAAGGAAGGGAGGTCTTCTTTACTTCTCAAGGACAGGGGTAGACCATTCCATACCTTGGCTGCAGTAAACCTAAAGGAGCGTCCGCCCATCTGCGTCCTTAGGATTTTGGGAATTACCACCAGGCATGCCAAGGAGGTACGGAGAGATCTGGTAGGGACATACCAGGAGAACATCCTCTGTAAAGAGGAAGGTGCCCTGAAGACAATACATAATGCCTTAAAGTCAATGCGCCGGGAAATAAGCAGCCAGTGGAGGTCCAGGAGCGCCAAGGAAGATGAATCAATACGTCGTCTGGAGAGAGTCAACTTAGCCGCCAGATTCTGCACTCGCTGCAGTTTACCCACTAGGGCAGCCAGTGCACCCAGAAGTAGCGCGTTGCAGTAATCAAGCCTGCTTAAGATGATACTGTGCACTACCTCTGGCCGGGCATGAGCCGGCAGGAAAGATAAAATCTTCCGCAGTGTTCGGAGCAGCAGCATGCACGTTGCCACGGTTTTATCGTCAAGCTGCAGATTGGATTCAAACAGCACCCCCAGATTTCGAGTGGAGACTGCTGCTGCCCCTGTAGCCTGGAAGGATGGAGGTCAAAATTCCGGTGGCAAAGGACGAGGGATGCGGTCCGGGGAACAATGCAATACCTCAGGTTTTGAGCTATTAAATTGCAGTGAATTCAGACTCAGCCATTCTGCAGTAGCTGACATGCAGCGATGATAGGTCTCCTGAGACACAGCATCCCTACCCTCAAACGAGAAGATAAGTTGTGTGTCGTCCGCATAGTTGATGACCGCGATGCCAAAGGACTTAATTAAACTGACCAGGGGGCAGAGGTATAGGTTGAATAAAATAGGGCTAATGGCGGACCCTTGCAGTACGACCTGCCCCACCCGCCTGATGTCCGAACGGTAGGGCGGTAAGGCTACCACTTGGTGTCTGTTACCAAGGTAAGAGACCAACCAGTCAAGGGCCTGACCAACTACCCCACTCTCCTCAAGTCTCCTGATCAGGATGGCATGGTTGACCGTATTGAACGCGGCCGACATGTCGAGCAGCACAAGAAAGGCTGCTCGACCAGAGTCTACACGCGAACGAAGGTCATCCAAAGCGGTCACCAATGCAGACTCAGTGCCATGGGCTGGTCTGAAGCCAAACTGAGCCTTGTCCAAGCAGGTGTTAGTCTCTAAGAAACTAGACAGATGTTATGTCACCAGTTTTTCCAAGATCTTGATTGGCAGAGGAAGCAAGGAAATAGGCCTATAGTTTGCTGGACAGTTCGGGTCCAGTGTATCCTTTTTTAGAAGTGGCGAAACCACAGCCAACTTCCAACAATCCGGGACTTGAGCTGTACTGAAAGATTGGCAGCAGATGGCATGACAAGGGGTAAAAATCTCTTCTTGAAATAGCTTCCAGTATTTGGATGGCAGTGGGTCGAGGGGGGAGCCTGACGAGATCCCATTCACCACAGTACAAAAATCCTCAAAGGACGGGAGAGGAAAACTAGTCAGTTGAGCCTTCCCAGCATCCGTCTCCAACGGGATGTCTGAGGTGGTCCCTCCTGCCAGGTTAAGCGTAGCATGAGGGGACATCACGGGCGAAGACCCTAGGTTGCTCAGGATAAGGGTGATCTTATCCTCAAAGGTCTTTGCCAGAGAGTGACATAGCAGTTGGGAGGCCGGTATGTCTTTGGAGGCACATGCTGGGTGCGATAATTCCCTAACAATCTTAAACAGGGCCTGAGATTTATTTGCCGCTGTCAGTATTGTTTCCTCCAGGAAAGTGGCTTTGGCGCGTTTAATCTGAGTTTTATAGTTCTGTAATGCCTGCTTAAAGAGAACCTTATCAGATTCAAGATATTGTCTCCTCCAAGTTCGTTCTGCTCGTTTTCACTAGAGTTTCAACTGAAAAAGCTCTTTAGTGAACCAAGGCATAGCCGGTCTAGCCCTATCTCTAATTTTCCGCAACGGGATCAATTCATCCAAAGATTTGGAAATGTTCTGACTGAGGATTACATAGCTCTCCTCCACGCTGTTACCCAGGGAAAAACCATCAGCTAACAAGGTTGGCACACTCGACTATTTGAGGAGCCGTGACCATTGTCTACCCAGCTTAGAGGCAGCGTCTGTCCTGCCACATTTCAAAGAATTAGCTGGTACTGACAGGGAAAATTGGACAAGTGAAGGATCCGTCCAGCATTCTGTGAATGCCAAAAGAAGTAAGTGCATTCTGTGAATACCAAAATAGTAGTAAGTTTAGGATTGAGTCTTAAGTTCATTCTGTGAATCGTGCCCGCAGACACTTAAATGCCTACTCATACACCCTTACAGTGACTCAAACACCCACTCAATCACCCATACAGAAAATCATACAGCCACTCACTTACCCATACAGGTAATCATGCACTCACCTATAAAGCCACTCACACTCCCCTTCGCTCATCAATACAACTGCTTACACATGCTCACTTACCTATACAGCCACTGACAGTCACTCACTCACCCATGCACCCACTCACACACCCTCAGAATCAATTAAATACCCATCCATACTACCACTCACACACATACTCATTCACCAGTAAAGCCACTCACACAGGCATTCACCCTCAAACAGCCACACACATCCACTCATTTACCTATACACACACTCAAACAGATACTCACTCACCCAAGTAGCCACTCACATACCCACTACCAGACAGTATAAGGTACGAATACTGTACAACGCAATATGATGCAACAGTAAGAACCACCTCTGCTGGATGAGCTGAATGTTGGTGAGGGAGCTGTTCTCAGAATTGGGATCAGTCCATCCTCGTCTCCAATTCATGTGGTAGCATAACTCACATGGAAGACACTCCAGCAAAGGTTTCTATACATTTGAACGCATAATGACCTGTCCTTTGTGTGTGCGAATGATACCAGGTATCTCTACTTTTCACTCCTTTGGTTCACATTGAGTTGCATTGAAGCTCAAGTCTCATCTATGTTTCTTAGTGCTCTGCTCATTGGTTAGGTAATCTGCTGCATTTTAGTTGGCTGTTGCCACAGTGAAACTCATTGGAAGAATCAGTCCTATGTACCAGTGAAGAGAACCAATTGAATTAACCTCAGCTTTTACTCTGTTTAGTTGCTAATTAGAATACCATGCAGTGGGCAGATCTACCAGACTCCCTTTTTCCTTAACCTGGATAATAGAATATGAAATGGAAACAGTAGTTGAAAACATTTGAAAGTTGTCTAATTGCAACTGGTATAAACTTTGACCCTATCTGAAAACAAGCCATCCTGTATATTTGTTTTGATGCAGAAGGTCTGACCACCTACGGATGCTTCCTCCTCAAGATGCTGGTTAAACAGATGTATTTTGTTGTAAATAGACTGCATAATTATTTCAAGGATGACACAAGTATTATAATGGAATGACGTAAGCTTTTCACACCCTCTAAGTTGGACCATGAATTCTTTGACAGGTTTCTGGTGGAACTTAGAATTTTGGCCTCCAAATGAGATTTTGATGGAAATCAAGATAATGATTTACGTGACCAGTTAGTAGTCAAATGTTTCAATATGAGAATGGAAGAGAAATTATGCTGCTAAAACCCTAGCCTTCTTGAAATGCTGGCGATTGCTATGGGCATTGATCATCCATATGTCTTCCAAAGAATTAGGGAAGTTTAAACCCATTACTGGGGAGAGGGTGTGGTGTAATAGCTAGACCACTTCACTGTATGCCACTCTACCCTATGCCACTCCCCTCCACATTGTTGCACTGTATGCACATTTAACTCTATGTCACTAAGCTCTATGCTATCCCATTCTATGTCACTCAAAATTACACCAATTCACTGTACACAACTCCACTCTATGCCACTCAACTCTACGACACTACACACTCCACTATTCCATCTCTCCTTCTCCAGAGCTTGGGGAATCCCTTCAAATTATTTCCTGTGGCCTAGTACATCTTGTGAAGGGGGAAATCTAAAGGGCCTCTTTTGAGTCAGGCTTAAAAAATGTATTCATCTGATAAGCGGTTCTTTAGTTTCTCCATGTCTGATTTTTACCGGCATGGAAGAACCTAACCAGATTTTTTCAGCTGGTAAAGCATGCCACACTTATCACATGAGACCTTGGCTTCATAAGTAGCAATGTATCATCTTCATTTTTGTTCTAACAGGGGGAAGCATATACTGCTTTCCCCTGATATGATTGATATAAATATGTTTCCCCTTCCCTGCCCTACTTTCTCCATCTCCCTTCTTCACCCACACCATAACTAGACCCTGAAAAATACATTTACCACCTCCTCTAAGCAGTTTTGTGGCTAGAAGGGCTGTTTCTTTATTGTAACTATAAAATGGATAATGCCTACTTGCTATGTAGGCATTATTAATTTTTAATTACAATAAAGAAACCTTTATAGGAATTATTGATGAGAAACATTGTGGTCCTGATTTACGAAGGAAACTTGCATTTTTGTGTAAGTTTACGATTGTTTGCTATTCACACAGGGATTTGCCAGTAGTATCTTTACGAGTGTGGAGTTTCTGCTCATAAAAAGACCTAGCTTGCACCTAAATGTTAAGTGTGCCACAGCAGGTGCAGTACCCTATGTTTGTTTATCACACATTTATTGCAGATTTTGACAGATTTCTACTAATAACAAACTAACACTTTATTCCACATTCTAGATAGTACAACATATAATATGGCGCATCCTAAACTTTTTTGATGGATTCTCTATGCAAAACAATCACATTTTTCACCTTAATCCTGTTCCCAATACCTCTCTGATTGCTTTGTTTCTCAGAGTGTATATTATGGGATTGAGCATTGGGGTAGCTGTAGTATACAGTAATGAAGAGACTTTGCTTAGACTGAGAGAGTTTCTTTCCTTTGGTATGGAGTATGTGGGGATCATTGTGCTAAAGTAGACGAGGACCACTACTAGATGGGAGCTGCAAGTGGAGAAAGCCTTTTCTCTTCCTACAGCTGAAGGGATCCTAAGTATGGTCAGAAAGATAAAGGTATATGAGACAATTATTACAGGAAACGGGATCATAAGGGCAAGGATGACAACAATAAAGATATGTATTTCAACCAGTGTGGTGTCTGAGCAAGCTGCTTGTAACAGAGGTACCAAGTCACAGAAGTAATGGTCAACCACGTTGAGGCTTGCAAACCGTAAGTGACTCAATGGAAGTGTGAGAGATAATGCAATTATAACACCGGCCATCCAACTGCTCCCAGCTAACTGCAAGCAAAGTCTTTGGCTCACAAGAATGGTGTAGTGTAGGGGATAGCAAATGGCTACATATCTGTCATAAGCCATCACAGTTAAAATCCAGCACTCTGTGCAGATCATCAAGCCAACAAAGAAGCACTGTGTCAGACAACTTGTGAAAGAAATAGTCACTTGTTCATTCAAAAGGACAGCCAAAAGAGTAAGGCATATCGTAGTTATGTACCATGCTTCCAGAAAAGATAAATTCCCCAAAAAGAAGTACATGGGCGAGTGAAGACGATTGTGACTAGTAATGGTGACTACTATCATTGAATTTCCCACTATTGAGAACACATAAATGCTGAGGAAGAATACAAATAGAAGAGACTTCAGAGCAGGAGGTACCATGAACCCTAGAAGTCGAAAGCTGGTGAAAACAGTGGTGTTTTCTGAACAATCCTTTGGGTTATTTCCCTTCATCTGAGAAAAGAAATGAAAAAAATATATGAAAGGTAAGCACTCAAAATCTTTATGAAGGTGGCCAGCACTACATAATGAATACATGCATTCTGTATGAAATAAACATTTACAATTAACAACATATCATGGTAAACATGTTGATAAAGCTACATTGTTTGAAGCCAAAAAGTTGGAAAATGTGTCATATATATTGTTGGCAGATGAATGATATGGCAGCTTATCTATACATCCTCTACAGATACTGTGGTGAACACCCCCTGATCTACTAATCAGGGGACACACCTACAATAAATGTTCTTAGGCCTAACGAGAATGTGCTTACAGCACTACTGTAAAAATTGGTTGTGAGTCCTTAGCAAATTACTAGGTCTCCAGTTGTCTCCTTACTCTGAACCAAGTACCACATTGTAGCACTTGAGTCTCAGGATAGTGAAATAGTGCAGTCCAAGGCCTACTCAGGGGAGATGGTGTGACTAGTAATCCCAATTCATTGGCATTAATCAACAACAGTCAAAAAATGAATGGCCAATGAGATGTTTCTGGTACATAGCTAGCAGCAGATGCTGTTTGACAATGGAAAGTTGCAGCTGCAGTCAGTGTTTTAAAGCCATCCTACTTAAACCCATAATGTAGAGCATACACACATAGGTGATGCTTCAGGATATAATTCTGGGCACTTAGTAGTTCAGTTAACTGGCATATCTAAACCTCCTGCTGCTGCTTATGGCTTACCTGATTTTGATGCCATTGGTGACCACAGCTTGAGTTCTACTAACCGGCTGAGGTCGTTTCAGAGCATTTCGCAAATCACCCTACGATCTTGACTGGATGGGCACTGGGGTAGTGGATCCTGGATGCACAAAACATGTTACACCATGGTTGTTATTGTGGCCATGGCTGAGGTGGCCAGAATGGATATGAAATTTGGTCCACGGGGTGCTTGCAGGGGCACTCACTGACGTAAGGACTCATTTTGGTCTTGTGTCTGATGTAAGGACTCTTTTTGGTCTTGTGTCCTTATGGCAAGCGAGAGAAATAGGGTGCTCGGCCACACAAAAAGGATGAGACATGTTGGTGTCAACTGAAGAGTTGGGATATTTTATTCTTAGGCAATGTAGACATTGATGTAGAGGCAGGTAACTGTGATCTTGGTGTGTCATTCTGTGAAAAAGAAATCAAATACATAATGTGACATGTTTTAAACATGCTAGCTGGTATTCTAAATGTTCAATTGTATGGTTTTGAAAAGTGACCATTTTTAAGGCAAGACACCTCATTTCTATTTTTCATCACTCCGCTGATGAGATGGAAGGGCTAGATTTAAATGTACTTAGTATTATACCTAAAATACCTTCAGTGACATATAGATAAAGATTCATTGAGTGGCTTATAGATACAGAGTGAAGTCTTGTGAAGGAATGTACTCCCCT
Source organism: Lissotriton vulgaris (assembly GCF_964263255.1). NCBI lineage: Eukaryota > Metazoa > Chordata > Amphibia > Caudata > Salamandridae > Lissotriton > Lissotriton vulgaris. The sequence continues at coordinate 182,100,996 of NC_141686.1, read as the reverse complement.
TTTATCAGTATACCTTTAGTCTTTATAAAAGGGTATGTAGTCAGTGTAATTAATTGGAAATAATGTCTTAATCCAGAATTGATCTGAGTAACATGTTCACTCAAAGTCTAGTGAGTGATAGCCTAAATATCTTGCCAAATTTCCTGGAACCTTGGATTGGGCTTTTAAATTTTCATCTAATATTTCTAATGTGACATCCTGATAGTGCTCTCAAAAATTCATCACATGTGTACATTTTATGAGGTTTGTTTTAGAATATTGCTATTGCACATTTGTTTTTTATTATAAAAGAGATTTGTTGCACAGTCGCTGTGGTATATTGTGCTCCTTACATTGACTAACATAGCTGTGCATGTTGTTCTGCTACTTGTTGGGCCAACTAGTCCCTCATATAAATCAAAGCATAGGAGCCTATTTAAAGCATGTGAATGGGTCCTCCTCCGCCACGCTGACAGAATGAATTTCGAAATGTCAGGCGGGTCAGCAGACATGTCATCCATTCCTGCCAATGTATTGGATCAAACATGACAGACCCGTTTGGCAAATTTACCATTTTTTTTTATTTTAAAAAAGAAATACCCAAAACAGGATTTTGTTTTTGAAAATAAAAGAATAATTATCCCAGTTGCCATTGGAGGTATCTCCTATGGTGAGGGGGACATTTTGCAAATTTTACTGCCCCTTACTGTCTGGGTTTTCCTTGCACTGACAAGCACTGAAAACTGATCTTTGTGTCCACCCATCTGAATAAGGTGGGCAGACATACAGGTCAAATTTCAATAGCCATTTTTTTGTTAGGCTATTGGAGTGGTGTAACTACACTGTGCTTACACGAAAGGTCCACCCTCATTTAAATTAGACAGGTGAACAATTATGCTGGCAGAAAGGATACTCCACAGTAACAGAGTACCTATCCGTCAACATATACATTGGCCCCTTAGTATGTTGATAGTTGTAAAATGCCTTCTGGGGGCCCACAGGGCAGACATGGGCTACTGAGCCGAGGGTATGTAGCTCGTCTGTCTTAGGGTCAAGTATATTTTGCCTTTACCAAACTGTGCCAGGTATAACTCTTCTAGCAATTGACTGTTAGCGGTGAAGATGGTGCAGAATCCTAGTATTATCCGGGAGGCAAGTATGGTCATACACCAAACTCATATTTCCACATAAAGCCTAGAGTACACATTATAAATTGGATTCCCATGCTTCTTTTTGTCAGTACGTAAAAAAAAAATATGTGAGGATCTGGTTGTACTATATGATATGACTGAGGGGCCTTATCGTGGAGTACACTAACAGATACCATCTTGGGTCGAATCAGTATTGTTCACTGAACCTTATGTCAACCCTCGGTAGTTGTGGCTGTGAGCAGTAATGCTTAGCAAAGGGACTAAGTGTTAAGCATTTAAGGGTACCATACAATCCAATGTGATAATCCCTCACAAATATAGAGACGCAATAAAAATTGATAAATATAGAGTATACTTTTATGAATTTGTATCGACCTTGATAATCAAAATCCACCAAAGGGTCTCAGAGATACAGATTGTAGATGTTTTTCTCACTCTTAAATTCTAGTACAAGAATGCATTAGTCACCAAAAAGTGTGTAAACTTTTCAAAAGTTTGAAAGAGTTAGAGGTGATACTCCAGCCCAGGTTGGGTGAATAAATCCGACAGGGAATAGGTCTAGGGGGTCATAAAGGGTGCTTTGGGCAGTTAACTGGCCGCCACAGCATTTTTGAAGCAAGATCCAAACTTTACAGTACCACTGCCATAGACTTGAAAGGCATGATCCTGATGCTGAGGATAGAGGTAGAGGATGCTCAAACGATGCTCCAGTTGTGGTGAGGTCCATTTTGGTGTCTCTGTGGTGGTTCCCCAGTCCATGGGTCATATTGGGCCCCTTTGGCCACGGAGATCAGGGATCTCTGTCACGTGCATGGTGGCACAATCAGTGTTGCAGCCTTAGGTGAACACTCAGCTTTACATGCCCTGGGTACCTGAGGTACTACGTACTAGGGACTTATAAGTAAGCCAGAAATTGCCAATTGGGTGTATCCAATTTAACATTCTTTGTAATAGGGTTAGAATACTGGTACTAAGTTCTAGATAGCAGGCCTCAGTGCACTCGCATGGGCATATTTATCCCATAGTGCCACTGGAGTGTCACTTTTTTGCTTGTTTCAGTGGAACTCTGTGCTGACTAATATTCACAAGGCCACACAAAGCCACTGTGCGTGACTTTACATGGCCTTGTAAATATGGCGCTCTTTCATGCAGTACTCTGCATTAAAGGGGCATGCCATGGGTGTTGCTGTGGGTGTTCCCACATAACACCCATGGTTTTTTGACACTGCCCCAGAATTACAAGGATTGGTAAATCTGAGGCAGTGCCAAAAACAAATGCCTTTTCACAGGAGGCATTAAATTGGCCCAATGAGGGGAAATACTTGTGTTTCTTGCTCTTTCCTTCAGTGTTTGTGTTAATAAAGAGTTCCCAGTGAGTTTTAAGACCAAGATCGATCCAGACAGTAGGTTGCGTTTCAGGCAAACTGAGCATGATCTGCATGGAAGTGACCTCTACCTGAGGGAATTGACCACATGGTGTCCTGATTCATCCTTTGGATGGTGGGTGGGGGTCGCATATGGACTATCATATATCCAATGTTCTTCCTTGTTTGTGAGATGGTTCTATGTGCTCATACAGACCAGTCTGCCTGTTTCTCGTGTGGAGTGCATCTGAAGGGGGGCTTCTTAGTTGATATTGCTAGCTCTCTGACACCCTGTTGATAAGGTCTTCTTAATGGTTAATGGCTTTCCACTTAACTGAGATTGGCTACACTCCACAAATGTTGCAAATGAACACACTAGATGGGCTACTACAGCCAGTAGTGCCATGGCCCCCTCATCTTCTACTGATGCTAAAGAATGCAATTACATAAATGTTAGGATGGTTGAATACAATGTAGAGGTATACCATAAAGTATGCAGGTCTGACAACGGGAATACCAACAATGCAATGTCAATGCATGCCATAAACTATGCCCGTACAACAATGACAATACTCATGAATGCAATGTCGATGTACTTCATGATCAAGACATGCATACAATGTCAATATCAGTAAAGACAATATCATTGTGTGCTATTACAACTGTACGCAGAATATTGAGAATGTCGGTAAACTGATATCAGAGGCTGCCACATTATTCATAGGAGTTCTAACAAACTCCTATCATTGCTGTAGGATTCTACTAAGGTGATCTCCCCATCAACCCAGACTCAAAGATACATGGTCAGACAGACACTTCAACCCTATGCCACGTTTATTGAGTGACAGGTCACATATGGAGTCTCACTTAGCCCAAAGACAAATATGCACCTAAGGAAAACACTGATCGTTCCAACAGATAGACAGTTGCACCAGAAACAGGCCTAAGGATATTGGCTCTAATAAAATACGTTTGGTTAGAGGGCATGTTTCCCAAAAATACCACTAAACCAGATGCCACATGTAGATAGAGACACTCAGCCAACTGGGACATAACATGCATACTGCATGAGATGATCACACACTCCCCTCACTTGACATCTGGACACATACACACTGCCCCACATTAACTCTCCCCGAAGCCCCCTATCAGATTACCAAAATTGTTATTTATTACTACGGTACCTTTCAAGGACTGTCAAAGGATGTTATTGTACCAACAAAATGCATTTATGTGTGTCCCAAACTTCTGTACTTTGAGACTGTCCTCAGGTGCGCCTCTTTCGATAATGTACCAGCCGCTACATTTAATAAAACCAACTTGTTCCTGTTTTGCCAAATGCCGCTTGTCTTCATTTATTTAATGTAAAATCATAATCAAGCAACATATTAGAGATGGGCTCTCCAATACACAAATTCACACCCACATTTCGCTCCTAATATACCACTATGAGGCCTGCCCACCATTGTATGCTAACTCTCATTGGTCAGGCTGACACTCTGGGAGAGTGGGGGGAATACAAAAGGTTCTTTTTGCCACAACCTTTGCATACTTGACCAATGGAAGGATATCTACTATCATGTGAAAAGGAAAATCTGTCCTTCTCTTGATTTCCGCGATTTTTGACTCATCTTCTCGCTTACGTTTCTGGTGTGTGTTGGGATGATGAGACTGTCACTTTTATATTTCTCCCTTTTCACGTTTTTATGGGATCACTACACTATTTCTGATTATAGAAAAAACCTCCTACTATTGGCACATTATCTCTTTTTTCCCCTTTCTTGACAATTTAGAAGATTGGTAACAATTTTAGCTTCTAAAGGATATTGTTTACAAAAGAGTTGATGTACTATCTACAATTCTCAAACTTTTTTGATGAAATATCTGCATCAGGATCCTGAGCGATCTCAATTATGGGTCCCTTTTTAAGATCATTTATTGAATATTTAATGGTGTTGAAACTTTATTTAAGCCCACTTTGTATTGATATGGATTGTCTTTAATATGCTAATATGTGATGTGATTGAAGTTGAATGGAATTGTGATTATATTTATTATAATACTTACAGCCCTGACGAAGTCATTTGGTCACCAGACCAAGACGAAACACGTGTTGGCAGCGGCTATTGTATGCTCTCTCGGTGAAGATTGGATTCAATTAAGAATGAAAATAAATGAAGATAAAATGAAGATACTTTGATTCTTTGGATTTAAGATTTGGACTCTGATATTGATGAACTTTTAGCTCAGGATATATTATTTGTTTTTTTAAAATCACCTGATTCAGCAAGTAACTCGCCAGATGACTCCAAACCAATCAAAATTCATCAGCCAGGGTCACATCAACCTACCACACTGCATGCTCTTCATGCTGCACCTCAGCGATCTCCACTTACTCCTGATACATAAAAGACCCAAGTTCAAACTCCTCACACACACCTTCAAAGCACTATAAAGCACGGGCCCATCTCACCATGAGAACCAACAAATCTCTTTCCTCAAACTATAAGACATCTCTGCTCAGCCGGACTCCTTCTTGCACACTCCACCATACACAGAACCGAAGCCGGGGGCAAGCCTTCTCAGACATCAGTCCTAAAGCCTGGCATGACCTGCTGTTCCATAATTCATCAATTCTCGAAAAAATATGGAGAGTTCGCTCTTCGGATCGCTCCACTATCCAGCCTTGACTGGGCTCAGTCGGCTTCTGTTCTGTGCGAGGTGACCCTCCCGGGTGACAGCACGCGATAAAAATACTCATTACACAATGAATGCATATATACTCATGATATATTGTAGAGTAATTTAGTAAAAAAAAAAAAATAGATATAAATGATTGAACTACATTTAAATAAAGCTTTTATGCATCACATGCTGACAGTCAATATGGGTTTATTTCTGTTTAATTGTAGATGCCTGAAAGGCAACGTGAAGTGTGTTAGCAAGGCAAACTCCTTCCATATCACGCTTTTCTATCTCAAAGTTAGAAGCAGTAAAAGAGCAGTAAACCTCTGAACAAACAAGTCAAAAGTGAAACTGTTCTTTCCAAATGCTGTTCAATCCTCAGTTGTGTTTGCATCTCAAAGGCTGGAGCTACCTGCTCCATGGTCTCCAAGACGCCCCACTCTCCCCATTAAAAGCATGCTACACACCACAGCAGGCCTCGTTCCCAGACACTGGGAACCGTGCTGGCCCCGCTTATCCATAAATACATCCCAACGTGCACGGCTAGCTATCCAGCAGACAGGTTGATCATGTAGTAGCTCTCCCACACTCTCAGGCTCGAGACAAAGAAGTGTGAACCAGAGATTGGGCAGTGTAAGAGTTGTGGGGGTCATTTGCTTCAAATAACTAACCTGTGTGACACTATATAATTCTAAACTGAAAGTGGAGGTGGGTGGGGGGGAGGGGGTGTACAGTGTTTCAAATAAATGGAATGATCTGGCAAACATATGTGTGTCAATTATTAACATTCAAGTCATAAAGATGCATAATTGCACTGGTTCATATTTATTATTGATGCAGCGTGACCATGGGTGGCATGGGTGTGCAGAGAGCAATGCATTGTCACCAGGCAGTCATTCTAAGTCATTATTTAGTAATTTATTGATCTGAAGTATTCCAGTCCCCAGTAGAAGTAATGTCTCCTGTAAGAGGCCAAGTGCTTATCATTTCTTATACTACAAATATAACTATGTTAGCAAAGGGTTAAAGTTTAAATGAACATGAAACCTGTTTTTATGTCCGTGACTCTTTCTGACCGCCTGACCTTCCATGTTCACCTTGTTGTGTGCTGTCTGACTCTATCTCTATTGTGTGGCACCGTCATATGAATCCCAGTATGTTTTTCTGTCTGCGCGAGACTAAATCTGTTTGATGGCGAATGGATTTGGCACTTTACAAACATAGCACAGCATATCTCTAGCTCTCCCTATGTGGGCGATTACACGTCAGGCTGTCTGTGAATATGGTTTCCAGGCGGGGTCTATAGATTCCTTGGTCGGGGATGCTTGAAGGGATGCTTTTCTAACTCCATATTTGCATGGATTCGCCATCCGTGCCAATGTGCACACTGATGATGTCTGTGTATTTACTATGGAACAGGCACACCTACTGGCATTGCCAATGCATGCTTTCTCTTCAGGATAGTAAATCAGGTTGCACTCTTATGAAAATAGTATGCTTTTATTTGCGACAAATAGAGGATAGAGGGTTGTATGCATATATATTTCTATGGTAGCTGCTATGTTAGTGGACTGAAGGGGCCCCTCCCTGCACATAAAAATGCATCCCTGCAAAGCGGGCACCTCACCATGGCGCAAGGTGGTCTGTGTTGGCCAATGGCTGCTGGGTAGAAGGACAGGTATGCGCTGTATCTTGTAGATACAGCACATTTCTGCCCTTTTGTTCCAACCCAGGGCAGAACAGCAGGAAGACTAGCTGAGCCTCAAAATAGGATAAATTAGGCCCCAAGTGTGCAACACAGAGTATACAAAGTGTAGATTACAATTTCAGCACAGAGTCCATATTGAGCAGTCACATTGACATAACTGAAAAGTACAATTGGAAAACAAATTACAGCTAGAGGACAGAAAATGGTCCACAGAAGCCCATAAGACGCATAAACCAGAACAGAAAGTGCACAAAGTATGTGTACGGAAGAGTGCACATAGAGTACTGAATACACAATAGCACGGAAAACACATAGAACATTTATGAAGAGGAAATCCAGAGGGCACAGAGTTTACACAGACGCAGAGCTGAATAAATCCAAATCCAAAGTAATGCAGAGCAGAGTACATTGAAAACAGGAGACACAACGAAGAGATCAGTGTTTAGGTACTCTCTGCTGTACTTGTGCCTTATGTTCTACGAGTCACAAGAACAGCAGAGAGTACCTTACGTAGCCTGTACATGAAGAGCAGAGAACATGTACAGCACATGTAGAACATTTAGAGAAGAGAATGCGTGAGCAGAGTGGAGATCGTCCTGATTTTGCATCCACAAAGAGTGCATTTAAAGCACAGAATATATTCAGTGTGTAGAAAGGCCTAGGGTGTGTGGACGGGGTTAGTGAAGCGCAGGTGTAAGAAGTGTCGGCAGAGGGAGGGCATCCCAAACTTCCAGGCAAGGGCTTCTCCAGAAGGGAACACAAGCAAACCAAACCAGTTTAGTGTCATTAGTCCTCACAAAAGAGGTATAGCGTGCACAGCGAGCACGACACCCATACCTGGGCATACCCTTGACTACTTAGGGGGTAAAAACAGAGACACAAAATGTGATGGGCTGGGATTGCAAATAGTCTAAACCACTAAACCACTGGCAAGCGCTCTGGGTGGCTGGGCGGTACAGACTGACTCACATAAGGTGGCCCTCAGCCTAGGGTGGAACAGTGGGTAAAAATTGATGGATTGGAATGCTACCCATGCGATTGCCAGTGGTTTTTTCACTGTTTGCGAGCATTCCTCTGCCATCGTGTGTGTGTTGGGCGTTCTTCATTCCAGGCTACTGTGGGACTCAATTTTACAGCAAAGAGGCAAAACATTCAATCAATATCACATGTGACAGGTACGGAGAAAGCAGGACTTACATTTATAATAATCAAGGTAATGTAACTTTATGCCTAAATATTGTGTTTGATCCTACACTACAGTTCATCTTGGCAAGCCTTTCTCCTTCCGTAATTCTGTGATCCTTACTTTTTCAACGTTAATATTAATAACCATATTTTACAGTGGTATCTCAAGGAAACATACATATAAAAATGAGAAAAAAAGAAAACAATACATCTACCTTTTTTTGTTGATTTTATAGTGATGACGTTTTAAAAACTCAGTTACATCTTTAAGAGAATGAAAACACATGTTCACTTCTTCCAGGAGTCACCCATTTGCAAGCAACATGATATGCATAATGAAAAATTATTTCAGGCGAATTTTTCATTAAGTGTTCTTTTATTGGCCACGAATTATAATCAGCGAGTCTGCAAATTGAAGAAGTTATGGTCCGTAGTCCCCTGCATTGATGTCACCTTTCTTATATTTTCTCAGCAAATGATGAAACACGCGTCTGCCCTAGCTGGCTGCCTCAGCATATTCCACAGAGTATAATTAGAATGGGCTGATGCAACATACACCAGAACTCCAAATAAACTTTTGAAAAATTTATCTGTGTGTTTTGAAAACGTTATCTGTAACATACAAGTTTATAAATAAAGTGACTTTTTTATTTAAATCCAATAATGAGCTGTCTTTTGATATTTGAATCAGTTCGCGATTGAGCCTTCATAACATTCTAAAGGAACCCAGGGTTTTTTAATTAACCTTGGTGGAACCAAGAAAATAGACTAAATGTAGGAAAATTGTTTTTTTTTAACTTTCTTTCTTTTTTTTAAGCTAGGAGAAAAGTAATTAGCAAGAAAGCTATCTTATCAAGAAAGGGCGATGCATTATCACCGTTTTTTTCGGCAGGAAACTGCCGCTAAAGCGGCGATAATGGGCTTAATAATATGCCCCTGTGAATTCCAATAGAAGCCCAGGACCTGGGGTTAACCTGGGTTTCTACGGGAATAAGACCTTTACACATTTAAAGTTTTGGTGAATTTCAATTGATGTGCATTAGGTTGACTCCTACATAAGAGGGAGCTTTTAAACTGAGAGAAGTGTTAGAAAGCAGGGTGGTAAGCCTTTGACTGGAAGCACCCACTTTTTCTGTCTAATATGGGAAGTATTTTAGTTTGATCATTACTTTTGGTTGAGAGGAATTCTGAGTAAAGACACTTATTGGGATCTACAGAAATCACACCACCATGTATTACTGAGCGACGTTATGTTTCTGAAATGCACATGGATTGGAAGAGTTCCTGGGTTGCCGGCTGACCCAGAGCCTAGAGAGTATAGCAGTTCAGCATAGCAATGAGAGAAATTTATACTTACATTCTTTCTCCTGGACCCTTATGTTAAAATGATGCCCTTTAGTATCCAAATTTTGCTTGACATTGGAGTAGGGATGCTCTTAGTCATGAGGGGTAAAAAAGGTTTTGGATGCTTGAGGAAAAGTGTGGTTGATGGGGCAAATTGGGAATATCAGTTATCAACACCCTGGAGGCAGAAAGACTGCTGTGCCCTTGAGAGGAGGGGGGGGTCAGGTAGTTGTCTGGGTGGGCAACTCCCACCCCATTTCTTAATACCAACATTATTTTATTTTATTTTAATGTTTTATAGAGCGCAAACTTGACCCGTGAGGGTATCAGAGCGCTTTACACAGTTAAACGGTAAACAAAGCAACAAAGCAAGACAACAAAGCAACATAAACTCAAGTGCAGAAATATACAAAGTTTGGGGAGGGGTAGGGTAGCTGAGGGGCATAGGATACAGTTATAGTAGGACCAGTAATAGCAGAAACAGAAACCCCATGATTACATATCAGGGCGAGTTGGTAAACTGCGGAAGAGGCAATAGTTATGGATTTGATAGACACACTGTGGTAGGTGCAAGCATGTCATTGGCCTAGGAATTTGACCATGAGGAAGGTTTTGGTCCCCTTCTTGAAGCGAGATAGAGAGGGGATTTTTCGGATGTCAGGCGGGAGAGAGTTCCAAATTCTTGGTGCTGCTCCGGAAAATGCCCTATTGTAGGTTCTTTTTTTCTGTAAGCGAGCAGGTTGGAGCAGGAGGTTTCTAGCTGACCGGGAGTTCCTAGTTCCCCCAGACATCACCAGTTTCTGCGCCATATAGGCAGGGTAGTTTGTGTAGAGGACCTTGTGAGTAATGCATGCAATTTTAAGTTGTATTCTCTCCTCCATAGGGAGCCAGATAGTGCTTTCAAATGTGGAGAAATGTGGTCAAATTTCCTGGTGCTTGTGATTAATCACGCAGCCGCATTGAGGCAGGCTTTTAGAGGGGCCAGAGAAACTTTGGGTAAACCAGTGAGAGTGGAACACCCATATTCCAGTCTCAATATGACTAGTGCATGGACTGCCATTTTTAAATCTAGAGCATCTATGAAGGGTTTTAGCTTCCACAAGTAGCTCAGGTGGAACCTGGCTGATTTAGCCATCAAGTCGATGTGGTCACGCATGTTCAAGTTACTGTCGAGGAGTATGCCCAAGGATTTGGCAGAGTTCACAATGGTCGGCGGGCAGTTTAAGAGTGTGATGGCTTTGATCCAAGTATCGATCTCAGGGTTGGCTTTAGAGGGGGAGATCAGGAGTAATTCGGTTTTCTTTGCATTGAGTTTCAGTTGGCAAGCCATTGGACAGTTAGTGTCAGGGTCTCGTTCAGGGTAATGATCTCCTCAAGTGTCGTCTGCGTACATGTGGTAGGAAATGTTGGCGGTGCAAAGAACTTCGGTGAGTGGCTCTAAGTAAAGGTTAAAGAGGGTGGGTGATAAGGTTGAACATTGGGGAACACCAACTGTGACTGGGGTGGGAGCTGATACGTTGCCGTTAATGAGGAATCTCTGAGATAGGTTATGTAGGAAGGACCTAAACCATTCTAGGACAACACCATCGAGCCCCAGGTCCTGCCTCCAGATTCTTTCAGCTTGTCTTAGGGATCTCCTCTACAGAACCATGGGTTTCTGTCTTTGATTTGTGACCTTTTTAGTTTTAGAGGGGCCAGGTCATCCAGGATGTTCGATATGGATGCTGAGTAATGATCATTGAGGTCACTGACCACAGTAATATGTGAGGGGGGAAAGAATTGCAGCGTGCTTCCAGTTTGATAAGGTCAAGGTTTTTAGTCTCTCTGATCCAGCGCTTGGGGATCACCGATTGTGGTGTCTTTGACTTGCGGGTACCTGGTACGAAGGAGATGGTGTGGTGGTCGACCAGTCGCATGGGTCTATGGAGACAAGTTTGACTGCGGATTCTTTACAGATGATCCAGTCCAGGGTGGCCCCTTTCGAGTGAGTAGGCAGAGAGCAGGCTTGGGACAGGGCTTGATCTGTAAGGAGGTCTTTGATGGCGTTGATGTGGGGATCTTTAAGGTCATTCCAATGCAGGTTATAGTCACCAAGGAAGATTTCTTTAGTATTGGAGGGAATCTTGGTTGTGATGATATCCAAGAGGAGATCAGTGAAAGAGTCGTTCGAGCCAGGGGGGGGGGGGGGGGGGTAAAATATGTGCAAGTTGCAAAGGTGTAGTGAGTTGCTGGAAATGGAGAGGGCAAGGTATTCACAGGAATCAGTGGAGTCCGCCAGGAGTTCCGTGACCGAGAGGGAGGATCGGTAGATGCAGGCGATGCCTCCACCTTTTTTGTTGGAGAGCCTGTCTAGTCTAGCAATGTTGAAGTTAGGGGGACTAATAAGTGGAGGCAAGGGGAAGAGTATTAATTGAGCCAGGATTCGGATAGTATAGTTAGGTCTATGTTTTTATTCAGGATGAGGTCAGCAATATCCGAGGCATGTTTCACTGCAGAGCGGCAATTAATTAAGAGGCCAGATAGTGGGTAGTCTGGGGGAGTGTCAGGGGTCAGGGCAGATAGAAGCACATGCGCGAGGTTGCTTTTAACCACACTTCTGTTGTGAAGCGTAGCTGGTCTGTTGTGGTTGATGGAGACTGTACAAGTGTGCCATTAAGGACTCGTATCTTGAGGGCAGGGGGAGTCTTGGGCAGGATTTATAGGGTCTCTCTGCCCCCAGAGGGTAGATAAGGGAAAGTTTACTCATTGATCTCCCGAGGAAAGGGCGGTAGCAGAAATGCTTTTACATCTTTATGGGGTGGGGCCATGACCAATTCCTGGGCAGGTTGACCCCACCCCAAGTTTTTCTTAGAAATTCAATCTGTGGTGGTGTCTAGTGGATTGTATGCCCCCTGCCTCACCTGTGGTCAAGTTAGGGGTAAATCCCTCAATCAGCCACTGTAGGGAGGCGAAAAGACTAGGTTCCTTTAAGCATGGGGGTGAATCCCAAAAACCCTGGATAGTCACCCCACCTCCTATTACTTTTCTTTAAAAATTCAGATTTTGGTGTCTAGTGGGCTTTCTGTTTACTGAGGGCGGCACATTAGTGGCAAGCCTTCCAAATGAACCCTCAGAGGTGACAGAAAAAATGTGGGGGGCCATTTGGGGGTTAGTGGCAAGGCCCGGTGTCAGGACAGGCCACCCAGACTCATTTGTTTTGTTAAAAATAACTGGCATTAGCTGGGTTTTCTACCTCCTACAATAGAGGCCAGATTGTGGGTAAAAATCTCAATTTGCCCAATAGGCTACTGGGGAAGAAAGATGGTATTGCCCTTTGTGTGGGGTGGTGAAACACTTGTGTCAGGTTGCCCCTCCTTTTTATATGAAAAACTTCCAATAGCCTACCCAGGCTTACAGAAATACTCCTTTTTTGTGGGGGACTTGTCCCACCAATTGGTCTAGTCCCCTAATTCAATAGCCCTGCTGCATAATGGGGAGATTACTGTTTGGGGGATCACCCTGCTGAGGCTATAACCAACCAGGACTGAATAAGCAAGAGACACCGCTGAAAAAGGGTTGTTATTCCCCCTCCAGTGGTAGGTTTCCTGTATTTATTTGGGCCTGTGGCACTGAGACATGCTGCCATCCATGGAATGATCAAAATGAAATAGTTGGCGCCTAATAGCACCACTTATTTCACTTCGTTTTGTGGCGTCATTGCGCTGTGCACGTTTATTGTTTCACAATGAAAAAAACACACTGGTCAATTTCATTGCATCTTCTGGTTCTTAAAAGAAAATCATCCTGTTGCTTACATCAGAAGGAGTTCCTTCCACATGTGGAGCACATGAACATCTCATTCCCCTCATTTAAGGAGTTAGTAAAGGAGGATTTAAGGTATTACTCGGAGCTGTGTCATAATTTCAACATGTTACCAGTGCACACAGCCATTAAGAACATGTACCATTAGGTCAATGACAATCAATACCTGGGAAATACCATCTACATATAGGATTTTTATTAATGTTAAAGAACATTTGCAGAGATTTCTCGTCACTCATACAAAGGTGAAGACAGCATAGAAAACCTCCACATCAAAATGGTCAAAAAGACACATTACTTTGCTCTACAGCCAAGTCGAATTGTCATAAAGAGGCTGTTTGGTATTGATTCATAAGTTGGGAACCTCTACCATTCCATCAAAGGCCATAGATAAGGTTGCCTCAATGGCATTCGTTGTGAAAGTGCCTCTAGCAAAATCCAGCCAGATTTATACCTGAAAAGACAATGTCCTATTTCTAAATGCTAAACACCATTTAAGTGCTTGAAAACATCACCATTCAATTGTGTCAGTTCTTGTCTGCCAAAATTCAGTGATGGCTAGAGATGGAATTTTCTAAAAAGTAAAGGTGTCATCTTTCAGGTACTTGGGAAAGCATCCTTACATTTGGAGGCTAGCAATCACTGTGTACAGCACTTGTCCTTGACATCAGTTGCACAGCATACATCCTGGTCGAAAGTAAAATGCATTTGCATATCTTGGCCTCAGTTAGACCTGGCACCTTGGCGTGAGTCTCCCTTCCACTTTTTGCTGATGTGCCTCATGTGCTTTGCTGGTGTTAGCTGCTCAGGGCACTGTGCCCTTGCCAATCAGTACCACAGTGCAAGTGCTCCGTATGAAAAGTGTATATGTGATTGGTTTCCATGATTGGCTTATTTGGTTTACTTTCAGACCCCAGTAAAGTGCACCAGGAGTGCCAGGGATTGTACATCTAACTGCTGCTAGTGGGCCTGCAGCACTGGTTGTGCCACCCACAGAAGCAGCCTTGTAAAATGTGTCTAGGGTCTGCCATTGCAGAACCTGCGTGCAGTCTGGTACTCTCATGCTAGCTGGGCAAGTACACACATTGTCCAGCCCCTAAAAAAAACCTTTATTTCATGTGAGTCACCGCTACGGTAGGCCCAAGGGCAGGGTCAATCAATCAATCAGGAGTTTGTTAAAGCGCGACTACTCACGCGTGAGGGGCTCAAGGCGCTTGGGGTGGGGGGTAGGAGGGGGGTGCAGGTTCCATTCCATCAAGTCTGTCGAAGAGCTAGGTTTTGAGGTTTCTTGCGAAGATGGGGAGCGATGTTGTCTGTCTGAGGTGGAGTGGAAGGGCGTTCCATGCTTTGGCCGCGAGGAAGGAGAAGGAGCGGCCACCCGATCTGGTCTTTCTGGTGAGAGGGACCACGGCGTAGGAAAGCTGGGCTGATCGTAGGGTCCTTTGGGGTGCGTGGAATTTGAGTAGGCTGTTCAGGTATGCTGGTCCGGTGCCGTGGAGGGCCTTGTGTGCGTGGGTGAGCATCTTAAAGGTGATTCTCGACTCGACGGGGGGCCAGTGGAGTGTGCGCAGGTGCTGGGACATGTGGCAGTGTTATGGCAGGTTGAGGACCAGTCTTGCGGTGGCGTTCTGGATGTTCTGTAGCTTCCGGATGATGTTTTTGTTTATTCCGGCGTAGAGTGCGTTGCCGTAGTCGAGTCTGCTGGTGACCAGGGCGTGAGTGACTGTCTTTCGGTGTTCGAGGGGGATCCATTTGAAGGTCTTACGAAGGAGGCAGAGGGTGTGGAAGCAGGAAGATGAGACAGAGTTGATCTGGCGGTCCATTTTGAGCCCGGAGTCCAGGATGATTCCCAGATTGCGTGCGTGGTCTGTGGGGGTTGGCGGGTTTCCGAGGGCGGTGGGCCACCAGGTGTCGCTCCAGGTGTCGGGGTTTGGGCCCATGATGAGTACTTCTGTTTTGTTGGTGTTTAGTTGTAGGCAGCTGTTTTTCATCCATTTGGCGACGGCTTCCATGCCTTCTCGAAAGTTGCGTCTGGTGTTGTTGGGCTCGTTGGATAGGAAGAGGATGAGCTGGGTGTAGTCTGGGGATCGCCCACGACAGAAGCTGCGAGAAGAGCTGCGAGGGGAGCAGGGAGGCCGGTTACTATTGAAAAGGTCAAATTGATGAACGACCGTGTCTAAAAAATACTCCGACGCTGCCGGCAGAATTAAAGGCATCCAGTGGCGCTGCAGGAAGGGACATAGAACTCCACGTTGCGGTGATTTTTATTTACAATACGGTGGCCTCCCTCCAGCATCCTCATCAACGCAAGGTTCCTGATATAATAAGGGACTTCTCACCCCTGAGGCGAAAAGCCGGGGGCTCTCCTTGCTATCCCTTTCTTTCCTGGCAATTTATTGATAATATTGAATTGTTTGCAGCAATATTTTTAAAAGTGTGTATATATTTTAATTAGCCCGTTTTTAGCTGCTAACACACACTATCCCCTAGCGGCAAGATTGATATTGGCCCGAGGCCCCCCGAGGACTTTGCCTGACCGGTGCAGCCGATTTTAGGGCTGACGCCGGCAGGTTAGAACGGTCGCCATCTTGGGGAGGAAGAAAGGAAGAGGTAGCGGTCCAGTTGTTAGGACGCTCCTACCCCCCCCCCCCACTGGATATAAGGATGACATCTTCCCGTCCGCGCAGCGGGCGGGCGCAGCGGGCGCAAAGGCGAGCCCGTCTGCGCCCGTCCGCGGCAGTCCGGGGCATGGGGCCAGAACCCCCGCCCATTCCACCCCGCTTGCCATAACTAATAAGACTCATATTAGGTACACTGTCAATGACTTGCTTGCCATACGCCCCAAGACTAATGAGAACTGCTGCCACACTATGTCTGCAGACTCTCCCACGATGCACTGCGCGTCCTGCCATTTCACGATCAAGAAGGGAAAGGATGATAAGCCAATAGGGAAGACCTTGAAAATGTCACTACTTAACTGTAGATCCCTCAAAAAACACAGATCAGAAATACATGATCTTGTGTTAGATGGGGATCTCGATGTACTTTTTTTAACCGAGACATGGCTTGACACAGCCTCGACTCCAGAAACCTTGGAGGCGGTCCCGGTAGGATACAGCCTGCTCAGAATCGATAGAGAAAAACAGATAGGAGGAGGACTGGCCATAGTGCATAAGCGCGACCTACACTGTACCTTAGAGAAAGCTACTCTGCCGAAAAGTGAGAGTGGGTTTTTTTCGATAAAGATTAGTCCCAAATGTAACATCAATGGACTTCTAGTATACAGACCTCCGGGTAAATCTTCACAATTTGCCACTCAGTTGATAGAACTAATAACGCAACATGCACTCCGACATAAGAAATTTCTCATTCTGGGAGACCTTAATTTTCATTTTGAAGATTTCAAATGTAGAGAGGCACAGGCCGTGATAGAGGCTTTGAATTCATTGTCACTAACACTGCAATCACGATCTCCATCCCATCAACTTGGCCATCTTTTAGACCCTGTGTTTGCTAACTGGGAAGACCTCAAAATGAATACTCCGTTGCAGATCACATGGTCCGATCACTTTTTCATCCCCTTTGAGGTGCTAACTGTTCTACAGGAATGCAGCAAGAATAATTCTAATGTGCCCAATTCTAAACCCGTGAAACGCAGAGATTGGAAGAACTTTACAGAAGAAAAGTTTAAATCTGCCCTTGGGAGAGAACCTTCCCCCTCCAACGATACCCTGGTTAAGGCATGGGAAGACTATGAAAAATGGATGTCCAGGGCTCTGGACACAGTAGCACCATGGACATTTAAACCCCCTGTCAGAAAGACTCAAACGGCTCCATGGTTCTCCAAAGAACTTAAGGAAGCTAAGGCCAAATGTAAAAACATTGAACGAGGATGGAGAAAAAACTATGATCCAGAGGACAAATTAAAATATAAAAATGAATAAAAAATCTATCATAAACTTATTAGAGCAGCTAAAGGTGTGCATTTTAAAGAACGTATTGAAAATGCAAAAAATCCTACTAAGGAACTTTTTTCAATATACAAAGAGCTCACGGTGCCTACCAGACTTGAGGCTCTAGACACATACTCTAATGAGCTATGTGAGGAGATTGCAGATTTTTTTGTGAAAAAAGTAGACTTAATACACGCTACTTTCACAGACAGCCCACATGACCATCACTCAATAGTGAGAAAGGTTCCCGACACCAAGCCCCAATTGACAAGCTTCTCAGTCCCTAGGAGATCTGACCTGCTTCTGATTATGAGAGGAATACATTCTGGATCCCCTCTGGATGTAATCTCCCCTAATCGATGCACGGGAGTCCTTGATGGCATGATCGAGCAGATTGAACAGCTTATCGCGCTCTCTTTCCAGGAGTGCCATGTGCTGGAGGCCTGGAAAACCGCACAGGTTATACCCCTGAAAAAGAAAGCGAACATTCATATTTCTCAACTGCAAAACCTCCGTCCGATATCCCTCCTCCCCTTCTGTGGGAAAGTTGTGGAGAAGGTGGTGAATAAGCAACTTATGCAATTCATCGAAGAGATCTCTTGCCTCCACTCAACCCAGTCAGGTTTTAGAGCAGGTTATTCAACTGAATCTGCGGTCCTCTTTTCCACAGAACGCCTGAGACAACTTGTTGACGGAGGGCAGACAGCAGAGTTGGTGTTATTAGACCTCAGTGCAGCATTCGATACCGTGCTGCACTCAACGCTGCTGTCACGCCTCTCAGACATGGGAATAGAGGGCCTAGCTCTGGAATGGATAAGATCCTTCTTGGAAAATAGGAGTTTTCAGGTACATTGCCCTCCCTATAAGTCATCCCCCCGCAAGCTGAGGCATGGGGTTCCACAAGGCTCAAGTCTGAGCCCCACGCTGTTTAATATTTATATGGAGCCCTTGGCACATATTGTGGAATCCTATGGTGTGGATATCGTCACATACGCTGACGATACCCAATTGATCATTCAACTTGCTAATAACCAGCCTGAGGAAGCCATTAATTTTTCCAATTGTATGCGAGCAGTGGCTGGGTGGATGAACAACAACTGCCTTCGCCTAAATGGCGAAAAAACCGAATTGCTAGTGGTCGGTAAGTCTCTCTCTACCTGGTCGCAGGACTGGTGGCCGACGGAATTAGGGCCAATCCCTCGCTCAGCAGAGGTTGTCAGAAACTTGGGAATAATGATTGATGCGGAGCTTTCCTTCAAGCAACAAATTAGCAAAATCACTGGAAAATGCTTTGGAATATTAAAAACCCTCCGCAAAGTTCTCGACCTGCTCCCCTTTGGTGCCAGGAAGAAACTTATCCACGCCCTAGTCACGCCGCACCTGGACTATGGCAACGCCCTTTTCCTTGGCCTGAGCAAAAAAGGCATTCAACAACTTCAGTGTGTCCAAAATGCCGCCGCCCGCTTGGTACTGAACCTTCCACGTAGGGCATCCGGTACCACGGCATTGCGCAAACTTCATTGGCTCCCCATTGTGGAGCGTATCAAATTTAAGGCACTATGCATGGCCCATCGTATTGCCCAGGGAAAAGGCCCAAATTACCTGCAAAGACTCCTTAACATCCATCGCCCTATCCGAAATCTTAGATCTGCTGGAGTGATGTTATTCAAACTCCCCCGCGTTCACAGGTCCAGAATGGGAGGTAGCTCCTTCCGTTTCTTGGCTAGCAAACACTGGAATAGCCTCCCCTTGAATCTTCGGATGGAGCCCTCCGAAACAAGATTCAGACAAAATCTAAAAACTCATCTCTTTCCCAAGTAAATAGCTTCCTGATACATTCTAGGATTTTAGTGTAACTTGGTTTTAGCTTCATCTGGGAGCAGTAGTTTTTCAGCGCGGGGACACACCGTCATAGGTGTAACCAGGCGCTTAAGAAATGGTCTTATTATTATTATTATTTTCTCACTGGAATTAAACAGACCAGAAGCTCTACATATTTGAGTGACTACAATCCAAACCTCCTCTAAATTCAATAAGAGAGGATTGCTAAATAATTAACTCACAGAATTGTTTGTCCTGAAGAAGGTGGTATCGTTTACACACCGAAACGCTGCGTCGATAACTTCAACAACTGTGATTCCTTGACTATTTTTAAAATTGTGTATTTTTTATTGACTTTATTTTTATATTGAAACTGTACGTGATATTGGGTACTATTATCACGCTGTATAACAATTGTTTTATTTGATTTGTAATAAATTGTATATTTTTTATAACTTACACACTGTTTAGGGTTCTTGATTTGTTTATCATATGGTTTTGATTGAATTACACTGTACATGTTTTGAGTAAATCTGGCATTTCGAGATATATGGGAAATACACCAAAGGGTTCTTATCAGTTGAGTGATCTTGGGACTTCCCCCAGTTCTTTCGTCTTATGCTCCTTGTCCCAAATTGCACTGTAAAGGAGGCCTCCCTCGCTTTTTTTACATATTTACATGTCGTCTGCGTATGACACGATGTTGAGTCCATAGGTCCTGACGATGGGGGCAAGTGGAGCCATGTAGACGTTGAAGAGCGTCGGGCTGAGGGAGGAGCCCTGGGGGACTCCGCAGGTGGTAGGTGTGGGGTCCGAGAGGAAAGGGGGAGTCTGACCCGCTGCGTCCTGCCGGAGAGGAAGGAGCAGATCCAGTCGAGGGCCTTGTCCTGGATTCCTGCATCGTAGAGTCTGCATATTAGGGTGCTGGGTCTGTAGTTTTTGAGGTCGGTGGGGTCCGCTGAGGGTTTCTTTAGGAGGGGGTTGACCTCAGCGTGTTTCCAGTCGTCGGGGAACAAGGCGGTCGCCAGGGAGCGGTTGATGGTGTGGCACAGCATGGGTGCGATGGTGTTGGCGGCTCTGTTGAAGATGTGGTGGGGCAGGGGTCCGTGGGGGCCCCTGAGTGGATTGACTTCATTGTCTTCAGTGTGTCTTCGGTGGTGAGGGCTGTCCAGTCATCAATTGCTGGTTTCCGGGTGTCGGGGGTGGTTGTTGAGAGTTCAGTGTGTTGGTTGTCTTCGTCGAAGTTGTCGTAGATGCTCTTGATTTTGTGGTGGAAAAAGATGCTGAGTTTGTCGCAGAGGTCTTGTGATGGAGGGATGTCGGTAGACTCGCTGGTTGGTTGGGCAAACTCCTTGATGATGCTGAAGAGTTCCTTGCTGTTGTGTGCGTTGGTGGAGATTCTGTCTTCAATCGCTTTTTTCCTCGTTTCTCTGATGAGTTGATGGTGGGCGTTGGTGGCGGCTCTGAAGTTGTTGTGGGCTTCTGTGGATTTGGTGTTTCTCCAGGTCTTTTCGAGGCGGTGGCATGTGCGCCTGGACTCTTGAAGTTCGGTGGTAAACCATCTGGCTTTCTTGGCACGGGTATTGTTGTTTTTCTTGAGGGGGCTATGGTGTTGGTGCTGTCCGAGATCCATCTATGCAGGGTTCGGGCTGTGGTGTCGGGGTCGTCGTTTTCCACGATGGTTGGGGTGGAGTTGTTGAGTGAGGAGGTGAGCTGGTCATCAGTGATTTTGGTCCAGTTTCTTTGTGGAAGCAAGTGCTGGTGTCTGTGGATGGTGTGTGTTCTGAAGGTGAAGTGGACGCAACGATGGTCGGTCCATGGGAGTTCGGTGGTGTGGCTGAAGGTGATGGAGTTTCCTGTAGTGAAGAGGGGGTCGAGGGTGTGTCCTGCTGAGTGCATGGGCTCGGTCACGATCTGGCGGAGTCCAATGTTGTGGAGGTTGTCTAGGAGGCATGTGGTGTTGGGGTCCAGTTGAGGTGGAAGTTGAGATCTCCCAGCAGGGTGTAGTTGGTGGATGCGATGGCCTGCGGGGAGATAATGTCTGTGATGGAGTTGGCGAAGGGTCCACGGGGTTCAGGGGGTCGGTAGATGAGGGTTCCTCGGAGGGCGGCAGTGGGGCTGGCCAGTATCTTGAAGTGAAGGTGTTCCATCAGTTTTGTGGACTCGTCAGGGAGTGTGCTCAGGCGGAGGCTGGATTTGTGGACGATGGCGATTCCTCCTCCTGGGTGAGTGGGGCGGTCTTTCCTGGAGATCTTGCATCCTTGGGGGATGGCGATGGCGATGTCCGGTCCCGAGGTGGAGTTGGTCCAGGTTTCGGTGAAGAATGCTACATCTGGGGTGGTGCTGTCGAGGAGGTCCCAGATTTCTGTGGCGTGTTTGTGGTGGGATCGAACGTTGAGGATGATGCATTGCAGGGTCTTCGGTTCGGTTGTGTTCTTGTGGACGGGTTGTGCTGGATCCGTGTTCTTGGCGGTGCTGCAGGTGTGCCGGCAGCGGTGACAGGCTGAAGGGTCCATGGGTGTCGGCTGGTTATGCTAGCTTGCAGTTGTTGTTGCAGCCTGGGTTGAGTGCGTGGAGTCCTGCTGTAAGCATAAGGTAGGACAAGCCCTGATGTGTGTGGCATGTCCTAATAGTGAATTACAGCCATTTTCGTTTTTCACTATTGGAAAGATACCTGTTCTCATAGGCCAGAATGGGCTGCTGGAAATATTACACTCTATAATCCCAGCAGGCTCAGGGAACATGGTTGAAAGTCATGTTTAGTATGCCTGAACTCAGCATAATTAAATACAACTTTTAGTAAAGTTTATTTTAATATACTGTGTTTGCAAACCCCACTTTTAGAAAGCTGGTGGTTGCTTGCCTAACCATTTCAGCCCGCCTCTGCTCTTATGTGTATCTGCTGTCTGGTTTCTGTGAGTGAAAGGGCTGGGGAATTCCAGGAGACAGTTCTGGGCTGCCAGGTGGTGAATAGAGAGATTACACCAGGATGGGTGGGAGGAGTGTCCCTTGACTCTGAATAGGGCTGTGCTCTGCCATCTCAATGCTGGCTCCACCCCCTGGGGAGCGTCTGATGTCTCTGCCCTGCACACTGAAAGAAAATCCAGAGTCTCCAAAACAAAGTGCTCAGGAACTGGACTGGATAAAGCAAAGGCCCCCCTGGCCTGAAAGAACAAAGGATTTGGGGTATACAGAGAGGAGCCCTGCTCCTAAGAAATCAGATCCTGTTTGACCACGAAGAACCTCTGCCCGACTAGAAGGACCTGGAAGACGCTGTGAGGAGGAATACTGTCCCTGACCTGGGGGACTGTCCTGCAGTAGGTGCCTTGCTGAGGGAGGAGAGGAGAAGGACTGAAAGAGACTTTGGCTATTTGTGCATTCAAACAATCTCCAAGGGCTTGGAACTGAGCTTGCCCCCTGACCAGAGTCCCGGGATCATTGGACTCTGGCCGCCTTTCCTGACGAACTCCTGGACTTTTGCTCGACCCCTTTTGTGCCACTGGAAGCCGCAACCCTAAGTGTGCCTCATCCCCCACCATGGAGTCTGCCCGTACGCACCGTCCTGGCCGCTCCGTGCTGCCCAGCCCGCATCTCGTCCACAGCCTGAACGAAAGGTATGGCTCGTACGCCGCACAACAAGCGAACACCCCGCAATCTGCACCGTCCGCCTGCATCACAGCCAGCTCCTCGACCTACACCTCGGACTAACAACAGCAATGAGCCGGAGCTCGAAACGTTACAGGCCAACAAACCTGCTTGCCTCACCTTCGCTTTTGCCACTTGTGCGCGACAAACCCTGCAATTAAGGTACTGTGATCAACTCAAACAATATCCCTGCACGCACCGGACAGACACGTCCGCTGTGCTCAGTTGACTCTTCTGTGCATTTCCCAGTACCGAACGCCCAGAATCAAGAGGACGAGTCGCACACGACTCAAAGAGTACGCTTTCAATGATAACGCTTTGCTGCATAATATGGTGGCCTGATTTGAAACATTATTTTGGTCTTGTAATAAGTCTGCTTGAGATCTATAGAAAAGATACCTATTTTTGATATATTCCCAGTGTGGTGTCCATTTGTGGTGTATTCTATAATTACTGTATGTATTCACAAAGTGTAGAAGTGTGGCTCAATGATTAGAGCTACAGACCCTGATGCAGAGGTCTAGCCCGGGACCAGGGTTCAATTCCCCGCCTCGGCGGGTCTTGGGCTCAAAATTCCACGGACCTGATTATTCTCGCCTCGGTGCCTATTCCAACCATGGAGTCCCACTCTGCAACTCTGGGCAATAGCTTTCTTAATCTCCACAACGGCCCCAACAACGCTAAGGATGCCTGGCCTTCACCTTGGGGGTGCCCAGGAGTGGACGCCTCACAGGGAAAGCCAGGATGGGTTCCACAGCGGTATTCGTACTATCGCCTTGAGACCCTTGCGGGTGAGTAGTGCGCTATACAAGTATCACTTTACAAATGCTTAACCTATAATGATCTGAGATAAGTCTTGTCTGCTTGCGCCACACTACCTACAGGGTGAGCAGGGGTTATTTTAGAGGGTGATCCCCTTATCCTGACTAGAGGAGAGGGTCCCTGCTTGTCAGAAGTCTTTACCTGTGCCAACCAGAGACCCCACAATCTAACAGCCTCCGTGGCATTATGGTGGCTGTTGGAAATTGGGTTACTGGTTGAGGAGGGTGAAACCCTACTAAAGCAGCAAAAAAAATCTCTGTCAGAGTGAAACACAAGCAAACCCCAAATTATCCTGTGTCTAACCCTCTGATAGCTTGGCACAAAAGCTGTCAGACTTAACTTAAAGGCAATGTGCTAAGTATGTATGCAGAACTTCAAACAATAATAAAGTCAAAACTCAACATATGAAAAATCCCACAAAAATACAGTAAAATTGTATAAAATATTTGAGATGAAAGCAATAAAAGTCCAATTAGTAAAACCAGAGATATGCAGTTTTAAAGATTCAGATAAGTAGTGTGCCAAAAAGCAAAAGCCCCACTCGCTGTTATCTGGTCATGTGAGACTAGGTGAAAGCCACTAGTTTAGGCTGGCCCTGAAGGTGTGTGAGTAGGATACATGTTAATCCCACTGAAAGAGTTACCTTCAAAGTCAAGCACAAAGAATTCTGTTTGCATTGGAAGTGGAAACAAGAAGCAGGAAGATCGTCAGGGATAGTCGATGATGTAGCATTATGAGCAGGTGAGGTATTGCGAATGGTCATCGCTGTAGTGTGAAGATCCTGTTGGGGGTCATGGATGGTCATTGCTGGAGCTTCATGTTGGCAGTCAGTGTGGGCAGTTGATGCAGTAGCGCAATGTGCAGGTCTTGCATTACCAAGTGTTGCTGGCGGTTGCTGTGGTCCAAACAGCCAAGTCCAACAGAGCCTGGTGTTAGCTGGTGGCTAGATCCTGGCACAAACTGGCCTGTTTGATGTGATGAGGAGTTCAACATATCAGGATTCATCCTCTTTTTGAAGTGGGAGCTCCTTGATGCCACACTAAGGGTTCAGGATCTGATGAGCACCTCTTGGGGGTCAGGGGCTCTGTCCAGCAGAGACCAAGGCTCAGGCAGGTCCAGCAGCAGGTGTAGTTGCAAGTCCAGTCAACAGGTCAGCAGAGCAAATACAGGGAGCTCTCAGGAGCGTGTTTGATCCCTGTAGCTCAGAACAGGAGGTCAGTCAAATGATCTGTGGAATCTATTCAACCTGGGATAAAGGGTGCAGTCCAGTCTTTCTCTCAGTTAGTAGACCAGCAGGCAGAAAGGAAGCAGTGCAACAGAGCACCAGAGTGGCAGTCCATCTTGCAGCAAAGAGCAAAGCAGCATAGCAGTTTTCCGTCTGTAGTATCCACAGGTCCAGAAGTGTATTGCAGAGTGGATATGAGGGTCTTATTTTTACACATGGTGCCTTCTTTGATGTAGATGCCGTTTCTATAGAATTCCCCTTTGACGCTCTTGAAGCTTTCTGCCTTCCTTTCCCTGGCTCCAAGCTGGCTGCATGAACAATACAGTGGTGACCATTCCTTTGTGTGAAGGCAGGGTGCAGTCTGTTCAGTTGCAAGTGGAGCTGGGCTCAGCTCCCCCCAATACTGGCAGTTGATGGCCCATCCAGGCACACCTAATTCCTCTATTGTGTGACTGCCTGAATAACCAAGCTGCCTATTATACCGAGTCATGTGAACCATGTACAGGTAGCAGGCACCAAATAGCTAGGGCAGGAAACACCAGCTTTCTAAAAGAGACATTTTAAAAATGATATCTTAAATTTCAACTTGTTCCATTAAAAAGGAGTTTTTATTACAATATCCCAGACACCAAACAAAAAATACTAATCTATTCCCACTCAAACGTTGGCACTGATTAAATCTAATAAAGAAACCTAATGTTATCCTGTAGGAGAGGTAGGTCTTACAGTAGTGAAAACATTATTTAGAAATGTATTCTCTACTAGGATACTTAAAACCTAAACGTACATGTCGAACATTTTACTTACAATACAGCCTACCCTATGGGCTATTTAGGGTCTACCTTAGGGGTGATTTACATGCAATAAAAGGGAAGATTAAGGCTTGGCAAGGAGGTATTGCCAAGCCGAATTGGCAGTTTAAAACTGCTCCTGGGCTGCAATGAGAGCCCTTGGAGTCTTGTATATGATATTCCAATGCCTCAAGGGACATACCAGTAAATTACATATGCCATTCAGGTGTAAGCACATGTTAACATGCTTACAAGAGACAGCACAAGCAGTTTTGCATTGGTTAGCAGTGGTAAAGTGTGAAGAGTCCTAGAGCCCACAAACAAAGTGTTCAGAACACAGGAAGGCAAATGCAAATGCTTGAGAATGGCCCTGTGGGAAGGACTAAGTCCAACATGATGCCCAGCTAAAAGCCAGGGTAGACTAATCAATACCTTGCTAATCTTCCCTGCTTAGACAATAGAACATACACTTGTCAGTTCTATGCCATTAAACCGACCCATGGGAAACCCCTCTTCTCACTTGCAGACCCCATCTTTGCAGTACTTAACCTTAACTTGCTCACAAATAAATCACAGTGGCCAGACAATACTACCAAGGCCATGAAAGCAATGTGGCTTATTTCATCCATCCAATCAGACTTCTGTCCTCAACACAAGGAAATTTCAGCCCGAAATGCAGCAACCAGCAAAGGCCAGCAAACTCCACTAACAGTTGTCAGTGTCAAGAGTCATCCCCAGATCATCCACTGCCAGGTGAAAGGTCTATGATGGGACATTGGGTAGGACAATTTTCCAGCCTTGGAGCTGGCAAGGAATTCTCCAATGGGCTTGTGATGGCTTTTTGATCTGTGAGGTTTCTCAGAGTGGCAGCTCCATTTTTCAAGCACCCTACTCCACTCTACCTCCATGAATGGTATCCTGAGGCTGGCTTTCACGCCCAGGGTCTGGACCATGAGACAGACCAGCATACAAAGTAAGCCCTCCCTCACTCTGCCCCTTCATCTGGGCTCTTGTACCCTCCACATGGTTATGGTACCCCCAGAAAACAAAACTGAACTGCTAGGGCACCCCACCCAGTTATCCTGACACCAAGGAGCTTCTTCCACTGGATGGCCTCTCAGTACAGGCTATGTCCCTCAGCTTGTGCCTCAAATGGGAACAATGAAAGCACTGGGGTTAGAAATGGGCAACCCTGGTCCTCTGCCCACTAGAACCTCCATTCTATGCTTACTATTTTCCCACACACTATACTGGGACCTGTCTGAGTCCCTCTGTACCTCCCACTCACTCCGTTGGCGGAAACCTGAACCACCTCCTTCAGGATCACTCCTAGGTACCTTCCAGACACTCTGGAACTGACCCAGAGGACCACCTTCTTTGCAAGCTCCCTGGTGTGTGAGGTTGTAGCCAACCAGGTGTTGGTGCAACTCTGTAAAACCATTACTGGGCATGTGTTATCTCAATGTCTACCCACTAAGGCACACCTAATCCTGCTACACCTAGTCATGTGACCCAAGACAGTCTGCAGGCAAGAAGGGTTATAGGCAGGAAAGTCGCAGCTTTCTAGAAGTGCATATAGGCAATGTTCCAGGAGGAGTTACTTGAATAATACTCACAAATGTTTGGGTCGTTTATTCCATTGCAATTAAAATCAATAGTATAAATTACAACATTCAACCAAGCAATTCTGGCAGTATTAGTTCTTTAAAATTTGTCAACCAGACAGTATTGTTATACTGAAATGTCCTGAAACTTTGCTTTACCCTATATAAGAATTGAGGAGAACAATATAACAAATCTTCCTGCTTGTTTAGTATGCCTGCATCATTTTCACGGCTAGTATTTCTTGGTTGAATGTTGTAATTTCTACTTCTGATATTAATTACAATGTTAGCAAATTCATGAGCATTATTCCAGTAACTCCTCCAAACATTGTCTACATATATTGCCCAATTCTTTGGGGGAATATTGGGTTGCTGTAGTCTGGTGAAAGCATTCTAAAAATAGCATTTTAAAAATTCTAATGTGAAATCCGACTTTAACATTAATGATAATCATTGTATTATTTGTTGAATCTCTCTTTTTAATTTTATGTTTTATGATTGAACACTTTGTACACTGTTGGGTAACTTGTGAGTTCGGTTTGTGTTGTGAAGATGTTCTTACTATTTGTATATTGATATATTTTTATATATAAATTATCTTCAGCCCTGAAGAAGTTCAATCAACTGATGAATGAAACGCGTTGGCTGGATGATGCTTTGTTTACATTATCTAAATAAAGTTTGATGAATTCAATTGAGCTTTGACTTGACTTGTTATCTGGACAATAGCGAATTTGTGTATTGTCTGTAGTTCACTGCATCAGCGGATGCACCCAACGATAGCGGGTGTAGGAGTGTGTGTGCACTTTATTATGTAAACAACAGTAAGGAAACAGAAGAGCGAGGTGCGGCATCCATAGTCTGTCGTTGTCAGCTTGTTTCAATCCTACCCTTCCTTTGGGAAGGGTAGGCCTCACAGTAGTGAAACAAAAATTTTGAAATGTTTCATCACCAGCATTTTTATTACACCAGACCTTTCAGTATGGGACACTTAGGTCCTACCTTAGGGCTGACGTGTATGTAAGAAAAAGTGACATTTATGGTTTGGAAAGGAGTTTTAAATGGCAACTCAGCAAAGCAATGGCAAGCCTCGTACATTTTTTTGAATTTTAGAATGTTGCCTAAATGTGTGGCACAATATGTGCTGCAAGCCAACTAGTAGCATTTAATTGTATTTATAGTATGCCACTCTTTAAGGGACAAGTCCAATAAATATGACAATTAGGTAGATGCCAATCAAATAATTGTTAGGGGGTTGATAACAAGCACTTTAGCATTAGTTCACTGTGGTTAAGTGTACAGAGTCCTAAGGCCAACAAAACATAATTCAGTAAACAGTTCAGGGTAGAAGGCATAAAGTTTATGAGAGACCCTGCAGAGAGGGCCAGGTCCAGTGAAAATCCCATCACTAAACACCATGAGTTATAGGATGAGGGGGTTGAACCTACAATCTCTATCAGGGTGAAACACAAGCAAACCCTAATCCCAGTAGTGTTGCTCTAGCTGGTACTATTGTGGGCATACTGTCCTCGATTTCTAGACCCCTGTTGACACATCCAGAAATGTTTTCCATCTCTAGTGTAGTGATATTGGACTTATTGCAAACGTTAGCTTCAAGCCTGCAGCATGGCTGCACAGGGACGATATGTGCCAGCTCCTACCTACCTTCTTACTTGTAAGGAGAAAATCAACAAGGGGGTACAGGGGAGAAGGTCCTGGGATGATTGGTGTGTGAGTTCCTTCACCTTCATGCAACTTTTGTACCTTTTACTGTGAGAAAACAATACATCATGTGGTGTAAAGGGAGCGGTTTCCAGGTTTGAGTCTTGAGGTAAAGCGGGCCTCATGGTGCTGGGAGAGGTATGAATATGGCCAAGTCCAATAAGGGTTCTGAGACTTGCTGCAATCTTGCAGGAACCCTGCAAACCTCTGCACGCAACAGGTGTCAACAGTACTGTGGGCGCTCAAATGCTGAAACCTCAATCAAAGCTTGTGATAGCATGACTTGGGTGCTGAATTTGTAAACATTGTGCAAGGCTCAGGTGGCAGGAATGTGGACATAAACAAACAGCACCGTGCTTGTGGGCTTAGATACCTTTAACATTACCTAAACGCATGCCACCATACAGTGGTTGGGGGCTGAGCTACTTAAATACATAAGAGCCTTATTTCAACTGTCACATAAGCATGCAGTACAGTGCAAAAGAGTCTGGATGTCCTCGGGCAGCATCAATGGTGACATCAACTTGTTTGTTGTGTTTGCACCTTAGGACAATTGGGTACCACACCAGTACCCCCCGGAAAGAAATCCCAAAACAGGGGAGGCTGGACAAGGCTTAAGAGGGTATCAGTCATGAAAGGTACACACTAGATGAGGAGCATGAAGGACGTGGGAAAGAGACTTCCTGAAGCATTCTTCAGGATCTTATCCCTTCTAATACACAAGGTAATACAGTCTCCCCCTGATTCTACAAGGGAACAGGATATCACATACTCCTCATGATCATTCACTTCTATGAGAGGTGGTGTTTTACAATGATGAATGTCTGGATGGGCTTTCTTCAAGAGAGATACAGAATGTATCTTCATACTCGGGGACAAGGCTAGTTTCATTGGTGCTGAATTAAGAATGTTAATGATCGGATAGGAGCCCAAATAGTAAGACAATAATTTCTTGAGGATGCAAGCTCTCTGTCTATAACCATACCTTGTCCCCTACTGTAATTTGGATTCTGATTGACGGTGTGTATCAGCTTCCTCTGCAAGAAGTATTTTGCCTTTAGCCTCAACACAAGCTCTGTCCCATATACTTTAGAGAGTAGCATGGAACTCTTGCACTGCTGGAAACTTAGTAGTGACTTGGCATGTCCCAGGGAATAAATCCTGGATGCCAACACTCGCGGCAATAAAAGGAGACATACCCAAGGATGCATCTTTTGCCTTGTTGTTAGCCGATTCCATGGCATCCAACATTTCTACCCGATCCACCTCTACTGTGAGCAAACAGTAGAGGGGATTGGATTGCTCCCTGTCTTGTGCAGCTCCACCTGGTAGCTGCTGCCCCAAGCTCCCTGCTTCTGACCATCTGACTCTCGGGTCAGTGGTTCGAGGCCTTTATAATGTCATTCTTTTCTGTCCGTTTCACACTTTTGCTCTTTTTCCTTTTTCTCCATTGCTTTTTAGCTGCTCTCTGGCCTGGCAGTGCCCTGTAGCCTAAAACCCCATCCAGTGCCACTTTTCTGCTCCCTGCGTTTCTCCCCTCCCAGCTGTCTAACTCCCCTGCATACTAGGAGCACCAAAAGTATGCTAAAGGCAAGTCCATCTGTGCCCAGCCATTCCTGGACTGTGCCCAGCAACACGGAAAATCATCCTCAAACCTTCCACCGATAAGACATCAGCACCCTTCATGCCCTCAACACCAAATGCCACATCGCCTGCCACCTCGCATCACCGAAAGACATCTTAGGGCCTTTCCCCTGCAGAAACTGCAGCTGCACCCTCACCCCTCTCCACACTCTAGCCCCTCTCACCTCCCAACCGACCAACAGTGCATCTGACCGGCTCAGCTGCATCCTCCTCAACACACGCTCCCTCCACAAACACAGCACAGAAATCTGGGGCCTCCTCGACTCTGTCTCTCCCGACATCGCCTTCCTGACGGACCCCTGGACAAACCCAAGCTCTGGCCCAGGCATCCCCACTGCCCTCTCTGACGGCTACAAGATCACCTGCATGGACCAGCCCGGAGGAGGCATCATCATCGTACACAAAAACGCCCTCCGCCTGACCACCCACTGGGACGACCCAAAGACATCCATGGAACACCTCTGCTTCCAGATTCTGACCAATCCCAACACCTCCCTCTGTGGCACCCTCATCTATCTGCCAAACATTCATCAACACCATTGTTGATTTCATCGCATCCCAGGCTCTCGCATCCCCCATTACATCCTACTCAGTGACCTCAACTTTCACCTGTACAACCCCAAAGACTAGAACACTACATTCCATCTGAAGAACCTCGCCAATGTAGGACTCACCTCTACAACACATGCAGCAGTACACACACTCGACCCTGTCTTCTCCATCAGTGAAAACATCACCTACAGCCAGAACTCCAAACTCCTCTGGACCGACCACCACTGCATGCCTTCACCAAACTCACTGTACACCAACGCGCTCACCGCCTCCTCGGCCATAGCTGGAACAAGGCCACCAAAGAACATCTCACAGCCTCCCGCAGCACTACTCAAAGCCGATGCTAATACCTCGGTTCCCAACCTCCACCAATCGATCTCCAACTGCTCAGACACTCTGCTACCCCTCAAGAAGGCACCCAGCAAGCAACACCCCAAGAAAGTCAGCTGGTTCACTCCCACCCTCCACGAGTCCAGACGCACCTGTAGATGGGTATATAGTCAAAATATCAAGTTTTTTATTTAGAATTACATTAATATCGATTCAAAAATATAGAATGAACACAATATCGACTGGACAGAATATAGACTACAAAAATATTGACTGGAATAGCATAAATATCGATTTCATAATATAGAATGGACAAATTATGGAATGGACAGAATATAGACAACCAAAATAGCGAATTAGAGGTAAGTAAGTTAATATCAATTTTTTAAAGTGTTTTTTATGTTACTATATGTGTGAAAAGTGTATATTTATTTTATAATTTTTTTTAATTAATTAATTTTATGGTATTTTATTTTTGCGTAATATAAATCAGTAGCGGGTTGTGGGTTTATAGGGGAATAGGGTGGGAAGTGATTTATTTATAATTAATTAAATATGTTAATTTATTTATTGGCATTTACTTCAAATTAATTGTTAATTAACTATTAATTGGTAATTAATCAAAATGTATTTGGTAATTCATTTTAATTAATTCATTAACTGATAATTATGTTAATTATATTAATTTATTTTCTGTAGTAGTTTGTGGGTTTATAAGGGAATAGGGTGGAAAGTAAGTTAATTATAATTAATGAAATATGTTAATTTGTTTATTGGTATTTCTTTTTAATAATTGTTAATTAATTATTAATTGGTAATTAATAAAAATTAAATTGGTAATTTAATTGGTTAATTGATAACTATGTTAATTATATTAATTTATTTTCTGTTGCGGGTTGTGAGTTTATAGGGGAATAGGATGGGAAGTAATTTAATTAAAATTAATTAAGTATGTTAATTTATTTATTGGTATTTATTTTGAATTACTTTTTAATTAATTATTAATTGGTAATTAATTAAAATGTAATTGGTAATTCATTTTAATTAATTGATCAATTGGTAATTAATTAAAATAAAATTGGTAGTTCATTGTTAATTAACTAATAATTGCTAACTAATTAAAATATAATTGGTAATTAATTGATTAAATGTTAATCATGTTAATTGTATTAATTTCTTTTCAGCAGTGGGTTGTGGGTTTGTAGGGGAATAGGGTGGGAAGTAGTTTAATTATAAATAATTAAATTTTTAAATTTATTTATTGGTTATTTTTGTTGAAAGTAATTAATTTATTATAAAAACTAATAATTATTTTAAAAAAATGTATTGGTATTAATATTTAATTAATTTTCATTCATATATGAAGTATTTTTCGTTCCCTACTGTTGCACTCTCTGGAGTGGGAATAGTAATTTTTACACCTACGCTATCCAACGCTTTCCCTACTGTGCACTCATTGGAGTGGGAATAGTAATTTTTATCCCTACACTATCCAATGCTTTTCCTACTCTTGCACTCTCTGGAGTGGGAATAGTAATTTTAACCCCTATGCTATCCAGCGCTTTCCCTACTGTTGCACTCACTGGAGTGGGAATAGTACTTTTTACCCCTACGCTATCCAACGTTTTCCCTACTTTTGCACTCACTGGAGTGGGAATAGTAACTTTCACCCCTATGGTATCCAAGGTTTTCCCTACTGTTGCGCTCTCTGGAGTGGGAATAGTAATTTGTATCCCTACACTATCCAACGCGTTCCCTACTGTTGCACTCACTGGAGTGGGAATAGTAATTTTTACCCCTACGCTGTCTAATGTTTTCACTACTGTTGCACTCTCTAGAGTGGGAATAATAATTTGTACCACTACGCTATCAACGTTTTCCCTACTGTTGCACTCATTGGAGTGGGAATAGTAATTTTTACCCCTACGCTATCCAATGCTTTCCCTACTGTTGCACTCATTGGAGTGGGAATTGTAATTTTTATCCCTACGCTATCCAATGCTTTCCCTACTGTTGCACGCTCTGGAGTGGGAATAGTAATTTTAACCCCTACGCTATCCAGCACTTTCCCTACTGTTGCACTCTCTGGAGTGGGAATAGTAATTTTTACCCCTGCGCTATCCAACTTTTTCCCTACTGTTGCAATCACTGGAGTGGGAATAGTAATTTTCACCCCTACGGGTTCCAAGGTTTTCCCTACTGTTGCACTCTCTGGAGTGGGAAAAATAATTTTTATCCCTACGCTAACGAACGCTTTCCCTACTGTTGCACTCACTGGAGTGGGAATAGTCATTTTTACCCCTACGCTATCCAATGTTTCCCTACTGTTGCACTCTCTGGAGTGGGAATAGTATGTTTTTACCACTACGCTATCAACGTTTTCCCTACTGTTGCACTCATTGGAGTGGGAATAGTAATTTTTAATCTTCCGCTATACAACGCTTTTCCTACTGTTGCACTCACTGGAGTGGGAATAGTAATTTTCACCCTCCCGCTATCCAACGCTTTCCCTACTGTTGCACTCTCTGGATTGGCAATAGTAATTATTACCCTCCCGCTATCCAACGTTTTCCCTACTGTTGCAGTCAATGGAGTGGGAATAGTAATTTTTATGCCTACGCTATCCAACGCTTTCCTTACTGTTGCACTCTGTGGAGTGGGAATAGTAATTGTTATCCCGACACTATCCAACGCTTTCCCTACTGTTGCACTCTCTGGATTGGGAATAGTAATATTTACCCCTACGCTATCCAACGCTTTCCCTACTGTTGCACTCTCTGCAGTGGGAATAGTAATTTTTACCCCAACGCTATCCAATGCTTTCCCTACTGTTGCACTCTCTGGAGAGGGAATAGTAATTTTTACCCTCCCGCTATCCAATGCTTTCCCTACTGTTGCACTCACTGGAGTGGGAATAGTCATTTTTACCCCTACGCTATCCAATGTTTCCCTACTGTTGCACTCTCTGGAGTGGGAATAGTATGTTTTTACCACTACGCTATCAACGTTTTCCCTACTGTTGCACTCATTGGAGTGGGAATAGTAATTTTTAATCTTCCGCTATACAACGCTTTTCCTACTGTTGCACTCACTGGAGTGGGAATAGTAATTTTCACCCTCCCGCTATCCAACGCTTTCCCTACTGTTGCACTCTCTGGATTGGCAATAGTAATTATTACCCTCCCGCTATCCAACGTTTTCCCTACTGTTGCAGTCAATGGAGTGGGAATAGTAATTTTTATGCCTACGCTATCCAACGCTTTCCTTACTGTTGCACTCTGTGGAGTGGGAATAGTAATTGTTATCCCGACACTATCCAACGCTTTCCCTACTGTTGCACTCTCTGGATTGGGAATAGTAATATTTACCCCTACGCTATCCAACGCTTTCCCTACCGTTGCACTCTCTGCAGTGGGAATAGTAATTTTTACCCCAACGCTATCCAATGCTTTCCCTACTGTTGCACTCTCTGGAGAGGGAATAGTAATTTTTACCCTCCCGCTATCCAATGCTTTCCCTAATGTTCCACTCACTGGAGTGGGAATATTAATGTTTACTGCTACGCTATCCAATGTTTTTTATACTGTTGCACTCACTGGAGTGGTAATAGTAAATTTAACCCTCTCGCTATCCTATGGTAAATATATTGTATATTTTATTATTAATACTATGTTTATATATATATATATTCACTGACTGCACTAACTATATATCGCGCACCCGCAATCCACTGCTGATCATGTCACATATTACATCATTCATGACATGGTCAGTGACATCACTGATGACATCACTGATGACATCTCAAATGACATCACTGATGACATTGCGGATGACATCTCAAATGACATCACTGATGACATCACTGATGACATCTCAAATGACATCACTGATGACATCACTGATGACATCTCATTTGACATTACTGATCACATCACTGATGACATCATTCATGTGATAATACGATGAACCTCTTCAGACTCTAATATAACCTTAGATACACTCAGTGTAAACAGACACTCACAGACTGTCACTCATCCATGGAGTTACTCACACACCTAGTCAGTCATGCAAAGAATCATTCATACCTCCATTTCCTCAACTATACAGTTATACACACCTTACTTATTCAAACATATACTAAAACATATTTACTCTCTTATACAATCCCTGATACAAGTTCACAATGATCCATACAGCCACTCACACATTCACTGGCTCTTATGCACAGTTATTTATATATGTCAACTCTCACATGTACTGTGTTTTACATATGTACTTACTTTGACATGCAGCACTGAGATATCCATTCACTCACCAATACACTCATGCACACAGTCAACCGCCCATACAGCTGTTTCCACATGCACTTTTGAACCCACACATCTAGTGAATCACTGCTCACACATCTATGCACAGTCATACACCTCCCAGCCACCCACACACACACTCAGTCTCCCATACAAATACTTGGGCAACCAATCAATAACCCATATAGTTACTCATATGGCTACTGATCAACACATGCAGCAGTTTACAGAACAACAGACATAATGATGCACAAATTAAGACAGTTTAGTCACTAACCCATGCACTCAGGGAGACACATTTGATCACTCACTCATACAGTCAGTCATGCACCTACTAAATCCTTCATCCAGACACTTATACATCCACTCATTCTTCAATATGTAAGACATATTTTAACTTTACAGAAACATACAGTCACGGGATGATGTCATCAGTGATGTCACTGACCATGTCATGAATGATGTAATATGTGACACCATCAGCAGTGGATTGCGGGTGCGCGATATATAGTTAGTGCAACTAACTATATATGCGAATTTCAATGGTTTTGTGTGAGTAAAATAAGGTTTTATAAATGCTAATCCCTAACTATATATGGTCTATAAACTATGGTTTTTTCAGTGAATTTTCAAGGTTTTGTAAATGCTAATTCCTAACTATATATGGTCTATAACCTATGGTTTTTTCAGTGAATTTCATTTTTTTTATAGCAAATATTAAAAGCTGTAAAATGTATTCTTCTTTTAAAGGAAAATATATTTTATATGTATATAATATAATTTTTTATGTATATACATTTTTTGAGGGAACGAATTTATCAACTATCATGCTGAAGTAGAGTGTGGGGAAAAAAAACAAAGAGGAGGACTAAGAGGAAAGAACAATCAGTTCAAAAATACAATTGCTTTAAAGCATGAAGTGCTTTTCCAAACATTTACATTTAAATAACCCATATTAGAACATACAAAATATCTACTGAGGAGAAGGTGTACATTGAATTTTAGACTCTTCATTGGTACCTACATGTTGGTACTTACATCACCCACACCAACACAACAGCTCTATTCAGAGCTACCCTACCTCAAAGCACTCTAAAATATTATTTTACTATTTCCCTTAGTTTTCCCCTTGTTACGCTTTCCGGAACGCTACCCGTTGCGCAGACCGGGCGCTAACCGTGCGAAAACTTGGAAAAAAAATATATGGGCCTCCTCAGCCACCCTCAGAAAACCTAGGGGGTCAGGATATGTCTCCCGTGCCCCCTTATACCATTCCCAACATTGTTTATCCTCCATCTTGTGACAAAATTCTTTCCGAAACACAAGATGGCGGACTCCCGTTACGCTACCGGTGAGCTACCCGGTTCGCGTACCGGGTAGCGCTTCCACCGCGAAAAATTTAAAAAATATATGTATTTTATTTTTTTGCCCCGCGGGGCCTTTTAATAGCCCCCACATCAATCCTAGGGGGTCAGGAAGGGTCTACCTTGCCCCTTTCATTCATTTCCCCCTTCGTTTATTTCCACCTCTTGTGTCTCGATCCTACCGAGAGACAAGATGGCGGCCGCTCTGGACTGTTTAGAATGTTGAGAGTCACCGGAGAGCCAATCCGCTTCTCCTCGCGAAGTTCCGTTACGCGTCTGGTACGCGAACCGGGGCGCTAACCGGGACGCTGTCACAGATATATATATTTTTTGGAAAGTTAATTTCTCAAAATCCACTGGAGCACATATCTTGAGACCTAGCAAAGGCACATCGGGCAAACAGTCTCTACAATTTTGCCAAGTTTCATAGAAATCCATTCAGCCGTTCGAGTTAAAAGTGAGTCCAACCGCCCTATGGAAAACTCAATGTTAAAAACACGTTTTGGGACCCCCCTTTTTTCTCGGCCCCCGCTTGACGAAACCTCCCCAAACTTTAAGGGGACGCTCAGAAACAAATTGTGCCATTTTCCAGAAAATTCCAGCCAATTCCGTCCATCAACGCCAAAGTTATTCAACATAGAATTTTCAGGAATCCCTATTCAAAAAAATCCTAACTATATATACCTACTGGCGACCGCCAGTAGGTAATATATATAGTTGCCTGTTTAAAGGAGCAGCCTCTTAACAAGATGTTCCCTTGCCAACAATTCTTTATTGAAGGGTTGCAACGAAGAAACCAACAGCCATGTCTCCACAATTGTAAGTTCAGCCTGACGCGTTTCGTGGTCTCTCCACTTTCTCAAAGGCCCAAGAACTGACAGGCAGCAGCACAGCAATTTTCAAGCACCACACCTGATGACGAACCTCCGCCCAAAAGGGGGCGTGGCCACGCATGTGGCCTCTTGGTCTTTGTAGGGCCCAATGTTACTACAGTGAGATGCTGTGCATTTGCCCCAATTTTCGTTCAATCAAATCACCTCAGTGGGCGGTGGGACACAGCTTGAGTCTCCGCTGAAACAATCTTCCCTCAATGAGCGGCTCTTGTCCCATTACGCAACGGCGTTTTACTGTCGTAGCTGGAATGCTGTGAACAGCACAAGGGCTCACTCCGCGGCACAGGCAGGCCGCAACAAATCCAACAGAGTTGCCTGTTTAAAGGAGCAGCCTCTTAACAAGATGTTCCCTTGCCAACAATTCTTTATTGAAGGGTTGCAACGAAGAAACCAACAGCCATGTCTCCACAATTGTAAGTTCAGCCTGACGCGTTTCGTGGTCTCTCCACTTTCTCAAAGGCCCAAGAACTGACAGGCAGCAGCACAGCAATTTTCAAGCACCACACCTGATGAAGAACCTCCGCCCCAAAGGGGGCGTGGCCACGCATGTGGCCTCTTGGTCTTTGTAGTGCCCAATGTTACTACAGTGAGATGCTGTGCATTTGCCCCAACTTTTGTTCAATCAAATCACCTCAGTGGGCGGTGGGACACAGCTTGAGTCTCCGCTGAAACAATCTTCCCTCAATGAGCGGCTCTTGTCCCATTACGCAACGGCGTTTTACTGTCGTAGCTGGAATGCTGTGAACAGCACAAGGGCTCACTCCGCGGCACAGGCAGGCCGCAACAAATCCAACAGAGTTGCCTGTTTAAAGGAGCAGCCTCTTAACAAGATGTTCCCTTGCCAACAATTCTTTATTGAAGGGTTGCAACGAAGAAACCAACAGCCATGTCTCCACAATTGTAAGTTCAGCCTGACGCGTTTCGTGGTCTCTCCACTTTCTCAAAGGCCCAAGAACTGACAGGCAGCAGCACAGCAATTTTCAAGCACCACACCTGATGACGAACCTCCGCCCCAAAGGGGGCGTGGCCACGCATGTGGCCTCTTGGTCTTTGTAGTGCCCAATGTTACTACAGTGAGATGCTGTGCATTTGCCCCAATTTTCGTTCAATCAAATCACCTCAGTGGGCGGTGGGACACAGCTTGAGTCTCCGCTGAAACAATCTTCCCTCAATGAGCGGCTCTTGTCCCATTACGCAACGGCGTTTTACTGTCGTAGCTGGAATGCTGTGAACAGCACAAGGGCTCACTCCGCGGCACAGGCAGGCCGCAACAAATCCAACAGAGTTGCCTGTTTAAAGGAGCAGCCTCTTAACAAGATGTTCCCTTGCCAACAATTCTTTATTGAAGGGTTGCAACGAAGAAACCAACAGCCATGTCTCCACAATTGTAAGTTCAGCCTGACGCGTTTCGTGGTCTCTCCACTTTCTCAAAGGCCCAAGAACTGACAGGCAGCAGCACAGCAATTTTCAAGCACCACACCTGATGACGAACCTCCGCCCCAAAGGGGGCGTGGCCACGCATGTGGCCTCTTGGTCTTTGTAGTGCCCAATGTTACTACAGTGAGATGCTGTGCATTTGCCCCAATTTTCGTTCAATCAAATCACCTCAGTGGGCGGTGGGACACAGCTTGAGTCTCCGCTGAAACAATCTTCCCTCAATGAGCGGCTCTTGTCCCATTACGCAACGGCGTTTTACTGTCGTAGCTGGAATGCTGTGAACAGCACAAGGGCTCACTCCGCGGCACAGGCAGGCCGCAACAAATCCAACAGAGTTGCCTGTTTAAAGGAGCAGCCTCTTAACAAGATGTTCCCTTGCCAACAATTCTTTATTGAAGGGTTGCAACGAAGAAACCAACAGCCATGTCTCCACAATTGTAAGTTCAGCCTGACGCGTTTCGTGGTCTCTCCACTTTCTCAAAGGCCCAAGAACTGACAGGCAGCAGCACAGCAATTTTCAAGCACCACACCTGATGACGAACCTCCGCCCCAAAGGGGGCGTGACCACGCATGTGGCCTCTTGGTCTTTGTAGTGCCCAATGTTACTACAGTGAGATGCTGTGCATTTGCCCCAATTTTCGTTCAATCAAATCACCTCAGTGGGCGGTGGGACACAGCTTGAGTCTCCGCTGAAACAATCTTCCCTCAATGAGCGGCTCTTGTCCCATTACGCAACGGCGTTTTACTGTCGTAGCTGGAATGCTGTGAACAGCACAAGGGCTCACTCCGCGGCACAGGCAGGCCGCAACAAATCCAACAGAGTTGCCTGTTTAAAGGAGCAGCCTCTTAACAAGATGTTCCCTTGCCAACAATTCTTTATTGAAGGGTTGCAACGAAGAAACCAACAGCCATGTCTCCACAATTGTAAGTTCAGCCTGACGCGTTTCGTGGTCTCTCCACTTTCTCAAAGGCCCTTGTGCTGTTCAATAAAGAATTGTTGGCAAGGGAACATCTTGTTAAGAGGCTGCTCCTTTAAACAGGCAACTCTGTTGGATTTGTTGCGGCCTGCCTGTGCCGCGGAGTGAGCCCTTGTGCTGTTCACAGCATTCCAGCTACGACAGTAAAACGCCGTTGCGTAATGGGACAAGAGCCGCTCATTGAGGGAAGATTGTTTCAGCGGAGACTCAAGCTGTGTCCCACCGCCCACTGAGGTGATTTGATTGAACGAAAATTGGGGCAAATGCACAGCATCTCACTGTAGTAACATTGGGCACTACAAAGACCAAGAGGCCACATGCGTGGCCACGCCCCCTTTGGGGCGGAGGTTCGTCATCAGGTGTGGTGCTTGAAAATTGCTGTGCTGCTGCCTGTCAGTTCTTGGGCCTTTGAGAAAGTGGAGAGACCACGAAACACGTCAGGCTGAACTTACAATTGTGGAAACATGGCTGTTGGTTTCTTCGTTGCAACCCTTCAATAAAGAATTGTTGGCAAGGGAACATCTTGTTAAGAGGCTGCTCCTTTAAACAGGCAACTCTGTTGGATTTGTTGCGGCCTGCCTGTGCCGCGGAGTGAGCCCTTGTGCTGTTCACAGCATTCCAGCTACGACAGTAAAACGCCGTTGCGTAATGGGACAAGAGCCGCTCATTGAGGGAAGATTGTTTCAGCGGAGACTCAAGCTGTGTCCCACCGCCCACTGAGGTGATTTGATTGAACGAAAATTGGGGCAAATGCACAGCATCTCACTGTAGTAACATTGGGCACTACAAAGACCAAGAGGCCACATGCGTGGCCACGCCCCCTTTGGGGCGGAGGTTCGTCATCAGGTGTGGTGCTTGAAAATTGCTGTGCTGCTGCCTGTCAGTTCTTGGGCCTTTGAGAAAGTGGAGAGACCACGAAACGCGTCAGGCTGAACTTACAATTGTGGAGACATGGCTGTTGGTGTCTTCGTTGCAACCCTTCAATAAAGAATTGTTGGCAAGGGAACATCTTGTTAAGAGGCTGCTCCTTTAAACAGGCAACTCTGTTGGATTTGTTGCGGCCTGCCTGTGCCGCGGAGTGAGCCCTTGTGCTGTTCACAGCATTCCAGCTACGACAGTAAAACGCCGTTGCGTAATGGGACAAGAGCCGCTCATTGAGGGAAGATTGTTTCAGCGGAGACTCAAGCTGTGTCCCACCGCCCACTGAGGTGATTTGATTGAACGAAAATTGGGGCAAATGCACAGCATCTCACTGTAGTAACATTGGGCACTACAAAGACCAAGAGGCCACATGCGTGGCCACGCCCCCTTTGGGGCGGAGGTTCGTCATCAGGTGTGGTGCTTGAAAATTGCTGTGCTGCTGCCTGTCAGTTCTTGGGCCTTTGAGAAAGTGGAGAGACCACGAAACGCGTCAGGCTGAACTTACAATTGTGGAGACATGGCTGTTGGTTTCTTCGTTGCAACCCTTCAATAAAGAATTGTTGGCAAGGGAACATCTTGTTAAGAGGCTGCTCCTTTAAACAGGCAACTCTGTTGGATATATATATATATATATATATATATATATATATATATATATATATATATATATATATATATATATATATATATGTATATATATATATATATATATATATTCATATATATATATATATATATATATATATTAGGAATTCCGCTTTCGTATTGCGCTGCACCGAATCTCGCCAACAATGAAACTCGGACACGGACCAAATGGGCTCTTGCTTTTCTTTATTTGCAGAGGTACTGTCTATATATAAATATATAACATTTATTTGGCAAAATGAAACCCCTCATTTTGTTCCTTTGCAAATTAAATGTTTTAAGTGTTAACACTTTATTCCAATCAAGATGACTTCAGGTGTACCATACTTTTGTCATAAGTAAGACTGTTAGCGCTCTAGTTGTTCTTTAGAACACTCTGGGACATTTTGTCACTGGGCTATAGTTGGGCTACATCTGGCTGATATTTGGGCTACATTTGTTTTTTTTTGTCTCTGGTAAATGTAAATTGCTACTTGTATAGCGCACTACTCACCCGCAAGGGTCTCAAGGCGCTTGTACGAATACCGCTGTGGAACCCGTCCTGGCTTTCCCTGTGAGGCGTCCACTCCTGGGCACCCCCAGGGTGAAGGCCAGGCATCCTTAGCGTTGTGGGGGCCGTTGTGGAGATTAAGCAAGCTATTGCCCAGAGTTGCAGAGTGGGACTCTATGATTAGAATAGGCACTGAGGCGAGAATTATCAGGTCCGTGGAATTTTGAGCCCAAGACCCGCCAAGGCGGGGAATTGAACCCTGGTCCCGGACTAGACCTCTACATCAGGGTCTGCCGCTCTAACCATTGAGCCACACTCTGGTGGCCATCTTTGGGCTACATTAGGCTACATTGGGCTACATTGGGCTAAATTTGGGCTCTAACATATATATAGCCCAATGTAGCCCAATATATATTTTTCAAAGTTAATTTTCGTAAACGCCACTGGAGCATATATCTTGAGACATAGCAAAGGAACATCGGGCTACCAGTCCCTACAATTTTGCCAAGTTTTGTCTATATGAGCGTCCTAAGCCCCCCTCAGAAAACCTAGAGGGTCAGAAAGTGTGTACCGTGCCCCCTTCTACCCATTCCAAACACTTTTTCCCCTCCATCTTGTGTCTCAATTCTACCAATACACAAAATGGAGGACTCCCGTAATGCTGCCGGT
Organism: Lissotriton vulgaris; assembly: GCF_964263255.1. Taxonomy (NCBI): domain Eukaryota; kingdom Metazoa; phylum Chordata; class Amphibia; order Caudata; family Salamandridae; genus Lissotriton; species Lissotriton vulgaris. Next base: position 182,057,964 of record NC_141686.1, on the reverse strand, counting down.
ACGCGTACCGGGGCGCGCACCGGTGAGCACTCGTTAAAAAAAAGGTGGGAAAGTAATTTACAGAAAAAGCACTGGAGACACTTTCATCAAATATAGAATAGGCCCTACTACATAGCAGGCCCTACCATTTACACAAATTTGATGGAATTCCATTGAGAAAATTATGCTGTAGGCCTGACTAAATATCCTGAGGTAAATTACATGACAAAAACACATATGAAGTGTTAGAATTGACAACCAATTAAAATGTTACTTTCATTTTCTACTATTATTTCAAGACATTTGATTGGTTATGTACCTGAATATATATAAAGAAAGAGAGAGAAACACAGCCATTTTGACTACTACTTCCTGAAGTACATTTCAAGAGCATTTTCACTGTCAACTTTAACTTCTTTTTCAAAGGTAAGATATAATTTAAAAAATTTGAAAGGAGAACTATGTTATGCACTTTAAATTAATTTAGGAAAACGTTTTCAGATAGTTAGATACTGGCCCTCTATAAGAGTTAGTCATTGAGAAAGACTTAATTATTTAAACTATTGATTGAGTTAGGCTTCTGTGGTATAATTATGAATTTACTTAGGCTTCATCACAGGCACTTTTTAATAGTTCTACTTCCTGCCTGAAACCATGCACTGCCCAAAGATTACTTCACTGTTAAAAACTCACAAGTACCTGTCTGAACTTAAACCCAACAGTGCCCTATCTCCACTGATATATTTATTTTGTATGCAATTTACAGCAAGAAAATGGAAGCAAAGCAAAAAGAAAATACAATTTCATTTCAAATTAGGATTGAAAACAATCCAAACGAAGAAAAAGAAGAACTAGACTTTATGGATGAAACAGTAGACCAATAATTATTAAAATGTGCTGAAGAATGAAGAATTTACATTTTAAAAGTTACAATTGTTTGAGACACTATTCTTTTTAATATGAAAATTATGAAATATTATTCAAAAAGATAAAATATAAAATGAGACTTAAAATATACTGTGCAACTTTTTTGTGTTACATAGTAAGTTTGCTCATAGTTACTTCCTTTCTCCCACTATATTATCTCCAATGTGTATTTAACATCTCTTTATCATCTCCTGTCTCCATGTTCTTTCTGCTTTCCTGACAGACTATGGTATGAATTCCATATACCACAATAACTTCTGAAACAACATGCAAGATACCTACAAAGGAGACAGTGTATATTTATTTTTAGACTCTGCATTGGTACCTACATGTTGGTACTTAAATAAAAAAAAAAAACAACAAAAAGAACAATCAATAAACATACAATATTTGAACATTCTTTCATTCTTTTTTCCCTATATAACGCTCCCCGGACCGCTTCCCGGTGCGCGTACCAGGCGCTCCCCCCGCAAAAAAAACGATAATAAAAATTATTTTTTTTTGCCCCGCGGGGCCCTTTTAAAACCCCCTCATCAAACCTAGGGGGTCAGGGAGGATGTACTCTGCCCCCTTATGCTCATTTCCCCCTTTGCTTTTGCCACCTCTTGTGTCTCGATCCTACCGAGACACAAGATGGCAGCCGCTCCGGACTGTTTAGAATGTTCACAGTCACCGGGGAGCCAATCCGCTTCTTCTCGCGAAGTTCCGTTACGCGTCAGGTACGGGAACCGGGGCGCTAACCGGGACGCTGTCACAGATATATATATTTTTTTGAACGTTAATTTCTCAAAATCCACTGGAGCACATATCTTGAGACCTAGCAAAGGCGCATTGGGCTACCAGTCCCTACAATTTTGTCAAGTTTAATAGAAATCCATTCAGCCGTTCGAGCTAAAAGTGAGTCCAACCGCCCAATGGAAAACTCAATGTTAAAAACACCTTTTGAGACCCCCCTTTTTTCTCAGCCCCCACTTCACGAAACCACCCAAATTTTCATGGGCTGCTCAGACACAAAATCTGCCATTTTCCTGAAAATTTCAGCCAATTCCGTCCTCAAACACCAAAGTTATTCGACATAGAATTTTCAGAAATCCCATAGGTAAAAAATCCTAACTATATATACCTACTGGTATATATATATATTCACTGAAAAACCCATAGGTTTGACACCAGCTATAGTTAGCTGGAAATTTTGCTGACATAAAACCATTGAAATTCCACATTATAGTTAGTTGGACTCACTATAACTTGCGCGCCTGCAATGCACTGCTGATGACGTCACATATTACATCACTCATGACATGGTCAGTGACATCACTCATGACATCACTGATGACACCATCCAGTGAATGTGTGTCTTTCTGAAAAATAAATATGTTTTATATATGTGTATGTAAAGGTCGATGGAAGAATACATGTTTAAATAAGTGTCTTAATGGATGTTTTAAAAAAAAGAAATTGATTGGTTAACTGGCATATTAAGTGTATCTTAGTGAATACATATATTAGCAAGTATTGTTTAAATATTTAAATGTTTGTATCAGTGTTTCACTTTGTGTATAAGTGGATGCATGGGTTGGTCAGTAGCTACATGTGTGTGTATAAGGGTTATTAGATGTTTTTTTAGTATCAGTATGAGTGTCTGTATGGTTTGATGGGGGTGTTACTTAGCACATAGATGCATCAATGACTGACTCACTGTTTGTATGTGTTTTGAAGACAGCATATGTGCAGGACTGTATGGGTGGATGAGTGTGTATATGTGTGTGTTAGTGAGTGAATGAATGTCTCACTAGTGTCTTTATCAGTAACTACATATGTTTTAATCTAGTATATGTGAGTATTGATGTATATAAGTGAGTATATGTGAGAGTGAGAGGTTGAAAGAGTTCTTGTTTAAATAAGTATGTGTTTCTATAAGTGATTGTTTAAGTGAGTAAGTATGTGTAAGTTTCCTTAGAATAAGGTGGTAGTGTGTGTATAGCTATATATGCAAATAAATGGATGTTCAATAGTTTATTTGCATGTGTGATTATGTGTGTGAGTAACTTTTGGATGACTGTCGGTGTGTAACAGGATGTATAGGTGTTTCACTACATATGATGAGTGAATATATGTATGAGTGACTATATAGAACTGTTGGTGAATGAGTGGATGTGTATATATATGGTGGTATTACTGAATTGGTTGTTGTAACTGGTATGGGTATCTCTATTCTTTGAAAAGTTTAGTTTCTATTATTGAATATGTGTTTCAAGGGTTACATTACACTGAAAGGAGGTCTGTCACTCTGTCACAAGGATGGTGTCATCAGTGATGTCATGAGTGATGTCACTGTCCATGTCATGAGTGATGTAATATGTGACGTCATCAGCAGTGCATTGCAGGAGCGCAAGTTACAGTGAGTCCAACTAACTATAACTTGGGAATTTCAATGGCTTTATGTCAGTGAAATTTCCAGCTAACTATAACTGCTGTCAAACCTATGGTTGTTTTCAGTGAATTTAATAGGTTTTTTAAATTCTAATTCCTAACTATAACTGGTGGGAAACTTATGGTTTTTTCTGTGAATTTCATAGGTTTTGTAAATGCTAATTCCTAACTATATATAGTGCCTCAAACCTATGTTTTTTTCAGTGAATTTCAAAGGTTTTTAATGCTAATTCCTAACTATATAAGACCTGAAAGCCCACCAGGAATCTCCAGTATGCGCCAGGGGACTACATTACAGAGAGGTGTAATGAAGCCACGCCCCTTTTTACACCTCTCTGCAACGCAGCCCCTGTGCATGTTTGAATAGGGGGAACTAATTCCCCTTGCATACTGGGGGCCCCTGGGGACCAACTAGCCCACCTGGAACCTCCAGTGTGCGCCAGGGGGCTGTATTGCAGAGGTGTAATGATGCTATGCCCCTTGTTACACCTCTCTGCAACGCAGCCCCCTGCCGGGTTTGCAGAGGGGGAACTAATTCCCCTTGCATACTGGGGGTCCTTGGGGGCCAACTAGCCCACCAGGAGCCTCCAGTATGCGCCAGGGGGCTGCATTGCAGAGAGGTGTAATGAGGCCACACCCTTTTTTACACCTCTCTGCAACGCAGCCCCCGTGCATGTTTGAAGAGGGGGAACTAAATCCCCTTGCATACTAAGGGTCCCTGGGGGCCAACTAGCCCACCTGGAACCTCCAGTGTGCGCCAGGGGGCTGCATTGCACAGAGATGTAATGAGGCTATGCCCCTTTTTACACCTCTCTGCAACGCAGGCCATTGGCGCGTTTGCAGAGGGGGGACTAATTTCCTTGCATACTGGGGGTCCCTGGGTCATATCTGCCCAAACACCGATATTCCGAACAATTGAAAATGACTTTTCTTGAGAAACATTTGGATTTGGATTATCATGTCCTATACTTTGGAATTTTTGAACGACTGACTTTGAGAATGCTATAAATTACTCAAGTCTGCCCGAATTGTGTGGGTAAAATTTTTACCTAGTCACTTTAAATAAGAATGTACTTACGTCTCGTCTAACATTTGGAAGAAATATCTAGTTATATGACAACAGGATACCGACATAGCTTGAAGGAAATAAGAACGCCCTGAAGAGGTTCTGTTGTACAGAACGAAACGTTTCGGCTGGCTGTGGTACATAAACTTAAGGAAAATAAAAGCATTTGATTATACACCAAGATTCAGCGCTTCAATAAGGACTCTAAGTGATATGATTTGATTTGACTTATTGTGCAAGTGGTGCTGTGCCAAACTTTGGAATATTCTCCACTACTCTCTACTACTTACTCTCTCCTACTCCACTACTCTCAAATACTCACTCTCTACTACTCATTCTCTACTACTCTCTCTCTACTAGTCTCTACTACTCACTTTACTACTCACTCTCTACTACTCTCTACTATTCTCTCTCTCTGCTACTCACTCTCTACTACTCTCTACTACTCACTCTCTACTACTCTCTACTACTCACTCTCTACTTCTCACTCTGTACTACTCTCTACTACTCTCTCTCTACTACTCTCTCTACAACTCACTCTCTACTACTCACTCTACTACTCACTCTCTACTACTCTCAACTACTCACTCTCTACTACTCGCTCTCTACTAGTCTCTACTGCTCACTCTACTACTCACTCTCTACTACTCTCTACTATTCTCTCTCTCTGCTACTCACTCTCTACTACTCTCTACTACTCACTCTCTACTACTCGCTCTCTACTAGTCTCTACTACTCACTCTACTACTCACTCTCTACTATTCTCTCTCTCTGCTACTCACTCTCTACTACTCTCTACTACTCACTCTCTACTACTCACTCTCTACTACGCTCTACTACTCACTCTTTACTACTCGCTCTCTACTGCTCTCTACTACTCACTCTACTACTTACTCTCTACTACTCTCTACTACTCACTCTCTACTACTCACTCTCTACTACTCTCTACTACTCACTCTACTATTCACTCTGCAACTCTCTACTACTCACTCTCTGCTACTCTCTCTACTGCTCTTTACTACTCACTCTCTACTCTCTATTACTCACTCTCTACTCTCTACCTCTCTACCTCTCTTTACTTCTCTCTCTACTAGTCTCTACCTCTCTACCACTACCTCTCTACCTCTACCTCTCTACCTCTACACCTCTACCTCTCTACCTCTCTCTACACGCACACATATACACACATATATATGCATATATATGCATATGCATTTATATATATGTATGTGTATGTATATATATATATATACATATATAAACATATATAATCTATATATCTATATAAATACAAATATAAATGCATGTATACATATACATATATGCATACAGATGCATGTTATTTACATGAAAGTTTAAAAAACACTAATAAAAGCAAAGCTAAAAAGCCACCTCATTACAAACAGAATGGCTTTAACTTAAACGAGGGCGAGATCTATTGCATTTCAATGCTTGTTTACTTTGGTTCCATCAAGAAGGCATTCAGATGTGTCACACATTTGCCATAAATTCCGAATGTTAGCACTCTGGTTGCTCATTAGATCACTGTAGTAAAGCTACTGCTCACCAGGGAAGTCTGCTGCTGGTATTCAAAGTGAATGTTTCAGTCTGCATGTCAGAATTTTTTTAATGAAATAGAAGAGGATTTGAGAAGTCACTCAAAATTATCCCTAATTTTCCCTTCTGAAGCACTAATCATACTTTCTATGGCAAAATGAACCCCCTCATTTTGTTCCTTTTTAAAATAAATGTTTTAAGAGTTACCACTTTATTCCAATCAAGATGGCTTCAGGTGTCCCATACCTTTGTAATAAGTAGGACTGTTAGCGCTCTAGTTGTTCTTCAGAACACTCTGGGACATTCTGTCATTGGGCTATACTTGGGCTACATCTGGGTGATATTTGGGCTACATTTAGGCTCTTTTGTCTCTGGTGGCCATCTTGGGAGACTGTATGTCAGAATGTTTTTATGAAATTGAAGAGGATTTGAGAAGTCACTCAAAATGTGCCCTAATTTTTCTTTCTGCAGCACTAATCATACTTTCTATGGCAAAATATACCCCCTCATTTTGTTCCTTTTTAAAATAAATGTTTTAAGAGTTACCACTTTATTCCAATCAAGATGGCTTCAGGTGTGCCATACCTTTGTAATAAGTAGGACTATTAGCGCTCTAGTTGTTCTTTAGAACACTCTGGGACATTCTGTCATTGGGCTATCCTTGGACTACATCTGGGTGATATCTGGGCTACATTTGGGCTCTTTTGTCTCTGGTGGCCATCTTGGGAGACTGCATGTCAGAATTGTTTAATGAAATAGAAGAGGATTTGAGAAGTCACTCAAAATGTGCCCTAATTATTCTTTCTGCAGCACTAATAATACTTTCTATGGCATAATATACCCCCTCATGTTGTTCCTTTTTAAATTAAATGTTTTAAGAGTTACCACTTTATTCCCATCACAATGGCTTCAGGTGTGCTATACCTTTGTAATAAGTAAGACTGTTAGCGCTCTAGTTATTCTTTAGAACACTCTAGGAGGCTGCAGTAGAACACAAAGGAATCAACTGACAGTCTCTGTCCTTGTTGGATGTACATGTTTTACTAGAATGTCAGACTTCATTCTCACATGACTGAGAAAGATAATGTGAATTTACAGAAAATATGCTTTCAGTTTAGCTTATAGATCCCCTTCCAAACCACTGTGGGAAAATCTTGAGATATTAGTTTTCTTTCAAACATGATTCATGATATCACAGCAGAAGGCTTTTTCACATGGTAAAATCACCTTAGAACACACCACAATTCCTAAAATGAGTATGGTACCATCAACAAATGATTTATATTGTAACTAAAGTCCTAAACCCCTCTAATAACTACAATGCTTTTTAATGAGGTGCTATCATGTATATTGGTCCCAAGATGGCTGCCAGCACTTCTTGGATGAAGTGCTGACAGCCAATCAGATCAGATGTGTGGTTAGGCTCCGCTCAGATATATATATATATTTTTAACCTAAATTACTCAAAATCCACTGGAGCACATATCCTGAGACATAGCATAGGCACATCGGGCTACCAGTCCCTACAATTTTGCCAAGTTTTGTGGAAATCCATTCAGCCGTTCAGACTAAAAGTGAGTCCAACCACCCTATGGAAATTAACATGGGGAAAACATGTTTTGGGACTCCCCTTTTATCTCGGCACCCGCTTGACAAATCCCCCCCAAACTTTCAGGGAAGGAGCGGAGTGCAGCGAGGCAAATTTATGGAAAATTACAGGCAGATTCCTCAACCGGTGGCAAAGTTATTCCCAATAGAATGTTGCAGATTTCCTATAGAAAACAATCCCAACAATAACTACCTATATATATATATTTTCCACAGCTCCCTCACAGGAAACAAATGGGTCGCACTCCACGGGTTTTCTTTTGCAGTTTTTTTATTATTTTTCCATTACATTCCACAGGCAGATGTTCCGATCTACGCGTTTCGGTATTTCAAATACCTTGCTCACGATCGTGAGCAAGGTATTTGAAATACCGAAACGCGTAGATCGGAACATCTGCCTGTGGAATGTAATGGAAAAATAATAAAAAAACTGCAAAAGAAAACCCGTGGAGTGCGACCCATTTGTTTCCTGTGAGGGAGCTGTGGAAAATATATCAGCAGCGTGGTTCAGCTGCAGGGCGCCGCACCCGTATCGAGCGCTGTCTGAGTGGCAAAAGGAACCGGCCATGGAGAATATATATATATATATATATATATATATATATTTATATATATATATATATATATATATATATATGTGTATATTTTTATTATATTAATTATCTATTAGTTTTAATGTTATTTAAGTTTTTTAAGTATTTTTAAGTTAGTTATATTTATTATTTTATACATTTTTAATTACTTTTAACTATTTAAAAAAGTCGATATTCAGACTATCTATATTTTTACATCGATATTTTCGATTCGCTATTTTTGTACGTACCTGTTTGGAGATAGGAAGTCGATATTTTGGCATTCTATATTTTTAACTCGATATTTTTGTATATCGATATTTGTGACATCGATATTGTGTCAGTGATCCCTGTAGATGACTCGAGTAGAGATGGAGGAACAACAAAACCCCAGAAACCCATGCAACCTTTAAAGCCGACTTCCCCACACACCACCTCCTCCTCAAAACCACAAAGAAAATGGCCCTCCAAGACAGGATCAATGCCAACGCACACCACAGAAAGGAACTCTTTACCATTGTCAAGGAGTTTTATAGGCTCAACAGCTAGACCACAGATGTCTCACCCTTCCACCACAAGATCAGGCAGATCTATGACAGCTTTGACACCCAAGACCATCCTACAATGCCCAACACCACCCCACCCAACTACGCCGCACCCCAATATTTTCTGCTCAACTGATCCCCACTCACCACAGACAACACATTCAAGACCATTGAGACCTTCCCCTCTGCAACCCTCCCAGACCCATGCCAGCACCACATCTTCCATAGAGCAGCCATTTCCATTGCCCACGAGCTTCGCCGCACCATCTATTGCTCCATTAAGACCACTACCTTCCTCGACGACTGGAAGACACTGAGATCCCCTGCTGAAGAAGCCATCTGCCAACCAGACAGACCTCAAGAACTTCAGACTCATTTCCCTGCTCCCATTCCCAGCCAAGGTCATTGAGAAAGCCATCATCACTGTTAGATCACAAATGGACTCCACACCAAAATAAAATCTCTTTATCTAAACTAAACAAGACCAAAACAACAAAAAACCAACATACACAGTTCAAGAATATGATTTTTAAAGAGTTCTAGGGTTTGCGTTAAAATAATCCACAGTTGCGTCTCCTTTAGCCCAAAGTACCTGAAGATGCGACAAAAGTTCCAAATGGAAGCTGCAGCGTTGAAAAACAAGCAATGTGCCACTCCTGAGACCCTGGGGAGGTGATGCGACAGCCCCACTGGATGCAGCGGCCGTGTTGCGACTAATCCGGTCTGTATGGGGAGGAATGCGATACCTTGTATGGATTCCAGTGTGCAGGTTCGGTAGGAAGCGTCTCGCATAGGCACGATGCGACAACCTCCGGGGCGGCGACGATCTCCCATGTGGCGCCGATGCTCGGCTCATCGTTGATCTTCTACTCTTGTGGCCCCTCGATGCGATGGCTCTGCGACCCTCCTCGCAGCGACGTGATGCGGTCCGTAAGCAAGCGGTGTGGCAATCTCACCCAGCGATGACAGGTGCTGTGACGATCTCGATCTTCGCAGCGGCTGGAATTTCCTCGCACTGTCGGGGATGCGCTCCGCAAGCGAGCGATGTGAGAAAAAATTGCAGATTGTCTTTGTTTCTCCTTGTCCAGCTTCCCAAACAGCAGATCCTGAACTTCCAGGGGCCCCTCAGTCGGATTCAGCACTCTTGGAAGGGCAGAACTCTCTCAGCAGTGTTCAGGGGGGAAGCTGGGGGTGAAGTCCGTTTGTTCCTGGGACTTCTTAACAGGAGGCCAGCTCTCCTCAGGCCCTTGGAGATCTGTTCAAGCAAGGGGACAAAGCAACAACAAAGTCCTTCCCCTCTCCTTGGTAGCAAAGCAACTGCAGGTCAGCCCACAAACACACAGCAGGACAGTCCTTCTTCTTCAGTCTTCCAGCTTTCTTCTTGGCAGAGGGTCCTTCTTAATTCCAGGATGATCTAATTTTCTGTAGTCTGGGGTCCTGTACTTTTACCCCAAAAAGTATGTGTTCCCTTTGTGCAGGAGGGCTCTGAGCCCTGTCTGAACCAGTTCTGGGTGTTCCTTGAGCACTTTGTTTTCCTGGTTTCTCCTTTCCTTTCAGAGAGAGGGTCAGGGTCATCAGCGGCCCAGCAGGAGGTGGAGCCAGCATTGTGGAAGACAGGCACAGCCCTATTCAGGCCCAGGTGCTATCCCCTCCTACCACTCTAGATGCAGATGGAGCTATTCAGCCCAGGGATGGCTCTCTCATCCTCTGGGAGCCACTGAGCCCCTGTCACTCACAAACCAGACAGTCAACTCACAAACAGGCCAAGGCACACATAAAGGTCAGACAAGAAAACAGCTACTTTCTAAAAGTGCTGTTTTCAAACACAGGATTTAAAAACTATCCTTCCTAAAAGATGTGTTATTAAATTCTGAGTTCAGGGATACCAGACTTGTATTTCCTATCTTGCTCCTATGGGAAGATATGCAGGTAACCATTATACACAGCATTCCCCATTCAAGCCTAAGAGCAAGATAGCCTTTCAATAGTGACAAACGAAAATGGCTGTAATTCACTACCAGAGCATGTCACCCACACTAGTACATGCTCTGCCCTTCACAAAGACTGCACCCTGCCCAGAGGGGTACCTTGGGTCTTCCATAGGGGTGTCTAATATGTACAGAAAGGGAAGGGTTAGGCCTGGTCAGTGGGGACACAGGCCAGGTTGACATGGCAGTCCACAGACTGCGTACAGGCACTGCGCTGGCTGGCCGTAGACACCATTTTAGGGCTACTTATGTGGGTGGCACAATCAGTGCTTCTAGCCCCCTAGTAGCATTTGAATTACCAACCCTGGCACACTAAGTGCACTTTACTGGGGCCTTAATTTACCTAGGGAGCACTTGCACTTTGACACTGAACAGCAGCAGCAAAGTGCCCAGAGCATCTAAACCAGCAAAAACGAAATCCAGCACAGTTTCAAAAATACAGAAGGTAGAGGCAAAAAGACAGGGGAATTCATGCCAAAAATGCCAGGTCCAACAATCATCAAACTCACTGAGTTCCCTGAAGTGAGCCACGTCCTGGACATCTCCAAATCCAGCTTCCAAAGCAATGACAGCACTGAGACCGCACTTCTTGCCGCCACTGAAGACATCCCCTCCCCTCGACTGGGGTGAAACCACAGCCCTCATCCTTCTGGACCTCTCTGCCGCCATCTACACCATCTCCCACTGCACCCTAATCACAAGATTTCACGATGCAGGCATCAGTGACAAGGACCTGCACTGGATCCACTCCTTCCTCACCAGTTGAACACAGCAAGTCAGACTACCTCCATTCCTCTCATAACCCACAGAGATCAGCTGTGGAGTGCCCTAGGGCTCCTCCCTGAGCTCTACCCTCTTCAACATCAACATGGCCCCAATCTCAACCATCATCAGGAACTGTGGACTCAACATCGTTTCCTATGCTGAAGACACCAAGCTGATCATCTCCCTCACCAACAAAGCCACACCCACCAGAAACATATTCCACAGTGGGATGAAGGCCTTTGCCACATGGATGAAAGACAATGGTCTAAAACGCAACTTGGACAAGACCGAAGTCCTCATCCTGGGACCCACTACCCTCAGCTTGGGGCAAGCCCTGGTGGCCAGCCGCATTGGTAATCACCCACCCCCACAGACCATGTATGAAACCTTGGCAACGTATTGGATTCCTCGCTCGCAATGAACAGCCAGATCAACGTGGTATCCTCATCATGAGTTCATATAGTTTGCCTGCTTTGAAAAACATTCAGATGGAGCCACACCAAATCCAGAAAGATGGTCACCCACACACTCATCAACAGAATACTTAATTACTACAACACACTCTACACCGAAGTCACCCAAAACTACTCATAAACCTACAGAATGTTCAAAATGCCACAGCCAGACTGGTCCTAAACAATCCCACTGCAACCACATCAATGAACACCTTTGAGAACTCCACTAGCTCCTCACACATGCCTACAAAGTCGTCCACGACATAGTACCAGCATATCTGAACCACTGCATATCATTCCATGCACCAACTAAACACCTTCACTCCGCCCAACTGGCCCTGGCCTCCAGCCCACGGATCAACAATACTATAATGGGGAGTAAACCCATGCTGTTACCTCACCGCCAATTCCTGGAATGCCCTGCGTCCCCATCTTAGACAATCCCAGTCACTGACCCAAGTCAAGAAGGATTTCAAGACCTGTCTCTTTCACTTCACCACAGCCCCCAGACGGATCAGCAGCCCCCTGCCTCTCAGCACCATGAGACCCTAACAAATTCCTGATTGATTGACAAATAACTTAAACATTGTTCAGGGGTTTGGTTTGTTCTTTCCACTGCAGATGGTAAGAGACACAAAGCCACACATCCATGTCTAAGGATTTACATAATTCTCTCCAGAACTGAATACAAACTGAGATCCCAATCTGTGATCAAAATTGATGGCAGGCCATGTAAATGTACCACATGAGTACTAAAAATGGTGGCAATTCTGAAGAGGAAGGCAGCTTCCTAAGGTCAACAAAATGTGCCATTTTGGATAAGTGATCCACAATAGTGAGAATGGTTGTGTATCTGGTTTCAGTCTTTGGGATTTTAACTACAAAGACTAATGAAACCGTATGCCATGGTTTTGGTGGCATGGGTATGGGATGTAGGAAATCACTTGGGAGTGCATCAGATGCCTTCCCTTGAGGACAGATTGAACATGACAACACATATTTCTGAGTATTCTTAGACATGGATGGCCACCAGAAGTGTCTTTGCAATTCTTCCAAGGTTTAGTGATACCTAGATGGTTAGTTATCAAATGATGATGGTGGTTTTTGGTAGGTAAGACCATCCTAGAAGTGTAACTCTGGATTACCAGTGTCCCATTCTCTCTGAATTTTTGTACTCAGACTCTTTCGCAATTCCGATACATAGGTGAGCCGCAATACCAGGCCTTGAAACAATTAGTTTTGTAGTAGTCGGTGTAGCATTGGTTTATGTTCTTATGAGTCTTTTACTTACAACTTTTTCTTCAGTTCTAGATAAGACATCAGCTTTTACATTTTGTTGTCCGGACAGAAAGTGATTATAATCATTGAAAAACAATGTCCATCATAATTGACGGGCGGTGAGTGCTCGGACTGATCATAAAAACTAGAAATTCCTGTGATCGGTATATATGGTTACAAGATGTTTGTTTCTAACATGTATTGGTGCCATTCTCTGAAAACTGCCTTTATAGCCAATAATTCTCGATCCACAATTCTGTAATTGCACACTTCAGGATGTATCTTATGGGAGTAATAAGCTAAAGAGAGTAGTCCTATTTTTGTGTCTCGATGGGATAATATACCCCTAAAGCAGTCTGCAAAGCATCTGCCTCAACAATAGAAGGTTGTCCTGGATAGGGTGAGCCAAGATGGGAGTTGTGATAATTTTTTCTTTAGAGGCTGAAAGACTTTTTCAGTTTCATGATGCCAATAAATGTTACTCCTTCACAGAGTGACCAGGTTTTAGGGGCAACGGTCTCAGAAGAATTGACTATGAACCCACTGTAAAAATTAGCATACCCCAAGTAGCATTGAATTTGCTTAACTGATAACAAGGATGGCCACTGTACGATGGACTCTACGTTCTTGAAGTCCATTCTTACTCCCTTGAATTCAAGTTGTAACCAAAAGATTCTATGTTTATAGTGTGAAATACACGTTTCTCAAGTTTTAAGTTCAAGCTACATTTTGTAAGTTGTAGAAGACAGGCACAGACCTTTTCATATAGTGAATTAAAATATATAATGATGTTGTCTATATAGGCTATGTAACATGCAACTAGGAACACCAAAGACATAAAGGGCAGCAGCGGCATTGCACAGTCTGAAAGGCATGACTTGGTCCTCAAAAAGGCCAAACTTCATTCTAAATGCATTCTTCCACTCATCACCTTCTCCAACTCTGACAAGGTAGTTTGCCCCTCCTAAATCAAGTTGAGTGTACATTGTAGCATTCTTTACCTGATACAAAAAAGTATAAATGAATGCTAGTGGGTAACAGTTTTTGAAAGTGACAGTGACATCATTCACAGCCCTGTTGTCAATGAACCATTTCATTTGACGACAAAAAAAATTAAGGGGGAGGAAACAGGACACTTAGAATGGCTGATGACCCAGTTCTCTAAATACTGATTTAAGAATTCCCTCAGATGTTTCTTCTCTTTCTCCATTTTGGTGTATATTCTACAATAGGGCAACTTGGTACCTAGAATCAACTCGATTTTCAGTTGAAACTGCGATGGTGTGGAACAGTATTAGCTTCTTTTTTATCAGAAGCATCCACTAAGTCTGAATACATCTCGCGCAGACTCCGTCTGCAGTGATGCTATTGATTTGCAGAGGAAATTAATGGGCTTGAATTGTTGAGGCAGGCTTTTCTTGTGGCTCCTTATAACATGTCTTTCTACAGTACTCTGAGTGTAGAGTAATACCTCTGGTAGCCCATTCTATGCACTGATTGTGCCTGGTTAGCCGACGAAGGCACAGAATACAAACCCAGCAGACTGACCTTGACTACTACCGAGCTTGCTTGCTTCCAGCGGGTTCCGTGCTAATGACTGGCAACACTGCTCATCCGATTTTGGTTGTTCTAGAGTTAGCAGTCTAGCTAGGGGATTCCTTCAGTAAATGTCCAGTTTTCCCATAATAAAGACATTATTTAATTTTCTTCACTTATCTTTTGCTTCTTTGGTCAGTGGCCCTCTAATCCCACCTATCTGGATGGGTTTTGTTGAATCGGTTAGTCTAAGGCCTTTTGAGAATTTTCTATTTAACAACTGGTACCAAGTCTATGAATTCATTCATGTCCTGAGGCTGGTCTACCGTTTGTGCAATTAAGTCTATTAACTTGTTGCATAAGCAACAATAGAATACTCCAGGGCTTATTTACAAGCCCCTTGCGCCACATTTGCGTCATTTTTATCATGGGAAAAGTGACGTACGGGTGGCGCAAGTCGCTTGTGAATAAGCCCCTGAGTTTCTTTTACCTTCCAGCCAATCTGCTTCAATTACCAAATGATTAAACATGGCTACATATTGGAGCACCTCTGAGCATCCCTGTTTTAAATTGAGGAGATCAACATCAGTGGCTTGGAAAAATATATGATGAGCAAACATTTGTCGCATAATTACCTTAAAGATCACATATAGTAGGGGAGTGTCTTTTTCCAGTAATTGAATGTACCATTATGAGCCATCCCCTCCTACGTATGATAAAACGAAAGACACCTCAGAGGTGTCACCAGGAAAAGAAGTAGCTTGTGCCATAAAATGCAAATGCCATTGATTGAGAAAAGAGCAACATTTACTATTAAACCCATAAAGCAATACTAGCATAGTAACAATCATCATGGCATTTACATTTACCCTTTTGAGCAATGCACTGATGAACCTTGTTAAAAGAACATAATGCAACACAACTTTTAATGCACAAGGGTTCTCCAGATTGTTCTGGAAGTCTTTTTACTCCTCAATGTCTTTGATCAACATTGTCCTTGAATAAGCTAAATTAGGCAATGTTGTCCACTCCCCTAGAGAGTCAATGAAGTGTGTGCACAGTTTTTATCACAATTGCGGCTTGGTTAACCTGTAATGTGTCATTGCTTCAGATCCATAAGCCCCCTGCAGCAACCGTGCTCATTCTCGATGTCTTTGTCTGCACACAATATTCAAATTGTACCGTAATGGTCCTATTTCTATCTTTATCTTCAGGCTTTGTTCTAGATGTTGGTCATTGATACAACAGTTTTCTGGGGATCGCCTTTGTATTGGTGTGGTAAGTTTACAGGTTTATTGTTCCGCTTCTCGCCATACAGCACGACGGGTGCTGATTCCAGGTTTGAGTGTCAAAAGGCAAAGTGGGGCCTTGTGGTCCTGGGAGAACCATATATATAGCCACACCCAAGATGGCCGCTGAGACTTACTAAGATCTCGCAATACTGTTGATATCTGACCCAAGATGAACTAAGGTCGGGCAGATGAATTTGGCAAAACTGTGTTCCTTAGTGCTTTCACTGCTGTATTGAAGAATCCTATGAGACTTACTATCACTTGCGGGTGTGCTCCTTTCAAAAGGCTGTCTAAAGGGACAATAACCCTGGATTGATCAGGGGCCATCGAAGAATCTTCTGTGCTTGTTTGTTAAATGTGGACAGATGCAAAGAAGGTGTGGAAACGTCTTCTGGTACAAGAGGCATACAAAGCAATTGTAGAAGGCTTGTTGTGTCACCCACAGTGGCAAAAGATCTAAAGAAGAAAAACATCCCATTCCCACTAGCAGAGCCTAAGTTTATAATAAACAGTAAATGGTTCAATAAGGTACTCTTTATCCCCCTTTGCTAATATCTGTCAATGACAAGGTGAGTATGTTTTTTTCTCTTTAAACTGTGTCAGTCCATCGTGAAGGAAGGTGTGGGTACCACTTTTTTTAAAGTATTTTTGAACTGGTGGTACGGCAGGTGTTGGTTCCATAGGTCAGCAACACCTTTAATTTTGAGAACCTCTATGCTTATAGGTTCCTGTCTGGAGTAAAAGTAGGCCTTGTGGTCCAGGGTGCGGTATAAATACAGTTGCATCCAATATAGCCGAGGAGACTTACTGAGCTCTTGTGGGTCCTCTGATAACCTTTGCATGCCCACTGAACATAGATATCAATAGTCCTGCTCAAACTCAAACAGAACACTCAAACTCTCAAACCTCATTGCTTATGACACTGAGTTTGCAAATACAGAGGAAGGCTCACGGGGCTGAGATGTGGGCTAAAACACATGACACCATGCCCAGGGGCTGAGATGTCTATAACATACCATACATAATAAACACATACCAAAATAGTTCTTGGATGATGAGATACCAAAAAAGATAAGAGCCTTATTTCAATTGTCACAAAATCATATAGTAGTGTGCACTTAATGCACTGTGCACAAGGGTTTGGGCATTATCAAATACCCATGCAGTAGTGTGCATAGGAGTATGGATGATCTCAGGCTGTGTCAATGGTGAAGTAAATGTGTTTTCAGTGTTTGCACCTTGGGAGAATTGGGAACCACAACAGATATGGCTCTCCCTTGTATAATTCTGCCACTGGCATAAGGTGTCCATTTGTCAAGTGTTGTGCTGGCAGGGGCAAAATGGGGTCCCAGTAAAAAAGATAAATATACGCGTTTGTAATTCTACATCTCTAAATTTACTCTTACATTATGTAGAAAGTGTTCTACTATTGGCTATTCACCATTGGCAAGCATAAATGTCTTGAACCAATGAAATGAGGGCTAGAGACAAATTAGTAACTCACATTTAGCCGGATGTCTCTGGTACAGTGTAGGAAAATTTTAAGCAGTTCATAATTTTTTGATTTAAATAGTAAGAATTATTTTGAAAATTACATTTATTAATTATTTTTTTACTGTAGAACAAAAAAAATGATTTTTAAATATGTAGTTAACTAAATATATTAAATTAAATGAAAACTATTCTTTAAAGATTGTTAAAAAATCCCCACCTCATGTAAACATGGTATATGTATTATATATTAAAATTACTCAAATGTATGCCTATAGATAATTTACATTCAAATAAAAATGTTTTAAAAACAAAATTACATTTACTTTTAAAATAAATAAGGCTATTAAAATTGATATATTTTAGACAATAATTAAATTCCAATATATTTTTAAAAAGCCCACTAGACTAAAATTATGTTCACAGTATTTCTATACAAATTCCTTTCCTCCAGTGTTCTCTATGGAAGGATGTTGCAGTGGTAGTGGTTGGCCATGTGTGGTGCTGGATGTCCTCCAGGTCTAAAGTGGAGTACATTTATAACTTTTTTGGGATTTTTATGGCTATAGTATTTTTTTTAGTGCAAATGGTGAATTGTGGGTGGGTTTATATTCTCACAAAACCCCTCATTATCTAACTGTAAACCTTTTCTTTGTCCTCCTTAACCCTCACCATCTTACTTATAAGCATTTCCCCTGCTCATCCAACTGTCCTATCCCTCTTTACTTCACCTGACTGCCGCTTTTTACAAGGTGTCCCATTTAACTCTTTTAAAAGTACTCCCTGGGGATAGTTGGCTCAGCTCTGGATTGGATTAAAAAGGTTCTTACTGGAAGGACTTTTCCGTTTTTTTCCCCAATCTATTAGCTCTGAGACCTATGTATCTCTGTATGGAGTACCACAGGGCGCGATTCTTAGCCCTGTGCTATTCAATCTCTATGCCAGCCCTTTTGCTACCATTGCGTAAGAAGCTGGGTTGTCTATCTTTTCTTACGCAGATGACATCCAGCTTCTCTTCTCCTTATCCTCCAATGAAACTTCCACACTGTCATCTCTATAGATAGGGCTGCAGAAAATAGCTAGCTGGATGCACACTAACTGGCTAAAGTTAAATGGCGGAAAGACTGAGGTTCTTATCCTGGGAAAAAATAAAGATCTCTGGGGCCCTCATCATTGGCCGCCAGAAATGGGTGAACTACACCAACCAGTGCAAACTGCACGCAATTTAGGTATGGTGATTGATGATCAGCTGTCCATGAGAAAGCAAGTAGTCAAGATCGCATAAACTTGCTTTACCATCCTAAAATTGCTCCGTAAAATACTTTGATGTTGCCTGGAACCGAGATCCAAGCCTTGCTCATGTCTAGGCTGGACTATGGCAACGTCCTGTACCTAGAAGCCAATAAGGAGGTACTTCGCGAACTGCAAGTGGTTCAGAACTCTGCGGCTAGGCTGCTCTGCCATGTGCCAAAAACATCTTCCATTGCAGGTGCTCTCCGCGATCTTCATTGGCTCAGGATAGAGAACCGGACCAAATTTAGGGCCTTATGCTATATGCATAAGATCAAACTGGGCATAGCATCCCTTTATCTATGCTCTTTAGCCCAGACATATCTCCTGACACGTCTGTACCAATCCTCAACTCAAGCCAAATTTTTAGTCCCTAGGTTCAATCTGTCACGCATGGGTGGACAGTCTTTTCCGTATCTGGCGCATGTGCTGTGGAATTCGCTACCCACACCACTTCGTCATGAAGTCAGCCATAAGATTTTCCGTAAAGGTCTCAAAACCTGGCTATTTGTCCTCTCCGTTGCAATCTGTCCATTGGCACCGGGAAACCTCCAGGTGGCTGTGCGCCTTATAAATGTAATTTAATAATAATAATAATATTAGCATCTTAATACTGCGGTCGGAACCAAACTGCAATTGTACATCTGCGCGACATCGTAATTGGGCTCTTAGTTCAAGTTACAATTTAAATTAATCAGCAAAATTGAAGAAAATATACTATACAAGCCTAAATATTTAAATTAATATACAGAATGAATTTGTATATTACGAGTCAAAAGATGCAAAATAGAATTACATCCATTAAGCAAATTATCAACCAAGCACAATCCATAAACAAAGTTTCCTTGTCTGTCTAAGGTATTGAAAGTGGCAAGGGTAAAATATATGAAGAAGTCATCAACATCAGATAAACTAAGTTTCATGGTGGGCATTCCCATGCAAATCCTTATTAAAGACTAAAACAGTGGTATTTTTAAAGCAGACGCTGTGTGACATAGTATCACACAGGGTATTGCAAGGCTGGAATGGAATTTCCCTAAATCATAGCAGGAACAACTGAAAGTGAAGTCATGTTTTTATGACATTGCACAGTTTTCCCATGTCCTTGGAGTTATTGTTTCCACCCATGTTCAATTGGCGCCACCTGCAGCAACTGCACATTTTAATCTACAGGCTAATGTGGACAGTTAAGGTTTAATTCATTAATGGTGTTGCCAAATATCCTGGAAGTGCCCATGATGCCTACATAGTCAGATACTCGATGAATTAGCACATCCAGGTTGGTGTATATGGGAACCACAATGTGTTACATTTAAATGAATGTTACTAGTATGTTCAAATGTTGTATCTGTCATCTAATTTTGTGTTATTAAATGAGTGTGATATTTTATATGTTGTCTTTTTGTTGAACTACATGACTGATAATTATAATTATTTTTAACTCACAGCGAAAATAGTCTCCTTTCTATAGTATTGTTTTTTATAATTCCAATTTGTAATTGGGATTTGTTTTCCAAATATTAGTATTTTTTATGTTTATTAAATTGTCAGGTGTTTGTTATTATAAATGCACATTTTTAAATCGTCATATATGGCCCGCATCATATAATGTTTAATGCAACATAGTGAAGAAAGCTAATTTTCATGTATCTGTTGTGTGAAGGATAGAAAGCTTAACCCATTCATATTGTACAATGTATCCTGCATTTATGCCCTTTTTAAGAGCTGGTATGTTTTTTCTTCTCGGTTGTAATGCAGGCACCCTTTTATTACGCCTCAAGAATGGTTTAATTTGTGTATGTACACAAAGTCATAATATGAACCACAAAAAATATCCTTTGATGCGTGTTCATCATTGTATGTGTGGTGCATAAAGCAGCACACAATAAGATTGTCATTAATTTAAAAAATGGATTACACATGTGTTCTTCTTATGCCTGCCTAGTTGTTAGACCTCACAACTTGGGTGTGGTGTTCCCCAAACATTTTTCCTTCATCCCCTGATTTTTGCAAACCCTTTTTTGTCTGGCCAGGGGTACATGGTTTGTGCTCTCCCTGTTAAACATGCTAAAAATGGACTATATCTTACTGCCACATTTAATTTACTTCTAAGTCCCCAGTGATTGCTACTACCTGTATCCAGGGCATGCAAATGTCATGCTATTAGAGGCTAGCAGCACTCATTGAGCAAACCACTAAAGTAGCCTTGTAGTTTCTCAGGCGTGCCACTGCAGCCTGTATTTCCTGTTTTAAACTCTTATGAACAATAAAAACAAATAAAGAATAATCTCAACATTAACACTGGTTTGTGATTCAAAAAGTTGAGATAGATATAATTGCGATATGTTACAGTGTGCAGTACATAGGTAAAAGTGTAAAAAAAAATAAGAAATGAAAAAACCTCTCCACGTTCCACATGACTTCAAAAAGCATTAATATCTTTCCACAAATACTTGAGGTTCATTGACAAAATATTGTGGTCAAAAATATTGTCAAAAATATCGAGCACAGAAATATTGTTTTTCTATACTTATATTGTGAATGACAAAAATATAGAAAAAATATTGTACTACAATTTCAAAAAATAGATGTAGTAATATCGTTTTTTTGCATATATATATAGTTAAACATAGTAAACATTAAATATGTTAACATGTAACCGTAATATAATGTAATTGAAATATATTTAAATAATATAAAATATATACATAAATATATACTTAAACAACCACAGATACATTTATACGTATGTTTATTTACACATATAAAATGCAAAACTATTAAAAACATAATTTTAATCTATATTATAATTTTCAATTCTCCCCCCAAAAAAGTATAACATAACATAACAATGCACAATATATACACAATAAATAATAAACCATGACAGATAAACTGGAACATATTTAAAAAACATGCCAATTCAAATACATAGAAAAAATCAGCAATGTAAAGGAATGCATTTTACTAAAAATATATTATTTATTACAAATATTACTAATTAAAAAAATATAATTTTCAATACACAGACATATAATATTAATATCATTTTAACAATGCAAAAGTCTAGAAATAATAGATATACTATTCCCACTCAGTCTATGCAACAGTGGGGAAAGCGTTGGACTCGGGCGTGAAATGAACTATATCCACTCCAGTTGGTGCAAAAATAGGGAAGAGTTGGATTGAGAAGGGGTAACACTTCCTATTCCCACTCCAGTAGGTGCATAAGTAAGGACTCTGGAGAGATAACATTTACTATTTGCACTCCAGCCTGTGCAACAGTATGGCAAGTGTTGGAATCAGGAGGAGTAACTTTTATTATTCCCACTCTTATTGATGCAACATTAGGGAAAGCGTTAGACTCGGGGGGGGGGAATAACATTTACTATTCCCACTCCAATCAGTGCAACTGTAGGGAAAGAATTAGACGCTGTATTAATTAATTATATTTAATTGACCTCCCACCCTGTACTCCTATAAACCTCACAACCCACTACAACACCATAATTTACTTTTTTACAATTACATTAACAATATAAATTGCTTAAAATCACAAACTATATTCAAAAGCATTAACAACAATTACACAAACAATTTAAAACCCATGCAATTAAAATATTATATAAAGACATACAATAGTTTTGCATAAAATATTGAAGTATCACGATAATAAAAACTCAATATTTCTGCAACTCAATATGTTTACCTCAATATTTTGTTGGAATACCATACCCATCTAAAAAAGAAATGGATTTCCATAAAAGCCAATGGGTGGTTGCATGGATACACCCATGCACCAATGGTTGCACACTACCTTGACGAAAAGACACCCAAGCAACACATTAAGCAACTTTGCATTACTTTGAGATACTATCCAATGCAAATACATAATTGTGTTTGATGGAAAATCACACATCAACAGTTTCAATCAACCAATCAGGTTACTTGTAAAGCGTGACTACTCACCCGTAAGAGTCTCAAGGCTCTGGGAGGGTAACAGCTGGTTCGCCGGAGGTGCTGTCGTTCAGCTAAAGTGCTGGGTCTTAAGGTACTTCCCGAATTGAGGCAGTGACGGTGATTGCCTGAGGTGGAAAGCCATGGTGTTCCAGGTCTTTGCTGTGAGGTAGGAGAAGAGTCTTCCTCCGGCCGTGATCTTGTGGATACATGGGATGGTAGCAAGGGCCAGTTGGGTGGAGTGGAGTCATCTGGTGGATGCGTGGAATGCAAGGCAGGGGTTAAGGTACGCAGGTCCTGCATTGTGTAGAGCTTTGTAGGTGTGCATTAGGAGTTTGCAGGTGATTATTTTGTTGACTGGGAGCCAGTGGAGGTCTCTCCGGTGGCCGGTAAAATGGCTGTGGCAGGGAATGTTGAGAATTAGTCTAGTGGAGGTGCTCTGAATGAGGATTATGGATTTTCTGGGTGATGCTGGTGTAGAGAGTGTTGCTGTAGTCATTTCTGCTGTTGATGAGTGTGTGGGTGATTGTCTTTCTGAACTCGTGTGGATCCACTTGAAGATCTTTCAGATCAGGCGTAGTGTGTAGAAACAGGATGATGAAACAGCTTTGATCTTGACATTCATGGTGAGCGAAATGCCATGATGATGCCTAGGTTACATGCATGGTCTATGGGTATAGGGGTGGGGTCCAAGTGCTGTGGAACACCTGTAGTCGTCCCAGGCGGAGAGGGAGGAGCTTACGATGAGGACTTCGGTCTTCTCTCAGGTGGGGAAAGTGAAGTAAGCTGGAAAAAGTTTTAGTAAGTTTGGGCCCTGATGCGCCTTTATGTGAATGATGCTGTTGTCTATCCAGGATACCACAACTGATGTATTTCTAACAAAGTAAACATTTATTTTCTTTTAATGCATGTCTGGCTCTAAATCATGCTTGTTAACTTAACTTAAAAACGTGGTGAGCACTCATATAGTGCAGATGCCATTACAGTGGGAAGTGAGGATGTTTGGCTACCTTGGGGATTCAGGTGTATCATATGGATAAGGATATTTGGAAGGGAACCTGGGGGAAAATATTGCAAAACTAGGCAAAACAATGTCTTTTTTGAACTGTTGCAATTTAGCACGTAGGATCTGTACAAAATGGTAGCCTTACTCAAATTGCTGTACTTTATAGCACATATCTCTATGTTTATATAATGTAGGCCTGTCCATGATTGTGTAGGGTTTTGTAGTGTTGTGTGGATGTACATTAGGATCTTGAACTGGCATCTTTTCTCGATGGGGAGCCATTGAAGGCGTCTGTGGTGGTAGTTGATGTGGGTCTGTTTGGGTAGGTCCAGGATGAGTGTTGCTGTAATGTTCTGTATGGTCTTATGAGGGGTTGGGTGGAGATGCCAGCATAGAGTGTGTTGCCTTAGTCAAAACAGCTGGACACAAGGGCCTGAATGACAGTCTTTCTGGTAATTACTGGATTTCATCTGAAGATTCTGCAGAGCATGCAGAGGGTGTGATAAGAGGAGGAGGTGACTATAATACATTGCCATGGTATGGTCAGCTTGCTGTCAGGGTGAATCCAAGGTTGCTTGCAGGGTCTGTTGGCACAGGTTTAGGTCAGAGTTCTGCTGGCCACCAGCTGTGGTTTCATATGAGTGTGTTATTCCTGAAGATCAGTTCTTATATTTTATTGGAGTTGAGTTCAAGGCATTTGGCTCTCACCTAGTAGGCTATATTGGTCATGGTGTTGTTATGTTGAGGCCATGTGATCTAATGATGTCTGTGAGGGGGGCATGTAGGTGTATAACAAAGTGAGGCTGAGGCAAGATTCTTGGGGTACATTGCATAATATGTTCTTAAGTTCGGAGGTGAAGGGAGGCACCCTGAAGCTCTGTGTGTATCCTGTAAGGATGGAAGCAATTCACTTGAGGATGTTTTGCTGTATGCTGTTGATGGACGGATACACTGTCATGCACAGCATGGAGGTCGAGGAGAATTGGGTTTCAATTTCCCCCTCCTGAGGTCAAGGAGGGTTCTGATGTTTTCTGTGGCATTGATCAGCATGGCCTCCATGCTGTGGTTAGCACGGAATCTTGATTGGGAGGCGTTTCGCAGTTGGCTTAGTTCCAGGTATTATGGTTGATGGCCTTCGTGGTGATGGAGGTGTGATGATACTGGTGAGTTCTGTGTTGATTTGATTGATCAAAGAAAATAATAAAAACAAAAGGAAAACTCTTAATGTACATTGCCTTTATTACCCCCACCACCTCTCTGCCACCATCAGACTAAGGTAAATCCAAATTAACAGACCAATCATTACCCTCCAACATGGCTTGCCCCCTCCCTGCAATATTGAAGTATTCATTGTCAGGTAAAGTAAAGTAAAATATGTGACACCAAATCTATACCTCTATAGTGGGCCCATACCTTCCATATCTTGTGATGGTTATTGGGGCAACGTATCACTTTATTTACTGTTATCTCTTACCCATACACCAGCCCATTCCCTTTTTCCACCATGCCAGGAATTGGGGGGTTACTGCTGTCCATTTCTTGGCAATGCCAGGTTTTTTCCAGTTCATCCCTAGATAAAGCAGGGTCCATTATTTTATCTCTGCAAAGGTTTTCTCTGAGATGGAGGAGAGAAAGACACAGGTTCCTCAGGACCTACCAGGACAGGACCCTATCCGTGAACGTCAGTACTCCCTGCCAACATTTGTATAACTCGGGAAAGTTCCATAAGGTGTGAAAAAATCATCCCCCATCACTGCAAGGCCACCTGGAAGGTTCACTACAGTCCTGTCATTAGGTCAAAATAGTATTGCCCAAGGAGGGGCGTATATACTTAAAGATGTAAGGGTCTTGCCCTATAGCATGCCAGTAACTGCTATGTATCAACATTATCTATCCAATCATGTCCGAGTGTGATGGAACAGGACTGTGTTTTTAAACAGTATGCCAATGCCCTGAGAACCCCTTTCAAACCCTGCGTGATAGACCTGTATGTAACCATGTCAGGCGAGACTCTGGACCTTGTTCCCATAGAGGCGAGTGTTGGAAATGGGGGTCTCTAGTTGGCAGAGGTCGGTAACTTTATCCAAGTAGGGTCCCTTCTTCATAGTCCGGGTAAGGGAGTTGCACTCCTAAAATTACCCCTGCTCACCCTCTTGGTAGCTTGACACGAGCAGTCAGGTTTATCTCAAAGGCAGTGTATAAAGAATGTATACATAACCAACAGTAATACAGTGAATACATTACAAAAGGACAACACACAAGTTTAGAAAAATATCCAATATTTTTATATATTCAAAACAAGACGAAACACGTTACAAATCTACCATACAGTTCTCTGAAATATTAAATGATCCATATTGACTTAAAATACAGTTCCTTGAAGTCAAGTAGCTCTGTCTGAGGCTATCACGGCGTTGTAAACAAATCCAAACAGTTCTGGCAGACAGCGGCGTCTCCAGATACGTGTCGGGAAGACCTATAAAACAGTACCTTTAGAAATGCAGGTCTTTGGCGACCTCTCTATCAGCCCTGAAGAGCAGGCGTCTGCAAGCGTCAGTTCTGGAGGTCGGTGCAGGAATCGTCTGACCCTTGAAGTCTCACCCGTTGTAGATCAAACTCCTCATGGACGGAAGTGCCGGCAGGCATCAGGACTGTGGTGCAAAGTGCAGCAATTTAAAATGCCTTGCCCTCAGGACACAGTGCAGGCAGCAGCTCAGTTACGGTCGTCCAGCTGTGCCGATGACACCAAGGCTGCTGTGCGAGGTGATGTGGTGCTCATTGCAGTGCCTTAGGTCACTGTGTAAACAGCGCCTTCGTCGTTGCTGAGGCGCTGTCGTCGGCTGACGGACTGTCGTTGATGATGCCTGCGTCGGTAGGCCAAGGCTGTGGTGAGGGATGAGGATGGTGCAATGTGCATCTTACGAGCAGTGCCCTCGAACCACAGTGCAAGTAGTGGCATCGATGTTGGTGTAGATCTGCGTTGTCGGGGATACCAGGGCGGTGGCATGAAGCGAGGCCGTGAAGAGTGTGGTGCCCACAGGCCGCGGTGCAAGCAGCGGCTCAGTGGCGGCATCGAGTGGCATCATCCGTGAGACCAGGGTTGCAGTGCAAAGTGCAGCATTGCCTCTGCTGTTCCTTCAAGACACAGAGTCAGCAGCGGCGTCGTTGACTTCATAAGGTTGCTTTTTCTTCTGTTGCAGCACAAAACACACAGGGCCCGATTCACAGACAGAACTTAAGAATCAATCCTAAACTTTCTACTATTTTGGTATTCACAGAATGCACTTACTACTTTTGGCATTCACAGAATGCACAAACTACTTTTGGTATTCACAGAATGAACTTGCTACTTTTGGTATTCACAGAAGTTAGGATTTTGTCTTAAGTTTGTCTTAAGTTTGTCTTAAATCTGTCTTAAGTCTATCTTAAGTTTGTCTTAAGACAAACTTAAGACAAATTACTAACTTCTGTGAATACCAAAAGTAGTAAGTTCATTCTGTGAATGCCAAAAGTAGTAAGTGCATTTTTCAGGAGGGGTAACATTTAGTATTCCCACTCTTATTGATGCAACATTAGGGACAGCGTTAGACTTACGTAACATTTACTATTCCCACTCCAATCAGTGCAACAGTAGGGAAAGAATTGGACTCTGGAGAGCTGCTTTTATCCCACATATTTAGCAACGCACATTTAACATATATCTAAATTACAAAATTATAATAATTACACAAACAACATAATTAATTTAAATTATCTAATTAATAATATATACATATCTCATAATTAATCAATTTTTATTTAAAAACTTCCTACCCAATACCCCTACAAACCCATCAACTGGCACCTAGAAAATAAATTACACAATTATAATATTTATATTATTTACATAATTAATTAAAAAATAATTTATAATGTATCAATAATTACTCAACCAGCACTTAGGGTCCGATTCCGATTCAGGAACGAAAACCGTACGACGATTCGTATTCGTAGCCGTTTCCGTACAAATCCATCCGAATCGCCTAGTATGATCCGTTTCTCAAAAATACGTCTGAATCCTTGCGAACCGTACGAAAATCAAGCGAGAATCCGTACGATACGGACACGGGAAATAAACCGTACAATTCGTAAACATGCTGTACGACCCGACTAGAACGATCCAGACCGGGGACCAAGAACGCGAATCGTACGGGAAAACGTCTTCGTGTATGAATTGCGATTGGTACGGAAAACATTGCATATTAGCATGCCATACAATCAAATACGATTCGAGGCCCCCCTGAACGAAGCGCACGCAAACCCCGGATAAACCTTACGTATGAGCGAGCCAAAAAAGCAAATATGAATTGTACTCGCCCTGTATGAAGCGCACACGAACCCGGATTATCGTCACGTATAAGCGAGCGACAAAAGAAAATACGAATCGAACCCCCCCTGAACGAAGCACACGCGAACCCCGGAAAAACATTGCGTATGAGAGAGCCACAAAAGCAAATACGAATTGAACCCCCCCTGAACAAAGCGCACGCGAACCCCGGATAAACTTTGCGTATGAGCGAGCCACAAAAGCAAATACGAATTGTACCCGCCCTCAACGAAGGGCACGCGAACCCCGAATTAACGTCCTATATGAGTGAGCCAAAAAAGAAAATACGAACCGAACCCCCCCTGAACGAAGTACACGCGAACCCCGGAAAAAACATTGCGTATGAGAGAGCCACAAAAGGAAATACGAATCGAACCCCCTTGAAAGAAGTGCACGCGAACCCCGGATAAACGTCACGTAAGAGCGAGCCACAAAAGCAAATACGAATTAAACCCCCCTGAACGAAGCGCACGCTAACCCCAGATAAACATCACGTATGAGAGAGCCACAAAAGCAAATACAAATGGTACCTCCCCCAGAACGAAGCGCACGTGAATCCCGGAAAAACGTTGCGTATGAGCGAGCAACAAAAGCCAATACGAATCGAACCCCCCCCTGAACTAAGCGCACACGAACCCATAAAAATAGCACAAGGAGGGTGCAAAGGACTCGCACAACACCACAAAACATATCTCCTGTGTACTAACCATTGGTAATAAATGTCCTGGCCAGATCTAAACAGGGAAACAGAGTGGCTACCTCAGAACCACCCCTTATAACACACCCACTAAAAATTCAAAC
Organism: Lissotriton vulgaris; assembly: GCF_964263255.1. Lineage (NCBI taxonomy): Eukaryota > Metazoa > Chordata > Amphibia > Caudata > Salamandridae > Lissotriton > Lissotriton vulgaris. Next base: position 182,029,052 of record NC_141686.1, on the reverse strand, counting down.
TAAGACCCACCCACAAATGGACCAATAAAAAGGGCACACACACACACAAACCATGATCCTTTCCAACACACCCATTTAGCCACAGAGAATGACAACACACCAACAACTGCACACATCCACCTTCATACATACCCCCAATCACATTGTGGTATTGGGTTCTCCAGGCCTACATATTCCGCAAAACCCGCTACACCATAAACAGACGTTGGCACAGAAACTGGAAAATGAAAAAGACAAGTTTATTAAGACCCCATGGGGTGGTGGTACAATCCTACAGCACCCTTCGGCAATGCAAGAAGTATCACCGAACATCGGTGCGAGACATCTTTTATACAGTTTTACAGTAATAAAAAGAGTAGGCGGAACACATTTGCTCAGTTTAGGTACATATAAGGTCATTTTCTGGAACACAGCCAACTCATGGGAGGAGTTACAACACCACTGGGCAGTTTGAAAGGACATTCCTAAGTGATGACTGTCCACTAGTACAGAGGGTTTGACTACGCATGTGCAAGCTTGACCAGTACTAAAAATAGCCTGTTGCTGGGCAAGTTAGGTGGTCAGTGGCACAGAGAAAGGACAAAAGGGCATGCTGACCACGAGGCAGCGTGTTCATTTAAAATGGACGCCAGTGTTCTCAAAATGGCCTCCGAACACCATGGTCAAGATAAGGGAATATTCGTGTAGCAAAGCTTAACGCTAACCCGATCACTGTCAAATTATGACAACATTCAGAGCCACACCCCATTCACATGTTATTTATTATTTATTTCTTTATTTATGCGTTTTTATATGGCGCAGACTTTACCCGAAGGTTTCAGAGCGCTTCACAATAGGAACAGAACTGATACATGAGAACATTACAAGTGAACAAATTACAAAAGCAAACGTTACATTACATGAGGCCAAAGTGACAATCGTGAAGAAACAAAATACAAGAGGTAGCAAACGGTGCATTACAGGAGGAAAAAGTGACATGTGTGCAGGTCACAAAAGCATACAAAGTACAAGTAGAGGTATAATACTGCAATAAATGGAGGACACTCAAACACAAGAACAAACGTTACGTAGGCAATGCTGGCACTTGTGCAAGTATCGAAAGCAAACAAAATGTAAGAGGTAGCAAACAGTGTGTTACAAAAGAAAAATGACGTGTGCATGTTACAAAAGAGTACCAAAGACAGGTAAAAGGGTAATTCTGCAATAAAATGGCAGACTCTCAAACCAAAAGAACACACTGGGAAGGCACTTCCATATTCATGGAGAATAGAAATTTTCTATACTAAAAGGTCTTCCTTCAGATAATAGAGAGGGCATGAATTAACTTCGGAAGTGTCTTTGAAGGAGGAGAACTTTGAGGTCAGATTTGAAGGCCTGGGAGGAGATGGTGGTCCGGAGCTGAGGCGGAAGTGAGTTCCAAATTCTCACTTTGTTGCCTGAAAAGGAGTGGGCCATTGATCTTTCCTTCTTGAAAGTGGGAGGTTCAAGCAGTAGATTTTCCGCATTTCATGAATGTCTAGAGCCTCCAGAGAGTTTCAGTTTATTCGCCAGGTAGCGAGGAGAGGAGGAGTGCAAGGCTTTGTGGGTGATGCAGGCAGTCTTGTAGATAGATCTTGCCTTGATGGGAAGCCAGTGGAGGGTGGATAACATGGGTGTGATGTGGTCGCTTCTTTTGACCACATAAATGAAACGAGCTGCTGAATGGAGAACAGACTTAAGGGGGGACAGGTGGGATTTGGGAAGGCCAGTAAGAAGAGAATTGCAGTAGTCCAGTCTGGAGAGGACCAGCGATTGGACCAGGGTTTTTAGGTCATGCTCCGGGAAAAAGCGATGAATCCCCCAAAGAAGGAGCAGTTGGTATCGAGCACACTTTGCAATTGAATTAATGTGGGAGAGTAGATTGAGTTTTGTGTTGAGTATGACACCAAGGGATTTTGCGCTGTCGACAATGATGGGTTTATTGTTCAGTAGATTCATCTGGTCCATCCATGATTGAACCAGGAGAGCAGAAAGTGTGGAGGAGAGGAGGAGGAATTCAGTTTTGGAGGGATTCAGAATCAGTTGATGTATTGACATCCAGTTTTGAATGGAGTCCAGAGTAGAGCTTAGGACGGAGAGATCGTGAGTGGAGGCAACCTTGAGGTAGATTTGAGTGTCGTCTGCTTAGAAATGATAGTGGACCCCGGATTTACTTAGGAGATTTCTCAGTGGTTCCAAATAGAGATTGAACAATGTGGGTGCAAGTATAGAGCCTTGAGGAACAACTTGACCCACTGCCAAAGGAGATAAAAGACTGTCCGCTATTTTGATCATTTGGGATCTATCAGAGAGGAAGGAAGCAAACCATTTAAGCACAGTGCCCTCCATGCCCATTCTCTGTTGAAGAGTGTTGAGGAGGGTGTTGTGATTGACAGTGTCGAAGGCTGCAGAAAAGTCAATGAGAATTAGAAGACAAGACCCCCCGAATCGAGTATCCGCAGCGCGTCATCAATCACTTGCAGCAGGGCTGTTTCAGTGCTGCAGTTTTGGATGAAGCCGGACTGAAAATTGTCAAGAAGATCATTGTCCTTGATATGACGAGAGAGTTGTTTCGCAACACATCTTTCTGTGATCTTCGCAAGAAAGGGTAGGTTTGTGATGGGACGGAAGTTGTTGAGGTCATTCCCATCAGCAGCTGTTTTTATACGCAGAGGGGTGACCTGCCCAGTTTTGAAGGGAACAGGAAGGGAGCCTTGAAAGAGGGAGAGGTTGACCAGATTGGTCCAATAGGGAAGAGAATGGGTATAGAAGTCAATGGCAATGGCACTAGGGTTGGGGTCAAGAGAATGGTCGGAGGGCTTTGTTTCGAGGATGCACTTGAGGAGGATATCTTCAAAGATGGGGTCGAAGTTCTGCCAAATGGCTAGTGATTTGCACTCCTCTGGAGGGGTTGGATGAGCTACCTGATCCACAAGTGATTTTGCTTTTTCTTCAAAGAATACAGCGAAATCCGCAGCTTTTGTTGTAGAATTCTCCAACTTATAGATTGGGGGAGAGTAGTTAGTATTCTGGATGAGATCAAATAGTTTTTTAGGTCTATTTTTGGCTGAGTCAAGGAGGGTTCTGAAGTGTGATGCTTTCCCAAGAAAGATGTGCTTGTGGTACTTGGATCTTGCTGAACGAAGAGTGGCCAAATTATCGGTGGAGGTGGAGGGCGCTTGCCTCCATTGTTTCTCCAGGAGTCTTAGGTGTTTCCTTTCTTCATAGAGGGATTTGTTGAACCAAGGTGCTGAGGGAATGGACCATTTCTTTTTGCTTTGGAGAGGAGCAGCGTTATTGATTTCGACTGCAAGGACTGAGAGGCATTGGGAGGTGAGATCATCAACATCTAGGTTCGGGTCTAGCCTTGGAAGTGACAGCAAAGTTGATTTACAGAGGGAAACGGTGTCAATATTTTTAGTGTCACAGAACCAGGAGGTAGCCTTCTTTGGTTGGCCAAGAGTTATAGCGTGTGCTAGGTGAAGAGAGAATGGGATGAGGAGGTGGTCAGACCAGTCTACGTGAATAGGGGTAGCGATGGAAAGCATGCCTGCTTTAGAAATAACAAGGTCCAGGATTGAGCCCTTAGAGTGTTGATTCTGTGCCATGTTGGATAAGATCATTTGTAGAGAGGAAGGTGGCCAGCAAGTTTGCGGAAGAGTCTTGCAGAGAGCCCCAGTGGAGATTGAAGTCACCAACGAAGGTCTGATTGTCACGTTGCGAGTATTGGTCGCTGATGAAGTCAGTGAGTTCCTCCATAAACGAAGGGCCGCTGCCAGGCCACATGCATACACACCCTCACCCCCCCAATCACATTCACCCCACACCATGTCCGTACAGAAGAATCCAAAGTTTACAAAGGAGGTGATGGAGATCCTTGTAGATGAAGTCATCAGAGTCGAGCCACAGCTGTTTGGTGCATTGGTCAGACGAACCAGCATAGCTGAGAAAACACGCATGTGGGAGAAGATCGTCAATACGGTCAATGCTGTTGCATCCATCAGACCCACCAGGAGTCTGCAGAGGATGGTGTAGAGGAAGATGGACGACGACTACCAACAGAGCCAAGGCACTGGAGGTGGTGGTCCCCGCAGACCAGTACAGTTCCATCCCTGGAAGGAGAAGGTCATGGCTCTGCTACCACCGGTGGGAGTACATGGCATTGAAGGAGTCGTAGAGCCTGGTGAGTATACAAACAACTCATGTAGCATGGGGGTAATGGCATCTACACTGCAAGTACAAAAAATGCCCGCAACAAGCTCCAAGCACCAGCTGCCCATAACTACAGGTAAAAACAACGCAAATGCCACTAACATGTGTATGCCCCATTGACAAACCAAGGCATTGCCATGTCCCATGCTACAGGAAGCACAGACCCAAGAATAGACGTCCAGTATTCTGGGAGGGTGGGTGTCACGAAATGCAATGTGTGACCCCAAATCAGACCCAATTCCATGTGCGTCCGTGGGGGGTCAAGGGGGGCTCTTGGCCCCCCCAGGATCACCAGTGTGTCTGGTGTGGGCCCAATTAATGCCGGCCCTAGTCCATCATGCTTTTGAAATGGTCCCATTGTCCCAGGTGGCGCCACCCTTCATTGGGTGGGAAGGGTGCAAGGGTGTTGCCGAGAATTGTGCAAGACAGAGTGTAGGAGGGTGAAAGGCAGAGGGTCAGAAGGGTGCAAGGCAGAGGGGAGGAGGGTGCAAGGCAGAGGGCCAGAAGGGTTCAAGGCAGAGCCGAGGAGGGAGCAAGGGGGAGGGTGAGAAGGGTACAAGGGGAAGGGTGAGAAGGGTGCAAAGTGGATGATAATGAAGCTAAAAATGTGACCACCCCTATAAACATTTCTGTGGATGCCCATGTCCAATTGCACACAATCCATATGGCCCAGGTACACACCCATGCACCATGCTCAATGCGCATGGAGTGTGAATGTACTGACAAGTTAGCTGACACTGGGCCCTCCTGTGACCAGTGCAAACACAAACACCAGGACAACAAGGTCAGATATCTAGGGCAGGAAATCACAACCACTGTCATGGCAGCATGCTCCATGGGTGGACAGCCATACCACGAGGGAGGGCCCAGTGCCAACTCAGACTTCAAGTACCAGCACAGCCTGTCAAACACACTCCTTACAGAAACATACCCTCCTGGGACAGGCAATGGAGTGCACCACTGTCACAATGGTCATGTAACACAACAAAACCAATTCAGATCTGATGAAGCATCCAAGCAACAAATGCACGGTGCACATTCACAAGCCCCTTGTGCCTCTTTCACACCACCTTTGTGACACAGCAGCGGCACAAAAGAGGTGCCAAGCGGCTGGGAATTAACAAGGTGACACATCTGGGAGTAGTGTCATGTTCTAAAGCCCTGCGCCACAAGTAGGTGTTCTGGCGCAGGGGGGAGGGGGGTGCTGGTGGGTGTTATGGCACAGCAACACCTCACAAAAGTGGCTATGTGAAATCGACAAGATTTCACTATGTCACTTTTAAGCACATGCTGGGTCAAAACCTTGTGCATGACTGATGCAGGTGTAAGGATTGAAGCAACATTGTGTAGATAGGGCCCCACAGACCATTCCTGGAGCTGTCTTGCACTGGTGACGCTACTCCAGCAATGCGCCTACCCATACGGCACAGATGTGTGACGCAGCTGTGCCATTTTTCCACCATGGTGCTCCACAATGTGAATGCGTTGTATCCGTGCTGGCATAGCTGCTGTGCACAATGACTGGTGAATCCCTGCTGATATGCAGGGCTATGCCAGTTGTTGTAAATATGCCCCCCATGTCAATGACTCAGGAGCACATATCAATCGGACCCCACAACATACACATCCACAAGTGAACATTGAGAACAATCCAAAGCATGGACAACTACCAGGTGGAACTGTGCCAACTACAATCTGTATGAAAAATGGATGTTGCATTAAATGGCATTAACATTGTCTGTCTCTCACACCCACAGGGCAACGTGCAGAATCTACCCCCAACAATGGGGAAGTTGATTCACAGTCCCATGCTCTGCAGGACCCTGATCCCACTGACAGCGGCGCCTCTCACCACTCCATAGATGACCCTGACCGATCGAGCACCTCTGGTGCCCCAAACCCTGCAGCACCTAGATCAGGGACACCTGTGCCAACCGCCTCCACCATTCCTGCCATATCCCAGCAGACAGCTCGGAGCCCTTCCCACACTCAAGAACGGAGCCAGTCTGACAATGAGGGACAAGGTTCAGCGGGCAACTTGAGGGGGCAGACAACACCACCACTGCCATCACTCAGGGGTCCCGTCGATCCGATGTACCCACAACGGCAGGCCTGGCTCGTGTGGGCAGGGGTGGTGGGAGTGGCAGCAGGCGGAGGCGAGAACCTGAGTAGCTAGCTGCAGGGCCTGGTATGTCTGAGCACCGCAAAATCATGGAGGCATACCGGCGGGACACCAGGGAGTTCAGCCAGTTAGTGGGGACCCTGACAGAGATAAAAAACCTTCAGGCTGAGCAACACACCAGTCAACAACAACCCCAAGGATGGATGGAGGCAAGACTGGCTGAGCTCCTGGTGGTGCAAAGGGACATACTCCATTCACTCTGTCGGATTTCTGACAACATGCAGAACCCTCCCTGTGTGACCAGGCAAGACACTTCAAGGCAAAGACTGCCACCAAGCACAGGGAGGGAGGAGGAGGAATCGTCCGACGCAGCGTCCCATGCATCGTCAAGGCCTGCATATGAGGGTCCCCCAAGGAAGGTGGGTGGTCCACGGAAGAGACAGTGAGAGGCAGCGGGCCATGCGCATCTCCCAGGTCACCTTCTCTGGCACCTGGAGTCTGTGTGCAACAGCATCACCTCATTGACTGTCCTACTCTCGTACATAGACTTGCTGGTTGCAGTCTGACCAATGATGCCAATCACTGTGGTCTGGACTCTGTTGACTCAAACTGCAAGGCATCACATCTCCCTCTGTGAACTTTGGATTAACCCCCTTTTTGTACAGCACCCATCACTAACTCATGTTTCCCGCACAAGAAGGATAAATAAACAAAAAATACACAAGTGAAATTGATGTTGCAGTAATTTACCATTATTCTACAACATACGTGTGGGGATATGTCAAAATATGCCACAGTGTGGAACAAATTCAAGTCATCCATACACTGGGATCTGAGTCCAGTCAAGGACACACATAGGTCACAATGTATCATCAAATACATACATGGAGCACTATACTCACCTGTGATGCATGCAGTTGTACTGTGGATGTGATGGATGTTTCCCAGGGCAAGGTTGGCTGGACGGAGTTGGGGCATTGGGGTGTTAGATAAGAGACGTCCATGTTTGTCTTCGTGGCTGGGGTTGTGGGGTGCCTCCTGTGTGTGGCTGAGGAGTATGAAGGTGATCCTTCTGTTGAGAGTGAGCCCATTGTAGGTATCTCAAGTGGACGGTCATGTGGCTGTGGCAGGGGATGTTGAGGATGAGGTGTGCCGATGCACCCTGGATGTGCACAAGTCCTCCTGGAGTCTGGCTGTTATTCCTGCGTAGAGGGCGTTTCTGTAGTTGAGCCGGCTGGTTTCGTGGACCTGGGTGACTGTCTGTCTTGACCTAGGAGTGGATCTATCTGATGAACATTTGCAGCATGCGGAAGGACATGCAGCATGAGGTAGAGATGGTGTTGAGTTGCATGGTTATTGTGAGCGAGGAGTGTACAATGAGCATCTGCTTGCGTTAGTGGCCAATGTGTGCTTGTGCGCTGCCCAGGACGCTGTAACACAAGGAGTTGTCCCAGCCATAAGGGGACATTCCTCAGATGATGAGCTCAGTTTTGTCCAAGTCCATCCTCATTTGGCTGATGGGTCATCCATATGTCATTGCACCTCATGCCTTCTTGAAGTTTGGATCTGGGAGTGGCTGGGTCTTTGGTGAGGGTGAGGAGCAGCTGGGTGTCAATGGCAGAGGACATGATGATGAGGTTGTGTGCGCATGTGATGTTGGAGAGGGGGGTCATGGAGAGAATATAGATTGTCACACTGAGAGATGAGGCCTGGGCCCGATGACCCCAGTGTACTACGTGCCGAAGGGGGGAAGCAGACTCCCTGGGCCTTGCTGGTGAGGTACTTGGCGATTTCATCCTGGGCTTTCCTCTGGATCCCAGTGTTGGAGATGTGTGATTTGACAGTGTGGTAGCACATGGTGTAGAATGCTGTTGAGAGGTCGATGGGGTGAGGGTGGTGATCTCACTATTCTTGAGCAGGGTCTAAGATGTTGTTGGTGGTGGCAATGAGGGCTGTTGCAGTGGGGTGATTACTATGGAAGATGGTCTGGGCGGGTTGCCTGGTGTCAGGCTTTCTAGTTGATCCAGGCAGAAGTCAAATTTCCTTGGAGCGAAGCTAATGCCTCTACCTTTTTCAAGGTACCATCCTCACTGTGTCATTAAAGAACACAACAGAGAAGGTAATTAACCCCGGAAAATGAAGAGACCAAGATTTGACAGCCAGCCAGCTGAAAAGATGTCCAAAGCAGGGATTGTCAGGATAGCTTTATAGTAAAACAGAACATGAACAAACAATGAATTCAATAAAGTTTCCACCTATACAACCTATTGGCTTTCTATACTACACAATCCTAGTTCTGTGCTGTCCCACACTCACCTGCAACTTGACTGAAGGGGAGTCCAAGAAAAAGAGAGTCACAAAAGAATCTTGATCTCCTCACCAAAACAAAGGTGCTGAGAAAGTCTTGAAGATAATACAAAAATAAGTATCAGGCTAAGTTTGTGCTCATTTAGAATTCACTAGGAGCCAGATGTAGGTAAATATATTTTACCGATTCATAAATACCGAATTTTACCGATTCGGAATTTATGAATCGGTAAAATAGAAGGGGGGAGATTTAGGTAGAATCGGTAATTGAATTACCGATTCTGTAAGAATCGGTATTTACCGAATCGGTAAATGCCGATTCGGTAATGCCCATTGATTCCTATGGGCATTGAAGCCCATAGGAATCAATGGGCATCACCGAATCGGTATTTACCGATTCGGTAAGTACCGAATGTTGCAAGGGTGCAGGGGGTGTCACTTTGACACCCTCTAGCACCCCGAATTCAGGCATGTGTGACATGTGGCACACAGACATGCCCTAAGGGCATGTCTGTCTGTCACATGCCATAGGTGTGCATGCACACATGTGCATGCACACCTGGAATCGGTATTTTACCACCCAATTGGATTGGGTGGTAAAATACCGATTCGGTAAGGCCTGTGGGCCTCAGAAGAGTCCCACCTATATCTCGAAATTACCGAATCGGTAAAAATACCGATTCGGTATTTTACCGATTCGGTAAATTTACCGAATCGGTAAAATAGGGCCCCTACATGCCAAATACTTAATACCGGTCGGTAACGGCCGAAACCGGCCCTACGTCTTCACAGTGAATTCACAAAAATAGAGTAAGGGGCTTCGTAAGGGACTTTGTAGCAGGTATGAGCCAGGTAAAGTTTCTGTAGACGAAAAAAATTGACGCGTACTCCAGCAGGTAGACTTTGGCAGCAAAGAAAAACGCGTGCTTGCGTTTTAGTAATGGCCTTTTCAAATTTGGGAGGAAATGAAACACGTCCTCGCGTTTCAACTTGGAGGGAGGGTTCGGCAATAACTCTTTGCGCTTCTTCGCTGGCAGAAATTAAGTTGCAGAGACAAACAGTTAAACGCGTCCTCACATTTAACAAGAGAGCACGCAGTCACTTAATGTCCACGGCGTTCCTGTCTTCCAGGTAAAGTTGTAGCAATTCCAAAGGAAAAAATAAGCTCTTAGACCCGTTATAGGACTGCACGGGTATGAACCAAACAAAGCGGCACTTCCGAGAAGAGAAATCCAAAGACCAGGTGCAGGAAAGGATTTAGCGCTCACTGCGCTCAGATTCCGGACATTGGATAGTTGAGCCCTCTGGCCTCATACGATAGCAAAAGTCAAAGCGACTGGGAACCAAACTAGACAGGGGAGGTTTAGCCAGGGAAAGCCAAGCACCACCATTTTGCACTTGGTGGCTCAAGAACCTCCCAACAGTATCACCTGATCAGTCCCACTGCAGTATAGGACAGCACACAACTCTCCTCTTTGGCAGTGCATGGTGGAACTGGTAGTGAAGTCAGGGAGCACATATTTCTAGTTCTAACACCTGGAGATGTTTGCTTGGAGTGAGATGGTCAGTTGCTCGTTGACTGTCTTCTTGATGACATTTGCCGTGTAGGGAAGCAGGGTGATGTTCCAGGAGATCCTGCGGTACTGCCGTCCGTCATCAAAGAAGGGCCTGAGTTCCTGCATGCCTCTAGCTCCCATGGAAAGTGGCATACTCAAAGGAGACATTCATGACGTGCCGGAGGTGGGCTTCAAGGATGGTGTATGCTGTGATTGAGATGTTGTGTGGGAAGGGTCCGGAAGGAGATCCGGAGTGGATGGTGCACATGAGCCGGGTGGTGTCTTTGCTGCTGACGGGAGTCCAGGACCTGAGGGAGGGGGTATGTCCTTGTGGAAAATAGTGCTGTCTGCCTCTGTGTGGCAAGGCTGTCTTGTACGTCCATGAGCTTGCAGTGGTAGTAAGTTGAAACGGATCCCCTTGAAAGGGTGTTATGTCTTTCAGATGGAGAACTGGGGTCAGATAGTTCACTCACAATGCCGATGAGGTCATTCATGTTGTGTGTGTTGCTACCTAGGCCATACCTGAAGGTTGTCCTCTTGTCCGTGCTGATGAAATGGTGATGTTGGTGTGAGGTGAATTTCAGGGCTGAAAGGTAACTGATGGTTGTTTGTCTTACAAGGTTTGCACATGAGTCCGGCTCGACCTGTATGAGTTCAGTAGGTCTGCCTTGTCCCGGGTGGCTTAACTGTTGTTGTGCTTCACAGGAAAATCCGCCAATGTGGCAAGAGTGTTGGATCAGTCGATCCAGTGTGTGCGGTTGCAGGGTGTGGCGGTGTCATTGGTTGGAGTGTCCTGTGTGAGGGTGCAACACAGCTCATTTGTGTTGACTTAGGTCAAGCTTTCTTGGTGGATCTGTAGCGGAGTGTGGTGCAGTGTGTTGTTTTTTGGACAACTTGATGCAAATGTTGATGTACCAATGCAGGATGCTGCTGTGGATGTCCTCCAGCCAGGAGTTGCTGTCTCCCTCACCCATGTAATCTGTGTAGGTGAGGGCCTGCGTGCTGATGAAGTCGTCCAATGTCTGAGGAGCAATCAGTAAAGCTGTTTCCTAGCTCTGTGGTCTCAGATTTTTACATATTTTCAAAGGAAGCCTCTCTGCTCGAATTGCAGATGTGTAAATCCAGTTCCCCTACTGACCCCCTGCCCGCCAAGCTAAACAACATCCTTGCTAAGTGTTCCAATCACCATTTAAGCGCCATCTGGAACCTTTGCCACAAATTGGGCTCTAATCCTGATGTGTGGAAACAAGTGTTCCTTCAGCCCATCTTAAGGAAAGCCAACGCAGATCCTGAATATCTTTCCAATCAAAGACCTAACTCTCTTTTACCAGATCCGGCCAAAATTTAAGTGACAATTTCCTGGCAGCAACTGATGGGCTTTGTTGAACATAATAGCTTCCTTCACGACTCTCAATCCAGCTTCCATCCCGGATATAGTACGGAGTCGGCCCTCATTGAAATGGCAGACTCTATACGCTGCGCCGTAGACGGAGGTTCCAAGGCGGTGTTGGCGCTGTTAGACTTGTCTACAGCATTTGACCCCGTTGCCCATCCCATTCTTCAGAAATGCCTTAAGACCATAGGCATGAGGGGCTCAGTGCTGAACTGGATATCGTCCTAGCTATCTGACTGCACATAGCAGGTCTGGACCTAACCATTCATCTCCACAGTCAAACCACTGAAGTGGTGCGTGCCGCAGGGCTCTGCTCTGAGCCCTCAGATTGCATCATGTGCCGATCCTGGAAAACGTGCACAAACATGGGAAATCAGCATGTTAGCAAGACACACCACCAGGGCATTTATTGAGTGATAATTTTTCCTGTTGCGGTAAGCCTGCTCCTGAGCCTGTGGCGGCACTAAAGCCACATGTGTCCCATCAATGGACCCAATGACTTGTGGCATCCTTCCCAGTGCAAAGAATTCACTCTTGACATCTCTCAACTTTTCAGAAGTAGGAAAGTTGATGAATTCATCAATGTGCCTTAACATGGCTGCTAAAACATCACGCATGGCACGGCTGAACATCATTTGGGACATTCCACCTACATCAGCTATGGTTAATTGAAACGTACCTGTAGCAAAAAAATAGAGGGCTGGCATCACTTTCAGCTTGGGGGTCAGCACAGTAGGATACCTGTGTTGCGGTTCGAGATGTGGTTTCAGTCTGTTCGTCAAGTCCTGAATCAACTTTCGAGTGAATCTGTAATGTCGGATAGAGGGAAGTTCCCTCACGGTAGCCAAGTCTGGAAATGAGCTTGGTAGAGACGGTGCCCTGCAGGACATATTTGGGAAGAATGGAGAATAACTGTCAGACAACATCAATGGCAAGGTACGTAGCACATGCGAAACTACTACTACACATCAGGTCACTATTGAGTCTGGCGTGTGCAATACATCCTGGACACATATGCCAGCTTGCTGGCACTCCTACGAAAACCCAGATACACCTGTTGATTGCCTAAAAAAAACATGACATGCCCTGAAACAAGCTGCTGGTCTGGTCTGAGTGTACAGCCCAATATATCACTGGAGTGACCAAACCTGCAGTGGAAGGTTGTCAACCCATCCAGACAGCTGACTGTAAGGCACATGCACAGATCACATGGAATAGCAAATGTACATATCAAACACATTGCGATTAAGGTGTGCATGTGACAACAAAACGACTCAGCCCTTGTCAGGATGCTGACATGTGTGCCTTGGGAAAAATGATGTCTGATGCCATCAGACCCAAAAGCCGTGGGAATGCACATGTGGCATGGTGTGGCGTACATGTCAAACCATTCCCCATCTCAACACAGACCCATGTTAGATGCACCAACAGCAGATGAAGTTTACGTAACACAAACAACAATCTCAAGGTTTAACGTGCCACACACCGGACACAGTCACATAGGGTCAAGCTGAGCGTGAAATGTCAAGTGACAAAGTGCCCTGGTCCCTGGCATCATAAGACAGGTGCCCGTAGTGATGACTGTGCCATCCCAGTGTTGATGTGCATGCCAACATCTGCATAATGGTACATATGTAACAAGTGTCAAGGTGATGTGTGCCACATAGTGTCCCATCACACATGACATGTGTCAACAGGTCAGCACACATCAATTGTGCAACAAGATCAGATGCCCTGTGCTATATCACTGCCTGCCACACCTAGGGCCTGCACATGTAAGTTTGCAATGAAAAGAACTTGATAGACATCCTTGTTTGAACCGTACCCCTACATCCCTGCCATGTGTGCGCCTCGTATCACTATTGTAATGGTGCCATGCGTGAGCGTGTGAAATGCACCGTTCCCCTGCATTCACAAATGCGTGTGAAACGCACTGTTTGGAACGCACCGTACCCCAGCATTACGTGCGTGTGTGCGCATTGTCTCACTATTCTAATCGTGCCATACACGAGCGAACCATACCCCAGCATTACGTGCGTCTGTGCGCATCGTCTCGCTATTGTAATCGTGCCATACACGAGCGAACCGTACGCCAATATTTTGTGCATGTGTGCGCATCTTCTCACTATTGTAATCATGCCATATGCGAGCGAACCGTACCCCAACATTACGTGCATGTCTGCGCATCGTCTCACTATTGTTATGGTGCAATACGCGACGTGAAACGCACTGTACACTTGTGTGGATCTCAAAAAATACTTAGGGGACTCCTTGGGGATGAGTAGTAAGCCCTGAATGCAGCCTGGTTGTCATGAATACTGAGATTTGAGTGTGTGCTACAGTTGTCCTGCAAAAGGCAGTTGGGCAAAAATATACAATGTTGCAAAATGATTGTGGAGCTGAAGCTCACATTTTAAACCATGCAAATGCGTGTCAGGGCCTTCTGTTTAAAGGGATTGGATGAAACGTAGAATGCAAAGTAATCTGGCCTATCACACTGTACTCCTGAAACTGAAAGCCCCTCAGCAGCACTGATTTAAGGCTGCATGTGTCTGTGAGAGAGCACTTGCCTGCACTACATTGGAGTGGACCACACTGCTGCTGTCTCTGCATTCCCTGGACTTTTATGTTGCGTACAATGGGGAGGGCCCCAGCATTCACTGAGGAGGAAAACCAGGCCCTGCTGGATGCCCTCCTACCACAGTACAGCAAGCTGTATGGGAGACCAGGGGAGCAGGTGAGTCTGCTTTGACTCTGCACCTGTTGTGTGAGTGTCACAACAGGCATTGTGTATTGGTGGGACAGACATGCAATGTGGTTGTGATTGAGTCCCGGGTGTGTACATTGTGGTGTCTCCCATGCAGAGCATGATGTAGCTCATGTGTGTTCACTCCTCACTTGCATTATGCTTACTGTGACATTCAATGCATAGAGAATGACACATTTAACCGTGCCACACCTTGGTGGCTTTATTCTCAGATTTACTGAGAACTGAGTGTTCCCCCCGGAGTGACAGCTGACTGTACTCACAGATGTTTATGACTTGTGGGGACCCGTGGTGATATTGTACAAATTATGTGTTTAACCTCATGGACATTGAAGTGTGTGAATGTTCCTTGTCATCTGGGTGAGTGTGTATGAGATGTGTTGCACCACAGCTGCATGGCATATGCAGCAGCTATAGCCATCTGATGTGAGAAGTGAGCAGTGCTGTGTGCCTGACTTGCAAAGTTAGCATGACACCTGTGACACCTCTTTGTCAAGTGGCACATGTGCAAAGTGAGTGTTGTATCCACTGTTGAAAGTGACAGGCGAGTGATCTGTGTCAGGGTGTGTCTGTCTGGTCTGCTGAGGGTTCTTAAGTAGAGTAGGATATGTGAATGCTTTCCACGTGCTGTCCCACACCCTGCAGTTGCATGTGTTGTCCATTGTGTGCCATGATCAGTGAGTGTGTTGCACCTGTTGGTAAACGTTGTTTACAACGCAGCGTTTACACCGCACGACCTTTACCACGCTGCCATTACAACGCAAGTCGTTACTACGACTTGCGCTGGATGGTGCTGTTGGTTAAGGAATATTGTAATTTTGTATTCCAACACCTTCCCTACTGTTACGTGGACTGGTGTTTGAATATAAAATTATAATATTCCTCAATCCGCGCCCTCCAACGCAAGTCGTTGTAATGACTTGCGTTGTAATAACCGCATTATAAAATACCACAATCTAAAAGATCGCGTTGTACTGCCATACATCCCACCCGTTACGCCATCTGTTGTCTTTCAATGCCATGTAGTGCATTGTGGTTTTGCCCACAGGCCAAATTCACATGGACAATGATGCAAGTACTGTAAGCATCTTATGCCCTGTTCACATTATCAATGTTGTGCAAGTGTGTGTCTCTGGGACATGGAGCAGGTATAGTGATGTTGTTTCTCTTTGTCTTCCTGACAGGTAACTGCCTACAAGAAGGGGGAGATATGGATGGAGTTTTTCAGGGCTGTCAGGTCTGTGGGGGTACATCGCTGGCGGCTGCGCAACATCCAGAAAAGGTGGCAGGACATCCGGTGCTGGACCTGGCGTATCGCCTGGGTCCAGCTAAAGATGGAGCCTCCATGCTGGCATGGTGGTAGCCGTCATCTCACCCCCCAACATGCTCCGTGTCCTGGCAGTGGTCTTTCCAGACCTCGCTAGGCAGTTGCAGGAGAGACAGCAGCAAGGAGGGGATAGGTACTTGGCTGTTTGTTGTGTTGTGTGTCACCTGCTTCTTGAGTTGCTCTGAAGCCTGGAAACACTCCCACTGTTGGGGTGTCTGGTCAGACAGGTTATATGTGCAGTGTATTTACAATTCCCAATATTCAGCTGGTGCTCTTTTTCATCCCTGCCCCTCCTTCACATGTGTCCCCTGGTCTGTGAATGTTCACATTTGCACATTTTCATCTAGGGTGCAAAATTATTAGACTGCACATTGATTAGCGCATCATGTGGGAGGGTGGTCTGTGATATCTGGTGGGACCTTGCCTGCGCCATGACCTGTGCACTGTGTTTGGGCTTCACATTTGTTTGCACTGATGATGGGTCTCGACATAGGAGTGTGAGGTTTCAACTGCACACCCTTGCAGCATGCATGACCCATGTTGTGTTATCAGACATGATGGACATCAGTTGGGAGATATGCATAGTGCCATGACGGTTAATCATGGAACAGTCAGCTCATTCCAAACCCACGGATCAGTGTGCCCACTACAGTCCCCTGAGATACCCTGGCCTCCCAATTATGTGTGTCATCCAACACTTTGCCCATTCTATGTAGGTTCAGCATGGGTCTGCCTCGGTGGCATTGGTCCCTGGCATACTTTGTATTTATCCTGTGTCTGCTACATGTGTCCACTGGACATGGATACAAGATTTGTCTTGTGCATTCTCACGCTGAGCAGTGCCTGTGTGCCTATTCACAACAATCTGTTGTTGGTTGTTTGTGACTAATATATATTGGCAGCCCCACAAGGTGAGCTTGGGTTACTTTTGGAATTGTTGCTGCACAGTTTTTGTTACCCAGATTCGGAGTTCTCACTTCTTGAGCTGTATCAATCACATTGACTGAGGGATGGGGGTGTTGTGCAGGAGAGGTCTAATGGGCCTGCCTGATTTGGCCTTGGCAGTTGTGACCTGTGGGTGAGAATTGGCTGGTCGATGTTTCACCATGCACTTCCCCTGTGATGGTGGCCATTGCTTTCATTAGGGGCTTGACAGCCTATGTCATTTGTTTCCAGACATGATTGTGCCTCATTCATTTTTGCCCCATGTATGTAGTTCTGGTGCAACGCTGTTTTGTCTTAATGTACACACTACTGTGTTGACATTTTGCCTGGGGATGAGGATGTGTCCACAATTCAGCAATAATTGTGTTCATCACAATTGCAGGCCCATTAGCTTATGCATCGTCCTGAAGTGGGCCACTTCACATGACAGCCAGTAAATCTTATGTGCTAGCAACTATATGATCAGGTTACAGATGCCCCTGTGAGGACTGACATATTTCAAGTTGTCAATACAAAACACTAGAACAGGGGTATCGGGCCAAAAAAGCTGCACTTTATCCAATGTATTGTGGTATAATAAATTTGTTATGGGTGCTAAGAACCTGAAGTCATATACCCCTAGACTCCCAACATAATTCCAAAGCAGCACAATGGTTCAGCACCCCACACAATATACAGTTGACAATGACAGTCAAAACAGTAATCCGGAAGAAAACAATTCAGTAGGACTTAAAGTTTTCTTTCTTGCTTTTATTGAAAGTCTTCAAGTAAAAAAAAACTTAGCCAACGCAGTTTCTTCCGTAGGACTTCTTCAGGGCGAAAGGTATTAATACGTTTTTTCAAGGGTTTTCTCTCAGGACTTTTTTTATTATATATTTTCAAATCGTCGGCTGTGAATGGCAGCGTGTGCCTTCTCCCTCGGTTCCAAACTCGAGATTGGAACCGAGGGAGAAGGCACACGCTGCTCGTGATCGAAAACAAATGGGTTGTGGATAATGAAAAAAACGTCTCTGATGGCCCTTTGATCATTATGCATGGAAGGATTTGACTGCTATCCTTCACAATAAGGCCATTTATGCCTTGCACATCTGAAGTTCTGACCGCAAAGTTTTGAGAAAAAAGGATTTGACTACAGTTCTACACAATAAGGCCATTAATGCCATTCACATCCGAAGCTTTGAAAATAGATAATAAAAAAAGTCTTTTTTTACTTGAAGACTTTCAATAAAAGCAAGAAAGAAAACTTTAAGTCCTACTGAATTGTTTTCTTCCAGATTACTGTTTTGACTGTCATTGTCAACTGTATATTGTGTGGGGTGCTGAACCATTGTGCTGCTTTATATTTCAAGTTGTGTCACATTGATGATTGTACCTTGGCACTCCCAACACTTGTTAAAAGTTGTTCATGTTTTGAACGTGTTAATATGACGAATTGCGTAAGTAACACTTATGTGCCTGCATGATAGTTGTCTCACATGGTAGTGCACACAAAACGACATTTGCAATTTTTTGGAAGAAGCAGGCAGCTTTTGAAGGAGGCCAGTGTTAGTGATTAATGTTGTGCCTTGATATCCATATACATGTCCCCACAGTGGTCGTGAGGTCTTAAAACTCCTCTGTTGTCATTTGTACAAACGAATGTGTGTCAAGCCATCAAGACCTCCGTTGGACAATGTATATGGCAAATCTGCAGCACCATTTGTTTCTAACAGTGTTTCATCGTAAAGGGTGCCAGCTGTTTCAATGAATGTGTAAATCTCTTTTGTGTGCATTTCATTGTGAGAAATCTTTCATGCAGGTAAATATGTGTTCTCTTCACAAGATGGAGAATTAACACATTCAATACATGTCGAATGTGTGAAGTATGGTGTTATGTTATGTTATGTTAAATAAAATTCATTGAGCGCACGTACGCCCGTAGGCTTCATGGCGCTATTGGAAGATTTGCAGAGACATAACACAACAAAAGAAAAGACAGAATTAACTATGGATAAGCTTGCCTAAAAAGCCAAGTTTTAAAGGCTTGTCTAAAAGCCAGAATGTCTTCATGGAGTCTCAGTGTCAGTGGCAGAGAGTTCCACAGGGAGGCAGCTAGAAAGTGAAAAGAGCTGCCTCCCTGACATTGTTTCTTAATGCGAGGCACCACTAACAAGCTCTTGTGACCCGAGCGAGGAGCACTTGAGGGGGTATACCTAACAAGTAGGCTGCTAATAAATCCGGGGCCCTTACCTTGTAGAGCTCTATAGATAATGCATCCAGCTTTAAAGGTTGCTCCCTGCGCTACTCGCAACCAGTGGAGACTAGCGAGACCCGGCCTGATGGACTGCCATTTGGGTAGCTTGCAGATCAGCCTGGCCGCTTGGTTCTGAACCAGCTGTAGTCTCTTGAGCTGCCCGACTGGAAGACCCAAATACAAGCTATTGGAGTAGTCCAGTCGGGACAGCACGAGAGAGATCACAACTTGGATCAGAGCAGAGTAAGTTAACAGGTGGGCAATTTTCCTGATCTTACGGAGTTGAAAAAAGCTTGAGGATACCACCGTCCCTACCGGACTTTTAAGAGAGAGATCTTCATTAAAAGTAACTCCTAGGCTTTTCACTGTATGAGACTTGGCCGGGGGATTTCCCATTTCTGGAGGCCAAAAATGTGGCCCCCAGTGAAGTTCACTCTTCCCAGGCAAAATCAATTCAGTTTTGCCTGGGTTTAGTTTTAGATGATTAAGACTCATCCATCTCTGGATGTGAACCATTGCCTCCCGAAATTCGGTGGCAGCGCCAGGGGAATCCAGGTGGAAAATCAATTGCAGGTCATCAGCGTAGTTAAAAATTAAAGCTTTAAACTTTCTTAACGAATACAACAGGGGCCGTAGATACAAATTAAATAAAAGTGGGGACAAGTACGATCCCTGGGGGACTCCGCATTCATTTTTAATTTTAGTGGCTGTAAAGGTACCCAGTCTCACTGCCTGGGTGCGGTCCGAAATAAATGATTTCAGCCATCCCAAGGCCGAGCCTCTGAGGCCCGCCTGCTCGACACGGTCGACCAAGATGGTGTGGTCGACCGCGTCGAACGCGGCCGACAGGTCCAGAAGTACTAGTGCTTGATGAATATCCTTGTCCGCATTGCATCTAAGTACATCCTGGACTGCCAGTGTCACCATCTCGGTAGAGTGGCCCGGTCGAAACCCGGTTTGATTAGGTTCCAAATATCCTGTGGATTCAACATAGCTAGAGAGACAGCTAGAAGCATGTGCCTCCAGAATTTTTGAAAGAAATGGTAACAAGGATATTGGACGATAATTTGATGGATCGTGGGGGTCCAGGCCAGTTTTTTTGATCAAGGGAATAAGTAGAGCATGTTTAAAACCTACAGGTACCCTTCCCTGATCCAGTGAATCATTTAGCAGTGGAAGGATCCCTTGAGGAATAGTTTGCCCTATTTCTGCAAAGATGTGGGGTGGACAGATGTCGTCGGGTGAACCAGACTTGACACGTGCCAGGAGTGCGGAAAAGGTTTTAGAGTCTATAGCCGGGAAGGCATCTAACGTGACAGGGTTGTTAAAAATATCATCCAAGGGAGATGATGTAGGGGAGCTCGCAAT
Organism: Lissotriton vulgaris; assembly: GCF_964263255.1. Taxonomy (NCBI): domain Eukaryota; kingdom Metazoa; phylum Chordata; class Amphibia; order Caudata; family Salamandridae; genus Lissotriton; species Lissotriton vulgaris. The sequence continues at coordinate 182,008,804 of NC_141686.1, read as the reverse complement.
GTTGCGTTTTATCATGACAATTTTCTCTCTGAAATATTCATTCAGAGAGTCACACAACTTCTGAGCAGGAACTATTGAAGGGGCTGTCCTGTCATCATCACAAAGCTCCTTAACTATGTTAAATATATCTTTAGTTTTATTGGATGAGGTTAAAATTTTCTGAGAAAAGTAGTTAGTTATATGTTGGTGCAAGATTTTTTGGAACTCCTTCCTAGCAGCGCAGTACACTTCTCTGTCTTGTGGGGAGTAGTTTACTCTCCACTTCCGTTCCTTTTGTCGTACCCCTAATTTAAGAGTTCTCAGTTCTTGGGTGAACCATTTCTGGGCATCATTCCCTCTAATATAAGAGACCTGTACGAGGGGGGCAAAAAGGTCAGCTGCGTGGCGTAGCCAGTTTGACAATAATTTTTCGCCAGAGTCCAGGTCGTCATGTGGCAAAGGTATGGATTTACTTAATACATCAATGAATCCAGGAAGATCCATAGATTTCCATTTACGGAATTCTTTGCCCATGAGTGATCTGGCCTTGACATTCCCTCGTATTTCTAACGTGAACTGAATGACAAAGTGGTCTGACCAAACACACGGACTAGTAACAGGGTTAGGTAGTGGTAGGTTGTGTGTCCAAATTTGGTCCAGGCTATGACCTTTTTGGTGGGTAGGTGAATAAATATGCTGGGTTAAATTAAGATCTGTGAACAGGTCTCTTAATTCTGCAGCGTGAGTGTCTGTATCTAGGCTATCGAACCAATAGTTTAAGTCCCCAATTAGAATGGTTTTAGAGTAGCTGACTACATGTGAGGCCAGCTGCTCTGCCAAAAGAGTTGGATAGTTGGCCATATATTGGGGGGGGCGATATATCAAGACCAGGATAAGGGGCCCACTTTCAGTGTCCAACTTGATCACCAGATTCTCCGTGTCCGGGAGGGTCAGAGAGGGTAATTCCCTGAAGTGAAGGGACTTGAGGATTATAGCTGCTACACCACCTCCCGCCTTCCCGGATGTGCGATTGGCTGTCAGAATATAATATTCTGAGGGAAGTGCAGCAAGAATGTCGGGGAGGGAGTGAGGGGTTAACCAGGTTTCAGATAGTAAAAGGATCTCAGGTTTTACCTCCTTCAAGAATAGAAAAATGTCGACCTGGTTTTTAATCAAGGACCGGGTGTTGAGATAGTAACAACACAGATTGTGAATTGTTGTAGATGCAGACCGACTCTCAGGATTCGATGGCAAGATAGACTGATCGTCGTCCGCCGGAAAGGGGAGGGAGGAAAGACCTAACTGTTGGATACGTGTCAGTGTGTGCGGGGGCAATGAATAAAGGCAAGGTACAAGGGGTGTGTGGGAACGCAGGGTTTGTAATTCCAAAGATGAGTACCTAAGAAATTGGCCAGGGGGAGTGGGCCCGGGTCCCGGTCGGCCGCGGACGGGCACAGACGGGCTTAACTCAGGCGCAACTCCGGCGCGCCTTCGTCGCGCCTGCTGTGCTCGTCCGCTGCGCTGACACATGAGGGACCGTTTATGTAGGGGCGGAACTCGGGGGGTGTGGCGATGATGTCACTCGCCACACCCCCGAGCAACCCAGCCCAAGATGGCGCCCCCAGCCGCTGAGAGCCCTCCGAAGCAATCAGCACCCAGCCGGCCGCCGGTGCTCTCAGGAGGAGTGAGCAGGTGAGCGTCCTGTAGTGCTCAGGATCCGGAAAGGAGTTTAAAACAAGATGAAAAGTTCGTAGGTTAAAAGCGCGCCTCTGCGCTTAATTCGGCGGAGCGCCTGTTAAAATAGCAAAATACAATGTCTTCCAATTGAGTAAGTTCTGCTGCTTCCTCAGCAACAGGCGTGGACCCCCTGCCACAGGGTCACCAGCCTGCAAGTGCCAAGAGATGGAATAGACACTCCTATGTAGGGGCGGAACTCGGGGGTGTGGCGATGATGTCACTCGCCTCGCCTGAGCAACCCAGCCCAAGATGGCACCCCCGGCCACTGAGAGCCCTCCAAAGCGATCAGCACCCAGCCGGCCGCCGGTGCTCTCAGGAGGAGTGAGCAGGTGAGCGTCCTGTAGTGCTCAGGATCCGGAAAGGAGTTTAGGACAAGATGAAAAGTTCGTAGGTTAAAAGCGCGCCTCTGCGCTTAATTCGGCGGAGTGCCGGTTAAAATAGCAAAATAGCAAAAGTCAATGTCTTCCAAGTGCGTAAGTTCTGCTGCTTCCTCAGCAACAGGCGTGGACCCCCTGCCACAGAGTCACCAGCCTGCAAGTGCCGAGAGATGGAATAGACACTCCTATGTAGGGGCGGAACTCGGGGGGTGTGGCGATGATGTCACTCACCTCGCCTGAGCAACCCAGCCCAAGATGGCGCCCCCGGCCGCTGAGAGCCCTCCGAAGCGATCAGCAGCCAGCCGACCGCCGGTGCTCTCAGGAGGAGTGAGCAGGTGAGCGTCCTGTAGTGCTCAGGATCCGGAAAGGAGTTTAGGACAAGATGAAAAGTTCATAGGTTAAAAGCGCGCCTCTTGGGTGAGTCCCAAGATGCCAACAATTTGTTACATTATTTGTCACCCAAATGTACTTAAAGGGCTCTGAGTGTAGTGTCACCTTGGGGAGTGAGGTGGGTTACTTTTCCCCGAGAAGAAACACCACTGTTTAATTATTTGTGAACTTGAGGTGGCATCACTTCATTGTATAGATCTGCTCTCCTGTAAACAAACAGAAGCTTCTCAGTGTAATTGTCATTCAAGTTGTGGCCCGGTGTGTTCTTTGGATCCTTGTGTCCAAGGAGCATTGTGTCTATACCAACTGGCCAGTACACGTCTCAAATATGTGCAGAGCTATCTGGCTGTTACTCATGATGCATGCCATGATTTTCAGTGTGACCTACTGATTTTGTGCTCATGTGTCAGATGTGTACAGGTGACTGATGCCTTTTTGTTTCTTCTCCTTGCCCACAGCATCATCAACAGAGACAGGAGGAGACATGAGCACAGACCAAGAGGAGGGACCCAGCCACAGTGCCACCACAGCTGAGGAGTCGGAGGGAGCCAGTGGCACGGAGGGTGAGGGGAGTCAGGCAGCTGAAATGTTGGAAGGTGACATTTCCTACCACGCTGACGGATCCGCTCCTGACTCCGAGGAGGAGGGGGAATATGCCGCAACAGCATCCAACATCACTGTGTCTGTCGCTACCTCCTCCAGACCCATCTCCAACCTCCCAGTTGCTAGGGTACCCTCTGTCCTTGCGGCCCCCCATGTCTCCTTCGGCCCGGGCACCCCAGCCCCTGCCCCTGTCTCCCCAGCTGCCCTCAGTCCGGAGTCTGTGGACCTACTTCGCCAGATTCAGGTTGGTCAAACATCAATGCTGACTGTCCTCCATGGCCAGACTCGAATACTGACCCAGTTGTTGTCATTCATGGAGGGCATGTCAGCTACGATTTCTGACCAACGTCGGATTCTCACGTCCATGGACTCCTCACTGACGGCAGCAGTTTCCCTCCTGCAGCGGTCCGTCTCCCCCCCTCCTTTGGACCAATCCACACCCCCCTCTCCCATACCTGTCCAGAGCACACGCAGAACAACACGATCATGCACACCAACGGACACAACCAGCACACAACCACAGAAGTGTAAGCGCACATCTCCTGGCACGCAATCTCAGAGGACTAAAGGCACACCCACAGGGACTGGGGTCGGACTGCAGACACACAGCCAAAAACAAAGTCTGCAAGACTCACAGCACTCTACCTCCACTCCCATAGAGTCCACGGGTGCAGGTTGTGGTCTGGATGAACTGGCAGTGGTGTGCAGCCCTGAGTTTCTTTCCACCTTTGGTGCTGCACAAGCCACTGAGGAGGATACCTCCCCCCCTGCATCCACAACACCTTCCCTTCCCACTACTGTCCCTGCGGTGCCTTGTCCTGACCCAGATGATGCCCCCCAAGAGTCAACAACCCATTAGGTCATTCATGTGCAGGAGAGTTTGGGGTCGACGACCTCCCCGACGTCCCCCTACGAGACTTTGATGTTGATTTTTGCACTTATTTTCATTTGAAGCTGAATTACACTATTGCTTTTCAGGTACTTGCGTTGGGTGGTGAGGGCCCAGGAGCTGGTGTCATGGTAATGTTTTGGGGTTCTGAAAGGTCTTTTTTGGTGATGGTAATGAGGTAGACCATGGTATCTATGTGCCATCACAATGTCTCTGCAATGTATCATTGGTTGTGTGTGTTCGGTTGGGCTTGAGACATTGTCCCAAGGAGTGTTACTTCCTCTGTGACACCTGAGAACTTCACTACAGACAGTTACACAATTGTTGTGCTGACATGTGTGCACATTTCCTTTTTTGGTGACGGTTCCCTTCAACAATGGCCATGCCTGCTCACAGATGTCTACTGCTCATTAGTCTCTGCCATCCATGCTACTCACTGTTCTTGTGTTTTGAGTATATACAAATGCCTTCATGCTAAAGGTAGCACTACTCGTGTAATGAGAAAATTCCCCCGGGCTCCTTAATAGTCCTTATATGAAGGTTTCACCAATATAAACAATATGAGAATTGTTGCTTTGAGAATGCTTGTCTTTTTATTAATTATTCCATCTTGTTGTATTCACAAGAAAATCTTCTGTTCACATGAATCTTTTTTTTGTGCAAAATGCACTCATATAAATCCCAATGCATTTCGGCATAACGTGAATGCCTTCTTCCAGGGGATAAATATCTGTCAATGAAGAAGAAAAATGGAGTGCATGTAAGAAAACGATACTCGGTATCTAGTGCGTTACAAAGTAGTGGTTAAGAAATGGAAAATCAATGAGGGAGTGCTGGTGAGAAAATATCAGTGAAAAAATGGTGCAAGGTTCAGTTTAAAGACGCGGGTGCCTGATAATCAGTGAACGGGTTCGTGACTGTCTAAGAGTACAGTTGTAAAGTGATAGCCATTAGGTGATATAAACGCGGGTGAAATATACGGGTGAAAAAATCGGGTCTAAACTAATTGGAACACAGAAAGGACAACATGCCGTTATTACGCGGAGAAAAGTGATCGAGCGGGAGTGGGTAAAAAGCTTATCGTGGCGTGCACGGACAGGATTCACAAAGTTACCGCAGTCATCTGCCGGGTCAGGACGTTAGCTAAATCCCTGAAGCAGTTTAAGGGTGGTGGTTGCTAGGTTACGGGTAACTAAAGGTAGAGCTGACGTTAGTGCGTTGAGGTGGAGGCTTGTCAGAAAGGAAAAAAGGACTCGGTGAAAGAAGTGAAACACTGCGCAGAAGGTGTAACAAAGAAACGGACATGTTAAAAAAGGGAAAACATTGTGAAACCAAGTAACACTTCGTAGTGATAATCACTAGTATCAGGCGTGAAAACGCTACTACATATGATGTAAAGAGAATAATGAAAACAGTGTGACATGTTATATGACGTGAATGATAATAAAAAATAAATAAAAAATAAACACAATGCGTGTTTAAACCTTGTTGCTGCACAAAATCTGAGGAAATGAATAAAAGTAAAATACACAGGGCTAGCCATTAGTCGCATTCAGGAAGTACCTAAGTCCCCAAACGGGGTTTACAAATAACAAGAATATTCCACTCGATCACTGAGTCCGTGTGGTTTCAGTTGGACAGTGCTGGACAGTGTGAAAATCCAATAATTTTCACGTTTCAAAAGTTCATTATGATTGTCTTTGCCTGGTTCCTTTGTGACGGTTTCCAATGCGCAATAACGCAATTGGCTGATGCCGTGGCCTGCCTCAAGAAAATGTTGTGCAACTGTAGATTTAGTTTGTTTAGTTCTTATGTTTGACTTGTGTTCCGTGAGCCTTATCTTGAGTTTTCTCTCGGTTTGGCCAACATAAATTTTGCCGCATGGGCACTTCAACATATAAATTACGTTGGATGTGTCACACGTAGCCGTGGCTCTAATCTTTATTTGATGGCCTTTCATTGGATGGTTAACAGTTGTACCTTTTATGACACTATTACAGTGATTACAATTCCAACATGGAAGAGTTCCTTTGAATGCTTGGGACATGACTTTGGGATGTTTGATAAGTTCCCCCAAATTTTTGGCTCGGGTATAATCAAAGATAGGTTCTGTCTCAAAGATTTTGTTGAAGTCAGGTTCAACTCTGAGAATATCCCAATGTTTTTTGATGATTTGTTTAAACTTGTGGCTGGCTGTGGAGTATTTGGAAACCATGGTAATGGCATCAGTTTTAGTTTTTGTTGTGATGTTCAGTAGATCATCTCTGGATTTGGTTGCACACCGTTGTTTGGCCTGCTCAAGGATCTGGTTCGGATACCCTCGGGCTTTAAAGCGTGATGTTATAGTGTTTGCCTCTTCATTGAACTTGTTTGAATCAGAAGTTATTCTTTTGGCTCGGATGAGTTGACTATATGGTAGATGATTTTTGAGTGGTTGAGGGTGAAAGCTCAAGTAATGTACAGTGTTATTCCTATCAGTTTTCTTGCGAAACAAACTTGTTTCGAACCCTGTGTTAGTGTTGGTGATCTTGACGTCAAGATATGTTATGGAGTGTGTTTGTATTTCATGGGTAAATTGTAACCGTGGATCAATGGAATTGAGCTGGATTAGTTCCTTGAGCAAAATGTCTTCTGGACCTTGCCATATTAGGAAAATGTCGTCAATGAATCTGACGAACATTTTCAGATGATCTTTCCATGTGGTTTTACAGAGAATATGATCCTGTTCGAATCTATGCATGAAAATATTCGCATAGGCAGGAGCTGCCGAATTGCCCATTGAAGTTCCAGTCAGTTGTTGAAACCATTCATCTTTCCATATGAAATAACTGTGGAGTAGGGTTAATTCTAGTAACTCCATCAAGAAAAGTTTCAGGTTGTGGTTCAATTCAGTCCTTAATAAACTGTGTTCTATTGCTTCTATTCCCATTGAGTGGGGAATGGATGTATATAGAGATGTAACGTCTACTGTACATAGAATTAGGTTACTGAAATCTTCTATTTCCACAGTGCTAAGTTTATTGAGAAAATCTGTTGTGTCTCTCAAAAAAGTGGGTGTGGAAGTGACGATTGGTTGAAAGTATTTATCCAAAAATTTGCCCACAGGATCGTGGATGATTCCGCATGTAGAAACTATGGGCCTGCATGGAGGTGCTCGGAGATTTTTGTGAATTTTGGGAACCAAAAAAAATGTTGGACTTTTGGGATGTTGTGTTGTAAGATATTTGGTGGTTTTAATGGTTATGACTTCATTCTCTTGTGCCATACTTATGATAGTTTCAAGTCTTTCCTTGTATGCTGTAGTGGGATCATTAGGTAGTTTGAGATAAGTGTGGGTGTCCAAGAGGTGGAGGGATGCCTGATCTTCATAGTAAGAAGTGTTTAGGATAACGATGGCTCCGCCCTTATCAGCTTTGACGCAAGTCACTTCTTTATTGGATGCGATGGATTTGAGGGTGTTGATTTTTTTAACGGTGTAGTTCTTATTCTTAGATTTGAGTTGACAATTGAGTTTGGATAAGTCGTTCTTCACAAGGGTCTCGAAGGTATCTAGACTTTTGTGTGAGACAGGTGCTAGAAAAGTGCTTCTCGGACGTAGGCCCATTAGTTGATCTGGCTCTGTGTCATCCGCTGTTTGAATGATATTTTGGAAAAAGTGTCTTAAACTGAGTTTTCTCATCAGTTTAAAGAAGGAAACTTCCAATTCCAGTCTATTAGTGTTGGACGTCGGGATGAATGAGGTACCTTTTTGCAAAGTTTTGATTTGGGTAGTGTCAAAATGGTAATCTGAGATGTTAATGACTAAGTTGTCACTGATTTCCCCTTCACTTTGTCCTTCTTGCTGGTCACTGTTCGGGTTTGTGGAGGTTCTTTGGTTTTTTCTTTTTGCCCTCCTGGGTCTTCCTGTTCTTGGCCTACATCTAAAAAAGGCTCAGTAGAAGTAGATGGAATTTCAGAACTCGCAGGGATATTTTGAATGTTGGTTGTTGCTTTCTGAGGGGGAAATCGTCCTCTTCTCTCTTGTGGATTCAATGTATCATCTTCTGATGATGATGTTTCAGTATTAGCGGAATATGGTCTATTCTGACGTTGTTTAGCGTAGATCTCTGCCCACTTGTAGACTTCTCCCATCTTGTAGTCGATGGTGTCTCTCCTTAGTTTCCTCACTTTGCGTTCACTCACTTCAGTTTTGTGTCTAGATAATTGTTGGTTGATGTCTTCAATGATTTTAGTTAATTCCTCAGTTGTGTAACTATTTTCCAATTCCGATTTTACTTGAGATATTCCCTTGGATACTTCTTCCAGGATATTCGATAATTCCTCAATGATCAACAATATTAAATCCAAGCTTCATTTGTTAAGGATGGCGTACCATCTGTCTTTAAACCTCTGGACATTCTTACATAGCGAAGGTTTAAGAGGTATCCTGAGACCCCTTGGAATTCTTTGTGCCCTATGGTACTTGACCAGTGTGCTTGCATGCAGGCATTGGTTTATTTCCTTTTTGGAAAGATATAACAGCTGTCTTACGTTTTGTTCCTTTGTGCGATTGGTGGATAGCTCTGTGGTTTCTTCATTGATGAGTGCGTAAATTCTGGCAGCTTCTTCATTTGTGTAAGCGAAGGTTTCTGCTCTTGAGTCTGTTAAACGTGTTATTTCATCCATATTTGTAGGCGTGCTGGTCCAAAATGAGTCAGATGAATAGGACGTATCGATGGGGTATTAATGGACGCACAGCATTATTGTTAATGGTTTTAAAGTTTGTGAGGTGCACCGGAGTATCGCCCTCCGACGGGGAGCGTGTTAAATGCTAAAGGTAGCACTACTCGTGTAATGAGAAGTGTCCCCCGGGCTCCTTAATAGTCCTTATATGAAGGTTTCACCAATATAAACAATATGAGAATTGTTGCTTTGAAAATGCTTGTCTTTTTATTAATTATTCCATCTTGTTGTATTCACAAGAAAATCTTTTGTTCACATGAATCTTTCATTTTTGCAAAATGCACTCATATAAATCCCAATGCATTTCAGCATAACGTGAATGCCTTCTTCCAGGGGATAAATATCTGTCAATGAAGAAGAAAAACGGGGTGCATGTAAGAAAACAATACTCGGTATCTAGTGCGTTACAAAGAAGTGGTTAAGAAATGGAAATTCAATGAGGGAGTGCTGGTGAGAAAATATCAGTGAAAAATTTGTGCAAGGTTCAGTTTAAAGACGCGGGTGCCTGATAATCAGTGAACGGGTTCGTGACTGTCTAAGAGAACGGTTGTACAGTGATAGCCGTTAGGTGATATAAACGCGGGTGAAATATACGGGTGAAAAAATTGGGTCTAAACTAATTGAAACACAGAAAGGACAACATGCCGTTATTACGCGGAGAAAAGTGATCGAGCGGGAGTGGGTAAAAAGCTTACCGTGGCGTGCACGGACAGGATTCACAAAGTTACCGCAGTCATCTGCCGGGTCAGGACGTTAGCTAAATCCCGGAAGCAGTTTAAGGGTGGTGGTTGCTAGGTTACGGGTAACTAAAGGTGGAGCTGACGTTAGTGCGGTGAGGTGGAGGCTTGTCAGAAAGGAAAAAAGGACTCGGTGAAAGAAGTGAAACACTGCGCAGAATGTGTAACAAAGAAACGGACATGTTAAAAAAGGGAAAACATTGTGAAACCAAGTAACACTTCGTAGTGATAATCACTAGTATCAGGCGTGAAAACGCTACTACATATGATGTAAAGAGAATAATGAAAACAGTGTGACATGTTATATGACGTGAATGATAATAAAAAATAAATAAAAAATAAAAACAATGCATGTTTAAACCTTGTTGCTGCATAAAATCGGAGGAAATTAATAAAAGTAAAATACACAGGGCTAGCCATTAGTCGCATTCAGGAAGTACCTAAGTCCCCAAACGGGGTTTACAAATAACAAGAATATTCCACTCAATCATTGAGTCCATGTGGTTTCATGCTGGACAGTGTGAAAATCCAATTATTTTCACGTTTCAAAAGTTTGGGGTCGACGACCTCCCTGACGTCCCCCTACGAGACTTTGATGTTGATTTTTGCACTTATTTTCATTTGAAGCTGAATTACACTATTGCTTTTCAGGTACTTGCGTTGGGTGGTGAGGGCCCAGGAGTTGGTGTCATGGTAATGTTTTGGGGTTCTGAAAGATCTTTTTTGGTGATGGTAATGAGGTAGACCATGGTATCTATGTGCCATCACAATGTCTCTGCAATGTATCATTGGTTGTGTGTGTTCGGTTGGGCTGGAGACATTGTCCCAAGGAGTGTTACTTCCTCTGTGACACCTGAGAACTTCACTACAGACAGTTACACAATTGTTGTGCTGACATGTGTGCACATATCCTTTTTTGGTGACGGTTCCCTTCAGCAATGGCCATGCCTGCTCACAGATGTCTACTGCTCATTAGTCTGTGCCATCCATGCTACTCACTGTTCTTGTGTTTGAGTATGTACAAATGCCTTCATGGACACATTCACCCTTTTTCCCACTATGCAGGTGTGTCATCACAGCCAACCCCTATGTTGGAAATTATTATGCAGGGTATTTGGGCACATGACTCACAATTTTGTGCATTGTATCTAAGGGGTTTCAACCCTATTTCTTCCATGAGAGACTACATCTTGGTGGTCTGAACACCACCTGGATATTCATATCAGCCCAGAGATGTACCTGACAGTGGGCGTTCCCTTTCACTCTCTTTGTTTGGTGGGCTGTTACAAGACTATACACTATTGTGTCATGATGGTAGGGTGTGTATGTTGCCAGCAACCTCCATGGGTTAGGTATGCATGTGGGATTTGACATCACACCCACATGTGATGTGTCTTGCAGTGTGTGACAGAAATCCATCCTCCCTGGAGTGGGACACTGCTGTAAGTGATGTGTTGCTATGGCACTATCATGAAACTCACAAGTTAGGGATGTGCACATACCCCCATGTAGTTGTGGTATGCTGAAGATGATGCCCCCCCTATATCTGAGCACAGCTGGGAGTCCTGTGCACCCACCCCTCTTATGTCTGGGCACTGCAGGTAGTCATATCCACCCATCCTCTTATGTCTGGGCACTGCTGGGAGTCATATCCACCCACCACTCTTATGTCTGGGCACTGCTGGGAGTCATGTCCACCCACCCCTCATATGTCTGGTCACTGCTGGGAGTCATATCCACCCACCCCTCTTATGTCTAGGCACTGCTGGGAGTCATATCCACCCACCCATCATATGTCTGGCACTGCTGGGAGTCATATCCCCCCACCCCTCTTACGTCTGGGTACTGCTGGGAGACCTGTGCACCCACCCCCATACTGTTGGACACTGCTGTGAGTCCCGTGCACCCACCCCCATACTGTTGGGCACTGCTGGGAGTCCTGTGCGCCCACCCCTATACTGTTGGGAACTGCTGGGAGTCCTCTGCACCCATCCCTCTTATGTCCTGGGCACTGCTGGGAGTCATATCCACCCACCCCTCTTATGTCTGGGCACTGCTGGGAGTCCTGTGCACCCACACCCATACTGTTGGGCACTGTTGGGAGTCCTGTGCACCCACCCCATACTGTTAGGCACTGCTGCTGGGAGTCATATCCACCCAACCCAATACTGTTGGGCACTGTTGGGAGTCCTGTGTACCCACCCCTATACTGTTGGGCACTGCTGGGAGTCCTTTGCACCCACCCCTCATATGTCTGGTCACTGCTGGGAGTCATATCCACCCACCCCTCTTATGTCTGGGCACTGCTGGGAGTCATATCCACCCACCCCTCTTATGTCTGGGCACTGCTTTGAGTCATATCCTTTCACCCCTCATATGTCTGGTCACTGCTGGGAGTCATATCCACCCACCCCTCTTATGTCTGGGCACTGGTGGGAGTCATATCCACCCACCCCTCATATGTCTGTGCACTGCTGGGAGTCATATTCCCCCACCCCTCTTATGTCTGGGTACTGCTGGGAGTCATATCCACCCACCCCTCATATGTCTGGTCACTGCTGGGAGTCATATCCACCCACCCCCCTCATGGCTGGGCACTGCTGAGTCATATCCACCCACCCCTCTTATGGCTGGGCACTGCTGGGAGACATATCCACCCACCCCTCATATGTCTGGGCACTGCTGGGAGTCATATCCCCCCACCCCTCCTATGTCTGGTTACTGCTGGTAGACCTGTGCGCCCACCCCCTTACTGTTGGACGCTGCTGTGAGTCCTGTGCACCCACCCCCATATTGTTAGGCACTGCTGGGAGTCAGATCCACCCACCCCCATACTGTTGGCACTGTTGGGAGTCCTGTGTACCCACCCCTATACTGTCGGGCACTGCTGGGAGTCCTTTGCACCCACCCCTCATATGTCTGGTCACCGATGGGAGTCATATCCACCCACCCCTCTTATGTCTGTTCACTGCTGGGATTCATATCCACCCACCCCTCTTATGGCTGGGCACTGCTGGGAGTCATATCCACCCACCCCTCATATGTCTGGGCACTGCTGGGAGTCATATCCCCCCACCCCTCTTATGTCTGGTTACTGCTGGTAGACCTGTGCACCCACCCCCTTACTGTTGGACACTGCTGTGAGTTCTGTGCACCCACCCCTATACCGTTGGGCACTGCTCGGAGTCTTGTGCACCCACCCCTATACTGTTGGGCACTGCTGGGAGTCCTCTGCACCCATCCCTCCTATGTCTGGGCACTGCTGGGAGTCATATCCACCCACCCCTTTTATGTCTGGGCACTGCTGGGAGTCCTGTGCACCCACACCTATACTGTTGGGCACTGCTGGGAGTCCTGTGCACCCACCCCCATATTGTTAGGCACTGCTAGGAGTCATATCCACCCACCCCCATACTGTTGGCACTGTTGGGAGTCCTGTGTACCCACCCCTATACTGTCGGGCACTGCTGGGAGTCCTTTGCACCCACCCCTCATATGTCTGGTCACCAATGGGAGTCATATCCACCCAACCCTCTTATGTCTGTTCACTGCTGGGATTCATATCCACCCACCCCTCTTATGTCTGGGCACTGCTGGGAGTCATATCCACCCACCCCTCATATTTCTGGGCACTGCTGGGAGTCATATCCACCCACCACTCATATGTGATGTACCGTAACCCAACATTCATGGCATGTGTGCGGCTTGTATTTCTATTGCAATGGTGGTATATGCGAGCGCGTGTGACTCACCGTACCACAACATTCACGGTGTGTGCGCGGCTCGTATCACTATTGCAATGGTGTCATACGCGAGCGTGTGTGATGCACCGTAACCCAACATTCATGGCGTGTGTGCAGCTTGTATCACCATTGCAATGGTGGTATACACGAGCATGTATGACACACCGTACATTTACACTTCCGTTGTTGCGGTACGTTGTTCTCACCGTCTGCGCCGTCGTCAGTTTCTATGCACCAGGTCGTAGGCGTACAGGACCTGGATGACACGGACAATGGGGTTCATGGCGTGTATGTGGCGTACCGGGAGACTCTTCTTTTACGGCTGTTTTCGGGTCCAGTAGAAAAAGGGTCATACGGAGTGTTGCAGAGACCAATCGTACTTGCTGGGCCGGAAACTGCTGCTTGTTTACATACGGACGTAGCGTAATGCGTGAACCGGATACAAATCATATGTATTTTTGTGTCATATGGTGTTTGGTAAAATTTGTATGTAGATATGCTTTGGGTTTGGATCGTACTGGATCGTACGTACGGGGACGTTGAAGGTGTACGATTCATACGAGAAATATGCTCCGTTCAGCTATTCGGAGCGCATTTTCCCGAATCGAAATCGACCCCTTAGAGTGTGAATTTTAAAAATTATTATAATTACACTCTTTATAAAATTTATTAACAGGTAATTATTAATTTGTCCATAATTAATAATGAATTAATTAATATTTGTAAACTTCCTACCCCGTACCCCTACAAACCCAACAACATGCACCCACAACATCTTTAATATTACTATTTACACAATTGACATACTTCATAATCAAATACATAATTAGTAATAATTAAAAGAAATGTTTTAATTAATTGTACTTAATTGAAGTTCCACCCTATACCCCTATAAACCTCACAACCTGCTACAACACTATAAATTACTATTGTACAATTAAATAAAAAATATAAATTGCTTAAAATTATAAACTATATTTAAAAACATTAACAACTATTACCCATGCAATTTAAATATTATATAAAGCCATAAAGAAACTTAGAAAAACAGTATTTTTGCAGATAGAATCCGTGAGAGGCGCCCCCTGGTGGCAAGAGCTGCGTGAGGCGCCCAGTGGCGGCCGGAGCCGTGGGAGGCTCCCAGTTGTGGCAGGAGCCGTGTGAGGTGCCCGGTGGCGGCAGGAGCCGCGTGAGGCATCCCGTGGTGGCGGCAGGAGCCACGTGAGGCATCCCGTGCAGGAGCCGCGTGAGGCATCCCGTGATGGCGGCAGGAGCCGCGTGAGGCATCCCGTGGTGGCGGCAGGAGCCGCGTGAGGCATGCCAGGGTGGCGGCAGGAGCCTTGCGAGGCATCCCAGGGCGGCTGGAACCAAGGGAGGAGACAGGCAGCAACGCAATAACTCCCCAGTAGTGGCCCTTACTGACTGGCTGTGAGGAGTGATTTTGGCCTGCGTCCTCCCGGCGGCACCTGGACACGCTGTTGGTGTTCTGAGAGGCGGAGGCGCCCCTTCTCCAACGGAGCTTGGCAAGTACACCCGGTTTCGGGGTTGATTATTTCCTTCATCTCCAAACTGCGCAGCCTAGTAAACTTGTAAAGTCTGCGCTGTGGAAAAAAAAAAAAATTATAAAAAAAACATTTTAGGCATTACGGGGGTGTGAGACCTTGCTGGTGAGAGGAAACGCCATCGGGCGGTGCCGTGAGGGAAACGGCGGGGTGCCTGGCAGAGCAGAGCCATAAAAAGCGGAGCACCGGGAGACTCACTCGGTCTAAAGACTACATTGCCCAGCAGCCTTAGGGGCGCCCGTGACGGGGCAGGAGGAGGCAGGGCAGGGCCATGACCCTTGGCAGATCGGATAACGGACACTGAACTGATACGTCCTGCTGTGAGTGTCTTACTATTTTATAAACCAGTGGTGATATTGATACTGATACTATTAATTGATGAAATGGCCAAACTGCGCTCTGGTAAAACTCCTGCACTAGTTGGGACCATGGATAACTTTATGGTCAAAATGTTCACAAAAATTAACGCTGACCGCCGCCAGTCTCTGAGTCGGATTAGTCCCCCCTCTTCTCCTTTGCCTGTAGCCGACCCTGTTGTTGTTGTCCTAGACAATCCTGAGGATATGGTCTTGAATGAGGGAGCTCGACCTGTCGCCCCTTCTGCAGTGTCTGCAGTGTCTGATTTGGATTTTGCTTCTTCATTGGCGGATATTCCTGTTAATAATGATGTATCGCCACCTTCTCCCACTGTTGCTTCACCCGTTGTCCGCCGTTCATCTACGGCTCGTAGAAGACTGACCAACAAACGTGGGGGGCTACGCAAGACTAAGAACACTGTAAGCTCTCAGTCAGTCCGGGTGGAGTCAACGAATGACAATTGTATGGGGGGAACTAATGAAGTTGTAAACAGTGAACACCTTCAACTACTTGCAGATATGATGTCCTCTAAAATGGAGTTAATGATCAAACCCTTAATGGCAAAAGTTGATATGGTGTCTAAAGAAGTAGCTAGATTAAGTTCACTCTTTTCATCTTCAGCGCAAGTAGCTGCCGATAATATCACAAATGCACATCAAAATGCCATTGCTGAGGGTGATGCAGCGTTGGGGGTTGATTATAAATTAGACCAAGTCTCAAAGGAGGTTTCCTGACTCGGTTGTCTTTTGTCCACACATCTGTTAGGGGCGAAGACGCCTCAGACTGTTGGCTCAGGCACATCTGTCAGAGCAGCTACAGCAGTGGCTTCTGGTTCAAATAGTAGTAGGGGGGCAGTAAGCAGTAAAGGGGCCAAAGGTACACACTCGGGCCATCTATCATTCCCGTAAGCTCCTCCCAACCTTTGTTGACACCTGACATTATAGTTCCTACCCCACTGAAGCCATTAGATGTTAACAAGACTTGCGTAAACAACATGGGGGGGTCAATGGGGAGGAAAAAACCTGTAGTGAATCTACCTCCTGATTGTGCACCATATATTGTGGTTCTGACAAACGTCCCGACAGTAGATCCAAACTCATTTGAAGCTCGGGATGAGTCTACCAGTTCACTAGGCAACAAAGTCCTTGCTTGGCTAAACAAGTATTGTGGGTTTCCCATGGCTTTCTGCAATGACATAGTGTCAGTGCGCAGAGCTGAATGGATTGGCACCTCAAGAAAATCTTGCAGAGGCGACTGCGTTATTGTAAATTTAAGACATCCGCAGCATGTCGCAACTGTACTATTAAGGGCCGCCTCATTACCGGTTACCGAGGATAATATAAGTGTGCGCCCGTTGGGATACTTCTATAACCATCTGAGCACGACCCCTACCCATCTGAGCACGACCCCTACTTCTAACTCTCATGTCGGTCTCCATACTCCTACTTATCCCTCAAATAGACAATCCTTTCTTTCTGGATTACCACAAGTTCCTCAACCACCTATGAATATGGGCTCATATTGTTATAACTTGTGTAGACCTAATCCTCAAGTGTTGCCACTTGTGCCCTTGTTCAATCGGTTTGCACCTTTATCATCTTTAAGTGAAAACGATTGACTGCCTACTACTGAGGGTCCCCAAAGTGCATGTTGCCGAATAATGTCTTGGAACATCGGCGGTATTAGGGCCAAGGCCGGGATCAACGAATGGACTAATTTACTAAAGACATTTGACATCATTGCACTTCAGGAAACCTGGGACCCTTTGAATAGTTTCTCTTTGGATGGATACACACACTTTTCTGTGCCAGCCTCCAGTGGAGGGGCTGGCAGACCAAAGGGGGGCTTGTTAACTTTATTAAAAACGTCTTTAAAAGGGGTGTTAACACAACATAATTCTGGCTCTCAAAATTGTTTGATTGTTGAACTTAATCCCCCTTCTTTTTCGAATATTTTGTTTATTAATTTTTATAATTCTAGTCCTAACGATGACACGAGGCAGAATTTAGACATTATTGATTCTTTTTTGTCAGTCTACAGAACAAAAGTTAAGGAGTTCGCAGTCATTCTTTTAGGTGACTTTTTAACTTTAATATCCACCCCTGTTCCCAGACATGTACAGGCTCTTTAGAAGAGGGGCCTCCGTTCTCTTCATTAACACATTTTGAGCACTCCATTAGAGGGAAAACCCTTGAAACTTATCTGAATGCCTGGAACTTGTACGAGTCTGGTTGTGGGGAATTAGATAACAGAACTCCCACCTTCAACAGTAATGGCGACGGTACTATAATCGATTATATATTTATGTCTTTTCAGATTTTAGAAAGGGTGGTACACTACGGTGTCATGGTCTCAGTATTTAGCGACCACAACCCCGTTGTAGTGGAGGTATTGTCAACTGCCTTTTTAACGTCTTGTGGGCTCGATGGGAATAGAGATCAGGATGTGGTGCTAAAGGATCAGGGTCGTAGACTTAAGTGGTCTTCTGTTGTTCCTGAGGACGTCCTTTATGCGGTCCTTGACAGTACCGGAAATGATGTTTTACCATGTCTGGAGGCAAGGGCATCAAATGACCAAGTAATGTTTGCATTTGGGAACATCTGTAACTCCATTGAGATCAGCCTGACTAACAATAAAAAACTGTCCAAGCCAAAAGAGAAAAAGTGGTTTGATCATGCGTGTTCAAAAGCTCACGCCGATTTGCTTAAGGCCCTTAAATCTGTCCCTAAAGACCGTCCATTAATAACCACATTAAGAACTTTGTACAAGAAAGCCATAGAGAATAGAAAGAAGGAGATTAGGGATTTAGCTTGGTCAGAATTGTCCGACCCCGAGATCGTTAAAAATAGTGCTGATTTCTGGAGGGTAGTTAATCAGCCTTTTTTCTCAGACAAGAATCAGGCCTCCCTTGAATCAAATATCACGGACAGTGATTGGATTACTCACTTTGAGACGATATACTCGAGTAATTTAGTTGACAAGTTGGAAGATAGTCTTTCCTTTTCTCAGGAGATACAGGGTGTCGTTTTTGAGGCCTCGGAAGTTGAAATTGCTATTGACCAGACCCTAAAAAATAAGGCCCCCGGGCCGGATGGAGTCCCAGCTGACTTTTTCAAAACGGACACAAAGTTGTGGTCGAGGGTGTTGTGTGGTGTTTTTAATGCTATAACAAGAAACAGTATACCAGCTTCATGGAAGGAGTCCGTAATCATCCCTGTCTTTAAGAAGGGAAGTAGGGTAGACCCAGCATGTTATCGCCCAATTTCTTTAATTGATTCTTCAGTAAAGATCTTGGGCAAGGTCATCCTACTTAGACTTCAGACCTGGCTTGATGATAGAGGGGTCCTATCTAATCTGCAGTACGGTTTTAGAACTAAACGTGGCACTATGGACCAGTGCCTTAATCTGCAGATGTTAATAGATAAATACACTAGGGCGAAAGATGGGTCGTTATATTTAGGGTTCATGGACCTATCTTCGGCCTTTGACCTTGTGAACCGCACCAAACTGTGGCATATCCTTGCCGATCTGGGTCTCGATCGTGCGCTTGTTAATCTTTTAGCCGATCTTCACTCAGACCTTCAGGCCTCTGTTAGGGTCGATTCAGGGGGACAACGCACTAGTCGATTCAAGTCAAAAAGAGGAGTGAGACAGGGGTGCATCTTGGCACCCCTGCTCTTTACAGTTTATATTAACGCCCTTGAATCCGAGTTGAAGATCGCAACGCTGGACACACCGCGTATAGGGGAGACAATTGTTCCTGTCCTCCTGTACGCGGACGACGCGGTGCTTTTGTCCCGCACAGGCCTGGGTCTTCAACAGCTTTTGGACTCTTTTGGTCGTTTCATGACATCTTTAGACCTTAAGATAAATCCCAAAAAGTCTCAAGTAATGATGGTGGGTAAAGGTTCACGCAGCAAGAAAACTAAAACTTTCTATTGTAGCAAGGTAGAAATGCTCAGAGTATCAACATTCCAGTATCTAGGAGTCACGTTTGAAGATAAAGGGAGCTGGGGTCCTCAAATAAGAAACAGACAGTGCCCTAGTGAGAACATCCTCTGCTATCATGAGTTTCAGCAGAAGGCTGGGGGCTAGGCCAATCCCAGCCCTTATGACTATCTATAATGCCAAGTGTGTGTCTGTTGCAACTTATGACTGCTCTTTATGGGGATATGGGTCGATAGACTGTCTCCAGGCTTCTGAAAATAAATTTTTTAGAGCAGTTTTGTCTGTACCTCAGTTAACACCTTCTCATTCTGTTCACACTGAATTGGGGGCTGTTTCTATAACAGACAAAATCCGAGTGGCCCCCCTAATCATGTGGCTTAAAATCTGTCTTAACAGCGAATTATCTCTAAATCAGGCCATTCTGAGGGACTGTCTTCTACTTGATAATGTCCAAAAAATTAAGTGGTTAACTTATGATAGAAATGGTTTTGGTGCTCTGGGACGACCTAATCTCTTTTCCTCACCGGAGTCTATATCCCGGGCTGACATTGCTAAAACTAAAAGCGATATGCTATTAAGGCTATCGCTAATAAGAGAGGAGAGGGAATTAACAAAACCTTTGGTCAGAGCACACCTTTTGGTTGCAAACCCACCGGGTCCTGAATTCTACCTCACTCTGGTTAACCGGCCCTTTCATAGGTTTTTATTAACTCGTTTTCGCCTGAACACTATTCATCTGATATTGGGCCAGTACACATTCTGGTGTAAACCTGATGAATTTCTTCCCTGTTCTTGTGATAGCTTTTCTATCCAAGATACTATGTATTTTATAATGTTTTGTGGGCATTTTATAGTGGAAAGGAGGAAGTATCTTGTGCCAATCTTAAAAAAGGCAGGGTTTCTGCAAGTTAGACCTGCACTTCTTTACTTGCAGCTGCTAAATGACCCTAGCATTATCTTTCATGTAGCCAATTATCTGGTATCTGCGGTGCGCACCAAGAAAGGACTTATGGTGAAAGAGAGATTGGACACATTATCATGATGTACTGCACCTTGCACTTTACTGGTCAAATATCATTTCAATTATATACCAGGTTTACAGGGATGGCGACACAATGTTTTTAAACCTTTTTATGACAAAGTTAACAGTGATGATCTTAAAATATTTGGAATTTTGTTTTTTTAATTAAATTATGAAATGTTGTTTTTAATTCTAAAATTGTATGTTTTTTTTTAACAATGTATGATGTATGTCTTTTATTATGAATGTATGTTTCCTTGTACCGTGCCTTTTTTTTATATTGATTTATCGAATAAAAGATCTTTGACTGACTGACTGAGTATTTTTGCATAAAATATTTCTGTCTCATAATATTAAAAACTCAATATTTCTGCAACTCAATATTTTTACCTCGATATTTTGTTGGAATACCAAACCCATCTAACAAAGAAATGGATTTCCATAAAAGCCAATGGGTGGTTGCATGGTTACTCCCTTGCAACACTGGTTGCACACTACCTTGATGAAAAGACACCCAAGCAGCACATCAAGCAACTTTGCGTTACTTTAAGATACTATCCAATGCAAATACATAATTGTGTTAGATGGAAAATCACACCCTAACAGTTTTAATCAACCAATTAGGTTACTTGTAAAGTGTGACTACTCACCCGTAAGGGTCTCAAGGCTCTGGGGGGTAACAGCTGGTTCCCCGGAGGTGCTGACGTTCAGCTAAAGTGCCGGGTCTTAAGGTACTTCCCGAATTGAGGCAGTGACAGTGATTGCCTGAGGTGGGAAGGCATGGTGTTCCAGGTCTTTGCTGTGAGGTAGGAGAAGGATTTTCCTCTGGCCATGATCTTGTGGATACGTGGAATGGTATCTAGGGGCAGTTGGGTGGAGTGGAGGTCTCTGGTGGGTGCGTGGAATGCGAGGCAGTGGTTAAGGTACGCAGGTCTCTCATTGTGTATATCTTTGTAGGTGTGCATGAGGATCTTGCAGGTGATTCTTTTTTTGACTGGGAGCCAGTGGAGGTCTCTCAGGTGACTGGTAAAATGGCTGTTATGGGGAATGGTGAGTATGAGTCTAGTGGAGCTGCTCTGATTGAGGATTGAGGATTTTCTTGGTGATGCTGGTGTAGAGTGTGTTACTGTAGTCATTTCTGCTGTTGTTGAGTGCATGGATGATTGTCTTTATGAACTCGTGTGGATCCACTTGAAGATCTTTCAGATCAGGCGTAGTGTGTAGAAACAGGATGATGAGACAGCTTTGATCTGGCCATTCATGGTGTGCGAAATGCCTGGATGATGTCTAGGTTTCATGCATGGCCTATGGGTAAAGGGGGGTCCAAGTGCTGTGGAACACCTGTAGTCATCCCAGGTGGTGGGGGAGGAGCTTACAATGAGGACTTCAGTCTTGTCTCAGGTGGGGAAAATGAAGTAAAGCTGGAATAACGTGTTAGTAAGTTTGGGCACTGATGTCCCTTTATGTGAATGATGCTGTTGTCTATCCAGGATACCACAACTGATGTATTTCTAACAAAGTAAACATTACTTTTCTTTGAATGAATGTCTGGTTCTAAATCATGCTTTTAAACTTAACTTAAAAACATGGTGAGCAATCAAATAGCGCAGATGTCATTACAGTGGGAAGTGAGGATGTTTGGCTACCTTTGGATTCAGGTGTATCATAGGGATAAGGATATTTGGAAGGGAACCTGGGGGAAAATATTGCAAAACTAGGAAAAACAATGTCTTTTTTGTATTGTTGAAATATAGGATGTTGGCTCTGTACAAAATGGTAGCCTTACTCAGATTGCTGTACTTTATAGCACATATCTCTAGATTTATTTAATGTAGGCAGGTCCATGTTTGTGTTGGGTTTATAGTGGTTTGTGGGTATACATGAGGATCTTGTACTGGCATCTTTTCTGGATGGGGAGCCAATGAAGGCTTCTGGGGTGGCAGTTGATGTGGGTTTGTTTTATTAGGTCCAGGATGAGTGTTGCTGCAGAGTTCTGTATGGTCTTATGAGGAGTTGGGTGGAGATGCCAGCATAGAGTGTGTTGCCATAGTCGAAACAGCTGGACACAAGGGCCTGAATAGCAGTCTTTCTGGTAATTACTGGATTCCATGTGAAGATTCTGCAGAGCATGCAGAGGGTGTGGAAAGAGGAGGAGGTGACTGTATTAACTCGTCATGTTATGGTCAGTTTGCTGTCAGGGTTGATCCAAGGTTGCTTGCAGGGTATGTTGGCATGGGTTTAGGTCAGAGTTCTGCTGGCCACAGGCTGTGGTTTCATATGAGTGCGTTATTCCTGAAAATGATAATTTCCTATATTTTACAGGAGTGTAGTTTAAAGCATTTGTAGGCTATATTGGTCATGGTATTGTTATGTGAGGCCATGTGATCTAATGATGTCTGTGAGGGGGTCATGTAGGTGTGTAACAAAGTGAGGCTGAGGCAAGATTCTTGGGGTACATTGCATATTATGTTCTGGTGTTCGGAGGTGAAGGGAGGCACCCTGAAGCTCTGTGTGTATCCTGTAAGGATGGAAGCAATCCACTTAAGGATGTTTGCTGTATGCTGTTGATGGACGGATGCAGTGTCAAACGCAGCATAGAGGTCGAGGAGAATCAGGGCTTCACTTTTCCCCTCCCCGCGGTCAAGAAGGGTTCTGATGTTTTCTGTGGCAGTGATCAGCAAGGCCTCCATGCTGTGGTTGGCATGGAACCTTGATTGGGATGCGTCTCGCAGTTGGCTTTCTTCCAGGTATTATGGTTGATGGCCTTCGTGGTGATGGAGGTGTGATGAGTTCTGTGTTGATTTGAATGATCAAAGAAAAGAATAAAAACAAAAGGAAACATCTTAATGTACATTGCCTTTATTACCCCCACCACCTCTCTGCCACCATCAGACTAAGGTAAATCCAAATTACCAGTCCAATCATTACCCTCCAACATGGCTTGCCCCCTCCCTGCAATATTGAGGTATTCATTGTCAGGTAAAGTAAAGTAAAATAAGTGTCACCAAATCTATACCTCTATAGTGGGCCAATGCCTTCCATATCTTGTGATGGTTATTGGGGCAACGTATCACTTTATTTACTGTTATCTCTTACCCATACACCGGCCCATTCCCTTTTTCCACCATGCCAGGAATGAGGGGGTTACTGCTGTCCATTTCTTGGCAATGCCAGATTTTTTCCAGTTCATCCCTACATAAAGCAGGGTCCATTATTTTATCTCTGCCAAGGTCTTCTGTGAGATGGAGGAGAGAAAGACACAGCTTCCTCAGGACCTACCAGGACAGGACCCTATCCGTGAACGTCAGTACTCCCTGCCAACATTTGTATAACTCGGGACAGTTCCATAAGGTGTGAAAAAAGTCATCCCCCATCACTGCAAGGCCACCTAGAAGGTTTACCACAGTCCTGTTCTTAGGTCAAAATAGGATTGCCCAAGGAGGGGCGTATATACCTAAAGATGTAAGGGTCTTGCCCTATAGCATGCCAGTAACTGCTATGTATCAACATTATCTATCCAATCATGTCCTAGTGTGATGGAACAGGACTGTGTTTTTAAACAGTATGCCAATGTCCTGAGAACCCCTTTCAAACCCTGCATGGTAGACCTGTATGTAACCATATCAGGCAAGACTCTGGTCCTTGTTCCCATACAGGCGAGTCTTGGAAATGGGAGTCTCTAGTTGGCAGAGGTAGGTACCTTTACTCAAGTAGGGACCCTTCTTCCTAGTCAGGGTAAGGTAGTTGCACTCCTAAAATCACCCCTGCTCACCCGCTTGGTAGCTTGGCATGAGCAGTCAGGCTCATCTCAGAGGCATTGTAAAGCATTTACACATAACTAACAGTAATACAGTGAATACACTACAAAAGGACAACACACCAGTTTAGAAAAATATCCAATATTTTTATATATTCAAAACAAGACAAAAAAGTTTACAAATCCACCATACAGTTCTCTGAAGTCTTAAATAATCCACATTGACTTAAAATAAAGTTCCTTGAAGTCAAGTAGCTCCGTCTGGGGCTATCACGGCGTTGTAAACATCAAATCCAAACAGTTGTGGCTGACAGCGGCGTCGCCAGCTACTTTTTGGGAAGACCTGCAAAACAGTACCTTTAGAATTGCAGAGCTTTGGCGACCTCTCGATCAGTCCTGAAGAGCAGGCGTCTGCAGGCGTCAGTTCTGGAGGTCGGTGTAGGAGTCATTGGGCCCTTGAAGTATCACCTCGTGGTCGGAAATGCTGGCAGGCATCGGGGCTGTGGTGCGAAGTGCAGCGATGTGGCATGCTGTGCCCTCTGGACACAGCATGGAGAAGTGTGGCTCACTCGTTAGAGGAGGCAGACCTGGAAGCAGAGGTCAGCCCGGGACCAGGGTTCAATTCCCGGCTCGGCGGGGTCTTGAGTCCTAAAAAATGTCCATGGACTCGACACACTCTGCCACTCTTGGCAATAGCTTGCTTAATCTCCACAACGGCCCCTCGCGGCGGGATGCCTGGCTTTCACCTTGCGGATACCCTGCCGGGGTTATCTCACAGGGGAATACCAGGACGGGTTTCCTAAGCAAGCGCTTAGAAAGGGCTCGGTGATTTGTGCTATATAAATTCATGTACATTTACATTTACAGTGCAGGCAGCAGCTCACTGACGGTCATCCAGCTGTGCCGATGAGACCAGGGCTGATGTGCGAGGTGATGTGGTGCTCATTGCGGTGCTGTAGGTCACGGTGCAAACACTGTCGTCGTTGTTGCTGAGGTGCTGTCGTCGGCTGACAGACTGGAGTCAATGAAGCCTGAGTCGGTAGGCCAATGCTGTGGTGAGGGATGAGGATGGTACATTGTGTATCTTACGAACAGTGCCCCCGAACCACAGTGCAAGCAGCAGCATTGATGTTGGCGTAGATCTGCGTTGTTGGGGATACCTGGGCAGCGGCATGAAGCGAGGCGGTGCAGAGTGTGGTGCCCACAGGTCATGGTGCAAGCAGCGGCTCAGTGGCGGCATCGAGTGGCATCGTCGGTGAGACCAGGGTTGCAGTGCAAAGTGAAGCATTGCCTCTGCTGTGCCTTCAGGACACAGAGTCAGCAGCAGCGTCGTTGACCGCACAAGGTTGCTTTTTCTTTCATTGCAGCACAAAACACACAGTCCCCAGTGCTGGTAATAGATGAACTTGAAGTCATTGCTGTTCCTGAAACTTCTGGAACAGGGGGGAAGCTGTACCTCAAGCCCTTGGAGAAACTCACAAAAATAAGTTGCAGAAAGTACAGTCCAGTCTTTTCACTGCCCAAGACAGTAGCAGCGACTGCAGCCCAACACAGCAAAGCACACAGCAAAGTGCTAGTCCCCCCGCTTCTCCAGCTCTTCTTCTTGGCAGTCTTCTTGGTTCCAACAGAGTTCTAAAGTTCTAGGGTCTGGGCCCCAATATTTATACTAAAAATGCCTGTGTTCTCGCAGCAGAAACTGTCTGTGCTTAGTCAAAACCATTTTTTTCCTCTCTGTCCCAGCTTCCCAGCAGGAGGCAGACACAGCAGCGTCTACAGCAGAGCAGGCCTATTCAGGTACAAAGAAATCTCCTCCCACTACTATAAATGCAGCCCAGGTTGTTCATCCCAGCCCTGACTCATCCAGGAAAGGCAGGACACACCTCGAACCCCCCAGTGGCAGACTGAAGCGAATGCACAACCCCAGCCCCTGTCGCTCCAAAACCAGACAGTCAATCCACAAACCCAGCAGAGGCCCACAAGATGGCTAATCAAGAAAAGTGGTATTTTCAAACACACAATATAATAAATGCTTCTTTATATTCTGAGTGTGGGCACTTTCCTACCTTGCCCAATGGAAAGTTATATTTATAAGATGTTATATATAAGCCGCCATTCTTTCCTATGGGACAGTTAGCCAGAGTGAAAAAAGAAATGCACTGTAATTCCCTACCAGGACATGTCACACACACCTGTTCCTGTCCTACTTTTAACATGCACAGCCCCCTGCCCACAGAGGTACGCTGAGCCTATTTTAGGGGTTACCTATATGTAGTTAAAGGGAGGATTAATGCCTGGAAAGTTTGTGCACTTGCCAGGTCAAAATGTCAGTTACAGACTCTGCATTTGCAGGTCTGAGTTACCTTTACAGGGCTACTTCTGTGGGTGGCACCATCAGTGCTGCAGGGCCAATAGCCGCATTTGATTTACAGGCTCT
Source organism: Lissotriton vulgaris (assembly GCF_964263255.1). Lineage (NCBI taxonomy): Eukaryota > Metazoa > Chordata > Amphibia > Caudata > Salamandridae > Lissotriton > Lissotriton vulgaris. The sequence goes on along the minus strand of NC_141686.1, from coordinate 181,982,548 downwards.
GGCACTCTCAATGCACTTTACTACAGACTTACCAGTGAATAATATATGCCAACCATGGAAACACCAATCCGTAACAAAACTAACAACAAGAACACTTGCACTTAAGCACTGTAAGAAAGTGCACAGAGGCACTAAACCAACAGAACAGAGTCAAAATCGGGAGGTCAGAAAGAAAAAAGACAGAGGAAACACGCCAAAAGATGCCAAGTATAACAGCAGTCTTTCGTAACAATATAATGGCTTGGCCTGCTGGAGGGCCACTCCTCTCTTAATCTTGTCAAACAAACAATTAACGTTCCATAACATAAACCTGAGATTGACGGTGGGTCTGACCTATGATTGGGAACTCATAGTGGGTCTAGATGGCAATGTTCACAGATGGACAGGCATATAGGCAGGTAGGTCAACATGAACGATGACAAGGAGTAGAACACATGACCATATGGTGTGCATTATAAATGCCAAACATCTGACTCTAGAAACAACCAAGGAATGCCCCACCTCCATACTTTGAGACGTAGAAGCATCTGTCACTAGGTAGGCCATCAGGAAGCCCCAACAGGGAGCCCTGTTCCTGCTAGTCCAATGGATCCTTGTATCAAACATTGAAAATTATTTTAAAAACAGGACCTGCTCATGTATGTTTACTGTCATGTTCACCAACATACACTTTATAACCACCAGATACATCATTATGAGTGCAATCCCTTGTCTTTGTCACTATGATGACTCTGCGCCGGACATCTGGGCTGCCCGGGTCCAGCCGCGGCCCGTGCAGGGAGTTCGTGCGGCAGGAAGGTGGGGTGGGGGAGGGGCAGGGTGCGGGGTGCTAAACTGGGGAACATGGATAATGTGAGATAAATAAACCGTTTAATAAATAAAACGAATTTTGTAGCGTGCCCTACATCTCAAAATGCAATGCAGGGCGCGCTACAAAACTCATTTTATTTATTACATTGGTTACTGACCTCACATTATCCATATTCCGCAGTTTATCACCCCTCACCCTGCGCCTCCCCCGCCCCGCCTTCCTGCCCCACGGAACTCCCTCCACGGGCCAGGGCTGTCCGGGTCCCCCCTCACCTTCAGGCTATCAATAGGTTGCCTTGAATCCCTCCAGGATGAGGGGTATCTGTTGCAGCGCTTCACCAGGTTCCTGGGGAGACTATCTTTCTTCTCCCAATGGGGAGAATAGGAGTCAATACACGGTGAAGTGTGTACTGTTGAGTCGCACAAGAATCTGAAAATCCTCGTCTGATCACTAGAAAAGAGTGACTTTGACTGGTAAATCGCTTTCAGTTTAGCTGAAAAAACAGCATATATTGTATATATTCAGCTCCTGTAGTCTTTGTTTGGCCACTTGGAAGGATTGATGTTTTTGCTGCACTAGTCTGTCATTTTGGAAAAATTGTTATAGTGTGGGATTGATACTGGATTTTGCCTTGCATCTTGGTGCATTTAATGATGGTTTTGCAGTCCATATAATTGAAGAACTTTGCTATGAATGTTCGAGGCATTTCCCAAGAGCGGGGTGCTGCACCAGAGCCCAGGGAGTCCGCCCAATCATGAAAATGTGAAACGGGCTTCCTGGGGCAATATTTTGTGCTGCCACTTGTTGAGTAAACACTCTATGGATGGGCACTCACAACCCTCGGGAAAGCTGATGAATCCAAGTTGTCATGGTGTGCCCTGCTCTCTGCACCTTCCACCCACCCAACCAGTTCCTTGGTCACAGAGGTCAGTTTGGACACTCTCCGTTGCAGGTTATAAGTCATTGTGTGGGATATTTCTCAAAATTGTGTGATAATTACCGCAAAATTAGCTTAACGCTACTCTTCACATCACAGTCTATCACAGGAAAATAATGCTGGGTTAAAGTCCAGTTCCATATGTGCCATCCTGGAAGCGCTGGTTGATGATGGACTGTCGGAAGATGTAGGAATTGTGCACACTGCCGGGGTAGTTTTGCGACAACATTATGGTTAAGTACTGTTCCTTGAATATTAAGAAAATTGATGTTTATTAATGTAACTTTTTGTATCACACATGATATCTCTGTAATACCATCTTGCACTAATGGACAATGTACTTTTACTCATTGATCTTCTTCCATTTTATAAAGCTTTTAAACTTTAATTTAGTTTTGCCCCTGTAGAACCTGATCATTAGGTTTTTATACCCATCTGAATCCCATAAAATGTATGACGTTTTCGTGAATGCAAGATGAGAGGCATTGTCGACTAGAGCAAGATAGGCCTAAACTGTTGTTCATGAGATGATGTTGAAATTGCTGATCCATTGATGTACTTATTTATGAATGGCACACACAATTTTGTATATTTCTGTGTGTGCTTTTACGATTTTCCCATTTCGAATGAAGATTTTATGATGATGATGTCTGTGTTTGTCTCTCCAATTCCACTGACAAGGCACGCCCCTCAGTTGGGTGCATTTGTCCAGGATGCTCTGTTTAGTGCCTGGTGGTACTTTATTGTTAGCCATCCCACTCAGGTGTCGCCAGTACTCATCTTGATAGTCTGTAACTCTCCATTGGCCAGCTGACCCGCCAATCCCCCCTACGTTCTTTATGGGGTGGCACGAGTAGTCAGAGCCCTGAGTCACTGGCCACACTGATATGGGAACACAGTGGACAACCATCCGGTCCAAGGGGACCAACTGTGACAGCCATCCGTCAGGGGCAGAGGGAGTCGCAACCCCAGCAACCCAATCCGGGTAAAAACAAAAATAGAAACAGACAAAGGTATACATATACCTAAAAACTCCAAAAATGGTCGGGGAGAAACCACAAGGACGGGCGGAACCGCCAGACTCCGTAGACAGGACACACGAACCACTGTAGTCAACGAGATGTAAAACAATGACAAGCACAGAACTGGGATGTCTAAAGGGGAAGAAACAAAGATGGTATACAAATTTCAAATTCCAACAACAGTAACCAGACAAAACATCAGGATACTATATAAATAACGCAACAACATATTCTATGGCATTAATGAAAGAAACATTTCTTACCTACAATGAAATCCTGAAATATTATTTTTAATTCTTGGAAGAGTTGATAACACTTCTCAGTTTCCCAGGGTCCTCGTAGGTAGACACGTTGTTTCTATAGGTAACTTTAAAAAGGCAAGGGTGAAAGAGACCAGAGCTGGCTCCCAAAGAAAGAAGATCTGGTCTCATACTTAAAAATTCCATACGTCTATCAGCCATGCTCTTGGCATAGTCTTGAGAGAACAACAAAGCTTGGCCAGACCAGGAAATATGATCAAATTTACTTTGCCACTGAGAGAAACCTTGAAAAGGTCAGTATACTCCAAAAAATACAGAATAACTCCTCTTGGGGTCTTGGAGAAGAAGCTGCAGCAGGTAAGCGACCGTGGGGCATATTACCAAGCAATAGCGATAATTATCGCTGTTGCTTGGTTAGCGGGAAAAAAATATCGCCGGGCATCTCAAAAGCGGTAAAAATCCTGCGAAATGCATGAATATCGCTGGAAAATCAGCGATATTCATGCATTATCGTGACAATGCTCTTAGCCATGTTATCCACCTTCCATTGGATAACATGGCTAAGAACTGCTTTTAGAAGGCGTTAGCTTTTGGAGATATTCGCGCTTAGCGCTTATATTTCCAAAAGTTGTTAATAGGAGTTAGAGATGTTAGCGACTGTTTTCAGCCGCTAACATCTTGGCACGCCCACTTTGCATGTCATTAGCGATAATTATCGCTGACATGCAAAGTGGGCCCCTAAATGCCCGCTATCGCCTACAAGCTGTCGCAAACTGGTGTTAGCGACAGCTTGGTAATAGGGCGATAAAATTATCGCTGCATCAGCGGGAAAAAGTCCCGCTAATGCGGCGATAATGCCCTGGGTAATATGCCCCCTTGTCGTTGAGCACGTTGGATGTTTAGAGAAGTGTTTTCAGGAAGTCTTAAGAGCTCTGGTAGAATTTTTTTTTAAGAAAGTGTGAGGGGCTGACCCATCCACATTTTCTGGCAAAACAAACATTCATAGATTATTTCTTCTGTTTTGGTTTTTGGACTTGTTTTTGTAGAGTTGTAAGTTGAGGCTGAAGAGAAATAACTTTATTCTTAGTTTCGTTGAAAAGAGAGACGTTGCGTTCCACTGCCACCAAACGTTCATCCATTCAAGACCACTTTTCAGTAAGGTATTGCAATATATTTTTTGTTTCCTCTATAAAGGGGTTCAGAGCACAAATTTCTACTAGTAACAGATTAAGTGAAACTGGAGGAGGAGATTTTGCAGGGGAAGGTGGGTCTTTTTTGGGCGTTTTGTGCAGGCTTTCCCTAAGGCCGTCGAGCCAGAGCTCATGTCAGATGAGGCACCGCTCTCAGGATAAGAGGATGCTGGGGGAGCCTCCATATCTGTGAATTGTGTAAAGACCGTGGCATTTTTGCTAAGTTTTTGCTTCATAGGCACAACACAGGAGATAGCTGTTCCCAATCTCCCCATATGATATCAAATTAGTAGACTATCAAAATCTCCATAAAATCACTTAAGTAAAATAAGGATATGGTGCTTTATAAAGTATATGGCACTCAGCTTATTTATTTAAACAAAGACCCAGGCCCATAAATATCATAATCAAGCCGAGAGAGTAAAGAGTTCCATTTACCAAGAAACTTGAGGAAAGCATACCTTGGCATCTGTGATATGTTGCAATTTTAAAAAGAAAATTCCCTTCCACGTCAACTCCTCAGTGAAGTGAATTAGGTGGAGGTGGCCGCAATCCAAAATGATGGCCCATTCTGAAAGAAGAGAGGGTGCGCTTGTCAGGAGGCTCGTTGACGCTATTGCATGGGTTTTGGCTCCCTCCTAGGGCTGCACGCTGCTCTCCACACCTTCACCGGCCCATTCTGGCTCATCTGGAGTGTCCATTGGTCGCAGTCTGCGTCGCCCTGGTGGAGCTACAGACGTGCCACCATTCCCCTTGGGTGTTAAGCCACCCCTCCCTTCCTAAACACCACATCAGTTTCTCAGATCAAGCACCTTGAAAATTGTAATTTAATGGTGGGGGATTCAACAACTAACTTTCCTAGCTAAAACATCAATGGCTCTTCCATTTCTTCTCTATAAACTACTTTGTAGAATTTCTTCTTTGAATCTTTTTCCCTAACTAGGGACTGCTGATTCCCTCAAACGAGAGTACACGTTTATTATACATTGCTTCATGTTCTACATTATTTTTAATTACGTTTTTCCAGACGTGAAAAATGCATGATTGTTTGGCATAGTATGAACCCTATGGGCCCGATTCACAGAATGAACTTAAGACTCAATCCTAAACTTACAACTATTTTGGTATTCACAGAATGCACTTACTAATTTTGGTATTCACAGAAGTTAGGATTTTGTCTTAACCCTTTCGATGCTGATGACGAGCTCAGCTCGTCATCACCCACGGGTGTCATGTGCTGATGACGAGCTGAGCTCGTCATGAAAACAGCAAAATGGTAATTCCCAGCACAGGAGGGGGAAAACGCCTAGCAGCCAAGAGGTTAAGTCTGTCTTAAGACAAACTTAAGACAAAATCCTAACTTCTGTGAATACCAAAAGTAGTAAGTTCATTCTGTGAATGCCAAAAGTAGTAAGTGCATTCTGTGAATACCAAAATAGTAGTAAGTTTAGCATTGAGTCTTAAGTTCATTCTGTGAATCGGGCCCAATGTTCTGTTTCCTAAATCTGACCTACATTATAAAGTAATTTTTTTAAAGATATTTCTTTCATGTTTGCCGTTGTTTTCCAGATCAGGTTCACACTATTGCAATATTTTGTGTTAATGATATGCACCTTCTGATTACGTTGTGATTTCACATTTTGAAGTATTAATTATACTTAATTAATGAATATTTATCATCAATGATTCTCTTGTTGGCCATTCACTTTTACTCAGTTGGTTTATGGATAAAAGGATGTGTATTGACACAAACCCTGATTTACTCTGATTAGTAAAGCAGAGTTTGTGGGAAAATGTTACATAATCTCAAAATTTCCATAACAAGGTGAAAGTCATTGTATGAAACTTATAAACTTGTCTTTGTGTGCTTCATTCTGCCAGACACACACAAACAGGAATATGACTCTAAGGATTTTATTTGGGTGTGAAGCAAGGTACCCCTATATAAAAACTATTACAATTTCCATATAAGGGGCTTGGACACCTATCATGGCAGCCATGTCCTTAGACTGCTCCTGTCTCCTGAAAAGTAATCCAACATAATCCTGTGTAACTCTACCCAATGTGTCAGCCATCCTGTGCACCAGACCTTGAGGGGCAGAGGCTGTGTGGAGTTCCCTGGTGAACAGGAGCCCTGGGAGCAGTTGTGAAGTTTAGCAGCCTATGGTATGGCTGTGAAGCCCATGGAAGGGCTGCATGGAGGGCATGGGGAGCCCCCAGTGGATGACAGGACTGTTTCCTCACGCCAATAGACATCCCTACATAATTGCATTGTAGATTGGGCCTATGTTCAAGTCATGGAGTGCTGGGGCACCATGGCACCAGGGGGGCCTGGCTGCTGGGGAATGGCTCAGCTTCATGCATGGTTCTGAAAAACACAGAAGTGACAGCAGGATGAGTCACATGAGCTGTGGAGGCCCCTGGGTATCTCCATTGGGATACACCCGGTCGCAAAGAAGGTGAGGAGGCGTTGGGCTCCATGAGGATGGTAATCACCAAAGGGATGGGGTGCAGACAAGGAGAACTCGGCAGGTCAAGGGACCAGCAACAAGTATAACACCCAGTGCAGCAGTGGATTACTTAGGTGGTGAGGCAGAGCTGAGTCCGGAACACTGCTATTCAGAGCGCGCCCTATGTTGTTTGCACTAGTGGACTCATGATGGTGATGGGGCCCCTGATTTAAAGTGCACTGGGAAGTGAGCCTGGGAGACGGAACCAGGCTGGGATTTTCCATCCAGGACGCTTGGAGATTAATGAGGAGGGCTCCACTGAGGGTCTTGTAGGCATCAGGCATGCTATGCTGCCAGACAAGATAGAAGAGCCAGACCTCGGAGTGGGTTTCTGAGAGTGCGCCTCCCCCTGTCCCCGGCGGGTGGCTGTCACAGTTGGTCCCCTTGGACAGGGCAGCTAGACACAGTGTGCCCATATCTGTGCGGGCAGTGACTTGGGGTTCTGACTACTCGTATCACCCCATAAAGAACGTAGGGGGGATTGACAGGTCAGCTGGACAGTGGAGAGTTTCAGAAGATGAAGATGATTACTGGTGACACCTGAGTGGTATGGCTAACAATAAAGCACAACCAGGCACGAAACAGAGCATCCTGGACACATGCTCCCAACTGGGGGGCCTGCCTTGTCAGCGAAAATGGAGGGACAAACACAGACATCATCATCATAAACTCTTTATTCGAATTGGGAAAATCAGAGAAGCACACACACAGCAATATACAAAATGTTGTGCATGATACATAAAAAAGTACATCAATGGATTAGAAATTTCAACATCATCTCACAAACAACAGTTTAGGCCTATCTTGCTCTAGTCGACAATGCCTCTCATCTAGCGCTCACGAAAACTTCATACATTTTATGGGATTAAGATGGGTATAAAAACCTGATGGTTTTTTTGTGTGAACAACTAATTGATCAGGTTCTACACTAAATTAAAGACTAGCAGCCTGATTCATCAAGCCGAAATCGGCTCGCAAAGGGCCAGATTCTGAGAATCTTGCCCTTGGCGAGCGCTATTTTTGCATTTGGGATTCATCATCCCAAATGCAAAAATCGGTAATAGCGATTTCGCTATTTTGCGAGGGATTACATTTAAGGAATCTCTATTTGAGATTCCTTAAATGCAATTCATCATCCATTTAAAAATTGCGAATTCGCAATTTCGGCCCGCTATTTACCGCGAGGTCAAACCTTGTGGTAAATAGCGAAAACTTTGGAAAATGCTTTTAAAAGCATTTTTCTAAGTTGCCTGTTGCGCACACACATGTCCTTTGGACATGTGTGTGCGCAACACCTGTTTCAATTTGCATTTAAGGGGTGCTACAGGGTGTCCTTTGGACACCCCTGGCACCCTTGAAATCGCTATCTTATTTGCGATTAGCTAATTGCTAATCGCAAATAAGGAATACTCCCCATTCATTCCTATGTGCCTTTTGGCCCATAGGAATGAATGGGGAGTTATTCCTTATTTGCGATTAGCAATTTGCTAATCGAAAATAAGGAATGTGTAGGAATCGCAATTCTTTTTGCAATTCCTACATGAATCCCGTTTTGCGAGTCTGTAATAGCGATTCCTTATGAATCGCTATTATAGACTCGCAAAACGGGTCTTTGATCAATCAGGCTGTAGGAGCTTTATAAGAAGGAAGAAGTTCAATGAGTAAAAGTTCATTGTGCATAAGTGCAAGATGGTATCACAGTGATATCGTGTCATACAAAAAGTTACATTGATAAAACAACAATTTTCTTAATATTCACTGAACAGTACTTAACCATAGTGCTTCCTTATTGAAAATGCCCCTGTTATAAAATTAACAGAAGCATAACAGATTTCGGGAGTATCAAGGAAATTTAAAAATCTAAAACATTCTCGATATGATCAAGGACTGCGTAATCTCAAAAGGGGGAGCAAAAAAAGTTTCTCTTAGGGTCTTATAAAGTGCACAGAAAAGAAAAAGGTCCCATGTGAATTGATTTGAGGTATTATCACAAGGGCATATCCAAATATTTTCGAACCATCCCCCTTGAGTTGGAAAAGACACCAAAAAATGTAAAGTGCCCAAGTGAAACCTAGTTAAATAAAACCTATGCTGTGAATTTAGGATAAAAATGTGTCTCTTGGCTAAAGGAAGTATCATTAAAAGTACTCAGGGTATAGTGCTCAGTGGGTGGACTCCGGGGTTTAGCCAAAACCCTTCTGGGTATGCTACCTGAATTTCAGCTTATGCTAAAGGCAGGATATGAACTGGGTGCAATGAGGCCCAATTCACTAAAAGAGCGTTTTACATATCCAAGCAAGGTTTTTTTTTAAAGCATTATCCAGTCAAGCAGTCCATAAGCGTGTGTTTCAAACATTCCAATTCGGGTTTCATCCATACTTTAAGTCACAATAAAAGGGGGGCCAGTCCTATAGAAAAGTTTGTATATTTCAAACCCACCTCAGAATGACGAAAGAAGATCAAGGTGGATTGGGGGACCATCAAGAGCTTTCTTAGGAAACTGCTGTAGCCCCAGGCTCCAGGCCCATTAATAGCAATTGAAATACATGTTGCTTTGTACAGGGTTATTATTTCTCTAACAGGCTTCTGGTCCTGTTTGGCAGCACCCTTAAAATTAGAAAGGGTCCCAAGCTAATTGAGTGTTAAAAAGTGTCCCCAAGTAGCAAAAGCTTTTTACTTTATCAACCAGATTGCCTTGCATATAAAAAGTTTTTGATCTTGTTGTTTTTGGGCTGCAGACCATTAAATAGGATTTCTTGTAGTATGCTTTCAGGTCCGAAAAAGACATAGGCCTAGATGTATCAAGCCTTTTGCGATTCGTTAAGGCCGAAATTCGCAGAATTTCGGCCTTAAGGAATCGCAAACGGACATTTAGCATCTTTTGAGATGTATCAGAAATTAGCAAAATAAGGAATCGCAAAAAATTGCGATTCCTTATTTTGCTTATGCATTTAAGGAATCGCAATTTTGCGATTCCTTAAATGGCATGTATGAAACTTTCTAAAATTGCGAATTTGGGTTAAGGAATCGCAAATTAACACCGATTTGAGGTTCGTGTTAATTTGCGAAATCCTTTTAAAAAACAAAATATGACTATTTTGAAGGTGGCATGTGACACATATACATGCCCATAGGGCATGTATGTGTGCCATATGCACACACATGTAAGTTTCAGGGGTGCAGCAGGGTGTCCATGAGACACCCCTGCACCCTTGAAATAATTCTCAAATTGCGATTAGCAAATTGCAAATTCGCAATTTGAGAATTACTGCACAATCATTCCTATGGGCCTCCTGGCCCATAGGAATGCATGGGAAATTATTCCTTATTTGCGAATTTGCAAAATGCGAATTCGCAAATAAAGATAAATAAAGAATCGCAAAAAAATGCAATTTTTTACATACATTCCATTTTGCGAATTCTAAATAGCGATTCGCAAAAAATCGCTATTTAAGATTCGCAAAATGGAATCTTGATACATCTAGGCCATAAACTTTGCAAAGGCATCAAGGGTTGCGTCAACATAAAGAAACATGGGAATAAAATCATGATGGTGATCTGTGTATCAAGCTAACGGATCGAAACGCCGTCAACACTAAATAACACCTTATACAAAAACTAAATATGTACAGCTAAAGTAACGGAATTGATTATGTTCTGATGTACCATGAAACTGTGTAAATTCTGGTACCTCAAACCTCGCGCTCTTGCCTACAAGCCCTTTTGTTCTAGTTTTGTCACTGTATGTCAGTCGCACATGTGTTAAGTTGGGTGCAGGCTTGAACCCTACGTTGTGAACAGTTGTGGAACAATGTTTCTACAATCAACTATAAGTAGACACTAGACCGCTGTCTGGCTGGACAAGTCCCAATCAAGATAGCTACAACTGTGTCTATATTTATTCATTGTGTATATTCTTCTTAAATGGGACCACTGTTGTTTGAATAACCTCAATAGAGAGTATACTTAAGAAGTGGCAGCGCAAAATAAGGTCCCGGGAAGCCTGTTTTACATTTTGATGAGCGGGCTCACTGGGGTCTGGTGCAGCACCCTGATAGAGTGCCATATTAATTTGAAAATTGTAGGGGTGCGTCACAATCATGGGTAGTCAGCACCCGCATTTTTTAGAGAATTGTATTAATGCGTGATCATTAGAAATGTAGTAATTAACCAAAATGATGTAGAATGTTTAGGAATGTTAATGTCGTTTGGAAATTAATGTAGTGTTAACATGAAAAGTGCCTTAACTAATGTAGAAAATATTGCTTTGCATATAAAATGTTGCATAAGGTTTAAACGTGCACCATGGTAAAAGTTGCACAAGTAGGGTTGCTTATTGTGAGTAAATTGTAATGCATTAACATAATTTTGAATCTAATGTTTATAATATTGTCAAAAATTCTTGTTTAAGGAGTGTAAACTCCTAACTGTATGAAAGCATTAGTAAGAGGCCTAACAGTGGTTCTTAGCTTGTCCAAGAAAATGTAGGCCTGAAATGTATTTCTCCTTGGGACAGCTCCTTTCTTAGTTGAATTTTTGCATTGCAGATCTGTGTGTGTACAAGTCTAATTCGTTCACAGTCTTTCTGTTGCAGGTGCAAGGACACACGTTTAGTTAGGCAGAATGACTCTTTGTTTTAGGAGTTAGGATGGTAGAAGCGAGAGATGTGGGAAGATACTGGAATGCAGGGAAGATACTTTTGACGGAGAAGGTGCCTGGGACCCAAGTACACACCAACGTATTTTGGATGACGACATGGTTTCGATGGAAAACACAGCCTGAAGACCTGCAGAAGGGGTGTGTTTAGGGCGTGTTTAATGTTTTCAGATTTTATATTAGGGAAAGTGCCCCGAGGGAGGAGAGTCAGTTCTCAGAGTTCTTTTATCTAGGTCAGATGGAGTAGGGTTTGGGTTTTAGTGGGAGATGAGCAGGAGAATAGAAGGAACATCTTAGAATGAGCTCAGTAGCTAGGCTGCTTACCTATCGAAAAGTGAATGTACTTCTTAGGAAGTCTTCACGACTGACACTTTATTCTCTTGCCTAGGGTTGTTGTTAAGTAGGGATGCCATTTTAGTGTTAGTATAGGGACAGACTAATTTGCTTTTCTTTCCTTTGATCAAATGCAGTCAAAGCTTCAAGCAAGGACTGTCATCATTTGTCTAATGCTTTTACAGATTACTTTAATAATCACCTTAAGTTGTATGAGACTTTTGCGTAGGATTATGTTTGTATTAGTGCCCTTTTATTTTCTCAACCTTTTACTGACGTGCCTGTATGTTCAGTTATTTTTGGCTTTGTAATAAAACCCCTAAACGTTTATTCAGTAGTCAGTGTTTCTTGAGTTGGATGTAATTCTTTTTTTCTAAAGTTATTATGAACCTGTTGTTCTTCCCTTCCCACTTCTTAGCAAACCAGATGGTCCAGTCGACCAAGGATTCTTAAGATTGGTAAGAGAAAAACCAGGGTAAGAATCCTGCCACAACAATTGGTAGCCGCAGAGGATGGTTAGTCTCTAGAGTAAGGGAAGATCTATCATCTCAGTCCTAGATTAGGATAAGAGTTTCCCAAGTCCCATAGAATTCAGGGGATGATTGTCCAGTGGATTACCGGTGGAAGATGGCATTTCATGGAAACCGCATGAGAGTGACAGTGCGGTGAAAGCAACAGTCCATGGGAGAGTGAGTATGAATAGGGTTATACGTTGTTAGATTGCGGTGTTTATGTTGTGATGTCTTGCGGAGTTGGAGTGACTGTTGTGTGATTGCGAGATCAGGCTGTGAGCGCGCGCAGCCCGGGAAAGTCTTTGGCTCGACGAGTAGCTTAAGCAGTTAGAGTGTAGCAGACACTCAGCGTAATTGTCGACCATTGTTAAGGGGATTGTGAGGTACCATTGATCGCCTGCCTGGACCAACATAGGGGGAGCGAATGTGTGAGTGCGTGAGTAACTGACGCTGGTCGTGGGTTGCCGTATGTGGAACATTGAGCGATTGTAACTTATCAGTTGAGGTGATTGTCCGGTTGTTTCGAGGACAGACAGTTGCCAGTTGAGGTAGACAATTACACGACACTGTGGACGTACAGTCAGACTGTGGACGTACAGTCAGAGAAGTAACTTGTTCGGTAGTTTCGTGAACAGACAGTTATTTCAGCATATGAATGGGACGCGTGAGTGGGTGAGAAATGAACTGTGAAGGAGTGGAACTTCTGCAAGGGGAGGAAAGTGACGTCAGAAGGTGCTGCGCTGTGATAAGGTGGTGGTGTGAAGCCGTGCTGGGATTGGTGGATTGTCATCGGGAAGTAAACAAGCGCTGGGGAAAGAGAAATGCTGGTTTCATTATGAAATGTTTTAAAGTGTTACAAGATTTTATTCCGAAGAGAAAAGAAATTAGATGCTCGGGGAGGAGAAGTAGCTCCGCCCGAGGATACTCCAGTTCATTACATGGCTATGAATGTGGGTTTGCATACTATACTTTGGCTTGAGAATTGGTTCAAAATGGCTGAAGTAAATGAGGAGTTCAGTTGACCTTTCCTAGATATGGAACCTTTGGATTGGAGGTGTTATACTAGTTGAAATCTATTATGGCTTCTTTGTGACCTTTGCCTAGACCTACACAGTTTGAGGCATTACACGCATGGATTAGGGCGCACACAAAAGAAACAGGGACAAGAGACAGGAAAGAGTGAAAAGTTTGGTCAGGGCATTTCAAGACGCAAGGTGGGATGCCTTGGAGAAAAGATGGAGAGTACAACGATCGAGGGAGATAAGCTGTACCCACTGTTGGTCAAGACAGGGAACACTATATACCAAAAAACACACCTATAGTCTCATTCATGTGTAGGAAAGCAATTTATGCAGTATGGCCCTACCTCTCTCGAAACTAACTTAAGTGATGTTTATCATCAAGAGTGAGACATCCCTTAAGGATAAGAACCCTCATTTACCCGAAGGTGGCATGCTTCATCATATGGGTCCTCCTTACCAGTGTAGAAAACCTAGTCAACACTGGGAGCTGCTACTTCTAAGTTTAAGGAAGGAGCTCAGAGTTGTTTTTTTGGTAAGGAGAAGGATCGTAATCCCATATGTGAGATGATGAGTGTAGTGAGGTTTGCAGCGCTGTGTGAAAGAATAGGAAGTGAGTTAAAACTGCCTAGATAGAAATCACTGACAATTACTTTATTAATGTATTCTACCTGACATGATTAAAATGAAACAGCACAGTGGTAAGGATATGTAACCACTTTCACTTTATGGTCAACATGTTTCAGCCTGCTGATCAAACCTATCTATCAGCGGCTTACTTCAGGACCAGATATAATCGTGCTATTGCTGCTGCAACAATGTGAAAAATAATAAAGTTTATACAACAACGGTATTCCTGTTTTTCTTGCTTTTGACAGGTTATACCCAAGGTATCTATGGACAAAAGACAAGGAACAGGAAATGGGGAAAGAAGGTTCAAGAGAGAGAAAAAAGGCAAAAAACAATAAATCACATGATAACTTGAGCATTGTGCATTGTCACTATATCACAAGTCTATTTATACTACTTATTAGTTACAATCAATAGGGACTTACCCTCAACTGTACGATAGGCCTGCCTCACCTCTACCTGACAGGCTGCTCTGGAGGGAGGCCCCACGCTGCTGGAGAAAAAAGAAAAGTGCCGAAGGTGTCAGAAATTTCTACACCCTCTCCACTTAACTCCTAATATCTTTGTAAACCAGGAGGCCAATAAGCACATCTAGGTCAGGCAGTTACAGAGACCCCACGCACTACTCCTCTTGATTTCTCTTTAATTTGTAAAGAGGAGGGTTTTTAAAAAAAAATAGCCAGAAATTCTATCGGGAGTGAAAGATGATATTCTACTTCACAAGGCATGAATACCACTCGTTTGTGACTTGCAGCGATCAAAATCACAACAACGATATAGTCCCTGCTAAATCGCTTACCTTTCCGTCGGTACCTCGACTCAAAAAAGAGCTCGCCCCGGAAGGTACAGAACGGGATGGCGATCTCGCATTTATACACGTACGGCATGATTGCCTGCCGCTGTGCAAGAAATGGGTCCTTACGTTATAGCGGTCCTCGCCGTTGCCTGTGTATTCCATTGTGCATGAGTCTTTACGGGTGACACTATACTCTGTGCATGCGCACTCTACCAGCTTATTTTTTTAACGTTTCTTTTAGGCAATAAATCAAAAATTGTCAACACATGAACCGAGAAGGAAACTGTAGTCACAGTACCTTTCTATGAATCGTACACTCATGTTTATGCTGCCTCGTTCTCTCAGTGAGAACCGTACATTATAATAGGCATATGTATGTGTGGGTGACACTACTTTCCGCGCACGCGCGCATGATCAGTGTCATTTTCTCAGCTTTCCGTACTAGAGAAATGCGCAAAATCAAGACTCATGGGCCTCATAGAAATTAGAACCGCGGTACTTGTAATTATAGTTACCCTCTCGTCCCATTCAATTAGGCATATATTTGTGTGAGTGATATTTTTAACGCGCGCTTGATCAATGTTATTCTCTCATATTATCTTATTCAGTGAAATGCTTACAATGAAGACTCATGGACCCCGTGGGGATTAAATTGAAAACTCGGTCCATATAATTATTTGTCACACTCTCATATCTCACAGTGTCACGTTTATTATCGGTGCGACCAGTTACGTTGGTTATGGGTCATAGCTTGACCTATATTTCAAGCTGTATGCGCTGTCTCTTCTTGACACGCGCATAAGTATGAAGGTTGAGACATTCTACTCATTCTGCAACCCGTTTAAGTGGTATATCAATCATTCCATATCAATGCTCAATCAGTCCTTCTAGTGTTATAGATGTTATATATGAATACTATTTTAGATAGAAGCCCAAGGTATTTCATCGTTTAGGCCTACTGTGTCTGTTTTGAGTCTGTAAACCCACTGTTGTTCTTTGCGGAATAAGAACTTCGAGGGATCAGTCAAATGCGGTGGGATCCAAGGTTTTTCTAATACCACCCAATGTAGATCAGTATCAAGATGGCCTTTATCCAAAAAGTGATTAGTCAGCTTTGTGGAACGTTTTCCACATCTGATCGTACTTTTATGTTCTTGGATATGGGTTTTAATTTTTCTAGTGGTCATTCCCACATAGCGAAGCTGGCAGGGGCACCATATCAGATAGATAAGTCGCTCGCTGTTACAATTGGTATGTTTATCAATTTTCCATGGGCGAGAGGTTCCTATGTCAATTTCTTGAGTTTTTTCTGTTTGAGGGCCGACTGTACAAGTTCCACAAGGAAAATGTCCTACTACTGGAGGAAGATTCCATAGTGTTGTTTGGGCCCTGGTGTCCTTTGTCCCTTGTGGTCGAGTGTGGGCTAATTTGTCTCTCAGATTGGCACTCCGTTTGTATGCGAACAGAGGTCGAGGGAGTACATTGTCCGTTAAATTCAAAACCTGCCAATGTTTGTTTATACTTTTCTTAACAGAGTTAGAAAAGCTGGAGAAGGTATTCACAAAAGTTAATCATTGATTTGCTTCTTTTGTTTTTGTCTTTTCCAGTAGCGCTTCTCTATTGTTGTTAGCCGCTCTTTTCTTAGAGTTGCGAATAACATGGCTAGGATATTTCTTCTCCCTTAGATCTCCTGATAATGCTTTATCATGTTCTTCATATTGTTCCAACTCTGTGCAGTTACGTCTCATACGTAAAAACTGCCCGAAAGGTAAGTTTTCACGAAGGGCTCGTGGATGGTAGCTCTGAAATGACAGAAGAGAATTACACGCAGTTGGCTTTCTATATAGTTCTGTTATCAGTTCACCATTTCTCGGTTTGATCCGCAAATCCAGGAACGGAGACTAATTTTAGAAAATTCTAGGGTGAACCTCAAAAAATCATCTTGATTATTTAACCATTCGTGGAGCATTTTCAATGTCTCTTCATCACCTCTCCAGATGACAAAAATATCATCTATGTATCTTTTCCAGGTACGTAGATGATTCAAGAACGGATTGCCTGATGTCAATATTGTCTCTTTTTCAACTTTGTGGACATATAAGTTGGCCAAGCTGGGAGCACACACACTTCCCATACATGTACCTGATATTTGAAGATACAGTTGGTCCTCAAATTTGAAAAAATTCTCTTTAAGCACCATCCTCTCACAAAACAAGACAAATTCGATACGTGTAATACTTTCCCAAGTCAGTGCTTCCAACATTCCTTTTATTGTGGTCAATGTCTCTTCTTGTGGAATACACGTGTAGAGCGATTCCACGTCGAAGGACACTAGCCAATCCAGTTCTGTGTCAAACGGTACATCTTGGATATCCGTGAGTAGATGTTTAGTATCCTGGATGAAAGTCTGCATCTGCGATACCAAGGGGCGTAGAAAAACATCTACGAAGCTTGACAAGGGTTCAAGTAGAG
Organism: Lissotriton vulgaris; assembly: GCF_964263255.1. Classification (NCBI taxonomy): domain Eukaryota; kingdom Metazoa; phylum Chordata; class Amphibia; order Caudata; family Salamandridae; genus Lissotriton; species Lissotriton vulgaris. Next base: position 181,965,400 of record NC_141686.1, on the reverse strand, counting down.
AACCGATCCCCGAAAAAATCGGTCTACCTGGTGGAGGTCTAGTGGCTTTATGTTTTTTTGGTAATACATAAAAGTAGGGTGCTATTGGTGTTGTAGCTACCAAGTATAGTGCTTCATTCTCCGTAATCCACTTCTTTTCTTCCGCCTCTTCCACTTTCTTCATGATCTCATTTTTCAGGCGTGTGGAGGGATCTAGTTGTAACCTTTGATGTGACTTAGGGTCACTTAATTGTCAGAGACACTCGTCTCTATAGTTCTCTTTATTTGGAAGTACCACTGCGCCCCCTTTATCAGTGGGTTTGATTACTATTTCTGAATTGTTTGCCAAGTTTTGTAGAGAAATCTTCTCCGATCTAGTAAGATTCTGGAACTGGCTAGAGTTACTAGTCGAAATTCTTTCAAAATCGTAGAGCACTGCTTCCTCAAAGGCTATGATGCGTGCTGGTACCAGATGCGTTGGTGGGTTAAAAGTAGATTTAGGACGTAACCCAGTATTGAGAGTATGTGTCTCTCCAGTGTCTTTGTCTTTGAAGAACGCATTTAGACGAATCTTTCTGAAGAAAGATGCCAATTCTTGGCGCGTCTGAAAAGCATCTCCTTTGAATGTGGGTACATATCCAAGCCCTTTTTCCAGGACTTGGAGCTCTATTCAGTAGGAACATAGGAACTGAGGTAAACAATCATTTGTTTGTGCCGCTCGTTGTCGCTGTTCCCGGAGGTTGTGCAGTCATTGTCGTTGCTACTGATGAATTCCAACTCACCCGTGTTTTTGGTGCCCTTCTTCTTCCCCTTTGGTTGGTGGGACCAAACCCTAAAAAAGGCTGTTGTGGCATCATATGGTTGTAAGGAGGGTACAGGAAAAATTGTGGTTGTTGTGGATGTCAGGGCAGGAATCCAAATGGTGCAGGCGGACACCATGGCTTAGGTCCCTGTCCATAGAAGTTCCCTCTTCTTGGGCCTCTACCTCTTCCTCGTTGGTTCATTGGTCTGCCAGTTTGGCCTCCATAATTCTAGGTGTCATCAATGCTGGAGTCATCTTCACTCGATGATGTTGAGTAGTTTGATCCGTATCTGCCACCTTTTCGATTGACTTATGGCGGGACATATTCATCACTTGTATACGGATACACCTTGTCCATGGCAAACTTATCTAGATCTTTTTTGAATTTCGTGATTTTTGTGGCTAGATTTGAATCCTTAAATTCTGTATTATTTTTATTTGTATCATCAACTTGTTTTTTGAAAGTTTCATCAGCTTGTTTTTTATCAGATTGTTTTTAATTTTTTTAAATAATTAATACTTAAATAAAAGTGATTTTAATTTATAATGGCAATAGCTTAAACTTTTGTAAATAACTTTTGTGAAGATTATGTTCAGTGTATTTTATTGTGACGAATATCCAAGAAGAGAAGTGAAATATTAACATCTTTTTGTGACATTTGTAATAAAGCTTGAAACATTGAGAGAAACTATTTGAACCAGTTGTTGTTGAATGGTTGCGCAGATTGATATTGGGGTGGCGCTGAGTGGTGCTGTAGTTGTGCTAAGTGGTGCTGTGGTGATGCTGAGTGGTGCTGTGGTGGTGCTGAGTGATACTGTGATGGTGCTGAGTGATGCTGGGGTGGTGCTGAGTGGTGCTGTGGTGGTGCTGAGTGATGGTGTGGTGGTGCTGAGTGATGCTGTGGTGGTGCTGAGTGGTGCTGTGGTGATGCTGAGTGATAATGTGGTGGTGCTGAGTGATGCTGTGGTGGTGCTGAGTGATGCTGTGGTGGCGCTGAGTGGTGCTGTGGTGGTGCTGATTGGTGCTGTGGTGGTGCTGAGTGATGCTGTGGTGGTGCTGAGTGATGCTGTGGTGGTGCTGAGTTGTGCTGTGGTGGTGCTGAGTGATAATGTGGTGGCGCTGAGTGATGCTGTGGTGGCGCTGAGTGATGCTGTGGTTGCGCTGAGTGGTGCTGTGGTGGTACTGAGTGGTGCTGTGGTGGTGCTGAGTGATGCTGTGGTGGTGCTGAGTGGTTCTGTGGTGGTGCTGAGTGATGCTGTGGTGATGCTGAGTAATGCTGTGGTGGTGCTGAGTGGTGCTGTGGTGGTGCTGAGTGATAATGTGGTGGTGCTGAGTGATGCTGTGGTGGTGCTGAGCGATGCTGTGGTGGCTTTGAGGATTGAGGCATCAGGATTCAAGCAAGCCGGGCCGAAGACGGCTGAAATGCCAGAAACCGGTCCCCGGTAGCTTGTCTCCTTTCTGGTGAAGAATTGGCTTGGTAGTTTAGTCTGCCCTGTTCCCATGATGCACTGGGCCAGGGACAGACTGATTTGCATATAGCCAGGTTCTGAGCTGGGATGGGGCAGTGAGATAAATAACGGTGATGGATCAAGCCCTGATCTTTGGACTGGGTAAGAGTGGTCTGCTCAATTCAGACACTCTGTTCATCACCACCCCCTTTTCTGAATCGTTTTTGGCCACCATAGGTGTGGCAGGGTATACTCAGACATGAGTCCCTTTCTCACTGCTCCATCAGGATTCAAGCAAGCCGGGCCGAAGACGGCTGAAATGCCAGAAACCGGTCCCCGGTAGCTTGTCTCCTTTCTGGTGAAGAATTGGCTTGGTAGTTTAGTCTGCCCTGTTCCCATGATGCACTGGGCCAGGGACAGACTGATTTGCATATAGCCAGGTTCTGAGCTGGGATGGGGCAGTGAGATAAATAACGGTGATGGATCAAGCCCTGATCTTTGGACTGGGTAAGAGTGGTCTGCTCAATTCAGACACTCTGTTCATCACCACCCCCTTTTCTGAATCGTTTTTGGCCACCATAGGTGTGGCAGGGTATACTCAGACATGAGTCCCTTTCTCACTGCTCCATCAGGATTCAAGCAAGCCGGGCCGAAGACGGCTGAAATGCCAGAAACCGGTCTCCGGTAGCTTGTCTCCTTTCTGGTGAAGAATTGGCTTGGTAGTTTAGTCTGCCCTGTTCCCATGATGCACTGGGCCAGGGACAGACTGATTTGCATATAGCCAGGTTCTGAGCTGGGATGGGGCAGTGAGATAAATAACGGTGATGGATCAAGCCCTGATCTTTGGACTGGGTAAGAGTGGTCTGCTCAATTCAGACACTCTGTTCATCACCACCCCCTTTTCTGAATCGTTTTTGGCCACCATAGGTGTGGCAGGGTATACTCAGACATGAGTCCCTTTCTCACTGCTCCATCAGGATTCAAGCAAGCCGGGCCGAAGACGGCTGAAATGCCAGAAACCGGTCCTCGGTAGCTTGTCTCCTTTCTGGTGAAGAATTGGCTTGGTAGTTTAGTCTGCCCTGTTCCCATGATGCACTGGGCCAGGGACAGACTGATTTGCATATAGCCAGGTTCTGAGCTGGGATGGGGCAGTGAGATAAATAACGGTGATGGATCAAGCCCTGATCTTTGGACTGGGTAAGAGTGGTCTGCTCAATTCAGACACTCTGTTCATCACCACCCCCTTTTCTGAATCGTTTTTGGCCACCATAGGTGTGGCAGGGTATACTCAGACATGAGTCCCTTTCTCACTGCTCCATCAGGATTCAAGCAAGCCGGGCCGAAGACGGCTGAAATGCCAGAAACCGGTCCCCGGTAGCTTGTCTCCTTTCTGGTGAAGAATTGGCTTGGTAGTTTAGTCTGCCCTGTTCCCATGATGCACTGGGCCAGGGACAGACTGATTTGCATATAGCCAGGTTCTGAGCTGGGATGGGGCAGTGAGATAAATAACGGTGATGGATCAAGCCCTGATCTTTGGACTGGGTAAGAGTGGTCTGCTCAATTCAGACACTCTGTTCATCACCACCCCCTTTTCTGAATCGTTTTTGGCCACCATAGGTGTGGCAGGGTATACTCAGACATGAGTCCCTTTCTCACTGCTCCATCAGGATTCAAGCAAGCCGGGCCGAAGACGGCTGAAATGCCAGAAACCGGTCCCCGGTAGCTTGTCTCCTTTCTGGTGAAGAATTGGCTTGGTAGTTTAGTCTGCCCTGTTCCCATGATGCACTGGGCCAGGGACAGACTGATTTGCATATAGCCAGGTTCTGAGCTGGGATGGGGCAGTGAGATAAATAACGGTGATGGATCAAGCCCTGATCTTTGGACTGGGTAAGAGTGGTCTGCTCAATTCAGACACTCTGTTCATCACCACCCCCTTTTCTGAATCGTTTTTGGCCACCATAGGTGTGGCAGGGTATACTCAGACATGAGTCCCTTTCTCACTGCTCCATCAGGATTCAAGCAAGCCGGCCGAAGACGGCTGAAATGCCAGAAACCGGTCCCCGGTAGCTTGTCTCCTTTCTGGTGAAGAATTGGCTTGGTAGTTTAGTCTGCCCTGTTCCCATGATGCACTGGGCCAGGGACAGACTGATTTGCATATAGCCAGGTTCTGAGCTGGGATGGGGCAGTGAGATAAATAACGGTGATGGATCAAGCCCTGATCTTTGGACTGGGTAAGAGTGGTCTGCTCAATTCAGACACTCTGTTCATCACCACCCCCTTTTCTGAATCGTTTTTGGCCACCATAGGTGTGGCAGGGTATACTCAGACATGAGTCCCTTTCTCACTGCTCCATCAGGATTCAAGCAAGCCGGGCCGAAGACGGCTGAAATGCCAGAAACCGGTCCCCGGTAGCTTGTCTCCTTTCTGGTGAAGAATTGGCTTGGTAGTTTAGTCTGCCCTGTTCCCATGATGCACTGGGCCAGGGACAGACTGATTTGCATATAGCCAGGTTCTGAGCTGGGATGGGGCAGTGAGATAAATAACGGTGATGGATCAAGCCCTGATCTTTGGACTGGGTAAGAGTGGTCTGCTCAATTCAGACACTCTGTTCATCACCACCCCCTTTTCTGAATCGTTTTTGGCCACCATAGGTGTGGCAGGGTATACTCAGACATGAGTCCCTTTCTCACTGCTCCATCAGGATTCAAGCAAGCCGGGCCGAAGACGGCTGAAATGCCAGAAACCGGTCCCCGGTAGCTTGTCTCCTTTCTGGTGAAGAATTGGCTTGGTAGTTTAGTCTGCCCTGTTCCCATGATGCACTGGGCCAGGGACAGACTGATTTGCATATAGCCAGGTTCTGAGCTGGGATGGGGCAGTGAGATAAATAACGGTGATGGATCAAGCCCTGATCTTTGGACTGGGTAAGAGTGGTCTGCTCAATTCAGACACTCTGTTCATCACCACCCCCTTTTCTGAATCGTTTTTGGCCACCATAGGTGTGGCAGGGTATACTCAGACATGAGTCCCTTTCTCACTGCTCCATCAGGATTCAAGCAAGCCGGGCCGAAGACGGCTGAAATGCCAGAAACCGGTCCCCGGTAGCTTGTCTCCTTTCTGGTGAAGAATTGGCTTGGTAGTTTAGTCTGCCCTGTTCCCATGATGCACTGGGCCAGGGACAGACTGATTTGCATATAGCCAGGTTCTGAGCTGGGATGGGGCAGTGAGATAAATAACGGTGATGGATCAAGCCCTGATCTTTGGACTGGGTAAGAGTGGTCTGCTCAATTCAGACACTCTGTTCATCACCACCCCCTTTTCTGAATCGTTTTTGGCCACCATAGGTGTGGCAGGGTATACTCAGACATGAGTCCCTTTCTCACTGCTCCATCAGGATTCAAGCAAGCCGGGCCGAAGACGGCTGAAATGCCAGAAACCGGTCCTCGGTAGCTTGTCTCCTTTCTGGTGAAGAATTGGCTTGGTAGTTTAGTCTGCCCTGTTCCCATGATGCACTGGGCCAGGGACAGACTGATTTGCATATAGCCAGGTTCTGAGCTGGGATGGGGCAGTGAGATAAATAACGGTGATGGATCAAGCCCTGATCTTTGGACTGGGTAAGAGTGGTCTGCTCAATTCAGACACTCTGTTCATCACCACCCCCTTTTCTGAATCGTTTTTGGCCACCATAGGTGTGGCAGGGTATACTCAGACATGAGTCCCTTTCTCACTGCTCCATCAGGATTCAAGCAAGCCGGGCCGAAGACGGCTGAAATGCCAGAAACCGGTCCCCGGTAGCTTGTCTCCTTTCTGGTGAAGAATTGGCTTGGTAGTTTAGTCTGCCCTGTTCCCATGATGCACTGGGCCAGGGACAGACTGATTTGCATATAGCCAGGTTCTGAGCTGGGATGGGGCAGTGAGATAAATAACGGTGATGGATCAAGCCCTGATCTTTGGACTGGGTAAGAGTGGTCTGCTCAATTCAGACACTCTGTTCATCACCACCCCCCTTTTCTGAATCGTTTTTGGCCACCATAGGTGTGGCAGGGTATACTCAGACATGAGTCCCTTTCTCACTGCTCCATCAGGATTCAAGCAAGCCGGGCCGAAGACGGCTGAAATGCCAGAAACCGGTCCCCGGTAGCTTGTCTCCTTTCTGGTGAAGAATTGGCTTGGTAGTTTAGTCTGCCCTGTTCCCATGATGCACTGGGCCAGGGACAGACTGATTTGCATATAGCCAGGTTCTGAGCTGGGATGGGGCAGTGAGATAAATAACGGTGATGGATCAAGCCCTGATCTTTGGACTGGGTAAGAGTGGTCTGCTCAATTCAGACACTCTGTTCATCACCACCCCCTTTTCTGAATCGTTTTTGGCCACCATAGGTGTGGCAGGGTATACTCAGACATGAGTCCCTTTCTCACTGCTCCATCAGGATTCAAGCAAGCCGGCCGAAGACGGCTGAAATGCCAGAAACCGGTCCCCGGTAGCTTGTCTCCTTTCTGGTGAAGAATTGGCTTGGTAGTTTAGTCTGCCCTGTTCCCATGATGCACTGGGCCAGGGACAGACTGATTTGCATATAGCCAGGTTCTGAGCTGGGATGGGGCAGTGAGATAAATAACGGTGATGGATCAAGCCCTGATCTTTGGACTGGGTAAGAGTGGTCTGCTCAATTCAGACACTCTGTTCATCACCACCCCCTTTTCTGAATCGTTTTTGGCCACCATAGGTGTGGCAGGGTATACTCAGACATGAGTCCCTTTCTCACTGCTCCATCAGGATTCAAGCAAGCCGGGCCGAAGACGGCTGAAATGCCAGAAACCGGTCCCCGGTAGCTTGTCTCCTTTCTGGTGAAGAATTGGCTTGGTAGTTTAGTCTGCCCTGTTCCCATGATGCACTGGGCCAGGGACAGACTGATTTGCATATAGCCAGGTTCTGAGCTGGGATGGGGCAGTGAGATAAATAACGGTGATGGATCAAGCCCTGATCTTTGGACTGGGTAAGAGTGGTCTGCTCAATTCAGACACTCTGTTCATCACCACCCCCTTTTCTGAATCGTTTTTGGCCACCATAGGTGTGGCAGGGTATACTCAGACATGAGTCCCTTTCTCACTGCTCCATCAGGATTCAAGCAAGCCGGGCCGAAGACGGCTGAAATGCCAGAAACCGGTCCCCGGTAGCTTGTCTCCTTTCTGGTGAAGAATTGGCTTGGTAGTTTAGTCTGCCCTGTTCCCATGATGCACTGGGCCAGGGACAGACTGATTTGCATATAGCCAGGTTCTGAGCTGGGATGGGGCAGTGAGATAAATAACGGTGATGGATCAAGCCCTGATCTTTGGACTGGGTAAGAGTGGTCTGCTCAATTCAGACACTCTGTTCATCACCACCCCCTTTTCTGAATCGTTTTTGGCCACCATAGGTGTGGCAGGGTATACTCAGACATGAGTCCCTTTCTCACTGCTCCATCAGGATTCAAGCAAGCCGGGCCGAAGACGGCTGAAATGCCAGAAACCGGTCCCCGGTAGCTTGTCTCCTTTCTGGTGAAGAATTGGCTTGGTAGTTTAGTCTGCCCTGTTCCCATGATGCACTGGGCCAGGGACAGACTGATTTGCATATAGCCAGGTTCTGAGCTGGGATGGGGCAGTGAGATAAATAACGGTGATGGATCAAGCCCTGATCTTTGGACTGGGTAAGAGTGGTCTGCTCAATTCAGACACTCTGTTCATCACCACCCCCTTTTCTGAATCGTTTTTGGCCACCATAGGTGTGGCAGGGTATACTCAGACATGAGTCCCTTTCTCACTGCTCCATCAGGATTCAAGCAAGCCGGGCCGAAGACGGCTGAAATGCCAGAAACCGGTCCCCGGTAGCTTGTCTCCTTTCTGGTGAAGAATTGGCTTGGTAGTTTAGTCTGCCCTGTTCCCATGATGCACTGGGCCAGGGACAGACTGATTTGCATATAGCCAGGTTCTGAGCTGGGATGGGGCAGTGAGATAAATAACGGTGATGGATCAAGCCCTGATCTTTGGACTGGGTAAGAGTGGTCTGCTCAATTCAGACACTCTGTTCATCACCACCCCCTTTTCTGAATCGTTGTGGATGTCAGGGCAGGAATCCAAATGGTGCAGGCGGACACCATGGCTTAGGTCCCTGTCCATAGAAGTTCCCTCTTCTTGGGCCTCTACCTCTTCCTCGTTGGTTCATTGGTCTGCCAGTTTGGCCTCCATAATTCTAGGTGTCATCAATGCTGGAGTCATCTTCACTCGATGATGTTGAGTAGTTTGATCCGTATCTGCCACCTTTTCGATTGACTTATGGCGGGACATATTCATCACTTGTATACGGATACACCTTGTCCATGGCAAACTTATCTAGATCTTTTTTGAATTTCGTGATTTTTGTGGCTAGATTTGAATCCTTAAATTCTGTATTATTTTTATTTGTATCATCAACTTGTTTTTTGAACGTTTCATCAGCTTGTTTTTTATCAGATTGTTTTTAATTTTTTAAAATAATTAATACTTAAATAAAAGTGATTTTAATTTATAATGGCAATAGCTTAAACTTTTGTAAATAACTTTTGTGAAGATTATGTTCAGTGTATTTTATTGTGACGAAAATCCAAGAAGAGAAGTGAAATATTAACATCTTTTTGTGACATTTGTAATAAAGCTTGAAACATTGAGAGAAACTATTTGAACCAGTTGTTGTTGAATGGTTGCGCAGATTGATATTGGGGTGGCGCTGAGTGGTGCTGTAGTTGTGCTAAGTGGTGCTGTGGTGATGCTGAGTGGTGCTGTGGTGGTGCTGAGTGATACTGTGATGGTGCTGAGTGATGCTGGGGTGGTGCTGAGTGGTGCTGTGGTGATGCTGAGTGATAATGTGGTGGTGCTGAGTGATGCTGTGGTGGTGCTGAGTGATGCTGTGGTGGCGCTGAGTGGTGCTGTGGTGGTGCTGATTGGTGCTGTGGTGGTGCTGAGTGATGCTGTGGTGGTGCTGAGTGATGCTGTGGTGGTGCTGAGTTGTGCTGTGGTGGTGCTGAGTGATAATGTGGTGGCGCTGAGTGATGCTGTGGTGGCGCTGAGTGATGCTGTGGTTGCGCTGAGTGGTGCTGTGGTGGTACTGAGTGGTGCTGTGGTGGTGCTGAGTGATGCTGTGGTGGTGCTGAGTGGTTCTGTGGTGGTGCTGAGTGATGCTGTGGTGATGCTGAGTAATGCTGTGGTGGTGCTGAGTGGTGCTGTGGTGGTGCTGAGTGATAATGTGGTGGTGCTGAGTGATGCTGTGGTGGTGCTGAACGATGCTGTGGTGGCTTTGAGTGGTGCTGTGGTGGTGCTGAGTGGTGCTGTGGTGGTGCTGTAGTGGTGCTGAGTGATGCTGTGGTGGTGCTAAGTGGTGCTGTGGTGGTGCTGAGTGATAATGTGGTGGTGCTGAGTGATAATGTGGTGGTGCTAAGTGATGCTGGGGTAGCGCTGAGTGAAGATGTGGTGATGCAGAGGGCGGAAAGGCACAAAAAGCAGTCTAACAAAGGGCATAAGGGCAGTAAAACTAGGGAAAACGAGTCTAATAGAGGGCAGAACGGCACAAAAAAACAGTCTAACAGAGGAAAAAAGAGCAGAAAAACAAGGGAAAAACGAGTCTAGCAGAGGGCAGAAGGGCACAAAAAACGAGTCTAACACGGGGCAGAAAGGCACAAAAACGAGTCTAACAGAGGGCAGAAGGGCACAAAAAACGAGTCTAACAGAGGGCAGAAGGGCACAAAAACAAGGGAATAACAGAGGGCAGAAGGGCACAAAAAACGAGTCTAACAGAAGGCAGAAGGTCAGAAAAACAAGGGAAAAATTAGTCTAACAGAGGGCAGAAGGGCACCAAAAACGAGTCTAACAGGGGGCAGAATGAATCCCGCCCTGCGTGTTTGTCCACGAAGATGCCACTGTTTTGTGCAATACCTCTACTCAACTGGAGTACTTTCTACTGTCTAATCAGTAAGTGCTCCCTCGTTGGCTAAATGTATAGGGGCAGATTTACAATAACTGGCGCATCCCCAGGGATGCGCAAGTTATTGTGTGCCGCAGCTCCGCCCCCCATGGTGCGCCGCATTTACAATGCGGCGCACCATGTGGCAAAAACTGCACAGATGCCGTAAAAGCAGCGCATTGCTGGAGCTGCATCGCAAGCGCGACGCAGCTCCAGCAATGCTCTGGGTGGCCCTATCTCCCCTATGCTGCGTCAAGCCTTGCGCCTGCTTCAAGCAGGCGCAGGGTTTTTACGCAGCATTGGCCTTTAGCATTGGACTAAAATCTTGTAGATTTCACTCAGCCACTTTTAGGAGGCGTTCCTGCGCAGGAACGCCCTCCCCTGCGCCGGAACGCCTCCTGATGGCGCAGGGCTTCACAACGTGACGCATCTCTCAGATGCGTCACATTGTTAATACCCAGCACCATGGCGCATCTTTTGTGCTGCCGCTGTGTCACAAAAGTGACGCAACTGCGGCGCAAAAGAGGCGCAACTGCAGCGCAAAAGAGGCGCAGGCGGCTTGTAAATCTGCCCCATAGTGCTTTTACTACACTTTAGCTGCGTAAAGGGCCCGAAGATGCTCCAGTGACCATGTGTGCCTGTGCCTGTGTCGCTGGAGACACATCTTCTGGCCCTTTACGCAGCTGCAGTGTAGTAAACGCACTATACATTTACCCAATGAGGGAGCACTTACTGGATAAGCCAGTAGAAAGTACTCGAGGGCAAATCGCAAAACAATCCGCGGGGAAATTCGTGAATTTGCTGATTTTTTTTGTGATTTCGTGGGGAAATCCGTGAATTCGCGGAACGCGAATTCGCAAATTTTGCCCATGCTTAGTGATTTGGCAGCATTCACATATGAGTTCCCTAAGATGAGGGAGAGTCCAGTCGAGTGGTACAAGCAAGTTGAGCGGTTTGTCAGAATTTCAAAAGTGTTGTGGATTGATTTGAATACACTATTTAACATTTTAGTCCCGAGTGATCTGTGGGCAGAATGCAAAATTGCAGTTGAGTGGCCTGCTTCTGAGCCAGATAGAGATGCAATCACGAATGGCCCATCACCGATTGTGCTGAAAAAATACGAGTAAGCTATTACATGGCTGAAATCTAAGGTGACTCCACAGGATATTGAGTGGGTAAATATAGATCGGACGATGCAGGAGCCAAAGGAAACAGTGCATGAATACTACGAGAGGCTTTAAGCAGTACAGTGTGTTGGATACAATGAACCCCAAGGATATGGGACAGTGTGTTTCTAAGTTTGTTTTGGGGTTGAGGCCTGAGATTTGCCTTATGATCCCACAGCATTTGATTTGCTGGCAGAATAAACCGATAGATGAAATACTGCGATATGCTAGATATTGCAGCGATGAAGTGGATTCAAAGCACAGGAAGCTTAAGGACACGCTGATGCTAGTTCAGATGCAAGCGGCAGATAGTGGAGCTCAGATGCAGTCAGGTGGAGGAACCCTAGGGAGGAAACAGAATGGACAGAACAAGGGGAAGGGAAATGCCGAGGACCCCCAAGTAAGAATAGACGTGTCGACATTGAAAAAGACCACTGTGTGTCACCTTTGTCACCAAGTTGGACATTGGAGATGCGAGTGTCCCTTGAATCCGTTAAATCAGCTGCAGCAGGAGGAAAAAGTAGTACAGGTGCCTGAAGTGACAACTACTGTAATGAAGCCAAGATTGATGAAAGGGGGGACACATGCTCCACAAATACAAGTTCCCCAGCCACCGAGGATCCCGCAAGGGACTCAGATTTGTTAGCAGATGCCTCTTTTTGATGAAAGGGACAAGTACTACTCAGACCCATTGTTATGATGGTGCCTGAGGGGGGAGGAAGATTGCACTCTTGGAGAAGTCTTGGAGGTAGACTAGAGGGGACCGTTTGTAGAAGCTGATGTTGATGGTCACCCTACCACCTTTTTGGTTTATACTGGTGCTACCCGTTCTGCTGTAAGATCTGCAGTAGTCACCAACCTACCCCTCTCTGGACAATCCATCCAAGTTGTAGGTGTTGCAAATAAGAAAATGACCAATCCATTGACTGAGTCGATTCCTGTGAAAATAGCAACTTTTCGTGACACGCATAAATTTGTGGTGTGCGACTCAAGTTCCGTCTGTCTGTTAGGGAGAGATCTCCTGTGCAAGCTCAATTGCACAATCTATTGCACCCCTCAGGGAGTTGGAATTGCAGACCAACGATGACGATGCCACCTTTAAGGTTGCAAATCAGCACTTAAGTGTAAAGATGTACCCTGTGGTGACAGTGGAAGAACTTCCACTTGATTTGAGAGATTCAGTCTCACAAGAGGTGTGGGACTTTACAGGTGAAGACATAGGGTTGATCAAAGGGGTTGAGCCAGTAAACATTCAGGTCAAGCTGGATGTTGAGTTCCCAAGAACGCCCCTGTATAATCTGACACCAGAAACGGTTGCAGGGATAAAACCTGTGATTGATTCTATGATTAAGCAGGGGATCCTGAAGGAGATAATAGGCAGTCCATGTATCTCGCCTATTATGGGATTGCAGAAACCGAGCTGGAAATTTAGGATTATACAAGACCTGAGGAAAGTGAACAACATAGTTGCTTCATGTTGTCCGGCGGTACCGAATCCAGCCGTGATTTTGTTTCAGATCTCATGTGAAGGAGAGTGGTTCACTGTGATCGATCTTTGTCAAGCATTCTTTTTGATACCGCTACATGAGGAAGCCAGTATCTTTTTGCTTTCCGGCTGGAAAATCGTGTGTTAATGTGGTGTCGTATTCCTCAAGGGTATACAGAGAGTCCATCGATCTTTAATCAGATCCTGAAAAAGAATTTGGAGAGTCTTGCATTGCCCCAGAACGGAGTTCTTGTGCCATACATAGAAGACCTCCTTGTCGCGTCAAAAACGTAGGATGTGTGCAGGATTGACACCATCGCCTTATTGAATCATTTGGCAGAGAATGGACAAAAAGTGTCGCCAAATAAGTTACAGTACTGTTTGAATGAGGTGCAATACTTGGGTCATCGAATGGAAAAAGGCAAAAGGAAGGTGTCACCAGACAGGATTGAGGCAATCATGAGTATGACTGTGCCCTCCACTCAGAGGCAAGTCAGGATGTTCCTAGGGATGGTTGGCTACTGTCGCCAGTGGATTCCCAACTTTTCACTGAAGATGAAACCTTTGCAGAGATTAATGCACAAGGATGTGAGTGATCCGGTACCATGGGACAATGACTGTACAATGGCATTCCTGGAGTTGTGAGAGGACCTCTGTTGCGCTCCGGCACTATGGAATGCCCGACTACAACAAGCCTTTTTTGTTGTTTTGCTGTGAATGAGAGGGTTGTGCATTGTCGGTTTTAACTCAAGATCATGAAGTTCTCCGTAGACCAGTTGCCTATTTCTCAGCTACTTTAGATCCAGTAGTTTCTGTGTTGCCTGGATAGTTCAAGTCCGTTGCTGCAACGGGTGTCAGCATTGAAAGAAGTGAATGTATTGTCATGGTTAGGGCAAACAAAGCAAACACAAGGAGATGATGGACAGAGCGCTAAAACAATTCAGACACACACCCCCAGTCACAGATCTGGGATGAATCCATCATCGTTCTTTAGCTCACTTTGCCACCCCAGTTCAGACACAGCTATATGCAAACCAGTCTTGGCCCTGTGCCTCATGGGAACAGTCTAGCATAAACTGCCAAGCCATGTCTTCCCTGGACCGGAAACAAGCATCCTGGGAATGGTTTCTGGCTAACAGCCATCAACAACCAGGCTAGCTAGCTACCTAGAATCCAGAGGCAAAGTGAGCAAGGGTCCCACGTCTGGCATACCCTGCCAACTTAGAGTGAACAAATCAAACACAAGGAGTTGATGGAGGGAGTGTTGAAACTTTTCAGACACTCACCCTCAGTCACAGATCTGGGTTGAATCCAACATCGTTCTTTAGCTCACTTTGCCACCCAGTTCAGACACAGTGATATCCCAGCTCAAACTGCCAAGCCATGTCTGCCCTGGACTGGAAACAAGCATCTTGCGACCGGTTTCTGGCTAACAGACGTCATCAGCCAGGCTAGCTTGAATCCAGTGGCAAAGTAAGCAAGGGACCAACGTCTGGGCATACTCTGCCAACTTAGGGTGAACAAAGCAAACACAAGGAGATGATTGACGGAGCGCTAAAACTTTTCAGACACTCACCCCCAGTTTATGTACCGCATTCTGTTGAATTGTTGATGACAAGGACCAAGACACAGCACCTGACCAATAATAGGCTCACACGCTACAAGCAAGTCATTCTTGCTGTGGAGAATGTGACTGCTTTGAATCCTGTCACTTTGAACACCCTTGATGAAGATTGTGCGGACCATGACTGTCTTGATGTGACTGAACTTTGCACCAAGCCGAGACCCAACATTGTTGATGAACCATTGCCTGACCCTAATGAGATTTTCTTAGTTGATGGTTCATCCATACGAAACAGTGCCGGTCAGTTGAGAGCAGCGTTTGCCGTATGTACCATCACAAGAGTAGTTGAAGCTGCTCACCTGGAAGAAGTATACTCTGCTCAGGTAGCTGAAATAATTGCCTTGACTCGTGCCTGTTTGGCAGCTGATTAATTTCGAAACACCATTTACACAGACAGCCAATACGGATTTGGTGTGGTTCATGATTTCGGACAGCTATGGTCCCAGAGAGGTTACATGACATCGTTAGGATCACCTATTAGGAATGGGGAGTTTGTGAGGCTACACTTAGAGGCCTTACAGCGCCCAAAAGAAATTGCTGTTGTCAAGTGCACAGCTCATGGAAACGGGACAGATTTTGTCTCACTCTGAAACAGATACGTTGACAAAGTTGCACGTTTCTGTACAGAGCAAGGTTACACTCTTACTGAGAGATACACAGGAGAGAGCAAAGAAAGAACCGAGTTCAACACGATTTGGGCATGGCAGACAATGGGGATGAGCTCAAGTGCCTGCAGGAACAGGTTCCCGAGCAGGAGAAAAATGTGTGGATCAAGTCAGGATGTGTGAAAGGTGATGTTGACATTTGGGTTTCAAGTGATGGGAGAGCAGTGTTCCTAGATGATTTGTTGAACCCAATTGCAAGACAGATTCATGGTGCGGTGCATCTGGGAAGAGATGCCATGGTGCAAGTGTTCAGACAGATGTGGTACAACCTGGGATTTCGTGCAGTAGCTGAAGCTGTGTGTCAGAGGTGTGTTACGTGTCAACAAATGAATGCTGGGAAAAAGCTTGTGGTCACACTGAGTCACATTGGAAGGTCAGGAGTGTAGGAGAGTAGGGTTTGCTATCCTATGGTCACCCCAAATTTTTGCTTTTTGCTTCACTGGTTTATGACATAATGTGGCTGTGGGCCTGCTAATCAGACCCACATCCTGCTGTTCTCTCTCTAAATTACTGCCAATGCACTCTAGGTGCATTACAAATTGGATACTGGTTCACCTTATAGGCCTCTGTAACAGTGTACCATAGGTACCCAGGGCATAGGTGCATCCAAGGCCTACCAGGGGCTGCAGCATGTATTGTGCCACCCCTGGCCTGGCCTCCATATTTGACACAACTGGCTGATCACTCAGCTGGGGTAAGTTGGTGTAATCACCTCTTACTTAGATATAGTATCCCTATATCTAACCTTAAACTGGACACATATGTTCCTATCAGCCACTCCTATGGAAGGCCTCATCAATCCTGGAGGCAGAGTGCTTGGAAATATGTGAGATGGTGCTCTAGCATGAGCTGAGCCTGTCTGCAGCTGTCGGGAACCACTCCCTAAGCTGTTCCGGGATATTGCCATACCATATACTCTTAAGCGCATTATAGTCCTCGCGGTTATATGCTATCTTTGGTTTGGCTTTATCAAAACATGTCGAGTAAGGTGTCATACGAATTGCAATACTATCCCCTCGACAGTTCTGTCGACGGGGATAGCATTCCACCCTTCTAGAGGGACACGACATGTGTGTAGCCTTAACCCCGGTTAAAGTTAACCAGAGCCTCAGCATCACAAAATGGATGCTGCCACCACAGACACAAGTCTGACCTCCTGCTGCTGGGAGTCCTTCCAGCGAGGGAGGCTTGGAAAAAGGGTTTCCTGCCTTGGGAGGTGCGAGCACCACCCCAGACAGGGTTTTCTGTATTGGGTAGGACAGGGCTGAATAGATTGAGACATGCCCAGGGGCACACAAGGTGTCCCCGTGCATAAGCCAGTCCAAACCGGTCCTGGGACTTTCCAGATTCAGGCCTGGCGAGGAGCTGGACAAAGGAAAGGGGGTGTAACCGCCCCCCTTCCTGGTCCCACCCAGAGGAGGGACCTAGTAGGTGATCCACCCCTCAGATTGGGAATAAGAGTGGGAGAAGTGCCATTGCACAGCAGATCATCCTGAAATCAACTTTACACGAAGAAGATGACTGGACTTCGACATTCTGCTGCACAGAAGACAGAAGAGAATCTCCCTTGTGGCCTATTAGTGGCCACCCTGTGAACACAGGTACCAACCAGCAAATCAACGTCTGCTTTGCTGCCGCCTCCCGCCGGAGCCCGAGCCCAGAGCCTGACAAGACCCAGACTCCCAGACTTCTCACCGCCCGATCCACAGTCCCTGCAAAGAAGGGACCCGTGGAGGCACCGAGAGATGTGGGACCGGACATCTTGGAAGACACCCAAAGAGCTGACTGCCCAGCATCAGAGGCATCCTCCATGTTCTGCTTTGGGGACTGAGAACCCCCACCACTGAGCAGCCCTTGCACCGAAGATCAGCCCCCCAGCATCTCCACGATCTGCGTGGGGCCCTTTTGCATTGTGCCACTCGACGCGCCATCCCGGCCACTAGCCACGTGGTCAGCGGCCATCTTGGTGACGAAACCGAAGAACTACACTGCGGGTCTGATTGCTCCAGACTTGCCCTAGCTCCTGTGAAAAGGAGCACCCGCTCTGACCTTGCTGGTCCGAGTGTTAAGCTTTTTCTGACTCCTGCGTGGCTTGCATTAGCCAAAGCCTGTTTGCTCCGATCAAGTTGCCGACACTGCCATCAGCGAGAAGCCTGCGTGGGACAGCTCGTGACCGACTCCTTGACGTCCTTGACCCCTGGTGTCCACGTGGCTGCAGAGAGAAGCTACACCTCAATGCCTGTTTGCACCCAACATCGCCTGGTTCCAATCTGGTTCCACGGTAGTCACTGGCTAGTGACTTTGAACATTGTCCCCTCTGCTTTCAGGTCTTCACAACTTCAGATCCACCCTTGGATCCACCGGAACTCTTCACATAGAGCCTCCTGCAGCATCTTCAGCTCCAAGCACCATCGACCAGCGTGACGAAACCCGACACTACTTCGACCCTATGCACCCGCTTCCTGTGGGTGAGGTAACTCAGCTCCGCCGGTGTTCCTACACTGGTACACATCTCTAGGGCCTGTGTCTCAAGTTTCAGCTTTCTAGGTCACTCGGAAGGTTCCGAACTAACTGACTTTGTACTTTTTACGCACCATAGACTTTGCATTGGTGAGTGCGTGCACTTTAAACAATGCACCCGAGTCCCGCGGGCCTTTCCCGACTTAGTCACTGCTAGTCCCGAACAGCTCCAGTGATTCCCAAGGCCTAGGCCTGTTTCCTTTCAGATTGGTATCTCTTATACCACTTTCTTAGTATATGGTTTAGGTGGCCCCTAGGGCTCATCCATATTGTGCAACTCTTGTGTTTTTTAAACTGTCTTGTGTTTAACGCTTGTGCTTCTGAGCTCATAAAGAGTCCAGGGGATACTGTTAGTTAATAAATTTATATATATTTTCAATATATATCTGTGTGGCGTCCTTTCATTTGGTATTCAAGGGGGTTGTGTATGGTAATACAGCTGGCTTCACATGCCTTTCATAGTTCAGCCTAAGACTGCTTTGTCCACGTTACCACTAGGATAACTGGTCTATAAGGTTGACTTACAACCAATCATCATAAGGGTTGCTTGGCATGGTACAAAATGATCACTAGAATTAGTGAGCATTATATACCAGGCCAACTTCTCACAGGGAGGACCTTTCAATAGGATGCAATTGGATTTTATTGAGATGCCTAGGTGCAACAGGTTAAGGTACATCTTGGTTGTGGTGTGCGTGTTCTCGAGATAGGTAGAGGCATATCCTACACGTGGGTGCGACACACTCACTGTAGCGAAGTTGCTGTTGTGGGAACTCATACCTACATTTGAAATTCCGACCTCTTTAGAATCGGATAGAGGAACGCATTTCCACAGTGAAGTCGTGAAGATGATTTGCACAGCACTGCATGTTGAGCAGAGACTCCATTGTAGCTACTATCCAGAGGCTTCTGGGATAGTGGAGCAGGTTAATGGGACTTTGAAAGCTCGAATGGCGAAGGTGTGTTTGTCCACATCCCTGAAGTGGCCTGATGCTCTGCCTCTGGAATTGATGCGTATTCCCAGTACTCCAGATAGGAGAAAAGGTCTTTCACCTCATGAAGTGTAGATGAGGAGGGCAATGAGATTACCAGCAGTGCCATCCACCGCCTTAATTAGCATCACAGATGATCTGGTCCTTGATTATTGCAAGGGACTCGCTGATGTGGTCCGTTCTGTGTCTCATCAGGTGAAGGCTGCTATGGTTCCAGCTTCAAGTGATCTCTGTCACAATCTGAGCCCAGGGGATTGGGTGCTGGTCCGGAAGCACGTGAGAAAAAGCTGCCAGGATGTTTGCGGGAGTGGCCCTTACCAAATTATACTGGTAATGAACACTGCAGTAAAGTGTGGAGGACTGCCAAACTGGGTGCATGCTTCTCTCACCAGCCGAGTTTTGGCACCCTTGGAAAAAACAGCTCCTCTCCCGAATGAAAATCCAGCTGTGGTAACAGAGCCACAGGAGGGGACAAGCCAAGCTGTGAGGGTGGCTGATGAAGCTGGTTGCTCACTAAATAAGGCTGAGGAGGGTCACGGCAACAGTGATACTGAGATTGCAACAGAAAAGGGAAGTTGTAGTGAAAGTGATCCGGAGCTAAGCTCAGTAGAGCAAAGTTGTGAGCAGGGTGACCAGGAAGCAATCAAAAGAACTAGCAGAGTAGAGGAACCGTGGCCTGAGAGACAAAAGCGATTGAATCTGCGGCTTGTATCCAAGAGCCATCTTGCTCCGGTGCCTGAAAATTCTGACTCAGACAAAGAAGAAGAAGGGCAAGCTTGTGCAGGTCTGAGAAGATCAAGAAGGACGAGAGTGCCTTGTCAGAGATACGCATCTCCAGAGTGGTCATACGTTGTGACTGATGCCAGGAGTGCTGAGATCGGGAAGGCTGAGGGCAGTGACAGTGGTTAGTAATTTAATTTAATTTAATTTAATTTAATTGTGGGTTTATATAGCGCTAGAATCGACTCCCGGAGGAGTATCTCCGCGCTTCGACCGCTGGGGAACCCGTCCTGGCTCACCCTGAGAGATGGTCCCTAATGGGTATCTCTAAGGTGCGACCAAGCATCCCCGGCGGTCTGGGGGGGCCGTTGTGAAGATGAGGCAAGCTAATGCCCAGAGTTGCCAAGTGTGGTCCCTGACTGGAGTAGGCACCGAGGCGAGAATTATCGAGCCCGCTGACCCTGGTCCACGACCCTGCCACGTCGGGAATCGAACCCTGGCCCCGGGCCGTCCTCTGCTTACGGGTCTGCCGCCTCTAACCGGTGAGCCACACCACTCCAACGTAAGATTGAATGTGGTGTTGTTGGTGCCTGGACTTGAAATTGAGAGAGGACTGACCATCACAGTTCCAAATCCCCCGATACTGAGCAAAATTCGCAATCTGATATTGAATAGACTGATATTTCCTACATTTGGGGTTGAACTTTCTTCACATGAAACTATTGTTCTTTGTCCTGAACTTTTGCAGCATGTTCTAGAAGCGGTTGAAGCAAATCCTCTTTTGGATTAAAGAGACTTTGTTGTAAATTATTGAATTTGATAAACTAGGTCCGAGTGGAAGAAGAAGAAATATAGGGGCTTTCTGTAGATTTTGGAGAAGGGTTAAGGAAGCCTTTTGTGATGTAAATAAGGAACTGAAATCGAATCAAAACTAAAAGAGGAGAAAAGAGACTTTTGAACATTGTTGCTGACTAGAGAGTATCAAGGATCTTTTTGAGACCATGGAGGCTGGGAACCCAAACAGAAGATCTAGGTGCGTAGTAGGCACGCTTGTAGGAGGAGTGATAGTTTTCATAATTCTAGTAGTTGTAGTTTCATATTTAGCCCCACACGAGTCGTAGGTTTCACATAGATCTTTCTAGAAGTGATTGTAAGCTTAATGCGTATACCAAGTTGTTGTATGAATATATTGATGCTATGGGTGCAAAGGATTGTTATGTGTGTATGCAGTTGCCTTCTTCAGTAGATGAGGGTATTAGATACTATCATCTTCTGTTGACCTATGGTATTTCGTGTAGTTTGGTGCTTAACATTTTCTATGTACCGTACAGATTTGAGTGTTTCTTTTCGAATTATGATGCATTGCTTCCTGAAGTACCAGCTTATAAGCATTTGAATAAGTATGATTATTACAAATCAGAAGATAGACTCAGGAAATATTTCATATCTACTGTAGAGTTAGATACAGTTTATGCTCATCGCCATAATCTGACTTGCAGATTGTCAGACATAGAGAAGAAATTTATAGATCAAGTAGAAGATAGGTACCGAAAACAAAAGCAGTTGCAAGATTCAGGGCAGGGTAAAGTGGATTAGACGGATGAAGAAAAGCTGCACAAATCGAAGGGGAGTTATGGTCCGAAAGCTCCAGGTAAAGTGCAGAAAGGGAAATTGTGCATAAGGCGTCCACAGACATATGACAAGAATGTTGCAGTGGGACTGACCACGTGTGATCATATCTTCACATTGGAAGATTCAGCGAAGGACTTTTTGCAAAGTGATACCAACTGTGTATTTTGTTTGTGGAAGGAATGCTTATGTTAGATTGCCTGCAAAATGATATGGAACATGGTATTTAGCAATCATTTTCCCTAAGATCTATCATGCAGAGGATTTCGATCTTTTAGAAGGGGGAAACGAGGTGTAAGTGCGGCAGCTATAATTGGTGATGTTTTTGGAGAAATGATACCAGGATTGGGAGTGATTCTGAATGATCTGAAGATCAGAAGGTTTGCGACTGTTGTTGAAGAATTGTCGATGACTACAGCTAAGTTGTTGGTGTTGGTTGAAGGAGAGATATTATCAATAAGGACTATGGTTTTGGAAAATCGACTTCCTTTTTTATGTCCTTTTGACAAAAGTGGGTAGAGTCTGTAAACTTTTGAAGGTCCATGAATGTTGCACGTATATCCCAGATAACAGCAAGGGTCTGGAGAAATATATAAGTAACATTACTACGATTCATCATGAGATTGAGGATCTGACTGAGGAAGGTGTTTGGGAGCAAGTTGGTAAAGGATTTGGTAAAGTGGGAAGTTGGTTTGCTAGCCCGGGAAAGGGATTCCTTGGCTATGTATTGAAAGCTCTAGTTATAGCTGTGGCTTGCGTGATTGGATTGTGAGGATTGCTTGGAGCTTGCAAGTGGTATAGGTCCAATAGAATGGCGAGGTACATGAGAGAGCAAGAGAAGCGAATGGAGAGACTGCAGGGCAGTCAATATAGAAGTATCCGAAACATGGAGATGTTTTGGCGAGGGAGAAGGCAAGAAGTTCTGTTTAAGTCAGTTCTTACCCCACTATCAATCCCACACAATAACAAGTTTTCCAAAATGACACAGACTAGTGCAGCAACAGCATCAATCCTTCCAAGCAGCCAAACAATGACAACTGGAGCTGAATATATACAGCCTTGCTCTTTTTTCAGCTAAACTGAAAGTGCTCTACCAGTCAAAGTCTCTCTTTTTCGACTCCTCTGAAGAGGTTTTTCAGATTCATGTGCGACTCCACAGTCTACACTCCCCCAAGGAAGAAAAAGGATAGTCTCAGCAGGAACCTGGTGAAGCGCCGCAACAGATACCACTCATCCAGGAGGGATTCAAGGCAACCTATTGACAACCTTGATGAGGAGGGGGTACTAGGACCTCTCAGATGTAGGCGTAGAGTCATCGTAATGACAAAGACAGGGGATTGCACTCCTAATGATGAGTCTGGTGGTTATAAAGCATATGTTGATGAACATGGCAGCGAACATACTTGAGTAGATCCTGTTTTTAGAATAGTTTTTATTGTTTGGTATGGGGATTAAGCATGGGCGGAAAATCCGTTACGCTCGCGGATTTTGCGGATTTTTGGGAAATTCGCAATCCGCGAGATTTGCGAATTTCCCGCAAAATCCGCAAATTCGCACGCAGCGGATTTTTTTGGCGGCGCGCGGCGTTGGTGATACAATTTTTGCGGCGCGCGGCGTTTATCATCGTTTGCCGAGTTGTTTTTTTCGATAGTTTGCGAGTGCTGCGCCATTTTGGATCTTGCTGTGTGATCCCGCGGGAATTGGCGAGCGCGATTACGTCATCGCGGCTTGCCAGCGATAGTTTGTCAACGCGAGTACGGCGAATTCACGTCTCGCGGTACTTCGCAATTGCGAGATTTGAGATGCGGCGAGCGAAAATATAAATTTGCAATTCTGCACAAGAAATCCACCAGCAAGCAGCATAAACCTTCTAGAAATGATGATTTTTATCTGAATAAGTCCTTAGTTTGACATTTGCCTGCACTTTTTTAGCGAGGAGTCCATTTTGGGGAGGGGGGCAGGGGGGTGGGAGGAAGGAAGTGCCCCACAGTCTTCAACTTCCTGTTCCTGTTCAGCAGGCTCCTCTCAGTGCTTTGTCCATCTCCTGGTCACTTTTCATTTGGGTCTGGAGCTGGAAGGATTACTTTTTGTGGATGCTGCTGGATATTTGGATTTGAGGCCTTTTTGACTTTCTTTGGATCACTGTTGGATTAGAAATTTTACAAGTAAGTTTGTTTGGGGCATTACAGTTGCTGCAATTAAAATTTTGGAATTTTTGATTTTTGGGCTGTTTTGGGGCCTTTTGCCCAGGGGTACTCAGTGGTGGGTGGACTGAGTCTTTCTGTGGGTTGTCTTGAACTTAAACATCATGGAGGCCATGGATGAATTGGGATTGTGCTGATTTTTCTGTGTTTTTCGATTTTTGACCTGTTGTTGGGGCCTTGACCAGGGGTAGTGAGTGGTGCATGGGCCTAGTCTTTCTGTGGGGTGTCTTGAATTTAAACATCATGGAGGCCATGGATGGAATGGGATTGTGCAGATTTTTCAGTGATTTTCGTTTTTTGGGCCTGTACTTGTGGCCTTTTCACCAGGGGTATTTGAGTCTAGCATGGGCCTAGTCTTTCTGTGGGCTGTCTTGAACTTAAACATCGTGGAGGGCATGGATGGAATGGGATTATGCTGATTTTTCTGTGTTTTTCGATTTTTGACCTGTTGTTGAGGCCTTGACCAGGGGTAGTGAGTGGTGCATGGGCCTAGTCTTTCTGTGGGCTGTCTTGAACTTAAACATCATGGAGGGCATGGATGGAATGGGATTGTGCTGATTTTTCTGTGTTTTTCGATTTTTGACCTGTTGTTGGGGCCTTGACCAGGGGTAGTGAGTGGTGCATGGGCCTAGTCTTTCTGTGGGGTGTCTTGAATTTAAACATCATGGAGGCCATGGATGGAATGGGATTGTGCAGATTTTTCAGTGATTTTCGTTTTTTGGGCCTGTACTTGTGGCCTTTTCACCAGGGGTATTTGAGTCTAGCATGGGCCTAGTCTTTCTGTGGGCTGTCTTGAACTTAAACATCGTGGAGGGCATGGATGGAATGGGATTGTGCTGATTTTTCTGTGTTTTTCGATTTTTGACCTGTTGTTGGGGCCTTGACCAGGGGTAGTGAGTGGTGCATGGGCCTAGTCTTTCTGTGGGGTGTCTTGAATTTAAACATCATGGAGGGCATGGATGGAATGGGATTGTGCTGATTTTGCAGTGTTTTTCGATTTTTGGGGGTGTTCATGGGGACAGGCCATGTGGGTGGGGGCCATTTTGAGTGCTGGTACAGGCAGGCCCTGGCCATGTGCTAGGAGGCAAGTGGCCATTTTGAATGCAGGCTTTGTTGTTTGGCCTCCAACCATTTTGCCTACTTTTCAACCTTTATTTATGCCCAGGGGTAGTGAGTCTTGCATGGGCCTAGTCTTTCTGTGGGTTGTCTTGAATTTAAACATCATGGAGGCCATGGATAGAATGGGATTGTGCTGATTTTGCAGTGTTTTTCGATTTTTGGGGGTGTTCATGGGGAGGGACATGCCATGTGGCTGGTGGCCATTTTGAGTGCAGCTACAGGCACTGGCCATGTGCTGGCAGGCAAATGGCCATTTTGAATGCAGGCTTTGTTGTTAGGCCTCCAACCATTTTGCCTACTTTTCAACCTTTATTTATGCCCAGGGGTAGTGAGTCTTGCATGGGCCTAGTCTTTCTGTGGGTTGTCTTGAATTTAAACATCATGGAGGCCATGGATGGAATGGGATTGTGCAGATTTTTCAGTGTTTTTCGATTTTTGGGGGTGTTCATGGGGAGTAACATGCCATGTGGCTGGTGGCCATTTTGAGTGCAGCTACAGGCACTGGCCATGTGCTGGCAGGCAAGTGGCCATTTTGAATGCAGGCTTTGTTGTTAGGCCTCCAACCATTTTGCCTACTTTTCAACCTTTATTTATGCCCAGGGGTAGTGAGTCTTGCATGGGCCTAGTCTTTCTGTGGGTTGTCTTGAATTTAAACATCATGGACGCCATGGATGGAATGGGATTGTGCAGATTTTTCAGTGATTTTCGTTTTTTGGGCCTGTACTTGTGGCCTTTTCACCAGGGGTATTTGAGTCTAGCATGGGCCTAGTCTTTCTGTGGGCTGTCTTGAACTTAAACATCATGGAGGGCATGGATGGAATGGGATTGTGCTGATTTTTCTGTGTTTTTCGATTTTTGACCTGTTGTTGGGGCCTTGACCAGGGGTAGTGAGTGGTGCATGGGCCTAGTCTTTCTGTGGGGTGTCTTGAATTTAAACATCATGGAGGGCATGGATGGAATGGGATTGTGCTGATTTTGCAGTGTTTTTCGATTTTTGGGGGTGTTCATGGGGAGGGACATGCCATGTGGCTGGTGGCCATTTTGAGTGCAGCTACAGGCACTGGCCATGTGCTGGCAGGCAAGTGGCCATTTTGAATGCAGGCTTTGTTGTTAGGCCTCCAACCATTTTGCCTACTTTTCAACCTTTATTTATGCCCAGGGGTAGTGAGTCTTGCATGGGCCTAGTCTTTCTGTGGGTTGTCTTGAATTTAAACATCATGGAGGCCATGGATGGAATGGGATTGTGCTGATTTTGCAGTGTTTTTCGATTTTTGGGGGTGTTCATGGGGAGGGACATGCCATGTGGCTGGTGGCCATTTTGAGTGCAGCTACAGGCACTGGCCATGTGCTGGCAGGCAAGTGGCCATTTTGAATGCAGGCTTTGTTGTTAGGCCTCCAACCATTTTGCCTACTTTTCAACCTTTATTTATGCCCAGGGGTAGTGAGTCTTGCATGGGCCTAGTCTTTCTGTGGGTTGTCTTGAATTTAAACATCATGGAGGCCATGGATGGAATGGGATTGTGCAGATTTTTCAGTGATTTTCGTTTTTTGGGCCTGTACTTGTGGCCTTTTCACCAGGGGTATTTGAGTCTAGCATGGGCCTAGTCTTTCTGTGGGCTGTCTTGAACTTAAACATCATGGAGGGCATGGATGGAATGGGATTGTGCTGATTTTTCTGTGTTTTTCGATTTTTGACCTGTTGTTGGGGCCTTGACCAGGGGTAGTGAGTGGTGCATGGGCCTAGTCTTTCTGTGGGGTGTCTTGAATTTAAACATCATGGAGGGCATGGATGGAATGGGATTGTGCTGATTTTGCAGTGTTTTTCGATTTTTGGGGGTGTTCATGGGGACAGGCCATGTGGGTGGGGGCCATTTTGAGTGCTGGTACAGGCAGGCCCTGGCCATGTGCTAGGAGGCAAGTGGCCATTTTGAATGCAGGCTTTGTTGTTAGGCCTCCAACCATTTTGCCTACTTTTCAACCTTTATTTATGCCCAGGGGTAGTGAGTCTTGCATGGGCCTAGTCTTTCTGTGGGTTGTCTTGAATTTAAACATTATGGAGGGCATGGATGGATTGGGATTGTGCTGATTTTGCAGTGTTTTTCGATTTTTTTGTGCTCTATAACTGAACTGATGTTCCTCTGTCTTCCATTTTTTTTAGGTGCACAAGACTCAAGAGAACCACCAGTGCCAGGAAGAAGTCCTGCAGCGGTGTGTGTGTGCAGCATAACGTCACGCGACGTCACGTCTGGCCTCAGACAACTCTACAATTCGTGCAACTGCGGCCTGCTGTCTGACCTGCTCTGAAGAAGATGGCCCCAAAGAAAGTTCTCCGTAGCTCCTCTAGCAAGAAAGTTGCTAGTAAGGAGCAGAAGAAGCAAGTTACCAAGGAGGCTGGTGTGCCACCCGCCACGTTTTTTGGGAGCAAAAAAAAAAGTACGCCTGCAGCAGCAGGATCTGCTGGGGACCAAGCTGGGAGCAGCACCCCTGCTCCATTGGGTTCAGTGCCTCCACCACCACGCCAACTTAAGTCAAAGCCCTTGAGTGCTTCAGAGGCAGTCAGTGTACTTCTCCAATCACCATCGACCAGTGATGTTGGCTCATCGCAAGAAAGTAGCAGCAATGTCCCTGAATCAACACAGGTTGTTGTAACTCATCTGACAAGTGTTGAACAACCACAGCCGCAACAACAACACCATGTGCAAGTACACGCCCAAGTACATGTGGAAGGAGAGGCAGCAAAAGGAGATGCGCAAGCAAAGGTGCATGGAGGTTCACAAGTGCCCACAATAGTTGTTCCTCCCGAAGTAGGGGCACATCAGGAAATCGACAATGAAGCCGAGGAGGTATCATTGGAAGCCACTCCTCCTGATGATCATTCATTGTCTTCCACATCCCTAGCAAGGAAAAGATCAAGGGGGGTGTCTACATCTTCTTCAAGCCCACCTCCTTCTGATGATACAGATCCAGCTTGGGAACCACAACTGCGGTCTGACAGTGAGGCACACCATGATCTGACACCGGTACCTAAGCGTAAAAGGAAGGTCGTCCAAAAACTCAAACCTATGGAGTGTGATGAGGCTCAACAAGAAGTGACAGATACTGCTGGTGATGAAGCCTCTCACGATGACGACGAGCCAGTCATCACAAAGGTCACTGCAGCCCCACCGGGCATGCAGCAAAGAGACATTTTGACCCTATCCCGAGAAGCTGCTGAGCGTGATGATGATGTCGGCGAGGAGGCAATGGAAATGGAATCATTAGATTTGGAGTTAAGTAGTACACCAAAACCTACCGCTTTCATATTTCTTCCTCGCAAGAAGGTACCCACCTCGTCCTCGACCTCAATTCGTGGTGGTGAAAGTGCAAAACGTACTGAAGTTCGGCAATCCACATCCTCCACTTCATCTGGCATTAGCAGCAGGACCACCACCACCAGTATCGCCGCCTCCTCCGGCCCCCGAAGACATTTCAAGTCTCCAGTTTGGGACTTCTTTAGTGTTTGCCCAAAAAAGGAAAACGTAGCCATTTGTAGCCTTTGTAAGCTTCGAGTTAGTCGTGGTAAGCTTGGTTCTAACTATGGTACCGGAGGCCAGAGAGGTCATCTTGAGAGAGCGCACCCTGTCCAATGGTTTCCGCACCTAGAGGCGGTCAAGAAAGCCGGAATTGCATGTAATGAAAACGTTGATTTTTCATCTGATGATGATGAGGAGGTAGAAGACGATTCAAACACTTCACTTACACCCAGTTCCCCTGTCAGCAGCACACCCCATGGGAGCCACACTAAGAGTGTGGGAGAGAGTGAGACATCAATGCGGAAAAGTTCATCAGCGAGCGTAAATGGGTCGAAGAGATCATCATCATCCCGTAAATCCTTGGTCCAGGGCAACATTAAAAAGATGTTGTTTACAGAAGCGCAATATGAACGCAACCACCCAATGACCCGTCTGTATAACACTAAGCTGGCTAAAATGCTAGCTCTGGACCTTCTCCCTTTTTCTTTTGTAGAAGGGGTTGGTTTTCTAGAATTAGTGACAGCACTCTGCCCTAAATGGAAGGTTCCTAGCCGGTTCTATTTTGCCTGAGTTGCGGTTCCAGCACTACATGAAGATGTTCTGAAGGTGATTGGGGCAGCTTTGCAGAAGAGTGCTGTTCACACTATACATCTGACAACAGACATGTGGACCAGTGGCGCAGGCGCTGATTACATGTGCATCACTGCACACTGGGTCTCTTTTTCAGGGGCTAAAGCAAAGCTAAACGCAGGTGTTGACACGAACATTGTTTTTAAAGGTGCTCGGAAACATGCAACACTAGCCATGTTTGGTTTGGAGAAACGTCACACAGCAGAAAACATTTTGGATGTCTTTAACACGAAGGTCCTTAACTGGCTGTCCCCACTAAAACGCAAGGTTGGTTATGTTTCCACGGACAATGGCGCCAATATAGTTAAGGCCATGAGGGACGGTTACTATTTCAGAGTGCCGTGTTTGGCGCACTGTATAAACCTGGTTGTCCAAAAATTCTTGGGTAATAAAGGCAGTGCAGCGTACAGTGTATTGGAGACCTGCCGAAAAATGTGCAAGCATTTCAGGCATTCTTTTAAGGCCCGGAAGCAGCTGAGGAGCCTGCTATATCAACGTCAAATGCCAGTGAAAGCACTCATCCAGGAGGTGGTAACACGTTGGAACTCAACCTTCTACATGCTTGAGCGTCTGTATGAGCAGTATACGGAACTCAATCAATATTTCCTTAAAGAGGGTACAGAGGAGCTGAGGATGGGTGGGCCGCAATGGATCATAGTTGAAAGCCTGACACGCATGCTTCGTCCTTTTGAGTTCTTCACGCGTGCAGTCAGCAAGGAGGACTCTAATTTGGGAAAAGCTATCCCATTGTTGTACATGCTGGAGGACCAACTGAAGGAGGTGTGTTCTGTGTTTGGAAAAGATGACAAAAACCAAGACTCTTTGCTTCTGGCTGAGCAATTATTAGAGCTCCTACAAGGTGATGAACGTCTTAAAAAGATCCACTTAGAACAGCATTACATTTGTGCTACTATTCTGGATCCACGCTACAAAAAGGCGCTGGCAGGCCAAGCATTCTTTCCTTTTGATGATGAACATGTTCCAAAGTACAAACGTTGGCTAGCCTTGTCAGCCAAGAAGTTTGAAACAGAACGGCTGGAAATTGAAGGAAATGGCAGTACATCAGCAGGCCATCCCCAGTCAAAACAATCCACTTCTGCACCTGTGGCACAAGTGACCTCTCAGCCGTTAAAGACACCGGCAACCGGATCATCTGCACGAAAGACAACAGAAACATTGGAGGCTGAAGAGGATTGGCTAGCTCTGCGTGGGTTTGGTTCTCAAAAGGTCAGAGGCACAGCAAGAGCTAAGCAAAGTGGAGGAACCTTGGATGAGGACCTTGAGTCGATGGTGAAGGACTATCTGAATGACTCAACAGAGGTCTATGTTAATTCTGACCCATTGGCGTATTGGCATGGGAAAAAAGAATTGTGGCCACAGCTCACCAACCTGGCTTTAAACTACTTGTCTTGCCCACTCGCAAGCGTGTCTTCTGAACGGGTTTTCAGTGCGGCTGGTGGGATTGTAACTCCCAAACGGAGCCGCCTCTCGCTCAAAAATGTGGAGAGGTTAACAATGATCAAGATGAATCAGCACCTCATACCACCAGATTTCAGAGTACGAGAGAGCGTGCCGGATGAAGAGGAGGTGGCCAGCAACATAGATGAGGGAATTTCTACTCTGTCAGGTGACACTGAGCTCACCCTGCCTGAATTCGCAGAGTATGATGACGAAGCCTTATTCTTATTCCTAGACCGTGATACCGAGCCCTGAAAATGAGACAACGAATCAATAACTTTCTTTTTCATCCTTATTCACTTTTATTCCTGTGTGTCTGTCTTTCTTTGTTGTGCACAGTTAATATAATTCAAACTTTAATCAGATAATCACAAAAACAAGCCCATCAGCAGAACTGTCTTCACTTGTTTGCTAATTGATTTGAAGGTGCCGCAGTCTGCATTCCTCAGGTTCACAAGTTCAGAAGAACATGCTCCTCTATCCTCCTCCTCCAGACTCCTATTTCCATCAAAGCAGAGGGCTGGTTTACGCCCAATGAAGAAAGACTCAGCACTTGTGGGGGTGTTGTTCTACCTCTCTGCAGGTGAGTTGACGGGTCTGGGGCCATTGATGGGAAGCACTAAAAGTGGTTTGGACCAAATCCGAGGCGGAAATTTTTTTGTGTTTTTGATGACTTGCTTGCCTTTGAGGTGCTCATAGGGGGGGTTCCGTCTGTTTGTGGGTGAGTTTCGTGGTCTGGGAGCACTGCTGGGACACTCTAATCTTGATTGCATTTGCTTTTCAGGAAATCCGTCGTGGCAACCCCGACTTATGGCCTAGCTACGCAGTGCGTTTGGACCGAAGGCCCAGAAATATTGCAAGTATGAGATTTTGCTTTTGGCCTGTTTGGGGGTGTTATGCTTCTTGGCGGGTGGGTTGCCGGGTCTTGGGGCATTCCTGGGAAGGTCTAATACCGGGTAGAAGTGGTTGGGACAAAATCCAGGCCGATTTTTTTTTTGGCTATTTCTGACATTTTGCTCTATGTAGCGTTTTCGGGGGCCTGTTTGGGGGGCTTCCTGGTGTTTGTGGGTGAGTTTCGTGGTCTGGGAGCACTGCTGGCTATATATACTTTACTTTGCAAGAGGTTTGAAGCCAATCCATGGTGGCAGAGGGGAGTTAGGGCCTAGCTGCAGAGCGCGCGCGGAGTGATTTGGGAAATTTGTGAAAAATTGACTAAGTCCCCATTTTTGTACTTTTGCTCTTTGGCTGTTTGGGGGTCTTCTACTCGTTTTCTCCTGGGTTGACGGCTCTGGGGCCATTGCTGGGAAGCTCTAATACCGGATAAAAGTGTTTTGGACCAAATCCCAGGCGGAAAA
The DNA here is from genome assembly GCF_964263255.1 of Lissotriton vulgaris. Classification (NCBI taxonomy): domain Eukaryota; kingdom Metazoa; phylum Chordata; class Amphibia; order Caudata; family Salamandridae; genus Lissotriton; species Lissotriton vulgaris. The sequence goes on along the minus strand of NC_141686.1, from coordinate 181,934,124 downwards.
TTTTTGGTGTTTTTGATGACTTGCTTGCCTTTGAGGTGCTCTTAGGGGGGGTTCCGTCTGTTTGTGGGTGAGTTTCGTGGTCTGGGAGCATTGCTGGGACACTCTAATCTTGATTGCATTTGCTTTTCAGGAAATCCGTCGTGCCAACCCCGACTTATGGCCTAGCTACGCAGCGCGTTTGGACCGAAGGCCCAGAAATATTGCAAGTATGAGATTTTGCTTTTGGCCTGTTTGGGGGTGTTATGCTTCTTGGCGGGTGGGTTGCCGGGTCTTGGGGCATTCCTGGGAAGGTCTAATACCGGGTAGAAGTGGTTGGGACAAAATCCTTGCGGAAAAGCCTTTAGTTTTGGCACTTTTTGTAACTTAGGGTTCGTTAGGGTTAGCCCTAGCAGCAGGATTGCATGTGTTTCGGGGTGTTCTAGATTTTTCCAACTGAGTTCTGGGGTCTTAGAGCACTCGTGAGAATGTGTAATTTTGGTTGCAAGTCATTTGAAGAAAATCCATGGTGGGAAAGGGGGGATTTGGCATAGTTAAAGAAAGCCTTTGCCACTATTCTTAACTTAGGGTTCGTTAGGGTTAGCAGTATTTCTATTGCATGTGTTTGAGTGGGGGGGATTTCGAGTCTTGGAGCGATGCTGGCTATGGCTACTTTTGCTTGGTTGCTTGCAAGTGGTTTGAATGCAATCCACGGTGGGTAATGGGTAATTAGGAAGGGGGTACTTCGGCCTACTTTTACTTTCAAAGTAAGTTTTGTCACCAGTTTTCTGCTAGGCCTCGTTTTTTGAGATTTGATTGGGGGTCTTCTACATTTTTGCGACTGGCTTTAGTAAGGGTCTGGGTGGGAGCACTGCTAGGAAGATCTAATTTTGTTCTAAAACACAGTTTACAGTACACCTAGCTTGAGGGGCAAGATCTGCTACATTAATTTGCCCATACTTATTTATCCTTCAAAAGGTGACTCAGAGTACGCACTTTCAAAAATATTGTACTGTCTACTAGGAAAATCAAATTGTGACTTTTTGCACTCCACAGCCTACATACCTTATATTTATTTATCAGTGGTGTTGTAATATTATATCACTTCCTGTTTTTCGTTGAATAACTACAGGCCGGGTTTCAGTCTCTGCAATGGGGAAAAAAGGATGGAGTCAGGCTTCACAGTAGCGAGCCACAATTCAGCATCAGGCAGGCAGTGGACAGGGTGTCTTCTGGTGACCAACATCGATGGACGAAGCGTCGGCTGCAATGGAGGAGTGCCGCTAATAGGAGGATTTTTTTTCTGCAGGCAACTTACTTACCACTTCCAACAGGACCACTACAACCACATAGATACAGTATCCCTTGCCTTTTTCTCTGACTGTGACTGCATTTCTTGGATCTCTCTCTGCTTCTAAATTGATCCCTTAACACATCACTTAGTCCACTCCACTATCACATCTGCACCACACATAGTCATTTGTAAGTGCTCCTACGTAATTCGCAAGTCGCAGCATGCCCCAGGCCGTAGAGGACTGGGATGGCCCCAATGATGAAGCATGTCACCAAGGGGCAACCCTGGTGAGTGAGGGGACACCTAGAAAACAAGCAATTTCTCCTTTTCTATCTACTATACCTTCCAGACCAACCCCACTGAGTGTTGTTGTGAATGGATTTATAGTGACCAGCAAGGCTCTCGGGTATCTGGCTAAGTACAGAGACCTTATGTTGAATATCGTTATCAATAATTCCACACAGGCCCTGTACTGTCGCATTCTTTCTTCCACAGTTGTCGAATGTACTACTTACTTTTCACTGACATGCATGCAGTAGTGCATGCACTTTCAAAGATTGATGGATAGGTTTGTACCCAAAGAATTGTTTATGTTCCATTGTTTGTCTATGCTGTGCTTTTTTTTACAGGGTGTCTTCTGGTGACCAACATCGATGGACGAAGCATCGGCTGCAAAGGAGGAGTGCCGCTAAAAGGAGGATTTTTTTTCTGCAGGCAACTTACTTACCACTTCCAACAGGACCACTACAACCACATAGATACAGTATCCCTTGCCTTTTTCTCTGACTGTGACTGCATTTCTTGGATCTCTCTCTGCTTCTAAATTGATCCCTTAACACATCACTTAGTCCACTCCACTATCACATCTGCACCACACATAGTCATTTGTAAGTGCTCCTACGTAATTCGCAAGTCGCAGCACGCCCCAGGCCGTAGAGGACTGGGATGGCCCCAATGATGAAGCATGTCACCAAGGGGCAACCCTGGTGAGTGAGGGGACACCTAGAAAACAAGCAATTTCTCCTTTTCTATCTACTATACCTTCCAGACCAACCCCACTGAGTGTTGTTGTGAATGGATTTATAGTGACCAGCAAGGCTCTCGGGTATCTGGCTAAGTACAGAGACCTTATGTTGAATATCGTTATCAATAATTCCACACAGGCCCTGTACTGTCGCATTCTTTCTATTCTTCCACAGTTGTCGAATGTACTACTTACTTTTCACTGACATGTATGCAGTAGTGCATGCACTTTCAAAGATTGATAAATAGGTTTGTACCCAAAGATTTGTTTATGTTCACAATTGTTTGTCTATGCTGTGCTATTTTTTCTTGTCTCCCAAAACCTTTCCCAAAAACCCCCGTACCCATCCATTTTTCAAACCCTAACCCTCTTCCCCCGGGCTGTGTGGTTTTGATTGATGTGTGACTAAATGACAGCAATAAATCCACACACTTGCTGGGGAGGATAAGGTGATAGCAACAGGCTGGTGAAGAAATCCGAGGATATATTCTTACTCTGCTTGACAAAGAACCATTGCTAATGTGAAAGAACTTCAACCGAATTAGTAGTTATACTTTACCATTTGTTAGGCTACAATGTGGCACTGTTCTACTGTACTTCTGTCACCTGCTATATTCTCAGTTGTACCGTTGAATTGCTCAGGAGGACAAACCAGATTTCATTTTCTTTTTTTTCATAGGCATGCAACTGCCACTGTGTCACACCACTAGTACCACCGCTATGAGGAAATTTTATCCGACCAAGATTGCCAACCATATTCGCTGTCTCCCGTGGAGCCAGCCCTGGGTCTAGCCCTACTTTCAAACACAAATTACAGGTAAGATAAGCGTTTGGTGGTTTGGGGGTATAATGGAGTATTAGTACGAGAGACGAGAGACTGAAGGTAGTACTACTAAAGTCCTAGGACTCTTGGATTCACTTCGTCTGTGAGAGGCACTTAGTGTTGAAAACATTTGGGCATTTACACTTAAAGGAAGAAAATGGAACTAAACTTTCAGGAAAACAAAGTCAACGTTAAACCCCCACCCACCAGGCAAGCAGTAAGAAACGGGTATGCTCAGATAAAGTTTGAAAAAGTATATTTATATCCCTAACAAAATAATCTCCCACAAGACCCTCCCTAACCCCAACGATTGTCCTTCAAAAGTCCCCAAAAACCCAACTCCCAATTCCCACCCCCCAAAAGTCTCTAAAAAAGGGGCAAGGGACACTATGGGCGGATGCTGTCAACTTTTTGGGCCAGGGCATCATGCTCCTGGCGGAGCAAGGCGTGCTCTACGCGGAGCCCCTCCAACTGGTTGGAAAAGTGGTGGAGCTCCTGCTGGAGGCGGGACACCATCAGGGTACTGCGGCGCAGGCGTGCCTTCAATGCCTTGTAGGTGCAATGGCTGTGAGAGGAAGCTGTAGCTGTTGTCCTTGCTACTCGGCGGTGGCGTTTGGCTTTGGCAGCCCGGCTCAGTCTGGGTGGACCACTGTGCTGGGTGGCACTGGCAGCCCGTGGGGGAACGGAGGCCGATGCAGACGACGTAGTTGTTGTGGTCGACTGCACACTTTCTTCGTCCTCCAGGGCCACCAGCCGCCGATATTCGGCCACAGTGGCATCGATCCTCCGTTGCCGGGCCGCTCTAGCCAGCTCCTTCCTCCTTGTTCGTTTGGAAGGAGAACCTATATGAAGAAAGAAAGACATAGTCTGTAACCAATGCTCCTTAAGATTAACTCAATCATTCAGCAGAAATTTGTGTTGCACTACAACTAGCAACTTGCAAACGCATTACATAACTATTGAGGCCAGTATCTATCTAACCTCACACTTCTTCATTCTTGCTCTAACATTAGTGGGAGTTTAAGGAACAAATTCTACGAGCACTATGGACTTCCATTAGAGTCGACTATGAAAGTACACCAGTCTTATTCTTCTTCTTGTCTCTTGTTTTGGAAAATTGGTACGTTATCTTCTGCAAGCAGTAAACTTGCACCCGAGAAAAAGAGACGCACGCCATGAGGAGTGACCTAGACTTGCGTTGCGTTACTGTACCCGTCCAGTACATGCAGGTGGTGAAGCTCTTACTTTTCTATTACGGGTGGCACTGAGAATACTCTGTTACAACTCAAGGGCTACTCCTTAATTAATTTAACTTTCACCCTACAGTGGAAATGAGTACTAGAAATGGAAAATTGAAGAAGATAAATAATCTGATTATCTATCACTTCACATGGGATGTTTTTGCTTATATATGGGATGACTTTTGGTGCTTTGCTTTTTATTGAGTGACCAGTGATACATCCACACATGAATGACTGAGTACTACTAAACTTATTAAGAGAGGTAGGGAGTGGCCACCGTAATAACCGGATCTATGCAGTGCTTGCAATACAAACTACTGCTACTATTGATGGTAGTATTTGGACAAAATTAAAAGTTCTTTTCCTTGCCTTTCCTACACTGGAACGGACGTGCGGGTGCAGTGTTACATGCTCTTCAAAGTTACACTTAGTTCATCCACTGACCGTCTACTCTCTCTAGATCATGGGTACTCACAAACTTTCTCTCAGGGGCTACATTTACAGTGTAGTTTGGGGCCGAGGGCCGCACTGGTGGGGGCGGAGTCAGAGGGGGCGGGGCTAAAGCAAAACGATAACTTGTGACCATGAGGTTGCACACAGGTCCCTGCAGCAGATGCCCTCACCCACTGAGCCACCAGACCCAGCATTTACATACATCTCTCTCCCTCCTGCTCTCCCTCCTGCCCTCCCTCTCCATCTCTCTCTCCCTCCTGCCCTCCCTCTACCTCCCCCTCTGTCATCTCACTGTGTGTGTGTCTATCTGTGTCAGCCTTCAGCCCGGGTTGAGACCGCTTCCTCAACGCGCACACACAGACAACAACACCAAAGTACTTAACAGGTCTTTAAAAGACCATTAACATATTATTGAGGCTTTGTTTGTTGTAGCGCCCCTGCTTCTCCACCCTGACAATCACTGCTTGCCCGGCCCCACAGAGGCTTTGTTCTATTTCACCTCTTTGTGGCCTTGCATCTCCACTCTGCTCTGTGGGGGCCGGGGGAGCAGTGATTGTCTGCAAGGTCTGCGCACCGCCAAGGAAGGCTTGCCGGGCCACCACCGGCCCGCGGGCCGTACTATGAGTACCCCTGCTCTAGATACACATATGCTATCTAAGAGTCAGATAGTAGCATGATCCAGGTATATGGACACATACAGTTTCTGTGTCACCCACCCAGGCTGTTGTCCTTCCACCCATCATTGCTTCATCATTCACCCAGCCATGCATCTCATATTCTTGCCTTCCCAGCTAGTCTTCAATCTCAATAAGTAAGGAATATATAAGAGCTTACCTCTGGCCGCCACTACCACCGTCTCAACTCTCACAGCCGCCGCCTCCTCCCCTGAAGAATCGCCCTCCGCCTCCGTGTCGAGCACCACCACCTCCACACTGGCCCCGCCACCAGATGTTCCACCTACAAAGTACATTTTAGAATGTTAGAATAAAGCACTCACTAGTCTTTGGTCTAGGAATGAAGACATGTGAAAACAATGTAATTTGTGACTGTCTACGTTAAAGTTAAAAAAAATGTCCCTTTTTCCAGGGAAGGTTGTCTTGCTGCACTTTTTGGCACAACTGATGAAGGCTGTTTTTTTAACACGCACCATTTTTCTCCACACAGACAGAAGATGGACTTCTAACAACAAGATCAAGTTGAAACCAGGTGAGAGCTCGGCTCGACCACAAGAAATGTCTTCAATTAATCGTCAGCACTAACCACTTTTCCATTATCAGTTAAACGTTTAGTTTTATTATGACTTCATTTTAATAAATGTGTTTACTTTTAATAAAGCTTTTGAACTTAAATACAATCTGTGTATTTTGGTCCAGACTAGAGTGACTGAGCGAAAGGTTTTGCAATTTTTGCAAGCATGAGTCCAGATAGAACACTTCAAAAGACATTATGGACAATCCCAGAGGACTGCACTAAGTTGATAGAGCTATTGCTGACTAGAATCATGGGAGTTTCGCCAACCGTGCAATCTTAGTTAGCTACACAGACAGACTAATAAGAATAATCTAGTAATACCACAGGGAGTCATAGTAGAGGCAGGATAAGAATTTAGATACAGTCTACAAGAAGAGCAAAGACAATTTTGAAAAAAGTCAAATGAGGAACGCTAGGAAAAATAGGTACTAGTCTAAAATGAAAACTTACTGGGGCCAGCAGAGGAGCCCTCGCCTGCCCGATCCTGGCCCTGTTGAACAGCATCCGCCGCCTGCTGCTCCTGTGTCCTCCTCTCGCCCCTGGGGGGAGCTGACGTACAACATGAAAGAAAGAACAGAAAACATGGATGATTGTTGCTTGTCAATGTCAACCAAATCAAACATTTCAAAAGAACAATAACAAAATATTTCCGCGAAATTATATTGATTAGGGTTAGTTTTCATTTATTTGCGGACCTGTGACTTCTAAAGTCACGTAACTCACTAAACAAAGTACTGAAACGTTCACCTAGGACTGGCAGGCAGCAGTCCGCAGGCAAGACGCAAAGTGACAGACAAACTCCATTGTGATTTCAGTCAGATCAGTGACAACACTAACAGTTGCCTGCTACATTACCAGTCATTGAAATAGTCAAACTATCAACCCACCGCCACTATTTTTCTTATTGTCAGGGGTACAAAGGAAGGGGCAGATTTAAGCCCCTTGCGGCTCTTTTGCGCCGTTCTTGCGTGACTTTTGTGACGCAGCAGCTAAACAAAAAAGGGCGCCATGGTGCGGCGTATAATATTATAACAACGTGACGCATTTGGGAGATGCATCCCGTTATAAAGCCCTGCGCCATCAGGGGGCGTTCCGGCGCAAGGGAGGGCATTCCTGCGCTGGAACACATCCTAATAGTGGCTGAGGGAAATCTACAAAATTTCAATCAGTCACCTTTAGGACAATGATGCGTCACACAAACCCTGCACCTGCTTGAAGCAGACGTACGGCTTGACCCAGCATTGGGGAGATAGGGTACCCCAGAGCATTGCTGGAGCTGCGCCATCGTTGTGACGCAACTCCAGCAGTAAAGCTTCGGTGACGTTTTGGGCCCATGGTGCGCCGCATTGCAAATACGGCGCACCATGTTTGGTGGTGGTAGCGGGCCGCACAATTAATGGCGCATCCCTGCTACTTTGCAGGGATGCGACGGTAATTGCAATTCTGCCCCTTAGGGGCATACTTACTTACGCGTTCTGGCGCATCTCCAGAGATGCGCCAGATCAAATGCGTCACGCAAAACTACCCTTGCGACACGGCAGATGCGCCTCATTTACAATGCGGCGCGCCCTGGCGCAAGGGTAGGCACTTGCGTGACGCATCTCGTCACGTAAGAGCGGCGCATCGCTGGAGTCACGTCGCCAACGCAATGCAACTCCAGTAATGCTCAGGGCCACCCAATACTTAACATGCTGTGTCAGTCCTTTAGCCTGCTTCGAGCAGACATAAGGAATTGAATTGACGTAGCAGCGTCGCAGAAGTGCCTGCGTTAAATCTTGTAGATTTCACGCAGGCAATTTTGCGAGGCGCACAGCCGCCGGACCGCCCACCCTGCGTACTAGGAATGCACCCATTGTGGTGCAGGCCCATGGCTTTATAACGTGACGCATCTCCCTAGATGCGTCATGCTGTAAATGACTCGCAGGGATGCGGCACGTTTACGCCGCTGTTGCGTCACGCAAGGCAACGTAAACGTGGCGCAAGGGGCTTGTAAATGTAATCTGCCCCCTAGTGTCTAGCATTACGCAGTTCTGTAAAGTACACTCATACATAATAGTTACTCAGGCCAATGAGACCACGAAATAGAAAACAAATAAGCATAGTAGCAACGCCACTGAGAAGGAGAGCAGTGCACCTGAAATGCACAGAAGATTTTGAAATATAATTTAACTACAATGTAATCGTCATCAGCGGCATTATTGGCCATGTAAAAAACAAATATTTGCAATACAACAACACAGAGCAGGAGAAAACATCATAGTAGTGAGTGATTAAATGGCTACTACTACTCACCAAGCCCGGGGATCTCCAAGCCGAGCTGGTCCAGCAGGTCGCGCTCGCGGTCCAGGAGGTCCGTCCAGCGATGGGGTGACCTGGCTGTAGGTGCGCTGGACCCCGTAGAGGTGGGATATGGCCCAGCACACCTTCTCCCACCGCTTCCGGCGCTCCCGCATGTTGTAGCCGCCGGCCGCGATCCTGCCGCCTCCCGCGATGGTCCTGGGCAGGCGGCGCTGGACGAAGTAGACCAGCGCGCCCACTTCCTCCGGGCTGAATATCTCCCGTCGCGTCACCTGCTCCCCCCTCAATCTCCCGCATGCTGTCCTGGCACTGGGTCCAGCACTACTCCCCGCCGCCGCTGCGGCCCTCAAGTGCCTGGGCAGCTTCACGGCGCCTGGCTTGACCATGGTCTGGGCAGGTAAGGTAGGAAGAAGTAGAACATTAAGAAAGAATAGGATAGGGAAGAAGAAAAGAAAAGAGTTTAAAAAAGTAGTTTAAAAGTAAAGAAAAATAGCAGAAAAGACAAAAATATACAGCTAGGAAAAGAGAGGGATAGATAAGAAGCAAAATCGTAAAAAAAAACTGAAAACAAGCAAAGGATGGCAAAGATATCAAGAGGATTAAACACCATGCCCAGACACAGGAAATTAATGAAAAACAAGATGGCCGGCGCCGGTTCACGAGCGCGAAAGTAAGTTCGCGCGAGATTTTCCTCGCGATCTCGTGCGAACCTCTAGATTTCCCGCGCGATCTCGTGCGAACCTCTACTCGCAATGCGCTTACTGCGCGAGATTATACATAGCGGGCGGAAACGGAAATACGTCACGCAAACAAAATGGCCGCGCCCGTACTCGACCTTGGGGTAAATTCGCGTGTTGCGCTGCAAGCGGCTCGCGAATACTGCAAAAAAACTCGCGAAACAACAAGCCGCAAAAAAATAAAATGCTCATTCGCACGAATTGGCGGCTTCCGCGGTCGGTTTCGCACGACGCCGCGCCCCGCGAATAGCGCGAAAAAAACCGAAAAACGATTTCAGCAAAAGCAAAAGCAATGAGCAGGTGCAAAAGGTCAACCTCATGATTTGTAACGATTCTTTGTAGTGCTTCCTGAGGGGGCCCTCCAGAATTCGGTTGCCTGCTTGCAACTATTGTGTGACCCTGCTCTGACCTTAACTGTATGCCACAAAGGTCCTGATTTACAGCTAAAGGAGCAGACAAGCAGGTGCCAGGCTGGAACTTGAAATTCTTTCAGTGACACATTAATTAGCCCCTAATTCATTATTGTCATTTGGGGCAGGGCAGGTGTTGTTAATAAACTAACCCCAAATTAATTCATGTCAGTTCAAGCAGGGCAGGTGGGCTTGCTTTTCCCCCCCATCTTCTACAGTGATGATGAACCAGAGGGTGGCATTGATGTAACAGAGGGTGGCATGGTTCAAAGAGAGGGTGCCAGTGGTGAAACAGAGGGTGCTGGGAGGCTGTGATGATGAACCAGACGTAGAAACAACATAGTCGCGACCGTTGCGAGCCGACAAGTAAGTTCGCAATTGCGAACTAGTACCAAATCCTCGCGAACTGGCAGAAACAATTGCGAACACACAAAAAAAAAATCCGCAAATCCGCAAAATTCGCGAACGCGAGATCCGCAAAATTCGCCCATGGTTAATGGGGATCCATTGGACCATCCAGAGCAGGGCTGCCTGTTGGGGCCTGGTGATGGCCTGCCTGGTGAAAGATGCTTCTAAGGTTAGAAGTATAGAATGTGGATCCCTTAGTTGTTTCTACAGTCAGATTTGTTACATTTTTAATGTACACCATATGGTCATGCGTTCTACTCTTTGTTTTAGTTCATGTTGACCTACCTGCCTGCCTCTGCACCTGCTCTTCTCTGATCATTGCCATCCAGACCCCTTATGAGTGCCCAATCACAGCCCAGACTCACCTCCAATCTCAGGTTTCTTTCATGGAACGTTAATTGTTTGTTTAACTAAATTAAGAGAGGAGTAATCCTCCAGGTGGCCAAGCCATTCTATTGTTACAAAAGACTGCTGTTAGACTTGACATCTTTTGGCGTGTTTGCCCAGTATTTTTGCTTTCCTACCTCCCGGTTTTTACTCTGTTTTGCTGGTTATTGCCTCTGAGCACTTTCTCACTGCTGTTCAGCATTAAAGTGCAAGTGTTCCTGTTGTTAATTGTGTTATGGATTGGTGATTCCATGGTTGGCATATATGATTCACTGATAAGTCCATATTAAAGTGTACTGCGAGTGCCAGGGCCTGTAAATCAGATGCTACTAGTGGGCCTGCAGCACTAATGGTGCCACCAACAGAAGTAGCCCTGTAAAGATAACTCAGACCTGCAACAGCAGAGTCTGTAACTGCCTGGCAAGTGCACCCACTTGCCAGGCCCTAATATTCCCTTTTACCACATAAACATCACTCCTATAGTAGTCCCAGGGTACCCCTGTGGGCCGAGTGCTGTGTATGAACTGGTGTGTGTGACATGTCCTGGTAGTGAATTACAGTGCATTTTATTTTCACTATGGCTATCTGTCCCATAGGGAAGAATGGGAGTTTATTTATAACATTTTATGAATATAACTTTCCATTGGGACAAGGTAGGAAAGTTCCTGCACTCAGAATATAAAGATGCATATTTTAGTAAAGATGATTTTTAGCTGGGCCGGCAAGGAAGAAACTGGTTTGGACTAAGCACAGGCACTCTCTGCTGGAGAGAACAAATGAATCTTGAGTAAATATATTGGGGCCCAAACCCTATAACTTTAGACCTCTGTTGGAACTAAGACGACTGCCAAGAAGTAGAGCTGGAGAAGCTGTGAGGAGGGACTACCACTTTGCTGTGTGCTTTGCTGTGTTGGCCTGCAGTGGATGCTTCTCTCTTGGGCAGTGAAAGGACTGGACTGAACTTTCTGCAACTTCTTTTTTTGTGAGTTTCTCCAAGGGTTTGAGGTAGAGCTTGCCCCCTGTTCCAGAAATCTCAGGAACAGCAAAGACTTCAAGTTCGTCTCTTACCAGCACTGGGGACTGTGTGTTCTGTGCTGCAACAGAAGAAAAAACAACCAGATGCCTTTAATGATGCCTCTGCCGACTCCCAGTCCTGAAGGCACCAGAGCTGCACTGCCACACTTTGCACGGCAGGTCTGGTTTCACTGACGCAGCCACTCAATGCCCCCACTAATCCGCTGCCTGCACCACAACCTGTGGGCACCACACTCCACACTGTCTCATTTCATGCCACCGCCCTGGTATCCCAGACAATGCCACTCCACGCCAACTTTGACCCTGCTGCTTGCAATGTGGTTCGAGGGCACTGCTCTTAAGTTAAACAATGCACCGTCCGCATCCCGCACCGCAGCCTTGGCCTACTGACGCCGACACCATCGCCTCCAGTCCATCAGCTGACGTCGACGCTTTAGCAACACCACTGTTTTCACCGTGACCTGCAGCTCCACAATGAGCACCACATCACCTTGCACAGCAGCTCTGTTCTCATCGGCGCCGTTGGCCGACAGTCAATGAGCGGCTGCCTGCACCGCGTCCTGAGGGCACTGTACGCTGCATTGCTGCACTTCAGACTTCAAACCTGAGGAGCTTGATCTGCAACAAGTGTGACTTCAAGGGCCCCACAACTCCTGGACCGACCTCCGGAGCTGACCCCTGCAGGCACCAGCTCTGCAGGGCTGATCGAGAGGTCGTCAATGACCTGCATTTCCAAAGGTGCTGTTTTGAAGGTCTTCCCAACACAGTAGCTGGCCCGCCATGCTGGGGTCAGCCAGAAATGTTTGGATTTCTTGTTCACGATGCCGTGATAGCCCCAGACAGAGCTACTTGACTTCAAAGAACTGTATTTTAAGTCTATTTGGATTATTGAAGATTTCTGAGAACTGTATGGTGGATTTTGTTTGTTTTTGTTCTTGTTTGAATATATAAAAATATTGGATATTTTTCTAAACTGGTGTGGTGTCCTTTTGTAGTGTTTCACTGTATTACTGTTGGTTGTGTGCAAATGCTTTACACAATGCCTCTGAGATAAGCCTGACTGCTCGTGCCAAACTACCAAGAGGGTGAGCAGGGGTTATTTTAGGAGTGTAAATCCCTTACCTTGACTAGGAAGAAGGGTCCCTACCTGGATAAAGGTACCTTCTATAGACCACCATTTCTAACAATATTCCTGAAGAAAATCCATTTAACCACTTAGGGATATTTGGTTTTGAAAGACTATGATTGTTTTCTCTTATACAGTGAACTTTATAACCTTTTCTAATATTAACAAAACCTAAGTAAATATGCATAAACAATAGTTGTTTACTGTGTTGTTCTTAGCCTATTAAATGGGCCTTATCCCGCCTCTTTCTATTGTGTGTATCTTGGACCATTTTAGCAATGAGCATTTTAATAGCTCTCCATATGATAAATTTGCATTTGTGAGAAATTAAACCTGCTTGCAGTGTCCCCCTACTTTGTGTCCCCATTTTGATTACTAGATGCTGGTTTTCTTCCTCTGACTGCTACCTGGGATCTGCTAACCAGATTCAGGGCCTGTGCTCTCATAAAATGTATCTGGGAATTAAGTGAAATTACAATTGGTACTGACAGCCTAGCTGTAATTCCCTAGTATGTAATAGGGCACAGAGACAACATGCACTTAAGTGTGCACTGCTGTGTTGCCTGCTGACATTTTAAAGGCAGCACTGCTTTTCAGACTGCCTTTACATAAAAATTGTATCTAAATTTGACTTTGGAATTAAAGGTAATTCCAAAGTCTTAATCTATCTTATTGTAGCATACAGGTCACCCCTAAGGTCTCCTCATGGTGCCCCAAGAGTAGGGTGCTTGTAACTATAAGCAGGGACATTTCATTATACCCTATTGTAGAACACTAGCTCCATAGGCTAACATTGAATATTTTATTTAAGTATACATTTTGACAAGAGGGAGCTGGAAATATAATTCAAAGACTCAGCGTGATGATGATGATAAATTCAACAACTTACCAATGTTAGATTTATAATAACTAGTACAGAAAAAAAGTGAAATCACTTTCTTTTCTGTGAGCTGAAATCCAGCCTTCCAACTGCCCCTCCTGATAGTGCAGCCTCTGCTTGACTGAGCTGATCTGTCTTAATGAAGTGTGAAGTGGTCTTCTAGATAGCCAAATGATTTCCTGTGGGTCGGAAACTGCAGCTTTAGAACTAAAAGGCAGGATTGAAGTGGAGTAGTCTGGCTAGTCTTCAAAGGGAGAATGCCACTTTAGAACAGCACAGGCTCACCCCCACATCCTGCATCCTCAGCCACTCTGAAGTCCCTGTAATTAGATTATTGAAAGGGATGTTAGAGAATCTTAGGTGTGCCGATGGGTTGGCTTAGCCGGATCTAACCTCCAGGAGAGAGCTTCACTACTGAGTAAATATGAAAGAGCTGCATGGCAACTCAGGTCTACCGCCTGAAACAACAAGGAGAAGAAAGACTGCCCTGGTGGTACGTACCCTGATGTGCACCCAAATAACTGCACTCAGAAGGACTGCCCTTGCTGCAAAATCTGGTACTACAACACAAAGTACATTTCCCAGCCTTCACACAGGTAAAGGAGTGGGCTCCCTGCAGGCTACAGATTAAAGGAGCCCACCACTTCATCTCCACCAAGATATCCTTCAGTGCATTGTGTGAACTTTAAGAATTTGGCTAGATGCATTGTAGGAATTTTGGCCCAACATCCCAAGGACCATATCAGAGCTTTTAGATGCTTGGAATGGTGTTTTGGGCATTTTGAACCGTCAAGAGGAACTTCAGGAAGACGTGTGAGACATCTGGAAATGTTTGGAGCAACTTTTGGAAAAAGAGCTTTTAGGAGACCGGCCCAACGTCAATTGCCTAGCTGACTACGTCTAAGTTTGACCTGATCTGGATATCTGGTTCGTCCCGCTGAAAGTTCCAGAGCTCAAGAATTCCAGGCGTTGACTGAGGTCTCCCATGGACTAACTCAATGAAGCCACTGTGAATCCGGCCTGCTGGAGAGGCCCACTTGATTTTGAGAGAAAAAGAGTGAAGGTAAAAGTCTAGCACGGCCAGATGTCCCAAGTTGACGCTTTTATTTTTCTAGCACAAAAACCTGTGTATTGTTTAAAAAATTGTATCCATGGTTCCCGACATTAGATTGTTGCTCTTTTGAGTGTCATTTGAAAGATACAACTATTTCCTATCTTTATAAATTGATGTTTGATTTTTATTGTGTGTTGTGTCTTACTTATTTAATGTATTGGTGTTTTTCAATGCTTTACACACCTGTCTTCTACGTTAAGCCTGCCTGTCAGTGCCAGCAACCAAGGGTGGAGTAAGGGAATAATGTATTTAGACCTTGACTGTACCGTTATTGTGATTTTGGCCTTATTACTAGTGGTTTGACCCTACTTATCCGTACCAATAATCCACCCAAAGTTTCCAAAATAAACAAGGTTGCCAAACATTTTCTGGTACTTAGATATTGATGATTATCTCATTAGCACTCTTGGGACGTAAACCTTTTTCCACTTTACTGATACCTCTTGTATTCAGATCCTCTTTATTGCCAATTGCAAGTAGCTTGAAAGTGACACCGTCTTCACATGCATTTATGGATCATCCAAAATAGCAAATATTGTAACATTAGTGGTTAATAAGAAACAGAAACTTTCTGGGGGTGTGGCCTCAGCGCCATGCAGGATGGCCACCTGACTTTGGGACTCCGCCGCACCAGAACGCACAACGAGCCGCAAGTGCGTTATTTCGCACCCTCTTCAAAGAGATTCCACCGTTTTCTCAATTGGAAGATGCTGTGAGTCTGGTGAGGGTTTTTGTAAACTAAAGCGCGCCACTCTTGCCTTCATTTCCACCGCCCGCATTTTTGACTAAACATCGTGGCTGCCATTTTGTATGCCACAATATCGTTTCTTGAGCATCCCACATAGATTAAAGGCGGACTGTCCTTCTCCATAGTATCAAGAACATTACCTGCAACATGTCTCTCAGCTCTAGTATTTTGGCACTAAATTCAGCTGTTTTTTTGTCTTCTAATGTGCCCTATTTTCCACAACCTGTTTGATTCTCTCATCTTCCTCAGTGCGCCAGTCTACTCTCTTAACTACCATTGTTATGTTATGTAACCTGCTACATGCTCCTTCTGGATTCACCCACATCTCCACAAAGCTGCTTTAGGTACTGGGTGTTCCCTCTTTCAGAAAATAACCTCCTTGCTGGAATGCTCCTCAACATGGTTCCTCTTGCTAAATGGCGCTAACTTTAGTTGCATACCTCTTTTTTATTGCCTACTTCCTGCCGTCATTGATGTCAATGTAATTTTACATCATTTTTGCTTGGTTACATTGGACTACTGCCTTCTTCTGTGACATTTCCTGTCAACTTAAGAGTTTTTTGTGGTACTGTTTTGTCACTAGTTTATGGTCAGGCTACGCAAACCACAGTTTGGTTTTGCCCCTAAGGCTCCTTCCACTGCACCATCTGCACCTACTTTACCTTGTACACCTACTATTCTTCTTTCTTCCACTGGAGACATGGCTGGGGTACCTTCTACTTGCACCCAATCGGCGCATTCAACACCACATAAATCTTCTCCGCCTACTTCCACTCCTAAACGACTGAAGCAGGATCCTCCATCTCCAGATAAGCCATCTTCCGCTATCTCCATGGAACTGTTGTTGGAGGAAATTCGTTCTTTACTCCCATTTGTGGAAGAAACAAACAGTAAAATGCAATTTTTGGAAGATAAGGGGTCCTCAATGGAAAATAGAGTCTGTGCAATTGAACAACAACTTTCGACTGTTCAAAGTGACTCTCATAGACTCTCTTCACTAGAGAAGGAGATTCGTAAACTTCAACAGCATACTGAAGATTTAGAAAACCGCAACAGGTGGAATAACCTAACGTGTCTACGGTCTACCGGAACATTTGGGAGGAGATGATCCTTTCACCTTTTTTTTCTTTTTTGTCGAAACTACTAGGCATGCCTACTTCAACTTCAGTCAATATCCAGAAAGCCCACAGACTTGGTCCACATCCCTCACATTCTTCATCTCCAGTCAGGCCCTGGGGAGGTATCATTCTCTTCCTGAAATTTACAGATTTGCTCTCTCTTCTCTCTGCAGACAGGGCCAAACAACACATTTCTTGGTTAGGCCAGAGAGTCTTCCTCTCTCAAGGTGTCTCTAATGTTACAGCAGCCAGGAGGAAAGAGTTTCTTAATCTACGCCCACCTCTTCGTTCATTGGGCTCTCGTTATGGCCTTTTCCATCCCTGCATCTTTAAAGAGACCTTCCAAAATCATACTCTGACTTTTGAGGATCCTGCAGAACTCAAGAACTTTATCCACTCTCATACCTCGACCAGCATGGACACTACTGCACCTCCTACGGGTTAACTTGTTAAAATCATATTTCTCTTGCTCTCATTGTTGTCATTTTATTAATATATGATTTTCTTATGTATCTATTTGTTCTTTTGCCTACCTCTTCTATTTAATTATATGTTAATATGTTAAATTGTTTGAATCTTTTTCTCTTCCAATATTGTTGTTCATCTCCATCTCTTATTATTTCTCTTATGTCGTATTAGCTTTTTTCCTGTTATTTCTCTATTTTTGTATGACTATTGCTCTTAACCTTTTATTCTTCTCACAAGTATCACCTCTATAGTTCATATTCACCTCTTTGTTTTTGTCTAACATCTATATTCTAAGCACTCTTTATCAAGTTTTGACTTTTTTCTTTTTCTTACATTTATAAAGGTTCCGGTGTCATATAGATGCTGCTTTTCTATATACTGTGTTAAGTTAGCATGAGTTTATTAAGTGTTTAAACAACATATTTTCCTTTGGCTTAAGTTTGCACACGACCCATAATTGTTATTAAAGCTTTCAACCTAGACGAAAGATGTGATTTATTTGAGAATAATATGTTATTGCCCTGATATCAGTCGTGCTTGGTACACTGTCTGAACAGTGGGTGCTGAACCCTCTAAGAATAACCTAACACAAGGTTGCTGGGAGCTCTGATCCTCGCACCACTAGACATAACACAAATACAGTTGCTGCCAACATTGGGCTCTAAGCGGGTTTAAGATAGAGTTACTGAGAATGCGAAACACACTTGATGGTGCTTCGCATGCAGAGAGCTGGTAGCTGATGATGTGATTCTCTCCTCCTGACATTTAGAGGTATGGGCCCGCCCTGCTAAAACCCAAATGAGACCTTCTTAGATATAATATAGTATGCTAAATAGGGAGCGCGAAATATAGGTGATACAAATTTCTATTGATTTTTGCATTATAATATGCTATCACCGTTTGCTTATTATGGATTAGTGACTATGCTGATAACTTTGATTTTTATAATATGTATTCTGGTAATATATAAGATACTGCGTTTGAGAACCTTGCATTGAATAATAAATATTTCAAAATTGCACGTGTCTTATTTTACTCCCCGTTCTGGTTTGAAATGATTATAGAGCGAAAGAGTGTTCATGTGTTCCACGATACCTGAGGTAATCTAAGTTCATGTTCTGGTTTGTATAAGTCATTGGTGGTTTGTTATGACCAATGAGACACTGTAGCTAGCTCGGTAAGGGGATTTTGGATACTGAGGTGAGTTTTGGGTCACCCTAATTCACTGAGGTTCCTGATCTCTATGCACAGTTCTGTAAGAGAACGGAATCCCAGCTACATGGCGCCCGTACGTTGTTGGCCTTATATCATGACACTCGAGTAGTATATCATTCAAACCTTAACCCCTGCATTCCCGTTTCCGGAAAACGGTGGTGTCGGTAAAACCTACCTATTTTTGAAATAGGTCTTTTCAAGCTTGAATCTATCTAAAACGGTTTCCTTGAATTACTACCCAGTTGTGCTACAAAGTAATCTTTGTTTTTTCATTTTCCTGTGCAGTCATAGCACAAGCCGTGGACATCCCGCTGCATAGTCACATTGCGGTGCGTGATCATTTGCGGGCTTATGATGTTCCTGTTGAAGGCTTGGCTGTGGTTCTGGTGGTGAGTGCGGAACATGCTTACCCATACGAACTGTTTTATTCGTGGGTGACATTTCAGGCGGTGGACGCTAATTCTGGTGTGTTCCACTCGTACACTGCGTCACCTGTACCTGCTGAATATGCTCCATACAGAGCACAGGAAGTACCTATTGATGATTGGCAGCATGGAGTTTGGTTTGGTGGCACCCTACCCCATTCTTTAACCGCTCCGAGATTAGGTCCTTTGTCCATTCCGGGCGCAAATTGGCCCACTTTGGCTGGATTTACTCCTCACCCTAATCACGGCAATTGTAACTTAGGTGAACTTCGGCGACTTCATGTAGTCACTATTGCTGTGATTAGAGCCCTTTTGCATTACACGAGTCGTAATGTTCAGGGGGCAGCCCCTAGAGGTGCAGCCCTTCCGGCAGGGCAGGCTGGTTTGAAAATCAGTCCTGTCATGGTGAATTCCATAATGGGCAAGAAACCCCAGGATAAGGATGATTTTCATTTCTGGCTTGCCGAGAAATTTGACCAGCTGGAGGCGGTATTTCCTAATACGACTCCTGGTGAAAAACACTGTATTCTTATGCTTAGTTTGCCCGAAAGATTTGGCCCCTGAGCTTGTTGACTGTGAGACCTGGGGTAAGACTTTTGCAGCGGTCTATTTGAGTTTCTTTGGTTCCCCATCTGTGTCCAATCTGTCTACGGTCCTTAAACGAGTTCAAGATGATCACGGACCGGAATCGGCAGTTGAGTTGGGTATGCGCCTGTGTGGCTCCTTTGATGTAGTTTGCGATCTGATCCTTGCGAATGTCAAGGGGGATGCAGTGAACTTTCAGGTGGCTAAAGCTTTGGCGCTGGTTCCCAATGCCGAGAAACCCCGACAGTTAGCAAGGATAATTGTGGCGGCTTATAAAACAGTTGGCCGCAATGCTAAGGGTCTTAAGCCTTTTCCTACTAAGAAGAAGAAGCAGCCCCAGGGACCAGCTTTGGGAACGGACGTTCAACCCCAGTCCAAGAAACAAAATTGGCCTAAAAAACAGAAACAGGGTAAGCAACAGCAACAACAAACACAGGTTTCACGTCCTGCGTCTCTGTTGCCTGCGCAGTCGGAACGTGTTTATGATTTGCGCGACCGCGCGATGATTAAATCACCTGAACGTTTTCAGGCTTCTAACCAACGCTCTCCTCGTTCCTTTCAGGACTCATCGGCTCAGTCAACCAGTGGTGGAGGGGGCGGCAGGGGCTGGGGTGGCCAGCAAGGACGTGGTCAGCCCCGCCCGCGCAATGGTGCAGACAAGCACGAGGGCTCTACGCCTCAGAGACCGCAGTTTGCCAAGAAGAAAGTTGCATCCTTAACGGCGCATCAATATGCCCCAGATTGTGAGAACGCGGCTTCGGAATCTGACGTGGGCTCTGACCTTGCTGGACAGCGCGGCGGAGATTACCATAGTGAGAGAGGCCCTCCGTCCACTACTGAAGGTGACAGCGACTGACACTTATGTTGTGATTGAAACAGTTGATACAAGAGTTGCTCCCCCTGATAGACTTTTTGAAATTGTCGTGTTAATTGAAGGTGAGATACAGCGTACCATAAAAGGGGTATTTTGGGAAAATCTTTCGTCTACGTATGACATTTTGCTTTCGGAGGCTGACTGGCCCCAACCTTTTGTTCTTGCAGCTCCGAGAGGGGAGGAGGTGATCCTCCCCAGTTTCGCGAACACTGTTTCGAGAGTGGAAGCGCTGCACTTTGCAGAAGAGTGGGCTCTGGCGCTTGCACCGGCTGTGTACCGCAATCAATGTGGCTGGGATAAATTGTCCCCAAGCCACGAGATTCCTTTACGGTCTCAGCCGCAGCCTCAACCTCAATATCCCATACGACGTGAAGCCAAAGCTTCGGTCACAGCGATCCTTGAACAATTGGAATATCAAGGTGTATTGAAACATGTGTGTCACCGATGAATAACCCACTTTTTACTGTAAACAAGCCGGACGGCTCCTATCATTTGGTTTTGGATTACCGGCATTTAAACTCTCATTGCCGTAACTGTGCAGTACAGAATACTCACGGCTCTGCCCTTGTAAATAGTCTTGTGCATAAGCGGTTCAAAACCACGCTTGACATTTCCAATGGTTTTTATGCCCATTCATTGGACAGTCTAAATTCTCAATGGACTTCATTCAAATGCGGCGGTGTCCAAAAAATGTTTCGGCGTCTCCCAATGGGCTATGAGAATAGTCCTGGAGTATTTTCCGCCTGCATTGTCTCTCTGTTGGAGAGAATCGACCCAGATGCTTGTTCTTATGTGGATGACATCTATCTCACAGACGATGAACTTTGGGAGCATCTGTGTCGAGTGAACAGTATTATTTGTAACTTTGCAGACATGGGTTACAAGTTTAACTTTGCAAAGTCGCACATTGCAGAGTACACAGTGTTGTTTCTAGGCTATGAACTCAACAATGAAGGAAAAGGCTTGGCTCATCACTTCCTGGAGAAATGCGCACAGTTGCGCTCTCCGACAACACTGGTCCTGCTCCTTTAGCTATGCGGCCGTTGGAGGATTTCCATTGCATCATTTACACCTATGGTTCGGCGCAGGTTGCGCATGGCTCTAAACATGCCTACGTTTTCGCATGCGCCATTGTGGTCGGTGCCATTGTGAACGATGAGTTCAAGTCCAGTGTCGTGCACACGCAGACGCTTGGGGACTGCACCGCACAATTAGCAGAGCTACGTGCATTGATGCTTGCATTGGAGTACGCGGATCCTAGTGTGACGACTTTGATCGTACGTGACTCTTACTACTGTGTCCAGTCTTACAATGAAGACGTGTTCTTTTGGATTCAGAATGAATTTCGTGATTCCAAAGGTAGCACAATAAAACATAAAATTATCTGGGTCCGAGTGGCGGAACTTAAAGAAAAGTTACCACTCGTGTTTGTGATTCATACTCTTGGCCATCAGCGCGTGCGAGTCCACACTGTCGGTAATTCGCTTGCTGATGAAGCGGCGAAGTCAGCAGTATCAAAATACTTGGTTGCAGCATTCACGAGGTCCAAAAGTAAGATAGATGATGACATCTTGGCAGCTGTTGCTGCCACTGAGAAGGGAGGTAAATATCCTGCGGGGTTCCCTTCGAAGTACACATACCACTTAAGTCCCGATGAGGTTCCTTATGTGAAAATTCCTGGTGTTGGCGAACATTTAATTCCCAACTCGGATCGCAGAGCTACTTTGATTACAGCGGCTCATGAAGGATTGGCGTCTGCGCATGCGGGTGTCTTGGCCACTGTAACTCAGCTACAACAGAGGTTCTGGTGGCGGGGACTGTACAAACAGACGCGCGATTATGCCTTTCAATGTGACATTTGCCAGCAGATTAAGCCTTCAACTGCTGCGCGTCCGCCTCAGACACAGGTGTACATTTCTAATAAACCACTGGGGTGCGTTTATTTGGATCACTGCGGTCCTTTTTCTTCTGATACTGCATATAAGTACATCTTAGTAGCAGTTGATTCATGCACACGCTTTGTGTGGTTATGGCCCCATTGGAGCGCTGATTCACGGACTGTCATTAAGGATTTGCGAGTCTTTGTAGGAATTTTTGCCTGTGGTACCTTCCATTCGGATCAGGGTCCGGCTTTCGCCTCTAAGGCGTATAAGGATGCTATGGTTTCGTTGGGGGTCCAAGTCAAGTTTTCGTCTCTGTACAGACCTGAGGGTAACAGTGTAGTGGAACGAATGAACTGTGACTTAAAGCAATCAGTTATAGGCACTGGCAGAAACTGGTTGGCCCACATCAATGGCGTGCAACATGCGCTTAATAATCTCCCTAGAAGGTCTCTGGGTGGGCGGACCCCATACAAAATGCTCTTTGGTATCAAGATGTATGTCTCTGACCTCAACGGTCTAGACTGCAAGGCCCAGGCCGCGGCCTTTGACGTAGATGAACATTGCAATGTTTTACAGAATCTACAAAAGACCAGAGACAGTCTCGCAAAGGAATATTTGCCCTCCACATTGGATGATGCGTTGCAGATCCCGGTAGTTGGCTGGCTACCCGAAGTTGGAGAACTGGTTCGAGAGAAGATCGATAACAAGAAAGAGTTTGGTCCCTCATATCGTGCACCGGTTCGAGTTCTTGGAGTGAAGGGCACAAGAACAGTCATATTACCACCACTTCCAGGTCGTAAGGAAAACAGATTTATCTCAATTGACAATGTCAAGACACACAGGGTGGCCGATTCTTCATAGCATGACACTGGCGGTATCCTGTCCTTCCATGGTGAGGCACTCTGTGTTGGCCATTACTTCTAGTGGTGAGCCAGAGGTGTCCCTCGAGATGCCTGCAATTTCCAGTCCTTTATAAAATACTATTCCTGTTACTAACAATGATGAGCTGAACTACACCTATCCAACTGATTTATCAATGCCAGATTTGCAGACTCGTTTGGCCGACCAATCCAGATTCTCTTTTGACTCTGTTTCAGGAAATTCAAAGAAACCCTCAACTATGGAAAATATGCCACTTTATTTAAAAAACATTTTTTTATTCCCCCTTGGACATACATTTGGATGATTTTATTTTCATTTTATCTTTTTATGTCAATTGGTTATGTGTTTTATTTTTTCCGTCTGATTGATGGCCACTATGTCAAAGAAAGAACAGGAATTCGGTACCTTAATGGAACATTGGCCCCTCTTTCCTCTTCACATTCAGCACACAGATTGAAACAAGACTTTAATACAGTCAACATTACTGCTTGGCCTGTTCTTGATGGGATTGTGTGGGATGCGGTTAGGTTTCAAATACAAGGCCCCACTGAAGTGATTAATGTTCCGAATGTACTTAGAGTAAACATGGGGGATGTGGTTAAACAAAATATACGTTCTGATGATTGGGATATTCAGGCCGTAGAAGCATTATTCTCTGATTTGAAATATTATGCTGCCTTTGATGCTGAGGATTTATTCTTAGATTCTGTTAATTATGGTGATTTGTTTTGCTTCCAACATTATGGTAATCATTTTCTGCATAGGACAAATTCCAGGAGGGTTGCTATAAATTACACACAGTGGGAACATTGCCCAGCTCCATTGGGGGCAGCTCCAGTACATTTCTGAAAAAATACACTTATTTTACAGACTTTAATCAATCAAATCCTGAGTCATTTTCTTTCAAAATGACACAAAAGTCCATGTCCAAAGTTAGACTTACCGATACAAAATTGCTGTATTCGAAGTCCTTTCTAGACAAGTTAGCTGTAGATGGCTACGAGTTATCGGTTTGGCGTACCAAAGATTGGCAGGTACAAGGCACTGAGGCTTTGCACCGTGCATGTCTCATCCCGAATCACATGTTGTTTCTAAATTCTACTATTTCCCAAACAACATGCTTTGGATTGGCTACTTCTAAAAAATTAAATACACCAATTATCCCCGAATTAGAAAAATATTCAGGTTGGGGTAATTATACTGAATTGTCCATTCTTGAGTTGCAAACTCTATTGCATAATTCATCCTTTAATGTATCCAGTTTGGATCCGAAGGGTTGGCTGATGTGGCATAGAAGTGCTGATTCTTGCCAACGTCGTTTTCTGGGTTTGGCTGAAGGGTTCACACAAGTCAGACCTGATCCCCGTTTTGAAACTGATTATACTGTCACATCTTACTCTGTGGGGAAACTGTGTCAGAATTGGTTACAACATTCCACGTTAGCTGCAGTTAAACTACATCTGTCTCAGTTAAATGATAATGTGGATTTAAATGATTTTATAAAAGGCCCGGTTAATGGTAGATCTAAACGGTGGATTTATGCAGTTTACAATAAAATTTGGAAATTTTCACAAATTGAGGCTGCTAAACGCCTGAGGGCGATTGACCAAGCAAATTTGGAAAAAGTGCCTGCAGTTGTTGATAACAGTATTAACATGCTTTCTTCCCGAATTTACACGTTGAATAATATTGTTTCTTCTGTAGTTGACATTGTGAATGATGAGGTGTCTGTATTGTACCATGGTCAAAATCAATTGCGTTCTGTGATGCAGTTTGCGTGGACACTACAGATTCTTAAGGCGGGCCGCGTGCCCTGGAGCTACATGAACGTGTCCTCCCTATTTGCCCCATTTAATTTGACTGACAAGCAGCGCATGCTTTCCATGCGAGATGCATCATTTTCTATGTTACATATTGAAAAGTTAGAATCTTTGCCCTTTTCTGTAGCTGAGGCAGCTGCTGCAACATGGCTTATCCATGGAGTTATTACGTTACCATTTGCTTTGTACAAATTTACTAATTGTATGCGGTATATTGCAATAGGGCGATATGAACCACTAGGCAGTGCTTTCCTCCATGAGGCATGGTCTTTACCATACACGTACAGATGTCTAAAAGATGGAAAGGAAGTGAATCTAAATGGTGAAGAATGCACACAGTCCCTTCACCGTTCATTGATATGCAGACACAGCCAGTTACATGGTTCTTGTAATCAGGACCGGCCTAATTAAGCCTGTGTTTTAAAAGGCACGCCAGTTCCAATAATAGTTCCCACATTTACATTATTGACAAACGGTAGTTATTTACTTTTGAATAACGAGGAGTGTTGTGGGTTAATGGTCGGTATCGCTTATGTGGTTACTGTATCAGAACGTGTGGTGTGTTGCAAAAATGTGCTATATCCTCCCACACATGGGAATTCAGATGTTTCCATCTGGCCGCGCATCCCAACCTTGAAAGCGGAGTTCAATGGTATGAGCAGATTAAGGGCTCTTTTGTCTCAAAAGGAAGTGGCCCTGAGCTCGGCCCGTGAAACTTATGTCCTTCACATAGCTAACACACGCACAGAGGTGCAGGCACTTTTAAATACTGACTTGCCGTTTCATTTCTGCAAATTAGTTCATCAAATCTTTAATGCCTCCTCCACGTCTGGCTTAGCTCATTTTTTTAAATTGGTTAGCAGTGGTCTCGTGACTACATTTTTGGTGTCATCCCCGCTTTCTTCCATTCTATATTTTCAAGTTTGTTTGGCGGATTCCCTGTTTTGCTGGCTTTAGCTGCAGGCGTTTTGATATTATTCTGCTTCCTCAAACATGGATGCCCATCCTGCGCAAGAAGCCGCTCAGTTCCTTCTGACACTGTTTCGCAACCGGATGCTTGATTACTATGGCACCCTGCCGCTTGCGACTTTAAGCACGGCATTTGGATTATCGCTTCGATTTTCCTATTTCACATGTGTCCAGCCTGTGTTTCATTGCCTGAGCTGCGATTTCGACTGGGCCATTGATTTGTGTCTCTGCTTGCCGATATCTCCTGACGTTGATTTTAATCACCTGATGGGCCCCGTAGTTGCTCACGAGTTGGTTTGTTCTGGCGAAAGGATTATGGACTTGGCAGCGATGCATGGACTAATGGGTCAGTGGACATACCCGCAGCGGCGCATGAGTTTCTGGCACATAGCGTTCTTGAGAACCCACAGAGTTGTCCTCTGATGTTGCTAGAGGGTCCGGTGCTGGAGGAGCACGTATGTTCTTTCCCATTGCTTAATTGGATGGCTGAACTGTTTTCGGATGATGACAGTGATTTCATGTTGGAAGCTGTTGCTACCTATTTTGCATATTCTATCCACCCATGAGTTACTTTGGAGACTTTCACTATATTGGCACGTGACTTTTTAGTAATTCTGAATGGTGCCTTTTTCTTACGAACATTCAACTTTATATAATCTAGGCCTATGATTTTATATTTGGCCTCAAGTTCAAGACTTTTTATTACATTTTTTGGCCACTATAGGCATTCGTACATATTTTTATATACATTTTTTAGCTTGGCTCAATATTGTTGAACTCTGCTTTCATGTTATGCCTTTATTCTAATATTCGAAAAGGGGAAACAAGGGGACCCTACTCACAGCGGAACCAGGGCAAAGTGTTTATCCAAAGAACAATGGTTCCTGTGGCATAACAATTTTTACAATGTATGATTTTAAACAGCTTAAATTAGCAATATTAATTTGTAACACTTTATTCTAATATTGGCTTGTGCATTTTGACCGTCCTCGGATCATTGGGGGGGTGTCATATAGATGCTGCTTTTCTATATACTGTGTTAAGTTAGCATGAGTTTATTAAGTGTTTAAACAACATATTTTCCTTTGGCTTCAGTTTGCACACAACACATAATTGTTATTGTAGCTTTCAACCTAGACGAAAGATGTGATTTATTTGAGAATAATATGATATTGCCCTGATATCAGTCGTGCTTGGTACACTGTCTGAACAGTGAGTTCTGAACCCTCTAAGAATAACCTAACACAAGGTTGCTGGGAGCTCTGATCCTCGCACCACTAGACATAACACAAACACAGTTGCTGCCAACATTGGGCTCTAAGCGGGTTTAAGATAGAGTTACTGAGAATGCAAAAACACTTGATGGTGCTTCGCATGCAGAGAGCTGGTAGCTGATTATGTGATTCTCTCCTCCTGACATTTAGAGGTATGGGCCCGCCCTGCTAAAACCCAAATGAGACCTTCTTAGATATAATATAGTATGCTAAATAGGGAGCGCAAATTATAGGTGATACACATTTCTATTGATTTTTTAATTATAATATGCTATCACCGTTTGCTTATTATGGATTAGTGACTATGCTGATAACTTTGATTTTTATAATATGTATTCTGGTATTATATAAGATACTGCGTTTGAGAACCTTGCATTGAATAATAAATATTTCAAAATTGCACGTGTCTTCTTTTACTCCCCGTTCTGGTTTGAGATGATTATAGAGCGAAAGAGTGTTCATGTGTTCCAAGATACCTGAGGTAATCTAAGTTCATGTTCTGGTTTGTCTAAGTCATTGGTGGTTTGTTATGACCAATGAGACACTGTAGCGAGCTCGGTAAGGGGATTTTGGATACTGAGGTGAGTTTTGGGTAACCCTAATTCACTGAGGTTCCTGATCTCTATGCACAGTTCTGTAAGAGAACGGAATCCCTGCTACACCGGTTATCATTTTCAAAGTTGTTGGTACGTTTATACTCCCTTATTTGTTGTTCTGGTGTGGCCAGACTTCCTGGTTTGGGCGTTCCGTCATCCGTTCGTCCTTTCCTACTTCTCTCTCCTCATCCTGCATATGCCATTCCTCTTTCTTTTCCTACTATTGCATACTTGGTTTTGTATAAATCTTTAATCTGTATTTCCTTATATACCTCCTCCTCCCTCTCTCTTTTCCTTATCCTTCCTTATCTCTTTTTTCCCTTTTCTCTTTGGCATCTTCTTTTATTTTCCTACTGTTGAATATTTTGTCTGTTCACACTCTTACTATTTTTGCATTCAGAGTTATCTTTGGAATGTAAAAGGTTTTATCAATCCTATTAAACGACAGAGAATTATGTCCTACCTTGCTTCGTACGATCCTGACATAGTTTTTCTTCCAGAAACCAATCTCACAGAAATTGAACCATTAAAGTTAAAAAGAAGTTGGGTGGGTACTGTTTTATTCTCTTTGTTAATCAATAAACAAAATAGCGTTGTTATTTTATGTCTTAAGAAGTTGAAATCTAAAGTGTTATCACAAGAAAATGACATGGATAAAAGATGGATTTTAGCTAAATTGTTAATTAATTCTGTTCCTTTAACTGTTTTTAATATTTATGGTCCTACACAGCCTGATTGTTCTTTTTGTCCTTTGAGTACACAGAAATGTATTCAATTTCAAGATGATCTTTTTATATTAGGTGGTGACTGCAACCAAATTGTAGATCCATTTCTAGATCGCAACTCTAAAGTCCGTTTTATTCCACATAAGACTCACAAGCAATTCCTTGACACTATCTCTTAGACACATCGCATAGACTCTTGGAGACTTTCTCACACTGATGCTGTTCTATCCCCCTTATGCCTCTTTTTCTTGCCTATACTACATCTTTCTTTCTCAGTCTTTGTCTTAAAATCTTCTATCTTCCTCTATTGAACCTATACTTATTTCTGACCATGCCCCAATTGTAACAGACCTTAATTTACTCCCTCCACATCCCAAATCCTCTCAATGGCGTTTTAACAACTCCTTTCTCTCCTATCCTCTTTTCTCCTCCTCTTTTCGTTCCTTTGCTAATGAATTTTTTGAGTTTAATTGCATTTCCAGTTCCTCCCCCATGTCACTTGGGACTCTTTTAAACACACTGCAAGAGGTTACATCATAGATTTCATCTCAAAGTGAAAGAAACGCTTTATTCAATAAGGGAAAACTACTTCAGAGCATATTAAGCAACTAGAACATGAATTTTATACCTCCTCACAAAATTCAATTACACCAGAGTTGATACGAGCCAAACTCGCTTTTGATAAAACCACTACTAACATTGCATCCTCAATGCTCCTTCGCAGTAGCGCCTGTTATTATGGGGGTCGTAAGAAGGCAGGGAAACGTTTAGAAAATTTCCTCAAAACCGGCAAATAACGTACCCTTATAGATTCTATATACTCTACCAATAATTCCCTCTTACATAAAGATCAAGAAATACTTAATGAATTTAAGCTTTTATATCAAAATCTTTATACAGAATCTCCTCCCTCCTCTTCTCTCATTCAGACCTATCTTGATAAACTTCCTTCCCCCCTCTACCTCCCATCTTAACCTTTTTGATCTTGAAAATGATCTATCCCTTAATGAACTTTCTACTGCCTTAAATACTCTCACTAGAGGGAAAACACCTGGTCCAGAAGGTTTTTCTGTTGAATTTTATTAGCATTTTTTCTGATTTGTTACTCCCGAAACTTTTAATGCTTTTCCACTCATTTTATTTAGCTGGTAAGGCAGAAGGTACTTTCCCGGAGGCCACAATTTGCCTCATTCTTAAAGAAGGACGTGATCTCACATTCTGTAAGAATTATCGCCCGATCTCCCTAGTTAGGGGTCGATTCTGATTCGGGAAACTAATCCGTATGACGATTCGGATTCATAGCCCTTTCCGTACAAATCGTACAAATCCATCCTAATCGCATAGTACGATCCGTATGAAAAAAATACGTCAGAATCTTTGCGAACGGTATGAAAAGCAAGGGTAAATCTGTACAACATGGACACACAGAGTGAACCGTATGAATCGTAAACATGCCGTACGACCCACCAAGTACGATCCGAACCAGGGAATGAGTACCTGATTCGTATGGTAAATGTCGTGTATGAGCAATTCGTATGGAGAGCCACACAATCACATATGCACAGTACCCCTACGATCATGGGGGTATGGTTCGTATACCCCATGATCGTAGGGGTACGGTCTGTACACCCCATGATAATAGGGGTACGGTTCGTACACCCCATGATCGTATGGGTACGGTTCATACACCACATGATCGTAGGGGTACGGTTCGTACATCCCATGATCATAGGGGTGCGGTTCGTACACCAAATGATCGTAGGGGTACGGCTCATACACCCCATGATTGCAGGGGTATGGTTCGTACACCCCATGATCGTAGGGGTACGAACCGTAGGCTGTAGGCCGATCAGAGACCTAAGATCGTCGGGCATGATGCTATTTAAACCCCCCGCATCACAAAAGCTAAGATGGGCGGAAAATCCTTCCGCTACCTGGCCACCAAATTCTGGAATGCTCTGCCTATCCATCTGCGGATGGAGCCATCTGAAATGAGTTTCAGAGCTAAACTTAAAACTCACTTATTTCCCAGATACTAACCTTAGCTCCTTGGGTTCTTGCTCTTTCTGAGGGGTTTGCATTTTCAGTCAGCGCGGGGACACACAGTTTTGTGCAGCCAGGCGCTTAATAAATGCTTATTATTATTATTATTACGAACCGTACCCCTGCGATCATGAGGTATATGAACCGTACCCGGGGGTCCATTTTGTATGCATTTAGAGTCGAATTCTGCTTTTCTGGATGTTTTGAGCTCCAGTAGAAAAAGAGTCGTGCGGAGTGCTGACTAGACGAATCGTACTTGCTGGGTCGGAAAATGTTGCTACTAACCGTACAGACATCGCGTACTGCGTGTTCCGAATGCCATTCGTACAGATTATTGAGTCGTACGGGTTTTGGTATGATTCGGATGGAGAACTGCTGTGGGTACGCATCGTACTACATCGTACGTACGGGGACATTCGAGGATACGATTCGTACGGGAAAAATGCTCCATACGGCTATTCGTACGGGATTTTACCGAATCAGAATCGGACCCTTAATGTTGATTGTAAATTATTTGCTAAATTGCTTGCTTTACGTTTAGATCCCCTCATGCCTCATCCTTTTGGTAAGGAGCAATGCGGTTTTGTTACGGGAGACTAACTTCCGATAACTCCCGTCTTTTCCTCAATGTTTTAAATAAAGTTCCCTCCCTTTCCACGTCTTTGGCAGCTATTTCTGCCGACGCGGAGAAAGCTTTTGACAGAGTAGACTGATCCTTTTTATTTGCATCACTATACTAGCATGGTTTTGACACTAAATTCATATCACTTATTTCCTTACTATACTCCACTCCTAAAACCTCGGTTTTAGTTAATCAACATGTTTCATCTTATTTTCCTCTTCAGAGTGGTGTTCGTCAAGGTTGCCCTCTATCCCCTTTTCTTTCTGTCCTAGCTCTCGAACTCTGTCTTCTATTCATAATAATGATTCTATTTCCGTTTTTTCTTATGGTGAACATCAGTTGAAACTTTCTGCCTATGCAGATATTATTATTTTCGTTATTTCTGCTCCTGAAACCTCTATTCCCCCTTTACTACTTGAGTTTGAATCTTTTTCGCCGGTCTCCGGCTTCAAAATTAACTCAGACAAAACGGAAATTCTCCCTCTCACAAAATGTTGTCTTTGCCACACCTTTTCTGCCACTGGATTTGGTTGGAACAGTTAAAAAATTAAATACCTAGGGATATGGTTCTCCAACTCCATAGCCTCCTCAATTAAATTAAATATGTCTGTAGTTTTGTCCCAAATTGATAAATTATTCTTATCTTGGAACCCACTTTGTCTATCTTGGTAGGGTCGGGTAGATTCGAGTAAGATGATGATTGCCCCAATTTTAATTTATATACTCTAAATGCTCCCCGTTCATATTCCTGCCATTTATTTTAAACGCATTGATACATGCCTCTCCAAATTCCTTCGGAAAAATAAAAAAGCCAGAATCGTTTTATCTTCTCTTCGTAAACCAAAGTCTAATGGTGGGGTAAACTTCCCGGATGTTCGTCTCTATCATAAATCTTTTTCCTTTCGACAGGCCTCGAAATGGCTCATATCAGAACCCTCTCCTGTTACTCCCCTTTGGCTCTCCATTGAGCAAACCTTATTAACACCCTTGTCCTTCAAGGAAGTTGTACAACACCTCCCTTCCCCTTTTTTTAAACATACCTGTTCTCTCTTGAAACCTCTGGTTCAACCTACTACTATCTCCCGTGAATCTTTCTTAGACTACTCTATTTGGCATAACTCACTTATCCTGCTTAACAACAGACCCAGTTTTTGGAAAGCGTGGAGATTAAAGGGTATTATTTGGATCAGGCATCTTTTTGAAGGAGTCTCACCTTGTTCTGTTCCCCAATTTCAATCTTTATTCCACTGTCCCTGTTCCTTTTTGCAGAAATGTACTACTCTTATTATGATTATTCTTAATGTTTATTATTCACTCCCTTCTTCATCCCCATCGGACACTCAAAATTCTCTTCTCAAATTACCCAAGACCTCCCTTATATTCAAATACTTCCTTTCCCCGAATCCAGATCGCGTTAAATCTAAATTGAACTCTCTTGGGAATCAGAACTGGGATGCGAATTGTCTACCATCTTCTGGGATAAAATTTGGTCTAGATCTTTAAAAATTTCTTGTTCTGCCTCTCTCACCCAATATATGTTCTTTTTTTATCACAGACTTTATCTTTCTCCTGTCTCATTAGCCTGTTTTTCCTCCTCTACTGACTTTAATTGTTGGACTTGCGGCTCTTCTAATGCTGACCTCCTCCATCTCCTCTTTCTCTGTCCTACAGTTTCTGACTTTTGGGAGAAGGTTTGGTCATACATCTACCGACTGTTCACAATTTCCACTCCTTATTCTATGCCCCTACTCCTTTTTGGTAGCCTTTTTTGCTCTTTAGACCTCCCCCAATATAATCATGGTCTTTTTGAACTCATGTTTGGTTTAGCCAATACATTTCCTTTAAGTGGAAATCTCTCACAAAACTTTCTATACAGCATTGGTGGAATACCCTCTGTCATTTTCAAAGACTTGATGTTGCTTTCGCCTCCTCTTGCAAACCTATGGTTGATAGAGATCTCTTCTGGTTACCCCTTACCACGTATTTAGATCAAATTGTTTAAAAAATATTTCACATCTGTTAGACCTAGCACCATTGGCGTGGGTCTCACTTCCATTGTTGCTGTTGCCTCATGTATTTTTGCGGGTGTTAGATGCTTTGGGCACTGTGCCACTGCTGTCCAGTGCCACAGTGCAAGTGCTCCCTATTGTAAATTGATATTAATCAGTGTTTCCATGTTTGGCTATTTGGTTTACTTGTCAGACCCTAGTCTAGTGCACTGAGTGTGCCCATGGCGTGTAAATCCAAATGCTGCTGGTGGGCCTGCAGCACTGGTTGTGCCACCCACAGAAGCAGCCTTGTAAAATGTGTCTAAGGTCTGCCATTGCAGAGCCAGCGTACTGTCTGGTACTGTCATGCTGACTGGGCAAGTGCACCCACTTGCCAGTCCCTAAACCTTTCCTTTTCTTCATATCAGTCACCCCTATGGTAGGCCCAAGGGCAGGGTGCATTATAAGTATAAAGTAAGACAAGCCCTGGTATGTGTGGCATGTCCTAATAGTGAATTACAGCCATTTTTGTTTTTCACTATTGCAAGGCTTCATGTTCTCTATAGGTCAGAATGGGCTGTTAGAATTATTACATTTTATAATCCTAACTGACTCAGGGAACATGGTAGAAATTCTAGTTTAGTATGCCTGAAGTTGGTTTTAACATTCTGTCTTTGAAAAAAACACTTTTAAAACGTAGGTATTTTCTTGCCTAACCTTTCAAGCCTGCCTCTGCTAGGTTGTGTATTCGTTGTCTGGAGTTTGTGACTGACATGGCTGGGGGATTCCAAGAGACAGGATGAGTCTGCCCAGAGGTGAATAGAGAGATCTGCATCTAGATGGGAGGGAGGAGTTGCACCTGAACCTTGAATAGGGCTGTGCCTGCCTTCCACAATGCTGGCTCCACCTCCTGGGGTGCGTCTGATGTCTCTGCCCTGCACACTGAAAGAAGAGAAGGAATCCTGTCAACAAAGTGCTCCAGGGCATTGCTTGCTTTCCACAATGCTGGCTCCACCTCCTGTGGGGCGTCTGTTGTTTTTGCCCTGCACTGTGAAAGGAAAGGAAAAGTCTGGTAAACAGAGTGCTTCAGAACTGGTTTGGACTGGGCAAAAGCCCCTCTTCCCGCAGAGAACAAAGGATTTTTAGGGTATAAATATTGGGACCCTGATTCCAAGAGATTAGATCACTTTGGACTACAAGAAGAAACCTTTACTGAGGAGAGGAACCTGAAGAAACTGAGGAGAGACTATTCCCAAGCTGAAGTGCTGCTTGGGGGATTGGCCTATCGTGGTTGCCTTACTGCCAATGGAAGGATAAAAGAACTTAGTGTACTTTGCTTTCAACTTGTGAAGGATCTCCAAGGGCTTGGAAATTAGCTTGCTTCCTCTGAAGTCTCAGGGACAACAGACTTCAACCCCCAGCTGCTAGAGTTCCTTTGGAAGTGCCTGCTGTTGGTTTGGGCCTTTTGAGGGACTGCGTGTCGCAAGGAGCTGGAACCACGACTCAACGAAAACGAAGAGTGTTGCCGTCGCTGCTGCCGCACTTCTGAACAAGTGTGTCACTGCTGGAGTTCTCGCACTGCACCACATCGAGAAAAGTGTGCCGTAACGAAGAGGAAGCGTGTCACCGTCGCTGCTGCCTGCCGTCGCACTTCTGAACAAAGTTGTCGCCGCTGGAGTTGTCGCACTGCACCGCATCGAGAGAAGAGTCTCGCAACGAGGTCCAAGCATGTCACTGTTGCTGCAGTCGCACTTTTGAACAAGGGTGTTGCCGCTGGAACTGTCGAATTGCACCACATCTAGAAAAGCGCCTCGCATCCCCGAGAAGCACGCCGCCGCCGCCGCCGGAGCTGCTGCTGTCACATTTCTGAACAAGGATGTCACCGCTGTAGTTGTCGCATTGTGAGGAAGCTTCACGCAATCGTGGGAGAAGAGTGTCACAGCTGAAGCTGTTGCCATCACACTTCTGAACAAGGGTGTCGCCGCTGCAGTCCAAGCATCGAACCGAGAACTTCTTGCATCCCCGGAGGAGTGTGCCGCATGTGGAAGAACTTCACGTCTTTATTTCTTTGCACCTGAACTTTGCCGCATTTCCCTCGCTGCGACATTGCTTGTCGTGGAAGCTTAACGCATCGTAAGGTACATTGACGCAAAGTGTTGCATCTTAAGAATTGAACTGAACTAAGCTAAAACTACCATCTTAAAGTAACAGTATCTTGTATTTTTGTTGTTTATGTTCTTATGGCAAATCTATATAAAATATACTTATTTTTTATATAAAACCTTGTGTGGTGTCCATCTGTAGTGTTGTCACTGGGTTACTGTATGTGATGACAAATGCTTTACACACTGCCTCTGAGATACGCCTGTCTGCTCGTGCCAAGCTACCAAGGGGATGAGTAGGGGTTATTTTAGGAGTGTAATTCCCTTATCCTGACTAGAGGCAAGGGTCCCTATTCGTCACAAGAACCTACCTGTACCAACTAGAGATCCCCAAATCTAACACCATCTATCCTCTGAAAATTTCAAGCCCAGTTGAATGATATTATCTCTGTTCTTCAACTTTTTACCCTGTTTAAGTTGATATATGTATTTACTTAATCAATAACTCTCATTTTTCATACATAATTTGCAATCTAGTGTATATTTTTCTTGTCTTTTTAAAGTTATAATATTGGAATTCCCTCTCCCTCCCCCCTTTTTCTGCCCCTTCCTCCCCTTCCTCCTCTTCCCTACCTCATATAAAATCCCAAAAAATGCTTTTATTCTTCTCCTCCAAGTATCAGCCATTTCGTTTGGTATATTTCTGCTTTTTCATTTCTATATGTATTGCTGAATTGTTATATTGTTATTGATTTATAATAAAGCTTTTCAAACATAAAAAAGAAACTTTTGTACAGTGCAATGAATTGTGTGTAGAGTTTATCACATTAATACACCCTTTTCAGTTTTACAAATAAGTGAGCCCTAGTTGCAGTCGCTTTCCAATATTAAACTGTATTTCTTATATCATATTATAGTCTTCACAGTCAAGTTTTCCTTAGAGAACTCCACAGTACCTCTCGAATAGCCTTGTTCCTAAGAGCATAGATGATAGGATTGAGCAGTGGAGTCGCCGTAGTGTAGAGCAGTGAAGAGACTTTGCCTACACGTAAAGAGCTTCCAGTCTTTGGCATGTAGTATGTGGTGATCAATGATCCAAAGTAGATGCCAACCACCAGTAGATGGGAGCTGCATGTAGAGAATGCTTTTTCCCTGCCTATGGCTGATGGAATCTTCATTATGGCTGAAATAATGAATGTATATGAAACGATGATCACAGGGAATGGGATGAGAAGGGCAAATACAGAAACAACAAAGATGTCTATTTCAACCACTGAAGTATCTGAACAAGCTGCTTGTATTAAAGGCCCCAAGTCACAGAAGAAATGGTCAATCATGTTGAGCTTTGAGAACTGAAGCTGTCCAATAGGAAATATAACGAATAGTGCAATTATGAAACCGCTTAGCCAGGAACTTCCCGCAAGCTGCAGGCAAAACCGCTGGTCCATGACCGTAGTATAGTGTAAGGGAAAGCATATGGCTACATATCTGTCATAGGCCATGGCCAGTAAGAGACAGCACTCAGTGCACAGTAGGAATCCAGCAAAAAAGCACTGTATAATGCAACTGGTAAAGGAAATTGTCCTGCCCTCAGGCAACAACCCACCAAGAATGGTTGGCATGAATGTTATGATGTACCAGATTTCTAGGAAGGACAGATTGCCTAAGAAAAAGTACATGGGCGAATGAAGGCGCCTGTGAATGGAAACAGTGATCAAAATCATTGAGTTTCCTGCTATTGAAAAGAGGTAAATATTGGAAAATATCAAGAAAAGGAGAGGATCAAGAACTCGTGGGGTCAGAAATCCCATGATCACGAATTGCATGATAACAGTGGTGTTTTCTGAGCAATTCTTAAGTGCCATTTACTTTACCTGTAGCTGCAAAAGAAAAGGCAGAACTGATTCAAGCAATATATACAGGGTTATTTGAACTGGGACTCCTTGATGCTTTAGCATCTGAATGAATGCTATAATCTAAATATACGTACTATTGAATTTAGCTAAACATTTGTGTTCATTTTTTGCATCCTAGCATGTAGCAACAGACACAATAATGAAATGGTGTAAGAGTACATAATTATATGAATAGGTCAAACAAGAAGAACCACAAACTTTATTAAGGCAAATCATTACAGCCTGTGGTTGTGGTGTCCAACTGTTCACATTTGATGGTAGATTTGTCTTTGACGCAGCATGCATGAAGGTAACAGAATGCAAAATAAACAAATGAGGAAATGTAGAGGTAATGGTGATAGAATCACCCTCCTTAAATGTATAAATAAACAAAAGGATTCTATAAATATGCACAGGAAAATAGTTTCTATTATGGTTTTATGATATGTGTCTACAATAGTGGGGACGACTCCCTTTGCTGGTGGCAAAGGCAAGCACTATGTGTTTTTAAAATACCCCTCACACACTAAGAGTCCCTTAGTGTCATGCTTCATCATAAGGGTCTTCCCGTCCCTCTACGGGGCGGGGCGTGCTGCGACCTACGAGCTACGCGGGAGCACTTGGTTTTCTGATGATAGGCTATGTGTGATGTGAAGGCAGTGAAGGTGATTAGAAAAAAGTGTAGGGACCTAAATAAGTGAGTATTGAATGAAAATTCCCTGGCTAGTAGAAAAAAATGATTTATTGGTTTCTCTGGCTGGGAACGTTAAAAAAGGGGTTCATAGTAGAGCTTTTATGCATTCTACTTGGTCGACATGTTTCATAAGCAGTCCCCTACTGCTTACTCATCAGGACCTCTATTGTCCCTACTATTTTAACTCAAATAACTCTCTAAGTAGTATGCCTATTGTCCCAAAATAAAGCAGTCCGTGTGGAAAATGCAAAGTCTGTTGCCTAACGAAAAAAAGCAAAAAATTTACATTTTAGAACGGAACTACTTGGGAGCAAAGAAGATTCACGTTGTGTAACAGTTACAATGTGGTCTACTTAATTACATGTCCATGTCAACTGGAATTCGTAGGCATGACAAGCAGAGCCATAAAAACAAGAATAGGAGAACATAAGAGTACCATTAAGTGCAAAAAATGGCGACACATTTTCTAGAGAATGGGCACAAACCTGCAGACATCTCGTGGACCATCATTGAGCAAGTTGAAAAAGAGGAACACCTCTTTGAAAAAGAACAGAGATGGGTGTTTCGCCTTAATACCAATGAAGTGGGCTTGAATGATGAAATACCCTGGGGACAGCTGTAACAAGCAATGCCAATCCAACTGTATGTTTTTGCACCCTTCTCCCTCCGATAATTCTGATAAGGGCATAAGCTTCAGATAGGGTTGCATGTCAGTTACATATCAAGCTTACATCGCTACTGATTATCACACACACCTTTTTTCTACATTAGTAACAGCTTTTTTTGACCTGTACATTTTGTAATAGACAGGTTGAGTGCATGTCACCCTAGAAACTCGGTTAGAGTTACCCGGGCATGCGCACAATTCCTAGACTATAACAGAGTAAAGAAGCCCATTTAGAGACCTGAGTCAGTAAGACGATGACAACATGGGCATGAGAAACACCTCATTTTGACACTTTCTCTTAAACTCGACATCAAATGCAATATTAGTATTGTGGCACCCCCATTGCGCTGACCATTTGGACAACAACACACAAAACAAATGGGGTTATTAGTTGGAAATCGTCGTCTGTTTTTGTTTTGTTTTACCAAAATCACCCCTTCATATATTTCTTTCAAAACATTTGTTTTTAATCGATCGGAAGATTTTAAGTTATGACATTGAAACAGTAGAAAGACTACAACACAACCTTTTTCGGCCGATGATGTTTATGTTTTTGCAATCTGTATAGCGCGCAAATACCCGGGGGGTGTCTCGGCGCTTGAGGATGCCGTTTCCCGGCGGCCATTTTGAACAACGCTCTAGTCTTCCCACATCAGAGTCGAGCAGTGGATGACTCACCACGTTCACAGAAAGCGCCAGGTATGTTTCCATAAATATGAAGCTTTCCAAAGCGCCTTCACAACCCACGGAGCAGCACAAGGGCAGGATTGAGGGCAATATTCCGCAGTAGGAATGTAAGGTAGACTATGGCCAAAAGTCTTTAAAACATGGCTACTTTTGCACTGCGAGTCAAACGAAAACAGAGCCTCCGGTGTGACTTTACTGTATACTTTCTTTTACAGTGACCGCATGGAAACCTTTAGATGCTGGCTCATGGGGCACGTTATATTTCGCATGCCAGTATGTATATTCGTCATTCCTATACAATTTGTGTGAAATAGATTGCCTTGCTTTTTAAACAACCCCCTCCTTTTTCCCATTAAAAAAAAAACGATTATTCTCAATTACGGCAGTAACCCATTTCCCGACTCTGGGATTGATTTCATTTTCTATTTCCCGCTAGTGTGCGATGTATGAATGCATTGAGGTACGTGTTTGTTTGTGGAATCTAATGGGATATAGTATAACCAAACCAAAGAATTATTGGACAAATCTTGGCACCATGGCAAATTTCAGCAAAATACGTATAAAATACGAGAAAAATATATCACGATGTCTCTCCATAGGTGGAGCCACACGAGTAATATGTGTATAGATATTAACGCCTACCACTATGTGACAAATATGAATATGGGAGCACTGAGAACTGTGTGTAGAGATACGTATGTCAATGACCATATGTGTTTTCTTTCCTTTTTTCCTTTTGTTCCCTTTCTCTTTCAGAGACAGGTCAACTTTTTTTACTTTTTGCTTATGAATAAGGGCCCACTCAAGCCCTGAAGCTAAATAAAGTAGCCTATTTTTGCTGCTTTATTTTAGGAAAATAGGCATACTACTTAGAGAGTTATTTGAGTTAAAATAGTAGGGACCAATAGAGGTCCTGATGAGTAAGCAGTAGGGGACTGCTTATGAAACATGTCGACCAAGTAGAATGCATAAAACCTCTACTACAAACCCCTTTTTTAACGTTCCCAGCCAGAGAAACCAATAAATCATTTTTTTCCACTAGCCAGGGAATTTTTATTCAACACTCACTTATTTAGGTCCCTACACTTTTTTCGAATCACCTTCACTGCCTTCACATCACACATAGCCTATCGTCAGAAAACCAAGTGCTCCCGCGTAGCTCGTAGGTCGCAGCACGCCCCTGCCCCGTAGAGGGACGGGAAGACCCCTATGAGGAAGCATGACACTTAGGGACTCTAAGTGTGTGAGGGGTATTTTAAAAACACATAGGGCCAGATGTAGGTCGGTCGGTAACGGCCGAAAATCGGTATTTTCGGCCGTTACCGACCGGTATACATGATTTGACATGTAGGTGCTAAATTTTACAGAATCGGTAACTTTACCGATTCGGTAAAGTTACCGATTCTGTAAAATACCGAATCGGTAATTTTACCGATTCGGAGCCACCCATATGTAGGTGGGACTCTTCAGAGTCCCAGGAGCCTAAACAAATCGGTATTTTACCATCAAATACAATTTGATGGTAAAATACCGATTCCGGTGTGCATGCACATGTGTGCATGCACACCTATGCCATGTGACAGGCAGACCTGCCCTTAGGGCAGGTATGCCTGCCACATGGCACCCGTGCCTGTTTTGGGGGTGCCAGAGGGTGTCAAAGTGACACCCCCTGCACCCTTGAGAAATTCGGTATTTACCGATTCGGTAAATACCGAATCGGTAATGCCCATTCATTCCTATGGGCTTCAATGCCCATAGGAATGAATGGGCATTACCGATTCGGTATTAACCGAATCGGTAAATACCGAATTTATCCGATTCGGTATTCCAGCACATCTGGAATACCTACATATCGGACCCATTGATTTACCGATTTTAAATTACCGAATCGGTAAAATTCGGTAATTTAAAATCGGTAAATCAATTTTACCTACATCGGGCCCATAGTGCTTGCCTTTTCCACCAGCAAAGGAAGTCATCCCCACTATTGTAGACACATATCATAAAACCAAAATAAAAACTATTTTCCTGTGCACATTGATAGAATCCTTTTTTTTATATAGGTAACAGAATGCATCTGTAAACTAATTTGAACCTTTTTTCGACCACCTTCAGTCTTGTCCTTGATTCAGGGTTGATTGTGAAACTGTGGTTAATGAGGATAATTCAGAGCAAATTATAATGTATGGTATAAATAGGAGTGTCTTTACAAGATCATAAGTTTGACTCGAGTGAGGCTAGGCAAGATAGACAAAAGCATTTTAATTGAAAAATATTTGTAGCTGTTTAATTAAATTATTAAATTATTATTTGCAGAACCGATATCATTTCTGAATAATACTAGAGCACCTCCTATTTTAGCTGGAACCAAGGTTACATTAGTTTATAGGTTGATACCTAAGATAATACAATGAACCCTAATTCAAACTGAATTACTCAATCTTTTTTTCTGCCTGCTTTTATGAATTTGCAAGACAAACTTCCGGTCCTATCCACAATCTTCTTTAACCTGGGAAAGTGTGGCTTACTATTAGAAATGGTTGTTGCTAATTGCGCATATAAACACCTTGTGAATCAGGCTTATAAAAACTTAGCAGCGCCCATTGCAACACAGCCTGTAGTAACTTATGTCAATCCCAATTCATAGTGCAAAAGGAAACACCGGGAACCTTGAATAAATTCAATATTCCAATAGCCTCTGACTATTAAATACATCCAAGATTTTTTTTACAAGAATGTAAATCCTGATCAACCTGAAACAACAACTGTTTTGAATGACAGATGAATTCATCCCAAAATATATGCTGCAACCAAGCAAATTTCAAAAACATATTCATAAAATAAATGTACTAAATATTAGCACATTGGAATGTTGGAGCTCAATTGAAAACAATGGAGTCGCTCCGGGCTTACGATGGCTGGCATAAGCCCGGAGCTCCAATATTCCAATGTTTCTTTGTTCACACCTGTGGCTGTGAACAAAGACTTTAGGGAGCTTGAGGGGATTTCAGTCACGCACCTGCTAGAATCACGCAGGCCATAGCGGTGTGAGCTCACTGGCGTTTAATACACCTTATGATATACTTAAAATGTATAACACATAAATTTCCATTCGGAGCAAGTTTGCCAGTCAGTCCACATGTATGCTCCCAATCTGCCACAGATATCGGGGAGATCAGACTGAGCCCTTTTAAGGTTCGAAATATTGTTCTATGGCTGTTCGAACAGTAACGTCATATAGGGGATCTAATAATGCATTTGAGCGCAGCCGCCATGTGAAAGGGCGATGTATTGCTGTCAGGATTGTATTATCTAGGTTTACAGGGTTGTGATCTGACAGTGTGCATGGAAGGTTAGCGACAGTCGTCACCCAGTCAACCGCGTCCCCTCCTAGCAGCCAGTAATCTAGCTTAGACCAGCTGTTGTACAATGGCGTAGCGTGCGTACCCTCTCTAATAGAGCCATTACGCACTGTCCAGACATCAACCAATCCAAATTCCAATATGGCATTATGGACACTTTGAGCCACTCTAGGGGTATGGTTTGTTAGTGGGTTAGATTTACCTAAGTCGGGTCCAAGTATGTGTTGAGGTCTCCTCCCCATACAATGGATGTCTCTGGCCATTCTCTGAGTTTGGTATACATTCTCAAAAAGCACTCAGGATCATCTGCGTTAGGGCCATATATGTTTATTATGGTGACAATGGAATTCCAGAGTTTACCCTGAACCATTGCACATTGCCCCTCCTCATCTATATATGTACGTAGTGGAGTAAATGCAGTACCTCGCCTGACTAGGATGAGTACAACTCTAGCGTAGGAGGAGTATGAGGAGGCCAGCTTAAATCCATCCAATTTAAGTGCAATGCGACGCTCTGTGTATTTGGTTAAATGCGATTCCTGTAAAAGAGCAATGTGCATTCCATGGTGGGTCACATAAGCAAGCACTTGACAAATTTTCTTTGGGGAGTTCAGCCCTTTAACGTTCCCGGTTAAAAATCTATAACTTTCACCCCTGACCATTTCTGTCATCCTTCAGTTGACACAAAACATGAGTTTGACATATCTAAGACTATTACAGCATGAGCACACAATCCGGGCCTATAGCAACTGCAATCTCCCAGTGTAGACATCAAGAACACATTAATCAAAACAAAATGCAACTCAAACCCAATCTCCCTACCCGTCCTCCCCCCACCCACTCCAACCTCCCAATTAGGTCGAGACTGACTCCCCCCAAATCCCTGCCATTTACCCAATCCTCAAGGAGAAGGACTATTCAATAGGGGAACAGCGGCTGGGGGGAAGGAATGGTGGTAAACACCCACCTTGCAGTGGGGTGGCCAGGCTGCAGCAGTAGCTCCCGCAAATGCACCAGGTAGCATTAACAGGAACTGCATCAGGTTTCCCTGGCACTCAACAATAGTATAACATTGAACATGAACTCAATAGTGCTATATCGGCATTTTAACTGAACCTGTATCAAACATAACCTAAGAGACAGCTATATTATCAATCAGATCCATGCATTAATAATGATATTAATTAGTGGACTGCATCCTCAGGGTCTGGCACAAATTCGGTACGGGCCACCTG
Organism: Lissotriton vulgaris; assembly: GCF_964263255.1. Taxonomy (NCBI): domain Eukaryota; kingdom Metazoa; phylum Chordata; class Amphibia; order Caudata; family Salamandridae; genus Lissotriton; species Lissotriton vulgaris. Next base: position 181,890,791 of record NC_141686.1, on the reverse strand, counting down.
TACAGTCGGAGTGTAGTCCGGAAAAAAGGTCAGATTGTTTCCCTTGTGATTTATACGACTCTTGGCTCTGGCCTCACGTAGTATCGCATCTCTGTCTGCATAATTTAGAAGACGTGCAATGATCAGGCTCGGTGATGCGCCTGGCTTGGGCCGAGCACCCAAAGAACGGTGCACCCTCTCCACTATCATGACCGCAGACAGCACAGGGGCAAACAGTTCGCGCAAGAAATTGTCAATGAAAGGCTACATTTTTGATATAGCGGTAGATTCAGGCAAGCCAATTATATGAAGGTTGTTCCGGCAGGAACACCCTTCTAAATCTTTGTTTTTTTCCTTTATAACTTCTAGCAATTCTCCATATGTAGAATCTGAGTCCGCGATTCAGCCTGCAAATCTTGTGTGTCTGATAATCTATTTTCCAGGACATCGAGCCTGAGTTCATGTGCATCCACCAGATTTTTTACCACCTCTAAACTAAAGGTGAGCAGGTCAGTCTTACTGTTTATGGTTTTCAAGCCTGAACGCAATTCCAGCAGTATGGTGTCTTCCTCTGGACTCTCCGCGGTTTCAGATGTACCCTGTGTCGCAGCTGACTCTGTCATGGTTTCTGTTGCATGCGTATTGCACTTGCTTTCTAATGGGATTTTTGGCTGCTTGGGGTCAGGTTTTCCCATAGTGACAGAGCTTTCCAGCACATGCACAGACACCAATCGCACGCTGTTGCCTCCTCTCACAGTCCGCAGAAGCGAGGAGCCCCACCGACAACCCCAGGATCGGGATCAGTGTGTTGGCTATAATTTGGCAGATTGTGTTCCTGCGCACCTCCGGTGATGCAACCCGGGCCCCAAACGCACAATCCCCTCATCTGAGCAGTACACTGGTGAGCTAAGCACCGGTTATCTAAGTGCCAGCCCCCACAGTGCAGGCCGCACAGCCAAGAGGCATGCCCACTCGACCAGCCCACCTCAGGCCCAGAAGTACATTTAGAAAGGGTCAGAGTAGTAGCTATATTTATACAATTGTATTAGTAATTCACCACAAACTAAATGTTTTCATAATTCATCATCATTTCTGGTTTATTTTCACAACATAAGTAGAAAAGGTAAAGCAAATCAAAATATTCACTGCTTTTACGTATCAAAGCATCCATATAACTCCATGTATCTGTTTTTGGAGGACATTTGGTACTCAAAGTAGAACCTTCATAATGAACTTTTGTAAATCAAAGTATTAATGTAGCTTTATGAAACTACATGATGCATATTGTATCACATTCAATATCATAAAGTGCTCTCAGTGAAGATAGAGAAAGGAAGGTATTTGGTAAGGTGGGGGTGATTGGGTTGGTGGGGGACTGGGTAAAGGTGGTGTAACATGAACACAGTTACATTTATATACAGTTAGACTTTTACAGCCTAGAATGGTCCGTAGTTCCCTATACTCATAACACATAGGTCCCAGTGAGTCAATTTCTTTTGGTCCTGTGGTGTGAGGATGTGAGGTAGTCTACGTTTTGTTTGAAGGGTTACTGTTTTATCATTCTGGGGTCTTCATCAGGACAAAGTAGTTTTAGGAGCACTTCAGAATCAGCTAACAAGAACCATCTGGGGTGGCCAGCCAACTGCTCCTTAGTCTTTTGGACGATCTGGTGTAGCATAGGGTATAAATCTCCTTGCTTCGAAAAGTATTTCCTCAATCTCTGTAGTGGGTATGTAAAACGGTGTAAATGATCTCCCGTTTATGGTCGCTAACAAGTCAATCAGAAGGAATCTGTTTGTCTCCTTCAATAATGCTCGCGTCTCAATTGAGGAAATACTTGTCAAAGCCCAGGCAGTTATTGTTAGCCCGGGTCCCACAAGAGCAATTGCCTGTGGATGCCTGGGTCTGGCCACGCGGGTCCGCTCCGACCCAGCAAGAGGCCCCCGCCCCACTTACCGCACCACAGCAGGGCTCCAAGGTGGGCACCATGCCCAGCAGTATCATGGTCTCACTGCAGGCCCCAGGGCATGGCCTCTCCCCTGCGCCGTTAACGCCAGGCCTCCAGCGCGCTCCCTAGGTGATCAGCACCGCTGCTCCCAGTGCCCTCGGGATCCGCTGACAGGATTGTAATCCAGGTCAGCCATGGCAGTTGCAGCACGGACCGAACCCCACAGGAGCCACACTCCAGGCCACAAGGATGCGACTCTCAATCCACTCGGCTCACCAGGGCTTCGCTCTCCGGCCCCGCACCCCGCCCAGCCGCCATTTCCTTGCGGGCAGGGCCTATGCGTCGCTGCTTGGATTATCAGGTTCCCTCTGACCAAATGTAACCAGAATGCCACAGATTATGCCCGATGCATTCACCAGTCAGTGGTGTAGGTTTTCATTGGTGCAGGAGCGCATAAACATCGGTATGTACCAGATATTGGAGCCTGGCCTACAGAGCTCTCTCACCAGGCCTACAGAGCTCCCTCACCAGGCAGCCATTCCGTAACGTGCCATAGCCCCGCCCCTCTAATAACCTTATAGCCCTTTGTAGCTGGGCTATACTGGCTATTAAAGTCCTGCTGCATTATTAATGCTGGAGCGGGCCTTTAATAGCCGTATAGCCCGCTATTGCAGGCGATACGGCTATATTATCCAGACTAGAATATAGGGATACAAAAATTGTGAGGGCAGAATATCAAGGGATACAATACAGAAAGGTAAGTGCATATAGAAGATGCATAGATTTACATATATGGTGCCATTAAGGTTTCTATCTCGAAATTCTAGGGCACACCTCATAAAAACGTGAGCAATGCAAATTGCCTTTCCTTTTGTAAGTCTCCTTCACTTATTCGTACTCCCAATCTAATGTTTCACAAAAGGTGGGGGCCTTAAAATAGTTGTAGGTGACAACTGTTTATTTTTCGGTGTGTCAAAGGTTAATGCTTTCTTCTCTCCCTTGTTCGAGAACACTTCATATAGTCATTATTTTTCTCCACATCTACCTTTAGTTCAAAACATGTCTTTGGTATGTAAGACTTCTTTATTTTCCATTCACGCTAAATCTTATGTTTACCAGATCACTTTAGAAAGAGGTATCCCACTCACTTAAAATCAAATACCCATCAACATTATCCAAGAAAGCTCAATGAATTCCAGCACACTCTTTTGAATCTTAATGCTTCCTAAGTGTCAAATGTATTTGTTCCACAATACAGGGTAACTTTAAACTGTGCAGTGGACCACTTCAAACAAAAATGGAAAGACTCATTGAAGAGCCTTAACACCTTCAGCGCGGCGCAGATTCCTGCGCTGTGCTGAACGTTCTAATGAGCCAACGGGCTCATGACGGAACGGTTCCGTCATGAGCACAGGCCAACGGACGCTCATGATGGAACCGTTCCGTCAATAGCATCGAAAGGGTTAAATCTGCATGGAGAGAGGGGCACTAGAAGCTGATCCTTGTATTTTTTATCCTAGGCACTCAATTTTATTGATATTCCTTTGAGCTCTGTGGATGTGAATTATTGTTCTCTATTTTACACAACTACACACCATAAACAAACCTGTTAACTGATGAGCCTGGTAAAAACACTTGACCTCTGAAATCCTCCTCCTAACTTCCAATGCCAAGGTATTGCACTAATTATGTAACCCATTATCCACTTAGAATTATCATTATCTACCATAGATTCAGAGACATTCAATTGAAATGAAACACATTACTAAACTTATAACTGTACACCACATTTACCCCAAAAATTATTTAGATGGGTTGTTTAGATTGTACCATGGTAAAACTGAGGATAATTTGGTCAATCAAGTCTCTGACTGACCAATCGAAAAATTACCTGATTAAGCATTGAGTTGTCCCTACTCACTGTAAGGGCCCCACATTAGAGTGTTCCATAGCCATAGTCAATTAGATTAAGGCAGACCAAGCCCACATAACCCTCTCATCTAATAGTCTCTAAAATAAAATATTTAGGGCAAGCTAAAGCAACCCATTCATGGATGAAGTTGCACCAATGAAAACTATATTCCAAACTTCTGGGCTCCTCTTATATCCCAAAAATAATTATGTAAATGGTTTACCACACGTTTACAATGGGAATATGAGGGATATTATGAAAGACTGCCAAGTGGAGAAAGAGAAAAGAATAAATTAAGGTAGTCTGACACGAACTGAATGAATTCATAACAATTCTTAGAGAATCAGAGGTTGCTTGTGGACATATACCCTCTGTTTCTACTTTAGAACATCTCATAAGGGAGATGTAAACCTACAAGAACACGTTTTTAAGCTGCATCTTCTATCATTAGAACTTAGATCGAATGTGCAAAAAAGTACCCAAAAACTCTTTGATTGCATAAAAAAATGCCTCAAGCTGCCTCCATGTAGTGAGCTAAAAGACTGGCTATTTTGTAACATAATTAAAACATGTGAATCAGTTAACTACCTCCAACTCTAAAATGTTCATATATTTGCAACTAACAAACTGGTCAAAATATACTCACATTTTGACAGAGGGAGTCCCATCTTGTCTGGGTCAAAAGGTTACCATCAGCTACCTTCTGCCAATTACAAGGCAGGCTCAGAATCTGGTATTGTGCCAACCAGATGATAATATCCCAGCCTGGGCCGGTAGCCTGCCAATCAGGGTCCAGTGACTGTTTCCATCATCAGAAAACATGCAGAGGCCTGTTTGATTACATCATCCTTCTAGAAGCATTGAAAGATTGTATGCATATAGATGGGACACATGGCATATAGATGGGACAGTACTCACCTTATTCACCTAAAAAATTGCTAACATATTGAAATTTGAAAACTTGTCTAAAGCACTACAACTTTTGTTGGACAATGCCCGAATGTTCTGTCCTCTCACCCACCTATATTGGTCTAAATTTAGAGTCCACCAGAGCACTTCTCCTTAATGTAGTGATCTCCTGCTATGAAGATATTTCTCATCGCACCCTTTCAAAGACCCTAACAGCCTGCTTCCCCCAAAAGGCTCATCCAATGATCATAGTCCGACCAACCATTACTTCCACTCCATAAACATGTGACTAGACACACTTGCTCCACCACAAAAGATTCAAAACCATGGTATGATGGTAGGTTAAATGAAGACAGATGATCCCTTACATTAATCGAACAACAGTGGAGATCTATTCCATCTTCTGACCAACTCAGGCTACTAAGATCCACAAGAAACTTGTATTACAGAAAGATCAGACGATCAAAAGTAGAATTTGCCAGTACTCAACTAGACCAAGCCAAGAACCGTACCAAAAAGCTTTTCGAATTAATCAAAGCGCAAACTAAGGGTATACCCCCCCAATACCAGGATAACCCCGACACACTACTCAATTTGCCTCCTTCTTTACTATGAAGACAGGATACATAAAGACGGACCTTCTCAACAACCTAATATCCCTTACCGACACTCAGTTGGGCACTCCAATGCCCATGGCAGTAGCCCCACCCATATTCTCCGCAAAGTTCAACCTAAAAAACAATGCATCTTGGTCCTCCTTCAACTTGTATAGTGAAGAAACTATACTAAAAATTCTTACTGCATTGAACCTCTCCAACCACTTTACAGACCATCTTCCCGCAAACTACCAAAATAACGTAATTCCACTTTTACTACCTCTCTGGACCAAGATCATAAACACCTTCTTCCTTCAAGGAACCATCCCAGAAATCCTTAAAGCAGGGCAGATATCTTCTATCTTAAAGAAGCCATCGGCGGACCCGTCAGACTTAAACCACTATCACCCAATTTTCAACATCCCCATTCTGGCCAAACTCTTAGAAAAAGGTGTTCACACACAGCTGGGCAACCACATAGATCATTTCATCCTGCTCAACAAATACCAATCAGGCTTACGGGTAGGTCACAGTACGGAATCAGCCATCACACACATAGTAGATGACGCACCAAAAATCCTTGACTAAAACAAAGCCTGTTTACTAATCTTGCTTGACCTATCTTCGGCCTTTGACACAGTCAAACACAGCAACTTGCTAGATCTCCTGAAATACAGAATGGGATTATCCAGTTCTGTACTTATTTGGTTCACCTCTTTCCCTCAAAATAGACCCCTTAGATTGAAGGTTAATCAATCCTTATCCAAACCCATCCCAGTCACCTTAGGAGTACACCAGGGATCATCCACCTCACCCACTCTTTTCAACCTTTTCATGGAACCACACACCGAACTTCTCAGTGCATCTGAGGTCCATTATCACATGTACGCAGATGATACACAACTCTAAATTAAGATTCACTCACTTGAGGACATCAAATCTCTCAACTCAACGCTTCAAAAAACTCAGACATGGATGGCCGAAAACCATTTAAAGCTGAACACCCTCAAAACTTAATTCCTCCTAATCGCTCCCACCAACCAATCGTCCATCATCCTTTACAGGCTGAATCCCCTAGCAACACTCAAAGGTCAACCACTCATTGTCGACTCAGCAAAAGTACTGGTAATAACGTTGGACAGAAACCTAAACATGCAGAAACACATCAGCTCCTCTACAAAAGGAGACCTTGAGAAGACTAAAACCCTTCCTGTTCGCAAATGACTCCAAACAGGCAGTGCAAGCTTTAGTAATCCCAAGAGTAGAATATGGGAGTGTCACTCTTTGCGGCCTTCCCAGATCAATGACAGCCCCTATGAGAGCCACAATCAACATAGCGGCTAGTTTCATCACATGCTCCAAAAGAAAATGTTACATCTCCCCGGACCTTACAGCCCTCAATTGGCTACCTTTTGAGGCGAGAATTCATCTGAAAATTGCATGTATGACAAACAAGGCCCTACAGCACAATACCCCAAGTTATCTAGCTCAGAAACTGGTGCTCTCCTGTGGTAAGAGATCCACTAGGAGCTCCGGGAATCTTCTTCCGAAACCACAAAGATTTGCCAAGAAAAAAACATACAACCGGAGCTTGTTAGGGATGGACCCCAGGATCTGGAATGCTTTACCCCCAGAAATGAGACAGAACCCCTCTACAGCCTCTTTCAAAAAAGAAATGAAATCTATTCTTATGGCTAAGTTTACTTGAACTATTTATATATCCGTGTTTTTACTTACTACCTTGTATTAGACTTCTCTCAAAAAGATGTGAAATTCCATTCTCGAATCATTTATATAACCATGTAATATATCCGCTAGCTTGATTTTAGCTGCTATTGTGTACAAGACTCACTCATATATTTTTTTGCTATGTCTGGCTTTATTTCTTACATCTGTCCCATAAAACCCTCTGATAGGTTCTTGTTTGTGCTATATAAAACTTTCAAAGTGAAAATAAAAAAGAAATATAAAAACATTTTCAAAAAATACTGTTGAAGTTTAAATGATTATGAGGGATTATAATTCAAATCATCCAAATTGATTTTCAAAACTGTGGTTCAAAAACTTAACAAATCTACACAATTTCTTGAACTCCTAGTTCAATTGTGTTTAGTATTTCTTTTTTTTTTGTAACTTCTTTATTATCATTTTTCAGTTTTTCCTCTCAAGGCATCAGCACAGATCCAACACAAGCAAAACAACAGAAATGCAAGGCTTAATCGAGGAAAGCAACAAGAGCAAAAATAATATAGTAAATTAAAAGAATTCATACATTAGTCAGCTAAAGCTTAGGCGAACAAAAGAAATATACAATTATAACAACAGGAAAAATACAGAAAATTGCATAGTACATATATCGCATTTCTATTTGACCAGTTTCACCCAAACTTATCCCTCTCCTGTTACTTTTAATTGACTGATGCCTTCCATCTTATAAGCGGGGCCCAAACTTGCTGCCCCAACTGCTTTGATTTCTTTCCCTTCCTTTCATATATCGCTCTCTCCAGCCTGAATATAGAAAGCAGTCGAGCCAGCCATTGCTGAAATGTGGGTGGGAGAGGATCTAGCCAGGCAGAGGCAATATTAATACTTAGCACTGCCATTGATACACAGAGGAAACAATAAGCAGTCCCTATCTGACTCACACTGCTTATTCCTAGCATGATTAATTCAGGAGTTAATATAACTTTTTCCCCGAGAGAGCAATCAAGGTATTCAGTAATTAGCTACAAGAGTCCCTGTAAACGTGAACAGGAAGCAAACATATGAACCAGATCTTCCTCCAGCCCACCACATCTGGGACATGTAGTCCCAGATACTCCACCCCACTGTGCTATTCTAGCCGGGGTATAGTATAAGGAGAAGACTGTTCTAAAATGTTGAGCCTGGAGACTGGCAGAGCATAAAACCAATTGAGCCAACTCCAGAGACGTCGAAACTGCAAGAGGAGCAGCACCCACCAGCTCTGCCCATTTAGCCTCTTAGTCCGACCTTTAATAGTATCTATAATTACATTACTACCAAACCCGCTCACCCCACCAGCTTTTTTGCTAAAAAAGCGACGTAATTGTAGATATTTTAAAAATATGGCTCTTTCTAACCCAAACTCTGTCTGTATATCGCTAAATTGACAAAACCCTACATTATTGATTAAATCCCCAACCTTTCGGATCCCCTTACTAGCCCAACCAGCCATATTCTTATATGAGAAGATTCCTGGGAGTGTGGGATTTATGTATAGAACTATATAGTAGTTGAATCTCCCCAGGCCAATCTTCCTTTATAGCCCCCCCCAGATCTTAAAAGCAGCAATCAAAGACTTACTTTTTGTCCTTTTATAATAATTTGGCTCTGTGAACTTAAAAAAACAATTCTCTGCATTTTCGCCCAATAGTAACTTCTAGACATCCGGAGGATCAATTTGACCTTCCCCATCCATATACCCCGGACATGATCCAACCAATATCCCCATATATTGTAAGGCACCTGCACAATAATAACTTCGGAAATCAGGAGCTGAAAATCCCCCTTTTTCTTGTGATAACGACATAAATCTAAGTGCCCGCCTTGTTTACCCCTGTGCCCAAATAAACCGATTAACTAAACCCTCCAAAATAACAAACCAAGATCTCTGGAATTCCAATGGGATCGCCCTAAAAAGATACAGAATCTTTGGTAAAAACAGCATCTTGATGATGTTGTATCTACCAACAAGAGACAGAGGGAGGTTGTTTAATCTATCAAAAGCCCTCCTTGCCTTCCTAATCACTGGTTCCATATTTTTATCAACCAATTTTTCTAAATCTCCTGTAATACGTATACCAAGGTATACTGCTGAGTCAATAACACGAGAATCTTCACAACTAGCCCACCAGTTCTTTATTACTTGGGTCTTAGATCTATTAAGTGCGTACCCTGGGAATGTGCCATACTCTGCAGCGATTTACTCAACTGTTTCCAAAGCCATATGTGGAGCAGTGGTAGTGATAACCACGTCATTGGCATAAGCGAGGACTATGGTTTCATGCCCCTGACTTACGACTGGACAGATTCCATTATTAGTCTCAAGTAACCGTAAAAGGGGATCCATGTATACAGCAAATAACAGAGGGAAAGAAGGGCATCCCTGCCACGTCCCCCTCTGTATATTAAAAGAAAGAGTATAATTACCATTAACTTTTAACCGGGCAGTAGGGGCCCTATATAGCACTTGAATAGATTTAATAAAACCCTCCCCCAGCCCAAACCATCTCATTGTTCCCCAAAGGAAATCCCAGGAGACCCTATCAAATGCCTTTTCAGCATCTAACAATAAAACAGCCATAGGATCTCCTGAGATCTCCATCACATCAAAAAGAGTAATGACAAAGGACAGCCGCTGTCTAAGCTCACTGCAGGCAGCGCTGACCTTCCTCTCCCATTTCGAGACCCGAGATGCTGATTTTGATTTTCCTCCCCCGTTTTGGACTGTTCTGAAACCCGCGTCTACGATCTGCTAAAACCTGCTGAAATCGCAGTGTCCACGCCAGACTCACGCCGGGTCTGCCCTATGTTAAAGTTTGCTCAGACCTTGCTGATTCCTGCCATCGCTGCTCCCCCCAAAAAGGAGTCAGGCAGCTGGTGCTTGCAGCAGGCGAGTCAACAACACATGCGAAGTCAGCATACCTTTGGTCATCCGCTCGGGGAGATCTTTGGCAGTGCGTACCGCCCCCGGCTTCTGCTGGTTCTTCGCAGGATAAAAGACTCTGCAAAGCACTGGTGGCGGTCGACTATGGCTCCAAAACCAAGTAAGTGGTACAAAAGGGGGTGGTGATGGACGGAGCACCTGAACCAATCAAGCACTCACACCCAGTCAACAGATCTGGGTTTAATCCATCACCGTTCTTTAGCCCACTCTGCAACCCCAGTTCTGAACTGGGGTGGCAGAGTGGGCTAAAGAACGGTGAGGGATTGACTGGGTGTGAGTGTTTGATTGACTCGGATGCTCCGTCCATCACCACCCGCTTTTGTACGGCTTTTGGCCGCCATAAGTGTGGCAGGGTATGCTCAGACGTGAGTCCCTTGCTCACTTTGCCGCTGGATTCAAGCAAGCTGACTGAAGACGGCTGGAATGCCAGAAACCGGTCCTCGGAGGCTTGCTTCCGGTCCAGGGAAGACATGGTTTGGCAGTTCGGGCTGGACTGTTCCCATGAGGCACAGGGTCAGACTGATTTGCATATAGCCATGTCTGAACTGGGGTGGCAGAGTGGGCTAAAGAACGGTGATGGATTAAACCCAGATCTTTTGACTGGGTGTGAATGTTTGATTGATTAGGATGCTCCGTCCATCACCACCCCCATTTGTACCGCTTTTGGCCACCATAAATGTGGCAGGGTATGCTCAGACGTGAGACCTTTGCTCACTTTGCCACTGGATTCAAGCAAGCCGGGCTGAAGACGGCTGGAATGCCAGAAACCGGTCCTCGGAGGCTTGTTTCCGGTCCAGGGAAGACATGGTTTGGCAGTTCGGGCTGGACTGTTCCCATGAGGCACAGGGTCAGACTGATTTGCATATAGCCATGTCTGAACTGGGGTGGCAGAGTGGGCTAAAGAACGGTGATGGATTAAACCCAGATCTTTTGACTGGGTGTGAGTGTTTGATTGATTTGGATGCTCCGCCCATCACCACCCCCTTTTGTACCGCTTTTGGCCGCCATAAGTGTGGCAGGGTATGCTCAGACGTGAGTCCCTTGCTCACTTTGCCACTGGATTCAAGGAAGCCGGGCTGAAGACGGCTGGAATGCCAGAAACCGGTCCTCGGAGGCTTGTTTCTGGTCCAGGGAAGACATGGTTTGGCAGTTCAGGCTGGACTGTTCCCATGAGGCACAGGGTCAGACTGATTTGCATATAGCCATGTCTGAACTGGGGTGGCAGAGTGGGCTAAAGAACGGTGATGGATTAAACCAAGATCTTTTGACTGGGTGTGAGTGTTTGATTGATTCGGATGCTCCGTCCATTACCACCCCCTTTTCTACCGCTTTTGGCCGCCATAAGTGTGGCAGGGAATGCTCAGACTTGAGTCCCTTGCTCACTTTGCCACTGGATTCAAGCAAGCCGGGCTGAAGACGGCTGGAATGCCAGAAACCGGTCCTCGGAGGCTTGTTTCCGGTCCAGGGAAGACATGGTTTGGCAGTTTGGGCTGGACTGTTCCCATGAGGCACAGGGTCAGACTGATTTGCATATAGCCATGTCTGAACTGGGGTGGCAGAGTGGGCTAAAGAACTGTGATGGATTAAACCCAGATCTTTTGACTGGGTGTGAGTGTTTGATTGATTCGGATGCTCCGTACATAACCACCCCCTTTTGTACCGCTTTTGGCCGCCACAAGTGTGGCAGGGTATGCTCAGACGTGAGTCCCTTGCTCACTTTGCCACTGGATTCAAGCAAGCCGGGCTGAAGACGGCTGGAATGCCAGAAACCGGTCCTCGGAGGCTTGTTTCCGGTCCAGGGAAGACATGGTTTGGCAGTTCGGGCTGGACTGTTCCCATGAGGCAAAGGGTCAGACTGATTTGCATATAGCCATGTCTGAAATGGGGTGGCAGAGTGGGCTAAAGAACTGTGATGGATTAAACCCAGATCTTTTGACTGGGTGTGAGTGTTTGATTGATTCGGATGCTCTGTCCATCACCACCCCCTTTTGTACCGCTTTTGACCACCATAAGTGTGGCAGGGTATGCTCAGACGTGAATACCTTGCTCACTTTGCCACTGTATTCAAGCAAGCCGGGCTGAAGACGGCTGGAATGCCAGAAACCGGTCCTCGGAGGCTTGTTTCCGGTCCAGGGAAGACATTGTTTGGCAGTTCGGGCTGGACTGTTCCCATGAGGCACAGGGTCAGACTGATTTGCATATAGCCATGTCTGAACTGGGGTGGCAGAGTGGGCTAAAGAACGGTGATGGATTAAACTCAGATCTTTTGACTGGGTGTGAGTGTTTGATTGATTCGGATGCTCCGCCCATCACCACCCCCTTTTGTACCGCTTTTGGCCGCCATAAGTGTGGCAGGGTATGCTCAGACGTGAGTCCCTTGCTCACTTTGCCACTGGATTCAAGCAAGCCGGGCTGAAGATGGCTGGAATGCCAGAAACCGGTCCTCGGAGGCTTGTTTTCGGTCCAGGGAAGACATGGTTGGGCAGTTCGGGCTGGACTGTTCCCATGAGGAACATGGTCAGACTGATTTGCATATAGCCATGTCTGAACTGGGGTGGCAGAGTGGGCTAAAGAACGGTGATGGATTAAACCCAGATCTTATGACTGGGTGTGAGTGTTTGATTGATTCGGATGCTCCATCCATCACCACCCCCTTTTGTACCGCTTTTGGCTGCCATAAGTGTGGCAGGGTATGCTCAGACGTGAGTCCCTTGCTCACTTTGCCACTGGATTCAAGCAAGCCGGGCTGAAGACGGCTGGAATGCCAGAAACCGGTCCTCGGAGGCTTGTTTCCGGTCCAGGGAAGACATGGTTTGGCAGTTCGGGCTGGACTGTTCCCATGAGGCACAGGGTCAGACTGATTTGCATATAGCCATGTCTGAACTGGGGTGGCAGAGTGGGCTAAAGAACGGTGATGGATTAAACCCAGATCTTTTGAGTGGATGTGAGTGTTTGATTGATTCGGATGCTCTGTCCATCACCACCCCCTTTTGTACCGCTTTTGGCTGCCATAAGTGTGGCAGGGTATGCTCAGACGTGAGTCCCTTGCTCACTTTGTCCACTGGATTCAAGCAAGCCGGGCTGAAGATGGCTGGAATGCCAGAAACCGGTCCTCGGAGGCTTGGTTCCGGTCCAGGGAAGACATGGTTTGGCAGTTCGGGCTGGACTGTTCCCATGAGGCACAGGGTCAGACTGATTTGCATATAGCCATGTCTGAACTGGGGTGGCAGAGTGGGCTAAAGAACGGTGATGGATTAAACCCAGATCTTTTGAGTGGGTGTGAGTGTTCTATTGATTCGGATGCTCCATCCATCACCACCCCCTTTTATACCGCTTTTGACCGCCATAAGTGTGGCAGGGTATGCTCAGACGTGAGTACCTTGCTCACTTTGCCACTGGATTCAAGCAAGCCGGGCTGAAGACGGCTGGAATGCCAGAAACCGGTCCTCGGAGGCTTGTTTCAGGTCCAGGGAAGACATGGTTGGGCAGTTCGGGCTGGACTGTTCCCATGAGGAACATGGTCAGACTGATTTGCATATAGCCATGTCTGAACTGGGGTGGCAGAGTGGGCTAAAGAACGGTGATGGATTAAACCCAGATCTTATGACTGGGTGTGAGTGTTTGATTGATTCGGATGCTCCATCTATCACCACCCCCTTTTGTACCGCTTTTGGCCACCATAAGTGTGGCAGGGTATGCTCAGACGTGAGTCCCTTGCTCACTTTGCCACTGGATTCAAGCAAGCCGGGCTGAAGATGGCTGGAATGCCAGAAACCGGTCCTCGGAGGCTTGTTTTCGGTCCAGGGAAGACATGGTTTGGCAGTTCGGGCTGGACTGTTCCCATGAGGCAAACGGTCAGACTGATTTGCATATAGCCATGTCTGAACTGGGGTGGCAGAGTGGGCTAAAGAACGGTGATGGATTAAACCCAGATCTTTTGACTGGGTGTGAGTGTTTGATTGATTAGGATGCTCCGTCCATCACCACCCCCTTTTGTACCGCTTTTGGCCACCATAAGTGTGGCAGGGTATGCTCAGACGTGAGTCCCTTGCTCACTTTGCCACTGGATTCAAGCAAGCCGGGCTGAAGACTGCTGGAATGCCAGAAACCGGTCCTTGGAGGCTTGTTTCTGCTCCAGGGAAGACATGGTTTGGCAGTTCGGGCTGGACTGTTCGCATGAGGCACAGGGTCAGACTGATTTGCATATAGCCATGTCTGAACTGGGGTGGCAAAGTGGGCCAAAGAACGGTGATGGATTAAACCCAGATCTTTTGACTGGGTGTGAGTGTTTGATTGATTCGGATGCTCTGTCCATCACCACTCCCTTTTGTACCGCTTTTGACCGCCATAAGTGTGGCAGGGTATTCTCAGACGTGAATACCTTGCTCACTTTGCCACTGGATTCAAGCAAGCCGGGCTGAAGACGGCTGGAATGCCAGAAACCGGTCCTCGGAGGCTTGTTTCCGGTCCAGGGAAGACATTGTTTGGCAGTTCGGGCTGGACTGTTCCCATGAGGCACAGGGTCAGACTGATTTGCATATAGCCATGTCTGAACTGGGGTGGCAGAGTGGTCTAAAGAACGGTGATGGATTAAACCCAGATCTTTTGACTGGGTGTGAGTGTTTGATTGATTCGGATGCTCCGCCCATCACCACCCCCTTTTGTACCGCTTTTGGCCGCCATAAGTGTGGCAGGGTATGCTCAGACGTGAGTCCCTTGCTCACTTTGCCACTGGATTCAAGGAAGCCAGGCTGAAGACAGCTGGAATGCAAGAAACCGGTCCTCAGAGGCTTGTTTTTGGTCCAGGGAAGACATGGTTTGGCAGTTCGGGCTGGACTGTTCCCATGAGGCACAGGGTCAGACTGATTTGCATATAGCCATGTCTGAACTGGGGTGGCAGAGTGGGCTAAAGAACGGTGATGGATTAAACACAGATCTTTTGACTGGGTGTGAGTGTTTGATTGATTTGGATGCTCCATACATCACCACCCCCTTTTGTACCGCTTTTGGCCGCCATAAGTGTGGCAGGGTATGCTCAGACGTGAGCCCCTTGCTCACTTTGCCACTGGATTCAAGCAAGCCGGGCTGAAGACGGCTGGAATGCCAGAAACCGGTCCTCGGAGGCTTGTTTCTGGTCCAGGGAAGACATGGTTTGGCAGTTCGGGCTGGACTGTTCCCATGAGGCACAGGGTCAGACTGATTTGCATATAGCCATGTCTGAACTGGGGTGGCAAAGTGGGCTAAAGAACGGTGATGGATTAAACCCAGATCTTTTGACTGGGTGTGAGTGTTTGATTGATTCGGATGCTCTGTCCATCACCACCCCCTTTTGTACCGCTTTTGACCGCCATAAGTGTGGCAGGGTGTGCTCAGACGTGAATACCTTGCTCACTTTGCCACTGGATTCAAGCAAGCCGGGCTGAAGACGGCTGGAATGCCAGAAACCGGTCCTCGGAGGCTTGTTTCCGGTCCAGGGAAGACATGGTTGGGCAGTTCGGGCTGGACTGTTCCCATGAGGAACATGGACAGACTGATTTGCATATAGCAATGTCTGAACAGGGGTGGCAGAGTGGGCTAAAGAACGGTGAATGATTAAACCCAGATCTTATGACTGGGTGTGAGTGTTTGATTGATTCGGATGCTCCATCCATCACCACCCCCTTTTGTACCGCTTTTGGCTGCCATAAGTGTGGCAGGGTATGCTCAGACGTGAGTCCCTTGCTCACTTTGCCACTGGATTCAAGCAAGCCGGGCTGAAGACGGCTGGAATGCCAGAAACCGGTCCTCGGAGGCTTGTTTCCGGTCCAGGGAAGACATGGTTTGGCAGTTCGGGCTGGACTGTTCCCATGAGGCACAGGGTCAGCCTGATTTGCATATAGCCATGTCTGAACTAGGGTGGCAGAGTGGGCTAAAGAACGGTGATGGATTAAACCCAGATCTTTTGAGTGGGTGTGAGTGTTTGATTGATTCGGATGCTCCATCCATCACCACCCCTTTTATACCGCTTTTGACCGCCATAAGTGTGGCAGGGTATGCTCAGACGTGAGTACCTTGCTCACTTTGCCACTGGATTCAAGCAAGCCGGGCTGAAGACGGCTGGAATGCCAGAAACCGGTCCTCGGAGGCTTGTTTCCGGTCCAGGGAAGACATGGTTGGGCAGTTCGGGCTGGACTGTTCCCATGAGGAACATGGTCAGACTGATTTGCATATAGCCATGTCTGAACTGGGGTGGCAGAGTGGGCTAAAGAACGGTGATGGATTAAACCCAGATCTTATGACTGGGTGTGAGTGTTTGATTGATTCGGATGCTCCATCCATCACCACCCCTTTTTGTACCGCTTTTGGCCGCCATAAGTGTGGCAGGGTATGCTCAGACGTGAGTCCCTTGCTCACTTTGCCACTGGATTCAAGCAAGCCGGGCTGAAGACGGCTGGAATGCCAGAAACCGGTCCTCGGAGGCTTGTTTCCGGTCCAGGGAAGACATGGTTTGGCAGTTCGGGCTGGACTGTTCCCATGAGGCAAAGGGTCAGACTGATTTGCATATAGCCATGTCTGAACTGGGGTGGCAGAGTGGGCTAAAGAACGGTGATGGATTAAACCCAGATCTTTTGACTGGGTGTGAGTGTTTGATTGATTTGGATGCCCCGTCCATCACCACCCCCTTTTGTACCGCTTTTGGCCGCCATAAGTGTGGCAGGGTATGCTCAGACGTGAGTCCCTTGCTCACTTTGCCACTGGATTCAAGCAAGCCGGGCTGAAGACTGCTGGAATGCCAGAAACCGGTCCTTGGAGGCTTGTTTCTGCTCCAGGGAAGACATGGGTTGGCAGTTCGGGCTGGACTGTTCCCATGAGGCACAGGGTCAGACTGATTTGCATATAGCCATGTCTGAACTGGGGTGGCAAAGTGGGCTAAAGAACGGTGATGGATTAAACCCAGATCTTTTGACTGGGTGTGAGTGTTTGATTGATTCAGATGCTCTGTCCATCACCACCCCCTTTTGTACCGCTTTTGACCGCCATAAGTGTGGCAGGGTATGCTCAGACGTGAATACCTTGCTCACTTTGCCACTGGATTCAAGCAAGCCGGGCTGAAGATGGCTGGAATGCCAGAAACCGGTCCTCGGAGGCTTGTTTCCGGTCCAGGGAAGACATGGTTGGGCAGTTCGGGCTGGACTGTTCCCATGAGGAACATGGTCAGACTGATTTGCATATAGCCATGTCTGAACTGGGGTGGCAGAGTGGGCTAAAGAACGGTGATGGATTAAACTCAGATCTTTTGAGTGGGTGTGAGTGTTTGATTGATTCGGATGCTCCATCCATCACCACCCCCTTTTGTACCGCTTTTGGCTGCCATAAGTGTGGCAGGGTATGCTCAGACGTGAGTCCCTTGCTCACTTTGCCACTGGATTCAAGCAAGCCGGGCTGAAGGCGGCTGGAATGCCAGAAACCGGTCCTCGGAGGCTTGTTTCCGGTCCAGGGAAGACATGGTTTGGCAGTTCGGGCTGGACTGTTCCCATGAGGCACAGGGTCAGACTGATTTGCATATAGCCATGTCTGAACTGGGGTGGCAGAGTGGGCTAAAGAACAGTGATGGATTAAACTCAGATCTTTTGAGTGGGTGTGAGTGTTTGATTGATTTGGATGCTCCGTCCATCACCACCCCCTTTAATACCGCTTTTGACCGCCATAAGTGTGGCAGGGTATGCTCAGACGTGAGTACCTTGCTCACTTTGCCACTGGATTCAAGCAAGCCGGGCTGAAGACGGCTTGAATGCCAGAAACCGGTCCTCGGAGGCTTGTTTCCGGTCCAGGTAAGACATGGTTGGGCAGTTCGGGCTGGACTGTTCCCATGAGGAACATGGTCAGACTGATTTGCATATAGCCATGTCTGAACTGGGGTGGCAGAGTGGGCTAAAGAACGGTGATGGATTAAACCCAGATCTTATGACTGGGTGTGAGTGTTTGATTGATTCGGATGCTCCATCCATCACCACCCCCTTTTGTACCGCTTTTGGCCGCCATAAGTGTGGCAGGGTATGCTCAGACGTGAGTCCCTTGCTCACTTTGGCTCTGGATTCAAGCAAGCCGGGCTGAAGACGGCTGGAATGCCAGAAACCGGTCCTCGGAGGCTTGTTTCCGGTCTAGGGAAGACATGGTTTGGCAGTTCGGTCTGGACTGTTCCCATGAGGCACAGGGTCAGACTGATTTGCATATAGCCATGTCTGAACTGGGGTGGCAGAGTGGGCTAAAGAACGGTGATGGATTAAACCCAGATCTTTTGACTGGGTGTGAGTGTTTGATTGATTCGGATGCTCCGTCCATCACCTCCCCCTTTTGTACCGCTTTTGGCCGCCATAAGTGTGGCAGGGTATGCTCAGACGTGAGTCCCTTGCTCACTTTGCCACTGGATTCAAGCAAGCCGGGCTGAAGATGGCTGGAATGCCAGAAACCGGTCCTCGGAGGCTTGTTTCCGGTCCAGGGAAGACATGGTTTGGCAGTTCGGGCTGGACTGTTCCCATGAGGCACAGAGTGAGACTGATTTGCATATATAGCCATGTCTGAACTGGGGTGGCAGAGTGGGCTAAAGAACGGTGATGGATTAAACCCAGATCTTTTGACTGGGTGTGAGTGTTTGATTGATTCGGATGCTCCGTCCATCACCACCCCCTTTTGTACCGCTTTTGGCCACCATAAGTGTGGCAGGGTATGCTCAGACGTGAGTCCCTTGCTCACTTTGCCACTGGATTCAAGCAAGCCGGGCTGAAGACTGCTGGAATGCCAGAAACCGGTCCTCGGAGGCTTGTTTCCGGTCCAGTGAAGACATGGTTTGGCAGTTTGGGCTGGACTTTTCCCATGAGGCACAGGGATAGACTGATTTGCATATAGCCATGTCTGAACTGGGGTGGCAGAGTGGGCTAAAGAACGGTGATGGATTAAACCCAATTCTTTTGACTGGGTGTGAGAGTTTGATTGATTCGGATGCTCGGTCCATCACCACCCCCTTTTCTACCGCTTTTGGCCGCCATAAGTGTGGCAGGGTATGCTCAGACGTGAGTCCCTTGCTCACTTTGCCACTGGATTCAAGCAAGCCGGGCTGAAGACGGCTGGAATGCCAGAAACCGGTCCTCTGAAGCTTGTTTCCGGTCCAGGGAAGACATGGTTTGGCAGTTTGGGCTGGACTGTTCCCATGAGGCACAGGGTCAGACTGATTTGCATATAGCCATGTCTGAACTGGGGTGGCAGAGTGGGCTAAAGAACGGTGATGGATTAAACCCAATTCTTTTGACTGGGTGTGAGTGTTTGATTGATTCGGATGCTCCGTCCATCACCACCCCCTTTTGTACCGCTTTTGGCCGCCATACGTGTGGCAGGGTATGCTCAGACGTGAGTCCCTTGCTCACTTTGCCACTGGATTCAAGCAAGCCAGGCTGAAGACGGCTGGAATGCCAGAAACCGGTCCTCGGAAGCTTGTTTCCGGTCCAGGGAAGACATGGTTTGGCAGTTCGGGCTGGACTGTTCCCATGAGGCACAGGGTCAAACTGATTTGCATATAGCCATGTCTGAACTGGGGTGGCAGAGTGGGCTAAAGAACGGTGATGGATTAAACCCAGATCTTTTGACTGGGTGTGAGTGTTTGATTGATTCGGATGCTCCGTCCAACACCACCCCCTTTTGTACCGTCCAAAACCAAGTAAGGCGCTAAAGGAGCAGATCATTGGGAGTGCCGCCGCGGATGGCAGAGACAAGGGAGATACTAAGGAGGCCGCCCAAGTGACCAGAGAAAAGCGAGGGAAAAAGGAGAAGAAAGCTCTTCTGGGGGGTCTGAGTCCGGTAGAAAAATCGGGCAGACACAGAGTGGGGTCCCAAGAAAGAAAGGTGAGGAGACCAGGGTACCCGAAGTTGGAGTGGCTGGTGGGACTAGATTGAGAACGGCCGCCACTGGGGAATGCACGATACGCCAGCTGTCAGTAGTGGAAGCATTTGGGGACTCCAGTGTTACAAGTATTACCTCAACATTAACACTAGTAAGCGATCCCCCCCTGTCTTAATTGCGCCCACTGGGGCACATGAGCCCTCACAAATGGAAAGCCCTCCTTGCTGTATCCAGGTGCCTGATTCCCTTACATCTGAGCTGATGCATTCTGGGACATATAGTTCTAGTCTCAAGATGCTGCCTCAGAGAACTGAAAACTTTGAGGGGGGCTTGATCAGGTAGCATAAAGGACTTTCTGGGAAAAGAGGGGAGAGAGTCTAATGATATAACTGCTGCCAAAAAGAAAGATAGTGGGAACATGGAATGGAGACTATACAGACTATCTCTTTGGAGGACATAGAAGGAAGAAGCATGGCCACTTGTGGTCTGCCTACCAGTGTTGAAACAGCAGCAATGAACGCAGACGTGGAGGTAGCATCCCCTAAGGTATCAGGTCAGTCGAACATGTCTGCCCGGCTCATCCAAATGCAGGAGTCGTGGTGCCCCTAGCCGGTAACACGTGTACTATTTCTTCTGGGCAGGAGGATAGAGAGATCTCGACGTGGGCAAGTGCTCCCCTGCTCTCCCAGGATGCACAGACATTTTTTTCAGGAAATGAAGAAGGGGACACGATGCAGTTCAGTGAAATTGAAATGAAACATCACAGAAGAGTATATCAGGAGATGAATCAGGAGAAGAATTCCCAGTCACACAGAGGAGACATAATAGCCAGGCAGGTAGGACATATAGACGGCGGGCCAGGACCAAGCGCTGATCGTCGGATTCTCCTAGCAGGCCACTGGAGTGGGATTATTCAGCGTCACCAATGTCTGCCTGTACTAGTAATGGACCGAGGCAGAGGCTGCAGGTGTGGGTGTAGGCGGATCTAACAGGGCAAGAAGCACCCCTCCTGTGTTAACACTGGAATTGTTTTATGCGACCTTCAAACAAATGCAGGGGGAGACCAGGCAGGAAATCAAGAGGTCACAATTGTGACTAAGAAACTCCAGGGTGCCATTAGGAAAACAAATAGGCTTTGCTCTGATATGGCTGACCAAATTACTCATGTAGAAGAAACTACAGGCCTTTAAGACTACTCAAGAGAAACACTTACGCGACATAGATCGGAAGCTCGAGGATTTCGAGCACCGGCAGCGCCGTAATAATGTCTGTCTTCTCGGTTTAGAGGAGAAAGTGGAGGGGGAAAACATTCTGTCCTTCGTGGTGAAGCTATTGAAGGTCTCCTTTCCAGACCTGGCCCATTGGAATTGGGAGACAGAAATACAACAAGCACATCGCTTCCCAATGGTGCAGAGAACGCAGCCAAAAAACCAAGAGGGGGGACCTAGAGCTATTTTGATTTTTGTCTGCAATTTTTTGCTAAGGCAGGCAATCATAGATCGTGCCAGACCTGACTCTTAAAAAACCTAGGAGGGACATACCTTCTTCGCTCGACCAGATTTTTGCCACACAACTGTCAAGCGGATATGGAGGCTATGCCAGATGATTAATCCCTTTCAATTCTTGGGCTGCGAAGCCTTTTTGCTCTTTCCTGCTCTGCTCAAGGTTATTCACAGAGGGAAGGTCAGGATGTTTTTTCTGAGATTAAAGGCCAGGACTTCCTTACAGAAATTACAGAATCACGAGGGGGAAGGCCCTCGGGTATTATAATGAGAAAGGGAGCCACAGGAAAGGATTGAACCTTATTGAACTTTTTAGGGAAAGCTCGAGGGACAATTCATCTATTATGGTACTATGGGGTGTAGGGGCCAGGCATTAGATGTAAGATTCCGAGGTTACCTCATCGGCTAATTTCGGTTTTGGTATTGGTACTGTGTGATAGGGTTTTCTTGGGGGAGGGTCACTTTACAAAGTTGGCGGGCTCATTGTGGGGTAGGAGGTTAGCGCTGGAGTGGAGCAAATTCAGTGGTCATACCTAGGTCCTGCTTGACCTAATTGCCTGTGTAAGGTTATTGGAGGAATGTTATTTATGGATAGACTTTTTCTTTTTTTTCCGATGGTAGTTGGGTTTTCTTTTAGGGAGGACATGTCTTTAGAGTTTCACTGAATAATCCTGTTTGAACGCATTTAACTATTTGCCATTCTCAATACTGCCCAAATTCATTAAGATTAACAACATGAACTTACCTGACAACAGGCTTACCTTGTTGGTGGGATGAGAGCAGCATAAGTAGTGTTAGCTTGTATTGGTGCTTCGAAACTGGCTTTCTGCATGTACTGTTTCTGGATGCACAGAGGCAGGCTGGTGGCCAGAGCGGGAATGTTGTGAATCATTGAACTGGTTACCCAGATCTTCAAGGCCAGACACAGGCTATACACACCTGCAGTTAAGTGGCATAGGGCATAGAAGCCTTGTAGCTCCACAGCTTGGTATTGATTGTGGATGCAGTACTCGCTAGGAAAATGCTTGAGCTGTGAAATGGGAGGGGATCCCAGAGGATGTCATTTTCTCCACACTGTTAAGGCCAGCACATGGACGACCGCCAGGTCAGTAGCCACAGGCAGTTTAGTGGCACCACTGAAATTCTGACTCAAATTGGCCTATGTGCCACCACCCTCTTGTAAACTGCCTCCACTTTATTTACAATGTCTATCTCCCTTGATCAATAGACAACTCAAGAATAGGCTTCACACTCCTTTCTTAACATCTTTATTACAAAGGAATTGGCAAAAACAAATTCATTCTACAAAGAAGGTTGAAAAGATTGCTCTCAAAGTGGATGCTGTGATATTCGAAGGCACTCTACCAGCAGCGTGCAGTGCCTGAACAAGCCAATCATTCAGCTTTTGGTCTATGTCCAATTGGAGATCAGGTAGCCTAGAGGCTGGTGTTTCACTGAAAAAAGGAATGCAAGTGTTATGGTGTCAGTTACTGGGGTCTTCCACATATTATCCCCCAGCTGTGTCTCAGAACGGTCACTGTGGTGCGTGCTCATCATAATGCCAGTCTTGGCTCCCTATCTTCAGTGTGCATGTGACCTTAAGTGGCAAATAAAGTGTCTGCAAGTGGGCAACAGCTGCAATTGACAACATTCAATCATAAGTGCTGTAAGTAAATGTTAAAAGTGCAATTCACAGGCAGATTTATCAGGAATTCACGCATCTGAATAGATGCGTCAGTTTCCCTGCACTATCATACGAAACACTTATACGACCATGAATGCACGGTATTTACAATACAGCGCACAATGGCACAAGGATGGACAAATGCATCAGAAATTCTGACGCATCAGTTGGTGCAAAAGTCAGGTATTGCTAGAGTCGTATCGCAAGCACAACGCAACTCCAGCAATGCACGGAGAGGTCTATTCCCACTACACTGCGTCACTTCATATGCCTGCTCCAAGCAGGCGTAGAGTTTTGACTCAGTGGCGTCCTAGAAGATGTGCGGTGAAATCTTGCAGATTTCACTGCATCACTTCTACAAGGCTTTCCTGGGTGGGAACCCCCACCCTGCACCTGATGGAGGTATAACGTGGTGCATGGCTCTACAAAGTGATGCATATCCCTAGATGTGTCACGTTGTAAATGGGTCGCAACGTGGCACGTTCTTTACCAGCTGCTGTGTCACAAATGTAAGAATTCAGTGGAGCAAAAGTGTCGCAAGAGGCTTGTAAATCTGCCCCTTAGTGTCCCTCCTGCCATGTCCATTCACCAACCATAGGGTGGGTGGATCGGTTTTAATCATTAGAAAAGGTACCAGCAAAATCAGGACAGAAAGTATGGTGGAATCTCAGAATCACCCATGTATCGAGGTGTATATTAGGAATAGATATTAGCGCCTTGACACCTTAAGGCATTTGTGCGTTGTTAAAACTCAGTTTGATTCATTAATTTATTCATTCACGTCAAGGTTTTCATAATCCTTCCTACTGCAAAAGTGTGGACTGGTCACAGAGTAATGAAAGCATTGCTATGCTACCAGTCTCTTTTGACAATCAGACATCATTTTATCACATCTTGCACACGTGCATTTTGTACATGTGGTATAAACCAGTTGTTATTATTATCCAATTGGATCGTTTTCAATTTACTGACCTAATAAGAATGAAAGGCTGAGTCAAGCTTTCCGGGATTAAAAATGATGACCTACAGTTCAATTGTTACAGCGGCAACCACCCAACTCACTGAACCATCCTATCTGCTTAAATGTTAAAACCTGTGTACTATAAAATCCTTGTGAAATGAATCATCTAAATATAAAGGGAAATGTACTGCATTACAATTCACAACGGATGATGCATTTCACTTATAGACATCTAACCTATGGTACCTACATGATGCATATATAATCATCCATCATTATGCAATCCATTAGTCACTCAAAGAAATGATCATCGATAAGGGAACATGCACCAATAATTAACTTTCTAGACTTCTTGGTCCCCTATAGAATTGTTTAAGTGAAACATATAGGCGCTCTGTTGTACCTAATCGAAGGCAAGCAATTCATGTCTCATGATGCAGCTCATATAAAAAATGTGTGTGATTATTAATATTCGTCCCTTGCTTTATTACAGGGCGCTCTGCGCTTTTGGCTTACAGTTAGACCATTTATAGTGTATTTTCCTGGTAATTATCATAATTTTCTTGACAATTTAGATAGTTCCAGATTAATTTACACATTCATTAAAAGTTACAATGAAGAACAGTAAACGACCAAGATCAAAAATAATGTTTTAAAGTAGAAAAAAATGATCGCCTACAAATTCGAACCATGCACAGCCGAAATTGTGATTACACAATCAGTTGTATCTGTATGCAACAATATACAAGAAGTCTCCATTCTTTAATCTAACTACTTACAACAGGTGTCTTTCACATGCATACCGGCAACCAGGATATGAGGTGCATTTGGAATTGAATATTAAGTTCAGTTTGTGTCACTTCAGTGTGCTGGAGGTCTTCAGCTGGTGATGACAACTGTTTTGGCACAGTGGTCTGTTGTAGAGTGGAAAGATATGTTTTCAATTGTGTCATTTTTACCATTTTTATCCTTGGTCGCATATGCCTGCCTTTCCCTATTCTTTGGATGAGCTTTACATGGTCTCTGACAAATGTTGCATCCTGGAGCTCAGAGATGCTGTGAGCTGCTCCAGCATGGCTTGTTCCCTTTCAGTTTCATTGCATAAATCTCAGATGAGTTACTGCACAAGCGCAGGACAGCGAATTCGCCCTTCAGTGAATGTTAGCGAATTGCTAATGTTTGGCTTTTGCCTAAGTATATATAGGCAGATTTACAAGAAATTAATGCTGCGCGGTGACGCAAGTCATTTTGCTGCGCAGGGCTGCGTTAGTTTGAAAGCACAGGGATGCAACATATTTTCAAAATTATGTTGCATCTCTGTGCTTCCCACTGCGCTGGCGCTCACACTGCTGCCATGAGCCAGTACAGGCAATCTTGCATCATGGTGTAAGGATGGGTTGTCTGCATCGTGGGGAGATTGTTTTTGTGCAGGAAGGGTTACCTTTCAGCGCAAATACAATCAATTGAGGTGATTTTCTCTTCCAATGTGTGCTGCAGAATGCACCACGCATCAAAGGAGGAGAAAAACTGGGAGAAATTAAAACATTTCTCCACGTTGCACCTCACAAAGCCACCCGATGCCTCGTAAATCTGGAAATACATGAGTGGGTACACCCACAGCAACAACTATGTCATAAAGTGTTGCGTGAAAAGAGGCCATGTTTACAAGCAAGGTAAAGCAACACAGGGTGACTTTACCTGTGCTTGTAAATATCATGCAGCAGATTCCGCCGCCAGGGAGTCACGCAACAAAACGCACGGGTGGCACAAGGGTTTTGTAATTCTACCCCATAGATAGGGAAAGCAGTGGGTTTGCAATCTCCTAAAATGTGCTATTTTTGCATATTAACTATGTCCATGGGACATGTTTTTAGCTAGTAATTACGGGCCCGATTCACAGAATGAACTTAAGACTCAATCCTAAACTTACTACTATTTTGGTATTCACAGAATGAATTTACTTCTTTTGGTATCCACAGAAGTTAGGATTTTGTCTTAAGTTTGTCTTAAGACAGACTTAAGACAAAATCCTAACGTCTGTGAATACCAAAAGTAGTAAGTTCATTCTGTGAATACCAAAATAGTAGTAAGTTCATTCTGTGAATGCCAAAAGTAGTAAGTTCATTCTGTGAATGCCAAAAGTAGTAAGTTCATTCTGTGAATGCCAAAAGTAGTAAGTGCATTCTGTGAATACCAAAATAGTAGTAAGTTTAGGATTGAGTCTTAAGTTCATTCTGTGAATCGGGCCCTTTATTTCCTGAAAGCTACACATAATTCAGAAATTGTTGAATTTACCTTCTCCAACAGTCGATTGTAAACTCACAAGTACGTCATCTGAATCCTCAAAAAACTAAAAGAGCATTCAATGCAAACCGAACGAGGAGTAAAGAGGATGCTGGCTCCTGAAACGGGTTATTGCGGTGATTTTGGAATCTGAGTCTTCAATGTTAATCATCTGTGACCAGGGAGTTTTCACTTAGATAAACTGAATGAATAGCTTCTACCTGCCCTTTATAACCATCTTAGGAAAGTAGGAAACAGTCCCCCTTGTCTGCTCCCTGGATAAACATTCAGCAGGGCCTAATTATAGTGTCCCTGGAACATGCAATCGCAGTTCTGTTATTTTTTCCTTTGGGAATTTCTTTATTATGCAGAATGTCTTATGATATCAAAATATATTTTAATCTATATGCTTCTTTGATTTAGGCTTGCTCGTATATACTTATGTGGAATGAATGTAAACTACGTCCTGTATATGAATGATACCCTACCAACACTCTTCCATTTGCCAATTCGTTGCACATATTAAATATATCTGCACTGGCATTTAGTCAATGATGCATAGTTTGTATGTTTCGATGCAGCCCATAAGACCTAGGTCTACATAGTTTTGGTTTGAATGCTTCACACTCACATTTTTTATGCTGGTGAAGCATTCTGACAGATTGACAGATTAGTATTGAACAAACAGAACTGCAAGAACTGCAGGGCAACACTTTACTGGGGAAAATGGCTCTTAATTATGATACACGCAGAATTTGGAGTAGTAAACCTCGAATATGGTAAACATAGGAAGTTGGAGGAGCACAAATCTTGGCAGATGGATCGTACATCCACTGCGGTCTTGGAAGTTTAATAGGCCACCTCTTTATAGTGGTTTTGAGGACAGACAGCTCCTGTAAAATAGTGTCCAGAGGTGCATCATGCCGAAAATCTGAGTCCTTGTCATCACTCTGTTTACTGCCCACAGCTTCAGTGAAAAGCAGTTGCTGGAAGGCCTGGGGTGCAATGGGCAGTTTCTCATGGGAGATCTGGGCGGCTCAGGACATCAAGGTGCAGGGAGTCAACCCAGGTAGAAGCTTGTGGGGGCAATGGTGGAGAGCAAACGCCAGGTCGCTACAGGGTGCAATTAGGAGGATAAGAGCGGCCAAATGTTCAATACAGAGCCAATCCCTGCCACCGCAGGGCAGGAAAGTGGAAAACAGTTTACAAAGTTCAGACTCCACTCATACAACTGAGGCCAGTGTCCTTGGGACCACTGACTGCCCTTAAAAATGAAACTGAAAGGTTTCATGTTTGCTTTTTAAATGCATCCCGTTTTCCTTTAAGGAAAATGGGCTGCATTTAAAAAAATATATAACTTCTATATTAAAAAAGCAGTCAGAGACATGGTGGTCTGCTGACCCCATCAGGCCACCATCCCTGTGAGTGCTAGTCATTCCCAATGGGGTCGAAAATTGTGACAGCTCATTAATATCCAGGAGGTGTTCAATTTGCGACCCCATTTGGAATCGCAAATAGTATCTGAGACACTGTTGTACATCACAATTTGCAAGTCGCAATTTGCGACTCAATGTGCGAGTTGCAAATTGGTGGGTCGTACATCCTGACGATTATATTTTGTCTCACTTAGTATTCCTACCAATTCAGATTCCTCTCCATTGCCACACGCCTTTCCACTACCTCTTAGGCCCTTCTTGTGCACCCTGCTTGTCACATATTGTCTTTTACCAATATGTGCTCTAGTGATTGTTGGAAAATGTCAATGAGACTAGTTTCAGTTACTTGATGTCTGATGCAAATACTTGGGAGTAAATTAGGAGGTTGTAGGAACAAGTACCAGAAGATGGGTTCGAGCAGGATGTGTGAAGAACGAGGATGGAATCTGGGTTTCAGCAGATGGAGGACTTGTGTTGTTAGACAGTTTGTTTTCTTTGATGACTAGACATTAATGGTCCCGCTCACATAGGGAGGGATGCAGTGTTTAAACAGAATTGATATAACTCCCAATTCAGGATAACAACTAAGAATTTATGTCGAAGGTGTGTTGTCTGCTTGAAGATAAATGTAGGGATAAGAACTCCAGTTACTAAGAGTCAAACAGGAAGGTAAGGTGGTCCCTTCCACAGAATGCAGTGGATTTTATTGAAATGCATGCATGTAATGGGCTGAGATACGTCCTCAATATAGTGTATATGTTCTCCTGTTTGGTTGAAGTCTTCCCAACTATAAGGAATAACAATGGTGTATGGGTCCGCAGGTGGAACAACAACTACACTGTAGTTATAGACCTGAGACTTCTGTCATTGTGTAGCAGATAAATGAGGGGTTAAAGTCCTAGCTGTTGAAAGTTTGTGTCTACCCCTTTGAAGTGGCTGGATGCTTTGCCCCTGGTGTTGATGAGTCTGCAAAGTACTCCTGATCGGTGAACAGGACTGTCTTCCTATGAGATTGTGATGTTCATGGCCATGAGATTGCCTGCTATTCCTGCAAATGTGCTTGTGAAAATCACAGATGCTAAGTTTCTCAACTATTGCAAAGGACTGCGTGATATGATGCGTTTTATCTCTCACTAGGTTGAAACTGCGACTGTCCTCCCTCAACTCAGTCAATGCCACAATATGTCTAGGGCACTGGGTCCTCATCTAAAAGCAAGTTTGAAATCATCCGGGTCAGCAACACAGCAGTAAAGTGCAATGAACTTCTGAACCAGGTGCAGGCTTCCAATACTCAGTGAGTTGGAAGTTCAACTGAAGAGATGGTCAATCCAACCAGTGGTATGAAACCATATGTTAGAAATGGGGTCTCTATTGGGTAAATGATTTATACATTTGTCCAAGTAGGGACTCTTGCTTCTAGTCAGGGTAAGGGAGTTACACCCTTAGAAAGCCCCTGCTCATCCTCTTGGTAGCTTGGCATGAGCAGGCAGGCTTATCTCAATCTGTGTGTAAAGCATGTGTGCACACATACAGCAACACAGCGAAAACACTACAAATGGACACCACACCAGTTCAGAAAAATAGGAAATCTTTATCTAAATTAAACAAGACCAAAAACAACAAAAATCCACTATGCACATGTCAAGATATCATCAACATAGGTTATTAATTAAAATATAGCTTGTAGTAACAAAAAATTCCACATGGGGCTATTACAATGTCATGACAGATGAAAAATACTAAAGAACTTAACTGACCGCAAGATGAGTGGCATCGGGCCTGGAGTCATACGGACCCTAAAGAACAGTACCTTGCCAAACGATGAAAACAAAGATGGTGCACAGCATCGGGAGGTGGGGCCTCATTGGCGCCGACCAGCGTCAGTTCCTTACGACAACAGGTGAGATGAGGCATTGGTTCCTTACTGGGATGCACGGGAGGTGAGGCATTGATTCCTTACTGGTTCTGGGAAGGTGAAGTTGTGGTGGCCTCGAGACATTGATTCCTTACGAGGGTGCAGTGTTGATGGATTCGGAAGGTCACTCACGTCAGATATTGGCTCCTCAATGATTAAGCACCAGCGACAGTGAGGTGAGTTCAGGGCAGCTTTCACTTCACGAGCGGTGCCCACAGCTACGTTGGAGGTCGTGGTGTCGCTCGCTGGCATTGAGGTTATTATTTCCCTCTATGGCAGCTGAAACAGCAGGTCCAGGTGTAGGAGGACAGAGGAAATAAAGTATTTGTGTCTTTGAGAATTCAGAACAGGATGCAAGCTCTACACAAAGCCCTTGGAGAACTTCTACAAGCAGGATACACAACGCAGTTCAGTCTTTGTCCTCTCCGTGGCAGAAACAGCCACTGCAGGCCAACCCAACGCAGCATACAGCACAGGGGCAGTACTTCTACTTCATCTTTCCCAGCTTTTCTCCTTTGCAGAGGATCTTCTTGAGTCCAGAAGTGATCTAAAGTAGTGGCAGTGAGTATCTCAGCTCAGACCAAACCAGTGCTGTTCTCTCTGGTCCAGCTTCCTGGCAGGAGGTAGAAACAGCATTGTGCACAGGAGACAGGGCCCATTTAGGTGCAAAACTATCTCCTACCACTACTCTAAATGCAGCCCAGGTATATCCGGGTAAGGCATGTACATCCCCTAGCTCCTCTCATTCTAAAGCCAGACAGTCAATACATAACCGAGTAGAGGCACATAGGAAGGCTAAGCACAAAAATACCAACTTTCTAAAAGTGGCATTTTCAAACACACAATTTACAAAACATCTTTACTAAAAGATGTGTTATTAAATTTTGATTTCAGAGAACCAAAACTCCATCTTTGCAGCTTGTCCCCATGGGAAGTTATACTTGTAAGATTATACAAAGTATCTCCCATGCAATCTCATTGGCCAGATAGCCATTCAATAGTGAAAAACAAAATGGACTCTATTTCACTATCAGTACATGTCCACACACCAGTAAATGTCCTACCTTCCACATACACTGCACCCTGCACAGGTAGACATAGCAATTTAAAACTGCCTGCAGACACAGCAGTGGCAGGTCTGAGAACCCTTTATTATTATTATTATTATTATTGTTCTTATACAGCACCTGAATCGACCCCCGAAGGGGTATCTCCGCGCTTGCCTTGGGAACCCGTCCTGGCTTTTCCCTGTGAGATAGCCCCTACAGGGTATCCCCAAGGTGAAAGCCGGGCATCCCGCAGCGGGGGGCCGTTGTGGAGATTAAGCAAGCTTAATGCCCAGAGTTGCAGAGTGTGAACCCATGATTAGGTCAGGCACCGAAGCGAGAATTATCGAGTCCATGGACATTTGAGCTCAAGACCCTGCCGCGTCGGGAATTGAACCCTGGTCCCGGGTCTGACCTCTGCTTCAGGGTCTGCCTGCTCTAACCAGTGAGCAACACTTCTCCTCCTTCTTTGAAAGGCTGCTGGTGTTTGTGCCCACCAGCAGCAGTTGATTTACGGGCTTTGGGCTCATACAGTGAACAGGACTTACTAGTACACCAAATAGGCCAATCATGGAAACAAAAATACATAAACACAATTTAGATGTGGAGCAGTTGCCCTTTGGCACTGATCAGCAGTGGCAAAGGGCCCAAAGCATGCAGACCAGAAAAATTAAATCCAGCGCACAGCAAGAATAAAGGAGGCAGAGGCAAAAAGACAGGGGAAATCACGCCAAATCTAATGCCATAGACTTGTGATTAGTCCGAAGGAGCAAAGGGGGTTAAATGACTACCCAAGAATTTCAGGGCCCAACCGTGGTCCAAGTTCCAGAAGTAAATCAAAGCCTAACTGAGGCAATGCCTGAGTCGGTGGTGAGTAAATCAGGAGTAAACACAGTGAACCAGCTTCATGCTCAGACGATTGGTGATGCTGATTAGTGATGCTGATCCTGACAAAAGACAGAGTAATTTGACCAGCAGTGACTAGGGGAGAGAAGAGCAGCCAAGGGGTCATCAGAGACTGACATTGAGCCGATTTGTTGAACACATTCCACAAAGTGTCACAAAGAAGACAGAGTTGCGTGGGTTTAATGAGGGGAAGATGAACAATTAGCTCTCAGAAGATCAAAAAGAGTGACGGTGCCTTGTTGGAGGGGAAGCATCCTATCAGCCTTGGTGCATGTAAATGATCATGCCGCACATGGAGCTCAATTTTATTACTAATTTATTTGAGTCTTACTGTTAATCTAACATACTAAATCATTAATTTTCTTAACCACCACCGATCACTTACATCACTATTCTACGAATCTGTCAGCGTCCAGAAGGGTCTTGTTATCCATAACACACACAATACGGATCACTGACAAAAACCCAACAAGACAAATTCTCCAAAATCCAAACCTTCTAGGGGAAAAGGGACAAAGGGAGGCACTACTGTTCCTAACCCAGAAAAGCAGGGCATAACAACTACCCCCACAACCCGCACCATAAAGGTACCAGCAAATGCCACAATCGCTACCCCAGCTGATAACTCCAGTGACGATATTACACTGGAGGATATTGGTGTACTTCTAAGATCACTTTTGAGCCCCCTAGAAGCTCGACTGATCAAGATTGAGGCAAGGCTAGTTAATATTGAAAAATCTACCGTGCAGCTAGCCGACTCAAAGAAACTTGACCTTAATGCAGCTAAAACAGCAAAAGGGGGTCCTGATCCAAAGTCCAAAAAGGGTAACGTATCCACAGTTGCAAAGAATAACTTACCCTCCATCGATGCTCAAAATCCAGCGCCCACTTTGGTTAAAACTCCCCTACCCCCGCCCATCCTAAATCCCAATAAAGCATCACCATTAATGCCACAAACACAAACCGCTTTACCGACTACTACCCCAACACCCAAAGACACTGCTCCTACTCAGTCTAAACCCAAGGGTGAGCAAACACTCACGAGAGAGAAACCCAACTACAACCGTAAACCTAAACCTGTCAATCTTCCACCAGAGGCTGCCCCTTACACGCTAGTTTTGGCAGGTGTTCCGGAATTAAAACCCACAACAATAGAAACAATGTAATCACTTAGGAACAAAGTTATCAGCTGGTTATCCACACACAGACCATTACCGAGAGGAACAACCAGCGATATCTCTATGGTTAAGCGGGTTACATGGGTGGGATATTTCAGAAAATCAGTAAGGGGAGACTGTGCTCTGGTCACCTTCAGAGAACCGGGCACTGCTGCCTACATCTGTGCCTGGGACTCTGATGACCAAGCCAGCATCATCCAACCTCTCCCTCTCTCATTCTTTTATCCATCAAGTCCATATAACTTGGAGGACGAAAGATGGGGGCACCACCAAGATCTATTGGATGACTAGGGAAGTGGTCGAAGGGAGAGAAGCGGTCCTCTTAATTACAGGGGAAGACCCACTGATCATTTTATGCAGTTTGAGGAGGATGAAGGCTGGGAAAACATCACAAGGAGGAGGGGCCGTGGGGGAGGATTTACAAGAGGTATTCAAGGGCCACATAGAATGCATTATCCAGCCCATTTCCCTGTCTACAACAGATACAGCAGTCTGGAAATGGTGGACTGACGCATGGACAATGGGGGGTGTGAATGGACAGCTTTAGAAGGGACGGGGAACAGCCCACTCTTACCATCCACTCTGCCCACAGGGACACAAAACCCTTTGGAATTAAATCTAGCTCCGGAGTTCTTTCCAGAGGCTCCAAATCCGACCCATACTAATCTAAGATTCGCACAGGCTCATCCACCCCCAATACAGGTGGTTATTCCTGAGATCAGGGAATTTAACAATAACATCAATACGGGCTCATTCTCTACCAAACTATGCCCCTTAAACCTGGTTTCGTGGAACGTTGAGTGACTAGCTAGCAAGATTGACTCTCCTGACTGGACCTCCTTCATTAATTCTAAAAACATTCTACTTTTTCAGGAGACCTGGGAACGTGAGGAAATCTTGCTTCAGGGTTTTGCAGCCTTCTCCAAACCCGCTAAGTGGGGGGGAAGGGGAAGGCCATCGGGAGGACTCACGACTTGGATAGCAACAGATTTAGGCTGCCAGGCTAACTACCTGGAAACAGATTCAGATGATATTTTGGCCGTCTTATTGGAGTCCCCAAATTCATCGAAACTGGTGGTTGTAAACATATATTCCAGGCCGGTACAAATGTCCAAGGAATCCAGTACCATAGAGCAACTCTCTGTGTTCCTTTATGGTATTCCCTGGGAACTTCCATGTCTGGTGGGAGGCGACCTAAACTCACAGTATGAACCACTATCAGGTCTACGCGATGGCCCCTCTCTTGAGGAAGACTTACGCTGGCGCGTACCTGTGATGGTGGCACCTCCCCCGAGAGCTTGGACCCCCTTGGCCTTGCAGATTACTGCCCTCACCCTAAACCAAGGATTAAGGGTCTGCAATGGTCGTTGTAAATCAGACATACCTAGCACCTGTACTTACAATAAAACTGGCCGAGAATCGAGAATAGATTATATTCTCGTTAAACTATCCATGTGGCCACAAGTAGTCGATTTTAAAATCATCGAGAGAAGGTATAGTGACCACAATGCCCTGGAACTTTCCTACATCTCACCAGGGAATGAATCCATTATGCTTGGTACGGATAATGACAAGTCGGGGCTCCTATTAGAAAATAACCGGAGGAAAGTCAGATGGGAGAAATTAGTCACTAGGGGAGACAGTTTACCTAAACTATATGCAAGGATCATTCCACACTTGGAGAAAGCTTTCCAGATAGGGAAAGAGTCGGAAGGGCCAGCTAATAGAGATAAGCTTGCTCACACACATGCTGAGCTAATTACTACCCTAGAGATAGATCTGTTCTCAAAGCCGGGAAAAAGATCAGGACCCCCAGTCAAGACGACCTGGTACAATGCTACTTGCAGGGAATCCAAGACCAAACTGTTACTTGCCATCAAGAGTGGCACCAATAGGGAGGAAATCCAAGCCAGGAGAAGATCTTACAGGAAGCTCTTGGTAGATGCAAGGGCCGAATGGGACCAGGAATACTGGGAAAATCTCTCGAGGTCACTAACCACTCGAGACTCGTGTAAATTCTGGCGCTTGGTCTCAAACGGCACAGAGGATTTACCCTCAGCTATTGAGCCTAATATCGCTCCCAGCTTATGGCAGAGCCATTTTAAGGCACTGTACTCAGCAGAAGAAAGGTCTCCCAGCATCATAAACAGTACGCCAGCCCTAGGCACATGTGGCGACCGCTTTACAGAAAAAGAGGTGAGGGCGGCCATAGCGGGGCTTTCTAGCTGGGCTTTCCGCTGGAAAAGCCCCCGGTCTTGATGGGGTACCTGGGGACTTATTCAAGCAAGAACCAGGGATATGGGCCCCATACCTCACATTGATATTTAACGCCATCTTGGGGGGTATGGAGATTCCGGATACTTGGCTGGGCGCAGAGGTAGTCCCAATTTACAAAAAGGGGTCCCCTCTGCTCCCAGCCAACTACCGGCCAATTAGTCTTATTGACATATCCCAGAAGCTCTTTGGAAGACTGGTTCTGAATCGACTACAGCAGTGTTTCCCAAACTGGGGTCCGCGGACCCCCAGGGGTCCGTGACACATTCCCAGGGGGTCCGTAGTCAACAGTTTCAAAAGCCCAGGAAAGTTTCTTGTATAATTAGCAGCTTCCCAGCAACAATAAAAGTGTCAAGATAATGCCAGTGATTAATGTACCTGCTGGAGCATGAGGAGAGTTGTGTTCAGTGGCAGCTTTGACCTAACTAATGTAGCACAGAGGGTTAATGTGCCCACTGCAAAGAACGTGTAAAATGCATTTTAAAAAACAGTATTTTATGTGCATAGGTTCATGGTTACTGCTTTTGTCACAGAGATTCTTTATTTACTGTGCACTTCATAAGTGACAATCGTAATATAGCAGAGGGACCTATACACTGTCATCAAAGAGCTGCTTGCAAACTGCATGCTACCAGTTAGTAACTTATGTTTTTCCCAGTTATTCATTATAGTGATGCTGCTAAAAAGATTTATTTAGGTGGAAATACATTTTAATGTTAGTCAGTGCTAGACACTGTGTTATGTTCTGAATCCAGAGTTTGTGCTTTTCCAGACCAAGCACTCTTTAAACATTTTATATACACACTGATTTACATGTATGATTCAATGTCTCTATATGTGTGTGATGTAAAGTACTCTGACATCCTACAATGGTATGAGAGATGCTATAAAACAAATGAAATACATGTGACAGAGGGGCTATTTCTTCAATATAAAATACTTAGGGCCAGATATAAGATCTGTTTTTATATGCGTGAACAGGTTTGTGAACCCGTTTGCACATGCAAAAACCTATTGGGCCATGTACATTGCCTATTTCGCGAGTCGCATTTTGTTCGCGATTTGCTAAATAGGTTTTGCAACTTGCTATTTGGAAGGGGCTTTCCCTTCCAAATAGTGAGCCTCAAAAACCATGTACAAATGTTTTGCGGTCGCAAAACACTCGCAATTACCACCTACTTCAAGTAGATGGTAGTGCATTCGCAAATGGGAAGGGGTCTCCAGAGGACCCCTTCCCCTTTGCAAATGCATGCAAAATTATTTTTTAAGGGCAGGCAGTGGTCCCAGGGACCTCTGCCTGCCCTTAGAAAATGAAACAAATGTTTCATTTTCTTTTTTTTTTTTTTAAACGGGCTGCATTTTTTTAAAACTGCTTTATTTAAAAGCAGTCCCAGACATGGTGGCCTGCAGAGTCCAGCAGGCCACCATCGCTGGGAGGGCTGGCATTCCCAATGGGCTCGCAAATTGCGAGCGGCTCATTACTATTAATGAACCTCGCAATTTGCAACCCTATTGGGAATCCCAAACAGTGTTAAACACATTGTTGTACATTTCATTTAGCGACTCCCAATTTGCCACTCGCAATGTGTCGCCAATTGCGAGGCGATAAATGAAATGGTCATACATCTGGCCCCAAAACCCTTAGTACTTCGAGTATTTATTTTGTGTGCACACATGTGCATTTTTTTAGAATGACTGTTTTAATATTTGAAATGTAACTCATACAAATTGCTTGGGGGTCCCCGGCTTCCAGTGGTGACTCAATGGGGGTCCTCAGGAGTCAAAAGTTTGGGAACCACTGGACTACAGGACTGGGTAGACGAGATGGGCATCCTGACTCCCTATCAGGCTGGATTTAGACAGGGAGTGTCCACAACAGACCAAATTTTTAGGTTGAACCTGCTATACTGGAGGACAGCTATAATCGAGGGCGGCACCCTATACACAGTCTTCGTAGACTTGCGTGCCACCTTTGATTTGGTACCAAGACTGAAGTTGTGGAAAGTCTTGGAGGAGTTGAATGTCCCCAGAGATATTTTGGGTATCCTGAGGAGATTGCACCACAACAATTATGCCCGTGTTACGTGTGGTAGAGGAGGCAACCTAACCGAAAGGTTTCCCGTTCGCAGAGGGGTACGACAGGGTTGTGTGCTTGCACCGACCCTGTTTTGCCTCTTTGTGAACGGGATAGTGGACCACCTATCCAGGATTCCTAACACCGATGCCCCAAAGCTGACTGGCAGCAGGGTGCCTGCAATCATGTTTGCAGACGACACCCTGCTGCTGTCCAAATCCCCTATGGGCATTCAACGTGTCTTGGACGGGTTCCTACAGTTCTGTTTAGATCGAGGACTCAAAATCAATCCTCAAAAGACTAAATACATGATCCTTAACGCGAAGCCGCATAATCGCTCCCCACCAAGGTTGGGAGAAGTCCAACTGGAACGGGTGTACACAATCGAATACCTGGGGATCACTCTTAATGAACACCTAACGTGGTCATCCCACCAGTCGAAAGTGAACATTAAACTGGCACAGTCGGCGGGAGGCACTATGAGACTGGCGAATAAATCCCCCTTCCGTCCACTTAGCCCCATAATTCACATCTATAAAGCTCAAGCCCGGGGAGGTGTCACGTATGGGGGTGAGCTGTGGGGGCACATTCCATCGTCCAAACTATTAACAACTGAAAACAAATTCTTGAGACAGATTGTTGCTCTCCCACAGAGTACACCATTACTCCCGCTCAGACTGGACTTGGACATTCGTCCCATAACGGAGGAGCTGGGCCTAAAGCCCCTGACATTCTGGCGGCGTCTATGGAGTAGTCCAGATCTCTCAAATTACAGAGCTGAGCTGCAGGAATTTCTAGAGCTGCCCAATGCCAAAACAATGCCATGGCTGATCTACATCAGGAGAACGCTGGAGGCAATTGGACTCTATGAACTATGGACAGACCCACTAAATATGTGCTCAAAGACCCCAAAAAAGGCACTGAGGAGAGCTTATTACGATCATATGCTCCTTAGAGCCATGGACGGTGCATGGGAGGGGTCGCTGTCCAACAAGTTCATTCAAACTAAAGATTCCTACCATCTCGAGAGTGTCCTAGATGCCATTTCTCCACAACTAACCAGGAAATTATTTCTCCAATGGAGATACGGAACCCTTCCTCTAGCATCGTTCACAGCATCCTGGTCTTCCCGTTCCTCCTCAGAAAGTTGCCCGGCCTGTGGTCATTCAAAGGAGAATGACGTTCATGTTATCTTCTTTTGCAGGGGGTACGAAAGGAGTAGGAAATATTGGCTAGTACCCTTGCTCAGGAACTTGGGATTCAGAACTTTTCTACCAGCATATAGAGTCCTAAAGACAGACCTATTCCCCACCTTAGTATTGCTCTATCTAAATTTTTAACCTCCATGTGGTACGCTCGATGTCGCAGTGTAAAAATGATGTGTTAGAAAATCTGAAGTCCTGAGACAGTCCCAAAATTGTGCTACATTTTTTAAACTTCAGTTTCTATCTTGATCACTAATGTTGTTTAATATGCTTTTTAAATGTTGTATAAATGCAAATCTTTTATGATCTTGTGATCGAAATAAAGATAAAGTAAAGTAAAGTAATTATCACTTTACTTATGGCTTTAAAAAAAAAAAAATACATCTAAACTATTTACAAATACCAATAAATATTTATTAAAAACATAGTTACCAATGAATAATTTATTAACAATAAACTAATAATAAATACCAATTAATATTATTAATAAATATTAATTACCAATTAATAAATATTGGACAATAAAATATTTTTCTAACAAAAACATATTAGTTATTAAAATGTAATTACCAATTAACAAGTATTGAACAATTACATAATTTTGTATACTAAAAATATTAACTATGAAACATTAATTACCCATGAATAATTACTTAGTGATATATTAATTAAAAATATCAATAAATAATATTTAGTAATATTTAATTACGAATTAATGATTAAACAACAATACATTAAT
Organism: Lissotriton vulgaris; assembly: GCF_964263255.1. Classification (NCBI taxonomy): domain Eukaryota; kingdom Metazoa; phylum Chordata; class Amphibia; order Caudata; family Salamandridae; genus Lissotriton; species Lissotriton vulgaris. Next base: position 181,851,683 of record NC_141686.1, on the reverse strand, counting down.
TTTCATAACCATAAAATTACACTTTTAAATAATTACCAATTAATAATTAATGTCCAATAAATTAATTATCAATACCCAACTATAAATGTAATAATTGCCTAATTAGATATCAATTACTTTACACACTATTCCCCTATAAACGCACAACACACTCCAATAATAAAATAATACACTTAACATAATTATCAATTAATCAATTATTACAAATTAAGTACCAATTAATAACAATTAATAACCAATTAATAATTAATTAACAATAATATAATTATCAATACCAATTAATGAAAATTAATTAGTACTTAATTACATTTAAATTACTTCCCAACCTATTCCCCTATAAACCCACAACCCGCTACAGACCTTACACGCAAAAATTTATTAAAAGTAATTTATTAATTCCTAAAAATTAATATGACCTTGAAATTATTGTAGGTCGATATTTTATTTTCGATATTTTGACTGCTCACCACACAATACTACCGTTCCCCCCCTTGTGTTTAGGAGACATAGTAGAGGCATCCGTAACAGGCACAGGTGACGCAGACACAGGCACAGTCCTTGGGCTGTCCTGACTGGTCTCACTCTGAATGGCTGGGGTCAACAAATCTCAAGGCAGGTTTTTGAAATAAGAAGAATCTCTGGTGTTGAACTTTATTAGTGACGGGCCTCAGTGGGTCAACATCAAAAGAAGCTTAGACTTTTGTTAACCTGATGGCATGACGATGACTTGGTCTCCTCTATTGAACACAGTGCTCTAGGCACAGTGGTACCTATCCACATAGGTATTCATTTTGTGTATGTGAGACAAATCAGTAGTGCGCAGCTTATTTATTTATTTATTTATTTTATTTATTTAAATTTGCATAGCAGCGCACAGCTACCCCAAGGGGTTTCCCGGCGCTGACAGAGAACAACAAAGGGAGGATAGGCCTATTGGTTGAAAAGCCATGTTTTGAAGGATCTGCGGAAAGACAGAAGGTCTGGTTGGAGCAGAGGGGCAGTTGAAGAGCATTCCACAGAGTGGGGCCAAGGTAAGAAAAGGAGCGCCCTCCCATACGAGATCGTCTCTCGGAACTCGGAATTTCTCTTGAGTAGAGGATCTGAGAGTACGGGGGGACATAGGGGCAGGCCAGCTGTTGTACATAGTCAGGGGCCTTAGCATGCTTAATGCGGAACATGTACGTGAGGGCCTGAAAGCCAGTGGAAATCGACCAGTGACCTGGATGTTGAGGCAGTTTTGGGAACTCTGCAAAGTTTTCTGGCGGCAGAGTTTTGTTCTCGCTGCAGTTTGCGAGTTATTTCTTTGTTGACACCCAAATAGAGGATATTCCCTTAGTCCAACCTAGAAATCACCAGGGCCTGGACTACGGTACGCTGGGCATGAGATGGAAGCATCCACACGATCTTCCTTAACCATTTCAGAATGGTGAAACACGTGGTGGCGGATGGAAAGAGAGTCCATAATGAAACCAAGGTTGCGCACCTGAGTGGAAGGCTGTGGTAGCGTACTCATTTTCTGGAGGCCAATTTTGAGGGTCCCAGATACCACGTTCCTTGCCAAGGATCAGGACCTCTGTTTATCGACGTTAAGTTTCAGAAGTATCAATGTCAATAGATGTTTCAGTGGTCCATTGTGGCAATTTGGATACCATGGCTCTCCCAAACATTAAGGTGGCAAGGCTTTCATCTGTGCTAGAATGAGGAGTTGACCTCTATGCATTAAGATTAGAATGAGGAACTGATTTGAGTTCAAGCCTTTCCAGCATAGTGCGCTGAATGGTCCTCTTGAGAGTATTCATAAATCGCTCAAACACACCATTTGCCAGAGAGTTGTGACTCTTTGATGCTTGCCATTTGGATGAGGGAGAAAACCTTTCAATTCTTGACTATTGATAGTGAAACTGAAGGAACACCCCATGCCTCAAAACCACATTCTAATCTCTCAGTGACTCCATTATCTGTAGTTGACGACAGATCTTCCACAAGAGGAAAATGGGAGTACACATCAACAACTACTGATCAATGATGTTCATTGTCAACGGGTCTAAATAAATCAATTACATTTTCCCATGCAATCTGAAGGTCAGACATGTTCAAAAGAGGCAGGATTGTTTGAGATAACAAACAGTTGCACAAAACACTTGTCCTCAATTCCTTTTCAACTCTCTCATCAAACATCACATTCATCCCATATGGCTTGTTTATTAACAAAAATCCATGATGTCCCTCATGTGCCAGTTCAATGACTTTTTGTACCAGGTATGAAAATTCTAAACCCTTGTAACATAATGCCTTCTGGGTTGACTGAATGTACTTTCTGCACATTTTTGAAATTCTGGTACTAAAGGTCATTATAAAGAGGTTGAGTATGTTTTGTCTACAATTGATGTGTAATAATATCTTTGTTTCTTATCAAATCTCTGTTGGTGCTCGTAGCAGCAATGATTTCCTCTACTGCTAAGGCCGCAGGGGTACTGGATTTTATGATAAAGTTAACATATGGCACAATACTGATACATGTGAGAAGTAGTCAAAATGGTTATGATAATTTGCAGGATGATGCACAAATATATAATCATACTGTAGTCGCAGACCCCATCTTCCAATGAGAGGGGGCATCTTAGCTTCAGCATTCCGTAAAATGCCAAGTATTGCTTGCTGGCCGGTGACAACCGTAAAGTGCTTTGCATACAGTAACACATGAAAATGCTCACAAGCCCACATCACACTGAGATTATTTTTTCAAGCTCTGAATAAGCACGTCCGTTGGTGACAACCTCCAGCTAGCACAAGCCACAATGTGCCTTGGTGCATTAGGATGTCCATTGTGCTGGGCAAGTATGGCACCTTACCCCACTGGGCTAATATCAATCTCAATTTGTAGTTTTGCATCAAAGTATGATATTTCAGTGGCATTCTCAATTGCATGTTTGATTTTCTTGAAACTTTGGTCACATTCACATGACCATCTAAATGGAACATTCCATTTCATTAGTCTCTCACTGGGGCACTTACAGTGGCTAAGTCATGTATATTTCTTGAACAGTAATTCCTTATAACAAGGAAGGATTGCAGCATAGTTACATCTCATGAAGGAGAAGTGGAAGACAAATCTTGTGCTTCATTTAGATCTGGAGTCATTCCCACATCAGAAAAGATATAACCAAATAACTTGAGTTTTGTATTATAGAAATCACATTTTGTGGCATTCAAAGTGAGACTAGCATCAGCAAGTATGCAACACTCTTGTGTAAGAGCTTTGTCTTGTTCCTTTCATGTAGCTCTAAAAAGTGTTATGCCATCACTATAATTGAAAGCATTTGTGACTGGATGCATTATGAGACCAATGGCATTCTGAAAAGGATCTGCAGCTGATGACACTCTGAAATGTATACTGTTCTATCTAAATAAACCAACATGAGTCGAAAAGGTAGTAATGTACCTGCAGAGTCTATTTGGTGATACCCTTTGTACAAATCAAGGCGGTAAAAGACTTTGGCTCCATTGAGCTGCGTAATCATGTCAGCAATATGTGGACATGGTTGTTGTTCTCTTTCAATCGCCTTGTTGGCGTGGTGCATATCAATGCATATGTGCACAGCTCCTCTACTATCCATCTTTGGCACTACCACTATGGGTGCGACCCATGGTGTTGGACCAGTGGATCGCTCCATTATGTTATGTTTTAATAGTGTCTCAAGTTCTTGCCCCACCGCCTCTTGTAAATTAAATGCAAAACAATTATGTAGTTTAGCAACAGGACGGAGGACCTAATTTCTATGAAGTTACACTTTCATGGTCTTAAAACTTCCTACTCCATGAAACAAAGCTGGAAAAGGTTTCCCTACTTCATGATAGGCATTGACATTGTTATCTAAGGAAATTAGCCTGATGTCAGCAGCAGTACTAAAATTGAATAATCACACACTCGATGAAGTGTCTTGCAGGACATGAATTGACGCCTGTACTTTTGTCTTTTTATGCTTTACAGTTGCTAAAAATTAAGCTTGACTTTGCAGTGGCATCGAAGCAGCCCAAATATAAACTTTGGTATTTGACTGGGTTAAACAGGGCACTGGAGACAGTTCATTGTACTTCTCCGCTGGCACAGTGTTTATCAATGCACTGCTGTCTATGATAATAGGTATGGAGCACCCATTCATGTTCAGTGTGATTTTGAGACAGTGTCCAAATGAATTTTGCACTTTCACTGTCAATAGTTCTTTGACAGGCAGTGTTCCTTTCGAGAATCTAATCCTACATATCATCCAGTGGTCAGCAATGACATTGCCCACCTATCTTCCTCACTATCACTTGACAATGACAGGTGACAAACTTAGATGAAGTATTTTGACAATAATAAACTTTGTCCCATTTCTACTTGCCTCAACTGCAACTACATAAAGCCAATCTCATTGTGTAATCGTGAGCTATTCTTGCTATTTGCACACATAGAAACATTGCAGAATCCATAATCCTACTTGCTTCTATCCTAATCTAAAGGTTTAATGGAATTGTAATCATGGTTAGCCTTAACAAAGACCAGCATAAGTTTGTTGCTATCATATTCATGGATGCTTTACTGAGTAGAGTACCGTTGCGACAATAGTCCTCTTAGGTCCATACCTACTCCAATAAGCCAACTTGCGCCCACTGTAGAAGATAAACATCGTTTTGATGTTAGGATTGTACACCAAGATGCTTTTAGAAGGAGACTTTGTTACTTATGTCTTTTCTAGATTGCTATACAAGTACACACACACAATGGGGCAAAACACTGCTATGTATGTGCCGCCTTTTATGCTTCAGTAGCTGAGGGACTTATCTACCATCATATTTCTTTTTCTTAAGGCATCAAATGTAGTATTCTGCTTAGTCGTTTGTATAGACATATATGCAATGAATATTTGAATATTTTGAAGTTCCCTTTATTAAGTGCATGAACCCTCATAATCTGTCACCAATATTTTGCTATTTGGTGGTATTGAAGCGAAGGAGTGGATTTTAGAATGCAACAGCATCATAACCTACAGGACATTCTGCTGTCAAGAATGGAGACAGCTCTGGGGCATAACCAAGCCAAGCAGCAAGATGGCCGCTAGGTAAACGGGCTCCGCCGCTGAGCACAGTATCCTTCATCTATCCTGCTAAATACTGCCTAATCCTGGCTCCTGAACAGGGGGCATTGGTACAGAGAGCAGAGTGAAACAAAAGGAGGTGAATGGCACCCTGATATTCGGCTGCCAGCTGTTGCAATCGCCGTGGACACTTTGTGGCCTGGTTCTGGCGGGACGGCGACCGCAACCAACGGCCTGGCCGAACCCGTACTCAAGTTGTGTGACCCATTAGGATAAAGTGGCAGAGACCTGTCGGCTGGATATTGCAGCTGAGAAGGTACGGAGCACATGGAAAGAGAGGCAAGTGGTGCTAAGAGGTGAGCCCTGAGGCCTTGCCCAATGATACCCATGAAGTTAGATAGCACAGAGGGAGAGCGAGGTCTGTGACAGCAGTGAGGTCAGATCACGTTGGCCAGGCTGGGAGGCTACCGGAGCCCGAGACTCGAAGGAGGGATACCACTAAGCAGAGGGCCACTTGTGCTCACCCCGTAGGAGATTGGTGACATTGCTGCCATAACACGCGTTGACAATGGCATTTGACAGCGGCTCCTATCACACTGGAAGGATCTGGCCGGTCGAGGCCCAAACAGGAACTTACAGAGCGGCAAACAGGACAGGCCTGCAGTGCAAAGGTGGAAGGCCACAACAGCGGAAAGCACCAATAGAAGGGGCTGGTGGGGGTTATCGTACTGATAGCACGCTGGACCACTAGCTCAATTTACCATACTCACCTGGGCCCATAAACATTCACACTTTGAACTAGAAGTCCTGCTTTTTACTACTAACCGCCTATCAGTACTTTAAGTCCTTTTAGGACTTATATCTGTAAACCATGACTTACCAATCCTTGTCACCTTTGCTATAAGCCCTAGGGATCAAAAGGGTGTTAGAATAAATAAGCAGTATTTAAACAAATTTACCTTTCCTGTAATAACCACAGACTCGAGAAAAGTTTTAAATGTTTTATCTATGGAAGTTTAGGTGAGTCTTCATCTAAATTACAGAGACCATAAATTTCATGAGTCAAAATATGATTAATAAGATATCAATTTTGCAAGAAATCATAGTAACACCTTTAGACATTGGTACCTTCGAAGGGTGAGAAAAGGAAATTGCACAAGGACATACGACATGGATTATATTTACCTAGAATGGTGCAAGGACCGATCCTGGCCAAGGGCTGGGGCGAAAGACCAGGCTCCCGACTAATCAGGTGCCCACGGCACAAGACAGGTGCAGTTCAGGACAGGTGACCTCCGCTAAGTGTAACGCCAGCGTCACACCTCTCTCTAGTAATTTCGGTATCCCGGCTGGGTAATTGATAATTTCCCACCAACACCTCGATTTGTCTGACGGAGTGCTCCACCAGCACCTCTGCTCTTGATCTCCTATAGCATGTTTTGGGTCAGTGACAGGTCAGCTACTCGGACATGTCGGACAAATTCTCTACCTTAGTTATACCATTTCCAAGGCAATGTACCACCCCTAAATGTTGCAAATATATGTGTTCCCCTTCAGTGATTGGTCAGAAAGACGAGGAGAGGTCATCACACCATACTAAGATGAGATCATTCTTCATTGACTTGTATTGATCAAGTTCCCACCCATAATTTATTTCTCATTATTTTATTTCACCCAGCAATATTGGTGTACAATTTGAATACATAGTATTTGATACAGTTTGTTTGCTTCCTCTCTTGAGGTCAAATGTGCAGGTTCCTAGGAATATCGTGGGTAAGAAGAGTGTTGGCAGCCGTTCAATGACAGTAGCTTCATGATTTTCAGGGATTCTTTGCGCAGGGGCAGCTTTTTCAACATGGAGTTTTGTGTCACTTTCAGGCCCAAATACGAGCTGATAATAAAGTGAAAGAGAAACACATTAGAACACAAATATAAATGAATGCCCTGTATACCACTTATTTCTACTCTAACCCCATTACTTTATTTTTACAATAGCATTAATAGTTAGGTAAAATGAACAAAGTTTAGTAAAAGCTGCAGCATATGCGTTAGTATGAGTAAGCATGAAGCGGCCATCTTGGCACTAGTGCGCAGAAGCAAGAGTTTCCCACCAAAATCGTAAGATGTCACACCAAGTAGATGTGGTGATAATCTGGCCAGAGAAATCGCTATACCGTTTAACTGGATAAGACCGATGGCTAAGGTTTGCAGTGTTAGTTAGCCACATGGCTGCCAGGATGTGGTTGAAGTACAACAACAGAAGGGGCCACTGAGATTGGCTGCTGTCAAAGACACCAGCACATGCCGAGAAAAGTACAGTAGGACGGACATGGCCCGTTTGAGGCGCAGCACCGGTTAGAGTCAGCGAGGGGTGTTGCTGTGGGGCACAGTTCGGCAGAGACCATCTTCTTCACTTGGAACAGCAGCTTGGGTGCCGCACGGAGGAAGCACCTTCCCTCCTCATCACTGGGAGGACACCAGCCATAACTGCACATCACTACTGGGGTGAACACCTGAAGGTAGCAGAGCTGCAGCTACTTGATTGCACCTACTAAAGTGCCCCCGTAGCTTTAGCTAGCACTAGATGGTATTGATGCAGCGCAGAACTGCAATGGTAAAAACAGATAACAAACAACCCAAAATAACATTTGACAAGAGCACCACTCGCCAAGCGCACAGCGAAATGGCATCACAAACGGTGGTACCTGAGACGCAGCTGGGACTGGAGCAGGAAGATGACATCAGGGCCATGCTGACAGAGGAAAAAGTTTGTCTCAAGGAAATAGACTCCAAAATCGACTCCCTTGTGGGCGGCATGGATGAAGTGTCGCCCAGAGTGGACAAGCATGAAACAAGACTGACTACGCTGGAAACCAAAGTCTCCAATGTAGATGACAAACAGGTGGAGGCTCAGGACCATCTTCTCCGCATGGACAAAGTACTAGAGGTCATCAGGGTGAAGAACTAAGACTTGGAGGCTCGCTCTAGGAGGAAAAATGTCTGCATTACTGGAGTTCCAGAGTCCACAAATATTCTCAACATGGAGGAATACGTTGAGGGCCTGCTGCAAGACTTATTCGGAATGGATATGTCTGCCATGTTCCTGGTGGAGCATGTACACCGCACTCTTGGACCTCGTCCACAGCCGGGTGCCCCGCCGAGACCAATCCCGGCGTGACTGCTTAACTATAAGGACAGGGATATGGTGTTGCGCCTGCCTCGGGAGCGGGGCACGCTGCAACATCAGAATAACGTGATTTCACTGTACCCTGAGGTCCAGGCAGCACAACTTGAGTTCCTTCCAGCAAAGAAACTGCTGAAAAAAGCTGGGACGCTATGTTGTACCCCGCTTATCTTACGGTACATTCAAATGATAAGCCTCTAGTCTTCATGGAGGCAAGTGCTGCAATGAAATTCGCTAAACAGCATGCACGGCAACAACGGGAGAAAGATCGAGACACGGACAACTCAACGCAAAGTCAACTAAGTGACAATGACTAGTCAATCAATCAATCAGGAGTTTGTTAAAGCACGACTACTCACCCGTAAGGGTCTCAAGGCGCTAGGGGTGGGGGGCGTGGGGGGGTGCAGGTTCCATTCCATCAAGGAGGGGGTCTGTCGAAGAGCCAGGTTTTGAGGTTTCTTGCGAAGATGGGGAGCGATGTTGTCTGTCTGAGGTGGAGCGGAAGGGCGTTCCATGCTTTGGCCGCTAGGAAGGAGAAGGAGCGGCCTCCCGATCTGGTCTTTCTGGTGCGGGGGACCACGGCGTAGGAAAGCTGGGCTGATCGTAGGGTCCTTTGGGGTGCGTGGAATTTGAGTCGGCTGTTCAGGTATGCTGGTCCGGTGCCGTGGAGGGCCTTGTGTGCATGGGTGAGCATCTTAAAGGTGATTCTCGCCTCGACGGGGAGCCAGTGGAGTGTGCGCAGGTGCTGGGAGATGTGGCAGTGTTTTGGCAGGTTGAGGACCAGTCTTACGGCGGCGTTCTGGATGTTCTGTAGCTTGCGGATGAGGTTTTTGTTTATTCCGGCATAGAGTGCGTTGCCATAGTCGAGTCTGCTGGTGACCAGGGCATGAGTGACTGTCTTTCGGTGTTCGAGGGGGATCCATTTGAAGGTCTTACGAAGGAGGCGGAGGGTGTGGAAGCAGGAAGATGAGACAGAGTTGATCTGGCGGTCCATTTTGAGCTCGGAGTCCAGGATGATTCCCAGGTTGCGTGCGTGGTCTGTGGGGGTTGGCGGGTTTCCGAGGGCGGTGGGCCACCAGGTGTCGCTCCAGGCGTCGGGGTTAGGGCCCATGATGAGTACTTCTGTTTTGTTAGTGTTTAGTTGAAGGCAGCTGTTTTTCATCCATTTGGCGACGGCTTCCATGCCTTCTCGAAAGTTGCGTCTGGCGGTGTTGGGCTCGTTGGATAGGGAGAGGATGAGCTGGGTGTCGTCTGCATATGACACGATGTTGAGTCCGTAGGTTCTGACGATGGGGGCAAGTGGAGCCATGTAGACGTTGAAGAGCGTCGGGCTGAGGGAGGAGCCCTGGGGGACTCCGCAGGTGATCGGTGTGGGGTCCGAGAGGAAAGGGGGGAGTCTGACCCGCTGCGTCCTGCCGGAGAGGAAGGAGCAGATCCAGTCGAGGGCCTTGTCCTGGATTCCTGCATCGTAGAGTCTGCGTATTAGGGTGCGGTGTGGAGACTGTGTCGAACGCCGCTGATAGGTCGAGGAGGATGAGGGCTACTGTTTCTCCTTTGTCCAGTAAGGTGCGGATGTCGTCTGTTGGGGCGAGGAGGGCGGTTTCCGTACTGTGGTTTTTTCTGAAGCCGGATTGGGAGGAGTCGAGGATGTTGTGTTCTTCAATGAATGTGGCGAGATGGCTGTTGATGGCTTTCTCGATGACTTTCGCTGGGAACGGGAGCAGGGAGATGGGTCTGTAGTTTTTGAGGTCGGTGGGGTCCGCTGAGGGTTTCTTTAGGAGGGGGTTGACCTCGGCATGTTTCCAGTCGTCAGGGAACGAGGCGGTCGCCAGGGAGTGGTTGATGGTTTGGCGGAGCATAGGTGCGATGGTGTTGGCGGCTCTGTTGAAGATGTGGTGGGGGCAGGGGTCCGTGGGGGCCCCTGAGTGGATTGACTTCATTGTCTTCAGTGTGTCTTCGGTGGTGAGGGCTGTCCAGTCATCAATCGCTGGTTTCCGGGTGTCGGGGGTGGTTGGTGAGGGTTCAGTGTGTTGGTTGTCTTCGTCGAAGTTGTCGTAGATGCTCTTGATTTTGTGGTGGAAAAAGATGCTGAGTTTGTCGCAGAGGTCTTGTGAGGGAGGGATGTCGGTAGACTCGCTGGTGGGTTGAGCGAACTCCTTGATGATGCTGAAGAGTTCCTTGCTGTTGTGTGCGTGGGTGGAGATTCTGTCTTCAATCGCTTTTTTCCTCGTTTCTCAGATGAGTTGATGGTGGGCGTTGGTGGCGGCTCTGAAGTTGTTGTGGGCTTCTGTGGATTTGGTGTTTCTCCAGGCCTTTTCAAGGCGGCGGCATGTGCGCCTGGACTCTCGAAGTTCGGTGGTAAACCATCTGGCTTTCTTGGCACGGGTATTGTTTTTCTTGAGGGGGGCTATGGTGTTGGTGCTGTCCGAGATCCGTCTATGCAGGGTTCGGGCTGCGGTGTACACGCCTCTTAATACTGTCACACTAATGATGCTGGGTTTGATATTTTTTTTCTCCTAAAAGTGGTCAAGTGTTTTATGTAACTACTGTCTCGCTCTCCGACTTATAATCTCCAATCTGATCACAATATTCAGGCGAGTTCTTTGAAGTGATGGAGCAAGGTTTCACCGTACAGAAACTTGCTTGTATTCAACCCTCTCAAAATAACCTCTAATTAATTAATCAACATGTTTTGTTCTTTAATATTTGCATTACACAACATTTTAGTATCTAGTGGAAGCTTGACAATGTGCTTTTACTAACATTAACCCGAGTGTCTTAAAATGGCCGCCTAAAATGCGGGAATTGTACTACGCATGCGTCTGCCACATCTACGTGGTGTGACGTATTTCTGCTTTTGGTGGGGACTTATTGCTTCTGCTCACTAGTGCTAGAAATGGTCGCTTCAAACCTCACATGCTAATGCTTATGCTGCTGCTTGTACTAAGCTTGTTCGTTCTGCTTAATTATTAATGCAAAAGTTAAAATAAAGTATTGGGGTTAGAGTAGAGATAAGTGGTATACAGTGCATTCATTTTTTTTTTGTATTCTACTATGTTTCTCTTTGACTTGCTGCTAGCTCGTACTTGGGCCTGAATACTGATACAAACTCCATCTTGGAAAAGCTGCTCGTGCCCACTCCTGTTCCGAAGTTGCTGAAGCATTGGCATTGAATCCCAGCCAAGAATCATCTCACCCACGATGTCTATGACAAAATGCCCTTCTGACCTCAGGAAGAACTGAAGCTATATAAATTGTATCAAATTTGTTTAACAGTATTGCTGGGTGGAATAAAAGTGCATGGGAAAATAAATTATGGACGGTAACAGGAATCAATTGAAACCAATAATGAAATTACCTCATCTTAGTATGGTGTGATGACCTCTCCTTGTCTTTCTGACCAATCACTGAAGGGGAACACATAGATCTGTAAAATGTAGGGGTGGTACATTGCCCTTGAAATGGTATAACTAAGGTGGGTTTCGATAGAGAAATTGTCTGACTTGTCCGAGTAGCTGACCTATCACTGACCCAACGCATGCTATAGGGGATCGAGATTAGAGGTGCTGGAGGAGCACTCTGTCAGAAGAATTGAGGTGCTGTGGGAAATTATCGATTACCCAGTCGGGGTACCAAATTTTGCTAAAAAGGGGTGTGAGGCTGGCATTGCACTAAGCTGAGTTCACGTGTCCTGAGCTGCACCTGGCTTGTGCCGTGGGCACCTGATTGTCGGGAGCCTTGGTCTTTTACCCCAGCCTGTGACCAGGATTGATCATTGCACCATTCTAGGTGAATATAATCCATATGGTATGTCCTTGTGCTATTTCCTTTTCTCACCCTTCCCAGGTACCGATGTTTAAAGGTGTTACTGTGATTTCTTACAAACTTTATATCCTATTGATTATATACTTGCTTGTAAAGTTTATGGTCACAGCATAGTGGCCTTTTTGACTCAGAAAATATTGCATAGATTAAACTTTTAAAACTTTCCCCGAGTCTGTGGTTATTTCAGGAAAGGTAAATGTGTTTAAATACTGCCTGTTTATTCTAATTCCTTTTCGATCCCTAGGACTTGTAGCAAAGGTGACAAGGATTGGTAAGTCATGGTTTACAGGTATAAGTCCTAAAAGGACTCAAAGTATTGAGGGATTAGTTATTAAATCCAAGGCAGGACTGCTAGTTCAAGGTGTGAATATTTTATTGCCCCGGGTGAGTATGATAAAATTGAGCTAGTGGTCCCGGGCGATCTATCAGAAGCTCGACCACCCTGTTGCGATTCGACAGGGCAGTATGCCGGCTATCTCGCGCCACCAATGGGATAATTCCCTACAGTATGACAATGTTTGAATTTCTGTTACCATTTGGGGGGGAGGGTCAAGCGTCTCAACCTGATTGGGGGGTTGGAGTGAGAGGTGAGTGGGATGGGTACGTTAATGTTTGTTGGTTGTTAATTGCAAAGTACAATGACGACCGTATTGAATGATTCACACAATGGACACGCTTGTCACTAATCATACCTGGCAATCACACGGCGGGAGGGACATTACAGGGAGACACAGAAGACACACTGAAACGCAGGGCCTTCACCCACCAGAGACATCTCTTGAAACCTAGCGATGTGACTCACCTAATATGTATCACCTGGAATGTACGTGGTCTAAATGACCATAGGAAAACACAACTGGTGCAAACATATCTTACAAGGCACTCAGTGGAGGTGTGCCTACTACAGGAGACACACCTTAAGGGAACAGCCTGTGACAAATTGAAGTCCAGTTGGTGGAGCGAGGTATATACTTCCTGTTATTCCAACTACTCTAAGGGGGTAGAAACATTAATCAAAAGGGGTGTTCCTTGGCAGTCCACAAAGGTGGTAGACCCAGAAGGACGTTATTTAAAAGTACTAGGAACAGCAGGTGTGGCATCATATCCAATCAATGGGAGATGCAGGGTTAATCTGGGGTGGCGACTTTAATACAGTACTATCACTCAAGCAGGACAGAGTGGGCGCCTTGTGCACACACCATCCACAGGTAGCCACAGTGTTGAGGTTACTGATGGCTGATTACAGACTGGTCGATTCCTGGAGGGCCTTAAATCCAGACACTTGCGAAGGTATATGTATCACACAGCAACACCACTCACCGTCCCATTAGATTTCAAGCTCACATCCCCTGACCTGCATTCCTGGGTGTCGACCATGTCACACAATGACCACTCACCAGTCACATTGACCCTACAGATACCACAACCATACAGACAACCATTCACATGGAGGCTTCCACGCAGCGCTCTCTTAGATGTAGTGTTCAGGGAAGAGCTTTGCACACAAATTGAAGAATACTTTGAACATAACACGGGGTCGTTGAAAACCGAGGATATGTTGTGGGAAGCCTTTAATGTGGTAATCTGTGGAGACTGCATAGCGGGACAAACTAAGGTGCTCCGTGACATCTGTGGCACCCTAAGCCGGCTTGATGCAGAATTACATGCCCTGGAAACACAATAATTCACAACAACATCAGTAGCGACATTGGGGGCCATCAGTAGTAAATTAACTGAGTATCAGGAGGAAGCCGACAGGGAAGTAAATTTCCTCCACAAATATGCAATGGCGCATAGGTATTGGGAAGGAGATCGGCAGGTAAAGAGGCTCGCACACCTTCTGTGACAACCAAGGGGATCCACTTACATCACAGCGCTTTACACCCCAACAGACGGATTGGTGCACTCACCACCCAACATCTTCGCCACAAAGCGGGATTTCTATGCACATGTCTACACATGTCAAATCACCCCACCTGACTCAGTGCTGGAGGACTATTTTTACTCTATAGGACTCATTTGGTTCAGCAGAGCTCATCCCGACTATTTAGACATACATTTACTGTTGAGGATGTGCAGCGGGTTATTGGCAGTATCTGGCAGACAAAACACCGGGGACGGATGGCCTCACAGCGCAATTTTATAAAGAATATTCAACTGGTTTATCAAGAGGCAGTACAGGAGGTGATTCTTCCTCACTTAATGTGTGAGCCTATCATAATAACCCTTCCGAAACCAGATAAAGATTCACAGCTGTGCGACTCATACCACCCACTCTCACTGATTAATCTAGACGCCAACATTTTTGCCAAACTGCTAGCCACAAGGCTCCAACCATTGCTGTCAATGATTGTCCTGCTGGACCAATCCAGTTTTGTGCCCAGCAGATCCATTTCCCATAATCTTAGAACCCTATTCGGACTGATGCACTACCTCGCCCCACATGTTTTAGCAATAGCGGTGCTCCTGGACGCTATTAAGGCATTTGATTCTCTTGAATGGGGATTCCTATTTCCGCTCCTCAGAAGGTTAGGACTGAGCCCAAACTTCATCCAACAAATACAGCTCCTATACACGTGACCCACTGCACGAATCAGGGTGAATGGGTTAATCTCAGAGTCGCTCGATATTACTCGAGGCACTAGACAGGGTTGCCCTCTATTGCCGCTATTCTTCGAAATCGCGACAGGCCCATTAGCAGCCCGCCTGTGGCAGCACCACACTAATAGGGCAATTGGTTTCACAACCAGGGCACTGACCATGTCTATGTATGTGGATGACATGGCGTTATATATGGTAAACCCCAAAGAAAGCCTATCGTCCATGGAACGCGAGATCATGTGTTACAGTGGAGTATCAGGAGTACATGTTAACTGGAGCAAATCGGTGCTCCTCCCGCTCACGCCTGGAAATCTAGCCACTGCAACTTACTATCCCTGGTCTGAGAGTCAAGCATGTTTCGTTATTTGGGCATCTAGTTCATCAGTAACATGCAGGAATTATGCACAGTAAATTATTGTAAAGTGGTGGCCTGGATTGAGGACAGGGTGAGTCGATGGAAGCCTCTTCCTCTCTCTCTGGCAGGCCGTATAGCGGAGGCAAAAATGGTCATATTGCCGAAATTATTATATTTATTTGTTAACATCCCCATGCCGCTACTGATGCACTTCTTCAAATGCCTTCGGTCACTGATGATCGAACTGGTGCGGGCTGGCAGACAGCCAGGGATAGCTTGGGAAATACTGATGCTGCCACAGGAGAAGGGGGGAGTGGCTGCTCCGGACTTTAGCCTCTATGCTTACTTTGCACAGTCACAATTCTGGCATTTCTAGGCACACACCACACCCTTCCAACCGCATGTGGCAGTCGAGGTGGATAGAGTGGCATCTTTGCAGTTCAAGCGTCCTCGTGATGAAATACATACAGTACAAGATATGCGATGGGTGGGGGAGGAGCTGCGCAAGCAGACACAAATGGATGTTTTATAAGCTTCTTCCATGCCATTTCTCAACAACCCACTATACCCCCCACTTATGGAGCGTAAGGCGCAGGCACGTGCATCAAGCCACAACCTAAAAGTAAGTGGAGACCTATACCCAGCAGAAACCTTTCTAACACTACAGCAAATGTGTGACCCCGATACACTCTCTGCATTAGACACGCTCACATATTACCAGCTTAGAGCATCCTGCAAGAGCAAATTTACCACTTTCCCAGACTCGCTGCCGACTTTGCCAGCCCTTGAAAACCTACTGGTGCAGTGCTTAATTTGTGCCGGTGCTTTCCGGTGCTTAGCACCGGCACTTATTTCTCAGGGCCGGGTCTACCCTCTGCATTGTCACGCTTATGCTGGGTGTCCGAGCTGTTACTAAAAGCACTTAGCAGTGACTAAAACAGAGTCTGTGGCAGCACCGACTGGCTGTGGTTTACACGCGTTGCTCCAGCAAGATTGAGGTTCGCAGCGCGCCAGCGTCAGCGCAGCTGCAACACTGTATCAACATTCCAACTGCCCCCGGCACAGCTCTTCCTGTGAACATGACGTCATTCTGGGGGGACGTGACATCCTGCTTGCTGCCTAGGCGCCATGAGAGTTTGCTTTGGATGTTAGAACTAAAGGCGGCTGGCTAGATTGTGGGCAGAGTGGCACGTAATTGTGCACATAATTATGTCCGGAGGGAGCAATGCACTTAATCACGGCGGCGGCCGTGGGCTCGCACCGGCCCGGACCACTGCGTGGCCACGTACCAGCTGTTGTTACTAACCCCCACCCACCTTCCCTGAATTCAGTATTTATTTACCGCATCAGACGGATTCAGTTGTGTCCCCCCAACCCCCGGCACACAAGCATGACAGGACAGCGGGGAGGCCTGAATGTCTATCACAGGAGGCGGGGCGGGAGGCAAACTTTAATTGCCACGGCCGCCGCAGTTGCCCGAGGCCTAAGCCTGCCTTCAGCCAGCCTTGCAGACCAAAGTTGCGGCCTGCAAATATGGAGCGCGGCCAGAAAGTTCAACATTTGGTTAAGAGGGTTTGGGATCTCGGCAACCAATCTGCTGCCTCTGAAGGTGTCCAGGGGGTCATTAGCGGGCACTTGACATGATGCACACCTGCATGATGGTAAGAGAATTTCTTCACAAATAGTTAATAGTTAATATTGTGATGGGGATACTCGGATGTGCTGCTAACCTTGAGCTTTACGATGAAATGGTTGGTGTTTTTCTTTTATAGGTCCCAAGTACAGTGGCTGTTTTCTAAATTAATTTAAAGCAAGATCGGTATTATATTTTATTAGCTTTTCAGCTTTTGAATTCACAATCCTAAAGCACCATAGCACTTAAAATTCTAACCTGCATTAGTGTTGTTGAGTGATATAAATGAAAAGTAATTCTTGCTAGATAAATGTGGGAGAAACGATTTAAAACAGTCCATGTTATATTCTTATGCCCCGGAAACAGCTATAGCCCAGCACCAGCCCATAGACCTGCAGGTACCAGAACTAACTCTTTTCAGAAATGCTTACAGTTTCACGCTGTTCAAATGGTTGTAATTTTTTTTATTTATGTTTCCATCGTCTTAATTGTTCGATTTTGCTCGGGAGACAGTGTCACTAATAGTGGTTGAAATGTCACTCATAATTACACCGAAATTATATAAATGTCACACATAGCAATCTGAAACCTTGGCAGCTATGTTCGTTTTTGTGGAGAGAGTATCTTCTAATTGAATAACAGCATCAATGCAGGCCCGCGCTGCAGCCGTCTTCCTTATGTGATCCAGGGCCGAGATGGCAGATAGAGGTGGTCTGCTCCCAGACTCCTAGGCGCGAGACCCCGGGGAGTTCGGGGCAGTGAATTTATTTAAACAGTGTCACTAAGAGCCAAGGAGACGCCGGTATGAACTGCCAACCATGTGCTTACTTCAGTTCAAAACGGAGGTCTGGTCACTGGAGCCCTGATTCCACGCAGGTACGTGTAATGTAGGACAGGAATAACTTAATTTCTTTTGGGCTCGGCGGGAACACCAATATTTAAAGTGCTGCATGTACTAACAGCATTGCTCATCAAACTCTTTCTGTGCGCATAATGCAGTCTCATTCCTTTAAGTGTGTATCGGCTCTCCTTACCCATGCCGGAGTCTCATCTATTTTGCAGAATATCCACAAATCCATCATGCATTTTCATGCCCTGGTAGAACGGAGCTTCTGAAAGGGCAGTAGTCTTAAATATATGTATTCATTTTTTGCCTAGCCCAAAACACTTCTACCAAGAATATCTGCTACATTAAATCATTACAGGGCCGGTTCTAGGATTCTGGGGGCCCTGATCACAAAGCGAATTTGCGAGGCCCCTATAATTTCACCAGACGTTACACATGCAGGGCTGCCTGCATCTCAATAGATGCCCCTGTTCCTCTAGCTGCAGCCCCTCCCTCTCCTTAAGTGCCTCTTAATAGCTCATAAAGGGCGGGAGGTGTGAGGGTTGGTTATCTGCAGAAAGTGTTAATACTGCCAGAGAGCTTAACAGGGGGACAATAGCCATCCCGCGGTGCCACCGCTCTTGTGGGGGTGGAGGCCTAGTTACTGGACACACCGGAGGAAAGTGTTCTCTTGCAACTGGGACTACCCCCTACCCCTCACCCCCCTCAGGTTCGCCTGGCTACATCAAAGCAATGAGGCCACGGGAGGGGGGCCCCTAGGGTGGAGCACTTGCCAGGTCGTCCCACCTTTAATGCCATTACCTGGCTGTGTCGCGTTGGTACGGGGACCTAAGTTGAAGGGCTGACTATGGGGCCCTGGGCAGCTGCCCACACTGCCCATGCCCAGCGCTGGCCCTGAATCATTAAAATATGTTCCGAAACTGAAAGGAAACCCACCGTTCTGTTTTTTTGAAGTATTTGCATTCATGTTTTGCCTAGCCCTGAGCACTTACTTCCAAGATTTTTAAGATCGTCTTAGAGTTTCTTGTTCCCAAATGGCCTAAACCTTACTGTTTCACTTGCACATTCCTCTCTGCCAGGCTCGTTCCTAGGTTTACATGGGTCTCTTTGTGTAAATGACAATGGCATCTGCTCATATAATACGTTCTGTATCGGCACTTCTCTCTGTGGTAAGAGAACAATGAAATAGACTGCATTCGCGACGGGCAGATCTGGAAGGGGCGAGAAAATGAGTCTTGAGCTTAATACTAACCAATTGCTCTTATTTAAAAAATGGCTTGCATATTCGCAATATAGGTCACATTCCCCACTGCACCATGATTAAATTATGTTTCTCTGTCATTACACATACACACGCACATTCACATACATGCACATTTTCAAACACACACGCCCCCTGATGCTTGGTAATTGGCAAGGCTGTCTGTTGTATGTGGCAGACTTGCTGTACTTTCTAGAAAGCGCACCATAGACAAAAAACTAAAAGGAAAGTAATGAAGCATGTGCAATCCATGTTGACTAATATAGGTGATTTACATAAATGCCAATGTTCAGGCAACCTGCTGGGTGGAGCTGGTAAAGTGGGCGTGGCCTCCTACAAAAATGTGAGCACCTGGACTTCATATTTTACAAATTAAGCACTGTACTGGTGGTAGAAATGGGACGTAAACTTGTCTCACGCATTTACAAAATAACAAAAAAGGCATCCCCGATCACTACCCCAACTTCTCGCAGGGCATGGGAGGAAGAGCTAGGCATTACTCTCATGGACCAGCGGTGAAGCCTTGGTTGCAAGCAGCTGGAGCGCCTGTTGCTCAATTACCGCCTCCGGCTAATACACTTTAAGTACTTACATTGTCTGTACTGAACCCCCATACCACTATACAAAATGGGGCTTTGCAATGCTGACTGTTGTTGGAGATGCAGTGCAGACCTATAGCACACTTTTGGCTGACCATACTGCCCTACATAAAAGACATCACAGGGCTAGATCTCCCCTGCACACCATTGACATCTTTGCTGGGGGTCCTTGAGACAATCCCACCAAAAGCATGCAAACTAAAGGAGATATTACTCCTAATGGCTAAAGAACAGGTGGCCATACAATGGGGTTTGACCATACCTCCAACTGCACAGGAGTGGGTTGAGAATATGGCGTACTGCAGGGGACACTTGGCCATATATTGGGAGCTTATGCCTGCCACAGCACGTCCGAGAGATATATGGGAACCCTATGTGCTGTGGCTTAATTCAACTACTGTAGATGGAGAGGTACACAATAGTGGTACTGGATAAGGCCAGGGGGGAATGACTACAATGTGGTAGGATATTGTGAGCCCCCTGAGATACGTACAAGTTTATAGTCTTTCTAAGTGTAATTGTGAATTAACATATAATGTTGTACCCTGCATAGAGACACTGGTAGCCTTGTAGAGTAGTTTCAAGTCTTCTTAATTGGATCCACGTCAGGATATCAACCACCTCAGTCCAGCCAGCTCTAGATAGGTACAAGCCATATACCAGCCATACACCAGCCCCACCAGAAGCAGCCTGCCTAGCTGCTCAGCCCATCTCCAACTGTCCTCCACACATCCACTCAGGCACCCAAGCATTCCACGCTTCACAGTCACACCAACATTCCATTACCATCTCTCGCTCTGGCTGAGCAGCTAGGAGGATCTAGGCTGATTATACATAAATGTGATACATAAATACAACAATAGAAAATGTCAAGGAAATTACTTTACACAAGTAAGCAGTAAAATTCATATCTCTGGGATGCAACATAAAGCAAAACATCTCAGAAGAATGAACAATACAAACCCAGGAAAGGTGGGAAAAATACATCAAAATACATGTGTAACAATATTCCCCATCCTCCGCCAAAAAAGCATTAAAAAGCCTAGTGTAGAGACAAACGTACAAATAGTAATATAATGAAACAAGCTGTAAAATACTATACTGTATGCCAAAGGTAAAATACCCAGCAACACCTATCCCAAATACAAGGGAACTACCAAGATATGGGATAAGAACCCAAAACCCTGTGTGAGGGCCTAGCACCCAAAACACACACGCTACTGTAAATGGGGTATACCCTGGTTGTACATTAGTACTGCGCACAACTGCCAATGGGATCTAGACCCATATCCAACCCTGTGAAAGAGTTATACATAACGATTTTATATGGGAACTACTCCATGACCCAAACATCCTGACGAGGTTACTAACTGGGACTCAAACCCAACCCAATGTTTGACAAAAGGGAATAGATAGGGACAAGACTATTGCCCAGACCTATTCCTAGTCTAAGGGATAACTGTGATGTTCACCCATAAATCAATCAATCAGTGACACTTATAAAGCGCGCTACATACCCGTAGGGTCTCAAGGCGCTGGGGGGGGGGGGGGGCTGGGGGGTGCCGCTACTGCTCGAACAGCCAGGTCTTCAGCTTCTTTCTGAAGGAGAGGTGGTCTTGGGTCAGGCGCAGGTCGGACGGGAGGGAGTTCCAGGTCTTGGCGGCCAGGTAGGAGAAGGACCTTCCTCCTGTAGTCGCTCTTCGGATGCGGGGGACGGCGGCGAGGGCGTGGTTGGCTGATCGGAGGTGGCGTCTGGGAGCGTAGAAGTTGACTCGGCTGTTGAGGTAGCTCGGGCCTTGGTCGTGCAGGGCTTTGTGTGTGTGGGTGAGGAGGCGGAAGGTGATTCTCTTGTTGACGGGGAGCCAGTGAAGGTCTCTCAGATGTCCGGAGATGTGGCTGGATCGTGGGATGTCGAGGATGAGTCTGGCTGAGGCGTTTTGGATCCGCTGGAGTCTCTTCTGGAGCTTGGCGGTGGTACCGGCGTAGAGGGCGTTGCCGTAGTCCAGTCGGCTGGTGACGAGGGCCTGGGTGACGGTCTTCCTGGTCTCTGTGGGGATCCACCAGAAGATCTTCCGTAGCATGCGTAGGATGTTGAAGCACGCCGAGGAGACGGTGTTGACTTGCCTGGTCATGGAGAGGGAGGAGTCCAGGATGAAGCCCAGGTTTCGTGCATGGTCTGTCGGTTTGGGTGCGGTGCCCAGGGCGGGGGGCCACCAGGAGTCGTCCCAGGTGGAGGGTGAGGAGCCCAGGATGAGGACCTCCGTCTTGTCCGAGTTCAGTTTCAGGCGGCTGGTCGTCATCCACTCGGCTACCTCTTTCATCCCTTCGTGCAGGTTGGCTCTGGCGGTGGTGGGGTCGTTGGTCAGGGAGAGGATCAGCTGGGTGTCGTCGGCGTAGGAGATTATGCTGAGGTGGTGTTTGCGTACGATGGCCGCGAGGGGGCTCATGTAGACGTTGAAGAGGGTGGGGCTCAGGGATGATCCTTGGGGGACGCCGCAGATGACTTCGGAGGCCTCTGACTTGTACGGTGGTAGGCGGACTCTCTGTGTTCTTCCGTCGAGGAAGGAGATGATCCATTCCAGCACCTTGTCCTGGATTCCGATGTTGCTGAGGCGCCGTACTAGGGTGCGGTGGCAGACCGTGTCGAAAGCCGCGGAGAGGTCTAGGAGGATGAGGGCCGCTGTTTCTCCATTGTCCATCAGGGCTCGGATGTCATCGGTGGCGGCGATGAGGGCGGTCTCGGTGCTGTGTTTGGCTCGGAAGCCGGACTGTGAGGGGTCGAGGGATCCGTTCGTCTCGAGGAAGGCGGCCATCTGCTTGTTGACGGTCTTCTCGATGACTTTGGCTGGAAACGGGAGAAGCGAGATGGGGCGGTAATTCTTGAGGTCGGTGGGGTCCGCTGTTGGTTTCTTGAGTAGAGCGCTGAGTTCGGCGTGTTTCCAGCTCTCAGGGAAGATGGCGGTGTCGAAGGAGGTGTTGATGATGTCTTGCAGGTGGGGTGCGATGACAGCGTCGGCCCTGTTGAAGACGTGGTGAGGGCAGGGGTCGGTCGGTGATCCGGAGTGGATGGAGTTCATCGTGCGGATGGTGTCTTCGGTGCTGATCGGGGTCCAGGCGTGGAGGGTGGTGGTGGGGGGGGGGTGGTTGGTCGGTCATGGTGTGCGTTGGTTGGTTGTTGAAACTGCTGTGTATGTCCGTGATCTTGTTGTGGAAGTATGAGGCGAGGGAGTTGCAGAGGTCTTGCGATGGGGTGATGTCGTTGTTTCCTGCGCTGGGGTTGGAAAGCTCTTTCACGATGTTGAAGAGTTCCTTGCAGTTGTGTGCGTTGTTGTCCAACCGGTCCTTGAATGCTGTTTTCTTGGCGGCGCGGATCAGCTGGTGGTGTTTCCGGGTGGCAAGTTTGTAGGAGGTCCTGTTGTCCGGTGTCGGTTCCCTTTTCCAGACTTTCTCGAGGGCTCGGCAGTTCTTCTTGGAGCTCTTGAGTTCGTCGGTGAACCATGGGGCCTTCTTGCTGCCGGGGCTGCTAGGCGGGGTCCTCAGCGGGGCGAGTTCGTCCGCACAGTTGCTGATCCACTTCGTGAGGTTGTCGGCGGCCTGGCTGGGGTTCGCTGAGCTGGCAGGAGGGTGCTGGCTCAGGGAGGTGGCGAGCTGGTCTGCTGTGATCTTGTTCCAGCTTCTGCGGGCGGTCTGTTGCTGGTGATGGTGGGACGTCGTTCTCTTGAAGGTGAAGTGGACGCAGCTGTGGTCCGTCCATTGAAGCTCTGTGGCGTGGCTGAAGTCGATGTCTGTGCTGGATGAGAAGACGGCGTCGAGTGTGTGTCCGGCGAGGTGGGTGGGGGTGGACACCAGTTGCTTGAGTCCCAGGTTGGCGAGGTTGTCGAGCAGGGTGCTGGTGTTGTGGTCGTTGTTGTTCTCCAGATGGAAGTTGAGGTCTCCCAGGAGGATGTAGTCGGCGGAGGGGAGGGCATGCGGGCTGATAAAGTCGGCGATGTCCTCGCTGAATTGCGTGCGTGGTCCAGGGGGTCGGTAGATCAGGGTGCCTCTGAGGGTGGTGTTCGGGTTGGTGTGGATCTGGAAATGTAGGTGTTCGGCGCTGGTCAGGGTGTTGTCGGTGCTGGTCGTGAGACGGATGGTGCTCCTGTGGACGATGGCGATGCCTCCTCCCATCTGGTTGGCGTTTCGGTCCCTCCGGACGATCTTGTAGCCCTCTGGGATAGCGATGGCGATGTCGGGAGCTGAAGAGGCGTTCATCCAGGTCTCTGTGAGGAAGGCAACGTCTGGAGCTGTGGTGTCGAGGAGGTTCCAGAGTTCGATGGCATGTCTGTGGACGGAGCGGGTGTTGATCAGGATGCACTTGAGGTGGGTGCTGCTGGTGTTCGGCTTGGTGGGTGCTTGTGCGAGGCAGGTCCGGGTGCAGGTGAACTTGCAGGCGTGGCAGCTGAAGGGTCCGTGGGTGCGTCTTGGAGTGGCTTGGTGGCATTCTGGGAGTCGGCCGGTGTTGAGAGCGAAGAGGGTGGCGGCTGAGTACGTCAGGCGGGTAGGTCGAGGTCTTCGAGGTCGAGGTCCAGGGGTCCTGGCGCTGGGCGCGGTCCGGTCGCGGACGGGCGCAGACGGGCTTACCTTTGGCGCGCCTTCGGCGCACAATCGGCGCGCCCGCTGCGCGTTACCGCTGCGCGTTCGCACGGTCGCCATTTAAGGCCAAGTGCGCGGGTGGGCGGGGCAGCTGGGAGGCGGGAGCGGGGAGGGTTACAGAAGACAAAAGGGGCGGGGACAAGCGGCGGTGGCGGGAAGGGAGGGCGGGGGGCGACGAGGTAGGCGGACAACAAGGAAGGAGAGCAAACACGGAGAATACAATAAAACAGGCACAAATTAGCGTGAAAACAGGGGAAAAAAGAAGGTTAGACTAAGCAAGCACAATATACCGTAAAAACAAAGGCAAAAAACACTCGCAGCGGCGGCAGCCGGCAAACGAGGCGGCAGCGAGGCAGAGGGCAGGCAGGGGGCACACGCAGCAGCTGGTGGCCGTGCGGCGCGGGGGTGTCCCACAAGTGGGTCACCCCACCCCACACAAGGAGGACCCATCCATTAATAAGCACGCAAAACTGTGGCATCACTACACACTAAACTGTAGGAAAGAAAATACACTAGTAAAACATTAGAGAACTGTGCAACACACTGGTGAGCGATTTCCCAGCTGTATGAACTCTGTGAACACACCGTAGCACTGTCAAAGTGAAACATACTAATAACTAGTAAAATTACAAGTAAAACATGGGCATCATAAAATACTTATTATGCATACACAATAACTATTATGGATACACCATTACCAATACCTTATAAAACACTTCCTCTTATGAGCGATGAGCGAAATCCAATGTACCTCTACTTTTTGAAAAATCTTTTGCCTTTGTTGTAAATGAATCTAGGACCCTAGTGTAATTTTCCCGATTCATGCCCTTATATAGGTATAGATTACCTGATCCTTCTATAGGCATAGAAATCATTACCATACTTGGACTGAGTCCATACATCCCAAATACGGCATGGCTACTTCCACTAAGTTCCAAGAATCAACAACAATTTCTTAGAGAAACCTGCCTTCAGCAACTAGGGACTTCCCGTCACCTGAATACTAATTTATCTAGGAATCATGGAGTTTTCACAGAACTGGGTCTTTGAGTGACATTATTAAGTCCAACCATACATCAAACTCGGCACCTTCAAAGTATAAATATGCCTACATTTGCCCAGACAAAGACACGGTGGTTTGGAGCAGATCGACTAACTACTTGCCCGACGCCCTGCAGCAGCAAGTGCCGAAGGAAGCCGACCCTCCAGCTGACGCACTGAGAGACGCTGTCTTTTCTCCTGCCAAGAAATCCAGCTCCAATGTTTCCAGGCTACCCTTGTGGGTTGCTGGGAAATCGAGTCCTGAGAGAGAGATACAAGACCTCCTTCATTCTAAAACCAAGGTACGGAGCTGATTAGACCCTTAGATAATTCTTGGATAGATTCTTGGCAGAGAAATACTAAACTTAAGCTACTCCTCACTTACTTCTTCCCTCGTACTAGACTTAGGTTAGGTACACCGGAGTAGGCGTATTTTAGAAGCACCAGTTGAGTACTTTTAGTCACTATTTTATCACTGTATGTATTTTATACGTTTTAGGGAATTTATGGCTCAGAAACCATATCATGCTTTTACAGTACTACTTTATAATACTTTTCATATTATATGCCTTGTACTTTATAACCAGTATTACAATTGTAGCAGTACATTTCTTATGCTTGAGAAAGAAGGCTGTTCAATAAATACCTTTTATTGAAAAAGCTCCATTGGTCCATTCTTGTGCGGGCTACTGACCGTCTGCTGCCCCGCTGCACAGCCCAGCAGAATGCCGCCAACACCAGCACCCTCTGCCTCCCTCCTGCCGCTGCAGAATCCATCAGAATCCAGCCTTAGCGGCCGTAGTGCGGAGGGAGGCGACCGGGGAGAAACCACAACCCCCAGACGCCCCAGCGGCGGGAGCCGCATCCAGCTGACCAACTCACGCCAAAAGGCGTGCTAAAAGGACGCCACCCCGGTGGAGCGGGGTGTCCATTCTTGTGCGGGCTACCGACCGTCTGCTGCCCCGCTGCACAGCCCAGCAGAACGCCGCCAACACCAGCACCCTCTGCCTCCCTCCTGCTGCCGCAGAATACAGCAGAATCCAGCAGAATCCAGCCTTAGCGGCCGGAGTGCGGAGGGAGGTGACCGGGGAGAAACCATAACCCCCAGACACCCCAGCGGCGGGAGCCGCGTCCAGCTGATCAACTCGCGCCAAGAGGCGCGCTAAAAGGACGCCGCCCCGGTGGAGCGGGGTATCCATTCTTGTGCGGGCTACTGACCGTCTGCTGCCCCGCTGCACAGCCCAGCAGAACGCCGCCAACACCAGCACCCTCTGCCTCCCTCCTGCCGCCGCAGAATCCAGCCTTAGCGGCCTTAGTGCGGAGGGAGGCGACTGGGGAGAAACCACAACCCCCAGACGCCCCAGCGGCGGGAGCCGCGTCCAGCTGACCAACTGGCGCCAAGAGGCGCGCTAAAAGGACGCCGCCCCGATGGAGCGGGGTGTCCATTCTTGTGCGGGCTACTGACCATCTGCTGCCCCGCTGCACAGCCCAGCAGAACGCCGCCAACACCAGCACCCTCTGCCTCCCTCCTGCCGCCGCAGAATCCAGCCTTAGGGGCCGTAGTGCGGAGGGAGGCGACCAGGGAGAAACCACAACCCCCAGACGCCCCAGCGGCGGGAGCTGCGTCGAGCTGACCAACTCGCGCCAAGAGGCGCGCTAAAAGGATGCCGCCCCGGTGGAGCAGGGTGTCCATTCTTGTGCGGGCTACTGACCATCTGCTGCCCCGCTGCACAGCCCAGCAGAACGCCGCCAACACCAGCACCCTCTGCCTCCCTCCTGCCGCCGCAGAATCCAGCCTTAGCGGACGTAGTGCGGAGGGAGGCGACCGGGCAGAAACCACAACCCCCAGACGCCCCAGCGGCAGAAGCTGCATCCAGCTGACCAACTCGCGCCAAGAGGCGCACTAAAAGGACGCCGCCCCCGCATCGTGGGAGCGCCCGGGGCTAAGCCCGGGCAAAGGGCGGGCTGTCTCTGGCCATCCAGGGACGGTCTGGGATGGGACGGGCTACATCTCTAACATCCCCCCAAAAAAAGGATCAATCACACCAGCAAAAGCCGTAAGAGGAACTTACTATCTTACTGTGACTGTTTTGCCTTAGGGGCAATACATTGTATTCTTTGTAAAGACGAACTCCCCGTATACCCTAGCTATATGGGGAAACGAAAAGTGATGGAGGGGGGGAACGGAGCAGGCAATGCATCAAAGCTTCACAAGGGGAAGAGAGTATCTAAAAAGGCATGCCAAGCAGCAGATAGTGACGTCATGGATCGAATTGACTCCCTTGTGAATGAGTGTAGAGAAATCCTCGTTGTCGATCAAATAGAGACCTTTTCGACTGATAATGATGGGGACACTTTGAATCTATCCAATGCTCCAAATGATCATCCTAAAATACCAGCCATGTTCAAGGCAAAACGGATACGTAACTCAAAGGAAAGTATGGCAAATCCTACTGAGGATTGTTTAATTGCAATAAGTGAATCTGTTAGCTCAGTAGGCAGGACTACTCCCCCTGATTCAGAGAGTGAGACTGAGACATTGGCCTCAGTCCCGCAGGTACTTTTGGAAAACAGGTTTGCAGTTTTGGCTGAGGTCCATGAAGAGCCTCCTTCTCACTTTAGCAACAATAGTAGCAGGGATAAGATACTGCCTATGGACGTTGGTACTCTGTCCAATCTAGTTATCTTACTAAGGGTTGAAAAAGAGGCCTTGAGGTCATTGATCGTTAATGTAACCTCTATGATCACTGAAAAACGCAAAGGTGTACCAAAACTAACAAGTAAAGTGGCCCCGCCAGTACGTAATCCGTCTCAAACACGTACTGACGTCGTAAGCAAAGCACCCCTAGTTAAAACCCTGAACCAATCTAGTACCCAGAGAGAGGGGAATAAAGCAGGATTAAACGCCGGGTGCCTAGCCCCGAAATTGAGGAACACAGGCCAGCCTCCCCAAGGCCTTAGAGGAGAGGGGTGCGGCCAAACAACAAGACAAACTAACAATGGCAAGCTGGTCCCCATTCATACTCGGCCAAAGTCTCTAAGGGTCAACCAACCTTAGGGCCAAATAACTTGGGTCCCAAACCAAGTAGCCTCTATAATAAAGTACACTCCTCTAAGAATAAAATATATATGACCAATGTTCCGAAACTAACGAAGGGAAAGCCTGGCAATAGCGAGCCCCCGATTCTCTAACCAACAAAGCCATCCATTGGCTGTGCCATGTTAGAGGATGCCGCTCGGTGATTAGGGAGGATATTGTAGAGGCGAAGAGATTGAGCTCCCCAAATTTTGTAGGTGACTCTATAGAGCTAACTCTGAAATCCCCATTCCTTGCAGAAAACCTTTTTGCACTGGAGTTTAGAAAAAGTGCCCCATCTCCTTCTCAGATCCAGCTAAGAAAAACATGCCCCCACACCTTGGTGTCCACCCCTGCACTCCCTGTAATACCAGGTAGTAGGTTTAACTCTGGGCTAGACAATATTCACTGACAGTCATTGGTCTTACAGATAGAAGGTAGAGAGAATTGGACGGCAACCAATGAAAGGGAGGGTATGCACAGACTGGTAAGAAATGACTCACCTAGTTCTGAAGTGTGTGATGTTACCTCCTTAGAAGGCCCTAACCTTGAGCCAGATCGTGGGAGAGGGGCTGACATTGCTTCTAATCAACATCAAGGTCTGCTAAAGGAAACGGAACAAGATTCGTCTTTGGTAAACCATGTAAACCCTCTACTGAAGCCCCCGGTTGGCATTGTGGACAATATGGGAAAACTACTCTCATAGAACATTGCTGGGTTGGGTTCTAAACTGGACTCTTCTTTGTTATTTTCTTATGATTTATGTATATTCCAGGAGACATGGTTATGCGATCCATCCTTTGCACAGGGATACCTAAATTACTCTGTACCAGCACTAAAGGGACCAAAGGGGAGACCTACGGGTGGTTTAACCATTTTGGGTCCGTCAGAAATTAAAATTAGCTGTCAAGGTAATAGACACCTCCCGCAGAGACATACAACTAATCAGAATGAGCTCTGACACTCTGGGGTCGCTTGACATCTACAATGTTTATGCAAGGAGTAATAAGGGTGGGAGGTCAGAGGTTTTAGCGGCCTTGGGTTCCCTCTTGATACTCATTCACAAGATAATAACATTGTCATTGCAGGTGATTTTAACCGAACATTTGAACCCTTAACCATAGATAACGATTTTCTCGGGGACGAAGAAGATATGTAATGGGGAGTCCCCAATTTAGAGCTGAAATCAGTTGTACGCTGGACCGAGGATGTCATTAGTATGAATGCCTTATGCTATGAAAAAGGATTAAGAGCGTTAAATGGGAGGACCTTAAGTGACAAAAATGGGTCTAGTACATTTGACAACGGGCGCCATAAAAGCAGAATTGACTATGTCTTATGTAGTCTGAAATTATGGCCGTTGGTCTGTGACATGGAGGTCGTGTGGAGGAGCGAGAGTGACCACAATCCTCTGTGTACAGCGCACAAATGGTGGACTCCCACCAACGGGCCCATAGGCTCTAATGTCCTTATTCCTCCCTTAAGTGTCCCTACAAATGACATGCGCAGGCTAAGGTGGGTAAATGTAGCGACCAACTATCAGACCATTGCCAACATTAACTGTGAGGCAGATAAAGCAATACTAGCCCTAGAACACATTAACTCCTCTAGTTCTGGGTCGAGTACTGTGGTTGAAATGCATGATACTCTCTTTTGTGTAATCAAAAAACACTTTCTGAAACCCGTAAGAGTCACTAGAGCGAGATCCCCCAAACAGGCAAAATGGTTTAATGCCCACTGCTGGGAAGCACAACTGGCCCTAGAAGCTGCCATAAAAGGGAGACAGCCCATTGCTATTCGATCTGCTAGAAAGGAGTATAAGGCTAGTATCGCGAACGCAAAGAAAGCCTGGGACGAGCATCATTGGTCTGAGCTAAAAGTAGCCTGCAATAGGAACGATTCTAAGTTATTCTGGAGCATTGTTAAGTGGGGTAGTGAGGGGCAACCCGAGCCCCCAGGTAACAACGGTCCGGAAGAGGAGTGGGTTAAATACTTTAAGACACAGTATGCTGGGCCTAAACAGGTCCCCACACTAGTGGGTATGAGTTCAACACACTTTAAAGATCAATCCTTTAGCTCAAAAGAGATCATGGCGGCCTTGAGCTCCGTGTCCAGTGGGCGAGCTCCCGGACTAGATGGAGTACCAGCGGACGTATTTATCAACGATAAGGAACACTGGTGTAAGTACATCTACCTTCTTATTAACGCTATTGCCCAGGGTGCAGAGGTACCAACATCCTGGCATGGTGCGGTAATAATACCAGTGTTTAAGAAGGGTGACCGATCACAGCCTGGCAATTACAGGCCGATAAGCCTTATTGATACCATCCAAAAGGTAGTGGGGAGTGTGATTGTGAACAGGCTGCTTGACTGGGCAGAGGAGAACAACGCTCTGTCACCTTTCCAAGCGGGATTCCGTAGGTCCACAAGCACGGTGGAACAGGTTTTCCGCTTTACCTTGTTGCAATGGAGGACCGTGGTACTGGGCGGGGGCAGTCTATACGCAGCCTTCGTTGACTTGCGGGCTGCCTTCGACCTAGTGCCACGGTCCAAGCTGTGGTCAGTCCTCAAGACTATGGGTGTTCCTACAGAACTATTGTCAATGATAATAAGACTTCATGAAACAAACTTTGCCAGGATTCAGTGGGGGGGACATGGTAATGTGACTGAGGACTTCCCGGTTGAGCGGGGCGTCCGGCAAGGTTGCTCAATGGCACCCACTCTCTTTACACGATTCATTAATGGCGTTGTAGCCCGTATGTTGTCTGCGAAGGTGGATGGTCCTTCACTATCTGGCATAAAAATGCCTATTTTAATGTTCGCAGACGACACGCTCATCCTATCAAAGACTCCGAGCGGCCACCAGAGTGCTTTGTCCATCTTTGATCTATTCTGTGGGGAGCATGGCCTAGAGGTCAATGTGACCAAAACAAAACTTCTGGTTTCCAACCCCCACCGTAGCTTCAAATCTAAAATTATTATGAATGGCCGCCCTCTATTGATGGTGAATGCTTTCACATATTTGGGGATTCACATATCGAGTAAGAACAGATGGAAGCCAGCATATAGATCTTGCCACACTGAGACACAGACAACTGTCAGGTGCTATCAGTTCAGAGCATAGAAAATCCCTGACTAAACCTGTAAACCCTGCTCTCCAGGTATATGAAGCAAAGGCTCTTGACTCCGCACTCTATGGTGCTGAGCTATGGGGGTTTGAGAAGGTGGCTGCACTTCAAACCTCGGAAAATAAGTTGTTCCGGGCAATAACTGGTATACCTAAAAGTACTCCCTTGCTGCCCCTGAGGTATGATCTGGGCAGGAAAGCGGTTACCGACTTGGTCAGGCTTCGACCGATTCTGTTTTGGCGAAGGCTCTGGATGACTCCTAAACTTTCCCATTATGCCGAGGGGTTCTTAGACATTATTAAGGCAGATGTATTTCACAAAATCGAGTGGCTCAAATCACTCAGTGCACTTTTGACTGAGATTGGTATGAGTTCACTTTGGGTAGATCCAGCGGGATTGCCTTTTCCGGCTAAAAGAGTCTTAAAAGAAATTTACTGGGAGAAGGTAGCCTCTTGGGGCTGGGGTAGCTCGAGTACAGGATCTATGGCTGGAACATTCCTAGAAGCTAAACTTTATCCCTGCCTGGAACCCTATTGGGACATCATAACAAGGCCTGGTGATAGAAAGCTCAGTTTCCAATTAAGAGCAGGTGCACTTCCGCTTAGAGTTTTGACAGCAAAATGGGACGGTGGAGCGAGCTACAGTTGCCCTGCTTGTGGTACCGCCAAAGAAACAATAGGTCATTTTTTATTTTCTTGCACAGCCTATTCTGATCCACGGCGTACTTGGTTAACACCGATGTGTAAGAACTTGGGAACCACCAGCAGCACTGTTGCCTTGCGTATTATACGCACTAACAATCTGACATGGCTATCAATAGCTACTGCCAAGTATCTTGGATGGGCATGGTCGATCAGACAGAGACTGCTAGTCATCTGACTATTCTCTGTCCAACTAACTTGTCTGCATTTTATGCCTATGTTTTTACCCATAAAATTGTTTTAACCAGGCAAATTTTAATTTTTGTGTTATTTTTAACAAACTGCTTATTTTGCACTGCTTCAAATTCCTAAAAATTGGAATTGTAATTCAAGTCAATAATTGTAAAATGAATGCTTTAGTTCTTAATTTAACTAACTGTAAATTTAATTGTACTTTTAAATTGTTGAATGTACCTGCTTTTATGAGTGAAACCTCGAATAAAGCATACTTTGACTTGACTTGAAAACGCCTGTCTCTCTCTTTTCTCAGCACCTCTGGTGAAACGAAGCATGCATGATTGACTGAGGGAAATAGCTATCTATTGTTTCCTCGACTCTAGAGATTGATTTCTTATTCTTGGGAAACAAAGTTGTCATGTTTATGCCGTCGTCAGAAACTAATCCCTTCTTGTGAATTTGAGAAAGTTTCTAGTGACCTCTGAGCTAGCTGGCACTCACAATTAAGTTTAATATATACGATAGAGACCTAGTCGACCTCAGTCCTACGTCAAATCTATAGTATATGTTATTCCAATGCGCAGAGCCTATTGGGAATATAGGAACTACACTACACCATACCATCCTGTAAAATACCTTAGCTTCAGGGCATCGCAACCTGAATATGCACAAATAGTACCCCACACATGTAAAACACAGTGTCTGCCGTGTACAATGTTTGCATTACAAAAACAGAAAATAAAAAAAGTGTGAGCAACAAAACTCACAGTGCTGAACGCTCCAGCACCACACATACTTCTAAGACGCAGTTTGTCATTACTTAGATTTTTTCCACCAAAGTCACGGCGTCGAAGACTCGTCTCTTGAAAACGTCTTATCTTGGTTTTTTTTTCTTTTTAACAAACACCTTCAAAAAACTCCAAATGAAACTACTTTCCGACATACAAGAAACGGAAAGCCTTACTCAAGGAATGCCTCATCAACGATGGTTCATGAAGTACTAACAGGCAACAAAAACAATGCGTTTGCTTCATTTGCCTGAACTCTGTCTCAAAGTTGAAACTTTATTGTGACTAGTGTGAGACAGCATTGTCGGCAAAATGCATACAAGTGACATCATGTTGTGACTCCAGAGACAAAGGAAAATAGGCTGCATCCGCCAACCACAAGATGGTGCGAGAAAAGAGAACAAGGGAGACCCTACTCACGACGGAACCAGGGTAATGTATTTATCCAAAGAACAGTGGTTCCTGTGGCATAATTACTTGTACAATTTATACTTAGTACAACAGCTAAATAGCACGTTAATTTATCAGAGAGGGGTTGGCAAAGAAAAAAGCACACTCATACCAATTTATAGAACTTGCTTTTGTATTTAAAGTAAGACAGATAGTACTGTAATCATATCAGCGACATATATCCAACATAGAAAAGTGCAATGTGTCCCCAGTGATATTGTGAGCGAAAAACACAAAACATACAACAGTAAGTGGTCTGTACAATTTTCAGCTATAGATATTTACAAAAAAAGGAAAATGACCAAACGCGATAATAGAGTAAATTTATAATCAGTGACTATCTGCAATCATAGAACACTGTGTTTGTAGGGTTCATTTCCTATGGCGTCAACAGCGTTTCGACCCGTTGGATAAGGGTCTCAGCAGGCCTAAACAGTGAGGGACATCTAAGGGGAAAAGTGAAAAGTGTATAAATATATGTGTGGTCGCATTAAGTAGTAATTGTGTGTAAACTGAGCTATAGGAAATGTACCTCGTGGTATCTTTTAATTACGCAACCCATGCGTGACGAAATAAATAAATTGACTTACAGTGAACCCAGCCGGGCACTGTCGGGAAGCAAAGCAAAGCATTAGTAATTCAAAACGGACTCCAGAATTGGCATTCACTTATAAATGAGCAGTTGTCATGTTCTCTGACTTACCACTGTCGTTTGAATTGCGTGGTAGTCCTATATTGAGGGCTGTCGGTCAGTGCCATCAAAGCGTGGGATAAACAGGAATATGCCTGTTAACAAAAAGCGCCCTAGGGTTAGCTTAAAGCTCGGATACTGTTGGTGATATCTATAGGGCTCACGGGGTATGATCCTACCTGCTCGCAAAAATGTGTCTGCTCGATCGCATTTCTCCGGTCGTCTGTATGGTAACAGAGTTGGTTCCGGGTGCAGACGTCATCACAGTTATAACGTGATGCGTGGAGTGCGCGCGCAGTCAAACTGAGTAGGGTAATGCTCGAGTTCATTATTTACAAACATGGGCTATTACAACTTCATTGTTCGATATTACCCACACAATCATAATGAGGATGATCATTGTTTACACGCATAATCTATATCAATTCAATTTTTCGAATTTATACTTAGGCAATGATACTCCACATATTACAAATATTTCAGAAGCATATACAAGTTATGATTTCCTAATCGAGGGAAAAATATATTTACACAAAATATTCGCAACTACCCCATACTTCATGTCAACATTGTTGTAATGCACAGCTCATAAAATTGTAACATTATATCTCATCTATACAATATTAAACAAGAGCCAATAGAGACCCCCTCTTTTCATTAACAGAGTACACCCCACATTTTTGCTCATATATGCAATTCTTACTCAGAGATTGTTGCTTTTACCGAGTGTAATCAGGTCGTCAGAGTAGAGACAAATCCCCTCCATTCATCCGCAGAGTTTACCCCTCATTGATCAAATTGATTCTATCAATCCAGTGGCACTCACGTTGTTGTAATATTTGTGAAATGTCACCCCCTCTCTCAGGCACTGTCGCAGTATCTATGACCTGCCATCTCATCTCGTCTGCAGAATGATTTTTTTCTTTGAAGTGACCTACCACGGGTGCTGTCAGAACCGCCTTTCTTATGCGGCTACGATGTTGGCCTATTCTCGCCTTCACTGGTTGTTGTGTCTGCCCAATGTAGGGTAAGCCACAGGGGCACCAAATACAATACACGACATTGCGTGTATTACAATTTGAGAAGAACTTAAGTGTATGTTTGTGACTGCCATGCTTCTTGCTAACATTTCGGTCGTCTTCTCTCCTCTCTGGTTGCTAGATGCTGCCTTCTTCTTTGGCTGTGAATAGTGACCTAATGTCTTCCACAGGATCTTTACAATTCTCACCTCTTTGCATTGGACCTTGTTTATACTGCCTGTAGCAATGTTTCTACTTGTAGACCTTCCTTGCACTCAGCTATCACTGCCTTTAGCACTTTTTGTACTGTAAGAATGAAGGCCTGGCTTTGATTTATGGTGCAGTATCTCTTGTCCTGACTTTAGCAGCAAATTTCTAGCCAACACCGAACAAACGTTCTGACATTCTTTCACTTTGTTTACAGTCCTTGCACTTGCTAGCTTGGCATTTTGACTCCAGATACGCCAACTGTTAATTTTTAACTTCAACTGAGGCACACGTGGCACACACAACCAGTTTTCTGGACCATGGCAAACTCTCAGAGAGAGCAATTACCTATCTCATCACTGTAGGTCCGAACCAGGACTGTCCAGATGCATTAATTAGCTTAAAAACCAGTCTGTTGGAGCAAGATACACCTATTATCTTAGGAGGGGATTTCAATTTAGTTTTTGATTCAAAACTTGATCGTACTTCTAGGGCTGTTTCTTTTTCTCTACCTAAATCGAAGAGAGAGCTTAAAACTATTATGAAAGAATTTAGTCTGTTAGATGTATGGAGAATCAAAAACCAGAAAAATAGAGATTACTCATTTTACAGCCACAGGCATAAACACCATTCACGTATAGATTTTTTCTTAATCGATCAAGAGCTTTTATCCAAAGTCATGACCACTTCTTATGTTCCAGCAATATTATCTGACCACTCAGTAGTAACCCTGTCTATAAAGTTTCCACAGGGAGGGCAGGCCAGAAGGTGGACATTAGACAGATCGCTATTACAACAGGAGGAAATAAGGGGAGATCTGAGGAGACAAATGGAGGAATATTTTATGTTTAACAAGGCAACTGCTTCAGAACAAATAGTGTGGGAAGCTTTCAAGACCTACTTAAGGGTTTTTTTTACAACCATAATGATTAAGAGAAGTAAGAATAGGAAGGAAATAGAGAGGAATTCACTACAGGAGATTAAGCAAAAGGAGCAACAATTGCAGAAGGCTTCACTCGAACAACATGCCAATATACACACCATACAACAAGAATTAGAAAATCTGAAATCGAAATATCAGGCGAATCTTGATAAGATCATTAAACAGAAATGGGATTCAAGTAAACTTAGCAACTTCTCATATGGGGAAAAATGTGGCCGCCTCCTTGCATGGAAGGCTAGGTCTGATAGAGCAAGAAATCAAATCAACGGCCTTAAAGTGCAAAGCTCTGGTGATGTCTCCTATGCCAATGAAGTAATATCGGAAGAGGCAAGAAGATACATGCAGACCTTATATCCTGAAACCAAGGATAAATCTAATCTGGTTGTTGATGGATGGTTGGAGGGGGTCAGACTTCCGCAGTGTCAGGAGGACGACTTTGATTTTGTAAAATCTGAGATAAAAGAGGGGGAAGTTCATAATCAGATGAAGAAGATGGAAAAAGGGAAAGCTGCGGGCCCGGATGGACTTCCTGTGGAGGTATATCAAATTGGTGCGGAGATAATCGTCCCAGCTCTCACTTCTTTGTTTAATAAAATATATTTGGCTGGTGAACCGATTCCAAAGACCTGGTTGGAGGCCTCAGTTGCTTTAATCTTGAAGCCGAATAAGGACCCCCTGACTATTGAATCATATAGGCCGATCTCCCTGCTGAACACTGATTACAAAATTTTTGCAGGAGTATTGGCGGCGAGGCTAGCCAAAGTGATTAAAGCTATTATACATGAGGATCAGAGGGGTTTCATGCCAGGTAGGCAGATTAACGAGCTGACTTTTCAGGCCATCACAGCAATAGACTATGCTACTGATAAGAAACTTCCGCTGACTATTGTAGCAATAGATGCCGCAAAGGCATTCGATCAGGTAAATTGGGATTATCTCTGGGATGTATTGTCCGCATTCGGTTTACCTACTAACTTCATCACCTCTATAAAAGCACTGTACTTGAACCCAAAGGCAAGGATTTTTGTAAATGGGACGCTCTCAGATTGGGTGCAAATATCAAGGGGCACTAGGCAGGGGTGCCCCCTTTCCCCCCTATTGTTTAATTTATATATCGAGCCATTAGTGAATAAACTAAGGGCAGATCATTTAATAAAACCCTTTTCAATAAATGATCTGGATCTAAAATTCGCCCTATATGCAGATGGCCTCTTAATGTTCACTTCCAATCCTGAGGTAGCAATACCTAGACTTTTTGAACATGCAGAAGCTTTTGGAAAGACCTCTGGTTATAGAATAAATAAGGATAAAACGGAAATCATGCAATGGAACCAGGAGGCAGTGTTGCCTGAAACAAAAATAAGGATGAGGTACCTTGGGATTCAATTAGTCCAGGACATTACTCAGATATCGATAGTTAATCTGGACAAGGTGTATAAGGAAATCTGTGGACAATTACAGCGTTGGTCCGGGCTCCCATTAAACATCTTCGGGAGGGTTAATCTTATAAAGATGATTATACTACCAAAGGTAACTTTCTTGTTTAATTCAATACCCTTATCTTTCGACACAAAGGCGGTGGGAAAACTACAAGGAAAAATAGGCTCATTCATCTGGAATTCCAAAATGCCCAGAATCTCTGCTAAAAAGTTAAGAAGACAATTAAAAATGGGAGGTCTGGCGCTACCTGACATCTTGCATTATGCCCATTCCTTCCACTTTAAAAATTTTAGAGTTATGGCAGGTAAGGCAGATACATCTTTTTTGGGACGTTTGTTTCAAGCAATATTGCATGGTATCCCCCAAGGTCACGAATACTTTTTATTCAAGTTTGGAGACCCCAGATTCTACAAAAAGGTCAGGCTAAAGGTTTTAATCACGGCTCTGAAGAATTGGGTTTTCTTCAGGAGAAAATTACAAATTCCATAGTACGCCTCCCAGGCCCCAATATGGGACTCTCCGGGGACCCCAGATTGCCTTAGAGACCAACTGTCAACCCCTCTCAAATTAGCAGGGTTAATGCAGTGGAGAGATTTACAAAATGATCAACAGCTATTGGGGTGGGACTCCCTCTCTCTGTTGACGGGAGGAACCCTTACAAGATTTAAATATTACCAGTTGTCAAGCTGGTGGTCTACGGAAATATGGGATTGTACATCTAACCCGAAATTTGATTTTGTAAATAGAAAGGGGCGTTGGGATAAAGAACTCGCTTTTTGGTATGAGACTTTGATGGAAAAAGAGGGAGTTACTGATTTGGAACTTCAGAGTCTCTGGGGAAATGTTGTGGGGCTGGATAGCAACAAACTGGTAGAATTGTGGGGGGACTCTTTTAGTCTGGTGAACGGAATAGTAAAATCTGCTCCTCTTAAACGAAACCATCTGTTCACACTGTACAGGGTGTATTTCTCCCCAAAAAGACTGACAAGGATCACAAACATACAATATAGCTGCCCAAGGTGTAAATCTTTAGAGGCAGATGATTTGCATATGTTTGTAGAATGCCCTAGCCTTAACTTGTTTTGGAGGGTTTTTTGATGGATGTACTAGGAACTCGGATCGTGGTTTCACCGGCAATGATTCTGTTCGGTCTGGGGACGGATTACCAGCTTGCGAACCAGCAGACTAAATTTATTTTCTATGTGATGTTATTGGCTAGACGAGAAATATGTAAAGTATGGAAATCTGAAGATGCTCCCACCTTTTCTGAGTGTTTAAGGTATATTATTTATATTAGTGAGTCTGATATAGCATGTGATAATTCCTCAGAGTCTAAGATCTGGGAGCTCCTTGTGGCATGGCGGAACAGATGAGAGTATTCCGATGATTTCACCTGGGTACTGTTGGTGCTTAGTCCTCAACCAATCCGAGGGTCGCCAAGTCACAGAGGCTGAGGTGGATAAAGCAAACAGTAAACACTAGAGGGGAGTATCTTTTTCCGGCTCTCTCTGGCGTCGAATTCTGTGGGCGTAACATCGCTATGCCAGGGGGAGGGGAGAGGATCTCCGTCTAGAGCACCCAAATTGGTATATGAGGAATAAAATTAAAAAAAAATAAATAAATAAATAAATAAACAGCTCATCACTGTAGAAGATAAACCTTGTTTCGATGTTAGGATTTTACACCAAGATGCTTTTGGAAGGGTACTTTGCTACAAATGTCTTTTCTAGATTGCTATACACACACACAAAGGAGTCAAAACACTGCTATCTATGTGGTCCCTTATGTGCTTCAGTAGTTGAGGGACTTATCTACCATCCTATTTCTCTTTCTTATGACATGCTTAGTCCTTTATATTTACACTAGCAGCCCGTCCCGACGTTGTCCGGGTATGAATTGCTGCCGGCCAGTAGTATATTGTTTTGTAGGATTTCGTTTTGATAGCATTTCTTATCTGTGACAGGCCTGTGAAACGCTCCGATTCACAGTGCACTGCTGATGCACTTAAGAGTGCGTGTTCAGTAGTGTGTGAACTCTAGTTTCCCGACTTTATTTTTCCTTGCAATATTATATAGCACAATTTACATTACGGAAGAACACATTCATTTGTGGTAGGCACTGGGAGACAAAGCGATTTGCCTGGAATCACAGGATGTTGAGCTGATGCCGAGATTCGAACGTAGCTCCCCAGCTCTAAATTTTGCAATTATAGAACTTGTGGCGGGAGGTGTGTCTAAAAGTGTATGTCAGTGCTGGCCATCAATGAGACAGACCTGTGCATTTTTCAAATCGGTGGCGAAAAAATATGTGTATGTTGCTGGAGATGTAGGCCGCAGTGCCACCAATGTACTTACCGGGGGAGGGTAAACACCCATTATTCCGCAACTTTCTTTTTGCATACCATCACTCCGCATACTTTCATTACGAAAGTACCATCACTCCGCAATGCCATTATAACGCATGGCATTACATTTTATATGCTTTTACGAAATTCGTTGTAAATGCATGAATGGTAAAAGCATTTTTTTTTAATGTTTGGATAAGGTAAGTATGGGTATAGGGGTATGGGGTGTTTGGGTATTTTAAGGGTTCAGATATAGTTTTGGGTTATGGGGTACAGGGGTAGTTTTAGGGTTTAGGGATAGGTATGGGTTTTGGGGTACAGGGGTATTTTTAGGGTTCAGGGCTAGGTTTGGGTTTTGGGGTATAGGGGTATTGTTAGGGTTCAGGGGTAGGTTTGGATTTTGGGGTACAAGGGTATTTTAAGGGTTCAGGGCTAGGTTTGGGTTTTTGGGTACGGGTATTTTTAGGGTTCAGGGCTAGGTGTAAGTTTTGGGGTACAGGGGTATTTTAGGGTTCAGAGTAGGTTTGGGTTTTGGGGTACAGGGTTATTGTTATGGTTCAGGGCTAGGTTTGGGCTTTGGGGTACAGGGGTATTTTTAGGGTTCAGGGGTAGGTTTGGGTTTTGGGGTACGGGGGTATTTTAAGGGTTCAGGGCTAGATTTGGGTTTTGGGGTACAGGGGTATTTTTAGGGTTAAGGGATAGGTTTGGGTTTTGGGGTACAGGGTATATTCATAGGGTTAAGATGGGTTAGTGTTTAAGGGTGTTGCCGTATTTTAAGACGTAAGGGTGGGTTATGATTATGGAGTACAGGGGTATTTAAAGGGAGCAGGGTAGACACCCGGAGCTGGAATGTACAGAACCTGGGAAGAAAAAACAATGAAATATTGGGCACAACGCTCGCTTTTTTTCCGTAATCCCGTGCCCCGCACACGCCCATGTCCCCAGCACATGCCCACAGCACACGATATGAGACATGGCATGAAGGGCGGAACGTACCACACGCCCCCAGCGTTTGTCACGCCCCAAGCACACGCCCACAGCACAACACAGACACGCCCACAAGGGACTACTTTGCTGGCAGGGTTCTTTTGCCTTTTAAATGTATATGGTGGGCGTCTGCATAGCCTATGTCCTTCTGCTGCAAATGCCCTTTCCAACGCTGTATTGGGTGTTGTGATTGGTGCTGTGGTTCCTGAGATTACCCGCCTCAAAGGTTTGGGCTCTCTCTTTATTACATTAGTATAGATATAGATATAGATGTATGCTTTAAATATTTGAATATTCTGAAGTTCCCCTTAATAAGTGTATGAACCCTGATACTGAACCAGATGAAATTATTATCAATTGACATTTCTTTCGACCCTCTCATAATATTGATACTAATCACTCCCATAAATAGAATTTGCCATGTGCCATTATTTGTGTAGCGAAAAAGTTAATCCATGATTTAAGATAAAGGAGGGCCGTAATGTACCATCGGTCAATGAAAGGAGATAATGTTTAGAAGAACTTATGGAGAAAGGAGGAAGATGGAAACACTGTGCAGGGAATATATCCTAGGTTTAAATTGGATCAGAAACTTAAGGTAAGTTGTGCATGTTCAAGTTAGCAAGTGCAGGCAGAAAAAAGTAGATGTGACTGAATTTGAAATTTTAGGTAGCCCTGCTAAGATTCTTCAAGAAGAAGATCAAGTGAGTCATGGAGTTTATCTGTGTGTGCAGAGTATGGTTATTTTGTATTATCAGAAGATTTGGCAGGTGCTTGTTAGTTGTTACCTTGCTTTAGTGCGCCCAAAAATATATAATGTAAAGAATGTAAATACCATAGAAAAGGGATAATCTAGTACACCTAAACATTGTGATAGTTATGCTTAGCAAATAGATGGAGACATTTTTGGATAAACGATTCCTTCAGCAGTAGACAAACTTGCCACTAGCACAACCAATGCATTGCTCGCTGTAGATATAGAGCCAGCAGTTATTAGGTCTATGGTTTTGCAAAATCACCTTGCAATAAACATTTTCTAAGCAAAAGAGGGTGGAGTCTATAAGAGGCTGAAAGTTCAACAATGTTGCGCCTTTATTCCAGATAAGAGTAAGGTGATAACTGGGTTCATCAAAAATAGCATTTATTTGAGATCTGAAATGGAAGCAACTGCCGCTTGGGAAGTAGTTGGAAATGGATTTGCTGTCATAGGTGATTGGCTTGGCAATACTCGTAGTGGACTTTTAGGAACTGTATTGAGGTCTATTTTAATGTTTGGCATTTGCTGAATGACTTTATTTACTATGTTCAAAACTTTAAATATGTGAAAACAAAGTAAGTGATGGATGAAGCATAAAGAGTCAGGAGAAAAAGGGATAGAATTAAAACAAAGTAAGGCCTATGATGAGATGAAGGAATTGGACAAGGCAAGACAAGGAGTAAGATGATGAAGACAACAAGATTTTGAGATGGCTTCAGACGACTCATTTGATTTGTATGATGGTTTTTCTAGCCATCAGAGGGTGAACTGGAGAAGTGCAAATTAGAGCTCCACCCCTTTTTATGCAACTTAAATACTCAATGCATGATTAACGGTATAAATCTCTATGTATTTTTATACAATTGTAGCGAGTGGTTATATATTCACATTAATGAGACCCCCCATTTATTCAGCTGTATTATTATAAAAATATTCATATTAAATACAAAATATGTACCTCCCTTAAAATGTACTCAATATATTCACTAAGGCTAACTGTATTTGTTTAAAAACCATTTTGAATGTAACGTAGGACTTACATGTTACCGGGCGCATCACGTTTGTTAAGTTAGAATAGGCTCATTGTGCATTGTATTAGATTGTTAGGCAAATTAGAAGTTGGCCCTGGCCCACTTCATGAAGTACCACCTGTGATGCTTTAGACGTATGTGTCCCTATGTACCAACTGCTATAGTTAACAGCAGTGATTGTAACAAATATTTGTGATGCTAACATGTATTAGGCCGTGTATAGCACTGCTGTTATCTGTGCTTGCTCTCACCTCCTTGCCCTTCGATTATGTCTGCTGCCAGTTCAGAATCTGACAGTGTATTGTATGATGTTTGAAATGCCAATAAAGAAAAAGAAAAATTAGAAGTTGCCCTCAATATGCAGACAAGAATGTGATCGAGGCTTTCTTCAGAACCGTAGTGTATTACTACTACAACAATTCTAGTGTGAGTGAAAATTACAACAAATAAAATATTAAGGAACGATACAACCAACCGTGCACCTGTGTGCTATTTGTAGGAAAAATTACAGGGATACTTGAAAATTGCCGTATATACTGACCGTCCTGAACTCCTCGGAGACGGTCGCTCCTCACGCTGCTCCCTGCCCTGACCCAGAAGCTGGTATCGTAGCGCTATACTGCCAGACTGCTACTTGCTTGAACTAAATAGCGCATAGCTTGCATTACTGCTGCTTTCATTTGAGCCTGATTGATGTTTACATTTTCGTAGCGCTATATAGCTGATTGAATTAATCATAGCGCTATACTGCCACAGTGCGCATTAAATACTAATCAATTGCGCTTTGCTGTCTTTAGACTGTGTAATCGATTTCTGCCTGATTGTGCTGGCGCCATTGCCCATTCCCTAGCCATAACTCAGGTTGTGCCCTAATCTCTTCGTGTTAGGCTTTTGGCTTGCAGCCATTTTGTTGTTTGTTGTTCTGCCCCCCAGCCCAGTTCCCCACCCCGCTCCCGCCTCCCAGCTGCTCCTCCCTCGCCCCTCCCCACTCCTCCATCCACTTATGACAGATGCTTTAGCGCGCAGCATTCACGCGCAGCGGGCGCGCCCCATGCGCGCCGAAGGTGCGCCAAAGGTAAGCCCGTCTGCGCCCGTCCGCGCCTGGACCGCGCCCAGCGCCAGACCCCCTGGTCCTCACATAACCCACTCTACCCGTATAACGTATGACGGCGCTACCCTCTTTGCCCTTAACCCCGGACGCACACCACAATGCTGCGAAGCTGCCCCAGGACACACCCATGGACCCTTCGCCTGCCACTCCTGCAAGTTCGCCTGCATCAGGACCCACACCAAATCCACTAACTCCAAACACAGCTCCGACTCTAACCACCTGAAGTGCATCCTGCTGAACACCAGCTCAGTCCACCGACACG
This sequence comes from Lissotriton vulgaris, assembly GCF_964263255.1. NCBI lineage: Eukaryota > Metazoa > Chordata > Amphibia > Caudata > Salamandridae > Lissotriton > Lissotriton vulgaris. The sequence goes on along the minus strand of NC_141686.1, from coordinate 181,807,515 downwards.
CCACTGAACTCTGGGACCTACTCGACACTGCATCGCCGGACGTTGCCGTCCTTACAGAAACCTGGATGAACACATCATCAGCGCCCGACATCGCCATAGCCATCCCGGACGCTTACAAGATCATCCGAAAAGACCGCACCAACCAAACAGGAGGAGGCATCGCCATCGTCCATAAGAACACCATCCGAATCACGACCAGCTCTGACGATAACCTCGCCACCGCCAAACACCTCCACTTCCAGATCCACACCGACCCCAGGACCACACTTAGAGGCACCCTCATCTACAGACCACCAGGAACCCACACACAATTCAACGAAGACATCACTGACTTCATCAGCCCACATGCCCTCACCTCCGAGAACTACATTCTACTGGGAGACCTCAACTTCCACCTGGAAAAGAAAAACGACAACAACACCACCACCCTTCTGGACAACCTGGCCAATCTCGGACTCAAACAACTTGTTGACACCCCCACCCACCTTGCCGGACACACGCTTGACCCTATCTTCACCTCCAGCAAACACATCTCCTTCGATCACACCACATCTCTCCATTGGACGGACCACAGCTGCGTTCACTTCAACTACAAAAAGACCTCTACCCACAACCCCCCACAACCTGTTCCTCGAAGAAACTGGAACAAAATCACCGCCGACCAACTCTTCACATCACTTAATCAAAACCCTCCTGCCATATCATCGGACCCAAACCAAGCTGCCACCAAACTAACACAATGGATCACCCACAGCGCTGATGATTTAGCACCATTGAAAAACCACCAGATCAAACAAGGTAGCAAAAAGGCCCCCTGGTTCAACGATGACCTTAAGAAATCCAAGAAGTTATGTCGTACTCTCGAGAAAACCTGGAGAAAAAACCCAACCACTGACAACCTGACCACCTTCAAGGACGCCACCCGCAAACACCACCAATTGATCCGATCCACCAAGAAATCAGCATTCAAGGATCGACTCGACAACAACGCCCACAACAGCAAGGAACTATTCAACATCGTCAAAGAATTTACCAACCCCACCGCCGGCACAAATGACATCACTCCCTCCCAAGACCTCTGCGACTCTTTATCCTCCTTCTTCCACAACAAAATCGCCGACATACATAACAGCTTTGTAAACCAGTCCGAAGAACAGTCCACTCCACCCACCTCCGAACCAATACAGAACTCTCACAACCTTTGCGTCTGGAACCCAATCACTACTGAAGACACCATCCGCCTGATGAACTCCATCCACTCAGGATCGCCAACCGACCCATGTCCCCACCACATTTTCCACAAAGCAGACTCCATCATCGCACCCCATCTCCGCGATGTCATCAACTGTTCCTTCAACTCCGCTACCATCCCAGAAAGCTGGAAACATGCCGAACTCAGCGCCCTTCTGAAGAAACCCACAGCAGACCCCTCCGAACTTAAGAACTACCGCCCCATCTCACTCCTCCCATTCCCTGCCAAAGTCATTGAGAAAGCCGTCAATAGTCAGCTCGCCGCCTTCCTTGAATCCAACAATTCCCTTGACACCTCACAGTCCAGCTTCCAAGCCAAACACAGCACCGAAACCGCCCTCATCGCAGCTACAGACGACATCCGAACACTACTGGACAACGGAGAAACAGTTGCCCTCATCCTACTTGATCTCTCCGCCGCCTTCGACACAGTCTGTCATAGCACCCTCATACAACGCCTCAGCAACGTCAGAATACAAGGAAAAGCTTTGGACTGGATCATCTCGTTCCTTGCCGGGAGAACCCAGAGAGTCCGCCTCCCCCCATTCAATTTAAAGGCCACCGAAGTCATCTGCGGAGTACCACAAGGATCAACACTCAGTCCCACCCTCTTCAACGTTTACATGAGTCCCCTCGCATCCATCGCGCGACAACACAACCTCAACATCATCTCCTACGCAGACGACACCCAGCTGATCCTCTCCCTCACCAAAGACCCTAACACCGCCAAAACCAATCTACACGAAGGAATGAAAGAAGTAGCCGAATGGATGAAGAACAGCCGTTTAAAACTAAACTCGGACAAAACGGAAGTCCTCATCCTAGGATCATCCCCCTCTGCCTGGGACGACTCATGGTGGCCACCGGCCCTGGGTACAGCACCCATACCTACAGACTACGCACGTAACCTGGGCTTCATCCTAGACTCCTCCCTCTCGATGACCAGACAAGTCAACGCCGTCTCATCCTCATGCTTCAACGTCCTTCGCATGCTCAAAAAAATCTTCCATTGGATCCCCACCGAAACAAGAAAGACTGACACCCACGCACTGGTCACTAGCCGACTGGACTATGGAAACACCCTCTACGCCGGAACCACAGCCAAACTACAGAAAAAACTCCAACGCATCCAAAACGCCTCAGCCAGACTCATATTGGACATCCCCCGTCAAGCTCATATTACCGGTCACCTGAAAGACCTTCACTGGCTCCCCGTCAACAAGAGAATAACGTTCCGTCTCCACACCCACGCACACAAGGCCCTCTCCGACCTAGGACCCGAATGCCTCAACACACGACTGTCCTTCTACACACCCACCCGCCAACTGCGATCATCCAAACAAGCACTCGCCGCAGTTCCGTGCATCCATAGATCCACCATGGGAGGAAGATCCTTCTCCTACTTAGCGGCCAAAACCTGGAATTCCCTCCCCACTCACCTCCGCCTTACACAGAACCACCTTTCCTTCAGAAAGCAGCTAAAAACCTGGCTATTCGATAAGTAATGCACACACCCTCCCCCAAGCGCCTTGAGACCCTCTGGGTGAGTAGTGCGCTATACAAATTTCTGAACTTGAACTTGAACTCGGGGATGCCACCCACCACTCCTGGTAACAACTCAGGGCGTGAGGCAACGCTCCGTCGTTACCCCGGGTGTTCTTCCTGGTTGCTCCAAGTAGTTGCAGTAGTAATACACTATGGTCCTGAAGAAAGCCATGATCACATTATTGATTTAGTTTGGCTGAAACATGTAGACCTCATTCTTCACTAGCGCGTTTGTTTATTTGTTCAGGCCGCGCCTTTACTGCTTTTTAACCTTCACACCTTGAGATATCCAATAAACATATTTTTCTCCTGGTAGTCAATTTTGACACACACCTTATTGACACTGCACCATCTATTTTTCACCACACTGTGTGTAGCCTCATTGATCTTTAGGAGATCTAGTCCTTTGTTTACATCTACAAACATCTGTGAGCTCCTTCTTTGACATTAGTAAGGAGTTATAGCTCCTTAACTGCACTAGGTTGCAGTTAAGAGGAGATTCCAAATGAGGAAGCATGCCACCACGGTGGGTGATGGGATTCTGTCCTCTTTAAGAGGACTCCCTTTATAGTTTAAAGTTCTGTTGAGTTGTAACAGTCAGTTTACACTTATCTCTAAAAGAGACCCGCGGACTCCTGTATTTCAATTTATGGTAGGGGGACTTGTCTGCACTGCTCTGTAAATCTCTCCCAGACCCTTCAACCGACCCGGTTTTGTGCTACTTATTTTGACCCTGGTTTCATGTGTGCTTGTTGGTGGCACTAGATCTAGCCACACAAGTGGGGTAGCATTTTATGGGAGAACCCTGAGTGGTCGGAGTTTTGTAGATCTCTTTTGTTTATGGTAGATTATGCAACAGAAATGCAAGAAAAGTGTGCTATTTTAGAAAAAGTTTGAGAATTGCACGGTATTGTAAGCAATAACATTTTGATAGATCCATGTAAGGCACACTATCCGGGACTCCCTGGATGTCTAGCTTTCAGAAATGTCTGGGTTTAGTATGTTTCCATGGGTGAGCACTAAGCCTTGGCCCAAACACTGGAACTTCCCCTATTGCAGATTCTACGCATTGCATTGTGTGGCCTTTTGTATCAAAGGCGCTAGGCCAAACTAAACAATTGCAGTAGCATTTTTATTGATACAAGTAGGGAAATGCTGGGTGGTAGGAAGTGTGTGTATCCCTGTGATTTACATAACAGAAATGCAAAGAAAATGTGCCATTTTAGTAAAAGTTTGAGAAATGCAAGGCATTGTGGGTAATACAGTGTTGTGCATTCCACAGAAGGCACACTGCCTTGGCTAGTCTAGTTTTCAGAAATGCCCAGGTTTGGTAGCTTTCCCCAGGTGGCAGGTGACCCGAGCCCAAAGCATGCAGCCATTCAGCATAGAAGTAGGACAATATTGTAACTTAGCCTGACTCAGCTACCCTTATGTAAAAGACAAAAATCAAAAAGAATCAACATTTTCCCTCTTCCTATAAGGGTGGGATGCTGTGGTCCTCATAGGGGCAGAAAGACTCCATTGCCCATTTTGGGATAGGGGTGTTGACTTGATGCCAGTGTAGGTCACCCTAGCCTTTTGCTTTGCTTCCATGTTGAAATCCACATTGTCTAGTGGCCTTTCTGTCACCTGGGGCACATTTTGGGTAAACACCCTCAACCCAGCCCCAGGTGGAATAAAGGTTGATGTACCGGTTCTGGAGTGGGATCACAGCACGATGCCTGGGTGAGCCACACAACCCCATTTTTTATTTTGTTGACCTATTTTTCCCCTGGTGTCTAGTAGCATTTCTGTCTTTCAAGGTAGATTTTGGTTAAACACCCTGGGAAGAAGAAAGAGGTATGCACCAATTGTGGGATTTGGGCATAGCATGATACTTGGATGAGCCTTCCCCACACCGTCTTTTTAAGGCACAGAAAAACTGTGACTTCTCTTATGGGGGCATATTGGAGGTAAAGTCCCCTTATCTGGAACAAATACTGTTGGGTCTATTTTGGAGGTGGGAACTCCACAGGGCGTCCAGCCAATCCACCCCCACCGCTTTTACTCTTAAAAAAAAAACCTTGTGCCTAGTAGGCTTACTGCCTTTTGTAGAGGCAGAGTGGAGGTAAATGCCTCCTACCTGCCCTGGGTAGGTTGCAGTAAAACTGTCAACGTCATTTTGGGGGGTAAGGGATTAGCTGGATGTCTAGGCAGGCCACTCCAACCCCCAACAGCAATCAGAACAATCTCATTGTTGTCTAGTGAGCCTTCTGCCCCTGGGGGGCAGATTGAAGGTAATGACCTGCTATCTGCCCCTAGGAAGGGCAGAAAATCTGTTGTATTATTTGTTGGGTGGGGGTTTGGCCCGATGCCAGAGTGGTCCACCTCCAACCCTTTGCATTGTAAAAACAAAACAACTCTATGGTGTCTCTGGGCTGTCTGCCTCCGCCTGGGGGCAGATTGGTGACAACTACCTCATATCTGCCTCTGGGGGGGCAGAAAGACTTTTGCCTTATTTTTTGGGGTGGAGGTTGGCATGATGCCTGGGTGGGCCATCCCCACCACCACTATACATCATTAAAACAATCCTTTGTGTCCAGGGGCAGATTGGATGTAATTGCCTCTAACTTGCCCCCATAGGGATGAGACGGGGCACTAGCCTATTACCAGAGGGGCTACTCCCCATGCTAAATGTCCTCCCTCTGGGTTTATTGGGTTTTATGTGTCATGTGCAATATAAAAAAAATGCTGAGGAGCCCGAAGTAAAATAAAAAAAATATATATTTCTCTGGTGCTCACATCAGAAGGGATTTTCTCCTGCTAGAGCGAGGACATAATGGAAATATCTTGAGCACCCAAGCGCTGCTGCTCTGGATGACTCCAGCACATCCTCCTCATGCAAGTGGGCTGAGTTCACAGAGTTTTGCTATGTGAAGCTCCGGTGGTGAGAAAAAAACTCGGCAGAGATGCGCATGTGGCACAGTGAAGTGCGAACTGCCGTTTGTGCTGATCTTCCTGCCGCTCGATAAGAAATTCTACCCAAATAGCAGCTTGCGCTCACCAGCTTACCATCGGGGAGCGTGAGTGAGAAAAAAACTCTGCTGCACTACGTGGAGCGTCATTTTTTGTACTCCGCGAGCTCCGCTGAGTGCAGAAAACTCTGTAAACTCCACGAGTTCACCGCCGAGGATTCTAAATTGATACTTGTATAGCGCACTACTCACCCGCAAGGGTCTCAAGGCGCTTGTAAGAATACCGCTGTGGAACCCATCCTGGCTTTCTCTGTGAGGCGTCCACTCCTGGGCACCCCCAAGGTAGAGGCAAGGCATCCTTAGCGTTGTGGGGGCCGTTGTGGAGATTAAGCAAGCTATTGCCCAGAGTTGCACTCCATGATTGGAATAGGCACCGAGGCAAGAATTATCAGGTTCGTGGAATTTTTGAGCCCAAGACCCACCGAGGCGGGGAATTGAACCCTGGTCCCAGGCTAGACCTCTGCATCAGGGTCTGCCGCTCTAACCATTGAGCCACACTTCTCCACTGGACTGTTAAGGTATAATTTTGGGGGGGACTTTGAGTGATAATTTGTCATTTTGATAGACAAATAATCAGTATTAAAAATATGTTCTCCAAACTTGTACACCCATTACTATGCTGAAACATTTTCATCCCTTGACATTTTCTGTGGGGTACTATTTGGGTGAATGATTTTCGGCAACTGATACTAAGGTAGCCTCCAGTATTAGTATGATTGTTCTGTTCTCTGTCCCTTGATGAGCAAAACAAATATTGGTAAATTTTTATACTGTATAATGGGCTCTGAAACTGACGGGTGGTGCAGGCATAATCTTTATTCAGTCTCATGGCAGCTTGCTCCTCTTAAAGGAATTTCCCACCATCAAACATGCTATTTTTCTGAAAGCGCTCCCACTGACATGATAACATTGATGACCCTTAAATTGAGAGTTTGTTCTGTGAAAACAAAATAAAAATGACCCTGATGTGCTAGGCTCCTTGCTTATTTTTACTTCTCAGGACCGTGTGGGCCTGGACAGGTAAAATTAACAGCTACAGACCTCTCTTGTATAGTGCTACCTTCTTACACATAGAAGGCAGCAGTCCTGAGGTTAATGGACTCACACAACAGATTTCTAACGTTTATTTTTATATTGTGTTGACCAATACCCATATAATGGTCACTTACTCAATGGCTCTCTCTTTCATGCTTAGAGTTCATAAATGTGGTATTCAACTTGCATATTTTACTTAATCTATCTCCCTCATAATTACATGCTACTTCCGTTTGAACTATGGTTATATGTAATGTTAGCACTGCTCCCCTTATTGGACAGCACCATGATGTTGATTGGGATCTGTGGAGTCCCCCCTGAATATCGACAAATATTGATATAATCTAAAAAAATATTTGCAGGAAAGTGCCTCTTTTAACATGGTTAGCACCCATTTTCTGCTTGATGTGATTTCGAACTGTAAGTGCACTGGGTCCCTGCTAACCAGGTTCCCAGTGCTAGATCTCTTTCCCAAACGTGTAGCATAATAGGCACAACTGCAGTAACTCCTATCAGTCCCCAGTGAATGGTACCCATGTTACCTAGAGCATGGGTACTGAAGAGGGTCCTCTAGGGCTGCAGCATGTATTGTTCCACCCTAGAGACCCCTCACCAAGTCTATGCACACTGCTATCGCAGGTTGCGTGTTTTGATGCAGTGAAATGCAGAGATTCGACATGAAACACAACCCTGTGTGCCATGCCCTCAGACTCTGTATGAGATGTGTGTAAGTCACCCCTACTGCAGGCCTTATAGCCCTAAGGCAGGGTGCACTATATCACGTGTGGACATACCTGCATAAGCAGATATGACCTTGCAATAACAATCCATTCTGAGATATTGCAAGTTGACAATGAAACCATAAAGTAGGATACTTTCCTAGCTCCATGATGGCTTTACTGTACCTAAAGGTTTTTGGAACCAAACATCTTGCCTCAATAAATCCTCACTGTAAATAAATAAATAAATAAATAAATAAATAAATCCTCCAGTGGTAGATTTATTAATAAATGCACACAGGAGACCCTTTAGAGGGTCCCCTGAAATCCTACCAAGCGTTGGTGTGGTCTTTGACTTGCCATAGCCAGTCTGCCTTTACCAGACATGTGTCTGACCTCATTGGGTGGGAGCCCGCACCCTCAGAGGCTAGAAACAAAGCCTGCTCTGGGCAGAGGTGCTTCATAACTCCTCCAGGCCAGCATGGCCTGGAGGAGCGGGAAGCTTCAAAGGCATTGCCGCCTTTCAAGTTCAGCCCAGGCTCCCCTACATAGAGGGGGGTGCCACCCACACTGTCCAGCTCCACATTTAGAGAGAGGTCAGGTGAGAAAATGTGTTAGATAAGGATTACTGTCCACATGGCAGGCAATATGAACCCCTTTCCTGAAAATCAATCCAATCCCTTTCTTGTGATGATGGACAAACATCCTAACAGGGCTAGGGAAGTGCCTCTTCCAACAGGAAGTGGTGACTAGAAGGTGTAGAATCTAGACACCCTAAAGGAGGGTAGCCCATTTGCTAATACCTGTCTCCTCTTGTAACACCTCTAAGTGTAGCATTTAGGTTGCACCACAGGACCTGAAATTTAGATTTGATGGACAGGAAGAAGTCCAGGACAAAGAATGCCCACTGCAGGAGCTCTGAAGCCCTGCACAGATGAAAATTAGCCCCAAAGCATACCTGCTGCTTCTGGGATGCAATACTCACTGTTTGCTGTGTGATCCTGAAACTGTGAAGACCCCAAGAACCCCAGAGCTTCTCCAGACTTTGAAAAAGCACCAAGACCTTCCCTTGGAGTAAAGGTATCACTCCCCTGCACATAACAGGCACTGATTCTGAGAATTCTGGTTTGTCAACTTGTTTCTTCCCGGCTATTCCGAAGAAGTACTTGTAACAAACATGGTACACCAGCTCTGGAGGGTCATATCTGCCTCTTCATCAAGTTTGGAGGCACCAGGACCTATTGGAAATTCACCGTACCAATGCCTGGGGTACCAGATCCCCATCTAGAAAACCCAAGAAGAAAAATTCACTCTGGACATCGGAAGCAAGCACCCATCGAGGATGTCAAGACACCCGAGACCCACTTCCTGAGTGGCCTAGATGTCCTGAGATCGCCTCTCCAATTTGCTTTTCAAAGACCTCAAGATGCATGACGCCCAGCCGATCTGAATGGTCTGTACCCAGCCCCACCGACCCCAGTAACAATGAACCAGCTGTTCTCCCATGGTCCCCGGACCCTTGAAAACTTTCTCCTCGAAGGAGACCCCTCAGATTTACCTTTAATGTCTCCCTGTGCAGTGTATTTCCAAGTGGCCTCCTTCATTGAACTATCCCAGCCACCATCACAATCAGCACTCTACTCCCTGCTGATCCAGGATACTCCTGAACTTCTGGTGATGGCACATTGGACCCAGACAGATTATCGACCTTCAACAAGAATGTGATCTTCGTGAAAGCATTAACTAATTTTCTGTGTACTTTTACACTTTTGACCATTGAATTAATTGGTGTGTAATTATGCAAAAAACTATATTTATCCTGAAAATATCATAAAAATCAATACTATTTTAATAAATTAGTCTTTAATTTTTCTTGAGTCGGTGTCTCATTTATTGCCTCTGTGATTATAATAAATGCTTATCACTACCCTCTGATAAGCCTAACTGCTCACCCACACTACCACAAAAAGAGCATTAGAATTATGTGCTTTCACCTCTGTATAACAATTAGGGATCCACTGGACTCTCTGTTTTAGTGCACTCTATAGAGAGCCAGCTTCCTTCAATATTCATTACAAATTATGTGTTTATATGTGAATCATGGTTTTGAAATGTAAATATTAATACATGAAATTAGGACTGGCTTATTGTGTACAAAAACGAGCTCAGTAATATAGAAATCAAACACAAATATATATGTTTGACATATTTCAAACTCTATATTTGTCCAGAAGTTTTAAAAGATTGCAAGCAGTGAGCAAAGACAGGAAGTATAGCACCTAAAAGGAAGGACATTTGAATGTGAGATACAAGAAACCCTGACAAGGATTTAGTCAAAAACGTATTCTAAGGGCCTGATTCGGAGATTGTTGGACAGATTATGAATTCAAAAAGGTGAAGGAAAGCACATCTGCCTTATCCCAAATTCATTATTGTCTATGTATTCATAACACATAACTCAGGGCCCTATTTGGAGTCTGGAGGTCTCTGATTGCCAGACTCGCAGTGACGTAGCAGTGGCGATCTTATGTCCGCCCTATTCCGAGGTGGCTTTTTAGATCATCCACTGCAGCACCGGTTGCACCAGGGATCCGCTGTTTCCTAGTGGTGGTGCAGTACACAGGCCTATATATTATACTAGATTGGAGCGCCACGCTCCACTGAGCATATTATGAGTTTCCCCTCCTCCAGCCTTTTCATGGTGGTTCACTGCAGGCTGGCTGGCAGAGGGGAATCAAAGGGGGCCCATACAGGGCCCCCATCCCCCGCCACCATGGGGATGTATTCAGGGGGCACAACATATACCCCCCTGTTTGCATGCACCCCAAGTTCCAACTCAGTATGGACTTGAAGAGTCCATGCCATTCTAGGACTTCTTTTGAGTTCCCATCGCGGTGCCCGTTTTCAGGGCACCGCCATGGGGACGGGAAAGGAAAATACAGCTTTGGCAGTGCTGACCTAGTGCAGAGCCGGTCCAGCATCGCCAAAATCAAAGTTGTAATTGGCCCCTTAGTCCCATAGCTTTTATTAATGTCCCCAAGTTCCATGAAGTGAGAAGCTGGCCTGGTATATGCTGTCCACTAATGTAAGTGGGCCCCTTGCAACAGTCCAGACAACTTTTATGGTGATTTAACAGGTCTTAGACAACCTTAGAAAGCTCTCTAAGTGGTTGCTGTGGAGAAAAGCCTTCAAGCTTAGTCTTGAAGGAGTGTAAAGCAGCTTATTTTACCAGAATGCAATCTTATAGTATAGATTAAATGAAAAAGAACCACACAAATGATTTATTAAACTACATATGTATTATATAACACTATCTAGTACGTTACAGTATCGCCCACATGGAGATAGACACAACTCACACAATACTTTAGTACAAAAATCACAGTTAATAGCACTAATACACAGTGGGACTGGGGGGGGGGACAAAACCATATACTAAAAAAAGGCTTTAAGAACCACGACTCGAGTCAGGACAATGTCAAGAGATACCACCAAAGGTAGGTAGATAGGGACCCCATGGAGAGTGTTAGTCGCGGTTGGATTTATAAAGGTTTAGAACCTTTCCCAGTGGACCCAGGAAAGATCCCTTGGAAGACAGAAGGTTGGAGAGCCGCCCCACCCATGGATACCCTAGTACCCATGTTACCTACACCAGGGAAGCCGGGTGCAAAGGGATGAAATGGTGTTAGATACTGCTGTTGAACCAAATGGAGGACTTCAGGAAAGTTCCGCTGCTGGAAAAGAAGAAAGTGTCTGTATGAATCCAAATGTGGATTCTTGAAGAAGAGTACCTGAAAGCAGAAGAGACAGAATCTAGGTCACTCTGCAGTGACCAGGAGACTTGGAAGATGAATGCCCTCCGATGTCGGGTGCTTCAGGGATGATGTCTATGACCATGACTCTGCAGCTGTGGGGACTAGGCAATGCTGAAGACAACCAAAAGCCAGATACAAGCTGGCCCATGAAAGATGTCAAGTGCTGAGGGGTCTAGCAGGAACACAAACAAGCCTTGGCAAATGCAACCAAGGCAGGAATCAAAGAAGAAGCAAAGTTGGCACCAGCAAGGACCAGGGGATTCACCAAAAGCAAGGGATTTAGGGCAGACCCCAAGAAATCAGGAGAGCCTCAAAGAAACAAGTGTGATCCTCAAGTGGACCCACAGGCCGGAGGCACTGGAGTTACGAGAGGACATCAAGCAGCTCACCAAAAGATTGATGCTACTGTGCACATGATGTGGTGTGGCTGAAGACTCTGGTCACTGGAGGTGCCCGAGGTTGGGGCTACTTGGAGCCCAAAGATCTTTTTACAAAGATGCAAAGAAACCTTTGTAACTGCAAGTTGGATGCTCTGCACACTGGTTCGGTAATGCAACCTCCACGAGGGATACTGACCTCAAACTTGGTAAGAGTTTAGAGTAGGCCTCAGGTGCTGTGGAAAACCACCACCTGTGTTTCCGAGCCAACAGATTCTGGAGGAGCTCAAGATCTGCAGACCGCTCGACTTAGTTGTGGTGCCTGCTAATGCCTCCAAGGGAGATTACTTTGGTTGTCTTTGATGCTTCACAGGCTTTGGAAGGTTACTGAATGATGCACAGGCACAGACAATGCAGCAGACTGTAAGGAAGATGAAGACAAGCCCAAACATAGTCCAGGGAAGTCCAGAGTGTCCAGACGGTAGAAGTGCAGTGGTCTCTGATCTGAATATTATTCCATGACAAATCTAGAGACCTCCACCCAGGTAAGCCCTTAACTACCCTAGGGAACGGGTTGAGAAGATTCAGGGGATGCTCCCAGGGGAGAGTCTGGACCAGGATCTATTGGAGCCTCACTGTACCAATGCCTGGGGTACTAGACCCGCGTCTGCAAAACCCAAAAAGAAAAGTTCACTCTGTACATCAGAAGCAAGCACCCATTGAGGACATCAAGACACCCAAGACCCACTTCCTGAGTGGCTTAGCTGTCCTGAGATTGCCACTTCAATTTGTCTGTTGAGGACCTCAAGACGCACGATTCCAAGCTGACCTGACTGATCTGCACCCAGACACACCGACTCCAGTAACAATGGACTAGCTGGGCTCCATTTTCCCCGGGCCTTTGCAACCTTTTTCCTTGAAGGAGACCCCTCGTATTTACCTTCAATGTATCCCTGTACAGTGTATTTCCAAGTAATCGTACCACACGAGCTACCATCACCATCAACAATCTGCTCTTGGCTGATCCAGGATGCTCCTGAACTTCTGGTGTTGGCACATTAGACCTGGACCGATTATCAACCTTCAACGAGAAGATGAACTTTGTGAAAGTATTACCTCATTTTCTATGCATTTTTACGCTTTTTCCCATTGACATCATTGGTGTATAGTTGTGCACAAAAGTGCTATATTATCTGTAAAAAACTCATAACTTCTAAAGTATTTTCAATAGATCAAAGTTTTTGGTCTTGAAAATAACAAAACTTTATTCTAGTTTTATAAATTAGTCTCAGATTTATTCTTGAGTGTATGTCTCATTTATTGACTCTGTGATCACAACAAATGCTTAGCACTACCCTCTGATAAGCCTAAATGTTTGCCAACTCTACCACCGAATGAGCATTAGAATTATTTGCTTTTACCTCGGTATACCAATTGAAGTTCTACTGGACTGTCTGCACAATGTACTATATTTTAGAACACTATATAGAGAGTCAGCTTCCTTAAACATTCATTACATATGATGAGTTTGTATGTGAATAATGGGCTTGAAAGTTAAATATTAATAAATGAAATTAGGACTGGCGTATTGTGTACAAAAACGAGCTCAGTAATATAGAAATCAAACACAAATATATATGTTTAACATATTTCAAACTCTAAATGTGTCCTGAAGTTTTAAAAGATTGCAAGAGTTGATTAAAGGCGGGAAGTATAGCACATAAAAGAAAATACATTTGAATGTGGTGGAGATTGTTGGACAGATTACGGACTCAAAAAGGGGAAAGATATTACATCTTCCTTATTGCAAGTGCATTATTTCCTATGGTACTCATAACACATAACTCCGGGTCAGATTTCGAGTCTGGCGGTCTTTGACCGCCAGACTCGCAATGGCGATCCTGTGTCTGCTCAGTTCCGTGGCGGCTTTTTGGATCGTCCTGAGCTGTGCCGGCTGCACAAGAGATGTGCCGTTCCTTACCAGTGGTGCAGTGCACTTGACTATTTAATTTGCAAGAGAGGACAGCCGTGGTCCACTATTATGAGATTTCCCTCCAGCCTTTCTTCGGCAGGCTCACTGCAGGCTGACTGGCAGAGGGGAAACAAAGGGGACCACACAGCACACCCATGCCCCCACCGCCACGGGGATGCATTCAGTGGAGCACAACATATGACCCCCTGTTTTCATGCACCCTAAGTTCCAGAGCAGCATGGACTTCACAGTCCATGCTGTTCTGGAACTTCTTTTGAGTTTCTAGTGCAGTGCCTGTTTTCAGAGCAACCACTATGGGGATGGCAAAAGAAAAGGCAGGAAAAGACAACTTTGGCAGTGCTGAGCTGGCGCAGAACTGGCGCAGAGCCGGCGCCGCACCGCCAAAGTCTTAATTGGCCCCTTAGTCCCATAGCTTTTATTAATGTCCCCAAGTTCTATGTTTACTAGTCTTGCTTTTTTTCTAAGATGACCTAATTATTCCCAATCAGTAAAGTGAATTTAGGTACCCATTACAAGTGTTTCCAGAACACGTCTTTTGATTTGTGTGATCCACAGCCAAACTGACAATTTTGCCATGTCCTTTAATGAGAGCTTAACAGGAAAATTACATACATTTTTAATTTTTCAGATATATATCCCATGATGCCCATTAGATCGATTTAGGGTATAGAGGTGTATCACATTAGAACATTCAACGCAGGAACTTCATTGCATTTGGTTAATATTTTGTTATTTTTTTTATAGTTAATAGCCCTACAGAAACATATTTAAAATCACTAAGCATTCCATTGCCTAAAAGCAGACGTGCACAACTGGCACTTTCCAACGTATTTATTCGGTTTAGTTTCTTGTGAATCAAATATGAATGCAAATGGATGGCAATCAAGTTTATATTCAAGTTGATATTTTCCTGAATGTTTAAAAGTAATGAATATCATTGGGTTGCACTGATAATATATCTATTTCTATTTGTTAATGCAGTTCTGTATTGTTCATCTCCTGCAGTATATTTCCTTTGCTAATAACATGTTGTTCTCTACTTTGTAAAATGGACTGGATGCACCAGAAAAGTAAATTCATTAAGGTGAAATCTAAAACGTTTTTAGACACACAGTCCTAATCAACACTATGAGCCCGAGTCACAGAATGAACTTAAGACTCAATCCTAAACTTACTACTATTTTGGTATTCACAGAATGCACTTACTACTTTTGGCATTCACAGAATGAACTTACTACTTTTGGTATTCACAGAAGTTAGGATTTTGTCTTACGTTTGTCTTAAGACAGACTTAAGACAAAATCCTAACTTCTGTGAATACCAAAAGTAGTAAGTTCATTCTGTGAATGCCAAAAGTAGTAAGTGCATTCTGTGAATACCAAAATAGTAGTAAGTTTAGGATTGAGTCTTAAGTTCATACTGTGAATCGGGCCCTATGAGCTGTCTGTATTTCAAAATCACATAAAATGATAACAGGAAATAATGTAAGTTTCATCCTGTGACTTCCCTTTGTTCGATCACTTATTCACAAAACATTTAATTGTATCAATTCAGCCCAACACGCTTTACAATTGCATATCCCCTTTTCAAATACAGATTTTTACCGAACTTAAGACACACATGAAAACCAACTATTTGTATCATTATGTATGCCCCCAATCAACGGATATGCTGGCAGACTATTAGTCAGTAAAGGAATGCCAGTTTTGGTACAGCCCAAAGAGTCCTCACTCACTGTGAATGACCAGTGTCTTATATTGAAAAAAAAACCCACGTAATGAGATTCTTGAATTACACCCATTTCACCACTTTGGTATATGTGGTTTATGGGAAGACTGATTGCTTTTACATTTGCAATGAACTTGACAACGTTTTTAATTCTTAACAAACTCTAGATGTTTGTGCAAAACAGTAGTTGTTCACGGTGTTGGTTCTTGTGGTGTTCTTAGCCTATTAATGAACTTGATCAGCCATTCTTTCTAGCATTTTGATTGTTCTCCCTGTGATTCCTTTGCATGGGGTTTAGCTTCCATAACTTTCCAAAGGACCAAGGTTGAAAAACATTTGTCTGGTTCTGAAAAATTGATGATCATCTGATTAGCAAAGAAGGGACCTGGACATTTTCCCTCTTTACTGATACCTCTGTCATCAGGTCCTCGTTAAAGCCAATTTCAAGCATTTGGAGAGTAATATGGGAACATGACACCGTCTTCTGATGCATTTATGGAAGTCCAAAATATCAAGTATTATGCCAGTAGTAGTTGTTCTGGGACAGAGCCTCTTGTACATTGCAACAAAGTGTATGCAAAATGTATCACATTAACTCACAATACTACAAATATGTGAGCCAGTTTATAGTATTTTTCCAACATCAAACTGTATCTTCATTGTGAATTGCATTATGTCAAAAATAAATCCTATATTAAGTAAGACTTAGTTATTTTGATACATTAAATAGGATTTCTTTTTTAATTCCCAGAAATACTTTTGGCTCAGCTTTTAATTCCTTTTCTGATGTGCTCACTCAACTGATGATGTACTGAATAAGGCAGTGACCCGTAGTGCATCCTGCATTTACCCACTCAGGGGCCGATTCACAGAGCTAACTTAAGACAAAATCCTAAACTTACTACTTTTGGTATTCACAGAAGTTAGGATTTTGTCTTAAGTCTGTCTTAAGACAAACTTAAGACAGACTTAAGACAGACTGATGACAAAATCCTAACTTAAGTCTGTCCTAAGTCTGTCTTAAGTTTGTCTTTAGACAAACTTAAGACAAAATCCTAACTTCTGTGAATACCAAAAGTAGTACGTTTAGGATTTTGTCTTAAGTAAGTTCTGTGAATCTGGCCTCTTGACTTTAATACAATGGGCATATCATATTATATTCTTGAGCCAAGTTTTCCTTAGAGCACTCGCCAGTACCTCTTGAATACCCTTGTTCCTAAGAGCATAGATGATAGGATTGAGCAGTGGAGTCGCCGTAGTGTAGAGCAGTGAAGAGGCTTTGCCTACACGTAAAGAGCTTCCTGTCTTTGGCATGGAGTATGTGGTGATCAATGATCCAAAGTAGATGCCAACCACCAGTAGATGGGAGCTGCATGTAGAGAATGCTTTTTCCCTGCCTATGGCTGATGGGATCTTCATTATAGCTGAAATAATGAATGTATATGAAACGATGATCACTGGGAATGGGATGAGAAGCGCAAATACAGAAACAACAAAGATGGCTATTTCAACCACAGAAGTATCTGAACAAGCTGCTTGTATTAATGGGCCCAAGTCACAGAAGAAATGGTCAATCATGTTGAGCTTTGAGAAATGTAGCTGCTGAATAGGAAAAATAACGAATGACACTATTATGAAACCGCTAAACCAGGAGATTCCCGCAAGCTGCAGGCAAAGCTGCTGGTCCATGACCTTAGTGTAGTGTAAGGGAAAACATATGGCTAAGTATCTGTCATAAGCCATTGCCATTAAGAGGCAGCACTCAGTTGCCAATAGGAATCCAGCAAAGAAGCACTGCATAATGCAACTGGTAAAAGAAATTGTCTTGCCCTCTGGTAATAATCCACCAAGAATTGTAGGCATGAATGTTATGATGTACCAGATTTCTAGGAATGACAAATTGCCTAAGAAAAAGTACATGGGTGAATGAAGGCGCCTGTGAATGGAAACAGTGATCACTATCATTGAGTTTCCTGCTATTGAAAAGAGGTAAATATTGGAAAATATCAGGAAAAGGAGAGGATTCAGAGCTCGAGGGGTCAGAAATCCCAGGATCATAAATTGCATAACAGTGGTGTTTTCTGAGCAGTTCTTCGGTGCCATTTACTTTACCTGTGGCTACAAAAGAAAAGGCAGAACTGACTCAAGCAATATATACAGAATTATTTGAACTGGGACTCCTTGATGTTTAGCATTTGAACCAATGATATAAGCCAACTATAGGTACCATTTAATTTAGCTAACACTAATTTTCATGTTCATTTCCTTGTATCAGTGGATTTAGCAACAGACGGAATAATTAAATGGGGTAAGAGTGTAGAAATATATGAGTAGGTCAAACAAGAAAAAACACAAACTATATTGAGGCAAAAAGTTACATCTTGTAGTCTCAAACTGTTCACGTTTGTTGGTAGATTTTTCTTTCAAGCAGCATGCATGGCTTGTAAAAGACTTCGTTGACAAACTAATTTGAACCTTTTTTCGACCACCTTCAGTCTTGTCTTCGATTCAGGGTTGATTGTGAAACTGTGGTTAATGAAAATAATTCAGAACAAATTAAATTATATGGTATAAATAAGAGTGCATTTCAGGAGCATTATTTTTATTTGAGTGAGAATAGGCATTATAGACAGACGCATTGAATTGAATAATACTTGTAGCTGTTGAATTAAAATATTGTCATCAAATGCAGTATATATATTTTCTGAATAATACAAGAAAACGTCCTGTTTTAGCTAAAAACACGGTTACTGTGGTTCTTAGATGGATACCTAAGATAAAAGAATGAACCCAGCAATTACAAGCTGAACTACTCAATATTTTCTTCTGCCTGTTTCTTTGAAAGGAATATGCAAGATAAACTTACAGCACTATCCACAATCTTCTTTCACTTTGGAAAGTGTGGCTTACTCCTAGGAATTTAGGAGTTAATCTGGAGAAAGGTCATTGCTAATTGGTAGTAATTTATGCCAGCCCTGATCCATAGTGCAAAATAAACCACCCGGCACATTGAAAAAATATGACATTCCAACAGTTTCCGGCTTTTAAATACAGTATCATCCACAATTTTTTTTGACAAGAATATAAATGCTGATTAACTTGAACAACATATGTACTGAATGACAGAGCCATTCAACCCAAAATAGATGCTGTAAAGCAGCACATTTTTAAAACATGTTCATGAATGGATTGTGCTATAGAATATCCAGGCTAGGAATATCGAGATACAATAATAGTGTGGACAGAATATCAAGGGACAACATACCGAACGTTAAGTGCCTATAGAAGAAGTATAGCTTTACTTTGCTTAACTTTACTTCTATGACCCTTGAAGATAGAAACATATTGTGAAGGTGGTGTATATATATGAGAATTTGGAAATAGAAAACCTATACTTACCTATAATTACCTTTAACTGTTGTGATCTATGCTATTGTGTCCCAGAGATTTGGTGGCATTAAGGGTTCTATCTCGAAATTTCAGTGGCACACCTCATAAAATCATGAGCAATGCAAATTGCCTACCCTTGTTGGCCTCTTGTTTTCACGTATCTGTCCTCCCAATCTAATAATTCAAAAAAAGGGGGCATGGTCAAGATGGGGACCGGAGTGGATGCAGTTTGAGGAGCTCCACAGTCCGCCCGTTCAATAATCCTCGAATCCCTCTTATGGCCCGATTGCCACACGCTGCGTGAGCATCCCAGCCCGGAGGAAAAAGGGATGAACTGAGCCAGGGAAGAAAAAAGCGGTGAAAGGCACTAAAACATGCAGGCAGTTAGGAGCTGTGGAGGTGGCACGGAGGAGCTGGTTGTGGCTAAGGGTGGGCGTAAAATCCGTATCGCGGGCGAATTTGCGGATTTTCCGCGATTTCGCGATCCGCGAATCTCGCGAAATCGCGGTAAAATCCGCGAATCAGCGGGGACGAATTTTCAGCCAAGCAAGGGTTACAGCAGCAGGTGCAAAAGTTGAACCTAATTTCTTTGTAACCTTTTACAAAAGGGTTACAAACAAATTAACTTCAACTTGGACACCTGCTGCTAATTGCTTCCTGGAGCCTCGTTGCCTACTTGCAACTATTCTCTGACCCTGCTCTGACCCTTGAAGCAGGGTCAGAGAATAGTTACAAGTAGGCAACGAGGCACCTGTCCAAGGAATTAAACCTCATCAGGAAGCACTTACAGATATAAAAAACAGGACGAAGGGAGAGGATGGCAAATACACCCATTTTGAGTTGTCAGGAGGGGTTAAACTAAAAGAGACCTTTACAGCACAATTTTCATATGCATTTTGGTAAAAATAAAAAGCTGTATGTTCTGTAGGGGCAACTCAGGAATCTGGCCCTTCAGAGATCCGGCCTCTCTTTCTTTCTCTCGTTCTCTCTCTCCCTCTCTCTTTCCCTCTCTTTCTCTCTCATTCTATCTATCTATCTATCTATCTATCTATCTATCTATCTATCTATCTATCTATCTATCTATCTATCTATCTATCTATCTCTCTCCCTCTCCCATAAAGGACTGCATGGGTAACTTCGCTATGCAAGCGGCTCGCGAAGACGCAAAAATCCCCGCGAACACGCAAAAAACCCCGCGAACACGCAAAAAACCCTGCGAACATGCAAAAAAACAAAAATCCGCAAATTAGCACAAATTCGCGAATTTTGCGGATCGCGAATTCGCAAATCCGCAAATTAGCGGATCGCGAATTCGCAAAATTCACCCATGCTTAGTTGTGGCAGGAACAGCTCCCGAGAACTGCAGGCGGCGGGCAGACACTTCCAGAGTTGAAATTGTGTGGGCAACCCTACCGCCTTACTGCAAATATAAAACCAGAGCAAAAATGAGGCCTAGGACTTTGGTGGCAAGGAGGCCCAGATCGAGGATGGGTCCTTGGCGTGGGGTGGCCTCTGATGCAGACAGCGGATGCAGATGGTGAGGGCCGCGTCTACACTGTCAAAACTACATGCGACCTCGGCACCAAACGTAAGCACAAAGGGGCCCTGATAGCACCAGTCGGTGCAGTGGTAGGCCAACGGGGACAGGAGGTGAGCCTGAGTGCCAGCCCTACACTTCGCTGACGGTCGCACCAGCAGAAGGAGGTTGAAGTAATCACTCAAGACAGTGATGTAGAGGAACACCGGATTTATTGGCTGTATGTCTCCACAGATTCCAGGAACTGACAGCAGTTTCCCTGGGATTCAAACAGCACAATTCTATCCCAATGACATGACATCACACGGAGCTAATGCTTTAAGAAAGACTACTGAGTTAATACATAGACTACTACAACATCTCCTATCCTTAAAAGAAAAATTATGGCCGTAATAGAGAAGAGCAAAAGAAAAGGGATAAAAGGAAAATTAGCTAAAATAAAGCTAAAAAACAATGTAATACAGAAACAATGAAATCCCAAATCTAGTAGCAACTGGAAACAAGAGGATTACAAATGTAAGCGATTTGGCGGGACACTGGTCCTACCAGATTTACGTGGAAGAACATATTTCATGGGATTCTTGTTACCTTCATTACCTTGAGACAGTGTATTTTTTACATTATTCTCTGAATTGAGACCCAACTGCAACACAAATTTAAAGGGAATCTTATACACTCTAGAAAGATTCCACCAATTCTTCCCATTAATTCTAATGGCAAAACGTGAAGAAGCATCTACTTTAACAGGTGGGCCAAATTTAGAAAGACCTTTAGAAACATTATGAGGAGATTTGATCCTGACCCAGTCCCCAACTTTAATTTTAGAATCATAATTTAGGTTTTGAAGGACAAGCTGTTTTAGAACACTTACCCCCCCCTTGTTGCAGAAGCAGGGGAGGAAGAGCTGAATGTGTATGATCAAGTTGTGAAAATGTTGGAGAAACTATTTGACATCGAAAGTAGTCTTGTAGTTTCTAGGCACCGGTTTTTCACAAGAAAACAAGAGAGTGATGAGAGCATAGTATCATATGTCGCAGCTCTCAGAATTTTAGGTGCTATACCAGTTTGTGGCTGGAGGGGTTCTTGATCCCCCCTCTCTCTTGACTGACTGTGGACCCCTCGAGGCACACAGGGGAAAGGAGATAACTGAGCAGCACCATTGAGACTAGGCTGCGTTGCTTCAACTCTGTGTTGACCGAGGGGCAGGTGGAGGTGCAGCGCGCTGACAGCTTTACGCCCTGTGCGGCCCTCCCCTCTCCCCAGCGATACATGAGGGCCCTGTAAGCATCGCAGCCCACACAGAGGATAGTCGAGTGAGGGGAGACCCAAGATGGCATGAAGCGTGAGGCTGATGAGACGCTTCCTATGTCGGAAGCAGAGAGGAGCAATAGTATGCAAATATTACTGGCGGGATGCGAGGGGATCTCTCATGCTTCCTCACTCCAGCACTTCACCCCCCCAGACCATGTGGGTACCTTAAACACAATATAAGGGCTGCAGCATCCACGTGGACTCTCGAATGGCCTTCTGGGGCAACTATTGACTCCTCTGAGGCACACATCTTCTAGTCTGAGCAACTCACTGAGCCCAACACCCCTGGTGAGCAATAGGGCGCTCCTTGTGACAGAGGGCCTTATACCACTAACACAAGGGGGCCACTATGAACTGAGACGACGCATGCATGCTTAACTGTTCCCTATCGGACCATGCCCCAGTGATGTTAGAATGGGGAAGTTACGGATTGTATCAGGTCGAGACTACCTCTATGGCGTCTGCGACCGGAGGCCCTCCAAGATAAGTTGTTCGGAGAGGCGCTTAGGGAAACCTTCAAGAAATTCTTCAACATGAACGGGTCTACCACCACCAGCAGGGGAGTAGAATGGGATGCTAATAAAGTAGTGACCTGAGGAGAATGCCTGCCAAACGTTGGTGGAATGAGGAAGCGGTTGGAATGGGAACTAATTGATGCTAAGGCAAAGCTGACTACACTGCAACACAGGCAGCAGGAGCCGGTGCCACATGGCAAATCCCTTTAACAAGCACAGCTCCAGGTTAGCAAGATCTTAGACAGGTTGGATTGCCTTACCAGATGAGTATACCACCAATTGTTGCAAAGAGAAGGAAAAAAAATCAGGAAGGCTATTGGCGTGGCTGCTGAAACGTGAGCATCCTCCCCCTGTGATACTGATGCTTACATGCCCTGATGGGACTGTGGCCACCACACAGTTGGGGATTAACTCACTAATGCATGACCACTTGGCTACAATTTATCGAGAAAACCCTGTGGTCGTGTAGGCAGTGAATATGGGGTTCTTGAATGACACACCTATCCCCCAGCTTACAGAGGAGCAGGCGACAAACTTAGATATAGAGATTCAGATCGACGAACTCGGTGAGACAGTGCAGAGTATAGTCAGTTGCTGGGCCCCGGGCCAGACGGCCTGCTGGTGTGATTTTATCATACGGACACAGTCCTGATGCTCCCCAGACTGTAGAAACAATACAGGAGGCCAGGAATATAGGAGCCTTGCCACAATATATGAGAGAGAGACATATTGTCATGGTCCCAAAGCAGGGCAGGGATGTACTGGACCCAGGTTCATACAGACCCCTATCAATGCTAGGCGTTGACAAAAAAATACTAGCCAAGATACTGGTGACATGATTAAGCAGAGTGGTGGCCCATCTGGTACCTGAAGACCAATGTGGGTTTATGCCAGGGAGAGGAACTCACATTAACCTTCATCGTCTCTCACATGAGCTGTGTCCGGGGGCAGGCAGAGTCATCCGGGTGGCAGAAGTTGCCCTAGAGATCGATAAAGCATTTGACACCTTAAGATGGGAGTACCTCTGGGAGGTGTTTTGGAGAATGGGACTGGGCGATGGCTTTATAGCTTGAATCCAGCTCCCAAACCACCAACAAAGAGCTCATGTGTGCACCAGTGGTCAGATATCGGAGAGTCGAACTATTGAGAGAGGCACACAATAGGGTTGTCCTCTCTTCCTGCTCCTATTCACCCTAGTGATGGAACCACTAGCAATTCAGTTGCGGCGCTATATGGATCAGTGGGGCATCACCATCGATGATCGTACACATGTCGTGTAACTTTACGCGGACAACAAACATCTTTATATAAGTCCACCGGAGGAAGCGATGTCCGCGCTTCGTGAAGTGTTGTGCTGGTTTGGACAAGCTTCAGGCTTACACATTAATCACGGAAAATCGGTCATCTTCCCATTGGCGGCTCTGGCATGAGGTGAGGCACGGGACCTCCCGGAGGTGGAGTTCAGCTGGGAGACTGACCACTTTATATATCTGGGCACACAAGTGACATATCAGCTGAATGCTCAATATGCACTGAACATTGGATTGGCCATTGCAAGATTGAAAGAGTCAATCCGGTTTTGGAATAAACTCCCCCTCTTGGTTATCGGACGGGTGGCCCTGGTGCGGATAGTCATGCTTTCCCGGTGCCTATATGCACTTTAAAATGCTTTCTGCAACATCCCAAAAACTACTTTTGATGTGTTACATAGTTTGCAAGTCTTGTTGGTGTGGGCTGGAGGATACAGTAGGGTAAAAGTAGACGTACTCAAATTGGATCTAGACTCAGTGGGAATGGGACGCCGATATTTCAGACGTTATTACTTTGCAGGATTGTAACAGTGCCCAGATGGCTACAACATGGAAAAAGCATTATTGCATGCCTGGGGCAATGGAGTGGATCTGCCTAGGTATCTGATGATGGGCTCACATATCCCCAGAGAATACCCACATGTAATCCAGGCAGATGTTTACGACCTGGAAACAAGCCATTGCCTGGATTAACCACAATGCACCATGTACTAACTCACTGCACTACAATGGCTGCAGGGGTTTCACCATAGCCAGTTAGTCATGGATATTGTCAAATGGTATGAAGGGGGATGCAAAACAGCTGGGGTTTTATATACGAATGAGACATTCTTGTCCTTTGATGAGGCAAGGGAGTACTTCCAGATCACAGAAGGCCACTTCCTACAATATGCACAAATCTCACGCATGGCCCGCGAGATATGGACTACATTTCCAAATGAGCCAGCAGAGTCCCACATGCTAGCGCTACTACTCAACACGGTGTCAACCGGGGGCCTAGTTTTGCACATCTATAAAGTGCTATACGAGGACTGTGCAGTTGAAACCTCTATAACAAAAGATAGATAGACCACAGACCTACCAGTCCCACTTACTGAGGGAGAGTGGAAAAAATGTTTGCCCAGGTACAAGTGGTAGCCAGCAAAGCTAGGATCAAACTCACATAGTTCTACTACTTACATCACACCTACCTCACACCCCAGTACCTGGCCTTTTTCAACCTGGGGCGAACATCACTCAGCCCCAAATGCAGTACAGACCCTGCAACATTTCTGCATATGACATGGTCCTGTGCCCGCCTGCAACAAAACTGGCAACAAGTACTTCATGCGCTCTGCTCAGCCACAGCAGTTCGAATAGAAGCATCAATTAAGCATTGAACTGAACACGGATAAGACACAAATTTTCTCTCCCGAACCTAGTCTGAGCTACACGGTGCATAGCCATACCTTGGACACATACTCTCATCCCAACAGTGGCTAGATGGAGGGCGAACATGTAAAAGTGAGGGATGGCTGAGGAGGGCCACCTACGTCCAGTGTACACAGATGAAAATGTATAATGTGACTTAGAAGATTAGGCGCATTTGCTAGAAGGATTGCAGCTACCTGGAGATCATGATGAGAGAGAGGAGGAAATATCACAACAGTCACACCACACTTGTCATCCACTGAACACAGCAACTGACAATACTCTTAGCTCTCTTGCATAGCACTGACCCATATTGGATAGTAGTAATGATTGTCCCTCTGTCTTCAACCAGATTAAGCATTGATGACTGTTTTCCAATACCTGCTTTAAGTGATATGTACAAGTTAGGTGTGAGATGTGGTTCCATCACTGGTCACTGCTAAGATGTATCTATTCTTTTTTTCTGTTAATCAGTTTTTGTTTTATTATAACAAATTTTGCTGCACGCATTACGCCTGGGCATGACTGATGTCAGAGCACCACATTGCGAACATATGCTGATAAGTGTGAAGCGCGTAAGCTCAGATAGACCCTTGTGATGTAACTTGAGGAACAGCCCTATGGGCAGACTGTAACATTCTTTTGATGACTTTGTCCAGTGATGGTTGTGCAGCGTTGCAATAAAAATAAGTTAAAAAAAAATATTCGCAAAAAGGTATCGGCCTTAATTTACATTTTGGTGACAACTTTTCTTTTCTTGTTTTATGGAAGTTCAATGCTTCCTTCTGTCCCCTGTTCAAGGACCATATTATATAGTAATTTATTTCTCCCCAGCCACCTTTAGTTGACAACATACCCATGCTGTTTAAAACTTCATTTTTCTCCATGTGCATACCCTTCACCCAAAGGGCCTTATTACGATGAGACTCAGACAAGCTTCCCGAGTCTCATTGAGGTTTCACTTTCTATGGCTGCATTACGATGCAGGAGGTCAAAAGGCTGGACTTCAACAGGCTCAAGTAGCCTGTCGGCCAGTCGCAAGCCTACCCATAATGGCTATGGATGGCATTTCTGCCATTGGGATTATGATGTCAGTTTCCGACGGGCCTTCTCTGTCGGGCTTTCCGACATGGAAAGCCTGTCAGAAAGCTACTTTTGGGGTCCCTAGCAGGGCCCTTTCACCCTTTGGCATCGGGTTGCGGGCCGAGGGGGCACCTATGGCACCCCCTGTTAATCCCTGCACTGTGTGGCAGGCACGGTAAGGCGGCAATCACTTGGTGCAAGGATGAACAGATTCTCCCATTTCTATGGGAGCTTATGCTACGTCTGATTTACGGCTGCAGCACAAGCTCCAATAGAGAAATGGGAGTATGCGACGCACATGATGCGGTCGCATTGTAATGCTGCAGTGGGACCACCAACCAGAGGTCGGTCAGTCAGTCTGAATTCCGCAGGGTTATCACGCCCGCCCGACATTGTAATTAGGCCCTAAGTCCTTAAGTTCTCCAGATCACTGAAAAAAGAGGCAGTCCACACATTTAAAATCAAATAGACTCCACTATTACCCAAGAAAGCTCACTGAATTCCTGCACACTCTTTTGATTCATATTGCTTCTTAAGTGTAAAATGTACTTGTTTGACAATGTAGGGCAACATGAAACTATGCAATAGAACAAATCAAACAAAAACAGAAAGACTCATGAAAAGCCATGAATTCTGCATGGACAGAGGAGCACTGGAATCTGACCCTTTTTTCCTTTACCCTTGGCACTCAGTTTCATTGATATTCCTCTGAGCTCTGTGGATGTGAATTATGTCCTTGTTCTCTCTTTTAACAACACACACCAGAAACAAACCGGTGAACTGATGAGCCTGTTAAAAAACCCTAGTCCTCTGAAATCCACCTCCTAGCTTCGAATGCCTATTTAATGAGCTAATTATGTGACCCATTATTCACTTAGAATAGTCCATATCTACCATAGACAAAGGGAAATGTAATTACAGTGAAGCATGTTACTGAACTTGTAACTGAACACCAATGTACCCCCCCCCCAAAAAAAAAATGTTGATGGGTGCTTTAGATTGCACTGTGGTAAAACTGATTCTGTGAATCAACTCTATGACTAACAAATCAAAACAAGCATTTACAATGCAATGGTTTCGCCTTTGGAAAAGTTAGAGCTATTGGCATTGTAAATGACAAAATTTGCATTTATGTGTTGGTTTTGAAAACATAAATAAATGGCATTGTCATTTACATTGCCAATAGCCTCTGCAGTCACTAACAATGCAGCAGGCACACCTGACACGGACGGACAACAATGGAAGAATCAATGGGACAAAGCGTGCTCTCGCGCAAACTTCCATTCCGTATGACGCATGACACCTTTTCCATGTCCCAAAGGATTTTGCTCGGATACCATTAGCACCACATTGGGAGGCATGCTCAGCCACGTCCGAACGATGTCCGAAACAAATAAGAGGGTGAGACTAGAAATGGACTGCCTGTGGAGAAACGGAGACAATGCTTGACAGGTAGCTGGCTCTAACGTTGGCGTGTGCAGAGGACGTAGTTGCATGTCAGGCCTTCCTGACATAGGAGTGGATCTTCAACAGCCTCACCAGCCAGCTAAGTAGATACTGTGATTGGTGTCAGGGATGTCTCCGTGTTACATAAACAGCCCCTCTCTGCCATCTCTTCAGACTGGGCCCGCCTCCCTCTAATGATGAAACCCCCCTCCCTCACCCCCCTTTCGAATGAGCCACAGTGAGTCTGCAAGCCTGCCAACCCCACCCCCGACCCCCCTGCAGTGTACCGGTCTCCTGCCGCAGGATGGGCAACGCCACAACCCCTCACACACGAGCGCCCTGGTATTATCACAGCAGCCTGTAATTTGTCACAGAGAACAGAGCTCCGTGCCGGCACTGCTCGGATAACAATCACCAGTGACAGCACTAAAAGCATTGTGTGTTTTTGTGCTGGGAGGGGGCGGGCTGGAGACTGGAGGGGCGATGCCGCAAATTGTTTCACGACTCCGATGTGTTGGTTAAATAACAGCATGTCAGAGAGTGGGGAATCAAAGTTAATTCAACTGTATACAGATCTCCTCAGCAGGAGTGCAAACTTGCAGAGCTGGCTAAGTAGCTAGAAGACATTGCAGCCTCCGTTCCCTCCTATTTAGAATGGAGAAGAGCAGGAGTGTCTGTAAGTATAAGCAAAGGTGCCCGGCGAGAGGAGGGGGTAGATCTGGCGGGCAGGGGTTTAGGTGGGATGGAAAAACTGGGGGGGTTTTAAAGGGGCGCAGTCGATGGAATTAAGAGCTTTGCTTAAAAACGCGTCAACTAGTATTTTGCTGCTTCGGTCATAGCATCCAGATATAGAATATAACCCGGAGCATTACACTTCAAAAAAGCAAGGACTGTTGGCTTTGGCGATGGTTGTTGGTTGCATAAGATAAATAAACGTTGTTGCTCGTCGCCTGCCTCGGATTGAAGTGAGTGAACTCTCTGAACTTGTTAAACTATCAGTGCTTTGGCACAACTCCTGTCCCTTTACTCATTGGATGAGGCCAGATGTAGAACTACCGAGCAGTCTAGAAAGCGACAGGTAAAGCTTGTTACTTTACGTTGTTAGAGCAGAAGACATGAAAGAACACCTGCTCCAGATGTGGGCGGTGGACTCTGCAACGCACCGTGGATGTGGGGGAGGACCCATGGGAACCAGTCCTGCTTCTCACGGAGGAAGAGCAAGCAAACCAGCAGCACGAATTGAGCATCAGACAATTCATGAAAAAGCAACTTGCATTTAAAATGCAGTAAATAATAACCGTCTCTTCCTTTCCGGGAGGGGTAATGGAAGCCTGGATTGTAAGAGGGATTCGAGCTCGGCACAAGCTGATGACTGCACTTGTCAGCAGCCAGCGTTGAACCCGTGACACCGCCTGTGGGAGGAACGCTGCTCCGAGAGGCTGTATGTGAGATAGCACAGGGGGTTGAGGCACCTGCAGCAGAGATCTATGGATGTTGGCGGGGAGCACCGGGGTGTGTAGCGAACAGTGATGCGGGGTGGTTTCGGTGGCGGAATTATGCTGTCATTTGTAGAGCGGTTTTCCCTGTAAATATGTTTTAGATGCATTAAATGCAATGTCCGCTTTTGGGAAATGAGGGGTTATTTAAATGCTCGCCTCAGATTCTTTTTTGGTAGCCTGCCTATTCCTGAATTCTTGGATTTCACCCTCAGCCCCCCCCCTCCGCCCCCCAGCCCGCAGAGGCAGGGAGGGCCGGGTTAAGTGGGATGAAAACACTGGGGGTCTCAGAGGGGCGCAGACGATGGAATTAAGGGCTCTGCTTATAAACGCGTAAACCAGTATTTTGCTGCTTTTGTGGGGGGGGGCATCATTTGCTGGTGAAGGCTCTGGCAGTCAGTCTGGTGCAGGGGGGGGCGAGGGTCTCAATGCTTGGGGGGGGGCCGGGCGGGGGGGTCTCCATGCGGGGGGGGCGGGCAGGGGTCTCCATACCTGGGGGGGCCGGGGCGGAGAGGTCTCCATGCGGGGGGAGGGGCGTTGCGTGGGGGCGGGGGTCTCAATGCTTGGGGGGCCGGGCGGGGGGGCTGTCTCCATGCGGGGGTGGGGGAGGAGGGGCATTGCTTCAAGGCCTCTTTCAAGGGAATTGTGATGGATACACTTTTGCGCTCGGTTACCTGTCAGTGCTTTTATGAAATTGAAAGAAAGAAAAAACGGACTCTGACGCCCGTGGACAACCTTTCGTAATTTGTGCCCGTTCGTGAGATGGGCTCACACGTAGGTGGGTGCATACCTGATGACGTGTCTTTTTTAATGTCTGGTTAATACCAAGCAAGGTTGAGGTGAACTTTCTGCATGTTTCAGCTCCTACTGAGCTACTGCGTCTTATCTAAAAAAAAAATAAACAAGGTCAGTTTGAGATTCGGGGGTGTTTTTCGCCCTCTCCCCTTCCCATTGGCTGGAAGGTAAAATTCCAGCCAATGGGAAGAGGAGAGGGCGTGACTTAAAAAAAGACACGGAAACGCCCCCGAATCGCGTCAAGGCGGGCCCTGAACTCAGTGACGCTCCTCTCCTCCAATGGCTGGCCAGCATTTACGAGGCCAGCCAATGGAGAAGAGGGGCGTGTTCAGGCCCCCATACTACTAACAAAAGATTTCGGCTCCGCCCACCCACTGCTTACGCAGTGGGACGGTAGCCGAAACCTAAAAAGACCTGATTGAAAATAAAGATGTGAGGGCCCCATATCAGAGAGCTCCATAACCATTGCCATAGTCAATTAGATGAATTGCTTTCAGTGGAAAGGGAGACCACACCAACATAACCCTCTCATCTCTAAGCCTCTAAGAAAACACATTTTGGACACGCTAAAGGAACACAAACATGGATGAAGTTGTACTAATGAAAACTAAAATTCCAAATATAAAGCATTTTTTTACCACAATAATACAATGGAAATATGCGTGACATTATGAAAGACTTTGCCCAGTGGAGAAAGAGAAAAAAATTAATTGAGATAGTCTGACAAATAGCACTCAAAAGAACTGACCGAATTCATAAATGTTCTTAGAGCATCAAAAGTGGCTTGGTGACATTGGCCTTCTGTTTCTACTTTAAGACATCTCAGAAAGGCAATAGAAACCTATAAAAAATACGTTTTTAACCAGTATCTTCTATCATCAGAACTTAGGGCCCGATTCACAGAACTAACTTAAGACAAAATCCTAAACTTACTACTTTTGGTATTCATAGAAGTTAGGATTTTGGCTTAAGTTTGTCTTAAGACAAACTTAAGACAGATTTAAGACAGACTTAAGCTCGGATTTTGTCTTAAGTCTGTCTCAAGACAAACTCAAGACAAAATCCTAACTTCTGTGAATACCAAAAGTAGTAAGTTTAGGATTTTGTCTTAAGTTAGTTCTGTGAATCGGGCCCTTAGATCGAATGTGCAAAAACAATGCCCAAAAACTCTTTGATTGCATAAAACATGCCTCAAGCTGACTCCATGTATTGAGCTAACAGACTGACTATTTTGTAACATAATTAAAGAACGTAAATCAGTTAACCATCTACAACTTTAAAAGTTTCATGTATTGGCAACTAACAAACTGGTCAAATTAGGCGCAGATAATGACCCATCTTCTCTTGGCAAGGAGTTTGCCACCAGCCACCTTACACTAATTTTAAGGCAGGCCACTAATCTAATTTAGTGGCAACCAAAGGATATTATACCACCACCAGAAACATGCTTGGCCTGGTTGACCACATCATCCTTCTAGAAGCATTGAAAGATTCTATGTATAAAGATAGGACAGAACTAACTTTTGTCACCTAACAAAGTGCTACTTTTGAAACTCTGTCTGAAGCACAACAACTTTTTGATGTACAATGCCCAAATGCTCTGTCCTCTCACCCACCCATTTTGGTCTTAATGTAAAGTCGACCAGAGCACCTATCCATAATGTAGGGATCGCCTGCCATGAAGATATTTCTTATCGCACCCATTCCAAAATGAGCTTATAATCATTAATATGTTTAAGCAATTTCAGGCTAACCCTGGTTAAAATAACATTTCTGCTCACCACCACGACTCTAGGTACCTATAAAATCAAGACTTGACTTTAAATGTATGTATGTTGAGTCTTTGAAAGTGCTGAAATCCGAGGGCCATGTGAATCATTCTTTCATGCAGCAAGTCACATTGCTGCCCTGTGTGAAAGGAAACGTGCCAGAATGTGCAATGTTTCCTATTATATAAGGCACTTGGCTGCCTAGTACCAGTGTAGGCACCCTTGCATAATGGTGCCCGGCTGTCTGTGTTGTAGACAGGATTATTTTTGTGCAGGAAGGAGCGCCTCTCAGTGCAAAAACAATCCTGAGAGTCATTGTGCTGCAGAATGCAGCACGCATAGAAAGAGGAAAAAACAAGGAGAAATATAGATATTTTCCCTCGTTACGCCTCACCTGGAGAGCTGTAGCATTTTGACGCATTTACCAGGTCTACCATTAATGGCAAATATGGAAATGCACTAAAATCCATCAATGCATGCATGTAAAAAAGAAATACACACTACACCCTTGGAATGCCTCCCTGAAGCAGATTAATGCAAGGTAGTGATTTATATAGCCAAGAAGGGCCACACAAGGTGACCTTGAGTGGCTTGATAAATCTCACTTAGGTTTTCCATTGCCCTTGCTCACCCTTGCATGGTGGAAGGGTGACACAAAACCTTCATCAATCTAGTCTCAGTATTTATTTTGGACAGAGGAAATTATCTTTAGTCACGCATAAAAAAATCTTCATAAACTATTGTGACATTTTAAATGATTATGGGGGATTGTATTCTAAATCATCTAAACAGATTTAAAAAACTGTGGTTCAATTTGTGGCCCTATTTAATCTAAAAAATGAATGGATTGAAAGAGAAGGTTAATATAATTCATTAAAAAAAATCCTCTGTCCTAGTGAAGTGAAAGAAATGGCACGTAGTGTGGTTTTTCTTTCACTTGGAGGCTGATTTCGAGAACAGAATATAGGTTCTCTGTCAGAAATATGACGGATATTATGTCCTCTGTATTATAAGTGTCATTAGATGTATTGCTTGTAAGAAGGTGCACAGGATATCCTACAGTGGACACCCATGCTTGTGACAGAGTAACCCTTCTGCTTTCCAGGCCCTTAGCTGCTGAATATAAAAGCCAAAACAAAGTTGTATTTAGCCTGGTCTTCGAAGTTGAGATTTGGTATATAAGGACCTGGGATTTGCACTATAATGGGAGTCCAAGTGGTTGTGTCATGTGGTTAAGGGCCTTATTACGAGTTCCAGGGCTACCGTACCCGTGGCAGCAGTCCGGCGGCTGAAATCTAGGTGGTCTGACTACCCTATTACAAGTTTGGCGGTTGGACTGCCACAAGCCCTCAACAACACCGCCGACACTGCCAGGAACTTATATCAGTCAGTCAGTCATTATACTTTTATTCGACACATGTATCATAAAAAGTACAAACATATAGTACACACATAATTATAAAAACAGTTCATTATTTACAAAAATACATATAAGAGTTATGTGGAAAAATTGACTTGATGAGCATTTTTTAAAATCTTAGTCCTAATGATCCAGGCACATGATAAGAACTTTGCAACCCCACAAATAGTAACCATAGAAGAGGTGTCGGAGATAAGAATACGCAAAGCTGATTTGTAATCTCTAACACCAAGATTCTTTAGTACTGGTTTTAACCATTTCTTCCTAGGTAAGATGTATGCCTTACAGGCAAAGAAA
This sequence comes from Lissotriton vulgaris, assembly GCF_964263255.1. Taxonomy (NCBI): domain Eukaryota; kingdom Metazoa; phylum Chordata; class Amphibia; order Caudata; family Salamandridae; genus Lissotriton; species Lissotriton vulgaris. Next base: position 181,774,259 of record NC_141686.1, on the reverse strand, counting down.
AAGTGGCCCAATGATTCTTCGGGATTTATACAACCTGGACACATTATATCCTCTTCCCTCCTATTGTTCCATCTAGATGTAAAAGTTTTGAGGGGCAATGTTCCATGTCTAAATTTAAGATATAAAGTCCTTTCCCGAGGAATCTGAATAAAATCCAGAAACAATTCCAATTTTAGGGTACATTTATGGGTCAAAAAAGTCTCGGTCAAATGTCCCCAGTTTGGGTTCTGTAGCGCCTTGGCCTCTATCCAATCCCAATATAATTTTTTCACCACTTGTTTTGGTGGAGGTAATTGGGATACCCAAGAGTCGCTTAAACCCACACTTACTACAAGCTTTTTTAAAGCATTTAGCCACTTGATTTTGCCTGAAGTGTTTAATTTTAGCATTTCATCTAACACAAGGGTATAGTTAGCTAATTCGGGGGTCCTCCTCAAACGAACCCAATATAAGAGGGAACGGAGCTGGAGGATGTCCCGAATAGACTTTCTACCCAGGTCTAAGAATAAAGGTTTAAGTGGGGTAGAGGATGGAAGCGACACCAAGTCCCTCATAAACTTGTTCTCTGATCGGACGTGGTCGTTGGTATTCTCATTGCCCCACAGTTCCGAGCCATAAACAGCTGAGGCAATTGCTTTTCCCTCATAGACTGATAAGGCAGGGGCAACTGGCCTGCTTACAGAGAGGCGTTGGTTTTTTAAAATAGTGCCGGAAACCCTTTTAAGATTTAAAATCATTTTACATATATGGGGTTCCCATTTCAAATGATTATTAATCCTAACACCAAGGTAGTCAAACTCATCGACCACCTCTAAAGGAGATCCATTCAAGGTCAAATGGATATTCCTATATTTCCTCTTGGCGGTCATAACCATTAGTTTAGTTTTGGTTGTGTTTATTGTGAGTCCCCGTTCCTGACAAAAAACACTAAACTGATCAAGAAGGGTTTGGAGACCTGTGGGGGTTTTTGATAAGAGGAGGGTGTCGTCGGCAAAGAGGAGGGATGGCGTTTTCTCCCCAGCCACAATGGGGGCATCGGCCGGTGTATCTTGCAGATGTTTCACCACCCCATTTATAAAGAGGGAGAATAAAGTAGGGGCCATCACACACCCCTGCCGCACCCCTCTGTTAACAGGTATACTCTTAGTGAGTTGCCCCTGCGCCCCCCAGCGTATCTTCGCATAAGTACCCTCATGAAGTTTAATGATAAGATTTAACAGATAGGATGGGAAACCCATATCCAGTAGGACATTCCAAAGTTTAACACGGGGTATTACATCAAAAGCAGTTTTGAGGTCAATAAAAGCCAGGTAAAGGCTCCCTCTGGCTATTGACACTGTTTTCCAAAAAACTGCACAAAATCTGAAGACTTGGTCAATGGCCCCAACATTGTTTCTGAATCCAGCCTGAAAGTGGGACAAAATGTTTTCTTCCATAAGCCAGCCCTCAATCCTATTTACAATTACCCTGCCAACTACTTTTTGAATAACATCAATTAAACTAATTGGTCTGTAGTTGGCAGGGTCCTCTCTCTCACCCTTTTTAAAAACGGTAACAACTTCAGCACCCTTCCATGAATCCGGTACTTGATGGCCTAAATGAATAAGGTTCAAAACATTTACAATAAAATCAGCCCAAACCAGTGGGTTAGACATCAATAAATCACCCGGTATTCCGTCCGGGACAGGTGCCTTACCCGGTTTTATTTTAAGGATGGCCTCCTGTACCTCACGGGGCGAAAACAATACATCTGTAGAGCCATCATTTCGATGGACCGAGCGATCGATACCTATTATAGGGGATGCTGGCGCAACTTCTAAGGAGCCTACGCCATATAAATTCGAGAAGTGGGAATACCATTGGGACTCAGTTATCTGGTTTGGAATGGGCTCAGCGCCTCGTCTATCAATGACGTTGATCAGTTTCCAAAATGCAGAGGCATTTTTCCCATGAGCCGCTTCCTTTAGAGCCTGCCAATGTTCCTCTTCCCAATCTTTTTTGGCTTTCGTAATACTAATGCGATACTCATTTCTAGCTAATCTAGCAGCTGGGGCATCCTTGTTTTTAATAGCTAGTGAAATTGCTTTTCTTTTCCCTCTACAGGAGGCAGTATACCAAGGGTTCCCCTTTTTTTGCGTGCATTTGGACAAATGACATCCCTTGTTTTTTTTAGAAAAAAACATACTGATCTCCCCTATTAGGTCTTTATACTTAGTTGCCAGCACCGACCCCTGAAGCTGGAGTGAAATTTGGTTCACTGGTACCAGGGCAGATGAGGCAGCCGAAACTAGAACCCTGATATTCTCAAGTGTCCCCTCATTGCACCTAACCACATTCCATTTAATCCTGCGATTACAGTTAGAAGGCACTAGTTCTTTAGTAATCAGATCATTGTGAACCTCCTCACCAATATTGTCTCCCCAGAACATACCCATGCAGAGGGGATTATGGTCGCTATCAATCCTCTGGCTGACCTCCATATCAACCAGATTGGCCCATGACCATACATCCAAAAGGATGTAGTCAATCCGTGACGGGCAGCCTATTCGATTGAAGGTCATAGCGCCCATACGATCGGATGTGGTACGGCCATTTAAGGCACATAGGTCATGTGCAGACACCAGGGCATTCAACTGAATAGCTCGAGCGGACCACTTCTTAATTGGGGCCAGAGATAAGGATGGAATTAGCTGGTTTCCTGGCTGATTAAAACAGCCCAAAAATTCATCCTCATCAAGAGGCTCAAATGTACAATTAAAATCACCTCCCACTAATACTGAGGATTTAGAAGGGAGGGCCAAAAGCCTGTTGTCCAACAACTCCAGTATTGGAGACAATTGGCCCCCTGGGAGCCCCCTGGCATAAATACAGAAAAGTTCAAAAGCATTCCTGGCAGACTGCCTTTTAACAGTTATATGGAGAATATCATTACAGGGGACATAATTAACAATAATCTTACAGTTCAAATCTATCCTGATCCAAATAAGTAAACCACCCGATGGGCGCCCCCTCCCAAGCTGTATTGCAGGGACAAAGAATGTAGAATAGCCCTGTTTGTGTTCTTGCTCTACACACCAGGTTTCCTGGAACATACAGATATGGAAATCTTCTACAAAATTGTTCCATTCCGGATCGGGCAAGTTTTTCTTTAAGCCGGCTATGTTCCAGGACAGAATTTTAACAAGGGAAGGGGACAGCATAGGTGTATCCAGGGCGGCCTGAGTATCAACATCCCCTGACAAGGGGTCTGGAATAGTGCTACCCTGGTCGGGTACTTCCTCCCTAGTAGCAACGATAGAACCACTATCTACGGGAGAAGGTACCCCACAGCCCTTGGCGTCTTCAATACACTGGGGTGATGGTCAGTCCACTTCTTCCAGCCCACTAAATCGATTATAACAAGGGAATAAAGGATAATTGAGCTGTGGACCCCACCCTTCTCCATTAAAATGTGTATCCCCCTTCCACTGGTGCCCCCTCCTCCTATGGACTAAGTTCCATCCTTCCTCTGCAGGCATTCCCCATTGTTGCAGATTCTGGTATGTGCCACCTCTACCCAAGCCTTTCCTAGCAGGCCTCATACAACTCCATCTAACATCCTCATGGCCCTCTTGCATATAAAAAAAGGACAGGGGTTTGGCTGATACCACTGACTTACTATCACAGGGAGGAGTTGAACAAATAAATTCTACAAGTCGTGGGTCCTCAAACGTGATAACGACACAATCGCCCTTTATGCTTTTCTTCTTCCCACCTACCCAAGGTGCCCGTTCTACCATAAGTATGTTCTTGTTTAGGCTGGGTGGTGGAGGGTAATTTTTGTCAAGCCAGTGGCATATTTTGTTTTTAATCGCCCAGAAGGGCTCAGAGGTGGACATTGGCAGCTCAGGAATCCCTGTCAGAACAACCACATACGGACAAGCATCTGGTGGTAAATTGATGTTACGTCGCGATGTGGTTTTTCTGGGCTGTGACTGGGGAATAATAGGAGCTGGGTTGTTAGGAGTCTTTTTGATAACTGCATTTCTATTCGCTGCACTCGGACATGTAGAAGTGGAGGGTTTGATATTATTCACTGTATTAGTTACCGGTAGAGAAGAAGCTGGAAGGATGATTGTGGGAGCCGGAATACTCCCCGTAGGTGGATTTGTGACAACAATCCCAGTGTTAATAACAGGCGGTGGAACCACCGGAATAGAGGGGCCAGGGGTAGTCAGCCTAGGGTCTTGTAGCGCAAGAATAGTAGCTAATTGATGTTCTATGTTAGAAAGCCTATTCTCCAGGGGCGAAAGCAAGGATTTTAACAAACTAGACATAGACTCCATTAAGGAGTCAAGCCCGTCTCCTGAATTAGTTAGTGAGTCATTGCTTCCGCTAATATCCAGAATACTGGCCAGACTGCTATCAGGAGTTATATCGTCCGGAACCCCTAGAGATAATAAATGAGGGGTGGAATCTAAAGGGTCAGACTCAGTATGATCAATGGGTGCCTGAAGGGTCCCATCATTTGCTATCGCCACACCTGTATTATCCCCCACGGAGTTGGAACCCATAGACCCTTGTAAAATGATGGCGGGATTATCTGTAGGAAAATTTGTTGGGTTCACGACATTTGAAGTTGACGTAATAGTGTCTGACCCAGCCGTAATAAAAGAGTCAATAACATCATGATTAACTATCACGGGTACGTGGGGGATATTAGAGGGTAGTGTGCTCATGACAGGGACATTGGTAGGAGTTAGTGGTTGACAGCTGGCGGGTGTAGAATCATTAATGGGGTTCCCAGCAGAAGTAACAACAGGGTTAATCAAACTTTGCGGCGGGGAATGTATCATTGCAATGTTGCCCAATGAAGATCTTTTTGCGTGAGCAAGGTCCAATGATACCCTCCTTTCCATTAAAGAAATGCCCTGGTCTATCAAAGAGTGTGTTCGAGAAATAAAATTATCTAGGGTACCAATTACTTTTTTAGTTTTATCGTTTCCAGCTCTCTGGCTCCTAGTTTTACGAGTGGACATCTCTGGCAAGTTAAAAAAGAAAACAAGCTATAGTAAAATATCACAACAAATGACCCAAAGATAACAGTAAACACAAGGCAAGCAAATAGGCTACCCGGAGGAAAAGTGACCCCAGTAGCTTCAGTCAGAAAGGTAACAGTAACGATCAATACGAAGCTATGGTACAGAGAACTAATAAAGGTGCGCCCAGACCAGGCACTACAGGCCACGGAGGGCCACAGAGGGCCCGCCCTTTGCCCGGGCTTAGCCCCGGGCGCTCCCGCGCAGCGAGGAGCTTCCAAGTTACTGGTCCCGAACCTATAGGGCGGGGTGGGGCAGGGCGGTCAGGGAGAGCGGGGCCAGGTGACTCGGCCAGAGACACCGGGAATCCTGGGAAAGCGAGTCCCGGGTCGCGCTCGCAGCCCTGCCGCCTCACCGTCTCTCAGAACCCCACAGGAGCAGCTAGATGCAGGAACCACCGAAGAGTCAGACAGGTGAGCAGCGAAGCGGGACCCGCGCAGCGGGTACCGCGAGGTGTGGGTGGAAGAACCTGGAGCAAACAGAAACGCCGTCTTCAGAGTAGAATTCAGCAAAGAAGTGTCCCACAGCCAAGAGTTCCTTCCCTCTTTTTCACCTGGGGCAGCTGGGGCGGGGCGGTCAGGGAGAGCGGGGCCAGGTGACTCGGCCAGAGACACCGGGACTCCTGGGAAAGCGAGTCCCGGGTCGCGCTCGCAGCCCTGCCGCCTCACCGTCTCTCAGAACCCCACAGGAGCAGCTAGATGCAGGAACCACCGAAGAGTCAGACAGGTGAGCAGCGAAGCGGGACCCGCGCAGCGGGTACCGCGAGGCATGGGTGGAAGAACCTGGAGCAAACAGAAACGCCGTCTTCAGAGTAGGATTCAGCAAAGAAGTGTCCCACAGCCAAGAGTTCCTTCCCTCTTTTTCACCTGGGGCAGCTGGGGCGGGGCGGTCAGGGAGAGCGGGGCCAGGTGACTCGGCCAGAGACACCGGGACTCCTGGGAAAGCGAGTCCCGGGTCGCGCTCGCAGCCCTGCCGCCTCACTGTCTCTCAGAACCCCACAGGAGCAGCTAGATGCAGGAACCACCGAAGAGTCAGACAGGTGAGCAGCGAAGCGGGACCCGCGCAGCGGGTACCGCGAGGCGTGGGTGGAAGAACCTGGAGCAAACAGAAACGCCGTCTTCAGAGTAGGATTCAGCAAAGAAGTGTCCCACAGCCAAGAGTTCCTTCCCTCTTTTTCACCTGGGGCAGCTGGGGCGGGGCGGTCAGGGAGAGCGGGGCCAGGTGACTCGGCCAGAGACACCGGGACTTCTGGGAAAGCGAGTCCCGGGTCGCGCCCGCAGCCCTGCCGCCTCACCGTCTCTCAGAACCCCACAGGAGCAGCTAGATGCAGGAACCACCGAAGAGTCGGACAGGTGAGCAGCGAAGCGGGACCCGCGCAGCGGGTACCGCGAGGCGTGGGTGGAAGAACCTGGAGCAAACAGAAACGCCGTCTTCAGAGTAGGATTCAGCAAAGAAGTGTCCCACAGCCAAGAGTTCCTTCCCTCTTTTTCACCTGGGGCAGCTGGGGTTTGGCGGTTGGACTGCCACAAGCCCTCAACAACACCGCCGACACTGCCAGGAACTTATATCTCGACGGTGCAGCGCAGGCAAAGGCGGCTATGAATTGTGGAGGTGCCTGCTTCCCTTTTCCACAGCCTTTTCATGGCGGTAACCCCGCTATGAAAAACTATGTCAGAAAGAGAAGGAAGAGGCCTCAAACAGGGCCCCCTGGTTGTTTCACCCAGGGGGGTAGTGTATGGGGGCACATGTTTCCCTCTCCATGCAATGTCATGTATGCACTGTGTGCCATGTGTGACAAGGTACATGGCACACAGTGCATGGACATGCAGACAGTGCTTCACCACAGCAGCTTCTGCTGTGGGCCTTCTCGATGGCTGAGCCATGCCACCACTCTGGGACTGCTGTCTTCGGACCTCCGTCCAGGCAGTTCACTCATAATAGGGTGATCTGAACACTGCAGGCCATGTGGTGTTCTCCCAACCGCAGTATCAGCTTTCCACAGGGCCGGACTGGGAACCAGAACCGGCCCTGGCAAAGTGCTCGGCCGGGGAGATTTGGGGGCATATTAACAACACATCGAAAAATATCGCTGAGCGCGCTTAGCACTATTTTTTAGTAACGCTGGCTATCGCTGGATTGAAATGCTGAGATAACACGATATTATCAATGTTTATCTCCGCAGCGTTAAACAATCCGGCGATAGCGGTAGAATAAGGGGACATCGCTGGAAATCAAGCGATACAAATGCGGCGATAAGGGAATCCTTGTAAATAGGGAGATGTGGATTCAAGCTTAAAATCCACCTCCTTTTATAAATATAGCTAAGTCTGACAATTTGCAGACGTTAGCTAATGGCGATAACCGTGGTTAGCGCAGCTTTTTTTATCGCTATGGGTTTCCTGTGCCACCTTATTAATAGAGAGAAGAGCTGTTAGCGATATTTTCCCTGTTGTTTTTTGAAGAAATGTCTACTTTGCATCTCATTAGAGATGCAACGCGAAGCGTCGTTATAAAGGCTGCTGACATGTGCTAATGCATGTTAGCACTGCCTTGTAAATAGGGCGAAACCACTATCTCCGCTTTTTTGGCTTTTAAAAACAAAAAAGCGGAGATAAGGACCTTGATAATATGCCCCTAAGTGATTTGCCCAGAATCACAGGATGGTGACGCGTGGGTTAAGATGTAAAAGCAGAATGTGGATTACATCGGAGAGGGTTTGTAGGAAAAGCGTTATGGATTGTTATTTTGTGATAAACCTTTTTCATTTTTTTTCCGGTGGTAGTTGGATTTTATTTTTGGAAAGACGTCTCTGTGGGATTTTACTGAATTAACCTGTTTCGAGCACATTTACTTTTGTGCCATCCTTCAATACTGCCTCCCTTCATTCAGATAAACAACATGAATTGATGGCTTGCAGTGGTCCTTCGAAGCGCTGACACCTGGCTCTCTGCATGCACTTCTTCTGGATGCACAGAGGCAGGCTGGTGGCCAGAGCTGGTATTTTGTGAGTCATAGGACTGGTTACCCAGCTCCTGAAGGTCAGAGACATGCTTCCAACACCTGCAGTTGAGTGGCATTGGGCATGCAATTCTTGCAGCTCTACAGCCGGTTATTAATTATGGATGCAGTACCCGCTGGGAAAGGTCTTGAGCCGGGAAATGGGAGGGGATCCCAGAGGATGTAATTTTCTCCACACTGGTAAGGCCAGCACCATGGTTCAGTTCAGTAGGCACAGGCAGTGTAGTGGCTCCACTGAAATTCTGACACAAATCGGCCTATGTGGCACCACCCTCTTGTAAACTGCTGGCAAATTATTTACAATGTCTCTCTCTCCCTTCATCAATAGACAACTCGAGAATAGGCTTCACGCTCCATAGTTAACATGTTTCCTAAGATAGAATCCATAAAAACAAATCAATTCTACTAAGAAGGTTGACTAGATTGCTCTTAAAATGGATACCACGACACTTGAGGCCAGTCCACCAGCAGCGTGCAGCTCCTGCACTAGCCAGAGGTTCTGGTTTGGGATTATGGTCCACTTGGAGACCAGGGAGGCTGGAGGATGTTGTTTCACTGAAATGGGATGCAAGTGTTGTGGAGTTACTTACTGGGGTCTTTCGCATATTATCCCCCAGCTCTGTCCAGCATGGTCACTGTGGTGTGAGCTTTTCATATTGCCAGTCTTGGCTCCCTATCTTCAGTGTGTGTGTGACAGTACCCATGTGGCACTTAAGGTGTCCATAGGAGGACACTGGCTGAAATTAACCAAATTCAATCATAAGTGCCGGAAGTAAATGTTGAAATTGCAACGTACTGCCCCTCCTTCCATGTCCATTCATCAGTCATGGGGTGGACCAGTTTTAATCGTTAGAAAAGGGTCCAGCAAAATCAGGACAGAATGAATGGCGGAATCTCTGGCTCAGCCATGTATCGAGGTGTATATCAGGGCTAGTTATTAGCGCCCTGACGCCTTAGGGCATTTGTGTGCTCTTATAACTCAATTTCATTCATTCATTGATTCATTCACTTTAAAGGGTTCAGAATCCCTTCTACTGCAAAGACGTAGACTGGTCACAGTGTAATGAAAGCATTCCGATGCTACCAGCCTCTTTCGAGCATAAGATAGAATTTGAGCAGTTCGTACACACTTGTATTTTTTACATGTGGAATACACCAGTTGTTCTTAGTATCCAATGTAATCGTTTTCAATGTACTGCCTTAGCAAGAGTGAAAGGATGAGTCAAGCTTGCCGGAATTAAAACGTATGACCTACAGTTCAAGTGTTACAGTAACAACCACCCAACTCATCGAACCAGCCTATCTGCTAAAATGTTCAAACCTGTGTATTGGAAAATAGATGTAAACTTAATCATCTAAATATAAAGGGACAATGTACTACGTCACATTTGCTGATCAATCGACAGGGGATGATGCAGTCTACTCATGGCCATCTAAATTATGGTTCCTTTATGATACATATATAATTATCCATTATATTAAAGACCATTTGTTACTTCTAAGCAATGATCATCGATAAGCGAACATATAACAATAATTCACTTTCTAGACTGCTTGGTACCCTATAGAATTGTGCAAGTGAAACATATAGGCGCTCTGTTGTACCTAATCGAAGGCAAGCAAAACAGAAGATATCCTAATGCAGCTAATATGATTTTGAATGAATTTTTCATTACAAGGCGTTTCGCGCTTTTGGCTTACAGGTGCATCTTTTACAGTGTATTTTCCTGTTAATTATCATAATTCTCTTGATATTTCAGATAACTCCAGCTGAAAAAAACACATTCATTTCAAATTACAATGAAGCACAGTCAACGACCAGGATCAAAAATAATTTTTTTAAGTAGGAAAAAATAATCACCTACAAATTCGAGCCATGTACAGCCGAACGTGTGATTACACAATCAGTTGCATCTATATGCAACAATATACAAGCGTCTCCATTCTTTAAAATAACAATCTAACTACTTACAACAGGTGAACGTGCGCGTCTTTCACATGCATACGAGCAACCAGGATAGGAGGTGCATTTAGAAATGAATATTAAGTTCAGTTTGTGTCACTTCGGGGTGCTGTGGCGTCTTCAGCTGGTGATGACAACTGTTTTAGCAACGTGGTCTGTTGTAGAGTGGAAAGATATGTTTTCAATGATGTGGCCTGTTTAACCTTTTTATCCTTGGTCTCTGACAAATGTTGCATCCTAGAGCTCACAGATGCTGTGAGCTGCTCTATCACGACATGTTCCGTTTCTGTTTCATTGCATGAATTTCAGATGAGTTACTGCGCAAGCGCAGGACAGCGAATCCGCCCTTCAGTGAATGTTATCGATTTGCTAATGTGTGACTTTTGCATAAGTCGATAGATCGCGAAGGCAGTGGGTTTATGATCCCTTAAAAGGCGCTATTTTTACATATTTACAATGTCCGTGGAAAATGTGTTTAGCTAGTTATTACAGGTTCTAAAAGCTGCACATAATTAAGAAAGTGTTGTAGTTACCCTCTCCTTCTCCACCGGTTGACTGTAAACTCACAAGGACATCATCTGAATCCTCAAAAAACTAAAAGAGCATTCAATGTAAACAGAACGAGGAGTAAAGAGGATGCTGGCTCCTGAAACGGGTAATGCAGTGATAATGCAATCTGAGACTTCAAATGTTCATTATCTGTGACCAGCTCGTTTTCAACTCAGATAACATTAATGAATAGCTTCAAACTGCCCTTTATAAGCATTGTATCTGGTCCCTGGATAAATATTCAGTAGGGCCTAATTAAAGTGTTCCTGCAACATGCAATCTCAGTTCTGCAAATTTTTCCTTTAGGAGCTCTCAATAATTTAAAACAAAAACAAAAAGAAGTTAGACATTTCTTTATTATGCAGAATGTCTTATGATATCAAAATATATTTTAATCTAAAAGCTTCTTTGACTGTCCTTTTTTGTATATACCTATGTGGAATGAATGTAAACAAGGTTCTATGTATGAATGATACCATACCAACCCCATCCTTTTGCCAATACGTTGCACATAGTAAACATATCTGCACTGGCATTTACACATTGATGCACAGATGGTATAGACCTACGCCTATATAGTTTTCGCTTGAATGATTCACACTCAAATGTTAGATTTTGCTGAAGCATTCTGACAGATTGACAGATTGGCATTGAGCAAACAAAACTACAATAACTACATGGCAAAACGTTACTGGAGAAAATGCCCCTTAAATAAGAGACATGCAGAATTAGGAGTAGTAAACCTTAAATATGGAATGTATTGGAAAGGGCCCTTCTTGCAGGGTTATCCCCAAACTTTTTGCTTCTTCCTCCCTTGTTTTTCCGGACCTGTGGTTGTTGGCAATAGGACTCTGGGCACTTTACCACTGCTGATCAGTGCTAAAAAGCATATGCTCTTTGTGTAAATTGTTATTATGATTGGTTATCCATGATTGGCATATTTGTGGCACCAAGAAGTCCCTAGTAAAGTGCACTGAGTGTGCCAGGGCTGGTGATAACAAATGATACTAGTGGGCCTGCAGCACTGATTGTGCCACCCACATGAGTAGCCCTAAAATGGTGTCTCAGGCCTGCCACCCCAATGCCTGTGTGCAGTCTGTGAACTGCCATGTCCTCCTGGTCAGTGTCCCCACTAGCCAGGCCTAACCCTTCCCTTTCTGTACACATTGGTTACCCCTATGGAAGGCCCAAGGTACCCCCTTGGGCAGGGTGCAGTGTATTGAAAGGTAGAGCAAGTACTTGTGCAGGTGACATGCTCTGGCAGTGAATTACAGCCTTTTTGGTTTTTCACTATTGTAAGGCTATCTTGCCCTATAGGCTGTCATGGGGGATGCTGGCTACAGTGGATACCAGCATATCTTCCTATAGGAGCAAGATAGGACATAAAAGTTTGGTACCCCTGAACTCCGAATTTAATAACACATCTTTTAGGAAAGGTTGTTTTTAAATCCTGTGTTTGACAACAGCACTCCTGGAAAGTTTCTGTTCTCTTGTCTGACCTTTTTGTGTTCCTTGGCCTGTTTGTGAATTGACTGTCTGGTTTGTGAGTGACAGGGGCTGGGTGGCTCCCAGACTCTGAGCGGACCATCCCTGGGCTGAATAGCTCCATCTGCATCTAGAGTAGTGGGAGGGGGTAGCACCTGGGCCTGAATAGGGCTGTGAATGCCTTCCAAAATGCTGGCTCCACCTCCTGGTGGGCGGCTGACAACCCTGCCCCTCTCTCTGAAAGGAAAGGAGAGGTCAGAAAAACAAAGTGCTCAAGGGACACCCATAACAGGTACAGACCGGGCTCAGAGCCCACCTGCACAAAGGGATCAAAGACTTCTAGGGGTATAAGTACAGGACCCTGAATACAGAAAATTCACGGGCCTGAGAAGAGCCCTCTCCCTGTTAAGAAGTCCCGGGAACAAAAGGACTTCACCCCCAGCTTCCCTGAACTCTGCTGAGAGAGTTCTGTCCTTCCTAGAGTGCTTGGGCCAGTTGTGGTGCCTCTGGAAGTTGTACCTGTGTTGGGAAGCTGGAAACCAAGCTTTTAAAGACTTTCTGCAAGATTTGTCGCATTGTTCGCTTGCGGAGCGCATCCCCGTCAGTGCGAGGAAATTTCAGCCGCTACGAAGGCTGAGATCTTCGCAGCGCCTGTTGCCGTTGCCAAAGTCGTCGCATCCTTCGTTTGCGGGACGCACCAGACCGGTGCGGAAAGATTACCATTGCTGCAAGTGTTGTCCCAGAGCCTGTCATCTCTGGGTGAGATAGTCGCAGTGCTTGCTTGCGGACCACATCACGTCGCTGCGAGTGTCGTCGCAGCGCCATCGCATCAAGGAGCTGCGAGAGGAAGATCACTGTTGGTCCGCGCATCGTTGCCCTGGAGATCGTCGCAACTCCAAAGATCATCGCATAGTGCCTTTGCAAGCTTTTTCACTACGGAACCTCCGCACCGGAAACTATACAAGGTCTCGCATCCCTCCCTATACAGAGTTATCGCACCACGCCCGCTACATCCAGCGGGGATGTCGCATCGCCTCCCCAAGGTCTCAGGAGTGAGGCATCGCTTGTTTTCCACCACACCAGTTTCTGTTTTGGAACGTTGTTGCATTTAAAGGTACTGTTGGCTAAACGTGACGCAACTGTGGATTGTTTTATCGCAACCTTAAGAACACTTTTGAAACCATATTCTTGAACAGTGTATGTTGGATTTTCGTTGTTTTGCTCTTGTGTAGTTTAGAGTAAATACCTTTATTTTTCTAAACTGTTGTGGAGTCAGTTTGTGGTGTTTTCACTGTGTTACTGTGAGTGTTGGTACAAATACTTTACACATTGCCTTCGATAAGCCTTGACTGCTCGTGCCAAGCTACCAAGGGGGTGAGCAGAGGTTTTCTAAAGAGGGTATCCTCCGTACCCTGACTAGAAGCAAGGGTCCCTATTTGGACAGTGGTACCTACCTCTGACAACTAGAGACCCCCAGTTCTAACAGTATGCATCGGAATGTTATGCCACATTTTCAAATGCCAACCAAAAATATGAGGCACTTGCTAGACCCTGTATTCATCAGGTCTGGTTAATCCTTCAAGCATAGCCAATCAAGGTTTGTATCACTAGAACTACACACACCCCTGGTTTATGCTCATTTTACCCCCTAATATTGTTTTATTCTTTTAATTCAATTTCAGGAAGTGGGGACCATGTTATTGAGCCTTGCTATGGTTGCCACAACATACAGTTCATGTTGGGACTAGCCAATAAGGGCTGGTTAGTTCCATTTAATATGGCAATCTGCACATATTTTGACACCTTCTATTCAGAATACCTAGTCTTTTTAAACAAATTAAGGGTAGTAAAGAGGTGTTGTAGAGCATGGGTTAACCCTCCTCTAACACAGAACTTTGCAAAACCGATAGAGGCCAACTTGATTGCCTGAAAGAGGAAAGAGTCCTTCTGCTTTAAATAACTCTCACCGACGAGAGGCACCTCGTGGTGGCATGCTTCACATTGAATTCTTTCACATTCCGCTGTGGAACGGGCATCCTACAAACTATGAGATGCATCGGAAAAGGAATATGGTTGTTAGTGGGGGTAGGGTTGCTCTTTAAAAAAACCTTCTTTGTAACCCCAACATTTTTATCTGGGTGCCAGCCAGTATGATTAAATATGGGAAATGTTATGAAGTCCCTTGGATCCAGTTACCCCTAATTCCTCTTAGGGTCAACATGTTTCTGTCACTTATGTTCTCAAATGCTCTACCGGACCAACAGAGGGTATTCACCAGGAGCATGTCAAAGGACCCAGCCACGAGCACAAGTAACAATGTAGCCTGATTGGGAACTGAAAGGGTGTAGAGCCTGACCCTTGGGAAAGATGGCAGCGCCCGTCCACTTTCCTGGTTCCCAACCTGGGGTTGGATGGGACACCGGCGGTGGGGGAGCCTCCCCTGAACTGCCGGAGTACCCATTGGCGCTGCTTCTTGTTTTTTGGTAGCCTGGGGGGCACAGTATTGCACGCCGCTGCCTCTTCAGTCTGGACATGGCCTTCCGATCTGGGTCTCAGCAGTGATGCTTTCTGAGGCGAGGTGCTGCTCCCGAAGCTGATCTGGGCACCCCTCACATTGGGTCTCTTCCTTCTAGGCTCCCTCAGGTGTCAGACTTCATGCCGAGGAGCACTTGAGGCTCTTCTTCCCCTCGGGGCCTCGAGGTAAGAGGCTCACAGCCCCCAGCCCCTTCCCTTTGGACCACAGGCCATTTTTTCACCTCACATTGGTCCACTACTGGGACCCTCTCCTGCACTTTGGACCCTTCCGCCATTCGAACATTGACATCGAGAGCAGCTTTCTTCTCTAGAGCATCAGGGGTGGATGTCTTGATACCTCTGTGGGGTCTACTGGACTGCCTATTATTATTCTTTATTATTATTCTTATGATTCTTATTCTTATTCTTATTATTCTTATTCTTATTCTTATTCTTCTTATTATTATTATAATTATGAAATCTCTAGTGAGCACAGCTACCCCAGAGGGTATTTCTACACAGGATAGTTCACAGGTCTGAAGCAATAAGCAAAAATACCCAGGTTTTGAGACCCTTATGAAAGCTCAGGAGTGAATTACAATTCTTTAAAGCTGAGGGGAGAGAGTGTGGCTGGTTGTGCTCCTGCCCTTCACACAGGGGCGTTAGCTTCCTTTTCCTGGTGTGGGAGAAGGTGCTACCAGTGCTGCTTGTAGCTTGCTTTGGACACTGACCTCAGTTGTATGTGTGGAACCTGAACTTTGGAGGCAGTTTTCCACTTTCCTGCCTTGTGGTTGTGGGGATTGGCCCTCTATTGAACATTTGGCCCCCAGCCCAGTAAACACTCACCTCTGCCGCTCTTATCCTCCTGATTGCAACCTGTAGCGACCTGGAGGTTGCTCTCCACCTTTGCCCCCCACATGCTTTGACCTGTGCTAACTCCCTGCACCTTGATTCCCTAAGCCTTACAGATCTCTGAAGAGAAACTGCCCATTGATGCCCAGGGCTAAAATCAGCCATTGCCTGAAATTAAGTGCAGTCTTCTCTGCTCCTGAAGGTGGTTCTGGAGCTTGTCTCTCTTCATCTTCAGAACACACCCCTTATTTCCGTTGAACCACTGGCATTTCCAGGAGAAGATCATGGAGGACCAGAATTGCCACAACAGCCTTTGCTTTTTAAAGACGTCCCTGAGAAGTTGGTGGGCATTAATATGCTGGGATTTCTCTGTAATGTTTTACCAACCCTGATGCAGTTGCCTTTTAAACACCCTCTTGATTTCCAGAGGGTGAACTGTGTGCACTCCTAACACCTCAGGACTAGTCTCGAACTGCCAAATTATTGCCAGCCCCCTGAGACAACAGCAGGTGCAGGCAGTGTTCTCCATGGCCTGTCGTCAGGGCCCGCTCCTTCATGATGGGCACAAAATGTATAAAACGCAAGACATTACCCAAGAGACTTTGGTCCTCTGAAAGAAGTTCCTCCAGCAGCGCCCAGCCTCCAGAACATAAAAATCAGGTATTCCCTCCCTGACCCAGCTATGATGCTATTGCACATAGCAAAAAGACGTAGAAATTCAGTAATCCTGTCCAACTAGAGGGCTTTTCAACTCTTTGGCTTTCCTGGAGATGTATGTTGAGGGCACTGAGGTCATCTCTCGCTCTAAGACTGCCCGCGCTTACACACCTAACCCTGGTCCCCCAGAGGATGAGCACTGAAAGTTGGTGGAAGTAACTAATATCTGGTTCACTGGGACAAAGCACTGTCCCACTTGCAGGGATCTCCAACACAGATCAGATTGTGTTCCCTAAAGCCTTCTTCGTCTTCTTGGAACTTTCCCTGGGTTGTTGCTCTGTCCTGATGTTTCTGCTGATTTACCTTCATACCTGAGTGCTTTCTTGCCCCTGAGCGTCTTGTCTCCTTAAGGCCCAACCTACATGAATAATTATTTTCTTCTAGTGGCCATACTGGAGTGCTAAGTTCCCTAGCTCAGTCTTCTGCCCAACCACATTGCTCCCTGTTGACCTGTTCTGGGTCCTTTCCACATGACCCTGTTTCATTCCTGGCCCTCATCCGAATTTCCCCCCATCACCTAGACCTGGCCACTACTTGACTGTTACAAAGCGCCCCCTAGCCTCTCTATTGCATCCCTGAATGTCAATGGCCTCTCCATTTATGTCAAGCATAAACAAATGTAGGGCTACACAAAATCCTTTTGCCTCAGCCTGGTTCTCATGCAGGAGATGCATTCCACCGATACTGGAAGTAGGAAGCTTTGGGTGGAAAGAGAATATCATGCTAGCAAGAATTCTCCAAGGTGTGACAAAGCCCCTTCTGCCTCTGTCAGAAAGGGGGTGTTGTAATTCTGGTAGTGAAACATCTTTAGCTTTAGGTGAGCAAGATATGGTGGGACCCTAATGGCTGCTTCATTTTTCTCATGGAGTCTCTTTTGGGCCAGACTTTCTTGGTCATTTCTATTTAGGCACCCATCCACGCCAAATGGGACACCTTGCTGCCTTAGAACATATCCTATACCAACACTCTTGCACCACGTCCATCCATAGGGTTCACTAGAATTTCATATTTGGCCCGTTCCTTGATAAGTCTGATCACCCCCACGGTCGCACTTTCTAATACTGGGGTCTCCTTCAGCCCTTGCTCTCTTACTTTGCCCTTGTGAACCTGGGGAGTCTGTTGCACTCTCATGCTCTAGGTTATACATTTACCTCCTGTGCCCATAGCACTTGTGCATGGATTGACTATTTCATTTTATCTAACAAAAAAGAGAGGTGCAGTTCCCATGGGGGGGGGAAAAGACTAGGGGAGGAAAAGAGGACTCAAGGAAGGGTACAAAGAGATGATTAGGTGAATGCCCTCACAGACCCAGGCGGGTGCCATGCTTTGTCATAAGGTGCTCCTCGTTCAGCTGGCACTACAATCCTCAACAGGCCCCTCATTAGGGGCTCCTTAGCATAGATCTTTTGATCAAGTCGCATGGTGAATAAAAATGTGAAAGGGTAATGGTGTAGGGTGGTGCTCAAGTGATTAGAAGATACTAAAGGAGATCAAAGAAGGCTTTAATAGGATGGCCCTCCTTGACACAGTAAAAAAGGTGGAGCTTCTGATTATATCTTCAGGTCCATCCATGCACGTTTTTATTCTCCCCCAGTCTTCTTCCCTCTTTCCCAAGGGAACTGCACCCTTCATTTTTGTTAGGTTGGCCCTAGGAGCATGGGTGCTGGACCTCTCAAACAGCTCCTTGTTCCTCTCTTGATTATTATTTCCTTTTATCTCCACCCATGCTCGCTTGCCTGACTGATGCATCCATCTCCCCCTCACAGAGAAGACAGAGTTCAGTGGGTTGAGGGAGGGGGTAGATGAACAATTACCACTCAGAAGATCAAAAAGAGTGAGGGTGCCTTGTTGGAGGGGAAGCATCCTCCCTAGTCCCATACTACATTTCTCCCCTTGGGTTTAGGAGACATAGGAGAAGCATCCCTAGCAGGCTCAGGTGACGCAGACACAGGCGCTGTCCTTGGGCTGTCCTGATTCTTAGATTGAAGGGCCTATCTCTGAATGGCTGGAGTCAACAAACCCCAAGGCAGGTGTTTGAAATAAGAAGAATCTCTAGTGTTGCACTTTATTAATGACAACCCTCAGTGGGTCAACATCAAAAGAAGCTTAGACTTTCGTTAACATGTTGAAATGACAATGACTTGGTCTTCTCTATTGAACACAGTGCTCTGGGCACAGTGGTGCCTATCCACATAGGTTTTCATTCTGTGTATATGAGACAAATCAGCAGTGCACAGCTTATCAATGTCAATAGATCTTTTAGTGGTCCATTGTGGCAATTTGGTTCCTATGGCTCTCCCAATTATTAGGGATGATAAAAAAGACTCTTACCTTTTCCCCCAGTCAGCACCGGCAGAACTCTTGTCAGCACATTGGTTATTTCAAACGTTGGCTATTGTAGTGGTCCCTGTTGGACTTGGCCCTTTTGGCAGGTTCACCCCAAAACTTTTTCCATTTGCCTAGCCTGTTTCTGTAACCTGGTGTTGGTGATTTTAGGTCTCTGCGCACTTTAGCACTGTGGCCCAGTGTAAAGTGCGTGTGCTCTCTGTGTATGTGTGGTGAGAGTGGCCTGCCCCCCCATAGGAATGCATGGGGATATATGTGTCCATGGTAGTTCCTTATGTGTGGGGAGTGCAGGGTCGAGTTTGGTATGTGCGAACTCGTGAGATTAAATGATGCGCGATGATGTGCACAGATTTATTGTGTCTAGTGTAGAAGTGCCACTTTTAGAAGTTAGCATTTCTGTGTGCAGTGAATGTGAATTGGACTGTCTGGCTTGTGATTGAAAAGGAGCTGGCTGGTGTCCTTGGCTCCAGGAGTCAGGATGGGTCTGCCCGGTGGTGAATGGGGAGGTCTGCATGTTGATGGAAGGGAGGATTGCATCTGGGGCCTGAATAGGGCTGTGCCTTCCATACACAATGCTGGCTGCACCCTCTGTGGTGTGTCTGATGTCCCTAGCCTGGCCAGTGAAAGGGAGAGGGACTGAGCAAAACAAAGTGCTCAGGAGTTCCCCTGAACCAGCTGTAGCTGGTTCTCCTATTGCCTGCACCCTTTTAAACAAAGGGATTAGGTGTATAAAAGAGGGGCTGGGACACCATAAGGTTATTTTTGTGCTTAACCTGAAACAACCAGGGGTGTGCTGCTGCTGCAGCCCAGGGGAAAGCTTGCCTCCCTGGGCCCTGCCCTGACCCTGGATGCCTGGAGGACTTCATGGGACCCTTTTACCTTGCTTAAATTATCTCCAGGACCCCAGATAGACCTTTGGGGCTTCCCCAGCACCTTGTGAGTGCTGGCTTTGTGTTTGGGGCACCTAGCTCCCCCTGCGCTGCATTTCTCAGAGGGAGTGCTTTATTCTGCTTGTAACACTTGCCCAGCTGGTGGAGAGTGCGTTGTTTACTTTGGGAGCGTTTCTGTCTCCCCCTGACAGCACTGGGCTGCGATCGCCGCCGAGGGAATCCCGACGTAGGGATCCCCCCATTTTGTCAAAATATTGCAGGTGCCCACCCTACATTGTGATTGCTGGTGTCCTCGTGGGGTGCGCGGGTGCCCACCCCGCTTATTTAATTATTTTTATATTACGGTAGCCACCCGGCTGTGCAATTTAAATTGGAGGGAGCCTACCCCTCGTTCTTGCCCATGAGAATCACTGATGGAGCCACGGCAAACAGGAAGTCAGGCACCGTAGTGCCTGACGGTGGGCGGGACTTCCAGTTTCCAAAGGAAGTCCCGCGCCCACCGCCAGAAGAGGAAGGAGGCAGCCTAGAGCCTCGCTGGCTCCGTCCTGAAGCCCCGGTACTGAGATGGGGACAGGGTAAATATGGCGTGTGGGGAGGGCAGGTCCCCTGTGCGCAGAGGGAGCCCCGCAGGTGCCGCAGTCTGCCCTCCCCTGCCGCATCCGGAGGAGAGAGCCCTGCGGATCCCCCACCCGACGTCAGAAGGTGGACCGGAGTCCTGCCCCGAGCCAGTGAGTGTCATGGGAGGGCTATGTTTGTGTACTGGGCGGCCCTGCCTGATAGAGGGCTGCCCCAGCGAGAATGACGGAGGGCCAGTGAGGGCCCTGTGGCAGTCAGAGCGGCCCCCATCTAGCAGCGGGCCACTCCAACGTGTGCCAGCATAAGTTCTCAAGCCCGGGTGAATCCCACGAGGAGCAATTATTCTTGGAGGGCCCAGAGGGGCCATGTTTTCAGAGCCCGTGCATGGCGCCACCGATGGGGGGCCATGTTTATTTGGTAGGCCCCAGAGGGGCCCGTGCTGATCCCCGTGGGATGCCTCAGTGTTGGGAGCAAGTTCTTTCTTGATGGTGGCCCTATTAATTGAGGAGCCAGTGTGCTCCCCCTCAGACATGTTTATTTGCTGAGCCAGATGGCTCCAACCTGTGGTGCAGTTTGTCCCAAGGGCCAGTGAGAGCCCATGCTGCAGTTTATCATTTCCAGCTGCCCAGCAAGTAGTGGGCAGCTGCACCGTTTAAGCATTTCTTTTCAGGGGACATGTCTTTGTGAGTCTAGGAGTGAGGCGCACTCCTTTGTCCTACCTAGGCCTTCCACAGCTGCGCAGCACTTAGTGCCAGCTGCAGCGTTTAGGCCCCAGTTCATTGTTCTCAGCTGCCCAGCAAGTAGTGGGCAGCTGCAATGTTTAGGTGAGCGCAGATGGCGCACCCCTGACAGGCGCTGCATTAGCAGCGCGCCCTTACATTCTGGGCAAAGGGCATTTGAGCACTGTCTTGGATGGCCAGTTGGCCAGGAGGGGGCGGGTATATGGATAGGGCGCATTTATGTGTTGAAATGATTGTGGTGCTAGGAAATGTAATGCATTTAGTATGTTTTACGCAACCTGTTTGATACCTCTAAAACTGTGGTTTATGATTATGAGGTTGTTTTACCTATTTAGGTTTGTGTTAGTGAGATTGTACTTCACTCTGTGCTTTACACCCCTAATGTGAGTTATAATTAGGATGTAGGGTCTAATGTGTTTAGACTAAGTGAAAGATTGCATAATGTGTTTATGCTGGTGAGGATGGCGTAGGATATAATTTGCGCCTGATGTGACTGTGCATAATGTAAAGTTATGTTACAGGTTGAGGTGGAGTACAGTGATTACCAGTGGCTACTGGTTGTAGGTTTATGATCTATTTTTACTTGGACCAATTTATGCTAAGTATTGATCCTTTCAGTGGCCCACATGGCCCTGTCCTGTGTAAATAATCCCTTGTGGATATTTCCCGTGCCAGTTGGCACAATGTATATTTTGTGATTACTATCTTACGTGTTATGAGAATACAAAAGCTATTTTTATATAACCTTGTGTGGAGTTCCTTTTGTGGTGTACCTGGAATGTTGTTGCTGTGTGCATGCGCAAATGTTTTACACATTGCCTCCGGGATAAGCCTGACTGCTCGTGCCATGCTACCAAGGGGGTCAGCAGGGGTTATCTTTGGCCTGTAACTCCCTTGCCCTGACTAGAGTGGTGGTTTCTGCCTGGCTTTGGCGCAAGCCTTAGCCAACCATAAATCCCAGTTCTAACAGTCCCCTTATCAATGCCCAGGAAAGGGTCCTAAATAAGTTGCAACTGGTGCAGAACACAGCCACCAGGATTCTGTCAGCCACCCCCAAGTTTAAACCTATATCCAAGGTGATGCAACAGCTCCACTGGCTACCCATCAGGAGTAGAACCAAGTTCTAGGCACTATGCATTGCATACAAGGCAATCCATAGTATAGGACCTGAGTTTCTGAAGAAAACTCTCTGTTCCTATATGCCCACCAGACCCTTGCGCTCATCAGCAGCAAACTTGCTGATTGTCCCCCGAACCAAGAAAGATTCATGGGGCGACAGAAGATTCTCTGTCGCCACTACCAGACTATGGAACATGCGCCCCCTTCATATTAAGACAAGTCCCACCCTGCTTACCTTCTGGAAACAAGTAAAAACCTGGCTCTTCAACCAATAAGCCACCCGCTCCTGGCCTTCTCTCTGCCTTAGTCCTCAGCGCAGAGACACCTAAGGGTATTTGCTCGCTTTACAAGTTGCTTAAATTAAAAAATAAAACAAAGATGGCAAGGCTTTTATCTGAGCTAGAATGAGGAGTTGACCGCTATGCATTAAGATTAGAATGTATTTTGTATTTGAGCTTGTATAGCGCACAGCTACCTGCAGTGGGTTTCCCGGCGCTTGCTTAGGGAACCCGTCCTGGTATTCCCCTGCGCAATAACCCATTTCTGGGCATCCCCAAGGTGAAAGCCAGGCATCCCGCTGCGAGGGGCCCTTGTGGAGATTAAGCAAGCTATTGCCCAGAGTTACAGAGTGGGACTCCATGATTGGAATAGGCACCGAGGCGAGAATTGTCAGGTCCGGGGAAATTTTGAGCCCAAGACCCGCCGAGGCGGGGAATTGAACTCTGGTCCGGGCCAGACCTCTGCATCAGGGTCTGCCGCTCCAACCACTTGAGCCACACTTCTCCACAGAATGAAGAACTGATTTGAGTTAAAGCCTTTCCAGCATAACGGTCGTCTTGAGGGTATTCATAAATCGCTCAATGACACCATTTGCCAGAAAGTTGTGACTTTTAGATGCTTGACGTTTAGATGAGAATGTCCAGTGCATGGGCTTGAACTGTTGTGTTCGCAAACAACTTGATAGTGAGATAACACATATTGAGAATGCACTGACGAGCTTAGATGCTGACCTAGCACGAGGCAGAAACACACAATGCGTAATAGAGGAGCATAAGAAGGTTTTGGAAAGGGAGCGTTGTTTAAATTACGAAAGACCAAAAGAACACAGCAGCAGAACCAGGTCAAGCACGATCACAACATATAGTTTCACAGGTATATGTTTTAAGTGCCACAACTTCCAGCACTTGCTGCTAAAATATGCCTTTAACTAATAAGAATTAAGAACAAAGAGGAAGGTGCACTACATGGTCAAATCAAGAAAATATAACTTCATTGGCGGCGTCAAGTGAAGTTCTCATGACTGAGCCCGTCGGCTTCGTATCAGGGAAGCTCAGATTGGGTAGAGATTGTCTTTCTCGCACAATTGAGATTTGTCAATTTTCCGAATGGCCTACCACTAGCTGCAATCTGGAAGAAAATTCTTCAGTGTGAAACGATAAGAAATTATTTCCTGACAGCTTTCAAGAAATATATTTTCCGATGAGTAGTTTTATGCAGCATTCACGTGACACCTTTTGGACTTTTTACTTCATCTTCTGATACTGTCTCACCTACCTCTATATATAAACAGAACTTATCACGTTCTCCCGTTACGACGCCGACTGGATTGTCTACTTGCTTTGATACATGGTGCACCTTGGGTTCGAATTTGAGAAGCCCCACGGATTTTATATTAGCCCTGATGAAGTTCCCGTGGCACAAGGGGGAACGGAACGCGTTGGCTGTGTGCCGTTGTTGTTCATAAAGAAATTCAATGAAAGGAAGAACCTTCAATGAAGTTATATTTTCTTGATTTGACCATGTAATGCACCTTCCTCTTTGTTCTTAATTTTTATTGCTCAAATTATGCATTGCATGCAGCATGCACACACGTGGCAGTGGACAGGGCGGCAGATTGCTGGCACAAATGATTAAACAAGAGCAGGCGGCATCACCCATACTACGCTTACAGTCAGCAGGTGGACACATTCTCACTAAGCAATATGATATGCACATAGAGTTCACGAAGCGCCACACATAGGTATACCTTTCAATATATAAGGTGTGCCCCCCATATCCGGACTCCTTCCTTTCATCGCTGACAATGCCACAGATCTGAACAACACGATAAATCGAATTAGCCACTCTCCTGCAGGATATCCACGAGCCAATATGCTCCCTGGCTACAGGCAAATCGCCGGGTCCAAATGGATTCCTGTCCGAATAATATAAAGCTTACCAGCAAGACTTGGCGGCCCCAGCTTCTTAATATGTTTCAGGAGGCACCGGAGATGGGGACTCTACCTGGCATGCTGTGGGAATCACTCCTGATATCACTGCCGAACCCAATCGAAATTCAGAGCTCCTTGACTGTTATCGCCCACTGGCACTCTTGAATACCAATTATAAAGTATTGGCAAAATTGTTGGCAAGTAGGCTGGGCTCACTGGTACCATCCTTGGTTCCTTCAGACTAAAATGGCTTTGTCCCCACACAAAGCATGTTGCTGAATCTATGACGTTTCTTTAGAGTGGGACATTATTCCAGACTTACCTGGGAGTATTCAGGGTGCCTGGTGTTAGACCTTAAAAAGGCGTTTGACACCCTAGAGTGGTATTATGCGCAAGTATGATCTAGGTGATGACTTCCTGAGACTTGTGCAATTACATTATACACAGCTGGTAGCCAGAGTCAAAACAGGTCCATAATTGTCTAAACAGATTCCTATTGAGTGGGTCACCAGGCAGGGCTGTCCATTCTCACTACTTCTCTTCGGGCAGGCAATCAAACCCCTGGCTACATATCTGTGGAGGTCGTAAGCAGAAAAGGGGATCCCTCTAGGAGACGATCAATGCGGTGTGTCATTATACGCAGATGACTTGATGATATATCTCGTAGACGTCAGACTGCCCTGTGCAGTGGTGGAGCATGCACTGCTGGAGGTTGCAGCTGTCTCAGGACTGCATGTGAACTGGGACAAGTCATGCCTGTACCCATTTGCGGATACTGTCCCGAACCTGCACGTAACCATAGCCAATAGACCGGTGTACTGTGAGCTTTCTCTATTTCGATACTTAGGCATATGCATATACAGAGATCCAATAGATTTTCAGGACGGCAATATGTTGCATGCCATTACTGTGGTGAGTGCTCAAATGTCTTTCTGGGGCACACTGCCACTGACAGTCATGGGTCGAATCGTTCTAGTTATAATGGTGGTGCTCCCACGCCTATTGTACTATTTTGTAAATCTACCATCCCGCCTTATGCCGACACTGTTTAAGAACTTTGAAGTAGACATAAATAGGTTTGTCTGGGGCACATCGCGGAGCAGAGTAGCCATATCCAAAGTGTATCCCTCAATAGCTAGCGGAGGTCTTGTACTGCCACATATGGAGCAGTACTACCTTGCTGTGCAACTCCAATGGGTGGCAAGGTGGTTGAGTGCACAGCACCTGGAGGATATGGGGACCAAGGCACTTGCTCTTCCAATTTCGCAAGGGAGTGAGCTGTTCCACCCCAGATGGAATGGCAGGCCACCGGTCCAACTAATGCTGGATGTAGCCTACTACTGCTACCACTGTAGCCTGCAAGTCACATGCAACGTGATCCCGTATGCGCCGTCACTACCTTTGGTGGGCACACCTAGGAGACACTGTGCTGTAACAGGAGTGGAGCTGGTGTAGTGGGAGGCGGTTGTATGATGTTACAACGCATTCCGTTGCAACGCATGCCTTTTCCACACATGCGTTACAACGGAATGCCATTACCACGCATATGGTTTACCCCGAAAATGCCTTTACCACGCATACTTTTACAACGATTTTCGTTGTTTAACTATGCATGATAATGGCATTTTCATGGTAAACGGACTGCATAGCTGGTTATTTACTTCCTATATATATATATATATATATATATATATATATATATATATATATATATATATATATATTCACGGAAAAAACTAAGGTTTTAGGCCTTATATAGTTAGGAATTAGCATTTAAAAAATCTTGAAAATTCAGTGAAAAAACCATAGGTTTCAGGCCTTATATAGTTAGGAATTAACATATAAAAAACCATTGAAATTCCTCCTATATAGTTAGTTGGACTAACTATATATGGCGCACCCGCAATCCACTGCTGATGATGTCACATATTACATCATTCATGACATGGTCAGTGACATCACTGATGACATCACTGATGACATCTCAAATGACATCACTGATGACATCACTGATGACATCTCATTTGACATCACTGATGACATCACTGATGGCATTATCCAGTGACTGTGTGTTTCTGTAAAGTTTAAATATGTTTTACATATTGAAGAATGAGTGGATGTATAAGTGTCTGGATGAAGGATTTAGTAGGTGCGTGACTGGCTGTATGAGTGAGTGATTAAATGTGTCTTACTGAATGCATAGGTTAGTGACTAAACTGTGAATGTGTGCATCAGTATGTCTGTTGTTGTGTAAGCTGCTGCATGCGTGGATCAGTAGCTATATGAGTGGCTATATGGGTTATTGATTGGTTTCCCAAATATTTGTATGGGAGACTGAGTGTGTGTGTGTGGCTGGCTGGGAGGTGTGTGACTCTGTGCAGATCAATGTGTACTTGTATCAGTGATTGTATAAGAGAGTATGTATGTGTTAGTATATGTTTGAATAAGTAAGGTGTTGTGTGTATAACTATATAGATGAGGAAATGGAAGTGTGATTGATTCTTTCATGACTGACTAGGTGTGTGAGTAACTCCATGGATGAGTGGCAGTGTGTGAGTGTCTGCATAGGTGTATGAGTGCATATGATAGTGTTGCATTGATCAGTGACTGTATGTATGAGTGATTGTATGGGTGAATGAGTGGATGTGTGAGTAGACCTAGGAATCAGTGAGTGCATATGTAGTAACTGGTATTGGTGTGTCAATAGTTGCAAGAATGGTAGTCTGTATTTAACACTAGGTGTATCAAAGGTTATATTAGAGTGTGAGGAGGTGCATCGTATTATCACATGAATGATGTACTCAGTGATGTCCTCAGTGATGTCAAATGAGATGTCATCAGTGACGTCATCAGTGATGTCATTTGAGATGTCATCAGTGATGTCACTGACCATGTCATGAATGATGTAATATGTGACATCATCAGCAGTGGATTGCGGGTGCGCCATATATAGTTAGTCCAACTAACTATATAGGAGGAATTTCAATGGTTTTTTATATGTTAATTCCTAACTATATAAGGCCTGAAACCTATGGTTTTTTCAGTGAATTTTCAAGATTTTTTAAATGCTAATTCCTAACTATATAAGGCCTAAAACCTATGGTTTTTTCAGTGAATTTCAAAGGTTTTTTAAATGCTAATTCCTAACTATATAAGGCCTGAAACCTATGGTTTTTTCATTGAATTTGCCAGGTTTTCAAAATGCTAATTCTATTAGCGGATAACGTTTAAATATGTTAATATCCTTGTGGGACCACCTGAGCAGCCCTAGGGATCCGATTTTTGGACCGGAGCAAGATGATCTCTGATTGTACTGTATTTCTTGCCTACTGCCCCCCTGATTGTGCCGTATTTCTTGCTTCTGCCCCCCTGATTGTGCCAGAGGAGCGGAGTGGGCCATCTTCTTTGAGAAATTTGCGAAGATTCATCAACCAGCGCCAAAGTTATTCCCAATAGAATGTTGCGGATTTCCTATGGAAACTAGGTCCTAACTATATATACCTACTGGCTACCGCCAGTAGGTAATATATATATTATATATATATATATATATATATGACTTCACTTCGTCTCCCAAGTTTAACATGCTCTCAGAATTCCAAAAAACGCCAGAAATCAGCAGAGTTCAAGGGTGTTTATTGACACCTTACTACATGTTTCGGCTTCCAAGAAGCCTTGATCACGTAAGTTTGTGCATAGCATATGTACAACGTAAATACTTTACAAAAAACAAGGACTCAGGTCGCAAATCGAGAGGCAAAAAATGTGTCGGCCATCTTGGAACGGTCAAATGCATGCCGATAATAGGTCTAACCAAATGGTACACATGTAGTCCCAAGGCACATTGCTTATAAACACGTACAATGATTGTATGATTAATATAACTGATATAACATGAACATGATGGAAGAGTCATGTTGCCACCATGAAAATACGTGTAAAATAAACACGCTAATTCAATCATGAATCAGTACATGTCTCGTGTCTGTAAAGAACAGAATCAGTTGAGTTTGCTGACAATCTCATCGTGGCCATGCTGCATAGTGTTTTTTGTAAAGTATTTACGTTGTACACATGCTATGCACAAACTTACGTGATCAAGGCTTCTTGGAAGCCGAAACATGTAGTAAGGTGTCAATAAACACCCTTGGACTCTGCTGATTTCTGGCGTTTTTTGGAATTCTGAGAGCGTGTTAAACTTGGGAGACGAAGTGAAGTCATTGAGGTTACCGGCGTGCTCTGCCGGCATTCACGCCACTTCCCACGGGGCCTCCCGCAACCCTTTGGAGCAACTTTGAAATATATATATATATATATATATATATATGACAACCTCACTTGGGATTATATAATTTAGTAGTATGACTTTTTGCACTGTAGTACGCCAAGATATTATTTCTTAAAGACTTCCGTTCTGGTTGCGGCACGCCTCGGCTGGGGCTAAAATTTGAGATATGCGTGGGTGATATGCCTTGTAGTTATAACCATGCTGCACTATGAATGCCAATATAATTCGTTGTGCAAAAACATTTGCCTGAGGTTTTGACAGGATTGTCATCATATATAAATGTAAATAATGTAGTGGACCCATTTGTTACATAAAATACTCCACTCAAAGATGGCCGACACAGTATGGGTACCAAGTCCTTTGTTTATTTTGAGCACACATCACGTGTCAACTTTATTTAATGTTTGGAATACTGACAATGTAATTACCCGTGACCAAGGCGAAGGGTCGCCGAAACGCATTGGGGTTGTTTTCGTTGTTTATGTTCACGATGCTGCACATGATGGATTAAAAGAAAATTTGAAACTGCACACAAAGGATTGGGAGTGATCTTTTCTCTGTCGGGGAGAGTGCGTTTGCGTAGCCGTGCTGACTACGCGCTGTGAACCTGAATCTGTTACAGGGTAACCTTTGCCCCTGGATTGCACCGCTGTTCTGGTGTCCCGGCAAACGCGAAGGAAGTGGAACTACATAAACTTTTTGTTGCCGGTTGACCGCGTTTGACTTTGCCACAGTTTGGTGAGTGGAAATTGATCGCGTAGAAGCTCTTCACCGTACGAGTGTCGGAAACTACATTCTTCACTACTGTTTGCCGTTTACCTGGGAAGGGATGCTTGTACTCTTGAACAGGACTTGGCAACGTGGAGGGTGAGTCCATTTCTTTTGTTTCTCGACACTGATGTGTGAAAGCGTTGACAGAATCATCAAGATCGTTCATCCGCGTCTGCAAAAAGAAATTGCATAATCGCGATTAACTTACTCACCATTACTGTTCGGAACTATCCGTATAGGCAATTGTACTTCAAACGCAACTTTCCCGCGCACGGTCTTTCGGTAGATGTACATACTGAATTCCGGTGATGTGGGTCCCTGACAGATTCTTTTGATTAGACCAGTACGCTGTGCCGTTTTCAAAATACCTGATAAACTGTGCATGCAGGTGGGGGTAGTCCCCGCGTGAATATTTACAATGGATGATGAAGCAGAAGCACGTAGGAGATTAAGGGCACAATCGATGTTTGTGGTAACCGCAAGTGGATCTGCCAACACTGACCCTGTTCCATCTGGGAAAGTGACATTAAATAAATATCAAAGACTGGAAAAACTGATACGTAAAGAGATATCACGCTGGTGGGAGGCAATTACCCTAGAAAAATATCAAGAGGAAAAGAGAATCCCGAGGGGCTTGAGGATTCTAATTGCCCCCTCACATGAGGAACCTGATATCGAGTTGGCAGAAGAGTGGGCTGAAAATTTAATGGACTGCTCAAACCGCATGCTATCGATTTTGATCAAACACGCATGGAAAGACAGAATGGCGTTGTTGAAAATGATCGCGGAGCTCAAGGAAGAATTACTAAAGGAAGACACCAATGAAAACTTCACAAAGAAAATGGAAGAAATCAATAAGAAAATGACCAAGCATGAAGATGATATTGTGGCGAAAAAAGAAAGGAAATTTCTCAGAGACATAATCGACTATCAGGGAGGTCGGATCTTTACCTTCAGCCACAAGTATGACAATATAAAAAGAAAAGGTGTACAAGCCAACACTGATGCCGTAAGTGCGGCAACAATAACATCGGAGGAGGAAGTAGTGGAAAGCGATGTATCAGAAGATGGCCAGGTTCTAGCAGCCAAAAATGTAACCAAGAGCACCAACATGGTCTCAAATTTTTGGAAGGAATTCAAAGTAATGAATCAGACATCACAACAACAAAATTGGCAAATAGACAGAGGACGGGGGCAAGGAAGGGGATACAGAGGAAAAGGCAGAGGAAGAGGAAATCTTGGAGGAAGCACACCAAAAACTACCAGCCAGTCAGGAGGGGCGGCTGGAACAAGTGGAAACACAACAACCCCAGTGGGAGTGGAAACACGGGGCCAGAAAAAAACAAGAGGAAAATGAATCGACGCAATGTGGTAAATTTATCCTCTCATATACTTTCTGATGTTGAAAATGATGTTCTGTAATTTGGTCTTACCTTTTGCCCTTCGGCCAATTTTAATTACTCCCAGGAACGCATAGACCTTTTTAGGTTTACTAGAAAACTTAGGCGGCAGAAATGGAATAAACTCAAGGTCAAGAATACGGCCCTGAATGTTACTAGCATAGAGCCAGCACGTGAGACCATTGATGAGGTTATTACCCTAATTGCTATGCAAGATTTGTAGCTGGGTACACCAGCTAACACTCCACGTGATGCTATATCCATGGGTTTCAAGACAGATCTGAATTGTCCCAATTCATTTAAGCCCAAATCTACATTTAATCCTACACTACCTGCATGTGGCATTGACACTTTTGAAACTCTGGTCATCAATGATTTCAAAAAAATGGCAAAGAAAAAACATTGGTCTAATGACAATTTAAGCAAGCAAGAGAGACTAGCTGTTAAGTCACTGGAAGGTGACTCTTCTATTGTCATTCGCCAATCTGACAAAGGGGGCAATGTGGTTTTAATGAATGTGGTTGACTATGTTAATGAAGGCATGAGACAACTGAACATGAAAGATTGTTATGAGGTTTCTTCCTTACAGGCAATAGAAAAAATCAACAGTACCTATTATGAGATGCTTAATGAGTGGCATTCGAGTGGCATCATTGAATGGGATGAATACTCATTCTTGTTGAACCGTCATCCCAAAATAGCAGTACTGTACTTACTGCCTAAGCTCCATAAAAATTCTAGAAACCCCCCGGGCAGGCCAATAGTTTCCTCGATTGGTTCTCTTTTAGAGAACACGTCGAGATATATTGATTTCTTTCGAAGACCCTTTGTTGAGGAAGTTCCATCGTATCTCAAAGACAGCAGAGATTTTATAAAGAAATTGTCTGACTTTACATGGCAGGACAACTACATGCTCATCTCTCTTGATGTATGTAGCCTGTACACGTCTATCAGGCATGAGGATGGTATTAGGGCATGTCAAAAGTTCCTGAACTCCAGATCAATTTCGTATCTCAGTCATACGGAAATGATTATCCAGATGATGAGATTTTGTTTGGAAAATAACTTCTTTGTCTTTAATGAGAAGCATTACAGACATAGACAAGGTACGGCGATGGGAACTTGTTTTGCTCCCAGCTTTGCGAATCTATTCATGGCAAGCTGGGAGCAACAAGTTGAGAGGACCCACCAGATGTATCGTGGCCATGTGAAATTATGGCTGCGGTACATCGATGACTTGTTCATCATCTGGGACGGTTCACAACAAGAGGTATTGAGTTTCATTGATGATTTGAACAAGAATGATCTGAACATCAGGTTAGAGGGACAGATGAGTACTGAGATGATGGTGTTCCTGGACCTTGTTGTCAAGGTGGGTGATGGGAAACTTTCAACTAACCTTTTCCGCAAACAAACTGCGGGTAATACCCTATTGCACGCAGAGAGTGGACACCCTAAAGCCTTAATAAATAGCATTCCTTTTGGTGAGTTTCTCCGGGCTCGGAGAAACTGTAGCACAGATCAGGACTTTTTTACCGAAAGTGAATGCATGAAGGAACGCTTCTCTGAAAGAGGATATCATTCCTCGGTCATAGAGGCAGCACTGAACAAAGCTAGTGCAATCAGTCACTCTTCCTTACTTACCTCCAAAGATGATCCGAGACCTGATGGTAACAAAGATGTGGTAAGGTTTATATCCACTTATCATGCTAGGTCTTGGGAAGTACAAAAGAGTCTCAAACGTCATTGGAATGTCCTAAGAACCGAACCTACTTTAACTGATGTCCTTGGTGACAATCCCAACATGACTTACAGGAAAGCTCATTCCCTGAAAGACAAATTGAGTAAAAATGATGTAAGCTCCAGTATTAGTAAAGGTTCAGATGTCCAAGGATTCTACACCTGCATGAAATGTAAGGCTTGTAGATACAGTAACAACATTAAGAAAGTCTTCTTCCCTATAGAAGCCGCAGAAAGAACCATTAACAAACATCTAACGTGTCTATCAGAGTATTGTGTGTATGTACTGATTTGTCCGTGCTCCAGGAAATACGTGGGGAGCACTATGTTCCCTGCTAAAAAACGAGTCCTCGAGCACATGAGATCCATTGAAAACAAAGACCAAACCTCTCCAATAGCTCGGCACTTTGTGGAACAACATAAGAGTAACAGGAACTTGTTAAAATTCTTTGTGATTGATAAGCTTCCTGTTATGAAGAGAGGAAGCGACAAAATTCGCAAACTAAGACAATTGGAGAGCAGATACATTCTCGAATTAGATACCCTTATGCCAAATGGGCTGAACTCTGAAGAGGAAATGAAATGGCATTTGGGGGAATAAGAGTTTCTTTTGAGTTATGTACAAACAGGATGGTCTTATGGTATGTTCATGAACATATGCAGTACGTCAGTACATCAGCTAGTTTTTAACATGTATATTTGTAAATGCCTGCAATTGATTACGTGTCTTCTGCTATTTTAACCAATTTTATTATTTTGTTTCACGTTACTCACTTATCTTCACTGAATATTTAAGGACTCTTTAACCCAGATAGGGCCTATAAGTTAAGACGTATGGCATACAATTTCTGATTGGTCCATTGTTTTTTATTTTACCTCCAGGCACTGGAAGCACAGTGAAGCTCAGAAAGATACCTCACTTGGGTGTTGAATGGTGATACCTATGCTGACGAACAAATAGAATCTCTCACTTGGGACTTTAAAACCGGCCAAACTGACTCTGCAATTATTAATTAGTCTGATCAGAACAGCTATGCTACTGCATATATGACAACCTCACTTGGGATTATATAATTTAGTAGTATGACTTTTTGCACTGTAGTACGCCAAGATATTATTTCTTAAAGACTTCCGTTCTGGTTGCGGCACGCCTCGGCTGGGGCTAAAATTTGAGATATGCGTGGGTGATATGCCTTGTAGTTATAACCATGCTGCACTATGAATGCCAATATAATTCGTTGTGCAAAAAAATTTGCCTGAGGTTTTGACAGGATTGTCATCATATATAAATGTAAATAATGTAGTGGACCCATTTGTTACATAAAATACTCCACTGAAAGATGGCCGACACAGTATGGGTACCAAGTCCTATGTTTATTTTGAGCACACATCACGTGTCAACTTTATTTAATGTTTGGAATACTGACAATGTAATTACCCGTGACCAAGGCGAAGGGTCGCCGAAACGCGTTGGGGTTGTTTTCGTTGTTTATGTTCACGATGCTGCACATGATGGATTAAAAGAAAATTTGAAACTGCACACAAAGGATTGGGAGTGATCTTTTCTCTGTCGGGGAGAGTGCATTTGCGTAGCCGTGCTGACTACACGCTGTGAACCTATATATATATATATATATATATTCACTGAAAAAACCATAGGTTTCACACCAGTTATAGTTAGGAATTAGCATTTAAAAAACCTTTGAAATTCACTGAAAAAACCATAGGTTTCACACCAGTTATAGTTAGGAATTAGCATTTAAAAAACCTATTAAATTCACTGACAAAACCATAGATTTCACACCATTTATAGTTAGCTGGAAATTTTACTGACATAAAACCATTGAAATTCCCACGTTATAGTTAGTTGGACTCACTATAACTTGCGCGCCTGTAATGCACTGCTGATGACGTCACATATTACATCACTCATGACATGGTCAGTGACATCACTCATGACATCACTGATGACACCATCCAGTGAATGTGTGTCTTTCTGAAAAATAAATTTGTTTTATATATGTATTTGTAAAGGTCGATGGAAGAATAAATGTTTAAATAAGTGTGTAAATGGATTTTTTTATAAAAAAAAATTGGTTGGGTAACTGGCTTATTACGTGTATCTTAGTGAATACATATATTAGCGAGTATTGTTTAAATATTTAAATGTTTGTATCAGTGTTTCTCTTTGTGTATAAGTGGCTGCAGGGGTTGGTGACTGACTCACTGTTTGTATGTGTTTTGAAGACAGCATATGTGCAGGACTGTATGGGTGGATGAGTGTGTATATGTGTGTGTTAGTGAGTGAATGACTGTCTCACTAGTGTCTTCATTAGTAACGACATGTTTTAATCTAGTATATGTGAGTATTGATGTATATAAGTGAGTATAGTATATATAGTGAGAGATTGTAGGAGTTCCTGTTTAAATAAGTATGTGTTTCTATAAGTGATTGTTTAAGAGAGTAAGTATGGGTAAGTTTCCTTAGAAGTAAGGTGGTAGTGTGTGTATAAATGTATATGCAAATAAATGGATGTTCAATAGTTTATTTGCATGTGTGAGTATGTGTGTGAGTAACTTTTGGATGACTGCTGATGTGTAACAGGATGTATAGGTGTATCACTACATATGATGAGTGAGTATATATATGCGTGACTATATAGAACTGTTGGTGAATGAGTGGATGTGTATATAGATGGTGGAATTACTGAATTGGTTGTTGTTACTGGTTTGGGTATCTCCATTTTTTTGAAAATGTTTGTTTCTATTTTTGAATATGTGTTTCAAGCGTTACATTACACTGAAATTAGGTCTGTCACTCTGTCACAAGGATGGTGTCATCAGTGATGTCATGAGTGATGTCACTGACCATGTCATGAGTGATGTAATATGTGACGTCATCAGCAGTGCATTACAGGCGCGCAAGTTATAGTGAGTCCAACTAACTATAACGTGGGAATTTCAATGGTTTTATGTCAGTAAAATTTCCAGCTAACTATAAATGGTGTGAAATCTATGGTTTTGTCAGTGAATTTAATAGGTTTTTTAAATGCTAATTCCTAACTATAACTGGTGTGAAACCTATGGTTTTTTCAGTGAATTTCAAAGGTTTTTTAAATGCTAATTCCTAACTATAACTGGTGTGAAACCTATGGTTTTTTCAGTGAATTTCAAAGGTTTTTTTAATGCTAATTCCTAACTATATAAGACCTGAAAGCCCACCCGGAATCTCCAGTATGCGCCAGGGGACTGCATTGCAGAGAGGTGTAATGAAGCCACAACCCTTTTTACACCTCTCTGCAACGCAGCCCCCGTGCATGTTTGAAGAGGGGGAACTAATTCCCCTTGCATACTGGGGGCCCCTGGGGGCCAATTAGCCCACCTGGAACCTCCAGTATGCGCCAGGGGCTGCATTGCAGAGGTGTAATGAGACTATGCCCCTTGTTACACCTCTCTGCAACGCAGCCCACTGCCGCGTTTGCAGAGGGGGAACTAATTCCCCTTGCATACTGGGGGTCCCTGGGGTCAACTGGTCCACCAGGAGCCTCCAGTATGCGCGAGGGAGCTGCATTGCAGAGAAGTGTAATGAGGCCACACCCTTGTTACACCTCTCTGCAATGCAGGCCACTGGCGCGTTTGTAGAGGGGGGACTAATTCCCCTTGCATACTGGGGGTCCCTGGATCATATCTGCCCAAACACCAATATTCCGAACGATTGTAAATTACTTTTCTTGAGAAACATTTGGATTTGGATTATCATGTCCTATACTTTGGAATTTTTGAAAGACTGACTTTGAGGATGCTATAAATTACTCAAGTCTGCCCGAATTGTGTGGGTAAAATTGATACCTAGTCACTTTGAATAAGAATATACTTATGTCTCGTCTAACATTTGGAAGAAATATCTAGTTATATGACAACTGGATACCGACATAACTTGAAGGAAATAAGAACGCCCTGAAGAAGTTCTGTTGTACAGAACGAAACCTTTCGGCTGGCTGTGGTACATAAACTTAAGGAAAATAAAAGCATTTGAATATACACCAAGATTCAGCGCTTCAATAAGGACTCTAAGTGATATGATTTGATTGGACTCATTGTGAAAGTGGTGCTGTGCCAAACTTTGGAATATTCTCCACTACTCTCTACTACTTACTCTCTCCTACTCCACTACTCTCAAATACTCACTGTCTACTACTCATTCTCTACTACTCTACTACTCTCTACTACTCTCTCTCTACTACTCACTCCCTACTACTCGCTACTCACTACTCCCTACTACTCACTATCTACTACTCTCTACTACTCACTCTCAACTACTCTCTCTCTACTACTCACTCTTTACTACTCACTACTACTCTCTACTACTCACTCTCTACTTCTCACTCTCTACTACTGTCTACTACTCACTCTCTACTACTCTCTCTCTACTAGTCTCTACTACTCACTCTACTACTCACTCTCTACTACTCACTACTATTCTCTCTGCTACTCATTCTCTACTACTCTCTACTACTCACTCTCTACTACTCACTCTCTACTACTCACTCTTTACTACTCTCTACTACTCACTTTCTACTGCTCTCTACTACTCACTCTACTACTTACTCTCTACTACTGTCTACTACTCACTCTCTACTACTCACTCTCTACTACTCTCTACTACTCACTCTACTATTCACTCTACTACTCTCTACTACTCACTCTCTGCTACTCTCTCTACTGCTCTCTACTACTCTCTACTACTCACTCTCTACTCTCTATTACTCACTCTCTACTCTCTACCTCTCTACCTCTCTCTTCTTCTCTCTCTACTAATCTCTACCTCTCTACCGCTACCTCTCTACCTCTCTACCTCTACACCTCTACCTCTCTACCTCCCTCTACACGCACACATATACACATATATGCATATATATATATGCATATGCATTTATATATATATGTATGTGTATGTATAAAAAAAAACAACAAAACATTTTTTTTTTAAACAGCTACTTTTAAAACTGTCATTCTTTTTCCCCATGGTATGCTCCCCGGTACGCTTACCGGTGCGCGTACCGGTGCGCGTACCGGGCGCTCACCCCGCGAAAATCAAAATTTTTTTTTATTTTTTTTTTGCTCCGCGGGGCCCTTTTATGGCCCCCACATCAAACCTAGGGGGTCAAGGGGGGTCTACTCTGCCCCCTTATGGTCATTTCCCTCTTTGTTTTGGCCACCTCTCGTGTCTCGATCCTACCGAGACACAAGATGGCGGCCGCTCCGGACTGTTTAGAATGTTTACAGACATCCCAGAGCCAATCAGCTTGCTGCACGCAAGTCGCGGTAAGCGCCCGGTGCGCGTACCGGTGCGCGTACCGGAGCGCGGCTATAGATATATATATTTTTTTGAACCTTAATTACTCCAAATCCACTGGAGCACATATCTTGAGACATAGCAAAGGCACATCGGGCTACCAGTCCCTACAATTTTGCCAAGTTTGGTGGAAATCCATTCAGCCGTTCGGGCTAAAAGTGAAATCGACCGCCCTATGGAAATTAACATGGGGAAAACGCGTTTTGGGACCCCCCTTTTATCTCGGCCCCCGCTTGACGAATCCCCCCCAAACTTTCAGGGAAGGACCGGAACGCCGCGAGGCCATTTTGAGGAAATTTCCAGGCAGATTCGTCAACCGGCGCCAAAGTTATTCCAAATAGAATTTTCAGATTTAACATTGAAAAAAATCCTAACTATAACTACCTACTGGCGACCGCCAGTAGGTAATATATATATATATATATATATATATATATATATATATATATATATATATATATATATATATATATATATATTACCTACTGGCTGTCGCCAGTAGGTATATATAGTTAGGATTTTTTCCCGATGGGATTTTTGAAAATTCTATGTCTAATAACTTTGGCGTTTGTGGACGGAATCGGCTGAAATTTTCAGGAAAATGGCACATTTTGTTTCTGAGCAGCCCTTTAAAATTTGGGGGTGTTTCATCAAGGGGGGGCCGAGAAAAAAGGGGGGTCCCAAAACGCGTTTTTAACATTGAGTTTTCCATAGGGCGGTTGGCCTCACTTTTAGCTCGAACGGCTGAATGGATTTGCACGAAACTTGGCAAAATTGTAGGGACTGTTAGCCCGATGTGCCTTTGCTAGGTCTCAATATATGTGCTCCAGTGGATTTTGAGAAATTAACGTTCAAAACAAGATATATATCTGTAACAGCGCTCCGGGCTGCGCTCCGGTCCGCTTACTTTTCGCGAAACGGAACTTTGCGATGCGAAGCTGATTGGCTTTCCGGTGTCTGTCAACATTCTAAACAGTCCGGAGCGGCCGCCATCTTATCTCTCGGTAGGATCGAGAGAGAAGAAGAGGTGAAAAACGAAGGGGGAATTTAAATGAAAGGGGGCAAGGTATATCCCTCTTGACCCCCTAGGAATGATGTTGGGGTTATTAAAGGGTCCCGTGGGGAAAATAAAAAAAAATTGATTTTTCACGGTAGAAGCGCTTCCCGGGCCGCGAACTGGGCCGCAAACTGGTAGCGAAACGGGAATTCGCCATTTTGTGTTTCGTTTTAATTAAATTACTAGGTATAAGGGGGTGCGGGAGACGTATCCTAATCCCTTATGTTTTCTGAGGGTGGCTGAGGAGGCTCATATATGTTGATATATGTCTTCCAGCGGCTGTGCGTGCGCCATCTTATCTGTCGGTAGGATCGAGAGAGAAGAAGAGGTGAAAAACGAAGGGGGAATTTAATGAAAGGGGGCAAGGTAGACTCCTCTTGACCCCCTAGGAATGATGTTGGGGTTATTAAAGGGTCCCGTGGGGAAAAAAAAATAAATTGATTTTTCACGGTAGAAGCGCTTCCCGGGCCGCGAACTGGGCCGCAAACTGGTAGCGAAACGGGAATTCGCCATTTTGTGTTTCGTTTTAATTAAATTACTAGGTATAAGGGGGTGCGGGAGACGTATCCTGATCCCTTATGTTTTCTGAGGGTGGCTGAGGAGGCTCATATATGTTGATACATGTCTTCCAGCGGCTGTGCGTGAGCTTTTTTTTTTAATTTGCTGCGTGACGTCTGTTAACGTTCGATTCGATGGAAATCAGGAAGTGTTGACCGTCAATTTGTCAGTGCGATAAAATATTTTGTTATAAATGAATCCTTATTGATAAACATTGTCTGCGCCATCTTGCCTTTTTTCCAATGCCACAATTTTGTCGTGCACGGCAGCCATTTTAGAAGCCTTGACCAGACCCACTCTCTGCACGCCGTCGATTCTCAGCACGGCTCCCCACCCTCGCAAGCATCTCCCCCACGCACTGGTCACTCCCGCTCTCTCTCTCATGCATGGGCCATAAACTTCCCCCCATCTGCGCTGCTCTTCCCTGAGAATCACACCCTGTGCCCGCCCGACACCTCCCTTTCACCCTATTCACTACCGCACCCTCTGACACTCCTCTTCCTCTGTGTCCGATTGTCCAGGCCGGTCCCAGGCTATCACCTAGCCCTGCGGATGTAGTTTATGGCCCCAGCTGTAGAGAATCCAGACATGCCAACCCTCCCGATTCAGGCGTGAGACTACCGATTTCAGTGCTAGTCTCCCGCCTCCCGATTCCTGCAAGCAAAAACCCGATTCCTCGGGGGTTTCAGCTGACAGGGCTTGGTATTGTGTTATGTGCTAATTCTTCCAGGAAACGTCAGAGGGCCGATGCAGGGGCTCTAGAAGGGGTGATAAACCATTTGAGCCTCATTAACAAGCGCATGGTCTTTTAAAGATCTGTGAAGTACTCGGGGCGGCGGTGTGTGTGTGCCCTCTTTCAGGAGCGGGCGGGGGGGGGGGGCACTGCCAGCAACTTGCCAGGCCAGGCAGTGTTCAACACTTGCATCACCCTTTCTCTGCCTGCTATTGCGCTCCATGCTTCGGAAAGGTAAGAAAAAGAACGTGCATTTGAGTTTGAAATGTCCGATCCTGTAGCAGTACACTTGCAAAGCCCACACATGACATTAACCCGATTCAAGGCCCCATTCACCCGATTTTTTTAAAATATATAGCACTCCAACAAAGTAGGATTATAAAACTTTATTAACTTATAAATATATCGAACGCAACAAAAACTGTAAATACATGTAAACATTTTTTGGCAAAAAGAAGCAACAATGGTCAGTAGCTGTCTTTTGTGCGAATAGTCCCAAGGCAGCACAACGTGCTGAGTTCTGGACGGCACCCAGGTGATGTTACCTGGGTGCCGCACTGGTTTTTGGTTTCCTACAATGCAGCTCAGAAAAACAGCGTGGGGCGTCCCGGGTGGTGCGGGGGGAGGCCTCGTCAGTAGCGGTCTGTTGTGCGAATAGTCCCAAGGCAGCAGAACGCGCTGAGATGTGGATGGCAGCCAGGTGATGTCCAGTAACTTGCCGCACTGGTTTTGGTATCCTACAATGCTGCTCCGAAAAACGGCGTGGGGCGCCCAGGGGGGGGGCGTGGGGGAGGCGGCGTGAACGGGCCTCCCCAGGTGGCGGCCATCCAGCTGAGTTGCGCCCGCTCTTGCGGCTACAGCGTCTCGCTCAACATGTAGTTGAGTTGCGCCCACTCTTGCGGTGCAGCGATAGGCGGCTGCCACAGGACTCTTAAAATGGCGGACGGCTCTTTGGATTTGGGCCTGGTCCACTAAAATGGCGCTGGGACACCTTGGAACTCGGACGCTTGCCTGCTAGGGCTTGGGCTCCATTCTCGAAAGCGTCCCCTCAGCCGTGAAGATTCTACAAAAGTCTTGGGGGCCCTCGACTCCTGCAGGCTTCCGGTGGGGAGCGGCTACCATGATTGCTCGCGGAATGACCACGACGGAGCCACGAGATGGTGGTGCTCTCATGCTGACACCAGCTTCAGTCTGAATCATCCAGAAACAAGGTGGGGCTTTCATCGTTTGGGAAAAAAAAATGTTCTAAACCAATGAAAAGTGTTATTTTTAGGTCATATGACCAAGCCTTCCATCATTAGGAAACCAAAAGTAAAAT
Organism: Lissotriton vulgaris; assembly: GCF_964263255.1. Classification (NCBI taxonomy): domain Eukaryota; kingdom Metazoa; phylum Chordata; class Amphibia; order Caudata; family Salamandridae; genus Lissotriton; species Lissotriton vulgaris. The sequence continues at coordinate 181,732,981 of NC_141686.1, read as the reverse complement.
GAACCAATGAAAAGTTTTATAAACAAGTCACATGACCTGTTATGCGGCATAGGGCTACAAAAAGCGTAGAAAATCCGTTGGCACGTGAGGCGGCGTCAGTAGCGGACCGATGTGCGAATAGGCCGAAGGCAGCACAACGCGCCGAGATCCGGATGGCACCGAGTTGGTGTCCAGCAAGTTGCTGCACTGGTGTGGCTATCCTACAATGCTGCGCCGAAAGTCAGCGTGGGGCGCCCCGTTGGCCTGTAAGGTCGCGTCAGTCAGTGGGGGCTGTGCGTCTCCCCCAAGATGGAGGCTCCTCGGCTGCAGTGGGGCGCCCCTTAGCGTTTCACTCGCCGTCCAACTGAGTTGCGTCCGCACTTGCGGCTACAGTAGGCCGAAGGCAGCACAACGCGCCGAGATCCGGATGGCACCGAGGTGGTGTCCAGCAAGTTGCCGCACTGGTGTGGCCATCCTACAATGCTGCGCCGAAAGACGGCGTGTCCAGCTGAGTTCCGGTCACTCTTGCGGTACAGTGACTCGAACGCGCCGAGATCCGGATGGCACCGAGGTGGTGTCCAGCAAATTGCTGCACTGGTGTGGCCATCCTACAATGCTGCGCCGAAAGACGGCGTGTCCAGCTGAGTTCCGGTCACTCTTGCGGTACAGTGACTCGAACGCGCCGAGATCCGGATGGCACCGAGGTGGTGTCCAGCAAGTTGCCGCACTGGTGTGGCCATCCTACAATGCTGCGCCGAAAGTCGGCGTGGGGTGCCCCGTTGGCTTATGAGGTGATGTCAGTAGTGGACCGATGTGTGAATAGGTCGGAACCAGCACAAGGCGCCAAGATCCGGATGGCAAGTCCTGGATGTTGAGTGCCATAGTTGAGAGTTCTGAGCAGTGTTTGTAACACTGTCTGAAGCTTATTTGCACCTGCTGCAGCTTCATTATTGCCCTGGTGTGGCCAAAGATCGCCCATGACATAGGCGGCCGGCTCCCGAGGTCCGGCTGAACTTTTTTCCTTTTCTTTTCTGCATCTTGTCCCATAATCCGTTTGACCTGAAGACACGACCAGGTCCCTGAATGTGTGCAGGGGGACGTTATTGATTGAATCAAAATGGCGGCTTCACACAAAGCTGACTCAAGCGTTGCTGTTGATGCTATACAGACAAAAATTGGTTTTCAGTTTGTACATTCTTCAGGATTTTTTTTTCCATCCAAGGCTGATTGAGAGTTTGTAGAACAATGGCTTCAGATTTTCAACATACTACTCTTCAACATTCTTCCTAAATGTAACAATGTGAGACTCACTAGGAGAACGGCTGTTTATCTTTCCTTTCAAAATGCTGCCAACAATATTTTCTGAATGGAAGACACCATCTTGTAGCATAAAGGGCCGAAAGGGGTTCTGGTCTGGCCGATGGTTGGTGGAGACATTTTGACTATATCTTGCACCTGCCCGGCCTCGCCCAAAATGGCGCCGGTATAAATGGGACTCGTAACTCCTTGTTGTGTACTGGTTGAACAACCTTGATATCACGAGATATGAATGCAGTTTTGATACTCATGGCGGGCGGGGACGAGAATTGATTGAATATTTCGACATCCCTATTGATATTAAGTTCTGATGTGTTATTGATTACTGTACTATTGAAAGTTCGAATTAACGTCACCCATGGTACTTGCCCGCAAATGTATATCTAGATAAATTTTTTGTAAGTGGCCCTGTCGTATTTTAATTACAAAATGTACGTCCACCGATTCCGCAACTGTTAGACACCTTAGTTCTTGCAACCTAATAGCCCGCTCGTTACGTTCCTCTACAGTGTAAATGTCTCCTCATCATATACGATTTCAGTTTGCTCCGTGGCCGGCCCACGTGGTTATAGGCCCGACATTTTGACAATAAAGGTTTTTAAAACAAAACATGGTAGTAGTATTTACATTGGTAAAGTTTTTACTTTTAGTCACTGTTTTCGAATCAGTAAAAGGCAAGTGAAATAAAGCAGTCCAATTACATGACGGATAAAAGGTATAATACGTAGGAACGCAGTAAAGATAAATGGTCAAGGGCAGTTGTGTTTTCCACTCCTGCAACATAAAGTGATCGATAAGAATCTGATAATCAGGCGTATCGGCGACTAAGACAGCAGGCCGAGCCTCTTTTACTCAACGGCTCCGTCATGGGACGAAGAAACGCCCTTTTTCTCGGAAAAGGAATATATTTTACTTGCAGGACAGTTGTAAATTTTCCGGGAAAGTACATTAGCCTGGAACATTATAACATATATGTTTAAAAAAAAATAATGTTCGAAACCAATAAAAAGCGTAATTTTTAGGTCATATGACCAAGCTTTTCATCATTAAAATAACAAAAGTAAAATGAACCAATGAAAAGTTTTATTAACAAGTCACATGACCTGTTATGCTTACGTTACGCGCTGCGCGCCGCGCCCCGGATCACTTCCGGGTGCGCTAACGCGGCGTGTCATATAACGCATTACGCGACAACGTAGGTCAAGAATATAGTCAAAATGTCTCCACCAACCAGCGTTCGGAACACAACCCCTTTCAGCAGTCCAAAAAGTTCTGTTAAATGACAATAGAGGGGACAGGCAACAAGAACCATCAGTCAAAGAGGGGAGGGCAAGTTCTTCTCTACCGGGTCATGTTGGGGCGCTACCGGAACTGATCGAATTGGTAGTCTACAGTGTTTCTGGATGTTTCAGAATGAAGCTGGCGTCAGCATGAGATTACCACCATCTCGTAGCTCCGTCGTGGCCATTCCACGAGCAATCATGGCAGCCGCTCCCCACCAGAAGCCTGCGGGAGTCGGGGGCCCCCAAGACTTTTGTAGATCTTCACGGCTGAGGGGACGCTTTCGAGAATGGGACTCAAGCCCTATCAGGGAAGCGTCCGAGTTCCAAGGTGTCCCAGGGCCATTTTAGTGGACCACGCCCAAATCTGAAGAGCCGGCCGCCATTTTGAGAGTCCTGTGGCAGTCGCCTATCGTTGCATCGCAAGAGCGGGAGCAACTCAACTACATGGTGAGCGAGACGCTGTAGTCGCAAGAGCGGGCGGTAAACAGCTGAATGGCGGAAGAGGCACAGTGTAGCAAAAGCGGGCGGAGTGGCAACTAAAACGGTAAAGGGGCGCCCCACTACAGCGTGTCTTCAGGTCAAACGGATTGTGGGACAAGGTCCAGAATAGAAGAGTCATCAAAAGGCAAAAAGTTCCGCCGGACCCCGGGAGCCGGCCGCCTATGTCGGGGGCGATCTCAGGCTACACCAGTGCTATAAGACTTGGGGAGGGGGTCGGAGCCAAGCGTCTTCTCCGAGTCCGTGCCATCACACCGCCCCTCGGGGGCCTCCGTCAAGCGGTTTAGGGAGGTACCATATCACATTGTTTTCAAATGCAGTCAGGTCCACAAACGACCCTCACTTACTTTGAGAATAGTGAAGCTGCAGTAGGTGCAAATAAGCTTCAGACAGTGTTACAAGCGCTGCTCAGAACTCTGAACTATGACACCCAACATCCAGAACTTATGCCATTTGAGAATGGCAGTGACATCGAAGCAACTCAGGGACCAAAACCATTAACTTACTTTCACGTATGAAAATCTTACTTGGGGATCAAATACATCAGGGCTAGGAAGGAATATATGAATGCCATCTCGACAGCAAAGACAGAGTATTTCTCTTCACGCATCGTGGAATCGACAAATAAATCCAAAGATATTTTCTCAGTTTTCAATGAGCTGACTAATTTGGAGAATGTCTGTCCTAAAGTAGTCCCCACGCAGTGTCTGTGTGACTCACTTAATACTTACTTTAGTGACAAAATTATAGACATTAAAGCTAGCATCCCCCAACCTAAGGTCCCAATCACGGCTGGCATGACAATTAAGTCTACTTCTGCCACCCTCACGAACTTTCCACCTATAACTGAGGATCAGCTTTCAGAACTCTTGACTAGAGTTAAATCCGGATCTCCACTGGACATCTGTCCTCCTCGTATTCTGAGAGAATGCTTTTCTGCCTACCCTATCCCTGTACTTAACGATTCCCTTCTGTCGGGAAGAGTCCCGTCAGCTTTCAAAGAGGCAACGGTCATACCTCTTTTAAAGAAACCTGGCGCCGACCCGGCGTGTAAGGCAAACTATAGGCCCATCTCTTTGCTGCCTTACCTGGCAAAAATCTTAGAAGCATACGTGGCAAAGACCCTCTCTAACTTTTTGGAGGAGTCCTCTTGCTTCGACCCCCATCAGGCTGGGTTTCGGCCGGCGCACTCAACGGAAGCAGTGATCACTGCGGTGCTGGATACCCTCAGAGATTGTGCAGATAGACGTTCTCCCCAGGCACTAGTGCTACTGGATCTGTCGGCCGCGTTCGACACGGTCGACCACAACATCTTGATCGACCGTGTCGGCCAGGCCGGCATCCGGGGCATAGCAGCCTGCTGGTTGAGATCCTTTTTGGAGGGCCGCTCTCAAGCGGTGCGCTTGGGGGACTTAACTGGTGTGAAACAACTTACCCCTTGCGGAGTTCCACAGGGCTCCTCCCTGTCACCTCACCTTTTTAATATCTATATTCTTCCCCTTATTCAAACTCTCAGGGATAGACAGGTGAGAGTTTTCAACTATGCAGACGATTTGCAGTTACTCTTCACCGTTGATAACACTGCCCAATCCATCAGCCACTTCCAGTCGACCATGAAGTTTATTAAATCCTGGATGGATCAAAATCAACTAAAATTAAACCCAGGTAAAACTGAATTGGTTTTGACCGGGGAAAGTGCCAAGCACTGGGGTCCCCAATACTGGCCCATAGATCTGGGCCAAGCCCCACAACCATCACCATCGGCTAAAACCCTTGGAGTCATTGTGGACAACGATCTTTCCTTAAAGGCACAAGTAGGCCAGGTGGTCTCCAAGTGCTTCTATCAATTGAAAAAAATTAGGAAAGTCCGGCGATTACTTACGTATGAAGCAACTATCCAGGTTGTGATTGCCACAGTTCTGTCCCATCTGGACTACGCCAATGCCATCTACTTGGGTCTCCCAGGCTATCTTCTTAAGCGTCTCCAGATGGTACAGAACTATGCCGCAAGGTTAATTCTGAAGCAACCTAGGTGGCAAGCAGCGACCCCCCTCCTTACTGAACTGCACTGGCTCCCTGTCATTCAACGCTGTGCCTTTAAGGCTGGCTGTATGATGTTTAAATCGCTGCATGGCAGAAGCCCCGAATTTATCAATCAATTGGTCATTAGATACGTCCCCTCCCGCAGTTTACGTTCTCTCCACTTGGGTCTCCTTCAGATTCCCTCGTTTAAGCTCAAACGTTTTGGCGGACGCAGATTTGCTATACTTGCTCCTCATTTCTGGAACACCCTCCCATTAGAAATTCGCCTCTGTCAGGATCTCCTACCTTTCCGGAAGGCCCTGAAGACGTGGCTCTTCAGACAAGCTTTTTAACTTTTTTTTTTTCCTTTCCACCTTGTTGTGTTTCATCAGATCAGCGCCAAGAAACTAATCAGTGTTAGTGCGCTTTATTAAATAACTTAATAACATAACATAACATAACATAACTTACTTTCACGTATGAAAATCTTACTTGGGGAGGGGGCAGGAGCCAAGCGCCCCCTCCCAGTCCGCGCCAACTCACCGTATGTTTAAAATCTGAAGCCATCGTTCTACAAACTCAACCAACCTTGGATGGAAAAATCTAGAAGAATGTACAAACTGAAAACCAGTTTTGGTCTGCATAGCATCAGCAGCAACGCTTGCTATCAGAGTGCATGAGTTTCATGCTCAATCGATTGAGCTAGCCGGATCGGGCAACAAAAAGTATAAAATAGTTATGTAAATAGTTATATAATAAAATGTTTTACCCTGTTACTTTGCTGGTGTGTTGTATATATTTATAATATTTGCATAGAGTTTATCGTTAATTTGGGCGGGGTGGGTGGCGGAGCCGAGCTGTCTTGCAGCCATCATGGTGTCGAGCTCAGTTCATCTCACTATTTTCGAATTTCTCATGAAGGGTTGTTCCTAATGTTTCTATTTTAGCAAGGTCAAAAAGAGATCCAATTAGTGGCCTACTGATTTTGCTTGATTCCTTTTGTTTTTTTAAACAATTTTTCACTATCTGCAAAAACTAAACAGAGTATTGCGACTCTGTGCTTGTTTGTAAATAGAGAATGACCCAAAGAGAACCAATTCCAAAACAATAAATGCTTGGATAACAATCAATCAAATGGAGAGGGAAGCAGGCACGACGGATTACAACGGGGGCAAAGGCCTGTGTTACCTACTCTTCACTATTTGCAAAGAGAGAATACTCCTAAAAGAAAAGAGGAGGGGGGGGCAGCGTTAAAAGCACATCAGCGTGCATAAATACGAAAATGTTTTTACCTACCACGTACTTGACATTTGACAGCTTTTGATATTTGCTATTAAAAAACCAATGAAATTCACTGAAAAAACCATAGGTTATAGACCATATATAGTTAGGAATTTGCATTTAAAAAACATTATTTTACTCACACAAAACCATTGAAATTCCATATATAGTTAGTTGCACTAACTATATATCACGCACCCGCAATCCACTGCTGATGATGTCACATATTACATCCTTCATGACATGGTCAGTGACATCACTGATGACATCACTGATGACAACACCCAGTGACTGTATGTTTCTGTAAAGTTAAAATATGTCTTACATATTGAAGAATGAGTGGATGTATAAGTGTCTGGATGTAGGATTTAGTAGGTGCATGACTGACTGTATGAGTGAGTGATTAAATGTGTCTCACTGAGTGCATGGGTTAGTGACTAAACTGTCTAAATTTGTGCATCATTATGTCTGTTGTTCTGTAAACTGTTGCATGTGTTGATAAGTAGCTATATGAGTAACTATATGGGTTATTGATTGGTTGCCCAAGTATTTGTATGGGAGACTGAGTGTGTGTGTGGGTGGCTGGGAGGTGTATGACTGTGTGCATAGATGTGTGAGCAGTTGATTCACTAGATGTATGGTTTCAAAAGTGCATGTGGAAACAGCTGTATGGGCGGTTGACTGTGTGCATGAGTGTATTGGTGAGTGAATGGATATCTCAGTGCTACATGTCAAAGTAAGTACATATGTAAAACACAGTACATGTGAGAGTTGACATATATAAATAACTGTGCATAAGAGCCAGTGAATGTGTGAGTGGCTGTATGGATCATTGTGAACTTGTATCAGGGATTGTATAAGAGAGTAAATATGTGTTAGTATATGTTTGAATAAGTAAAGTTTGTATAACTGTATAGTTGAGGAAATGGAGGTGTGATTGATTCTTTGCATGATTGACTAGGTGTGTGAGTAACTCCATGGATGAGTGACAGTCTGTGAGTGTCTGTTTACACTGAGTGTATCTAAGGTTATATTAGAGTCTGAAGAGGTTCATCGTATTATCACATGAATGATATCATCAGTGATGTGATCAGTAATGTCAAATGAGATGTCATCAGTGATGTCATCAGTGATGTCATTTGAGATGTCATCAGTGATGTCATTTGAGATGTCATCAGTGATGTCATCAGTGATGTCACTGACCATGTCATGAATGATGTAATATGTGACATCATCAGCAGTGGACTGCGGGTGTGTGATATATAGTTAGTGCAACTAACTATATATGGAATTTCAATGGTTTTGTGTGAGTAAAATAAGGTTTTTTAAATGCAAATTCCTAACTATATATAGTCTATAACCTATGGTTTTTTCAGTGAATATATATATATATATATATATATATTAGTTGATGGCAAACCAGGCTACGCAGCTCATTCCAGTCATTATTAGTCTTCATCACCATATCCACAGCAGCTCTGGAATATGGGCGTTTTTGCGTTTTTTTAAACTAGGCTATTGCCTCTGTTTCAATAATTGTGTGTCGTATCAGTGGCTGTGGAAGGTGCCAGTAGACCACATAAAAGTCTTGAGCGGATAAACAGAATAGCTTGTGTCGGGTCTTGCCAATCTGGCCTTGCAGAGTGGTAGGGTTATAATTTCCCATCTGAATCTTGGCTGACCCCCGGCCCATATTAGTGTAACAACCTCAGATTTTACATACGGAAAGAAGTGTTTTGTCAAGGGATTGGTACATTTGTATAGACATAAAGAAACTTGGGTGTCACCACATCTTAATGATTGCAACCCTGCTTGTAAAGGATGGGGAAGGATTATCCATGTATTCACTTTTGTATGCACTTTAGTCATCACTGGCCATTAATTATCAATCATAATTACCTCTCTGTCCCTGTGTATTTTAATGTATGGATGGCAAATCAATTCCTCTATCCAATTAATCGAGTAGTCCAGGGGAACAGCTTGTGTAAAGTGCGTTACTGAGTGTATATCTGATTTTCTTCAGTTTATCACAATGCTAGGGTAGCCACCAAATTTAGTAACCTCACAGAGCACAAGCATATGGTTTTCCCCCGTTTTTTTTATAAGAAGCAGAATATATTTAGCAAACATCAGAATATTCAATTGTCTCTGCAAGAATGTTACCCCTCTATGAGCAGGATGTTGTCTCAGCTTACATGCCAGAGGCTCCATGGCAATGGCAAAGAGGAGCATAGACATGGCGCTGCCCTGCCTGGTGTCAATAGTGTTTCATTATTAAGAACGTGTGCAGTCCGAGGTGTGTATAAAAGCTATATCATGAATTGTATTTGGGTTCCCAGTCCAATCCTTCACAACACAGTGTGCAAAAAATGACACAAAAGGGAATGTTTAAGTTTGATGTAGAGTTTCAGTGACATAGTGCATTACTAGTAAGATTAATTTGAGATTGAAGTCGTCGCAGCTCTGGCCCACATACAGGCAAGGTTGATAAGGGTGGACCTATCCAGAAGGGGAGTAGACAAATAATAGAATCCAGAAGCAGAGGAAAATGGGAAAAATTGGACTCACACAAATGGGTTGTTAAAACCATGAGGGAGTGCTGATTTGTTTAAGGTGTTGAGAAGGTAATGTTTAAATGTTTTAGGCCATAGGGTTTAATTTAGACTTTGGCCCATAGGATACTCTGTCAAAACAAGGTGGATCACCTATTTGCCAAATTATAAGCACCATATGATGTAAAACACCTGTAATGCTGTGGACGGGAGAACTGCCATGTTTGATACTTAGGCCCTGATTATGATGTTGGCTGTCTGACCGACGGACCGCTGCTACAGTGGTTTGGAGAACGCTGCCAAGCCAGAGGCAATCCTGATGCCGTATTAGATCACTATTGCCAGACTGGCGGTCTGTCGGGCAGTGGTGGCACAGCGGTGGCATGCTTTGACTCATAAAGAGAGCCTGAAACACATACCACCACAGTGCAGTGCTACTTGCACATCGGTGCACTGTTGCCCTGCACCATGTCATGCATGACACGCAGTGCACGCATGACAGTGCTGGCATTGAGGGGCACATCATAACAAGGTCGCCGGAAAGGCAGGTCGCGCTCAGCACTGTGGTACAGGCATCGGCACAGCCTTCATAGACCTCCGCTTTCTCCATCACCACAGGAGCCGAGATCCTGGTGGTGGCGGTGGTCTTAGGGAGATCTGACAGCACGCCTCGTAATTGGGCAGTTGGACTGCCGAGGAGGCAGGCGTCGTACTGCCAATGAAGGTACAGCGGTCCCAAGACTCCCAGACTCGTAATCAGGCCCATAGTATTCCAACGGCAAACTCTAAATATTGCCCATAGTTCAGTTTGGAAAAGGAGACAGAGAGGGCATTATTGTAGCACTCTACTACATTTTCAAATTACAAGCAACGTTTTTGCAACCTGTGTTGTCCTGTCTGTACCCAAATCATTCTTTGCCATCAGTTCAATTGTGCATTAATATCCTTCACTGTTTTCTAAGGAACTTATTTTAATCTTTCTTTCTTTGTTCCTTTCAGCATCCTTGCTCCAACCCAGCCTCCCTTTTGACTCTCTGCAGTGATTCCATATTCTTGTATCATTCCTTCTTCCTCCTTCCCTTCATTCCTCCTGCCACGTCCACTTCATAATGTCTCAAAAATTGACCATCTCTACAATCCTCGCCGCTACTGTATTTTTACTTTCCCCCACATTTTATCTTATTTTTCACTCTTTCCCCAAGCCTCTCTTTTCTATTTGCCCCTTGCCCCTTTAACAATTCTTTTTGTTATTTCGTTGTCTTCCTCTGTCTTTTTTTTTTCCCTCTTGTCGAATCCCATTCATTTACTGTCTTCTGTTTTCCACAGTATGCTGCCTGGCAGATCCGGTGCCCAAGAATGACATCCGGTGGTGTAAGATTTCAGAACCAGAGTTCAAGAAATGTCTGGCATTTAAAGAAGCCGTAAAGGACTGCAAACTCAGCTGTGTGTCAAGGACCAACACTCATGCTTGCATTAAATCCATTGCGGTATGTAAAGTTAGCAACACGACAATCTTTGGCTTCCGACCGGCTGGGCCACACAGTACTTTCCAGCACTCACCGGTACAGGTGCGGCAGGGCTCTTCTCCTGTGGCTCGCCTTCTCCTCTCCGCCGGCACCTGTGGGGCTCTCCCAACACCACGGGGGCCCCACTGTGGTACGGGCGGTGTCTCCTCTTTTCCCGGGGCTCCCTCAGCACACGGGAGCCCCGCAACAGCCGGCAGCATCTCCCGGTCTCCCCCTCGGCACGGGAGACCGGCCGGGCACATCGAAGGCTTCCCCCAGGCAGGGGGAAGCGGAAACCACGTCCTCCCGGCCCTGCCCACAACCAGTCGGCAGCCATCTTGAGGCGGCTTGGGCCGCGGCGGTGATCTCGGGAGTAAAACGAGGGGTGGGCACCCTTGAAATTAAAATAAAGACATTAAAATAAAAGAGAGAAGCCCACCAAGCCCCCCCCCCCCCACATTTTTTTTCCCGAAAAATCGCGGGGTGAGCGCACGGTGCGCGCTTACAGATATATAATTGTTTTCTCTTTTAATTTTCTCAGGAACCACTAGAGGGATTTACACTATTTAACCAAAAGCGTGATCTGGGTACCAGACTCTACCATTTTGACAAGTTTGGTGTAATTCCGTTCAGCGGTTCAAGCTGTAGCCATGTCTAAAGGTCCTATGGAAATTAACATGGGGAAAACACGTTTTGGGACCCCCCTTTTTTCTCAGCCCCCACTTGACTAATCCCCCCCAAACTTTCAGGGAAGGAGAGGAGCGGAGCGAGCCATCTTCTTTGAGAAATTTGGAAAGATTCATCAACCAGCACCAAAGTTATTCCCAATAGAATGTTGCAGATTTCCTATGGAAACTAGGTCCTAACTATATATACCTACTGGCTACCGCCAGTAGGTAATATATATATATATATATATATATATATATATATATATATATATATATATATATATATATATATATATATATATATATATATATATATTTTTTTTTTTATTAAACCTAACTTAATTAACTATTATAAAAAAAATATATACTTAAAGTTTCTTAGTGCGTAATTTTCCTCCTAACACTGTTCAAGTGGTCCTTTTTCTATTTTAAATGCAGTACGTAGACGCACGTACTTAATCACGTCATTAGGGAGGCTCATCCCATGAACGACAAGAGGCACAGAAGAGCGTTCATTAGGTACGTTTTCATTTTGTTTTTAAACCCATTCTTTTTTTGGGGGGAGACCCCCCCAGGTCCCCCAAGCCCCCTTTTTTTAATTCAACCTTTAACTCACATTCAGGAATGCTTGGTAAAGGTTATAGTGGTAACCACGCATGCGATGTAAAGCATGCGTGGTTAGTGCATTCGTGGAAACAGCCGCGTTGTAGTGGCTGTTTCCCGGCTCGGACCTGCCACAGGCGGAATTTTTGCTGCATGCAGCGATTATAGGGGCACTTCAGAAGACGTGGAACAATATAGAGAGGGAACCACCTGTGCACCTAGTGGTGCAATATTTGCATGAACTTGGTACAGGCCGACATCTCATTAGGTGGCTCGCTGGGCCGCTGAGAACGCATATGGCACTGCCGTTGAGCGCTCTGCGCGCTCATTGGGAGACTGATTTACGGCATCCATTCGCTGATCATGAATGGTTGACCTTAATTGAGGGTCTAGCTCGAAGCCCCACAATGCACGATTCCGTCTTATCCAATATTACATAATGCATAGAGCCTACCTAACGCCGGACAAAATAAACACATATTTTAATCGTACTGATGCTGACTGTCCACGATGTCGGGAGTCCGGGTTAATTTACTCCATATGCTTTGGTCCTGCCCTGCTATATTATCCTACTGGGGAGCCGTCACCACAACCCTGGCGCAGTGCACGGAGCGAGTACTGAATTGGTCCTGGGAGTTCTGCATATTGGGTCTATATAGCAGATCCCTGAAATATAAAGTGACATCTCGATATATTGATCTGGGACTCATAGTTACCAAGTGTTTGATTACATGGCACTGGAAGTATCCTGACCAGCCCATGGTGAGTGCCTGGTGCCAATCGCTTCTCCACTGGGCGCAGGCGGAAAGTGTAGCACTGCGTCGGGAGGATGCGGTGGGTATTCGTGAACAACCACTCGCGGGCAACTGGGATGCAATAATGTCAGAATTCCAGGCAACCTGGTGGGCTCAGACTGGTGGGCCGACCTGCGCTAAATGCGAGCTCGTTTTTTGGGAACACTGACCTGTACAATAGTCTGCCCCTAAAGCGTGCTTAGTGGGCCATGCGTAGGGCACCATCTGACCACTGACTACCCCCGCTATTACAGTAGGCGTCAAGACTAGCATAGTGTGGCATACACCTTGGGCACTGGGGAACAGAGCGATTAGACTATCCAGGTGCTGCATACGGATGTGTGATAGAACTTCTGCAGCTTACAGACATCAGTAGTGCATTGTGTTGCTGTGATTTAATGTTATAAATCCAAATGTAGTGGCTAATGTGATGTGTTTTCTGTAATACCAATGTTGTGTTGCAAGCAGACTAATCCTATATTTATCAGGTTAATGACTATATACTGAAAACACTGTTTCAATTGTCAAGTATTGACATTTAATTTAGAGATGTCTTCATTGATACCTTGGCCCATGCGCCATAACTGAATTATAATGCGAACACTGTGTGATTGTAACACCTGTATTGTGATGCAATCTTATAACCGTTTTTTCTGAAAATCAATGAACACACTTTTAAACAAATGGGCAAAGCGAGAGATAGGATAGCGGGCGCCGCCATTATGGCGGTCGCGCCGATCTCCGGGGACGAGGTGGTGGGGGTGGGACTACTCCCACCTCTCGTGAGGGGCGCATAGGCGGGGTACACGGGGAGGTGAACCGGAAGCACTTTAACCCCATGGCTGCTAGGCGTTTTCCCGTCCTGCGCTGCAGATGATTGATTTTCATTGTTTTATGACGAGCTGGCCTTGTCATCCGCGCACGGCAGGTAAGCGCCATGACGAGCCCAGCTCGTCATTAGCCTCGAAGGGGTTAATGCTTCCGGTTCACGAGGGCACCTAAAAAGAGGGTGCAGGGAGCAGACCAGTCTCTTGTTCTTTTGCTCCCCGCAGGTGCAGCACCCGGGTCACCAGCGGCCCGTAATTTGTTTTCCCCACCCACCACCCCCTAAGGCAAGCATTTTAAGGGTGTTCTCAGTAATCTTTCACTTTGTTTCTCTAAACTTGCGTTTCAAATGTGTTCACAGTAATGTTTTGCTTTGTTCTCGTAACTTGTGTTTTAAATGTGTTCTCAGGAATGATTTGCTGTGCTCTCTTAACTTTTCATTGCAGGTATCTTGGGAGAGAAGATGGAATGTAAATATGATGTTTTGATAAAATTGTAATAAAAGTGTCTATTTGTATTTGTGGTGGTACAAGAATTTTAATGCAGAGTAGGTAGTTGAAATGCGTAACATTTCTTATAATCTCAGTACATAAAATTTTAGTTTCAGGTAGTAATGTTGTATTTAGTAGTGTGTCTCCAGTCAGGCGGTAAGGTCATGATTGGTAAGCATTGTCTCGGTCAGAACCATGTAACTCCAGGGGCAGTGACAGCCGGTAGGTAGGCTGTCGGGGTGCGGGGGCCGGGGGAGAGACACTCTTCCCAGTGGGCCTGTGGCCACCCTCGCACGTGCATGCGCATCAAGGCGCAAGTATGCCGAATTTGGCAGCACCCGTTTATGGAGTGTAAGGCACAGGGCGTCGGGGGGGCCCGGGGGAGAATATCCGTCCGATAAGCTGTACCCCCTGCGGAAGCCTACTCTGGCGGAGTAAGTTGTAGTTTACTGGGATCTAGAGGCTGCCAGTCATTGACCTTGCCGTAGGCTCTAGAGGGGACACGCAGAAAGTGAATATATGCATTGTTAGATTTATGGTAGGAGTGTCATGTGTATTAGAGTTTAAGGTTAGCCACTTTACATCAGCTGTCTAACAATGTATCCGGTCTTTCTGCGTAATTGTACATAATATGAATAAACAATGTTTAATTTTGTAATAAAATACGGCCGGGGGGGTAACTCCCCCTATTCCAAACAGTAAAAATTGGTGTGGTCTGATTGATTGCCATAAAGGAGGGAGGGTGACCCCATCCGTACAAGGGCTGCAGTTACAAAAGACAAATAGGGGACTCGACAAGTACCAGACCATATAGTGTGGACAGTATATAGAGGGACAATATACCGAAAGCTAAGTTTCTATAGAAGAGGTATTGGTTTACTTTGCTTAAATCCACTTCTATGCCCCTTGAAGATAGAAATATATTGTGAAGGTGGTGTATATATGAGAATTTGGATATAGAAAAACTTTACTTAATTACCTTTCGATGTTTTGACCTTTGCCATTGTGTCCCAGATATTTGGTACACTTGAGGTTTCCATCTCGAAATTTTGGGGTCACATCTCATAGAATCACGAGCCACGCAAATTGCCTACCGTGGTCGGGCTCTAATTTTCATTTACATGTACTCCTAATCTAATGTTGCACAAAAAGGGAGCACGGTCAAAATAGGGACTGGAGTGGATGCAGCCTGAGGAGCTCCACAGTCCACCCACTCAATAATGCTCTAATCCCCGTTATGGCCCGGTCACCGCTTGCTGTCTGAGCGCCCAATCCCAGGGGCAAACAGGAAGAACTGAGCCTGAGAGGAAAAAAGTGGTGTAAAGCACTGAAACATGGAGGCAGGTGAAAGCTACGGAGCTGGCGTGGCGAAGCTGGTTGTGGCAGGAGCGGGAGACGTGGATGGACGTGCCGACTCCTAAGAGCTGCGGGCGACGTCCAGAGATGAAATCGTGAGAGAAACCCTTACCTTACCGCAAATATTAATCCAGAGCAACTCTGAGGCCTTGGACATCGGCAGCAAGGTGGCTGGGATCGAGGATGCAGTTCTGAGGCCTTGGCGTGGGGGTGGCCTCTACGCAGATAGCGGACGCTGCCGGTGAGGGCCATGCTTCTATGCTGCCAAAACTACATAAAGCCTGTGCACCAAATGTAAGTGAACGGGGCCCTGATGGCCCACTGGGAGGCCAACGGGGACAGGAGGCGAGCCTGATTGCCAGTCCTACACTTCGCCAATGGTCGCAGCGGGAGACGCTATACCATTTCTTGGCTGGTGGAATCTTGCTACCCCCTCTCTACTGCCGGGCTGACCGTGGATCCCTGGAGGCACACAAGGGATAGGAGATAACTGAGCAGCGTCGTTAAGGCTAGGCCGCACGCATCAGCACTGCACCAGTCAGAGTGGCAGGTGGAGTCGCGTTGGGCCAACAGCCATACACCAGGTGTGGCCTTCGCCTCTCCCCAGCGATACATGAGGGCCCTGTCAGCATCGCAGCCCACTCGGAGTCTAGTCTAGTTGAGTGAAGGGCATGATCCCAGATGTCACGAAGCACATGGTGAGAGACTGATGAGATGCTCCCTGTGTAGGAAGCAGAGAGGAGAAAAAGAATGCAAATATTAATGGTGTACTGCGAGGAGATCTCTCATGCTTCCTAACTCCAGCACTTCACCCCTCAGATAATGTGGGTACCTTAAACACCATATAAGGGCTGCGGCATCCACTTGGACTCTCGGATGGTCTTCTGGGGCAACTATTGACTCCTCTGAGCCACACATCATATAGTCTCAGCAACTCACTGAGCCCAACATTGCTGGTGAGCAATCGGGTGCTCCTTGGGACAGAGGACCTTATACCACTAACACAAGGGGGCCACTATGAACTGAGACAACCCACATGGCAATCACCACATGCCCACCTAGCTACCCAATACGCACGACTATGTGCAAGGATAGGCCATAGAGGGGAGTGCAACAAATGAAAATGGACCAATACACAGCGAAAGGGACCACCACAAAATCAGGTTCCAATAGTCTGCCTCCCCCGGAGTGTGAAAGTTCACAGAAGGGTTCCACCGGAGCCCAAAACCTAGAGGCCATAGAGACTTCTAGCATGGCAGTTCAGGCCAAAATAGATGCAATGTTCTTACCCATCGAATTACTAAGAGTCGACCTCCGTACTGTAGCAGAGCATTCCATTATTATGGAGCAGAATGTCACTAACCTAAAAAGCGAGGTCTCCACACTAAAAACAGCCTTCACAGACCTAGCCGCAAAATCAGTGGCCCTTGAATGCAGGGGGGAGATGCTGAGGGGCACTTGCGCAGGAGCAACCTCTGGTTTGGGGAATTTCCAGAAGGGGCCGAAAGAAGAGTCCCGTAAATCTTTCTTGAACAATGGATAAAAGGCGTTTTCCCTAGTGCTGAACTATCTGCGATATTCTGATTAGACAGGGCACACCGAGCACTGGTTCCGAACCCCCCTCCCCATGGGCGCCCCCAGAACCTTCATTGCTAAAGTCCTCAACTACAGGGATTGAGACTGTATATCAAGAGCGGCTCGTCAGGTGGGAGACCCCATGTATGAAAATCACCCGTATGGTACAATAACAAAGAGCATTCTTTGGAGGGGTGAAACAGAAACGTAGGGCCATGAACCTCCAATATATGCTTCTCTACCCACCTAAACTGAAGGTCATGCATATTTCTTCACAACACTAGAAGCTGTGTGGGACTGCCTGGAGGTGAGGGGGAAAACGGCACTATACAGTGCGGAAACGACAAAGTAAACACGCCTGGTGCCGAACGATGAAAACGTCCAGTGGCTGTGGGAGGAGGTCTAAATGAGCCTCCTGCTCGACCCAATGATCAGTGGTACACAAAGATGAATCCCTAGATTTAGAGGTTGGAGGAGGTTACTGCCTCAAACTCATATGTCAGCATGTGTGATGTGGTTGAAAACACACCCCAACTGGACGTGCCCTGAAGTATCTGCCGGTATAGACAATATATACGGACAGATACGTTCCAAAAGGGTGAGATGAGTGCCTGGAGTACGTGTCGAGCGAGTGAGCCATGTGAGAACACTACCAAGGCAGCTTTCCATGGATCTGGATGGGGCATGGTGCAGCTGAGGTGGATGCTACCATAAATGGGCGGATGTCCCCTTTCGTTTTCTACCCCCTCTTCTCTCTAATCCCCTACCACAGCACTGCCCTACCGTATATCCTGCCCATCTCTCACTTCTCTTCTCCTGTCAATCACTTGATTAACCCACTTCATTCCCCCCTGTATGATTGTATGGCTTGAGTGGGTCCGATAGACAAGTGTTGAGTGGCAAGGTTAGGAGTGACTGCAGACAGATAGGAGGGTGATGATAGCAGATAGGACCACTATTGCGTGCCTTGATGCATACCAACCCACTCTGGTATGCTGTATATCATTAAGTGAATGGGAGTGGATTATTGGAGGGGTGAGCAAATAGTCTCACCCTATGCATACTTGGGGGTTGATTGGAGATGTTACTCTTGTTGTAATGGTTTCTTGGTTATTTCCCATCGCAACTCGAGTTAAGACGATGGTTCAAATGATTAGTTGGGGACTGGGGACCTGGGAGTGTACTCGGGGGTCAGGAACAAATGGGAATGCATGTATTGTTTGAGTAGTGTGTACATGGGGGGTTGGTTGTTGCATATGTTGGTTTCATGTTTACTGATGACAGCAGCAGGGACAGAAGTAATGGTAGGCAGGGCAGAGCCGAACACAGATGTAGTCATAGTCATAGTCATAGTCACAGGTTCTTGTATAGCGCACGATTCACCAGAAAGGTCTCAAGGCGCTTAGCAGAGAGAGACGACAACCATGAGTTCAAGAGAGGTGGCGCAGATTAGTTGGGAAAGAGCCATGTTTTCAGACCCCTCCGAAAGGCCAGATGGTTGGATAGGGACGACAGATGGAGGGGCAGCTTGTTCCAGAGTAGAGGAGCTATATAGGAAAAAGCCTGGCAACCCTTTCTCGAAGTCCTGGCCCTTGGCTGGACCAGGAGGGATTTGGAGCTGGATCTTAGGACTCTGGGGGGGTTGTACCAAACCAGTTTCTTCGCTAAGTAGGAGGGCCCTATACCAGAAAGGAGCTTGTGGACGATACTAAGTATCTTGAAGTGACTTCTTTGGCGCACAGGGAGCCAGTGTAGCTCCTTGAGACTGGGCAGAGAGGGTGACCTAGGGGACAGCCCAAGCACCAAATGAGCTGCAGCGTTCTGAAGGGTTTGTAGCTTGGTCAGCAGACACTCGCTAATGGAGGCAAACAAGGCATTGCCGTAGTCTAAGCGGCTGATGATGAGCCCCTGAATCAGGGGCTTCCTAGACTCAAGGGGAAGCCATTTAAATATTTTGCGCAATTTGCACAAGATTCCATAGCAGGTGCGAGAGACTTGATTGACGTGGGATTTCATAGAAAGGGTGGGTTCAATCATAATTCCCAGGTCGCCTACCACTTCTTTGGGCTCTGGGCAGGGTCCCAGTTCTTGGGGCCACCAGCTTTGTGCCCATATCAGCTTGGCCTTACCAAACAGCATTATTTCTGTCTTGCTGTAATTGAGTTGAAGTTTGTTAGCATTCATCCAGCCCCTGATCGAGATCATGCATTTCTGAAATCTGGAACGGGTGTCAAGAAAATCTAAGCTGCAGGTAATCAACACCTGGGTATCGTCCACGTAGGACACTGTGGAAAAGCCGTGTGATTTCATAATATTGGCCAGGGGGGTGAGATACAAATTGAAAAGCAGGAGACTTAGAATAGATCCCTGTGGAACTCCTACGGAAAGGGGGATCTTACTAGATTCCAGGGTGTTAACCTTAACGTATGTTGCCGGTCTGCTAGATAACTCTCAAACCAAGCCCGGGCTTTGCCTCTGACACCAATCTCCCACAGTCGTTGGTGAAGAATGCTGTGAGAGACAGTGTCAAAGGCGGCCGACAGATCCAATAGGATAAGGACAGCAGAATCGCCTCTATCAAGGGTGAGACGGATGTTGTCCACTACCTCCATTACTGCAGTTTCCGTCCCGTGGGCGGCACGGAACCCCGACTGCGAGGGATCAAGGAGCCCCTGTTCTTCAATAAAAGTTGAGACTCGCTTGTTAACAAGATGTTCCAATACCTTTCCAAAGTAGGGCAGAAGCGAGATCGGCCTGTAATTAGACAGGATAGTGGGGTCGCTGGTAGGTTTTTTAAGAATAGGTTTAACCTGAGCCACCTTCAGCAACTGGGGAACGAGGCTAGATCAAACAAGGCATTAAAGATGTTGGTGAGAGAGCTGGCCAATGACGGGAAGATCTTGCTACACTTGCGCGGAACCAGAGAATCTGTAGGGGAGCCCGATTTCACCTTCACTAGGGTTTCTAACACTTCCGCTGTTGTAGAGGGCTCAAATTCCAAAATGGAAGGGTACTCGGTATGAGCTGGGGTGGAGAGGTAGCAGGGGGGGCCTCTCCGGTTTGAGGGATATCTGGTTTAGGGGCAACAAATGTGGAATAAATCATCTTGATTTTGTTTTCAAAGTGGGCTGCGAGTGAGTTAACCCACTGTACAGTGGGGACAAATGCTGACTGCTCCACCTGCGGAGAGGTGAACTCATTTACTATTTTGTATAGTTCTTTGCTTGAGTGAGCGGCTTTATTGATCCTGTGGGTGAGGTAGGCAGATTTTGCAGCCCTTATATTTTTCAGGTAATTGGAATGAACCCGTTTATAGTTCAGGCGATTTTCTGGCATTCCGGTCTTTCTCCACAGCCTTTCCGCCGATCTACTGGTGGATTTGTCAGCTTTAAGCTCCTTCGTAAACCATGGGGATGCTATTGTTTTAACCTTGACTGTGGTTTCGGGTATGACTGTGTCCAGAGTGCCCCTAATGGATGCTTCTAGCTGGACTGCCGTTAAATCGATGTTAATAATACGGTGATTGAGGGGTATAAAAGCAGTCGAGAATGCTTCCGGGGTCAGCTTGCGCCAGGACCGTATTAGTTTAGAAAGATGCGACAATTTAAAATCATAACATGGAAAGTAAGGGTGCTCAATTCTTCTGTGAAATGATACAGACCTATTTGCGCATACAAGGCGCACATGTGGTGATACTTCAAGAAAGTCGCCTACTGGACACTGAGGTTCAAATGCTACATAAGAAATGGAGGGAACAATTGTTTTCCTCCACTTACACCAAATATGTAAGAGGGGTAGCAGTGTGGGTAGCCCCACAAGTCCCGTTCCAACTGCACAGCTATACAGCAGACCTAGAAGGAAGATATGTAGTGATACATGGCACACTAAATGGGAAGGAGGTATGCCTGGTAAATATATATGCCCTGAATGTTGATGATGGTGAGTACTACCTAGAACAAAAAAAACTACTTATTCAATACATTGGGATTCCGCTGTTATGGGCAGGAGAATTTAATTGTGTATTAGATGGCAAATTAGACTGCAACCACCTGATATAGCAGAATAAACCCAATATAACCACTGCCCTACGGGACTTGATACAACACAGGCGCTGCATATATATCTGGCACAAAATGCAGGTACACATGCTGCTCACCAGCCCGGGATGTGTCCAGCAGACTTGATCAATTGCTCCTTTCAGTGAAGCTTTGGCAGCTGCAGCGCAGACATGCATGCTTAACCGTTTCCTTTCGGACCAAGGCCCAGTGATGTTAGGATGGGGACCTGATCATAGCAGTTTGAGACTACTAACTCTATGTAGTCTTCGACTGGAAGTCCTCCAAGAAACATTGTTCTAAGAGGGGCTTAGGGAAACCCTCACGGTATTCTTTGACATGAACTGGTCTACTGCCACCAGTAGGGAAGTAGAATGGAATGCTCTTAAAGTAGTGACCCGAGGAAAATGCCCGTCAAAAGGAAGCGGTTGGAGCGGGAACTAGTTGATGCTGAGGCTGAGGCTAAGCTGACTAATCTACAAAAGAGGTGGCAGGAGCCGGTGCCACATGACGAATCCCTTTTACAAGCATAGCGCCAGGTTAGCGAGGTCAGGGACAGGTTGGATTGCCTTACCAGACGAGAATACCTGCAATTGCTGCAAAGAGAAGGCGACCAATCAGGAAGTCTATTTGAGTGGCTGCTGAAATGTGAGGGCCCCCCTCCTCATATACTAATGATTATGGGCCCAGGTGAGGATTACCTAACTAATGCATGGCCACGTGGCTGCAATATATCCTTACAGAGGAGCAGGTGACAAGCTTAGATGCAGAGATTCAGCTCGCCGAACTCCGTGAGGCAGTGCATTGTATGACCAGATGCTGGGCCCGAACGGCCTCACGTGGGATTTTATCAGACATATGCAGAACCGATACTTCCTAGACTGCTAGAAACAATACAGTAGGCCAAGAATATAGGAGCCCTGCCACAATATATGAGAGAGGCACAGATTGGCATGCTCCCGAAGCAGGGCAGGGCCGTGCAGGACCCAGGTTCAGACAGACCCTTATCAATGCTAGGTTCCGATGCAAAAATATTAGCCAAAATACTGGTGATGCAATTAATGCAGAGTGGTGGACCATTTGGTACATGAAGACCAATGTGGGTATATGCCACTAAGAGGAACTCACATGAACATTCGTCGTCTCTCACATGTGCTGTATCCAGTGGCAGGCAGGGACATCTGGGTGGTAGTAGTTGCCCTAGATGTCAATAAAACCTTTGACTCCTCAAGATGAGAGCAACTCTGGGAGGTCCTCCGGAGAATGAGACGGACAATGGCTTAATAGCCTGGATCCAGCTCCTATACCATCAACCAAGAGCTCATTTGCGCACCGGCAGATATCGGAAAGTCTCACTATTGAGTGAGGCCCATGACTGGGGGGCCTCTCACCCCGCTCCTGTTCACCCTAGCAATGGATCCACTAGCAATTTTGTTACAGTGCGACATGGATCAGCAGGCTCTCACATCAATGGTCGCACACATGTAGTATCGCTTTACGCTGATGATGCCTTAGTTTATATTAGTCAGACGGAGGAAGCAATATCGGTGCTTCTAGAAGTGTTGTGCTCATTTGGACAAGCTTTGAGCTTACACATTAATCACCAAAAATCAGTCATCTTCCCATTGGCGGCTCTGGCATGAGGTGAGGCGTGGGACCTTCCTGAGGTTTAGTTCAGCTGGGAGACTGACAACTCTAGATGTCTGGGCTTATAAGTGGTACATCAGCCGGATGCATAATATGCACTGAACCTGGGAGCGGTCTTTCCAAGATTGAAAGAGTCAATCCTGCTTTAGAATAGACTCCCCTTCTCGGTTATCTGAAGGGTGGCCCTGGTGAGGATGGTCATGCTTCCCCAGTGACTATTTGTACTTCAAAATGCTTCCTGCAACATCCCAAAATCTACTTACAGTGTGTTAAATAGTTTGCTGGTCTCATTGGTGTGGGCTGGAGGGCACAGTAAGGTACAATTAGACATATTCAAATTGGATCTACACTCAGGTGGACTGGGACTCCCAGATTTCAGTCTTTATTACTTTGTGGGATTGTTACAGTACGCTAAAAAGTGGTGTGCAGACAACTACAACATGAAAAAAGCATTATTCCTTGACTGGGGCAATGGAGTAGATCTGCATAGATATCGGATGATGGGCTCACAGGTCCCCAGCGAATGCCAACACATAATCCGGAAAGTGTTGAGGGCCTGGGAACAAGCTGTTGTCCTGATCTCCCGCAGAGACCGCACCAACGGGCTGGGAGGAGGAATAGCCATCATTCACAAGTCTACCCTCCAGGTCCACACCCTCAAAGACGACTCCCTCAACTCCACCGAACACCTTCACTTCCGGATCCACACCAACCTCAACACCACCCTCAGAGGTACACACATCTACAGACCCCCTGGACCCCGGGCCCTCTTCAGCGACTCCATCGCCGACCTCGCCAGCACCCACGCACTCACCTCCGTGGACTACATCCTCCTCAGAGACCTGAACTTCCACCTCGAGAACAACAATGACGCCAACTCCACCGCCCTGATCGACAACCTCGCCAACCTCGGGCTCTGACAACTCGTCACCAAACCCACCCACGCCGCCGACCACACGCTCGACCCCGTCTTCTCCACAAGCACCCACGTGGCCTTCAACCACACCACCGAACTCTACTGGACTGACCACTGATGCATCCACTTCACCTTCAAGAAACGTACCACGCACCACCACACCCAACAACTGCCTCGACGCCACTGAAGCAAAGTTACAGAAGACCAACTGACCTCCACCCTCACCCAGAACCCACCCATCGACCCCACCGACACAGACGCCGCCGCCCAAAACTTCAGACAGTGGATCGACGACTGCGCCAACACCCTCGCCCCGATCAAGAAACCCTCCACAAACCACCCCAGCAAGAAAGCCGCCTGGTTCAACGAAGAACTCCAGGTCTCCAAACGGACTTGCCGGAAGCTGGGGAAGAAATGGCTCCACGACCGCACACCAGACAGCCACGCAGCCCACAAGGACGACATCTGCAGACATCACCACCTCATCAGAACAGCCAAGAGATCGTCCTTCATAACTGGAGAACAACGCACACAAGAGCAAAGAACTTTTCCACATAGAGAAGGAACTCTCAAACCCCAGCGCCAACACCAACATCCCGCCCTCACAGGATCTGTGCTACTCACTGGCCACCTTCTTCCATCGCAAGATCGCCGACATCCACGAGAGCCTCAAATCATCACCCGCCCGACCGCAACAGACCACTCCCCGAAGGCCACCTGCACCAACAAGCTGACCTCCTGGACCCACGTCAACGACGAAGAGACACGCAAGGACATGAACTCCATCCACTCAGAATCTCCATCAGACCCCTGCCCACACCACGTCTTCAACAAAGCTTATGCAACCATCGCACCCCAGCTACAAAAGATCATCAACATCTTCTTCGACACTGCGACATTCCCGGAAAGCTGGAAGCACGCCGAAATCAACACCCTCCTCAAGAAACCCAAGGCGGACCCCAAATACCACAAGAACTTCCGGCCCATCTCCCTGCTCCCCTTCCAGGCGAAGGTCATCGAGAAATCGCCAACATGCAGCTGACCCACCACCTCGAGGACAACAACATTCTAGACCCATCCCAGTCTGGATTCAGTCGCAACCACAGCACTGAGACTGCCCTTATCGCCGCCACAGACGACATCAGACGCCAGGTAGACAACGGCGAAACCTCAGCCCTCATCCTCTTGAACCTGTCAGCCGCTTTCAAAATGGTCTGCCACCGCACACTAAGAACATGTCTCCAAGAAGCCAGAATCCAGAAAAAGGCCCTGGACTGGACCAAGTCCTTCCTCTCCGGCAGAACCCAGAGAGTCCTACTCCCGCCCTTCCATTCAGAAGCCACCGACATCATCTGCGGCGTACCCCAGGGCTCTTCCCTCAGCCCGACCCTGTTCAACGTCTACATGGCCCCCCTCGCACAAGTGGCCTGCCAGCACAACCTGAACATCATCTCCTACGCCGATGACACCCAGCTCATCCTCTCCCTCACCAAAGACCCGCACACCGCCAAAACCAACCTCCAGGAGGATATGAAGGCCATCGCTGAGTGGATGAGGAGCAGCCGTCTGAAACTGAACTCGGACATGACAGAAGTCCTCATCCTAGGTCCCGCCCCCTCTGCTTGGGACAACTCCTGGTGGCCGACCGCACTGGGAGCAGCTCCGAAACCCACGGACCATGCACGCAACCTGGGATTCATCCTCAACTCCTAACTCTCTCTATGTCAAAGCAGATCAACGCCATCTCCTCCTCCTGCTACAACACCCTCCACATGTTCCGCAGGATCTACAAATGGATCCCGACCGAAGCAAGATAAACAGTGACCCAGGCCCTCGACAGCAGCAGGCTGGACTATGGCAACACACTCTACGCAGGAATCCCGGCCAAACACCTGCGTCGACTACAACTCATCCAGAACGCCTCAGCCCGACTGATCCTCAACGTCCCCCGCCGCAGCCATATCTCCTTCCACCTAAGAGACCTGCACTGGCTCTCGTCAACAAGAGGATCACCTTCAAACTCTTCACCCACGCACACAGAGCACTACACGACACCGGACCAGCCTACCTTAACAACAGACTCAACTTCTACATCCCCACCCGCCAGCTCCGCTCCACCAGCCTCACCCTTGCCACTGTCCCGCGCATCCAAGGAATGGGCTCCGGCGGCAGATCCTTCTCCTTCCTCACCACCAAGACCTGGAACACCCTCCCCTCCCAAGGCCTGCTCACCTTCAGAAGGCTCCTCAAGACCTGGCTCTTCAAACAGTAGCAGCACCCCCTCCCCCCCCCCCCACCTCAGCGCCTTGAGACCCTCACGGGTAAGTAGCGCGCTTTACAAATTCTCTGATTGATTGATTGATTATCCACAGTGCACCATATACTAAGTCACTCCTACTACAATGGCTGCAGGGGTTCCGCCATATCCACTCAGTCATGGATATTACCAAATGATTTATATATGAACAGGACAGAAGGCCACTTCCTACAAGATGCAAAAATCTCACGCACGACCCTCAAGATATGGACCTCACTCCCAATGAGCCGGCAAAGTCCCACATGC
Source organism: Lissotriton vulgaris (assembly GCF_964263255.1). Lineage (NCBI taxonomy): Eukaryota > Metazoa > Chordata > Amphibia > Caudata > Salamandridae > Lissotriton > Lissotriton vulgaris. The sequence goes on along the minus strand of NC_141686.1, from coordinate 181,707,048 downwards.
TAGTGCTGAAAGAGGACTACGTTGTTAAGACTACCAGTCCCACTTACTGAAGGCGAATGGACAAAAATGTTTGCCCAGGTACAAGAGGTAGCCAGCAAAGCTAGGTTCAAACTCACACAGTTCCACTACCTGCATCACACCTACCTGACACCCCATAAACTGGCCGGTTTCAACTGAGGGCGCCCATCTCCTAGCCCCGAATGGTGTACAGAGCCAGCAGCATTTATTCATATGACATGGTCCTGCGTCCGCCTGCAACAATACTGGCAACAAGTACTTCATGTGCTCTGCTCAGCCACAGTGGTTCGTATAGGAGCATCAATTAAGCTTTGCCTGCTAGTAGTCCTATCAACACCAAAAAAGGGAACACGGATAAGACATAAATTTGCTCTCCTGAACCTAGTCCTAGCTAAACGGTGCATAGCCATTCATTGGACATGCACTCTCCCCCAAACAGTGGATAGATGGAGAGCGGACATGCGAAAGTGGGGATGGCTGAGAAGGGCCACCTACATGTGGTGCGCACAGATGAGAACGCATAATGAGATTGGAGATGGGGAGCACATGCTTGAAGGATTGCAGCTACCTAAAGCTCATGATGAGAGAGAGGAGGGAACATCACAACAGTCACACCACACTTCTCATCCACCAAACACAGCAATTGACAATACTCCTGGCTCTCTTGCGTTGCACTGACCCGTATTGGATAGTAGTAAAGATTGTCTCTATGTCTTCTACCAGATTAAGTATTGATGACTGTTTTGTAATACCTGCTTTAACTGATATGTACAAGTTTGGTGTGAGATGGGGGTTCCGTCACTGGTCGCTGCCAATATGTATCTGCTCTTTTTTTCCCTGTTAATCAGTTGTCAGAGCACCACATTGAGAATAGACTGTAGTGATGTAATTGATGAACAGCCCTATGGGCAGACTGTAACATTCTTCTGATGACTATGTCCAGGGATGGGTGCACAGCGTTGCAATAATAATAATTTTAAAAGACAATCTTTCACAAAAAGTATGGGCCTTCTTTTAGATTTAGGTGACAACTGTTCTTTTCTCGATTTGTGGAAGGTTAATGCTTCCTTCTGTCCCCTGTTCAATGAGCACCCTATATAGTAATTGTTTTCTCCCCAGCCACATTTAGTTGAAAACATGTCCTTGCTGTTTACAACTTCACTTTTCTCCATTTACACACCCTTCACACAAAGGGCCTCATTACGATGAGACTTGTGCAAGCCTTCCGAGTCTCATTGTGGGTTTAAATTTCGACGGCCGCATTCCGGCTGGCTTCCGACAAGCTCAAGTAACCTGCCCACCAGTCGCAGGCTTGCCCATAATCCCTATGGATGGCATTTCCGCTGTAGGGATTATGATGTCAGTTTCTGACAGGCCTTCTATGTCGGGCTTTCCGACATGGAAAGCCTGTCGGATAGCCACTTTGGGGGCCTCTAGCAAGGTCCCTTCACCCTGTGGCCTCCAGGTGGGAGCCTCTGGTTGGGGGCACTCATGATGCCTCCCCTGTAAATCCCTGCACCATGTGGCTGGCACTGTGAGGTGGCAGCCAAGTGGTGCAGGGACGAACAGATTATCCTGTTTCCCTATGGGAGCTTGTGCTACGGCCGGTTTACGGCCTCAGCACAAGCTCCCATAGAGAAATGGGATTGTGGGACACACATGGTGCGGTCGCATTTTAATTTTGATTCATAATGTTTATTAAGTGTGAATTGTATTTGTTTGAAAATGTAGGGAAATTTGAAACTTTGCAATAGACCAGATCAAACAAAAACGGAAAGACTCATTGAAAGTCATTAATTCTGTATGACGAGAGGGGCAGTAGAAGCTGACCCTTGTATTCTTTACTCTTTGTACTCAATCTCATTAATATTCCTCTGCCCTCTGTGGATGTTAAATATGTCCTTGTTCTCTCTTTAACATAACCACAGACCACAAACAAACCAGTAAACTGATAAGCCTGTTAAAGCCCCTTGACCTCAGAAATCCATCTCCTAGCTTTCAAATGCCTAGTAATTGAATTCATTATGTAACCCATTATTCACTAAGAATAATGACTATCCAACATAGACTCCGATTAAAGTGAAGCACATTACTGACCCTTTAACTGAACAACAAATGAACACCAAAAATAATTTTGATGGGTTCTTTAGATTGCACCACTGTAAAACTGAGGATAATTCAATAAATCCTGGATGACAAATCGAAAAAAAAACAGATTGAGAATAAAGATGTCCCTATTTAATGTAAGGGCCCTAAATTAGAGCGCTCCATAACCATAGCCATCGTCAATTAGATGACTTGATTTCAATGGAAAGGTAGATCACACAAACATAACCCTCTCATCTCTTAGCCTCTAAAAAACGCATTTCTGGCAAGCTGAAAGAACGCAAACATGGCTGAAGTTGTAATAATAAAAACTAAAATTCCAAATGTAAAACAGAAACTCGCTTCTGGGCTCCTCTTATATCGTAACAAAAATCGTACCACAAGATTACAATATAAATTTCTGTGACATTATGAAAGGCGTTGCCCAGTGGAGAAAACAAAAAATAAATTGAGATAGTCTGACAATTAGCACTTAAAAGAAATGTACAGATTCATAAAAGTTCTTAAAGCATCAGAAGTGTCTTGGCGACACTGGCCTTCTTTTTCTTCTTAAGTATATCTTGGAAGGGAGGTAGAAACCTACAATAAACAAGTTTTTATGCAGCATCTTCTATCAGTAGAACTTAGATAGAATGTGCAAAAAAGTGCCCAAAAACTCTTTGATTGCATAACACATGCCTCAAGCTGACTCCATGTATTGAGCTAACAGACTGACTATTTTGTAACATATTTAAAGAACATAAATCAGTTAACCATCTCCAACTTTCAAACTTTCATGTATTAGCAACTAACAAACTGGTCAAATTAGGCCTAGATTTTGACAGAGAGAGAACATTCTTCTCTGGGCCGGGAGGTTGCCACCAGCCATCATCTGCCAATTTCAAGGCAGACTAGGAATCTGATTTAGCGTCAACCAGATGATATTATCCCAGACTGGGCCCGTAGCCTGCAAATATGGGTACAGTGACAGCCTTCACCACCAGAAACATGCATGGCATGGTTGACCACATCATCTATCTAGAAGTATTGAAAGATTTTATGTATAAAGATAGGACAGTACTCACCTTTCTTTGTCACCTAACAAATTGCTAACACATTGAAATTTGAAACTCTAAAGCACCACAACTTTTGGTGGGCAATGCCCCAATGCTCTGTTCTTTCACCAACCTATTTGGTCTTAATGTACAGTCCACCAGAGCACCTATCCATAATGTAGGGATCTTCTGCCAAGAAGAAATTTCTCATCTCACTTATTCCAAGATGAGCTTATAATCATTATTATAATCATTATAATCCATTGTGCTATGCACGCGTGGGTTCGTATCCCATCCTCGTCGCCAAAATGTTCTAAATAAATAATCCAAAGTGTAGACCAGGTGGTAAGTTCCAAGTAGTTCCTTTATTAGTTTCAATTGTAGATATAGAAAGATGAAGGTAAGATGGTAAATAAGATAGAAGTATAATTGTATAGCCCCACCAGGAACAGTCTCCCTCTGCTCAGCCTATCATCCTCCAACTGACGCTCTCCACCAATCCACACTCCAACATTCCATGACATCATACATCATTCTTCAACCATGCAGGCTGAACAGAGAGAGAGCATTGATGTGAAGAAAGAAGAGGGGAATTAACCATTACAACATTATGCTTAAACAATTGCAGGCTAACCCTGTTTAAAATAACATTTCTGCCCACCACCACAACTCTACACATAAAATCAAGACTTGACTTGATGTGTATGCTTGATTACATGCATTCAGTCTTTCAATGTGCTAAAATCTCAGGGCCATTCTTTCATGCAGCACAATGCAGCAAGTCACCTTGCTGCCCTGTGTGAAAGGAAAAGTGCCAGAATGGGATGATTTTCCTATTATACAGGACATTTGGCTGCCTAGTGCCAGTATAGGAACCCTTGCATAATGGTGCAAGGCTGTCTGCGTTTTAGGTAGGATTATTTTTGTGCAGAAAGGAGCACCTTTCTGTACAAAAACAATTCTGAGAGTCATTTTCCTCTTTCTATCTGTGCTACAGAATCGAGCACACATAGAAAGTGGAAAAAAAAAACGAGGAAAAATAAACATGTTTTTCCTTGTTACGCCTCACCTGTTGAGGTGTAGCATTTTGACCCATTACCAGGTCTACCCTAATGGCAAATATGCACAAAAATCCATGGGTGTATGCGTGGAAACACCCCCACTACAACCTTGAACTTATTCCCTGCAGCAGAATAACACAAGGTAGTGATTTATTAAGCCATGCAGGACCACACAAGGTGACCTTGCGTGGCTTATTGGTGCTAGGGTACCACAAAACCTTCATGAATCTGGTGCGCAATATTTATTTTAGACAACTGAAATTATATTTAGTCACACATAAAAATCTTCATAAAATATGGTTACAGTTTAAATGATTATGGGTGATTATATTCTAAATCATCTAAACAGATTTTTAAAACTGAGGTTCAAGGGGCGTGGTTTCGATGCCAGCTAAGATGGCCGCTTAGCGTGGGTCCTCCTCCGCACCGGGACGAGCTTCTGCTTTTTTATGCACGCCCCGACATCTCTACCGGCGCCGGATGCCTTCATATTGCATCGGAATGCGAGGCGCACCCGGTGAGCACTTTTTATGAGAACGAGCGTTTGTTCCTCTTCATTTATCGGCTGCGGTCCATTTCCCTCATGATGGGAACGGCCGCCGCCCTTTTGCAACGCTCTTGTTTTTAACTTTGTCATGCCTCCGCCTGCTGTTGTTCATCATTTCTAAACCCCTGAACCTCCTCTTTTGGTCAGCTGTTGCCTGGAATTGTAACCATTGACCTGGAGGAGCCCCTCACTTACTCATGGATGCTTCATTCAGTCTTATGTGGATTTTATATGAATCACCTCATGTGTTCACCCTCAGAAAGCCCCGCTGCTTCTCCTTCAAAGATGGAACTTCCCTCCATTTCTTTTATTCTTCTTTTTCCAACACCTTATGGCTGGCTAACACCTATTTAAGGTATTTATGTTCTTTATCTTGCCAGACTCTGCATTTTCTGGTCACACTTTCATATGCTGGCAGTATGGAGTTAGGCACTTCCCTCTTTGTATGTTTCTACCCATTTTAAACATATGTGTGGCCCTTTCTCACGTTCTCAGCAGAGTTTCATGTCTTCCTACTGATTTTTTTTTGCCCACAATTTAAATCTTATTGACATTTTTGGATATTTATCATACCTGTACTACTTAATTTTTGAGGATACTGCCCAACTGCTTGCAACCGTCTACACTGTCTCTTTTGCCTTGTTTTGGACTGTATTTACGTGCATAGGAATATGGGCAGACTGCGCAAGCCACAATTTGTTTTCATTTCCTCCAAATCTACTCAGGAGTCGTCCTCCTCAACTCCTATCAGTGCTCCTGGTACTGCTAATCAATGGCTGGTTTGGCGCCGCCTCGCGCCTCCTCCTCAACGCAATCAACATCATCTAAGGCTTCTCCTCCTAATGTTGCTTCTAAACGCTTGAAACATAACCCTCCTTCACCAGATAAATCATCCTCTCCAATTTCTATGGAGTTAATTCTTGAGGAGATACGAGCCCTCTGCCCCTTTGTTGAAGAGACCAGCAAATACATGCAAATCTTGAAAGAGAATTGGGCTTCCATGGACGCTAGGATCACTTCTGCAGAACAGCAAAATTCAGGAGTACAGTCCAATTCCCAACGCATATCTTCTCTGGAAAAATCTGCTCTTGCTCTCCAACAACATACTGAGGATTTGGAAAACAGAAATAGATGGAACAACCTCCGTATTTATGGTTTGCTGGAATCTTTGGAAGGGGATGATCCTGTGATGTTTTTCACTTCTTTTCTTCCGAAACTGCTCGATATGCCACCTTCCACTTCCATTAGCATCCAAAGAGCCCACAGGCTTGGTCCGCGCTCATCAGATTTCCCAAAGCCAAGAGGAGTTATTATTCTTTTTTTGAAATTCACGTGTTCCTGTCTCAGGATGTCTCCAATGCAACAGCGTCCAGACGGAGGGAGTTCCTGAATCTTCGTGCACCCTTGCGTTCTCTCGGTGCAAGATATGGCTTGTTTCATCCCTGCATCTTCTAGGTTACTTACCAGAATAAGACTTGGTCCTTTCAAGATCCTGGAGAACTTAAGAACTTCATTCCTCTTCAGTCGGGTGGTGCCATGGATACTTCGTCTTCCTCTTCTAGTGGCTGAATCAGTTGAATTTGTACACGTGTTTGTTCTTTCATGGAATTTTTGATGTTGTTCCTCTTCAAGTTTATTGTCTAATTTTTCTTTTCCTTTTGTTCATCATTTTTCTGACTGAATTATCTTCTTGTTCTATTGTGTTTCTCGCTTGGCTTATCCCTTCTATTGTTATTTCCTAATTGTTATTTGTTATTTCTTTTCTTCCCTCGCACAGGTTCCTGGTGTTTCTTCTTGAGTTCTTGTAGATCAATATGGCAATTATCCAATTTGTCTTTTTGTCCGGGTGTGGTTGGATTCCCTCCCTTTGCAAGGTCCGTCTTGTAGAGTGTCGCCACCTCCCCACTTCCTCGTGTTTATTTCTTTCAGGTACGTTGTTTTCAGTCATCCTTTTGATATGTACTGTCTCCTCTTCTACTTTCTTTTTTCCCTACTTCCTTTCCTCTCCTCTCCACTTCTCTTTTCTATTCATTCCTGTTTTCTTTTTTCTAGCTTATTGCTATTTTCTCTTTTCGGCTTCATGTTGTTTATATACTTTTTCGCAAATTTTAAGGTTATTGTGTTTATTTGTTTGAAAATTTAGAATTATCTTGTGGAATGTAAAAGGTTTTGTCAACCCCATCAAACGGCAGAGAGTACTTTCTCATTTATCCTCCAATGCCCCTGATATTGCTCTTCTACAGGAGACTCACCTTAATGATCTTGAATCCCTTAAGTTAAAAAGAAACTGGGTTGGTACAGTTTTATTTTCTCCCTCTTCCAATAAGAAAAATGGAGTTGCTATTTTAATTTATAAAAAATAAAAATGTAAGGTATTATTAGAGGGAAAGGATTCGGAAGGGAGATGGATTTTGGTTAAATTACTGATTGACTCAATTCCTCTCTCTATCTTTAATGTTTATGGTCCTACTTTACCTGATTGTTTGTTTTGGCCTTTAATTACAAGCAAGTGTATACAATACAAAGATGACTTTTTTTCTTTTAGGAGGAGACTGTAACCAGATTATAGATCCATTCCTTGTCCGCAAATCCACTGTTCGCTTCATTCCCCACAAACCTCACAAGCAATTCTTGAATACTATACTTCAAACACACCTTTCCGACTCATGGACACTCACACATCCAGACACTTTAGATTATTCCTTTTCTCACATCCTCATGCTTCTTCCTCTAGAATAGACTATCAGCCTTATTCATGAACGGGCTGTTTTGCGAGGCTCAAATAGCGAATCATAAGGAATCGCTATTTGAGACTCGCAAAACGGTATTCATGTAGGAATCGCAATATTAATTGCGATTCCCACTGATTCCTTATTTGTGATTAGCTAATTGCTAATCGCAAATAAGGAATAACTCCCCATGCATTCCTATGGGCCAAAAGGCCCATAGGAATGCATGGGGAGTCATTCCTCATTTGCGATTAGCAATTAGCTAATCGCAAATGAGATTGCGAGTACAAGGGTGCCAGGGGTGTCCAAAGGACACCCTGTAGCACCCCTGCAATGGAAATTAACACAGGTGTTGCACACACACATGTCCAAAGGACATGTGTGTGTGTAACATGCAACTCAGAAAAATGCATTTAAATGCATTTTTCTGAGTTTTCGCAATTTACCATGAGGTCTGACCTTGCGGTAAATTGCGCCTAGAAATTGCGAATTCGCAATTTAAAAATGTTTCAAGAATAGCATTTAAGGAATCTCTAATAGAGATTCCTTAAATGCTATTCCTCGTAAATATGCGAATTCTTAAATAGCGATTTTTGCATTTGGGATGATGAATCCCAAATGCAAAAATAGCGCTCGCAAAGGGCCAGATTCTCAGAATCTGACCCTTTGCGACCGGATTTAACAATGATGAATCAGGCTGTATATCTTTCTCTCTCAGTCTCTCACTCAAAATCTTTTATCCTCCTCTATTGAACCTATTGTTATTTCAAATCATGCCCCCATTATAACAGATATTGATCTACTCCCTCCTCGTCCCAAGCCCTCTTGTTGGCGCTTTAATTCTACACTTCTTACTGACCCTATTTTCTCTTCTTCATTTCGAACTTTTACTAATGATTTCTTTCAAACTAACTCTACTCCCAACACTCCTCTTATATTCTCTGGGATTCCTTTAAGGCTACTGCGAGAGGATTTATTATTGATTTTGTCGCTAAGAAAAAGAAACAGTTTCTTCAAAAACGTAAGTCTTCCCTTGCATATATTAAAAAATTAGAACATCAATTCTATACTTCTTCCGATACAGGTATGTCCCCAGAACTGTTGCGTGCGAAGATTTCTTTCAACAAGTTTACCACAGATAATGCCTCTTCAATTCTTCTTCGTAGTAGTGCACGCTATTATGGAGGTCGTAACAAGTTAGGGAAACTCTTAGCTAACTACCTTAAATCTCGTAAGGAGCGTACTTCCATTGAATCCATCTTTTCTTCTGAAGATGTTCTTCTCCATACAGATAAACTTATTCTAGAACAATTTCAACTTTTGTATCAACAGCTTTACACTCCAGAATCCCCTGCTACTTCTTCTATGCTTCATTCCTACTTTGAAAAGTTACCTTTACCCTCTACATCTGACCTTAATTTTTCAGCCCTTGACCTTGATTTTTCCCTTCATGAACTGCCTACAGCCCTGTCTTCCCTTACTAAGGGTAAAACTCCTGGTCCTGATGGCTTCCCGGTGGAGTTTTATTTACATTTTTCTGATCTTTTATTACCCAAACTTTTATTGCTTTTTCAATCCTTTTACTCCTCTGGTACAGCTGCAGGTACTTTTCAAGATGCCATCATTTGTCTCATTCCAAAAGAAGGTTGTGATCCCAAATTTTGTAAAAATTATCGTCCCATTTCGCTAGTCAATGTTGATTATAAACTTTTCGCTAAATTACGCGCCTTACGTTTGGATTCTTTCATACCCCATCTTATTGGTAAAGAACAATGCGGTTTTATTGAAAGGAGACTCACTTCTGACAATTCTCGTCTCTTTCTGAACGTTTTAAATAAAGCCCCCTCTCTCTCCATTTCTGTCGATGCTGAAAAAGCTTTTGACAGAGTAGATTGGTCTTTTTTATTTGCTTCTCTTAAGTGGCATGGCTTTGGCTCAAATTTATTTCTCTTATTTCTTTATTATATTCCTCACCCAAAGCTTCTGTTTTAGTGAATGGCCAACTCTCTTCTTCTTTTACCCTTCAAAGAGGAGTTCGTCAAGGTTGCCCTCTCTCTCCACTTCTTTTTGTTTTGGACTTTGAGTCTTTTTTGTCCTTCATTCAACAGAATACTTCCATTACTGGCTTTCCCTATGTTGACCATCAATTAAAACTTTCTGCATATGCTGATGACATCCTCTTGTTCATTTCAGACCCAGATTCATCTATTTCTCCTTTGTTATCTGAATTTGAAGCATTCTCCCTTGTTTCTGGCTATAAGATCAATTCAGACAAAACAGAAATTCTTCCTCTAACTAAGTTTTGTCTTCCTCACTCCTTTTCTTCCACTGGATTTGCCTGGAATAGCACTAAGAAAAAATATCTTGGTATCTGGTTCTCCAATTCTATTTACTCCTCTGTTAAATTAAATATGTCTGCTGTTCTCTCTCGAATTGACCAGTTATTTTCTTCTTGGAACACTCTTTTTCTTTCCAGGTGGGGTCAACTTGATTACATTAAGATGATGATCACTCCTATCCTTATTTATACTCTCTCTATGTTGCCTGTCCATATTCCCGCCCTATATTTCAATCGTATAGATTCTTCTATCTCAAAATCTTTCTGGAAAGGTAAAAATTAAATCTAGAATTTCTCTTCTATCTGTTTGTAGACCTAAATCGAATGGTGATGTTAATTTCCCAGACTTTCGTCTCTATCACAAATCCTTCTCTTTCCGTCAGGCTTCACATTGGCTTTCATCTGAATCTTCCCCTTTCTCTCCTCTTTGGCTCTGTATTGAGCAATCCTTTTTATCGCCCTTTTCTTTCGAGGAGATAGTACGTTTCTCCTCTAAGTCCCCTTTTGATTCGCTTCCCTTGTTTAAGCATACTTCCTCTCTTCCTAAGCATTTATTCTCTTTGTCACCTATCTCGCGCGAATCTTTTCTACAGTTTCCCTTCCTACTACTCCCAATCTTCTTGTACTACTCTCTACTCTTCCTAAAGCATCTCTTATTTATAAATTATTTTCTTCTCCTAACCCGGACCGTCTCAAGTCCAAATTGGAACTTTCCTGGGAAGCAGATCTGGGATGCACTTGGCCCACTACCCTTTGGGGCAAATTGTGGTCCAAATCTTTGAAAATTTCTCGTTGTGCATCTCTCACTCAATCTCTCTTTTTTCTGTATCACCAACTTTATCTTTCTCCTCTTTCCCTGTCTCGTTTCATATCTTCCTCTGATTCTAACTGTTGGACTTGTAAATCATCTAATGCTGATCTTCTACATATGTTCTTTTTCTGTCCTACGGTTTCTACTTTTTGGAAACAAGTTTGGTCTTACATTTCTCATATTTTCTCACTTTCCATCCCATACTCTCTCCCTCTTCTTTTTCTTAATAGTCTTTAAGATTCTCTAACTCTCCCCCCACACTCACAGGGTCTCTTTGATCTTATGCTTGCTCTTGCATTTCAACATATATCTTCCAACTGTAAGTCTCTTACAAATGTTTCCATACAACATTGGTGGAACTCTTTATGTCATTATCATAGACTTGATGTCTCCTTTGCTTCTTCCTGTAAACCACCTCGTAATGTTGACCTGTATTGGTTGCCTCTTACCAAATACCTACATCATTTCGCTCAAAAGAAACCGGTTTCTATCAACTCCAAAATGTTAAACCCCCTTGAATGATTTTACTCTCTCCTTATTGTGTGTTTCAATATTGTTTTACAGCTTTTCTTTATTACAATTGTTTTGCATATATTATATAATTTTTTATTATTACTTGCACTATTCCTTCCTTTGCCGTTATCTTCTATAATATTGTTTTTGTTATAATATATTTTCTCTTACTCCCTTCCCCTTCCCCCTTCTCTATCCCCTTAAAATCCCCATAAAATGCTTTAGTTACCAAGTTTGACATTAGCAATGTTGTGATTTTCATTTGACTTATATGCTTTATATTCTCTTTCGCTGGTGTCAATCGTTATCATTATTATTCTAAATAAAGCTCTTCAAACACAAAAAACTGAGGTTCAAAACCCTGACAAATCTACACAATTTTGCCAACTCCGTCTTCAATTGTGTTCAGTGTTTCTAAATAACTATGACCCAGACATCAATTTATGGCATTATGTAATATAAAAAAAGAATGGACTGAAAGAGAAGGTTAATATTATTAATGTAAAAAAAAAAAATCCTCTGTCACGGTGAAGTGAAAGAAATTGGTGAAGAAAATTGATATTAATGTATGATGGCGCATATAGTGTTTTTTTCATTCATTTGGGGCGGATTTAGAGATCAGAATGTGGGTTCTCTGTCACAAACGTGATGGATGTTCAGTCCTCTGTATTAAAAGTGTCATTAGATATAATACTCTTATATTGTATGGGATATCCTACAGTGGATACCCATGCTTGAGATGGAGTAACCCTTCTGCTTAACCCTGCCTCTAGCTGCGGAATGTAAAAGCCAAAACAAAGTTGTATTTAGCCTGGTCTTTGAAGTCGAGATTTGGTAAATAGAAAGAGCTGGGATTTGTACTATAATGTGAGTCAAGGTGGTTGTGTGTTATGTTAAGGGCCTTGTTTTGAATACAGCGGTTCCAGGGCTACCATGCCCGCGGCCATGGTCCAACTGCCACAACTTAGGTGGTCTGAATACCTGGTTAAAAATCTGGCAGTCGGACTCTTGGTAGGGTTGGACATAGAGAGTCTGTACACTAGCTTACCCCAGGATGCCACCATCCAGGTCCTGAGGGACATACTGATGCACACTCCCTGGCCCCACCACACCCCAAGAGAATTCATCTTGGATTGTGCGAATCTAGCACTGAAGGACAACTACTTTGAATATGAAGGCACCTTCTTCTTGCAAACCAATGGGACATCCATGGGGAGTGTCTTTGCCCCTAGCATGGCGGGACTTTACGTCCACGACTTCGAGGAAACCCACATCAAACCCGACTCCAATCCCTTCACCAACAACATCCTAAAATGGCACCGTTATATCGACGACGTCCTCATGATCTGGCAAGGCTTACCCGAAACACTGAACAACTTCCTTTTTTGGCTCAATGAAAGAGATCCCTACCTCAAGTTCACCAGCACATCTAGCTCCACTACCCTTGACTTCCTAGACCTGAAAGGCAGCCAACGGGGGATTAACCACTACCACTTACTACAAACTTACGGCAAGGAACTCCCTACTCCGCTTTGAAAGCTTCCACCCAGGGGTGCTCAGAGAAAACCTACCATACGGCCAGTTTCTCAGAATCCGCAGAAATTGCAGCAACATATCTGACTACAAAACTCAAGCGTCCAGTCTAGCACGGAAACTAGGGGATCGTGGCTACCCTGTATCCATCATCTCAAAATCCAACAAACGAGCTCGCAATCAGAACAGGGACGCCCTCCTTGAAACAACCACAAAAGAAAACACAAAACAACCAATCACCTGTGTCATGACCTACAACACGGCCTCCAACCAGGTAGCCAAGATCATCCAAAAACACTGGAAAATAATCAATTCTGGTCCCAGAAAATGGGATAAACCACGCTTTGCTTATAAAAGAGCTCACAACCTCAAAGACCAACTGGTCTCAACACGTCCCAAGCTGACCACCAGAATGGAACCTAACACCATCCACACCGCTTGGAGGCTCCCCAGAGTGACAGGCCACTACACCTGTCATGATTGCAGCGTGTGTCACCTTACATGTCACACCAAAACACTAGACCTAGAACCTGGAAAAACCTGGACTCAACGTTCTCACACCAACTGTAACTCTAAGAATGTGGTTTACCTATTGACATCCTTACACAAGGAAGGCCTCAACAATTCCATTTAATTCTGGGTTAGGGAGCACTCCGGTTTTTCAATTATCTTTAAACTTTTCAAAATGGTGCTGCGGTTCATAGGGGTTGTCAGTCCCTTGGTATGAAAAGCTAGTTTTGTTGGGTATGTTGGCCCAACGAACCGTGCACTATCCACTTGGTGCTATGCACCTGAACTGGTTGTGTTTTTTCAACAAACAATAGACTTTCTGTTTTCTCAATTGCTTCTGTTTATTTTTGAATGTTTTTTATCTTTTTTTCACATCTGTATATTATATTACCACATCATATTTCAATGAATTATATTTCATTCATATTCACAAAACCAAAACATAAGCATTACATTTCATGTAATATTCAACAATGTTTATGTGCTGTACAATTTCTGAAAAATGCCTGGTGCCCAATGCATTTCGGCACTACCAAGGTGCCTTCATCAGGGGAGAATCTGTAAAAAATAAAAATGACCATGTAATTTCAAATTTGAGTTGCAAAAACTGGTCTTTCTAGGTGTATTGGGCCTGCATTTAGCGTGGGCCAATGTTTGAGGATAGATTTACGGATTTTGTTGGATATGGGGGAGAAGGTGGTAACACAAGCTATTCTCTCAGTTTTGTCCCTTGTCTTTGGTGTCAAAAGGGCTTCCCGAGGGCAATACCAAGCCCTTTTGGAGGCCGTTTTGATTAGTCTTCTGGGGTAGCCTCGAGCTGGGATGTCAGCTTCCCTAAAGTAATCTACTTTAGCTGAACAGTTCCTCCTGATTCTCAGGAATTGAGAGTATGGTAAGGACTCTTTCAGAGCCCTGGGATGATTGCTATCATAGCTCAAGAGGGTGTTGCGTTCCGTGGGCTTCCTATAGAGGCGTGTTAGTAATTCATTATGATGATGAAAAATTGTCAGGTCTAGGAAAGCTATTTGATTTTTGTCATAGACAAGAGTGAAGTTGAGATCAGCCCAGTTATTATTTAGCCAATGATTGAAAGAGTGCAGTGCAGTGCAGGAATATCAAAGTTCCAAATGAGGAAAATGTTGTCTATGTAGCGACGCCATAGTGAAATTCCTGCATAAAAAGGATTACTCTCTGTTAGGATGTTGCCAGTTTCGAGGGCATCCATGAACAAAATTGCCAGGTTGGGGGCAAAAATAGCCCCCATAGAAGTGCCCTTTATTTGTTGGTAATAGATGTTTTCAAACACAAAATAATTCCTGGTGAGGCACAGTTCAAGGAGCTGTAGGATGAAGATAGTGGGAACCCTGTGTGGGCGTGGTCGTGAGTCTAAGGTTTTCTGAATGACCAAAAGAGCCGCTGTCTGTGGGATATTCGTATAAAGCGACTCTACGTCCATAGTGCATAGGGTGTCAGTTGCAGGGTCATAGGGGAAATGTTCCACCAGATTAATCATCTCCATACTGTCCGTCAAATAGCAGGTTGTAGATGGTACAAATTCCTTTAGGAAGAAATCTACAAATGCTCCCAAAGGCTCAAGGATAGAACCACAGGCAGAGACTATTGGTCTACCTGGGGGAGTGTCAATGTTCTTATGAACCTTTGGGAGGGTGTAGATTACTGGCTGACGTGGGCTTTTTACATTGAGGAATAGGTGTTCCTTTTTACTCAGAAAGCCTTCAGAGACGGCATCTGTTGTGAGTTTTAATATAGTCTCTTGGATGCTTTTGGTGGGATTACCTGGTAATCTTTGATAGTGATTTTTATTTCCCAGCTGACGTTGGATTTCAGTTTTGTACGAATCAATGTCCTGGAGGACAATTCCACCCCCCTTATCGGCACTTTTTATGACAAGTGAAGGATTTTTTTTAAGAGAATTTATGGCGTCTTTCTCAACTCGTGAGATATTGTAAGGAACATAACGTTTTTTCTTCTCTAGAACAAAGAGGTCTTTATATACCAGTTTTTCAAAAGTTCTTATCTCTGAAGGAATCATACTGGCAGATGGAAGGAATGTGGAGGGTGGTCGAAATGGGGTATTAGCATTGGTTATGGTGGAAGGGTGAAGTTGAAAAAAGGCTTTTAGACGAATTAGTCTGAAAAATCTGAGTAGTTCAGTTTGTAACTCCATAAAATTTGGACGAATGGTAGGTACAAAAGATAGGCCTTTTTTTAATAAAGCTATTTCAGGGTCCTGTAGTGAATGTTGAGATAGATTGAAAATAGGTATTAGCTCAGAAGACATGTTTGGGGAGGTAGGGGGGAGCGAAGAGTCAATCACATCAGTGCGATTTACCACTGGTAAAAGTTGTTCCTGGTCTTGCGCTCGCCTGGGGCATTGAACCATCGTTGTGGTTTCTTTACGCGCCCCCTTTGGGGAGTGCCTGGTTGGCCCCTGGATAAAAAATTGGACTGGGCCCCTCCTCCTCGTCTTTGGTTGCTGGCTCCTTCTCCTGGGTCCGAGCTATCAGAGGATTCCTCTGAAGTGTCAGAGAAGCCAACTATGTTCTGACGTCTAGTGTATCTACCCCAAGGTCTACTGTTGGGGTTGAATTGTGGCCTATTGGTGTAAAAGTCTTTGTGAAGGTAGGGGTAGGTATTTTCAACGTTATAGTTTTTAATATCTTTTTTGATTTTGTTGGACTTCTTGTTTTGTTCGATGCGGTGGAATTCTGCTACCGTTTTTCCTACCTGGTCAAGTAACTTCTTGCACTCTGCGGTGGGATCTGAGTCATTAATTTGCTTTAATAGGTCACTAATTTCTATTTCTAGTGATTTTAGGGTTTCACTGGCTATATCAATCCCCAGTGCCAGCCAGTGTCTGGAGCATGTAGTGCCTATGTATCTGAAGTTAGAAATATACTTAGGATTATCTGTGAAAATGCCAGGAATGTTACGGACCTGAAGTCCAACTGGTATGATGTCAGCCTTTAAATAGTCTGTCAACATTAACTCCATAAGCTGTAGTCGAACCTGTTTCTTTTTAATTTTCTCTAATTGTTCGGGTAATGAGGAGTTGGTGACTGTTGGTACATCAGGAGTGTCGGATAGTAAGGAGGGTCCAGAACATAGTTGTTTTAGGTATTCTGCAGTGTATATAGGAGCATGGGCTGACATTACTTTGGAAGTAAAAGATAAAGTTGGAAAGAAAGGATAACAGTACAGTGGCACTAGGATGGCCAACCTCGTAAAACGAGGATTAAGGTTTAAAGAAAACCCCTGCAATCGTGAGATTGCGCTCAGTTCTTTGAAGAAAGACAAGGGGAACCCAGTAAATGGCTCAGGACCATGGGTATCAAGTATTTATAAAGGAAACAAGTGGTCCTTAGCATAGGGGAAATGTTCCACCAGATTGATCATATCCATACTGTCCCTCACATAGCAGGTTGTAGATGGTACAAATTCCTTTATGAAGTTATGTGCTGTATTCTCACATTAAACAACCTACCAGATCAATAAAAATTCCCTGTCCGGCTGGACAAGGGACTGTGAACTATATAGCAGCCCACTGTGGTCTATATATTATCTTTGTTTACTCTTATTCTCATATGCCTAAGGACCACTTGTTTCCTTTATAAATACTTGATACCCATGGTCCTGAGCCATTTACTGGGTTCCCCTTGTCTTTCTTCAAAGAATCCACAGAAATTCTGACACAAATTAGCCTATGTGCCTCCACAATCTTATACATTGCATCCACTTTATTTACCATATCTTTCTCCCTTGATCAATAGACATATCGAGAATAGGCTTCACACTCCATAGTTAACATTTTTATCACAAAAGAATCTGTAAAAACAAATCAGTTCTACAAAGAAGGTTGAATAGATTGCTCTCATAGTGGATGCCGTGATACTCGAAGAGTGCAGCACCTGCACTAACCAGAAGTTCTCGTTTTGAACTATGGTCCACTTGGAGACAAGGGAGCCTATGGGATGTTGTTTCACTGAAATGGGATGAAAGTGTTGTGGTGTCAATTACTGGGCTCTTCCACATATTATTCCCCAGCTCTGTCCAAGCATGGTCACTGTGGTGCGTGCTCATCATAATCTCAGTTCTGGCGCCCTATTTTCAGTGTGTGTGACCTTTAGTGGCATTTAAGGTGTCTGCAGGAGGGCATTGGCTGTAGTTGACCACATACAATCATAAATGATGGAAGTAAATGTTAAAATTGCAATTTACTGTCCCTCCTGCCATGTCCGTTCATCAGTCATTGGGTGGTCCAGTTTATTTTGTTAGTTCAAATATCTTACTTGAAAATAAAATACATTTGCAATAGACAAAAATCAGAAGCAAATATATAATATCGAAGAATTTAAAAAAAGGACCACATAGCAAAAAACATATGGACTGGGATGAAAAGATGTCAAAGTTATCACATAAAAATGATCAGACAAATATCAAAATAGATATTACAAATTCATCTAATATTAAGTATAAATCCCAGGAAGATGGGAAAGATGGAACAACAACTTTTTTTAGAGATGGGTCGCGAAACCTTCTTTTCACAGTTCCTCCAGTTTTTTGAAAGTCCTTAATGATGTGGCGTGCTCAGTGGTATCGTGCCCCGCCCCACAGGCACTTATTTTCAACTGAACTCCAACACTTGGGGTAACCTTTTACCCCTAACCACTGGCACAGAGAATTTGCGCTTTGCAGTATATTTTCATAGCTTTCTTCATTACTGAATCATTTTGTTGAACCGTCTATTATTCACTCCATTTTTCCACCACTCTTAAATTCAAACATTTTCCAATCCGCATGCAAGGAATTACGGCAATTTTCCAAGTTTCTAATAATCTTTAAATTTGTTGGTAACATTACTCAAGCAGCCCCTCTGCACCCCTAACCAAAGCTCAGTGTTTTCACTTGACATTGAAGAACTTGGTTACACTCGGTTGATAATTACTGTGTTTAGCCCGACTGTTCATTCCTACAATCACATCCTTCACCATCAACTTTCTCAAAACTCATCCTACCCTTTCCTCTCCCCCCATCGAAACATCCCACTACCCATTGCACACTCCACCCTTCTTCCTTTCTTAGTCTGA
The DNA here is from genome assembly GCF_964263255.1 of Lissotriton vulgaris. NCBI lineage: Eukaryota > Metazoa > Chordata > Amphibia > Caudata > Salamandridae > Lissotriton > Lissotriton vulgaris. The sequence continues at coordinate 181,688,740 of NC_141686.1, read as the reverse complement.
TTACGTACCTGCTAACAAACAGACTCCTCTCACCATTTCGAAAATAACTCTCCATTTCCCTTTCTCCCAACTGTTTTTAAACCACTATCACTCCTCCCTTCTAGCAGCCTGCCCCCTAATCGCCACATAAAATTATCACCTGAGCCGCTTGCAACCTACCAGCAAATTTAAAGATTATGAATAGCTGAGTCCGTGTAGTAAAATATTGTTCAAAATGAAATGTTTGTTTACACATTGGTGATATCGAATTCTAATTATTGCTAAATTGTCATTTACAGTTTCCCCTGACGAAGGGCCTGTTTAGGCCTGAAATGCATTGGGTTTGAATAAACTGCTACATATGAACTTTGGCTCATGTCATGTTCTTGATAAAAGGTTCGGAGGGCCAAGCAGGAACATTAGAAACCTGGAAAATTGCCGTAATTCCTTGCATGCGGATTGGAAAATGTTTGAATATAGGAGTGGTGGAAAAATAGAGTGAATAATAGACGGTTCAACAAAATGATTAATTAATGAAGAAAACTATAAAAATATACTGCAAAGCGCAAATTCGCGGTGCTAGTGGTTAGGGGTAAAAGGTTACTCCAAGTGTCGGAGTAAAGATGGAACAACTACATATATCCCAGTAAAAAACATGTAGTCCAGATTTAATTGTTAGAACAATGCCCAGTATAATCATGACAGAATGAATGGTGGAACTTCAGGATCAGCCATGTATCCAGGCCGCTATTAGGACCAGCTATACGCTCCTTGACGCCTTTGGGCATTTGTGTGCTCTTCTAACGTTTGATAATGTGTGACTTTTGACTAAGTATATAGAGCGTGAAGGCAGTGGGTTTGGGATCCCATAAAATGTGCTATTTTTGCATATTTACTAGGCCCGTGGAACATGTTTTTAGCTAGTTATTACATTTCCCGAAAGCTGCACATAATTAAGAAAGTTTTGAAGTTTTATTCTCTTTCTCCACCAGTTGACTGTAAACTAACAAGTAAATCATCTGAATCCTCAAAATACTAAAAGCGCTCTCACTGAAAATAGAATGAGGAGTAAAGAGGATGCTGGCTCCTGAAACAGGTAATGCATTACCTCTACCTCACTTGTCCTCAACCCAGTCATTACTAACGAGGTATATTCCACTGTCAGGAAACAAAACAGGAAACACTTTTAGGCTCCACCCACCCTCTTGCCAGGGGCTATAATTACATAGCCAACAGAAAGCATTTTGTGTTTTGTTTCCTGTCAGTTGACATGACGGAGAACGCTGGGGTAGGTGCTGGGCACTTACCTGCTACGTGTTTGTCCTGTTGTTTCCTCTTTTGCTGGGCTGTGGGGGTGCTCCTGGGCCTTTGAGGGAGCTGCTTTAGTTGGGAAGCCTGGCTTCCTGGATTCCATCCCGTTCTCCATCTCCCATGCTGCTGGGCTGCACTGGTCTCCTGGAGTCCGTGTTTCTCAGGCTGGCTTTGTCGTGGTGAGTCTTCTGCCCCTCCTCCGCGTGGCTTCTCCCGGGCTTTGCTGTTGCTTACCACCGTCTTTGGATGCACTGGGTTGAGGGGAAGGGTTTGTTCCTGCTCTGCGCTGCAGTTTCCCAGGAACGTTGCGGTGCGCAGAATCCTCTCTGCCTGATGCCTGGTCTTGAGGATAGAACTTCTGCACACTGGGATTGTCGGCATGGCCCAAGTTAGTAAATGACTATTTTGCTAGTCATTTCTTGATGCCAACCGCTCAGTGCATACATAGCGGGACATCAGCTCAGTGTTACGGCTTCCCGGGGCCCTGTTATCATCAGGAGTTGATCCCTCCAGTGATGATAGGGGGCCTCCCCGGCAGCCTCTATGGTGATAGTTGCTGGGCTGGCTAGGAGTGCTCCGTGTGTAGCTCTTGGTTGGTCACACATTTGCCAGCATTATGGGGTGTGTCAGTTGTTTGGGCCCCGTCTGCATGCCCGCACCAGCCTCAGTTGTGGCAGGGGCAGCTGCTGACATTTGAAACTGGTGGGCCCTGGGGAATGGGCCGCCGGAGCGTGGGAATGGGGATGTCTGGATCAGTGGTCAAAGTGGGGAAAAAAAGTAGGGGAACTGTGGGTGGAGAATCAGGGGGTGGGAATAAACAAAGATTGAATCAGTGGGTGGAGTCAATGGTGTAGCTAGAAATAGCAAAACATACCAATTTTTAGTATGTTTAGCATTTCACTGTACAGTTACGACTTATAATGTTATTTAAATAAAACAATGGATAAACATGTTTATTTGAGGCTTAATTCAGAAAAAAGCAAACACTCAAAGGGCATACCTGCCGTTCACCGCTCCTGCCTGGTTACCGCTTTTGCTCTTGCCTAATCACCGCTCCCATCACTTTTCCTGCTTTGTCATTTCTCCTGCTCGTCACCTCTCCTGCCACATCACCTCTACTGCCCCGTCACCTCTCCTGCCCCATCACCTCTCCTGCCCCATCACGTCACCTGCCCGTCACTTCTCCTGCCCGGTCACCTCTCCTCTCCTTCCCTGTCATGTCACCTGCACGTCACTTCTTCTGCCATGTCACTTCTCCTTCCCCGTCACTTCTCCTTAGCAGTCACTTCTCCTGTCCTGTCACTTCTCTTGTCCTGTCACTTCTCCTGTCTTGTCACTTCTCCTGTCCCGTCACTTCTCCTGTCCTGTCACGTTTCCTGCACCGTCACTTTTTCCCTTGTTCACTGCTCCTGCCCCATTCACTACTCCAGCCCCGTTCACTGCTCCTGCCCCGTTCACTGCTCCTGCCTCGTTCACTGCTCCTGCCCCGTTCACTGCTCCTGTCCGTTCACTGCTCCTGCCCGGTTGACACTCCTGCTCATGCTTAATCACTGCTCCTGCCCAATTACTGCTACTATTTCGTCACTTCTCCTTCCCCGTCACCTCTCCTGGCCCGTCACCTCTCCTGCCCATCACATCACTTGCCTGTCATGTCACCTGCCCATCACTACTTGTGTCCGGTCACCTCTCCTGCCTTGTTGCCTCTCATCCATGTCACCTCTCCTGCCCTGTTGCCTCTCCTGCCCCATCACTTCTCCTGCCCCGTCACTGCTCCTGCCCCGTCACTGCTCCTGACCCGTTCACTGCTCTTTCCCCGTTAACTGCTCCTGCCCATTCACTGCTCCTGCCCTGTTCACTTCTCCTGCCCTGTTCACTTCTCCTGCCCTGCTCACTGCTCCTGCCCTGTTCACCGCTCCTGTCCTTTCACCGCTCCTGTCCCGTCACCTCTCCTGCCCCATCATTTCTCCTGCCCCAACACTTCTCCTGCCCGTCACTTCTCCTGCCCCGTCACCTCTCCTGCCCTGTCACCTCTCCTGCCCCGTCACCTCTCCTGCCCATCACATCACCTGCCTGTCATGTCACCTGCCCATCACTTCTTGTGCCCGGTCACCTCTCCTGCCCTGTCGCCTCTCCTGCCCCGTCACTGCTCCTGCCCCATCACTGCTCCTGCCCCGTTCACTGCTCCTGCCCCGTTCACTGTTCCTGCCCTGTTCACTGCTCCTGTCCTGTTCACTGCCCCTGCCCCATCACCTCTCCTGCTCCGTCATCTCTCCTGTCCCGTCACCTCTTCTGCCCCGTCACCTCTCCTGCCCCGTCACCTCTCCTGCCCCGTCACCTCTCCTGCCCCGTCACCTCTCCTGCCCCGTCACTTCTCCTGCCTGGTCACCTCTCCTGCTCAATTACCACTCCTGCCCAGTCACCTCTCCTTTCCTGTTGCCTCTCCTGCCCCGTCACTGTTCCTGACCCATCACTTTTCCTGACTCGTCACATTTTCTACCCGTCACTTTTCCTGCCCCGTCACCGCTCCTGCCCATTCACTGCTCCTGCCCGTTCACTGCTCCTGTCCGGTCAGCAGTCCTGCCCGATCACCACTCCATCCCCATCACTTCTCCTATCCCATCACTACTCCTGCCCCATTTCACTGCTCTTATCCGTTCACTGCCCCTATCCGTTCACTGCTCCTGCCGGTTACCACTCCTGCCCATGCCTAATTACCGTTCCTGCCCTTCACTTCTCCTGCCCTGCCACCTCTCCTTTCCTGTTACAAAAAACAAGGGAACTCAAAAGGTATAGTATAGGGACCTTGGGCAGTATCATGTTAGCGAGAACATTGGTCCCTATTTTCAAAGGAAGAGTCACTTATATACAATATTCATACTCTAAATAGGTAGTTTGTCTTTTGTACAGCCGGACAAGAATTTATTTTACATATATATATAAAATTAATTTGTAAGAAACACTCAATGACAAGTGGACACAGCCGTGACCCACGAAACAATGAGACAAAACAACGAAGCACAGAATGGCCAAGGGGCAAAGTGAAATACGTCTGTACACTCCTATTTGAAAATTTTAACAGACTTAAATCATTCTCTCATGCACCATTGCACATTACAATATTGCATAATCATATTGCATATGGCTTTTTTTGGTGTCGACGACGTTTCGATGCCACTACTAGATACTGGGCATCATCCTCAGGACAACATAATATTTAATTGTTGTCTTTGTGAATTCACAATTGCACTATGCCTTAATCGCATTACTGCAAAACAGATCAGGGGCGGGCGCGATAGCTCGCGGTCAAAGTAGGGCAGTGAGCCAGCTAGTTGGGATCGTGCTAATTCGGGAGTCCAATTGGATTGTGGAGATAAGGATTCTTTATAAGTGCGCGATCGCACAATTTCTAGGACAGGAGCTCGATGGCTAGTCCGGCTTCATGGTAGAGGCTATAGCCGAGCAGCGGACGGTAGACGTAGGTGACAGGCCTATTGCCACGTAAAAACTAATACGTTGTACTACGTGATGCACCTACCCCCTGCACGTTGAAGCTTTACAGGATAATGCTTCAAGTTTTTATTTATGCTCCACATTTTTAGAGCATCCTACCATTGGTACATTTCACCACTGGTTTTACAAGGATTTAGGACGGGGTGAGTCTTTTAGGGGACTCACACCCTCCATCTCCTTTGGTCCTGAAGAATACCGGGGATTCCCCAGATGGTAGAAACATGTTGACCAACGCACTTTAATACACATAATTGAGATACGTAGGTCGTAACTCCCCTCCCAGTATCTCACCTTTTATTTTAACATTGTCCAGTTACTTTTTCATTAAAATTCATAATCAAAGTATTAACCAGGACAATTTTTAACACTGTATTTTCTTTTTTTGCACTTACACCTCAAAAAACCTGCTCCACTGCAATCCAGGTGTCGAAGCACACCCTGGTGACGCTAGGCCACCAGGGTGGACCCCGATGATGAAGCATGTCACCACTAGGTGGTGAGTGAGGGGTTTCTAATAAAGGAATATTTATTCCAAGTTTGGAAAGCCTTCAATCTATTCATCGGGGAATACTCCTTCATTTGTTTTTCCAATGGTATCAAAAATCTACAAAAACAAATCTGTCTGGCTATTGTGTTTGTTGAGTATATTTGAGTGGTCCAAGCCAGTTCAGATACAGGAGCCAAACCTTCCTCCTTGCCCAGTATCTAGTAGTGGCATCGAAATGTCGTCGACACCAAAAAACACCATATGCAATATGATTATGCAATATTGTAATGTGCAATGGTGCATGAGAGAATGATTTAAGTCTGTTAACATTTTCAAATAGGAGTGTACAGACGTATTTCACTTTGCCCTTTGGCCATTGTGTGCTTCGTTGTTTTGTCTCATTGTTTCGTGGGTCACGGCTGTGCCCACTTGTCATTGAGTGTTTCTAACAAAATAATTTTATATATATATGTAAAATAAATTCTTGTCCGGCTGGACAAAAGACATACTACCTCTTCTTTCCTGTCACCTCTCCTGTCCCGTCACTGCTTCTGACACGTCAACTCTCCTGCCCCGTCACTTCACCTTTCCGTTATTTCTCCTGCCAGTCACTTCTCTGCCTGTCACTTTTCCTGCCCTGTCACTTCTCCTGCCTGTTACTTCTCTTGCCCGGTCATCTTTCCTGCCCTGGTACCTCTCCTTTCCGGTCGCCTCTTCTGTCCGGTCACTGCTCCTGCACGGTTCACTCCGTGTACAACATTAACACATTTAACAAGGTGTCAAGTTCCCCACAGTACTCTGTCTGGGGAAAGCTCTTCTGTAATCACCAACTCCGATCTCACTGACACTTTATATTCTAAAGGCAGAGGGCGGGCGCATTGTCATTCGAAAGGGGAGAATCAGCCTCAATCGGAATGGCAATGGGCCAGTCCTCGGTCTGTGCGAGCTCAGGGGGGGCGGGGGCTGCTGCAGCCTCTGGAGTTCACAGAGAAGTGCGAGCAGCCCCTGGAATCTGAATTAAAAAGTTATCTTTTGTAAGTAGGACTATTCTTGCCGTCCCGGAATGCTTTTTTGAAAGTAAGAAGTAGGGAAACGGACTGAAATAATTTTTAGAAGTAGGGGCACGCCGTGCCCTTCTGTTCCCACCCACTTCTACCACTGGTCTGGATGCAGATCGGGCAGCTGTTGCTGGTGAGAGAAAGCAATCATAGAACCCTCTCTCCCCCAACACAAACCGTCTTAGTACACTCTACAGTGTGCACCAGAGTCAGTGTGGGTTGATGGTTGAAGCATCCCACACACTCACGAGAGCCGCCCTTCACATCAAATAAGCATTAAGAAAAACAGAAGACTTCAGGGGGTGATGGAACCACTTAATAAAAGCCGTTAATAGATAACTTCAAAGGTGGCGCATGAAACGTTTTTTATTTCTGCTCATTCTGAGGATAGCAGTAGATCTGCAGATCTGAGATCACACGCTGCTATAGCTACCCCGTTTACCTGCAGCTCTGACTCCAGACGCTGCTCCTACAATGCACCTCTTTCCTAACTTACATCACCTCTGCCATCCCATCACATCACATATAGCGTCCCAGTGTACCTTCAGCTTTGACCCAACACAATACTCTTTTGAGGCACCTCACTCCTAACTTATTGTGGCAGCACAAGAAAACTCAAACGGCCAAGACACATACGCCCACAGCAGGGTGAGCTGCGAGGAGCAGGCAAAGACGAGTCTCCGATGCTCCGAGGCAGGCTGCAGCATAACCCGCCTTCTCCGTCCCCTAGCTCCGCTGCTCTGCCGGAACCCCATGACTGATTGGGAGGGAGGAGCTCGGAAATGGAGCACAAAAAGTGAAACCAGCAACAGCATTGATTCGCTGCTGGTTGATGTTGGACTCGATCCTGTTTGGGAGGCGGGAGGGGTGTTATTGTATTGGCATTCAAGTATTACGGGAGCTGTATTGGGGAGCTTACAAAAAAAAACTCCCTAAACAAAGAAGAGAGGGACTGCCTTTCCGGTTTTGGTGCTTGCTGTAAGGAGCGCTACCCATGTGTGTCCTAGTCCCGGACTCCTTGAACAGGACAGAGCGACAGACAGAGGTGCATTGTAGCGTTGGAGTGCGCGTGCACTGAAGGAGCCTATCCAGTGCGTGAGGAGAGTGTGCCCAGCGGCAGAGGAATTGGATGCTTCTGATCTCTACAGCAGTTGCGGCCAGCAAAGCAGACGTGTGGGTTCGCGGGTGGAGGGAAGTGGGACGGATACAAATAAAATAATAACACGTTACCAATCAGACCGGGGGTCTCTGTTCACAGAGTTTATATATATTTAAATCAAAATTGAACATTAGCAACAAGCCTGTCATCTAAGTGCGTGAGGTGGCATCAAATTTACAGGTCCCTCTCGCGGCCTGCATGACTCCTGGGGTAGGTGCGGTGGGGGGCTTCGGGGGTAAATAAATACATTAAAACAAACTAAACTTACAACGATGAGGCAGCCATCTCCTCCACCGGCGGCGGCCGGTCCCGCGTCACATCATGTCTCACCCTGAGTCCAACATGACAAATCATAGGACTGGATGCGACTGGGGGCGGTATCCTGCCATTTGACAGGGCATGGGGTGACTGTACGTCACCGCCCGAACAAGAGCCTGCCTGCAGACTCCTGCACTACACTAGGCATGCGCAGCATGCCTACTGTAATGTCAATGGAGTGGCCATGCTAAATCAAAAGCGCCCCTCGCAGATGTGCAGTAGGAGTCCACTTCTCTGGACTCCTGCTGCTCTCGCCTGCGTGTATGCACTGTGAGTTATTGTTGAATGACGCATGCGCACTTGAGGCTGTGAAGCAGCTGCCAGCACAGGCCGGAAATGTAAACAGACAAATGAATTGCATCTGCTTACATTTCTTGCTGCCTCTCAACGTTACAGTTTGTTTGTCTTGTTGATTGTGACAAGTGGGGCGCTGCCCCGACACCCCAAATGGACCAGCCACCACTGTTCGTGAGCACCGGTGTTGGGCTCCGGGTGCTCCTCTCTACGCTCAGTGGGGACTTTGTCCCAATTTCCGGATGTTGGGCCTTCTGCGGCCGGGATTGGTCAGATTTTGTGCCTCCAGCTGGCCATGCCCCGCTTCAATTTCTTCATTTAATTCAGCTGTTCGGCCTGCCGGTTACCTTGCAAGGTGTGGTTTCCATTTTTTTAAACTTTAAATAAGGAGGGTCCAGTTTTCTTTCTGTTGGACCTGCGTCTGTGCTTGCTGTGTGGTTTGGAACCTGATTAGTTGTGCTTATTATGGGTAAACATCAGTGAAAACGGAGACATGTGTCTCCTCTCTCCTATTCCTCTTTTCTGGCGGACAGTGGGGCTTTTGCCCCTCCTGTGCATTTGGCCAGGTTGGATGACAGCCGGTTGAAGGCCTGATTTTGGAGACTTTGCCTGATTTAAAGTCCTCCAAAAAGTCTGTTTGTGGTTGTTCTGGTGGGGGTCGTGACCTCTATTCGGATATTTCTTGTTCAGACTCTTCTGATGGTTCATCCTTGGGTGCGGTGGACCTGAAGGGCAACTATATATCAAAGGAATTGTTGTTGACATCCTTTCTCATGTCAGGAGGAACATTGGTTTTCCAGAAGAGGTTGTGGCCAGCACTTCGGAGGATGAGGTATTGCCGCAGTTTTGGAAGCCTGCTACTACATCTCTGCCTATCCATCCCTTTGTAATGGATGTCCTTTTGAAGGAATGGAAGGACATCATGATGCCTTGCTTTATGTTGAAGCACTACCCTTTCCAAGACATGGAGGATGCGATTCCTGAGTCTGTGCATGTCATCCTTATATGGCTGACGATAATATCCCACGTGATGGCGTAGATAAGAAAATTGACTCTGCCTTGAAGAAGTGGTATGCGGGTGATGAAGCAGACATTTCTATGATACCAAATACAGTTGTTTCCAAGCCTATAGTCTACTTTGAGCTACTAAAGAATTGACACCAGCAGGAATTCACAAAATGGTCGCACGCTCCATTTTGTGTGTCAGTCAGCTGCAATGTGCAAAGCAACGCAAGGCTTTCCGAGAACAAACATGCCAGCTTCCAGCTAGCTATTGCAAAACCTCACATTTCAGTAACCATGTCGACATGACCTGGCCGGTCATGTCCGTGCCAAGTCCATGAAAACCAGAGGCACAGATTTCACCTTTAGGGGAAAGCCCAAATCTGCTCTTGTAGATAGCACGTGGGCAGCAACGCCAGGGTATAGACATATTTTGAGGCTTAAAAGGGTATCACACCACAATTGCCCATCATTGATTGGTCCAGCAGGACATAGTCTGATTAAGGTTACGTATGCTATGATGCCGATCCTGTAGGGCTTGTACCTATAAAATGTCTCTGCACTGTCATACCAATTGGGCACTCAGTAAGCTTTGCTGAGGTCTCGGTGTGCACATATATTTTGCATTCTGGTTGGGTTCCCAATAAACCTTGCAAACAAATGTGCTGAGAGTGAATTGTTTATTTCAGTGTTGTCATTTATCCTTATTTTTCACAGTTACACAGTGAGCTTCAACATTTGGTGGAAGAATGCGGACCCATTACAACTGACTGTCTACATTGTCGGAACGGACACTGGTGATCGGACCCTTTGGCACCCTTCTGAGGGCGGGTATTTGAGGTGATAACGTTCTGTTTATTTATCTCTCCCCAGTCTCTCTGGTTGCTGGGAGGGTAGGATCTGGTGGATCGTGTGTTTGTTGCCTCTCTGTTGTCTTTGGTGTAATCCTGCTCTTTTCACTCTCAGCACGATTGTGTTCTTTCTGCCTCTTCAGACTCTTCTTGTTCTTGGCTCTCTATGTCTGGACCAGTGTGCTTGTGTCCTGGGGATATTTACACTGCCTGTCCAGACTCCATGTCTTTCGTGATCCCTTTTCTGATCGCTTTCTTCATTCTGCTGTTATTGGCTCTGATGGTTTATTTTTGTTTTTGTCATCACACTGCCCAGGAGGTAACTTCTGTCTAGCCCTCTCGCTCTCTCGCTCTCTGCGCTATTGACCTTTCTTTATTTCTGTGCCACAGGCGTGTGTTCGCCTCTGTCATTGCTACCTGAAGTCCGCTGCCTTTTCTCACAAACGTTTTTTTTTTGGTCCTGTAGGGTCTGGCCTTGGTCTCCTGTGTTCCCTGGCTGGTGACGGCAAGTTTCTGCAGGATTCCTGGCCGGCAGTAACTCTTTGGTGAATTCGGTATCGGAAGGCCCTTGGCCTGCCATTGAGGGTGAAGTTCTGCACCCCTCCCCCTCCGCAGATAGTCATCGGCCGCTGGGACTGCGGGACGCCCTCGCCAGACAATTCCCATTGGCTGCAGCGGACGTCGGTATGCTCTAACAGACTGGACGGAGCCCGGTGAGTATACACTTGGGGGCAGGATTTTCATCCTCCGGTATTGGGTTGTAGCAGTTGGCCCCTCGTTGTTGAGCTGTGGCAGTTTTTCTCCCCTGTGGGTGGTATCAGGTAGCACGCCATTTTAGGATGTGGCAGTTTTGCTCCCCAGATTGGCACCTAGTGTGTGTGCCTATTAGTATCGCGATACCGGTGGCCGGATTAGCGGCCAGGGTTTATTGTCTGCTGTGTATTTGTCGATTGTACTTTTGTTTGTTCTCATGAGCTCTATTCTGGGGCCAGCACTATCGACCACGCGCCGCTGGCCTAATATTTGGGCAATTATTAGGAACACCCCGGGTGCTCCTGGCTCTTTGGCTGACGCCCATCGCCCTGCCTGGGTTCCGCCTCCACCCTCCCCCTGGAGACATCCATCTAGACGCCAGAGTGGTTCTAGGTTCGTGCCTTGGAATTCTCCTCGGCACGAAGAGGGGGGTGTGACGCTTGGTACACCACTGTTTCTTTTCTCAATCATTATAGGTTTCATTGCATTCTTTTATTTTGTCCTTGTGATGTGCTTGGCTTATTTAGTGGCCAAATACTGCTAGCCATATGGAGTGTTTTCGCTTGGTGCTAAGCTCTAGGTTTCCTTTGCCATCTTATTCATTTAATCTGTGTATTAGAACGTTACTTGACGGAGATCTGATGAAAGACCTTCACCTCACACACCCATTTACCAATGTTGCCAAATAAGTACTCCTGTCCATAATACTCTCTGGCCTCGGAAAGGGACTGGCTGGAAAGACCAATTAATGTGCACCTCTCTAAAATTCCAAAACTTAAAAAGAATTTCTGTTATTCCGCTCACTCCTTTGGGGTTAAGTACAGCAAACCCACACACATTCTCTGCACAGAGGGTTTTTTCTACAGCGCTGCCGCGTAGGATCCCCAGAATTTGTCCTAGATGTTTTATGTGATTGTCTGAACTGCACAAAGCAATTCACCACTCTTACTCTACTATTTGGGGGTTGGGACCCTGTGGAACAACCACAGACAGGGTCTCTTTCCTATCTTACTTATTTTCACAGGCCATCTAGGCTCAACAAAACAACTGGGATCTGGCTTCTTTCTTCCTTGTGAAACAGCTATGGTGAATTGGCACTACATGACCTGTTGGGGTGATTGATGTATGGCTTTCTTGTTGCCCTCTTGCAAATACTGTGTGACTGAAATATATATGAAGTATTTCTGTCAACCTATTGTGTCAGGTGTTACTATGTTGAAGTCCACCCTGCAACCCATCTGCCTGGTATACTTGAACAGTTATTTGTAAGGCGTTTAGGACTAGCTGATTCACACAACTCAACCATGGGAAACAGCAATAGTAAAAAGAATTTAGATACGGCTCAGCCAGCCCCACCCAAGAACTCGCCTGCATATATAGTGGGTATAAAAAGAGGCTTAAGCTCAATTATGTACACACACAAGTGGCATGATCTCACATCTAAAAATCCGGATCTACAGTTCCCATGTAATGGCACATAAGACTTGGCAAAACTATCATATTTGCGCCAGATGGTGAATTTAAAGGGAAAGAAGGTTGGAAGTCTGGAATGGGAGGCTTACCATAGTTGGGACTGTGTGTTAAGTGAGATGCGTTCAACCAGTGCAGTCAAATCAAAGGTCCACAGTGAACTTATGGAAATTAAAAAGAAAGTATTACAGGCAAAACTGGAGGGCAGATGGAGAAAACATCAGCTAGACGTAGTAGGCGCATTCCCATGCGTCCAAGTTAAAGAAGAAGAGAAGGTAGAAGGTGGGGCAGGGGTGGAGGATCAACTCCTAGAAGATATTCTCTTGGGGTGCCTGGGTGGTGATTCACCGCTGCATGCACCTGAGCCAGAACACACTGAGCTAACTCCCGGGGAACGAGAGGCAGCCATAACCTTTGTACGCAGAGCATTTAAAGATAAGGTTGCGACACCGGAATTGGACGCTGTCCAAGACCTGGGTACTCTGAAACTACTGAGAGAGACAGCGGTCCAAGCCGCTTCAGACTACAACGATAAGAAACGTAGCATTCTCAAAGAATGTGTTAAAAAACAGGTTAAAATACCTAAATTAATAGACAGACCGTGGCAGCAATTATTTGAGGATCAATCACAGGATGATTCATTTAGACAGTCACAATGGCATTTGGTAATATGGGATGCATGTACGTACGTCCACCACACAGAACACAACATTTTGATCTTAGAACAATGTTTGGCAGAAACAGAGTCGACTCCAGAGAGCAAAAGACGAGGCAGCTTGGGGGGAAATGTGGGAGGAGCTTCGGCATCCAATCCAAACTCACCAAAATTGATGCTAAAGAGTGATTCTTTAAATTGTCAAGCACTACTACAGCGCCTCGTAGAGGGCTCACTAACAATGGACTCCTTTATACAATCACAGAGTAGGAGGTACTTAGAGAAAACACTGTCCCTAGCACGAGCAGAGTTAATGAACAAAGGACCCCAGGCCCATTTGGCATATGCTAAACAAGCTGACACCCAGACAACCACAGGTAGTCGTGCCCAACTACCAGCACAATATGATTGGGAAGTAGGGAAGTTCGGATTCACAGACTCAGATTTAATAACATGGGAGGAGTCTAAGTTGCAGGATACGCTTAGCTATGCTATAGACAAATTTCAACAATGGAAGCAGCTAATACACAGATGTGCAGTAATTGACGTAGCCCACTCTCTTGTCCACTCCATCACCACAGCCAACACAACAGACTCCTCCACAACAGAAGTCCCATCTCTTATCATGCCCCTACGGGAGATACCGCCACCACCTGGCAGTGTGCCAAATGATTTAGCATATGTTTATGCCCCATGGTCCAGGCAGGACATTAATTGTTTTTCTAAAGACTTCCCCAGACTAAGAGAAGAACCACAAAAATGGTATGAAGAGCTTAATAGAATGGCAGCGTTAGGAGGGTTACTATGGAGAGACCTTGACACGTTGTTCAATATCACTATCCCGAAGGACCTTTGGGAAGATTGTAAAGGTATGGTCAGGTGGCCAGATGTGGAGCCAAAGAGGGCCAAGGGAGGGATGCCAGGCCCAGAAGTAGATGACTTATACAAGAAGGTGGTAGAACACTTAAAGGAAAAGGTACCTGAAGATAGGGTTGATTGGAGCAAAATAATGAGTACTAAAAAGGAGAAGGATGAAAGTGTGAACACATACTTTGACCGCCTCCTGCAAGTGTATAGGCAGAACAGTGGATTGCAAAAACCCCATGTGGGATGCAATGCCCGCCCTGGTAACTACATTTGTACAAGGTCTCACACCACCTATCAGAACACACTTGCAAACTTCTTTTGTCTGCTGGCAGCAGGAACCTATAGAAAAAGTGCTGTCAGCGGCCAAATACTGCTCAGATTTCCAGTCTAGTGCGCAGGCGATGGAGACAGAAAAATTTAAGAAAAAAAAGTGAGGCTAATGGTGGCACAAGAACGGTTTTACAGCAATAGTAGGGGAAGGGAGAGGAGCAGAGGAGGGGCACGAGGCGCAGGAAAACAACAGACCGTTAGGACACCTTCCTTACCCCGCAGATCAGCCTCCCTGCCACCACAAGGAACAGCGTGCTTCTATTGTAAGGACCCCAATCATTGGAAAGCAGATTGCCCAATTGTAAAGAAAATAAATGAGGACAGTAGGTACAAACAGAACAGCGGGCAAGAGGGTAGACACTAGCACACCAACTACACTCGGCACACAGGGTACCGAGACAACCCGCAACAGGAAAATGAGTCGCAGCAGCAATGGACAGGAAGGGAGGGGTGGACACCAGTAACGAATGACTGGCCTCCACCACTGCCTCCAACATCATTCTAGGGATGCCTGAAAGTGGGAAACTGCGTTATAGCACCAGCAATAGCAGTTAATTAATCTGGACGATATGTAGAAGGAGAGATATTGGGCAGGGTTGTTCCATTTCTAATTGACACAGGGGCTCAAAGATCAATGCTGAATGCACTAACAACGCCCGAGGCTCCACTTTCTAGGACTATGATAACCGCAGTAGGCATGACTGGCCAACCGATTACTGAATACCTTACTGAGCCACTACAGTTTGTAGTAGGCACAATAACAGTACACCACCAGTTTAATCTTAGCAGATTTTGCCACGTGAATTTGCTGGGGAGAGATTTGTTATGCAAGTTGCAATGCACCATACACTGCTCACCAACAGGGGTCTTTCTAGAGAGCAAGGCAAATGGCCTAATGGTACAAGCCTTCATGACATGCACAGACCCCACAATACCACCAGAACTACGCCATTGTGTGCCACCTGAAGTCTGGGCAACAAGTGCCAATGACGTAGGGCCGGTATTGAACTACCCACCGGTACAGATAAAACTAAAGCCAGGGGCAATTTTTCCAAGAAGGCCACAATACAAAATCTCCAAAGAGGGGGAGGAAGGCATCGCACCAGTCACACAGGACCTCCTGAAGCAAGTAATTTTAAGAGAAATTCAATACAGCCAATGTAACACACCGATACTCCCGGTGAAGAAGGCCACCAAGGGCCCGAATGGGGCCCCTGTCTATAGATTCACACAAGACCTGAGAGAATTGAACAAAATAGTGCTGCCCTCTTTCCCAGTGGTCCCAAACCCAGCAACAATATTACCTAACATACCAGTGACAGCCACCACCTTCACAGTGATGGACCTTAGCTCCGCCTTCTTTACCATCCCCTTGCACCCGGACAACCAACATTTTTTCTCCTTTAGCTGTAGACAGAAGAGATTTTGTTGGACAAGGCTCGTGCAGGGCTATACAGAGTCACCTTCCATCTTCACACATGCCTTACAAACAGATTTAGACTCCCTGGTACTAAAGGAGGGATCCACGCTTATCCAGTATATTGACAATTTACTATTGGCCTCGCCTTCGAGGGAAGCTTGCGTAACGGACACCATCGCTGTCCTGTGCCACTTAGCACTAAAGGGATACAAAGTCTCCCCAAAGAAGTTACAGTTTTGCCTCACCTCTGTGAAGTACCTAGGCCATGAGTTAACAGAAAGAACAAGAAAACTGCTGCTAGACAATATTTCAACAATCACCCATTTTCCCATACCCCGCACTCAGAAGGAGGTTAGGGCTTTCTTAGGGGTTGCAGGATACTGTTATCACTGGATACCGAATTTCTCTCTCATTGCAAAACCCTTACAGGTACTCACACACAAAGACATACCTGACACTGTACCCTGGTCACAAGAATGTGAGACAGCCTTCAATGAGCTGAAAAGAGGATTGAGGGAAGCACCAGCACTAGGCATACCAGACTATAGCAAAGATATTCACATGTTTTGTCACGAGAAGGGAGGGTGCTCAATGGGGGTCTTGGCTCAGAAACACGGCGCCTTCTACCACCCAGTGGCCTATTACTCTGCCACGCTAGACCCAGTGGCCTCAGGGCTCCCACCGTGTCCGAAAGCAGTGGCAGCTGCAGCACTTGCCGTGGAACAGTCAGACAACTTAGTGTTAGGGCACACACTAGCCCTACACCTTCCACATGCAGTGGACACACTTCTCACATCCACTAAGACACAACACCTCACCAATGCACACCTCACCAGGTATGAGTTGGTACTCTTGAAACCACACATTATCATCAAGAGATGTATCACTCTGAACCCCACATGCTTGCTACCAACTGAACATGAGCTGGAGGATTTTGATTCAGATGATTTCTTTCATGATTGTGCCTTGGCCATAGATAGGCATACTAAGATACGCCCAGACCTTAAAGATATACCACTCCCAGATGCTCAAGGGGATTTATTTGTAGATGGGTCATGCCTAAGGGATGACACAGGAGTATTACAAGCATCTTATGCGGTGGGCACAGCTACTAGATTATTGGAAGGGGAAGGCTGACAGCAGCAAAGAGTACACAGGCAGCCGAACCCGTGGCACTTATGAGGGCATGTGCGTGGGCTGAAGGGAAGAAAGTGAATATATACACTGACAGCCAGTATGCCTTTGGGGGGGTCCATGACTTTTGCCAGTTATAGGCAATGAGGGGGTTCCTTACATCAGCAGGCCAGCAGATACAGCATGCACAATTGATTTGTGACCTTCTCCAAGCTCTACTACTACCTTTCAAAGTGGCTATCAGAAAATGTGCTGCCCACACCTCATCAAAAGGCCCTATTTCCAGAGGCAATGCTTTCATTGACCAAGAAGCGAAGAGAATAGCACTTACAGGCTGCCAGCGAACAATGGTACAATTAGTAGGCAGCAGAACAGAAACCAGAGAGGATAGTGGTTCATTACATTTTGACCTAATACATATTCAGATGAGTGGGGCCAACCAGGAAAAGGAAGAGTGGGCGTAACAGGGTTGCACACAAACAAAGGAGGGGATATGGGTAGGGCCTAATGGCAGGATATGCTTGCCTTCCATCATGCTCCCTTCAATGAGCAGACTGTTCCATGGGCCCTCACATGTGGGACGTGATGGTATGATCAGATTGTTTTCCCAGTGTTGGTATAACTCAAAATTTTGCCAGGCAGCAGAAAGGCTTTGCAAGCAATGTTCTGTCTGTGCCCAATACAACACCGGAAAAGGTACACAAACTGCGCTATGCCACTTCCCAACTCCTCACGGGCCATTTGAAAGCCTTCAGCTTGATTTTATAGACATGCCCCCCGCTCAAACATACTGTTGTGTTTTGGTCATTGTCTGTATGTTTAGCAAATGGACAGAGGCCCACACACGGAGGAATTGCTTGCAGCCCAGATGGAGGGGGCCCATGCAGGTCATTCTCACAATGGCTACAGCAGTGAAATGTGATGGTCTAACTTCGTGGATTCACGCGAGACACACGAAAAAAGCGACCCCCGAGAACGAAGAACAGATCCCACCAACGCTGATACCAACAGCAGGGCCTCGCCGAGAATATAACCTTCGCTCCAACAAACAGAAAGCTGAAGAGGTGGATTAATGAGTAATGGACTGCTGCCTAAATGCAAGGGCTCAGGACTGATGGACTTCTATCTGTGTCAATACAAGCCTGCGGGACAACGGTCCAGGATACAATTTACCATTTTGTGCCCGGGGAGAGACACAAGTGCAACATTAGCATTACTTATCCCAAGGCAACTATTGCTCAGTGAGCTAATAAGATTAATTTTTAATGAGATTGCCTTTCCCACGGGCCCAGAGCAAGTCCCTGAGCAAGAATTAACAGATCTACGTTTTAACATTCTCAATGGTGCTACTTATGCGATAGAAAGTACTGGTTCTAGCATCATTCAAAACCTTGAACATTCTCCATTGTGCCGTTTTTGCACTGGTCCTAGACTTTTCCGAGACATTAAATACAAGAGAAAAACAGTGGTTAAATACTTGGCTCTAAGGGACAGTGAGGAAGAAGATTAAAATTAGGGCCTATTCACAAGCCCGAGTGGACCAAGAATAAACTTAGGGTCTATTCACAAGAAGATTGCATAGCATAGGGAAGGGTCAGGTTTGTTCAGAGTAATGCAGTCCACTGAAAGACACACATGTAACTGGAAAGCAGTGGTCCTTGCAATATAGTTACCGGCACCAGCAATACTAGTAACAACGATGATAATAGTATGTTCTGCAGAACTTGAAATACCACATCCTAATGGAAGAGTGGGGGATAAGAGTGATGGAGCAGAGCCAACAAAATCCCCAAAAGACTATGAACAGAATATGACCATGAATATTACTGAAATGGGGGTGGATGTGAATAAAGGGGACCAAGGAAGGTTGTGGGATACATACGAAGGAAACCAATATATAGAAATGCTGAAACTATATGTGAACATTTTGAATATTTCAGACGGCTATGTTTGCACACACCTGCCCACAGATGCCACACATAGTTTGAAGTACAATGTGCTGCCGGTATCCAAATATGTAGGCTGTGTTCTGATGCGTGACATGGTACTAAGTCAACACAGCATGTCTGTGTCGGTATCAACAGGTGTAACTTCATCTGAAGTACTGGCTGCTGATTCCAGCGGTAGCACTGGCTATAGCTATAGCAGGAAGCCAACAGCCCCTCCTCTCAGACCCAAGAAAGTCCCTTGCATGAATATATAGCCAACTAAGGGAGACCTAGAGATATTAAAAGGATTTTACAGGGCGTTTTTAGGAATGAGGATTGTAGAGGCCGAGCAGGCTGGGATGACATAGGTGCAAGGCAGGCAGGCAGCATGAAAGTGCCAAGGTACAGAGTAGGGGAAGTTTCAGCCCCTTCCTGTATCATCGGGGATGAAAAGATAACACAAAAAAGAATACCGGGCTTTGCCAAAAGGAGCTGCCAGAACCTGTAGTTTTTCAGAACTGCTGTTCCAGAGGGAAAGAATGCATTTCATTTGGATGCACCTTCGAAGAAGTTGCTCAAGGAGAGCAGGGTTTGTTTGACTGTGAAGACAGGATAAACAGGATAAAAGGCATACTACCCACCAAGACAGTTCCCCAGATATATATGGGGACCAGTAGCTGTAACCACACCACCAGACTAACTCGAGTTAGGAGTCGTGATGAGCCGTCCCCAGGTCTGGTAGGTTACAAGGGCCTTTTCTTTCTCTGTGGTCCATGGGCATACTTCTACCTGCCCCAGGATGGTATGGAAGTTGCTACCTAGCATCCATCATCCCACAGATGACCCACTTCACAAAATTAGTGCCAGCAGAAAAGAAAGAGTTGACACTAGTTAGGGCCAAGAGAACACCCAAATGGGTAGATAACATATTAACAGGTTTTGGGGCAATGATCCCAGTAGTAGGCAATGTCTGTTCCTCAGCAAGGATACATCAGTAATCCAGGATGATTGAGGATTTAACGGACTCTACCACTGATGCCTTAGGAAATATAATAAAAGAACTCACCTCCATGAGAGCGGTCGTGGTCCAGAACAGGATTGCTCTCGATATCATTCTGGCCAAAGAAGGTGAAGTCTGTTCCATCCTTCGTCAAGTATCTTCCCTGGCCCAGGGCCAGTGCTGTGTATTCATACCGGATAACAGTGGGAATATAAATAAGGCAATAAGAAAGATCAAAGACATTAGAGATGAGGCTCACGATATACACACAGGAGGCCTATGGGAAGACATGATGAACTGGTTCACAGACTGGGGTTCTTGGATACTAAAGGCAATTATAATAGTGGTAGCATCCTTTGACAGTATGCCTCCTGATCAAAATATGCCCAGCTTGTTGTACAGTAATTTCCAGCTCGTGTTCCCGCTGCCTATCCAGGAATGGTGACTCACCACACCATACCATAAGGATGAGGATGAGGGACAAGAGATGATGAGGATAGATGGTTTCTGATTAACATATGATTTAGTATCAGATTTGGGGATGATGAAGCAGATATTTCTATGATACCAAATACATTTGTTCCCAAGCCTATAGTCTTCTTTGATGATTGCACAATAACTAATTGGTGTAAGGATGTGGAATTATATGAATATGTCAAACAAGAAGAACCACAAACTATATTGAGGCAAAAAGTTACACCTTGTGGTCTCAAACTGTTCAGATTTGTTGGTAGTACTTTTCTATTTGAAGCCACATGCATGGAAGATGGCATTCTGGGCTATATTCAGTGTTCTCTTTGATTCAGGGTTGATTGTGAAACTGTGGTTAATGAGAATAATTCAAAGACAAATATAATGTATGATACACATAAGAGTGGCTTTACAGGAGCTTAATTTTGACTCCTGTGAAAGTAGGCAAGATAGACAAAAGCTTTTTAAATGAATAATATTTATAGCTGTTCAATTAAATTAATAAATAATTAGCTTAGTTACAGTACAGATATATTTGATGAATAATACAAGAAAACATCCTGGTCTAACTGGAAACATGGTTACCTTGGTTCTTAGAAGGATACCTAAGAAAAAACAATGAACCCTGTAATTCAAGCTAAATTACTCAATGTTTTCTTCTGCCTGCTTCTATGATAAGAATATGAAAGATACAGTAACGGCCATATCCACAATCGTCTTCTTCTTGGGAAAGTGTTGATTACTCCTAGAAGTTTAGAAGTAAACCAGGAGAAAGGTAGTTACTAATTAGGCATATAAACACTTTATGAATTAGACGTATCAAAACATAGGGCTTCATTTATGAAAACTGTAGCATCTCTGTGGCAAAACATCAATGCGACAATTATTACTGGGCCCTCTTTGCGACATGAAGAATGTGCCATATTTAATGTATGGCCTGCCTTGTTGCAATGAATGACCAATATGTCAGGAATCCTGACGTATCTGTGAGCGCAAAAATCACACATTACTGGAGTTGTTTCGCAAGCATGACGTAACTCCAGCACTGCATGGGGTAGGCCTGTGCCTATGGCACTGCGTCATGTTTACGCCTGCCATGAGACAGGAGTGAGGTTTTGACTAATATGTGTCCTTGAAGTGCTGCAGAGAAATCTCATAGATTTATGGTACAAGGCTTTGTTGCAGTGGAATGCCCACTCTGCATACATGACACAGGTATAATGTAATGTGGTGCTGGAGTTTACAAGGTGATGCCGCTGACCGGATACATGCCTTAAATATGGCGCAACATGGTGCACTGTTTAAACCGCTGCTGTGTCACGAAAAGTGACACAATGGCAGCGCAAAAATGTCGCAAGGCCTTCATAACTAAGGCCCTTAGCAGCACCCTTTGTCACACAGACCCCACAATAAAGTCAAATAGTCAGTCTGGAGTGACTTATGTCAGCCCTGATTCAGAGCACAAAAGGAACCACTGGGCACCTTAAAAAAATACCATATTTCAATAGTCTCCGGCTTTTTAAATGCAATCTCATCTACAATTCTTTTTTAACAAAAATGTAAATGCTGATTAACTCGAACAACAAATGTATTTAATGACAGAGGCAATCATCCCAGAATAGATGCTATAAATCAGAAAATTATGAAAACATGTTCACAATACAATCTATGCCCCTTGAAGATATACAAATATTGTAAAGGTGAACAATATATGTGGAGTTAGATATAGAAATTCTATACTAACTTACCTTTCAATTAACCTTGTGCGGGTAACTCTGCTCCGTCAACGGAGTTCCAGATTTTTTGCCTACTCCACGCTCCGTTACAAATGCGGAGTTCAGGCAAACATTCCCCTCTGTGGTGGAGTGGAGTTATCCACCCCCTCCACCCACCCAAATTAATAAAAAATCGAAAAAAGGAGGCACTTACTTGCGTGGTTGCCTCCTCCTCTGCCTGGCTGCTCTTCCTCCTGCTTCATGCTGTCCTTGCCGTCCTTCTCCTATGCAAAAACACTACATAGTGCGTCTTGCGCATGTGCATGCACACGCGCAAGACTCACAACGGAGTGTTTTTTCATAGGCAAAGGACGATGAGGAGCAGGAAGGAGAGTGGCCAGGCAGAGGAGGAGGCAGATACGCAGGTAAGTGCCTTCTTTTTGCTTTTTAAAATAATTTGGGAGGGGGGAGGGAGCGAAGCGTAATTCCACAGAGTATTGGCAAACTCAGTGGAAATGCGCGTAGAGGCACTACGCGTGCTATGCCCACTATCACTTTAAATATTTTGACCTTCGCTATTATGTCCCAGATATTTGGAGCCATTGAGGTTTGTATCTCGAAATTCCAAAGGTACATCTGATGAAATCATGAGCAATGCAAATTGCCTACCTTTTATCAGTCTCCTGTTTAATTTATCTGTCCTCCCAATCTAATGTTACACAAAAAGTATAGCACTTCATTTAGATTTAGGTGACAACCTCATGTAGTCATTTTTTTGACTCCCCATCCATACATTTTTCTTCATTCACATACCCTTCATGCTAAGTCCTTAAGTTCTCCAGATCACTTTGAGAAAGGGGAGTACTACACATTTAAAATCAAATACCTGTCAACATTATGCAAGAATTCCAGCACACTCTTTTAATTCATATTGTTTCTTAAGAGTAAAATGTAAAATGTATTTGTTCGACAATATAGGGCAACTTGGAATAATGTAATAGACCAAATTAAACAAAAACTGGAAGACTCATTATAGATCATTAATTCTGGATGGTGAGAGGGGCACTAGATTCTCACACTTGTATTCTTTACTATTGGTACTCAACCTCATTGATATTCCTCTGAGCTCTGTGGAGGTGAATTATGCCCTTGTTCTCTCTTTTACACAACCACACACAAGAAACAAACCTGTAAACGGATGAGCCTGTTAAAAACCCTTGACCTCTGAAATTCACCTACTAACTTCAAATGGTTAGTTACTGAATTAATTATGTAAGCCATTATTCATTTAGAATAATCATTATTGAGCATTGAGCTGCTCCTGCTCAAAGTAAGCACCCCATATTAGAGAGCTCAATAACTATAGCCAGAGCCAATTAGATGAATTGTTTTCGGGGGCGTGGCTTCGGAGCCTCCGGAGATGGCCGCGATTCTTGGGAGCTCCGCCGAGACGTAGGGGGCCGAGCTGCTTCCAGGACACCACGTTGCGTTCCGGACCAGGAATTTCATGTTTCCTGACGTCGGAACAGATGCTGCCTAACATGTCGCCACGACGACTCTTCATTGTAAGGCTAGTCACTTCATTTTGATGTTTTCTGCTGCCGCATTTTATCGCAGCGTCGCGACCGCCATTTTGTTTTTCGACGCGTCCGTGTTTTCCCCACCTGCGCCACTGTGGGATGAATTTCCTCACATGAATTCTTCATTTCTTGGACATATCACTAGTTTTTATCCCATTTCTGACCGCTTTTGACCTCCTTTCTTTGTTGGCTTTGCCTGTGTGACTTTTCCTTCTGGTTTTGCCGAATCTTTTCATTTTTGCTTCTGCCCAGTTGGTCCTGTGTGGTTTGCGAGTTCTACATAGAATAGGAAGTGGTTCCCTCCTGACTTCTATTATGGCTAAATCAGGTACCCACCGCGATGGGTCTATTCAAGCAAATGAAGCATTTTCGGAAGATTTTAATCTATTTAATGCCGTACAAGACTCTAAAGAGGATTCTAACATGGACTCTGCCAACTCTAAGGGGTCTGCTACTCCTGCCTCACGCTCAAACGCTAAACAAGGTACTAAAGCGTCCTCTACTGCGTCAAGCTCATCCTCTTTACCAGGCAAGCGAGTCAAAGTTAACACTCCATCTCCTCCTCCTTCGTCATCCTCCTTGAACTCCTCAGACCTTATTCTTGAGGAATTACATGCTCTTAAACCTCACATGGAGGAAACTAATCTTCGTCTAATTAACCTAGAAGGCAACTGGTCCGTCACTGAACAGAAGGTTGGAGTGTTGGAAAATCGTATTGATCTTATTCAAGGTCTTACTGATCAAATTCGACCAATGTCCAAGGAGATAGTACACCTTTAACAGCAGATTGAAAATTTAGAAAATCTGAATAGGCGTAATAATTTACGTATTTATGGCCTAGTTGAAGGTTTGGAAGGTCCTTCGCTGATTTCCTTTTTTCAAACTTTTCTATCAACGCTTCTTGGTCTTCCTGAATCTCCAGCTTTTAATATTCAGCGAGCACATAGTCTTGGCCCTAATCAGTCCTCTTCAGCATCCTCTACCAAACCTAGGGGAGTTATTTTGTATTTTCTTGAATATACTGATTTACTTTGTGTTCTCCTTGCTGCTAAACAACGTGGGAAGATAATATGGAATGGCCCTACAGTCTTTTTTGCCCAAGACTATGCTAAATCTAATGCAGAACGACGTAAGAAATTCTTGGACATGAGGCCGGCCTTACGCAATTTGAATGTGAGATATGGTTTATTCCACCCCTGCCTCTTTAAATTGACTTGTAATAATAAAACCACCACTTATGAAGATCCTGCCCTTTTCCAAAGATTCCTTAAAAGTTGCAGAGTGGAATCAATGGACATTCATCGACCATGAAGACTCAAGTTCTCTCACCATAATATTCTGTATTTCTCGTTTCCTCTGTCTTCCATTTTTGTTTCTCTCCCTCAGTGATTTTGTGTCTTTCTAATTTGCTGATACATGTTTATTATGTATTTTTTCATCTGTGCAGACATAGTGGACTTGTTTGTGTAGTTTGGTATGGCCATGTTGCCTGTTTCCCTCATATAAATTTTCTCCCTTTTCTTCTTCTATAGGTGGCTTCGAATATGGTCCCACACCGTTTTCTATCTTCTTCGGTACTTCCAGGGGTTGTTTCCCTCACTGCCATCTCGTCATGGAGTTTTTCGTCCTTCGTTTCATCTCCCTCATGTGGCTTCACCATCCCTGTTTTTCTCGTTTTCCTCTGGTATGTCCTACGTATAGTTTACTTCTCATGCTTCTATTTTGTACTCTTCTCTTTCTTTCGCTTTCCTCTCTCTTCTTTTCTTTTTTCCTTCTTATTCCTTTCTCTTTTCGACTCCTTTTTCCTCCTTTCTTTTTCAGTCATCTCTCATTCTATTTCACATTTCTCCCTCAATTTTCTTCCATATTTCCTTCCTATGCTTTTTTCCACTCTGCTCGTATTGCTTCTTCTTGTTTTGGTTGTATATTTTACTGCTTATTCATACTAATGTTGCTTAGTTTCTCGTTATGAGACATTTTCAAAAAAATGTAGATGCCAGTTAATGTAATTTCTTGGAATGTTAAAGGTTTGGGGTCTCCTATTAAGATACAATGTGTTCTCTCTCATTTAGCTCATTTGAAGGCATATATAGTATTATTGCAAGAAATTCATGTCAAAGATGTTGAAGTATCTAAGTTACGTTGTAACTGGGTGGGCCATGTTTTTGCTTCACCTGGCTCGGGAAAACGTAATGGGGTTGCAATTCTTTGTCATAAGCGTTTGAACATCAGCTTATCCCTCAAGATTCTGATACAGAGGGAAGATGGGTGGTTGTATCGTTATTGGTTAACAAAATTCCTGTATAACTATTTTTAACATATATGCTCCCACTGTACACGATAAATTATTTTGCCCTCAAATCCTTCACTCCTCCATGCAATACACTGACGAATATTTTATTCTTGGCGGGGATTGTAATATGATTATGGACCCATTTCTAGATAGGAAATCCAATTCTCGTTTTGACCCATCTTATGCTCATTCCCAGTTTACGTCCACTATCTCTCAGAGGTCTCTTGTTGATTCCTGGAGACTTTACATTAAAAGAATACACATATTTTTCACCCGTCCATTCTTCTCAATCACAATTTGATTATCTCTTTATTTCCAAAGCTCTGGCACAAAACATCACTCACTCTGACATTGGTTCTATACTGATTTCCGATCATGCTCCTGTGTCCTTAGGTCTTGATTTACTCCCTCCGGTTAAAGGAACGTGAAGGTGGCGATTTAATAATTCCCTCCTTTTAGACACATCTTTTACTTCTGCTTTCCTTGATTTTGCTCCACGCTTTTTTGCAGAAAACGAAACACCACACTCCTCTCCTCAATTAATTTGGGACACTTTTAGGGCGGCTTCTAGAGATTTCATTATTTCCTATGTTGCCAAGAAGCGACGCCTCGCACATCATTCTTTATCTTCTTTAACTTCTCAAATTAAACAGCTAGAACATTCTTATTATTCAACCAAATCCCACTCGGTCCTTACTCTAGTGCTAAATTGTATTCTACACAAAATAAAGCTGGTAATGTTCTTGCTAATTATCTTAAAGTTAAAAAAGAGCGAACGAAAATTGATTTGATTGTTTCTTATTCCAATGCTACTCTACACAAAGATGAAGATATTTTGAATGAATTTACCAATTTTTACCAAAATCTCTATATCCCAGAATCTCCTCCTTTATCCTCTGATATTAATCGTTACCTATCCCTTATTCCCCCTCCTCAAACGTCTGATGTGGACTTTTCCTCCTTAGATAAAGATATTCTTCCCAAAGACATTTTGGATGCCATTCATGTTCTTAAAAAAGGCAAAGCCCCTGGCCCAGATGGATTTTCAATAGAATTTTATTCCCATTTCTCTTCTTTTCTTGTTCCCAAACTTCACCAATTATTTTCCTTTTTTATATCTTCTCAGAAATCCGAAGGCTCTTTTCAAGAGGCTCTAATTTGTCTCCTTCCCAAAGATAACAAGGATCAAACTTTATGTCGAAACTATAGGCCCATTTCTCTAATCAAATTAGATTACAACATTTTTGCCAAGTTCTTAGCTCTACGTTTGGATAAAATCCTTCCACAACTCATTGGGTAGAGAACAATGTGGTTTCATCAAGGGACGTCTTCTTTCGGATAACACTCGCCTTTTCTTTAATGTTCTTAGTAAATCTCATACCTATAATCATTCCTTGGCTGCTATTGCATTGGATTCTGAAAAGGCTTGCAATAGAGGTAATTGGTCCTTTATGCTCTCTACTCTATCTTGCTTTGGTTTTGGCTCTAAATTAATTTCTTATATCTCCCTATTATATTCTTTTCCTAGGTCTTTTATTTTTGCTAATGGTCTTGTATCTTCTTCTTTCCCTCTTTTTCGAGGTGTTCGTCAGGGATGTCCTCTTTTTCCTCTTCTTTATATCCTAGCATTAGAACCGTTTTTATCAAAGATTAGATTGAATAATGATATAACTGGCTTTCCTTATGGGGAAAATCATCTGAAGCTCTCGACTTATGCAGACGATATTCTATTATTTATTTCTCATCCTCAGACCTCTATTCCAGCTTTTTTATCCGAAGTCTCCTCCTATGCTGCGGTCTCGGGTTATAAACTTAATGTAGATAAGTGTGAAATTCTTCCTCTTAATAAGTATTGTTTTCATGCTGATTTTTTTATTTCATCCTTTCATTGGAGTCCCTCTAAAATAAAATATTTGGGTCTCGAGTTTACTCCCTCTATTAAAGATATGGTGGCCTTAAATATGAAAAATTTGCTAACTACTTTAACAGATTCCACAACTAGATGGCACCCTCTATTTTTATCCTGGTGGGGTAGATTATATTCTATTAAAATGATGTTGGTTCCGATAATTTTTTTTTTCTTTATAATCTTCCTGTTAATCTTCCAAAGTCTTGTTATAAGAATATTTATTCTATCCTTTTAACATTTTTGTGGCAGAACAAAAAATCTAGGATGTCATTTGCCAAACTTAAACGTCCTAAACTTTTCGGTGGAGTTAATTTCCCAGACATTTTTTCTTACCATACTTCATTTTTTCTCTCCCATTCAGTTTCTTTTCTACTGGATTCGGACTCATATATCTCCTCTTTTCCGATATGGGTTGCAATTGAGTCCATAAAGAACAATAAAAAACTTGAAGGTCTGAAATGAAGCTAAGTCCTCTAGGTTCTCAATGAAAAAACTACAAACTGACCATGCCCTGAACCAGCCTCCAAGTGGTCGAAAGACACTAAGGATTTGATAGAAGTCCTATCAGCCCACCCTCATGGCGGAGCCTCGTCATTTAGGACGTCTAGAACCAGACTGGTGTATCCGTGCCCAGATGTATCGGCTGGATATCAAACTGCTATGGTTCAAAGAATGAAAGTGTCCACGCCACTGGCGGTGCTGATACAGTGCAGTGCAGTGAAAATTGAGTGAGTGATGTTAAAATGACGGTCAAGGCAAAAGAAAAATCCTTTTATTGGTATTCACCTGGACGTCATATTAAAAAGGGTGGAAAACAGTGTGACAAAATCACTGTCTACTTTGCTAGGTGGTTAATAAGGCCAACATGTTTCTGCCATTTGGTGAAAGTACACCGGCATTCTTCAGGGCCACGACTATATACGTGCTACTGCAAAGATACACTCTCATCTATGGTGCATAAAAAGTGAACTATAAGACTAAAATAAGTCTATCAACAGTGAATGTGGTCAATTAGACCATCCTACCGTATCCTCTTGAACTGTGTGATAATAGAGGATGCAATCCCTGCAAAAAAGAACAGAGAAACAGAGCAACTAGTTGTTATATCTATATACATGATAGATTGCAGGGGACAATCAACCCTGGACACAACTATTTTATAATACAGAGAAAACCTAAAAGACTCAGCTAAGCCAGTCATACCTCTGACGGCCAATACAATGATAACGGTTGCCCTGAGGGTAAACCACAGAAAAATTCTGTAAGTAAATTAAACAAACAAATGGACTTACCCAATTATGTATGGGCATAAAGCCTCACCTCACCCGGCAACGGCTCGGAGAATGAGGCCCCGCTCTGTGCACAGAAAAAATACATATAAAAAGACACAGTCAGAGATCTGATCGGTGTCTTAAACCATTGGTGTGTGTTAAAAATGTGCATGAAACTTGATTGTAAATTGCCCACAATGATCACTATGCCATAGAGAAGAAGGTAGGTAGGCATAGCATGGAGTGAAGTAGTGTGGCTCACTGGTTAGAGGCGGCAGACCCGAGAGCAGAAGACGGCCCGGGACCAGGGTTCGATTCCCGGCGCGGCAGGTTTCTGGACCAGGGTCAGCGGACTCGATAATTCTCTCGCCTCGGTGCCCACTCTGATCAGCGATCACACTCGGCAACTCTGGGCATTAGCTTGCCTCATCTTCACTAACGGCCCCACCAGACCGCCGGGGATGCCTGGCCTCACCCTGGAGATACCCATTAAGGGACCATCTCTCAGGGAAGCCAGGAAGGGTTTCGTAGCGGTCGAAGCGCCTTGGGACCCTACGGGTAAGTAGTGCGCTATATAAATGCCAATACATTTACATTTACATTTACATCAAAGTGTTGGGTGGGAATGAATACTTTACTGACAAGCAGGATGAGTTAATGTTAAAAAAGCTCAATCCTGCACGATGTCGTTAGAAATGTCAACCAGATGGCTATCTCATTATTCATACTGGGGGTGTTGTTTGAAATTAAAAGAAACTGAGAAAGACAAATAGCTCAGTTCTCTAAATGCTTCAGCCTATGCTGGTAACCTGCTGGTGCCTGCAGTGAACCTCGGGGCAATCTCTTTGTATATGCATAAGGGGTGACATTCACAGAGAATATTGAGGTGAAAAAAACAATCTTCAGCGTGTAAATGCATAAACGCTAACTAACCCAAGTATTAGGGGCCCAAAAACAGAACAAACAACCTTGTAAGGCAGCCATGTAACGCAAAAACTCACCTCTCCGTCGGTACCTCTCGGCGTAGTCCTGAGCCGAAGGGGAGGCAACGAGGAGAGGCGCGTTTAAATACCCACATTCATTGGTGGGAAAAAACGTAGATTCGGCTCACCTGGTGTGCTGATGCACGTCATGCCGATCAAATGCGGAAGCTGTAACAGATGCGCATGCGCGCCGGTGGACCACTCGTCAGTAAATCTGGTTTCAAAACCGGAGCATGCGCTGAAGGAACGCCTAGGGTACAGAAACTCCCAGTGTGAATGGAGGTGTGTCGTTGAAAAACAAGAGGATATGCGCGCATGCGCATTCAATGCTGTTACTAATCTAAATATAGCGCATGCTCAGAAGACACATCTCCATTAGAAAACACTACATATCGCAGTAGAACAGTGGCTATGCAGTATCTGCAAGTGTATGAATGCCCATATAAGCCTAGGGCATTTCGAAAAGCACTTACCACGTGGTCAAATAGTTGACACACGTGTAATGAATTTCAGTCCCGAGTTTTGGATGTGAATTGGGCTATACAGTGTCTGCTAGTGTATGCATGCCCACATGAGCCTGGGGCACTACAATACTCACTAACCACGTGGTCAGATAGTTGACACATGTGTAATAAATTGCAGCCCCAAGTTATGATGTGAGCTAGGTGTTACTGGAACCATCCCCTATGTATATTATCTCACATCGTCGACTACAGAGGCCAGACTGGCTACGTGAAGTGAAGAGGAGAGGTGTCTTATATAGCGAGCTGTAGATTGTATTACCCACTCTATATCTGGTTATGCAGAGGTGTGGTGTCTTAGACAGCAAGCCATAAAAAATATTAGTAATAATCCGTTTCATTAACTTTGGAGGTTTATGATGGTCAATACCCAATGGTAAGTGTGCTGGTCATATAGACACCCATGGAATGTTGTCATTTAACCCTGACACATCAGTTTTTAATTTAAAAATCCAGCGTTGTTCCTTAACAAAGAGAAAACGTGAAACATCAGTGATGTGTGCAGGGATAAATGGCTGGTCAAGGACCACCCACCTTAAATCGTCCACCTTGTGTTTTTTGGCTAGAAAGTGATTGGTTAGGCAGGTAGACTGTTTATTGCAACGTATCGTGCTCTTGTGTTCACTAATGCGTAATTTAACTTTTCTGGTGGTGTGTCCGATGTATGCCAGATTACAAGGGCACGTGATCATATAGATCAATTTCTCGGAGTTGCAATTGGTATGGTTATTCAATCTCCATGGTCTGGCTGTTCCGATGTCAATTGATAGAGTCTTCTGAGTCTGGGGACATACGGTGCATCCGCCGCAGGGGTAATGCCCCCGAACTGGAGAGGTATTCCAGATGGTGTCAAGAATAGTAGAGGTATCTCTTCTCTGGGTCCTGGGCCTAGTGTGTACCAGACTGTCCCTGATACTTGGCCCTCTTTTATAGGCAAACAGAGGCCTGGGTATTTCTCCAGATGCTGTATTGAGGATCTTCCAGTGTTTCAGCACTGTTTTTTTAACCCCATTAGATAGGGTGCTGAAAGTGTGTACCATCGTCATCCGATCTGTAGGTACCTTACTGCGTCGGTGTTCTATGAGTGCCTCTCGATTGTTATTGAATGCTCTCTTGTGCGCTCGGCGTACCAGATGGTTTGGGTAGTGACGTTCTTTCAGGTGCAATGATAGCTCCTTAGCATGTTGTTCATAAAGAGTGTTAGAGGAACAGTTTCTTCGCACCCTCAGAAATTGCCCTACAGGTAGGTTGTCACAAAGTGACTGCGGGTGGAAACTCCGGTATGATAGCAGTGAATTGCGTGCCATAGGCTTCTTATAGAGTTGACTATGTAAGCCTCCCTCTCCAGGGAAGATTAGAAGATCTAGAAATGGCAACTGCTCTTTACTATATTCCATCGTACAGTTGAGGTATTGATTCCTGGAGTTCAACCAGGTATGGAAATCAGTGACCTCGATACAAGAGCCTCTCCAGATAACAATGATGTCATAAATGTATCTGCGCCACAGCAACACCTGTCCATAGAAAGGGTTGCTGTGGTTCAGAACATGGTCTTGCTCAAACTGGTGCATATACAAATTAGCAAGACTTGGGGCAAAAACACTCCCCATTGATGTTCCAGAGACTTGGAGGTAGAGGTCATCTTGATATTGAAAGTAATTTTCCATCATGGCCAATCTGGCACACTCCATGATGAAAGATACTGGAGTAATCGTATCCAGTTGTCTTGACTCTAACAGGCTCCTAATGCAATCCAGAGTCTCTTGTTGCGGGATGCATGTATAGAGAGACTCAACGTCGAAACTCACCAATAGGTCAGTCTCGACATGGAAGTCAGTCTCTGCAAGGAGTCACAAAACATCACTGTTGTCTTGCAGGTACGTAGGTGTCTCTCTCACAATCGGTTTGAGAAAAAAATCAACAAACGTGGACAATGGCTCGAGTAAGGAGCCAATTCCCGAAATAATCGGGCGTCCAGGAGGAGGTCTCTTCTCCTTATGAATTTTTGGGAGACAGTAAAAGTACGGTACCACGGGATGTGCCGTGCTAAGATACCTAACCTCTTGGGATGTAATCCATCCTTCGCATGATGCTTCTTCAATGAGGCTTTTGATGTCATTAGAGACCCTGGTGGTAGGATCTTCTGTGAGTCGGCGATAGGCCTTGGAATCATTTAATTGGCATTTGCACTCATTATGGTAAATGTCAGTGTCTTGCAGGACGATAGCTCCGCCTTTATCGGCGGGTTTTATGGTGATGGTAGTATCCTTTGACAGACCCATGAGTGCCATCCTCTCGATTCTGGTTATATTGGAAAAAGTTCTTTTATTTGTCTGGTCCATGTTCATGATATCATGGGTAACCGGTTGCTCAAAGGCAATAACCCTGGCAGGCACTTGGTGGTTGAGTGGCGTATACGTAGATTTGGGTCTTAAACCTGTATTGCGGTCCAATGGATCCTCCAAGTTGGTATTATCATTAGTGGTTTTGAAAAAGAAATGTAGACGGATCTTCCTGTAAAAGGATTCAAGTTCACACCTCAGATTGAAGGGGTCTCCTTCCTTAGTTGGAACAAATCCCAATCCTTTATTAAGGACTGAAGTCTCTACTGGTGTGAGTATTCGGGTACTGAGATTAACCACGAGATCACTGTTCTCATCTAGGTTTGGCCTCCTCTGTTGTTCGTGGTCTCCGGTGCCCAATTCACCGACTGTTGGCCTCTTCTCCGTCCTCGGCTCCTGCCTTGGCCCTGCCATAAAAAAGACTGGTCAAAGTAGAGATTTGGATTGAGTGGGTAATTAGGGATTTGATGGCCCATTGGTGGTAATCCCATCGGTGGTTGGTGATACCCCCAGGGTGCTGGAGGCCACCATGGCCCCGGGTTTGAGTAGTACTGCGCACCTCGCCCTCTGTTGGGTCTTCTCTGGAAACCTCTGCCTCGCCCTCTGTTGGGTGTTCCTCGGTTCGAATTTCCTCGGTCACTGGACTCTGACTCTGAGCCTGAGGAAGAGTAGTTGGACCCGTATCTCTTGCCTCTGGTAGTATAGACCGGGGATACGTAAGAGTCACTAATGTAGGGGTAGGCGGTTTCCATAGAAAAGCGTGCAAGGTCTTTCTTGAATTTGTCAATTTTATTCAAAAGAATGTTGTCACGATACTCTTTATTAGTTTTGTTAGTCTCATCCATATTCTTTTTGAAAAGCACTGGGCGGATAGCTGCATTGATTTGACCTTCCAAAACTTGGATCTCAACCAATATGGCATCGGCTGTTTTCTTTGCAGTTTTAATAATCAAGATAAGCCAGTCGCGCGTGCAGCGCCACGCAATCAGTGCCCAATCTTTCAAGAATCCCTTGTCTGTTAAAAAGAGACGGGGTATATTTGTAACTATTAAACCTGACGGTGCACACTTACCATGGAGGTACTCATTCATGACTACACCATGTAGGGAAATACGAGAGTGGTTTTTTTTCAAATTAAGTAAAGTCACCCAGTCATCCTCAGTTGTGGTAGTGGATGTGGAAGGTAAGTCATCTAAGATGCTAGGATTGTCAGTAAGGAGGGTGTTAAGGTCCTCATCATCGAACGCCAACCCACCGAAGTCAGCCATGGCTAGTAATCTGTGTGGATCAACCAAATCAATCAAGTGAGCAAAGAAGGAACAACATTAAATTTATGTTGTCAAAAAGGATAGAGACCCGCAGCCAAGGCTGCTCAATACAGAAAAACAACTTTTAGGGGAGGGTCAAAGGGAGTATGTTTATAGACCATCCAAGTTACTACCCCTGCTGAGACTATAAAGAACAACCCCTGCTGAGACTATAAAGAACAATAAAAAACTTGAAGGTCTGAAATGAAGCTAAGTCCTCTAGGTTCTCAATGAAAAAACTACAAACTGACCATGCCCTGAACCAGCCTCCAAGTGGTCGAAAGACACTAAGGATTTGATAGAAGTCCTATCAGCCCACCCTCATGGCGGAGCCTCGTCATTTAGGACGTCTAGAACCAGACTGGTGTATCCGTGCCCAGATGTATCGGCTGGATATCACACTGCTATGTTTCAAAGAATGAAAGTGTCCACGCCACTGGCGGTGCTGATACAGTGCAGTGCAGTGAAAATTGAGTGAGTGATGTTAAAATGACGGTCAAGGCAAAAGAAAAATCCTTTTATTGGTATTCACCTGGACATCACATTAAAAAGGGTGGAAAACAGTGTGACAAAATCACTGTCTACTTTGCTAGGTGGTTAATAAGGCCAACATGTTTCTGCCATTTGGTGAAAGTACACCGGCATTCTTCAGGCCTCCTGAGTCCTCCTTTTTTCAACCATTTACTTTTAAAGAATTTATCTCTCTATCGCACATTCCTCCAAAGATGTCTCTTCCTATTCTTAAAAATGCTAGAAAAATGTCTTCCTTTTTTCTTCAACGGTCTTGATGACCGAACTCGATTTCTACATTCTCCTATTTGGTACAATCCTCTTCTTAAATTTAAAAATATAATTTTTTTCTGGAAAGACTGGCACTCTCTTGGTCTCATTTGGATTTATCAACTTTTCCAAGATGGTCTTTGCCTCCCTTTTTCGTCTCTCCAATCTCGTTTTTCTCTTCCTCAATCCTTCCTTAATAAATATAATTTATTGTGCGTTATGTTCAAACGAGTTACAATTCTTTTTCTGCTCCTTCTTCTCCTCCTACACCTTCTTCACTTACTATTCCTTTTCTTTTGTCTTCTCCCTCAGCTTCACAAATTTATAAAAAACTACAAGACATGCCTCTTATTAGAGATACATCTAAAACAGAACAAGATTGGGAATCTGACTTGGAAGACTCTTACTCTATATCATTATGGCATAATATATGGAATAAACTAAGGAAATCTTCTAGAGCAGCCAATAGTACTCAGATTTTATTTTTTGTATATAACAGACTTTTGATCACTCCCGCCAAATTACATGCTATAGATCCTTATATCCCTTCTACATGTTGGTCCTGCTCCAATACACATGCAGATCTCAAACATATGCTTTTCACCTGTCCCTTAATGCATATTTTTAGTTCAAAGTATGGCAACAAATTAATTCTATTTTTTCCACTCAATTCCCATTTTCACTCACCCACATTTTTCTAGGTAGTTTATCTGACATATGGTCTTCTCTGACTTCTAATGTTTCCATTATTGATCTTCTCTTGGCAGTGGCTTTTCAACAAATTATTAAATCTTGGAAAAATGCGTCAAACGTCTCTTTTCAAGTTTGGTGGTATGGTGTTTGCTACAATCATAGACTAGACAGAGCATATGTTTATCCTATTACACTTGCTATTAAACATGATTTATTATGGCTACCGATTACTAATTTTCTAGATGTATCTGCTCAATCTTGTCCAATGAATACCCTTACTACTGAAGAAGTTCCCCAACCCCCATGATACAGTTTATACAGTATTACTTATTTGTAGTAAATAATTGTTTTCTCTTCTTTTTATTGTATGGCATTTTAGACAGAAGCCTTACATGTTTTATGCTTATCAGGCATTTTATATCAAGATTGTTCTATAGTTATTCCCCTCCTCATCTTCTTCTTTCTTTTCTTTCTTTGTCTCTCTTCTTTCTTTTTCCTTTCTGTATTGCAATGTACTATTTTTTGCCTGATTGCTTTTTACTTTGTATACCAGATATAATGTATGTTTCCTTATTGCAATCTTCTTTTTCAATAAATTCTTTTCAAACTTAAAAAAATGATTTTTTTTTCAGTGGAAAAGTAGATCACACCCACATAACCCTCTAATCTTTTAGCCTCTAAAATAACACATTTAGGACAAGCTGAAGGAACGCAAATATGGATGAAGTTGTACCAGTGAAACCTAATATTCCAAATATAAAACAGAGATTCACCTCTGGGCTACTCTTGTATTCTAACAACATTGGAATACATGCTTTCCCACAAGATTATAACGGGAATATGCGTGGTCATCATATTTTTCCTCGCACTTAAATAAACAATAAATATTATTATCTTATGGCAGTTGAATTGTACTAAAATGCATTGTAATTATGTCAACTGTAAATCAACTGCTTCTATGGTTAGATTTAGTTCAGTCGCAGTATAACATGAAAGTCCATACTTTGCATGACCTAGTATATTAGTGCGTACAGCAGGAAGATTACATTCATTGAACCCAAGTAATGAGTTGCTTGACAAATGGGCCTGCCCTTGCACATTCCAAGAACAAATTCTTAATTGTAATTTTTTACCATTTGTAGCAGGCACAATTTGGTTTTTTTCTTTTAGGGGCACAATTACATGAGTTGCGGAAGCTGTGTCCAATCCCTAAACTGCATTTTGGTTTTAAGTAACAATTCACACGCACGCACTCCCTTCAGTGCATGAGTAATTAAAAGATCTGAATTGCAGGGTGATTTACTCAATGGGCCAGCCGCACCTCTGAGTAATGGGATTAACTGTTTACTATCAACCTTATATCTTTCTTTTTTCACTTTTGGGGCTGGAACCTCTAAAATAGAGGGATATTTTAAAGGGGTACACTTATTAACCTCAATGCCCCATTCCATGACATAAGAAATTGAATTTAAGATTTTAGTTACTATTTCCTTGTAATAGTGGTTTCATGAGATGAATTAAAATGTATTTGTTTAAACTGTATGAAAAGAAGATTATTTGTTTTAATGGATCTCCGATTAAGGCTATCATGGATGCCCCTTGATTCATATAAAGGGTGAAAAACTAATTTGGGGTCATTGGAAGTTTTGTTTTTTCGACATGACCCTTGAAGATATGATTAGACCTAGTTTGCTATCATTGGCTAAATGTCCTCCAGAAGATGGTGATCTCTAAGTGACAATGGGTATTTTCCATTAACTTGACAGGCCCCATGCATGTTCCGATCATGAGGCAAAAGCATAGTATATTTGTTTTATATTTATTCATTTTTCAGTTGTGAATAGCAGACTGTTTCCCTATTAACGTTGCTGGAACTCTGCTGCTCGAACTACAATTTGTAGTCCTACTGTCATTTTGCTTAGAGACTGCCCCATTATTAAAAAACCACAATATCGATAGCCACCATATCGGTAACGGTCACAAACTCCTTTTTACTGCCCTTGTAATACCAAACCTGCCCTTTTAATTTCTGACTTGCTGTTTCAAAGATAGGATAGCAGTCCCCGGGTTTAACCCATGAGACCACTGAAACCATAGTTCTTGTAGAGGGGTGGGATTACCCAGTGGTTTTATAGGTTGTTTTCCAGCTCACTTGATGGTGAGCAGAAGTACATAAATAACATGTCGGACTCATCTTGGGGATGAAACGTCACTCTTTGTAAGGATCTTTCAATAGCTATTGTAGACTGGATCTATGCCTTCAAGTGGGTAGCATTAACTTGTGTGAAATATATAATTGAAAAAAAGCCACATAAAACTAGTTGTTGGCAACTCCAGAAAGCATGTAATGTGTTCACAATATATCACAATGAACCACTGCCAAGTCAAATTGTGAAAAACGAATTTGTTAGAGTATGTAAACAACTGGTAAACAACATGTCAAAAAGCAAGCTGGTTCACCATCGCACTTTAAGAGTCCAGACACGTCTGGAGCCAGCTCAAGAAGACATGAGGGAACAACAAACCCCACGGAAGCCCACACCGCCTTCAAAGCAGCCACAACTGCACACCACCACCTCATCAAAATCACAAGAAAGAAGGCCCTCAAAGACAGAATCGCCAACAATGCACACAATAGCAAAGAACTCTTCAGCATCATCAAGGAGTCCGCCAAACCCAACAGCAAGGCCCCAGACATCCCACCGTCCCAGGACCTCCATGACAAACTCAGTACCTTCTTCTACCACAAGATAAAGACTATCTACAACACCTAAGACCACCCACCGTGTCAGCAACCACCATAGCCAACACTGACCCCCTCTAACTGACTCTGTACAGCTGGTCCCCATTCACCACGGATGACACCATAAAGACCATGAAAAGAATCTGCTCTGGAGCACCTTCTGACCCCTTCCCACACCTTATTTTCCACAGAGCCACCACGGCCATTTCACCTAAGCTATTCTAGACCATCAACTGCTTCTTCAAGACCACCACTTTCCCGTATGAATGGAAGCACACCAATATCACCCCCTCCTGAAGAAACCCTCCACAGACCCGACGGACCTCAAGGACTTCAGGTCCATATCCCTGCTCCCCTTCTCAGCCAAAGCCACCAAATAAGCCATTAAAGCATAGCTTGTCAACTTTATTTAACCAACAATGTCCTGGACATTTTTCAATCTGGATTTTGAAGCAATTATAGCACAGAGACAACCTCCTTGCTGCCACCAACAACATCCACTCCCTCCCACAGGCTCAACATTGTCTCCTACACTGATCCTCTCCCTCACCAAAGAACCTACTGTCACCAGAAAAAACATTCACATGAAAGCTGCTGCCACCTAGATGAAGGACAGCTGCCTGAAGCTCAACTCAGACAAAACAGAAGTCCTCAACCTTGGAACATCGCCTTCTGCTTGGAATGATTCCTGGTGGCCCTCTGCTCTAAGACGTCTGCCTAACCCCACAGACCATGCACATAACCTCTGCATTGTACAGGACCCCTCACTCACAATGCATTGCCAGAAGAATTCAGTCTCCTCAGTTTGCTTTAACACAGTCCGCCTGCTTTGAAAGACCTTTAGATGGAACCCCACCGATTTCAGGAAGACAGTCACCCGTGCCCACACCAGCAGCAGACTTGACCACAGCAACGCAATCTACACCGGCATCACCCAGAAACAACTCTGAAGACTCCAGAATGTTCAGAACGCTACAGCAAGACTAATTCCCAACATCCTCCATCACAGCCACATCACTGGACCACTCCACAACCTTCACTGGATCCCAGTTGACAGAAGAATAATGTTCAAACTCCTCACCCACATGTACAAGGCCCTTCACAATGCCATACCTGCATACCTGAAGCATTACCTCATATTCCACATACCCAACAGACACCTCTGATCTGCCCAGCTTTCTATGGCTACCGACAAATGAATCAGCATGACCAGAACCGGAGGAATGTCCTCCTTCCTCGCCTACAAGAGATAGAACACTCTGCCTACCCATCTAAAGAAATCACCCTCCCTTACGGAATTCAGGAAGGACCTCAACACCTGGCTCTTCGGATGAACTCAGTACTTAGTCTGATCTGCTCTTCCCCCCCAACCACAGTGCCTTGAGCTCCTCAAGGGTGACTAGTCGCTCCTTGCAAACCCAGATTGATTGATTGATATTCAGTCTATTTGTATAGTGCACTTATTACCTGTGAGGGTGTGAAGGCCCTAGAGGAGGTGTGTATTTGAGTGTCCCCTCAGAGTAATTCAAAGAGCAGGGACTTCATGTGGAACTCAAGAAATGAGGATGAGACTAATGTATTGTGGGAGGGCATTTCATGTTTTTAGTGCAATGTTGAGAATGAATTACCTCATATTCTGTTCTTGGGAATGCAGGGGGTGAAAGTGAGAGTGGGGGTGAGCATTGATGTCTTTTAGGCTGGTGAAACTGTATTCAGTTGCTGAGGTATGGGGATCAGCTTTGTGTAAGGCTTTGTATGATTGTGTGAGGAGTTTGAATTAGCTGCATTTGTGAATGGTGAGCCAGTAGAGTTCTATGAGTGGGGTAAAATGTGGGTTTGGCTTGGGAGGTTAAGTATGAGTCAGGTGTAGAGCGCGTTGATGTAGTCAAGCCTGCTAGTAATGAGTGCTTCTGTGGTGGTAAATCTGGTGTTCTGCTGCAGCCCTTTGATTTTTTTTTGAAGCATACTTTGGATGAGGAAGCAGGCAGCACTCACTGGGTTGACAAGCTGTTATATTGAGCTTGTCTTCCATGATGATCTATAGATTCCTGGCATGGTTTGTGGGTTGCTGTTTGTCCCAGCTACTTATACTACCCGGTAATAAAATATTATTGTCAAAGCGTGTTTGTGGAAAACAATTTCTACAGACTGGAATCCAGAGAATGCTAAAGTGATTCTGTTTTTTTACAGACCCCTGCTTGTCGTTTACTTTCAAGAAAGTTAAATAGAGGCAGTTGACAGAAAAATAAAAATAAATATCCTGCAGCAGAAAGCAAGTCTGGCATATTACTGACCTCTACTGGTTGTTTTCTATCAAGACAGTTAAATCGAGGAAGTTGAGCCAAATGAAGAAGTCCCTAGGAAGCAGACAAGTACTAGGGCTGTTCTCTGGAGCCCACAAAGTGCATATACATATAAGTATATGCTAAAGTATATACAAGAGGTCTTGAATGGTCGACCTAAAAAGGTATAATAATAAAATGGTCTGTGGTTGGGTTCTTTGAAGTTATATATTAGTTGTGCAATTCTTTCAACTTTGCCAGTCCTTTGCATGCTTTATTCAGCATTCACATAGGTATCCGCATTCCAAAACCTTTTCAGCCATGCCAGGTTTCTCATGTTCAAATTGATCTGGTTTTGAAGTGATTCTTTGATTTCCCATGAGTTGGGAATTTTGTCAGTTTCCTTTGAGTTCAAATGACTGAAATAACTAACAATACAACATTATGTCTATCTTCGGGTTTAGTGTGGAGGTCTTCAGTCTTTCTATTAATATATTTTCTTATTCTCCCATATAGAAAGTCTACACTTCTTCATCTTTTTATGGGTGAATTTGATATTGCCTTCATTTAATATTAGGGTTAAAAATACACATGTAAATGCTACTTAGTTTTAGTGGGGATACAAAATATGTTCTCTATGCATCTTAAATAAAGTTTAAGTCCATTGATGCACTGTTCTTGAATGTGTAATGATTCGAGTTTGTACATTTAGATATATATTTTTTTGTCCTCATACATGCCAATAGACACGAGCGCTCAAGTTGGAATTCCTCTACAACTCTCCTGTAGGCCATTATTGAGTTCCGCCCAGATGGAAAGAGGCCAGAGGAGGTAGCAGAACACTCCTAGAGAACACAGCTGTATCCTTGTCCCACTCCCATTGTCAATTCTCGGAAGGCCACTTAATGTACATGTAGGTATTTGATAGAACAATGCACCCCTTTGTTGCATCTCACCCAGTGCTCGTCTTATGTGTATGGCTGAATAATACCCTGCTGCATGCTACCTAGCGCCCCACTGATGCAGAGTCTGGGTCCCAAGTGCCCCTTGATTATGTGTGGGTGTTGGCTTAGGAGCACTGTTGTCGTCAGTGTGGATGGAGGCATGCTATTTGTGACACATGTGTTGTCTTCCTCTTAATACATACCCTATACAAATTTCACACTGCATGACATTGGGGTGTCTGTTGCCATTTGTCTTTCCCTTGGAGAAATGCTTACTGCTTCAGGGTTGTTTGACAGGTGTTATGATTTATCTCGAAATATAGGTGAAGGAAGTGTTCATCATTTATCAGATGCCTGTTAGAAATGAGGGGTCTCTAGTTGGCAGAGGTAGGTTACAAATAGGGACCCTTGCCAGTCAGGGTAAGGGAGATACACACTTTAGATAACCCCTGCTCACCCCCTTGGTAGCTTGGCACGAGCAGGTAAGCTTATCCCAAAGGCAATGTGTAAAGTATTTGTACCAACACTCACAGTAACACAGTGAAAACACCACAAATGAACACCACACCAGTTTAGAAAAATACAATATCTCATCTAAACTACACAAGACCAAAACTACAAACATCCAACATACAGATACTCAGTAGAATGTCTTTAAAAAGGTTTTCGTAAAAATAAGGATGTAGATGGTAAATGCAACACTTTACTCTCAAAGTACCTTGGATGCGTAACGCAGAACAAAGGAAAGGGTTGCAGAGAAGGCAATGCGTTGATTCTTCCTGTGCTCCATCACAATGCAACAAGATGGCGCCTCGATGTGTTGCGATGATCTGGTGTGATGCGACAAAATGGCGTCTTTGATGTGATGCGATGTGACAACGTGGTGGTGATGCGTGCACGCCTGATGACCGTGGGCAAAATCAGTGGTTTCCTGAGCCGCGACAGGGCCTGCGACACGATTCTCCAGTGATGCAACGGCGATCAGCGGCGGCAGCGACATGCTTCCTTAGCGATGCGACGGACCCTGCGACACGCATCTCCGGTGATGCAGCCACGAACAGCGGCACCGGTGACATGTTTCCTCGGCGATGCGACAGCGGCTGCTGCGGCTGCTGCGGCAGCGACACGCTTTTCCATCGTTCCAGTAAGGAAGTTCAGGGAAGCTGGGGCTGAAATCGTTTTGTTCCTGTGACTTCAAAAACAGGAGGCCAGCACTTCTCAGGCCCTTGGAGACTTTTCTTTAGATGGACACAGCTAAATTCTTCTTCAAGTAGGGGGACACAGCACACAGCAAAGTCCCTTGGTCCTCTCCTCTGCAGAAACAGCAAATTGCAAGCCAACCCCAGACACACAGCAAGGGCAGTGCTTCTCCTCCTCA
Source organism: Lissotriton vulgaris (assembly GCF_964263255.1). Lineage (NCBI taxonomy): Eukaryota > Metazoa > Chordata > Amphibia > Caudata > Salamandridae > Lissotriton > Lissotriton vulgaris. The sequence continues at coordinate 181,646,002 of NC_141686.1, read as the reverse complement.
GTTTCTTCAGCTGTCCTCTTTGGCAACAGGTTCCTATTGATCACGAAGTAGTCTAACTTTCAGGGGTTTCAGCTCTAGTATTTATTCCCTAAAAGTCTTTCAGGCACATGCATCAATATTGCAATTTGCGATTCCTCAATTGCGAAAAATAAGGAATCGCAATTAAGGAGTTGCAAAATACAATGCATCAAGAAATTGCTAAAAAAGATGTGATTTTTTTATTATTCCTTAATTGCGACTCGCAAATTGCGAATCGCAATTAAGGAATATCTCCCCATTCCTTCATGTGGGCCTAGAGGCCCATAGGAATGAATGGGAAGACATTCTCAATTTGCGATTCGCAATTAGCGAATCGCAAATTGAGAATGTGATTTCAAGGGTGCAGGGGTGCCCAAAGGACACCCTGTTGCACCCCTGAAATCAATCTGTGCACAAATGTTGTGCACACACATGCCTTTAGGGCATGTATGTGCACAACATGAAACTTTGAAAAATGCACAAAAGTGCATTCTTCAAAGTTTTCGCAAATTACCATGATGTTCAACCTCATAGTAATTTGCTCCCCCTAATTGCGAAATCGCAATTTTTTAAAGTTTCATGCATTGCATTTAAGGAATCGCAAAATGCGATACCTTAAATGCAATCACAATTTGAGAATTCGCAAAAATTTGCAAATTCTCAAATTGCGAGGGCCTTCACCCTTAATGCAGTCCAAAAGCAGATTTTGCGATCGCAAACGGCTGATTTTTGCGATTCGCACCGTTTGCGATCACAAAATACTTTGATGCATGTGCCTATTTGTTCTCTATGTGTGAGAGGTCCTGGACCCAGTCCAAATCAGATCTGGTTGCACTCTGTCAGTCCACAAATTCTTCCATTGGCAGTGTGGGCAAGGATTGTCAGATGCACCGCAGGAGGTGGAGCCAGCATTGTGGAAGGCAGGCACAGCCCTATTCAGGCCCAGGCGCTACTCCTCCCACCACTCAAAATGTAGATCGGCCTGTACAACCTTGTGCTGACTCACTAAAACTCCGGGAGCCACCCCAGCCCCTGTCAATCTCAAACCAGGCAGTCAATCCACACACAGGCAGAGGCACACAGAAAGGTTGAACAAGAAAATAGCCACTTTGCAACAGTGCTATTTTCACAAACATGATTTAAAAACCATCTTTACTTAATTCTGAGTTCAGGAATACCAGACTGCAATTTTCAATCTCACGCCTATGGGAAGATATGCAGGTAAACATGTTACACAGTATTCCACATTCTGTCCTACGGGCAAGATTGCCTTTCAATGAAATGGGCAGTATTTCACTATCAGGACATGTTACAAACATTAGTACATGTCCTCCCTGTCACATCCACTGCACCCTGCCCAGGGGGGTACATTGGGCCTTCCATAGGGGTGTCCTAGATGTAAGAAAATGGAAGGGTAAGGCCTGGCAAGTGGGTACACTGGCCAGGTCGACATGGTAGTTAACAAACTGCGCACAGGCACTGCGGTGGAAGGTCTGAGACCACTTTTAAGGGCTACTTATGTGGGTGGCACAATCAGTGCTGCAAGCCCACTAGTATTACCTGGAACACTTAGTGCACTTTACTAGAGACCTACTTGTAAAACAAATATGCCAATCATGGATAATCAATCACAATAACAACTTACACAGGGAGTACTTGCACTTTGGTACTGATCAGCAGTGGCAAAGTGCCCAAAGCATCTAAACCAGCAAAAATAAAATCCAGCACAGTGTCAAAAATGCAGGAGGTAGAGGCAACAAGTCAGGGGTAACTAGGCCAAGGATTCCAGGTCTAACAATGATTATGTTTAAAACAGCACTAGCCTAATTCTCCAAGGCCTGTAAACATCTGGCATCTAGGGAAAAGGCGCAGGCACAATTCATCAAGACACGTTGTCTCTGAAGCAGAGGCTAATGAGGTCTGGGCTCAGAGATACTAAAGAGGTAGGCTGGTCTCAGGAGACAGACTATCCTATTTAAATTCGCCATAAAACACCAAGACCTCTGCCACGCTTGTGAATGTTGTTTTCTACGCTCTCCCCAGATTGCTTGTTTTTACAGGCGGTTGTGGGCTTGTGATCTATGTCCCACAGAGAGACTGGTGAGTTACAAGAAATACAAACGTCCACTTCAGGAGTGATAATAATATTGTTTCTTACATTTTTTTTGTTGTCTCCAAGTTACATTTGGTATCTAACAGACTCCAACAGTTCAGGCATGCTTTTCTTTGCTGTCCCATTTTTATTGTTTCTGGCTCTCTTTACTGCTTTGTGTTTTCTCGCAGATCCGACAGCTTTAGAGTTGCATGTCTTTGGGCCAGATGCATCAAGCATCCATTTTGCGATTCCTTATTAGCGAAAAATAAGGAATCGCTAATAAGGAATAGCAAAATGGAATGCATCAAGCAATCACTATAAAAATAGCGATTCCTTAGAATTCCTTAATTGCGACTCGCAAATTGCGACTCGCAATTAATGAATACCTCCCCATTCATTCCTATGGGCCTAGAGGCCCATAGGAATGAAGGGGAAGACAATCTCAATTTGCGAATCGCAATTAGCGATTCGCAAATTGAGATTGCGAGTTCAAGGGTGCAGGGGTGTCCAAAGGACACCCTGTTACACCCCTGAATGTGATCTGTGCACATATGTTGCGCACACACATGCCCTTAGGGCATGTGTGTGCGCAACATGAAACTTTGAAAAATGCACAAAAGTGCATTTTTCAAAGTTTTTGCAAATTACCATGAAGTTGTACTTCGTGGTAATTTGCGTGCCCTATTAGCGAATTCGCTATTTTTGATACTTTCATGCATTGCATTTAAGGAATCTCAATTTGAGATTCCTTAAATGCAAACAATCGCAATTTAGCGAATTCTCTATTTGCGATTTTTGCATTTGGGATGATGCATCCCAAATGCAAAAATTGCAATCGCAAAGGGCCAGATTCTGAGCCCTTTGTTTCTACGATAGCTGATTTGTGTTTGTATTCTTGCTTCTATGATTCCCTCCATATCTTCTGGGTGTCTCTTTGTCCCTCAACTACTTTTATTCTACAATTTCGTGCAGTCTTGTTTGTTTGTGCCCCCTACCCCCATGACTTCTTCCCTCCACGTGGTAGTTTTAACTATTCATCACTTGGACCTGTCTCTAGGAGAAGGACATAAAAGAGGTAAGGCGCTGCTGCTCTCATCTTTTAAGAAACCCATCTTGGAGATCGGAGTGCAGGAAAGGTCGCACTCCAAAAAAGGAACGGAGCAGCAGTGGTGTCCATTTAGGGCACATAGCCATTGGCAACTGCCTTAAAATCGAGCATGGAGCAGGATTGAATGATTAGGCTTGTAATGTGTAGCCCTGCAGGGTATTTGTTTTCATCCAATGGTGCTTCTCGCTTGACCAGGTTGGAGAAAGGAGAAAGCTGAGTATTTGATAAACATGCTCAAACCAGCTGTGCTCAAAACCATTGGCCTCTCTCTTTCTGTTCTACAGATTGAGAGAAAATGTGGGAGCTTAGACTGGAAGGCCTGTTATTAATGTACTACATGTCCTGATGTCTATTGCATGCCCTCCCGTCCTGATGACACGTCAGTAATGTATCTATCCTCGCCACTGTGAGCCAGCCTCTTGCGAAGCTGTGCCATTGAAAAGTGAAAGGTAAGGTGGACTCAAAGGCCTGCTCTCTCTTACAGGCCATTGTTCCTACTGCTCAGTAGAATGAAGTGTGCACACTCCAGCAGTGCTTAATTTGCAAAATAATACGTGCAGTGTCCCAAACGTTTGCTCAGGAGGTGCCGTGGGTTCTGCAGAAGGGGTAGGGTGACCAACCGTCTGTAAATTTCACAGACAGTCCGACAACGGACCTCACGTCCGTCAGGGGCGGCATTAGGCATGTGCAAGCTGTGCACCTGCACAGGGCCACCAAACCCCAGGGGCCACCACGCCAATATATATCCTTAATATAATAATCCTCTGAGGATGGATACATATTTGTGTGGTGGCCCATGGCAGGGATTTGGTGGCCTCCGGCTCTGTTCCACCTCCAAACACCCTGACCCTCCCCCCGTCACTGGCCTCCGTGCTCTGCCCCGCCCGGACCCCCTCTTCCGGGGCCCCCTACCTACGCTCCCTCCCTGCCTGCCTAGAGCCGCCCCTGCATCTGTTGTCCACAAAGATCCATTTCGAACGCCTTTTGCCCGTAATTTTGGGCCTTTCAGGTAGCTGAGCTGTTCTCCTGCAAAAGGCCTCAGCTTCCTGAAGTGGCCGCCTCACACTCCTCCTCCGAACTCAAGAGCAGCCTCTCCTCCAAGCACAAGAGCAGCCCCACCTCACTCTTTGTCATTCTGTGTGGGGCTGATTTACAACATACACAATGACAACGCATCAGTCTTGGCTGGCACAGCATGTAGTGGCCTCCTCCTGCCTCGGTCCAGGACAGGGCATTCTGTCAAATGGAATAGCAAAAATGCCCATGCTGCTGCTAGGTGAGAATTCAGGAAGGCAGTGAAAGAAGTTCAAAGGAAAGGAATATAGTTATAGTATAGCAGCCATGGTTTGCTTTTTTATTTCATGCAACTAACAACCATTGACAATGCCAATAGTTCAGGCTTGTTGTAGGTGTAACGTTACTTGTTCTAAATGTAACGATACTTGTATTATATATCTGGATGCAATGACAGAAGCAACAAAAATACCAGTCGGGCGGCACATTTTATTAAGCACAGATTTTTAGCTCATGTGTTTTAAGCCATGCATTGTATTACATCAAACACACTTTTGGACAGACCCCCCCCCCTAGATTTTTCATCCCACTTAAAGCTCTGGAAACAACACTATGTCACAGTCGTCCCACGTCTAGGCACTGTGCATCATGCATGACTCATGCCTTCCACTTTTTCAGATTGCCTATGTGCAGGGGCATAGTGAGGCCTGCCCCACCCCACCCCTTGCTTTAGGAACTACAGCGAGGGTGGAGTTCTTGATGGGTCTCATAATTAATGTGAAAAGGTGAGTGAGTAAGTAAGTGAAGGGATCAGTGGTTTGGATGGCTTTATAGATGAGTGAAATGATGGATGAATGGATGGATGAGTGAAAGGGTTGATTATGGGCGAGTGAATGGGTGGATGGATGAGTAAAATGATGGATGGATTGATGAATTGATGAGTGAAAAGGTGGATTAATGAATTGACAAGTGGAAGGTGAATGGATGGATGATGAGTGAAAGGGTGGATGTAAGGCTGGATGAGTGAGTGAAAGGGCGGGTAGCTGGCCAAAAGGATGAATAGATGAGTGAAGGAGTGAAAGGGTGGATGGATGAGAGAAAGGAGGGATGGATGAGTGAAAGGATGGATGAATGATCGGTTGAATGTATGTATTCGTGAGAGGATGAGTAGATGGATGGGTGGGTGGCTGGCTAAGTGAAAGGGGAATTGAAAGAGAAAGGGGATAGGGAAATGGAAGACTGAACGGGTGAATGGGTGGAAGGATGAGTGACTGGATGGATGAACGAATAAGTGAAAGGATGGCTGGATGGGTAAATGGCTGGATGGATGAGTGGATGGATGGATGGATGGATGGATGGATGGGTGGAAGAGTGGATGGATGAGTGTACAGATGGATAGGGTGAAAGAGTGGATGGATGGATGGATGTTGGATGTTTAAAAGGATCGATTGAGGGATGGATGAGTGAATGATGGATGGAAGGATACATGATGGATAGGTTTGTAAATGGATGAATATGGACATGGATGGTCACACAGATGGAAGGACAGAATGAATGGTGAAGGACTGAATGACGGATGAAAGTATGATTACACATTGTAAGCCCCATTATCTTAAGCAACATTTCCTATACATTGACTTTCACATTTATATGAGTGATTGTCTCTATATAATATGTGTGTGTTGTAACGCACTCCAACACTCTGCTCCACATACTTGGGATGAGTAGAAATTAAATACTCATGAGAGAGGGTCTATGTGAAGATGAGGGCCGCCATTGTATTGTATTGTATTGTAAGGGGAATTTGTAAAGCGCGCTGACACCATGGGTTTCCTGGCGCTGGTTGGAAACAGAAAGACCAGGGGGACTTAGCTGGATTGAGGGAAAAGCCATGTTTTTAGGGTTTTACGAAAAAGAATGAGAGAATTAGAGGTTTTGAGAGAGAGGGGAAAGGAGTTCCAAAGTTTTGGAGCCAGGAATGCAAATCGCCGGCCTCCAGATCTGCAGAGTTTAATAGGGGGGATAGACAGGAAGTGAAGGTGGGAAGATCTCAGGTTCCGTGAAGGGCAATAGGGCTTGATGAGGGATTTCAGAAAGACGGGGCACGAGCCAGATATAGATTTAAAGGTGAGGCAGCCTATCCTAAAGGCTGCCCTCGAAATGACAGGGAGCCAATGCAGTTTGGAAAGAAGGGGTTTGGCGGATTGCCACTTCGGAATCCCAAGGGCCAGTCTCGCCGCTTGATTCTGAACTGATTGCAGTCTGGAAAGAGATGTTTTAGGTAGACCATGGTAAATAGAGTTTGAAAAATCAAAGCGGGAGAGGACGAGGGCCATGATGACTTGCATGATGAGGGTGGTAGCAAGGCCAGACTGTCCGGACCACGCAACAGGTGATTTCTCTGGAAGCTGGAAAGGTGGGGGCGGTTTTGTTACCACAGAAAGACCTGCACATTTACCTAAAGCTGCATGCATACTGACAAACCATGAAGTGCACAATTGTCTCAACCTAATATAAACTTATTTCCACTTGTACTATAGTGGTTGTCTATTTACTTACGTATATACTATTGTGCAACCTTCTCTGATGTGTCTGTAAAACTTACCTTTTGTCCTGAATTTCGACCTACTGTCCTGAATTTTTGTCCTGAATTTTGACCCTTTGTCCTGAATTTTTACACTCTCTGTCCTGAATTTGCACCCATGCCAGTCGGTCACCCTAAGAAGGGGTTAAATACCAAAGTCGGGAAGCATTTGTTCCTCCTCATGCAACGTTAACCCGTCCCCAAACACTCCCTGTTCCTCAAACTGACTCCTACACATTCATTTTCTTCCTTTATTTCTCTTTTTGTCACTGTTTTTACGTGCTTTTTTTGGCTTTCTTTCCCCTTTTGTGTTTCTCTCTATATCTTATTGTAGGTCAAAGTCTGATGGAGTTAAATAAGTTTCGGTCCATAAAAAGACGCGTTGATGGTCTCCACCTACAACCAGTGGCTGAGGACAAGCACTGCGCACCATGCACAATAAAGGTGTGCCCTCTGTCCTTCATTGCACACAGCTTATCTGCCAGGTTTGGGAAATGTAGTGGGCAGAGAGCAGAGTGCTGCCTTATACTTAACCCTTCAATGAGAGGTCATTACGAATGACACATTTAGAAAGAGTTGTGTCGCTAAATGTCCTAATTGACATTGATGTAGCCACCCGAGGCCACTTTGCCTAGCCTTGAGTGACTCAATAAATCTAGAGTAAGGCAATGCAGCGCAAATAATAGTGTTGCCTTACTCTGCCTTGGGAAGGTGTTCGATGGGCATTGTATGGATGTTCCCACACAACGTTTAGGGTTTTTGATGCATGTCCAGATTTACCAGAACTGGTAAACCTGGGACGGCTAAAAAAAGATACACCTTCCCAGGAGAGATGTCAGGATTCTTTTTATGCAAGAAGGTGCTCCTTCCTGCACAAAAACCAATTCTGAATGCAACAAAGGCATCCTTACACCACGGTGCAAGGGTGACTGCTTTGGCCCTAGGCTGCTTAAAGTGCACCTGAGCCGGCCGAGAGCAGTAATGTGCACTATTGACTTAAATACAGTGCATTCCTGCCCTTTTCTTGTCGTGCAGTACAGCGCAGCAAGGTTACTTGTTGTGCTGCACTGCTTGACAAGTTCATACATATGCCCCTAAATATCCATTGAAGACATTATTTATAGGCCATTCAAATATTCACTTAGTCAAACCCCTATACTGATGCAATCTCATGGCAATTTTCTCTTCTGCTTCCCAATTCTAGGGGGGGGGGGTACTTAAACTTTGTTTGCTGGGCGTAACCTAGAATGAAAACTGCATATACCCCGTTCATGGAAGTCAGTGTACCTGAGTCCATTGTGTGGGTACCCAACCGTAGGGCTTCAAAACTTCCTTGAATGACAGTCCAGCCTTTTCATGATGGTGCATCCACCACACGGTTTCCCCGCCAGGTACGTTGTTGTAACGCATGGTGGTCCCTAGCACTGAAATAAATGAATGATCCCAATACACAGGGAGTTTGTTTATAAAAAATTAAAAAAAAACACTGCCATGCGGGCAAAGCTATGTTTACTTGTCAAAGTTGTATACATTCAGTGCAACCTCTCTTCTGGTGGCTGCATTGAAGGCGTTCAAGATCCCTACCAGGGAGGCGGGATCTCTAAATAGGGTGGGCAGTCAGGTGTCCTTTTGTGGAGGCCTGATGGGTGTAACTGGAGCTATTTTCTGCTGTAGCTTTAAGTCTGGCCAATTTTCTTCTGCAGATTTACTAAGGCCAGTATTCAATGTATTGAACCTTAGAATGTTATCCTATGTTGATGAAGATGCTCATGTGGACAGAATTGAGGTCGGTTTGCACTGAAATGTTGGCTGCCTCCTCTGCAACAAACTTAATGTGAATAATATATGTGAATCCCTTCGGTGCTGCGGACGGCCCCCGGCCGTCCCATGTGACGGAGGACGTGAGCAGAGGACGGCCGGGGGCTGTCCGAATCCCACCCACTCGCTAATTCGCCTGCACAGTGGGAGAATTAGTGCAGTGTGCAAGGGGTAAAATAAAAGATTTCATATTGCGAGATAACTGGGCGTTATAGCTTTGCTGTAACAACTGAGATAATGCTTGCTGTCTTGGTTTAATGAAACCTTCCTTTGTTTGGTCACAGTGAAGTAGCCGGTAAGTTGGACCTTTGGAAAATGTAATAAAATGTCCAGTCTTTAGCTCTCAAAATTAAATTTTCTACAGCACTACGTCATTGTTAAATGATTGAGCGTGAAAGCTGGAGGAAGACTTTAGGGCTCCCAAGTTGCAATATTGTAGGGGATCTACATGTCGAAATAAGACTTCAGTTAGTTAGGCAGCCTCCTCACTATTTGAACTTTATTATATAGAGATGAAACCTCAATTGAAAGATGTTTTTTCAGCAATGATAGAATTCCGGACCTGTTTGGGCCAATACCGAGATGATGGCTCTTCAAAATGTGTTTATCCTAAATGAGACTATTCCTCTAGAATTTTGTTTCATGTTTTCAGTCTGAAGGCAGCTGGTTTTATAGAAATCCGTATCTAAAGAAAACCAAGAACTCCCTGCCACTATTTGCAACACTTACGTCTAGTTTACAGAGGGCCATCTGTTTATTACTGCCACCTAAACATGTACTTAGAGGGTTTTGTTTTTAACAAAATGCCACTGTGACTTTCTTTGAGACGGGGCAATTCAAACAGGGCCTCCACAGCGAGAAGAATGATCAATAATGAATTAAGTGTTGACAGTACTGAAGATGCACTTGTGCAGATGATATTTAACCTTCCTGTATTATTTATTCTTCAAATGAGCTATTATTTGCTCATGAAACACCAGAAACTGCTTTGGAGCTGCTTTATTTCTTGTTGTTTCTTTTTTTAAGAGTATAGTAAACAGAGCTGTTTAATTCTTCCCATATGGAATAAATGCAGTAGTATACCATTTCCACTACTCTACCACGCCACACTACTAGTACTACACTAGGCTTGTGCTATATGATCATCAACACAAGCATGGGTAAATACATGTCCCATCAGGACGGCAAGGAATGATAGTTCATCATGTATTAGCAGATCATTGGAATTTTATGGTACACGCATAGCAAGAGGAATGAATAATCATTCAGTGCTTTCATGTCCTAGAATCATATCACAGTGTGTTGGCCTCTCATAAGATCCTCATGAGAGTTGCTTGTTGCAGGGGTTGTTTTATTGGTCTGCCAGTCCTTTCTCCTTTTAAGTTTTCTTTTCTTTGCAAAAACAATTTCCTCCTCTACATTCTATATTGTAAGTATGGGACCCGCAAAATGTTGTGTTTTCTCCTTTCAAATCCTGGTGAAAAGCTAAAAGATTGATATTATAATTATTCACAGGTATGTTCTCATCTGATTTCGAGCAAAATAGAGGCGTTTTATACCTGGAAATAGATAACACTTAGAGCCAATATCCTGTTTACTTTTTCCAATATTAGATGTAATATGTTGAGAAAATTGTGAATGCTTTATATTTCATTATGATATACCCATTTAGCTGGATTTGAAGAGATGGTTCTGCTTCTGTTCTTACAACCTGCACCAGTTGCTCTGTTTGCTCATCTCCGATGTGGAATAATTCATTAGACCAGCCCCTCCCTGTTCGCTCGGCTACGGGCTTTGAGTGCTGATTTTCGTCTGGGTAGTGCTTGATTGGTGTTTCATAGGTGGTCGGCATGGTTCTAAAAGGGATTGCTCAGGTTCAGTTAGGGATCTTTGAGCTCACCTTTTTGTTTTTCCTTTAGTTTCCTTTTCACCTCCTTCCTTGTTATGCGGCCATGTTCTGGTGTGAACATGGGCTTCTATTGGAATTCTCAAGGGCATATTATCAATCCCATTATCGTCACTTTAGCGTCGGTTTCCTGCTGCTAAAGCGGCGATAATTTTAACGCTGTTCTTGATAATATGCCCCTTGGTGAGCTATTGCCCAGAGTCCCACGGTGCTAAGTTGAGCTGCCAATGGAGCCGGCGATCGAACCACGGAGCCAACCGTGAACCCTGTGCTCCGAAGTCAGCTGCCCTGGCTGCTGCACCATATCTCTCCACTGATAGCATCTCTTGCCAATTATGGGCCGGATATGATTATTCCCCAGGTGTGAACTTTACCGACATCTAAAACATGGGTTTCTTGTGCTGTAAAGAAAGATTACTTCCTTTGTCAGAGCCAACATTTTTCCTTTGTCAGAAATGATGCAAACTGCATCAGAGCCTGTCTCACCAGTAGCTATACCTTTAACAGACGTAAAGCTGACATAACAGACACACATGAACGTTCAATGTGTTTTACAGTATCTACCACTTCCTTTGGTATTCTGCAGGGTAAAATCTCTTAAAAAAAAACAAATGAATACAAACTGGTCTCTCAGGTAAGTGGAAATATTTTCACCAAACTCGCATTTGGATGCCAAAATGCATAAATTAGTATTTGTACTCCTAAATACGTTCATCAGCAAACTGCTCCTTTTAAAAAAAAACAATGATTTTGTAGCATTATGCTTAATGATCAGTGAAGCACTTTTCCAGGCGCCTAATATCCTCAGTGTTGACATCCGAAAGAAAGATTTGACCAGCAGGCGGATGTACTTCAGGAAGTTTGTCGAACATATCTTGACTAACAACTCAGAGCATGCTAAATAAAAGTTCTTTCTTTCTTTTTTGGTGAAAAATCTTTGTCATCAAAGGCAATGGTATAATTATTAAATGCTCTGAACGACTTATTGCTTTTAACATTAGATTTGCCAGGATGTTGGAGAAATGGACCACTATAATGATGAAATAAATTGTTTGAAGCCTTTTCATATACACACAAAGTGACATAACAGATATGCAATAATCACATTGTAGTAATACAAAAAAAAGACAGCAAAGATTGATTGAATATTCCAGTAGTTGCCACAAAATGCTCCTTAATTGAAATGCCCTGCTCAAGATAATAAAAGGCTTCAAACGACGACTCAATGTTCATTGCCAACGCGAACCAGCTTCACGTTTAAGCAGTGCACACGCTTCTCTAACCATGCGAAGCAAGAGGAGCTCAAGGAGGAACTGACTCCCTGCACCACAATGAAACCTTCAGGTTCAAGGGAATGATATGACATGATAATAAAGATTACAGGTAAACACACAATACAACATCCTGACAAATCTACTTGGAAGATGGTGTTTTACCTGCTGGAGATAAACCTAGTTTAGCACCATCTTCTCTGGCCTTGTCAGTGGGATTGTCAACTTCATGGCAAGGGTTTAGGATTTAACATTTGCAATGATTAATAGACGTAAATTGGACAACATGTATTTGCAATTTACTTAATCATTATTAATCTTTATTCGGTTTCCAAATGGAAAACCAAAAAAGTACACAATAAAAACAGCACAGTTACTATATTAACAATACATTTAAAACAGAGTACACTATAGAAACAGCACAGGTATTATATCAACAATGTATTGAAAACAGAGTCACACGTCTCAGTATGTACTCACAATGGCTAAACATACCAGTTTGAATGTTGCAGCACAGGCTGTCTAAATCTAAAAGCAATAACTTACTTAATGGTCCGCCATGTTAATGGTTATGATAACCTGGTTACCCTCACATATAAAAAGTCCAGGACATGTCAACAGTACAATGAGAGTAAACACATGTTTAATAACACTGCTATTGTGTTTTCCTCCCCTCTTTCCTGCAAATTCTCTCAACCGTGTTTTTGTTTACCGCAACTTACTACGCTATTGTTACTGATGTAACATGTAATGCAATGATCCTCTTGTAAAGCGTTCTGATACCTCGGGGTCCAGCCAGCCCTATATAAATCTTTTTAGATATACCTTGTATTGCAATGATCCTCTGGTAAGGCGCTCGGATACCTTCGGGTCTAGCCAGCGCTTTATAAACTCCTCAAATCATATCAACTCAAAACTGGTTTTCCTGAACGTTGAGACCTGAGCAACATGGCAGATACCCGATGGAGCTGCTAGACAGCTATTGAGGAGATTGGCTCTAGTGTCTACCTTGACCGTCACCTATCCAGCCGAGTATTGGGCATAGTTCCTCCTCGTCTCCCTGCTATGTCTACTTCCTCCCCTCCCTCCTACGAATTTTCGCCTGGAATTCTCGCAACATTGTTTTTGTGTACTGTACCTTACTATGCTCTTGTAGCTGATGTAACTTTCAACGCAACTATCTTGAATGTAAAGTGCTCTGATACCCTCATGGGTCAAGTTTGCGCTATATAAAACTTTATAAATTAATAAATACTTGAATACATCAATAAATAAATAAGTATTCTGATGAACATCCACAACTAGCACACAGCTCGAAAGCAAAAAGTAGCATATGTCAATAAGAACTTGATAAACACAATCAACTGGATATAGTCATGGCAAAAAATAAGGAAAAGGCTTCCGAATGCTCACTGCACTGAATACATAACTTAAAATTGATGAGCATGGTTAGGAACGGATTGTAAAAACACCAAGGTCTTACTATACTACCCAAAATCTTTAATATGGGGCCTTATAAATCTCACTCTGAAAGCAGGGTGAAAAGTGCAAAAGAAAACACAGTGCATAGTGCATTGAACAAAGCAACTGTCACAAGAACAGATCCTCCTTTCTTAGTCCATTGGTCTCCCAAGGTTAAGCCACCATAAAATGATCTAAATTGAGACCAAACCTTGTTAAAATGTACCCATAGTGAGTGGATAGAATATTGCTCGAATATGACCACAACCTGCACACTGGGGAAATGGATAAGTATTAGACCACCAAACTCTTCCAGAAGTCTTCCCTGAAGCCCTCGTCAGCCCATTCAATCTTTTTTTTTTTTGTATGTTCTTATATAGCGCTCGACTACCCGGAGGCATCTCGGCGCTTGCCTTGTGAACCCGTCCTGGCTTTTCCCTGTGAGATAGCCCCTAACGGGCATCACCAAGGTGAAAGCCAGGCATCCCGCTGCGTGGGGCCGTTGTGGAGATTAAGCAAGCTTAATGCCCAGAGTTGCAGAGTGTGAACCCATGATTAGGTCAGGCACCGAAGCGAGAATTATCGAGTCCGTGGACATTTGAGCACAAGACCCTGCCGCGTCGGGAATTGAACCCTGGTCCCGGGTCTGACCTCTGCTTCAGGGTCTGCCAGCTCTAACCAGCGAGCCACACTTCTCCATCTGATCTTTAGTTCTTTTTTCAGATAGTCGGAGGTGAAACTCTCCTCAGGGGATATAAAAGGAATGTTCAGAGATGAATACACCTCCCTGATATAACACAGCCAGAGTATCTCCAGCGAGTGGTCAAGGGAGAAGCTATCAGCTACCATCACCCTATTCAATGCTGGTTCAGACTTCATCCAGATTAAGTGACACAGGAGGATAGACGCTGCTGCTATTTGTAATGTATTTATTTCATTTTTGTTGAGGGCCCAGCAGCGTCAAAATGTAGAGAGTGCTCCTATACCACCATTGCAAGAGGCATGAATGAGCTGATACCCGTCCCTGTCCTTCCATTGTACTGGTCGAGCCTATGAGTGGGACATTGCCTACACCATTTTCAGTTTCTATTAAATAACTTTTGACTTCATTTTATAGCCACAGATGGATATTAACAGCATATCACGAACTGTTGTTGGATAGGAGAGTCCTAGTCAGTATCTTAACCTCGAATCAACAAATTCAGAATCAGGCTCTACCAAGTCACTTGCCCCTAGGCAGGTTGAATTGTTGCCTTGCTAATCACATTTGTGTGTAGTGTTTATTTTGGTTGGTGAACATTTCAGTTACTGTCTGGTGTTTTCTTACAGAAGAGAGAGCTCATAATTATCTGATAGTTTGAGTTTCTGAGCAAGGGTAGCTGAACCTTTGTAGGTAAAGAAAGGTGTTGAAAAATTAGCCATTGGTTACAAAAGTTTAATTCTGTCTTATGAGGTTTAATATTGTTGGCATTCCAAAATGGGTGATGACATCACACATGTAGTTGTAAGATTGTATCCCTGTGGTAAACATCGTCTATGCCCACCTACAGCCTCTTTTATATGAGCTCCTAAAGTAGAAATGTTCAGCCAAATATGCTGCTCTATTTATGCCCAGATTCTTCAATGTGCCAGGCAATTCTTTAGCACAGAATTAGAAAGACAGTTCTGGCACAGTGCAAATTCAAACAAATCCTGTCCTAGCAGTTTAAACTGGGTACTACTCCATCTGTGAAATCTTGCTGCCAGCTGCAAATGCAGACAAGAGGCCTGCAACAGAGCACAGATCCCTATCTCTGCATTGGTTTTGTAATCTCTGACCTTTTACAGAACATAGGTGCAGATGTCAAATACAATACTTCATTGTAAAAGAAAAGTTGTTGAAGACACATGTTGAACAACTGCATTTGGTAAGGATTCTGTGCTTTGCAACAGCATGGTTACAAACCCTTGTGTATCACAAGACGGACTGCAACTCCCTTTTACTGCTGTCTTTTAACTGCAGTTTTCAATGAATCGCATGTAAAGTTGTTCATGATGACTGACATGTATATTTTTTTACCTGCACTGAAACTTTGGTAATTGCTATGTTATTTTCACTCCATGTACAGCTTGGCAATCTGAGGGAAAGATCTGTAATTTAAATCTTAATAAACATTATAGACAACCATATGTACCTCCATCCATATGCTCTTTTCATAATTACATTTATATTACTTCTCTATGTAAATTTGATAGATTATTCATTTTCTTCTAGAAGATATCTACATAGGCATGCTTTTGTCAGAGGAAGTGAACAAGACCTTGCTGACAGATTTCATCCTTGCAGGCTTTGCAGTGGACCCAGATTTAAAACCCCTTCTCTTCATCGTGTTCTCAGTCATGTATCTGATTACAATTCTAGGAAATGGAAGCTTCATCTTGCTCATTAGGCTCAGCCCTCACCTTCACACACCTATGTACTTCTTCCTCACCACTTTGTCTCTCTTAGACATCTGCTACTCATCTGTTGTGGTTCCTAACACCTTAGCTAATATCCTCAACAAAGAAGGAAGTATTACTCTCCTTGGATGTGCTGCACAGCTGTTCTTCTTCTCTGCCTTTGGATCAACAGAATGTCTCCTATTATCTGTGATGGCCCTTGATCGCTATGTTGCTATCTGCAGGCCCCTGCATTATACCACAATCATGACTGGTGGACTTTGCATTCAACTAGTAGCTGCATCCTTTGCACTGGGCACGGTTCAGTCTTTGTTGCAGGTCAGCCTGACATTTAGGTTAAAGTTCTGCCAGGCAAGAGTGGTGGACCATTTCATCTGTGATGTTAGACCCCTTTTGAAGTTGTCTTGCACAGACACATTCATTAATGAGACTGTGATATTTCTTTGTGCAGCAATGGTTGGTGGCACATCTCTTGTCACCATATTAATGTCCTATACTTACATTATATCTGCCTTGCTCAAAATCCCATCTGTGGCAGGTAGGCAAAGGACGTTCTCTACGTGTGCATCCCACCTAACATGCGTGATTCTTTTCTATGGAGCGGTCCTCTTCATGTACTTGCGGCCACCTTCGCTTTATTCTCCTGAAACAGAGCGAGCAGCCTCAGTTTTGTACACAGTAGTAATTCCAATGTCCAACCCGTTGATCTACAGCCTGAGGAATCAGGAAGTTAAGGAATCTTTGAAGAAAATAACATTCTGCAGAAACCCTCTCTGTGGCTCAAAAACGATTGATAGATAATTCATGGACATTTCATATCAGTATTTAACCACTTGGATGCTAGGCGTTTTCCCGCTGTGTGCTGGAAAATGCCATTTTAGTGGCACCATGACGAGCTCAGCTCGTCATCAGCACACGACCCCCGTGGGTGATGACGAGCTGAGCTCGTCATCAGCATCGAAGGGGTTAAAGATAGGTGCCATGGTGTATGATGACTTGTGCAGTGCATGTTCGATGACAAACAGTTGTACCAATGAATTATTGCTTCTTCTAAAACAGATCTGAAATTTACCATTACTATCTAGCAGTCCATCTCACTGAAACCAAAATATTTAAGTTGAAATGTGAAATTTACATAACCCACTCATATTTCTGAATGAGGCTGCTGATCCAATCGCTAAGCTATATGTTTTATGGCAGTTAGTGGTCCAGATGTCAATTACTATGTGCTAAAATCATAGGCAGAAGTGTAACAAAATGAATACCATTGGTGTCACACAGATTTTATCATATAATTTCGCAAATGTCAATTCACTTGTAACTTTGAAGTAATAGTAATATATACACCACAAACAGAACTATTCGAATCATTTGATGTGGAGGATATGGATGTTGTCCTGTTGCTAAAACAAGTTAAATGTGACCAAACAAAATGCATTTTTCAAGGCTGTTTACATTCGCAATAACGTCTAAGAACAACACTCTCCATCCTACCATTTCTATTCCACTGCTCCTTGTTCCATTTGCTAGTACTTTAAGAAACACAGGGTCTCATTTTTAGTAGGGTGGTGATAGGCACTCCTCTCACTTAGTCTTCCTCACTTGGGGGCATTTCATCAAGGACCATCGATAATTATCGCTAAGCGCACTTAGCGCTAGGATAATTATCGCCGGGTAACGTGGAATTTTATCGCTGAGATAGCGTGCTGTTAGCAACGCTGTGGAGATTAAGCAAGCTATTGCCCAGAGTTGCAGAGTGGGACCCATGGTTAGCGTAGGCACCTAGGCGAGAATTATTGAGCCCGCGGACATTGACCCAAGACCCTGCTGCGTCGGGAATTATACACTGGTCCCAGACGACCTCTGCTTCAGGGTCTGCTGCTTCTAACCAGTGAGCCACACTTCTCCACATGTGTTGCTTTACTCCTGATTTATCAAGCCATGCAGGGCTATGCAAAGTGGCCATGCTTGGATTGATAAATTGCCTTTTAGGGGTTGCGTCGGACAAGCACCACATTGCATGGTCCAAACACAATTTAACATTTTTTTTAATTTATTTTGAAAGTTTTATAGAGCGTGGGCAAGACCCATGCGGGTATCAGAGCACTTTACAGTCAATGTGTTTAGTTATATAAAACATTAAAAATAAGCAGGACCATAATATATAGCATCGGAAAGCAAAACATACAAAAGACAAATCAATATGATGCAGAACAGGAGAGGCCTGATTAGTCATGGTAGTACAATAATGATAGGAACTTCAAGTGTATAGAACAACACTGAGCATACAAAAAGCATAGCAGTAAGGTGCAGAACAAGGGCGAACAGACGAATCATGGTAATGGCAAATATATTGATTAGGTTGATAAGTTTGATGAAGGGAATGGAGGTTCTCACAGGTGCAGGCCATAAGGATGCCTTTTACTTCCAGTTTGAAGGATGAGGTGGAGGGGTTCAGTCTTATTTCCGGTGGAAGGGCATTCCATATCCTGGATGCCATACATGAGAAAGAACGATTATACGTTTTTTTCATGTTGAATTTTTGTAGTTTCAAAAGGAGGTTTTCAGCACTTCATGTTAATCTTGTCCCACCGGATATTTTGAGTTTTTGTGTGATGCACTACAAATGCTGTGGTTTGCACCGAAGCCAGGTTAGTGTTTGTTTAGAAGGTTGAATTGATCAATATGTTTTGTCAGTTGGTGTTGAACACATATTTCCAGAAGTTTGGCCAAGGTGGGAATATTGGAGATTGGACGGTAGTTGTTTAGGTCCGTGGGGTCAGCTGTGGGTTTCTTAAGGATGGGAGACACCTGCCCCACCTTTAGGGAGTCAGGGATGCAACCTTGTAGAAGTGAGCTGTTGATGAATTTGGTCCAGAGAAGTAGTAGCAGAGGGTTAAGATCTTTAACCGCATTTGTGGGGAGAGGGTCAGTGAGATGATTGGAAGGCTTCAGGGCGTTGAGAAATTTGCCTATAGCGTCTTCAGAGTAGGTGTAAAAGTAAGACCATTCCGTGTTGTTTTTTAGGGCAAACTTTGGCGGGATTTGTTGTGTTGCAATTGGGGGTAAAGGGGAGGTTTTGGTGAGCGGGCAAGAGTGAAAGTTTAGGTCATTGAGGAGATCTTTCTTGATGTTCTCAGTCTTTAGGTTAAAGTAGTTAGAAAAGTCCTCACATGTGGGTTGTGGGGGAGTTAGTACTTGTGGACGTTGACGTTGGTCCTTAGATTGAGTATTGATTAATTCAAAAAGCTTTTTTGGTCGATTTCTTGCCTGGTCAAGTTATGAACAAACTGCGGTATAAATAGGTTTTTCTGATTGGTGCGTCTGTCTTTCTTTAGTTGTCAACGGCCGGCTTCGTCATTAATCAGTGCACACTCCTTTTTGAAGGTAAGAGGCAACACTTCATAGGGGCAGCTAGTTCCTCTTTTGAAATCTTTCCCATTTAGTGACCCAGATCTCATTTCTCTTTCCCACAGTTATGAGGTCCTGATGAGAACCCCCCACTAGCTAGGGGTTTGAAATGCGTAGACCGCTTTTCTACACCATAAGAGTGCAATTCACTAAATTGTTATTGATATGGTTTAAAAAATATTTTTTGATCAAACCAAACGAGTTTCTTTGGTGTAATCTAAAATTCTGTTTGTGACATTCAAATTGTAAACATTGATATGTGTGTATGGTTTGTGTGAGAGTGTGAGATTGGAGTGCTGATGGTGATCAACCACGTATGAAAGACTTTGTGATTAGAGTACATTTTATGCTAATGTCATTTTTATGAAAACTGTATTGTGTATTGTTTGTTATCTATTCATTTTGTGTATGTTTGGTGAAAATTAACCAACTAAAATTTAGAAAAACATATGATAAATTAAAAGTGATTTATTCTGACTGACAGTCCAAATCTACACTCAGTTTAATTTTTTGTGTGGATCAATTCAATTCTCTCTAGCAGAAGTTACAGTACTGGCATTTGTTTCGTTGTTTTGTGATTGAGAGGCTTGGCCTTACTGTGGGAAGCCCACACCCAGTGTTGTTTTTCCATCCTCCTTGTCCAGGTCATCATTCGCCTTGACCAGCTCCTAGCCCTCCTCCTCCTCATCTTGTACTTTTCAGCAAGTCTTAGCAACTGACATAGTAGCTCAGAGGAGTATTGTATGTTTTTCTTTATTGCCCGCTGTCCTCAGCTTGTAGATGATGTAGCACCATCGTCCCAATACCTGGAAGGAGATGTAAATAGTGGAAGGTCATCAAATACAGTTTTTTGCTTATATTTTAATATGCAACTTTAATTGACATTGTCCTGCAAAAACAATAATAAAGTTAGCACCATTTAAACATAAAAAGCATGTGAAATTAAGGGATGGAATTATTATATCTATTATATCTCATTAACTTGAACTCACCAATTCCAGCCTCAGACAATCAATTTCCAGATCCAGCATCAATAAGAAAAATGCTCAATTCATATTGACCATGTATAAAGGTATGTAATAACAATAGAGGAGTGAATATCACAGTGCTCAACTAATAATACTCAGCTACAAAAAACAGTGTGTCAAAAAAACCCGATGTGTCGAAAAAACACACGACTCACAGGAATCGCAAACACCTACCCCAGTTGGGTTGTAACCACAACTGGGCACCTGTATCCCACATTGTAAAACAGGACAGGGATCTCCCTTTTGTAGAAGGACCCTCACTCACCACTAGCTGGTGACATGCTTCATCATGGGGTCCCCGCTGGGGTGGTCTAAAACCTCCCCAGCGTGCTACAACGCCTGTTTACAGCGGAGCAGGATGTGGTGAATGCAACAGTGCCCAAATCAAAATGTTGTGATAATAAGTGCAGATTAAAAAATACTAGGTTGTAGTCTTTATACCTATTTTAATAATGACCAACCCGTATTTATTAAAAACAAGAGGGCGGACTGATAGGTTCTGTGTTAGGAAATCGAGCAAATCGCAGTCAAACAGCAGAAACATGTTGACCACAATTTTTCTATAACTATCAAGGACACTGGTTTCCTAACACAGAACCTATCAGTCCGCTCACTTGTTTTTAATAAATACGGGTATATTTTTGATTTGCGGTTACATGGATCTGGGAAACACAAGTTTTGGAGTTATTAGGATCGCACTTACCAGCGTATTATTAGCTGGGTTATAGGAATAAGAACTGAGAGCCTAATTTTAGCCCTGAAGAAGTCTGTGGTCTATAACCACCAAAGACGAAACACGTGTTGGCAACGGCTAGATTACTGTTGTGGTTTGTATAAGAAGACACTAGTAGTCAGCTGTTAGTTTCTTGGAGTCTTCTTTATTGATCCACCTCAAGTAGGATAAACAGAGATCAACCTGGTACAACTCTATATCCAGTTCTTGTACTCCTATGCCAGTCCCAGTCAGCCCCACCAGGAGCAGCCTGCCTACCTGCTTAGCCCATCTCCAACTGTCACCCACTCACACACACAGGCACCCAGGCATTCCATTCATCACAGGCACACCAACATTCCTTCACCATCTCATGCACTGGCTGAGCAGCTAGGAAGACCTAGGCTGACTTACATGGCAATGTAAATCTCAGGATACAACATTATCCCTTTCCTTTAAAAAAAAAGAAAAACAAAACAAACAATCTCAAATGAAAAGAACTATACACAAAAGCAAAAATGGCCATATCTAAGGGAAGCAAAAGAAATATAAAGCATCACCAAAGAGAGAACAATACTAGTGAGAAAAGATGGGAAATATACATCATATAAGAACATGCATCAAAATCCCCCATCCTCCCTGATGACAACAGTGAAAAATTAATTAGATGTAAACACTGGGAAGGAACAATGTAAAACAATATTACATGAGCAATTAACCATGACCCCATCCTTTCCCAAAAACACAAAAGCACAACTCAATAGTGAAGGGTACACAGACCCTACGACAAACACCCAAGTCCAGAAACCAACATCAAAGGTGTACACACACTACAAATACACGTGTACCACAACATGGACATACAGAAGGTTCACACACAGCGAGGCGCAGGGCGACTTACATACAACAACATCTGAAGTGCAGGACGACTTACACAGAACAACATGTGACGCGCAGGACGACTTACACACGACAACACCTGAAGCGCAGGACAACTTACACAGAACAACATGTGAGGCGCAGGGCGACTTATACACAACAACATCTGAAGCACAGGGCGACTTACACAGGACAACACGTGACCCTCAGGGCGACTTACACACAACAACATCTGAAGCGCAGGACGACTTACACAGGACAACATGTGAGGCGCGGGGCGACTTACACACATACAAGCATAAGTGTGCAGCGCAAGGCGACTTACCAACACTTAATACAGGATGATGGAGACCACCCACCATAACCAGAACTACCCTCAACTAAGGGGAAACCAGTGATGTCCACCCTCCAAGAGACATAAATATCCCAAACTGTAAATAGCGTAAAACTGTGGCATCGTAAAACTGTGGCATCACTACCTGCAAAACCGGAAACATAGGATAAGGTCCTAACACAAATCCACAAACACTAGACGTGGTGATCTAAACCCCACACCGGTGAGCGATTTCTCCCCCTAGATGTGCTGCAAAATGTAAATGCAACAAATACATCTTCCACATAACATGCACCATAACTTGTGAAGCGATACATTGCAAAGGTGCTAGTGTAATTGAGATAAAAAACAACCGGACACTTCTATTCCAAATTTAGCATGAATTCCGAAAATCTCATTGACTCGTTCTGTTCTTTTCTGGGTTCCCAGTATAACTTCCCAGATCCACTGTTATACTGCACAGATCCACAAGATGGCAGAACAACCTATTGCAGAACATTGAAAAACAATAGATGTAGAAAAGTCACCGTATCTGTAATGACAGAAGAATCCCACGAAGTGAAGAAAAACGAGTTGAAGCGAGTTGGTCATCATGCCTCTCTCAAACTTATCTGCGTACCCCCTAGAAAGTTGACACATTCACAATGATGAGGTAATTAGACTTGTAGATGGCGGTACTACTTAGCCGCTGTCTCTATAACATCGCGTGCCCTCCATAGGCAACAGAAGGTCCCTTCTAAACCTAAAATGGCACCAGGTACAATTACATCATTCCGGGTGGTTCAAAGTAGCTGCATGCACCAAAACGCCAGTGAACAGCGCAGCAAACGATGCGTCACAATAGATTATCGGGAAAATGCAGTCCGAAGATGTCACCAGAGAGATCTCGGATCCAAGGCACACACGAAGGTGAGCGCAAGCAAAGACACATTTAAACTTTGAAATCGGCAGTTTGAAGTGGTAATAAAAAGAAAAAATTACCAAAAGGATTGCTCATGCTCACTCATAGTTAATAAATATAGTCAAAAACACATTTCCTTCACGCTTTCCCTTATCTTTTCTCGAGCGATAAAACTGTCAAAGTCAAAACATTTTCTTCACGCTCTCACTCCTCTTTGTTTGAGCGAAAATAACTGTTAAAGTCAATTACCCAGCCTCTCAGCCGCTCATCTGGTTGAAGTTTTGTAGCTCGGCTGTAAATTAGTCGAGCAAACCATTGCCCAGTTCCTTGTAGATTAATTTACAAACGGACAGAAAGAGAGGAAGCAGCGGCACTTTTGATAAAAAAAACGATCTTCTCATTTGGGGCCGGTTCCGATCCGGAAAATAGCACTTCGAATCCCGGAACGAGGCTTGTATCCCCGTACGAATCGTACCTCTACACGTCTCCGTACGAATCAGCAAGTACGATCCCAATCCAAAGCAACACTCCATACACCTCGTAAAAAACTCCATACAAATCGAAAGTCCATACGAATGGCATATGGCTGACGCTTCACGCAACGTCCGAACGTAAATAGACCGCGTCATCCGTACCAGGAAGTACGATCCGTGTTGAAGACACTCGGTACGGCTCTTCTGCTACGAGAGTCAAAAACTGCATAGTCAGATGTGCCGCACCTAAGTCATCGATGTCGGGGTACAGTACGCTACCGCATATCACCAGTGTCATAGTCAGACATGCCGCACCTACGTCATCGATGTCGGGGTGCGGTACGCTACCGCATATCACCAGTGTCATAGTCAGACGTGCCGCACCTACGTCATCGATGTCAGGGTGTGGTACGCTACCGCATATCACCAGTGTCATAGTCAGACGTGCCGCACCTACGTCATCGATGTCGGGGTACAGTACGCTACCGCATATCACCAGTGTCATAGGCAGACATGCTGCACCTACGTCATCGATGTCGGGGTGTGGTACGCTGCCGCATATCACCAGTGTCATAGTCTGACGTGCCGCACCTACGTCAACGTTCCCGGGGTACAGTACGCTCCCCCATTTTACCAGTGTAATAGCCAGATGTATGGGACACAACTCTGCAGTCACAATGCAAGTGTAAGCGATGTGTAGAAAACATACCCAGCATCAGAGTGTGTGTGGCTAAGACCACCACCAGTGCCCAGCAGTGCCCAGCATAACAGAGTGTGTGTGGCTAAGACCCCCACCAGTGCCCAGCAGTGCCCAGCATATCAGAGTGTGTGTGGCTAAGACCCCCACCAGTGCCCAGCATAACAGAGTGTGTGTGGCTAAGACCCCCACCAGTGCCCTACTGTGCCCAGCATAACAGAGTGTGTGTGGCTAAGTCCCCCACCAGTGCCCAGCAGTGCCCAGCATAACAGAGTGTGTGTGGCTAAGACCCCTACTAGTGCCCAGCAGTGCCCAGCATAACAGAGTGTGTGTGGCTAAGACCCCCACCAGTGCCCAGCATAACAGTGTGTGTGTGGCTAAGACCCCCACCAGTGCCCAGCAGTGCCCAGCATATCAGAGTGTGTGTGGCTAAGACCCCTACTAGTGCCCAGCAGTGCCCAGCATAACAGAGTGTGTGTGGCTAAGACCCCCACCAGTGCCCAGCATAACAGTGTGTGTGTGGCTAAGACCCCCACCAGTGCCCAGCAGTGCCCAGCATATCAGAGTGTGTGTGGCTAAGACCCCCACTAGTGGCCAGCATAACAGAGTGTGTGTGGCTAAGACCCCCACCAGTGCCCAGCTGTGCCCAGCATAACGGAGTGTGTGTGGCTAAGACCCCCACCAGTGCCCAGCAGTGCCCAGCATAACAGTGTGTGTGTGGCTAAGACCCCCACCAGTGCCCAGCAGTGCCCAGCATAACAGAGTGTGTGTGGCTAAGACCCCCACCAGTGCCCAGCAGTGCCCAGCATAACAGTGTGTGTGGCTAACACCCCCACCAGTGGCCAGCAGTGCCCAGCATAACAGTGTGTGTGTGGCTAAGACCCCCACAAGTGCCCAGCAGTGCCCAGCAGTAAAAGCAGAAACATACCATTGTTAACCCCATTACCATCAGGAAATAGACACATGTTACAATTCCCAAATCTGAACATCACACCAGCTCCCAGACACACAGCAGTCAAAGCCATTATCAGAAAAACTAATGTACTGAAACAAAAATAAATAGCTTTATTCAGCTGCATCCAAATGTCAAACGCAAATATGAGTCTATGCTCACAGAAGGCCAATGGCCAGTCCAAAGAACTGATAAATAAGTCTGTGGCTTCCTGGATGTTGTCACACCCAAACTTGCCTGAACATAGGGTTTAATCGTCTGTGGAAACAGTGGGAGCATCATCTGGGGAATCCTCCGGCACCGCAGGGACAGGAGAGTGAAGGACAGGTGTAGTGGGTGCAGGTGGAGTGGATTCCTCCACACTGGCTGGTGCATTGCAGAAAGTAGCAACATAAACTTGGCTGTACACACACCTCCGCCAGTTCTGTAAAGCTACCACCTGAACCCGGGGACACATTGGGGGTGGAGGTAGAGGGTTGTGAGTGTGTGGTTGCGGGTCTGTAGATGCGTGTGTGTTGTGTGTCCCCTCTCCCTGTGGGTGTGCCTACATCCCCTTGAGATTGGGTGAGTGGTGATTTGAGTTTCTTCTGCCATGTGGGTGTGCTGGGTGTGTCTGTTGTTGTGTCGGACCTGTGGTGTCTGCGTGTGCTTTGGGAAGGCATGTGAGAGGCTGAGGTGGATGGTTCAGAAGGATTGGGGGGGGCAGATGCTGCTGGGTGGACAGAGCTGCCGTCAGTGTTGACTCTATGGCAGCCACACTCCGACGTAGATCAGACATTCCAGATGACATGCCATCCATGAACGACACCAACTCTGTAATGAGTTGTGTATGTCCATGGAGGACAGTCAACATGGATGTCTGACCTACAACAAGCTGCCGGAGTAGGTCCACAGACTCAGCACTGAGGGCAGCAGGGGGCACAGGGGTAGGTGCAGCGGTGCCGGGACCAAAGGAGACACGGGGGCTAGCACGGACCCTAGGGACACGAACAACTGGGAGGGTGGAGATTGTAATGGAGGAGGAGAGGTCAGCCAAAGATGTAGAAGAGGCCATTTCTGCGTATTCCCCCTCCTCCTGAGAGTCTGATGCTGAGCCGTCGGCATTGTAGGAGGTGTCGGTCACATGGGGTCCGGCCCGCAGTCTCTCCTCACCCTCCGTGCCACTGCCTCCCTCCGACTCCTCAAGCAGGTGGCACTGTCGCTGGGTCCCTCTGTCAGGTCCGTGTCTGTGTCTCCTCCAGATTGTAGTGATGACGCTGTTGGCAAGGAGAATTAGAAAAACGTATCAGTCACCTGTACACATTAGACAAATCAGCTAGTTACAAATTGACAACATTTTTTAACATGGCATGCATCATGAGTCCCAAAAAAACTGAACTATGCACAATGCTTAGCCTACTCTTGGCCAATCTGAAGAGATACTACGTAAAATGTATAGTAGGGTAGAAGTAACAGGCAAGGCAACAACTTGTATTAGAGAGACACATTGATGACCGACTGCATGACAACTGGATTGCTGATGATCATTCACTGTTCATTTTCCCACACTGACACACAAAACCAGACCTGGTCATGGTTCAATAGCTGTGACCCTGTGCCACATGCTCAAAGTCCTTCATGAACTTCCATATGATGCCATCCTTGTACCTGGAGCCAAGTGTACCTTCACCTCACACTGGCATTAAAGATGTCTACACCCAATTTCACATTGTCTCGTTGTCCATCTATAAGATTAAGAGTATATGCACACACACACTGCACAGTGTGACTATGCACAACCCAAAATTACATGTACTGTACAGTGTGCACCTGTAGCTAACACATGACAATTAGAAAGTACACCATAGACAAAGGCCCCTGAGGCAGACTTGTGCGGAAAAAAAATGTTGAGACACCAGATCATAGCGAAAATATGTATAAGGTCAGACACAGTGCACATGTGGTGCTACTTGTAAGGTAACAACAGGTGTCACAGACCTCCCTCCAACATTATGATGTGCTAAGGAATATGCATACTTATACATAGCATCTTAGGAGTACCTGTGAATGAAAAAGTTTTGGCAAAGAGCAGGGCAAATGTTGACTAAGGCAAGGCATGTAAAGGCATGTAAAGAAGCATCAGCTGACACTTGGCCATTCTCATGCCAATGCATGAAGTGTCTGTCTGACAACACCACTCCAACTGTGGGAGTGTTAGCATGCCTTGGAGCACTGCAGGTAGCATGTGTCACACATGACAACAAACAGACAAGTACCTACCCCCGTCTTGCTGCTGTCTCCCCTGCAACTGCCTATGGAGGTCTGGGAACACCACTTCCAGGACCCGGAGCATGTGGGGGGTGAGGTGGCGGGTGCCGCCATGCTGGCGTGGAGCTTCCAGCTTCAGCTGGACTCTGGCAATTCGGCGGGTCCTGCACCGGATGTCCTGCCACCTCTTCTTGATGTTTCTGAGCCTCCTGCGAGGCCCCCCCTCTCTCCTGACAGCCCTGGCGATGTCCAGTCAGATGTCAGCCTTCTCATAGGCAGATACCTGTCACAAATGTAAAGATAAAGAACATCAGTACACCTGGACCATGTCCCAAAGACACACATATGCACAAATTACATGAGGACAACAGGGCATAGGATGATGAACACACTTGCATCATTGTCCAGGAGTTTGTGGCCTGTGAGCAAACAGAAAAGCACAACATGATATTGAAAGGCTACAGATGACATAAGGGGTACAAACCACTCATTCTGCATGGCACCCACTGAGCAATATCTGCCACATGAGAGTGCACTGCAGCACATGACATGCAGTCACACACCCCACTACAACAAATAACCCTCAGACAATACTGTGCACACCGGCACTCACTCAAAACAACATTGCATCTCTCAGAAATATGCATACACAATGGCTGTAGTGTCACACACACACACAACAGGTGCACACTCCAAGGTAATGCACACATAAATCACCTGATCCTCTGGTCTCCCATACAGCTTGCTGTATTTAGGCAGAAGGGCATCCAGCAGGGCCATGTTCTCCCCCTCACTGAATGAAGGTGCCCTTTCCATGGTCAGCAAATCAGGGCCCAGAAGATACAGAGACAGCAGCTGTGTTTACCACTCCAATGTTGTGCAGGCAAGTGCCCTCCCTCAGCCACATGCTGCCTTATATCTGTGCTGCTGAGGGTCTGTGAGTGCAAGGAGTAGTGTGTGATAGGCCACAATAGTTAACATCCTATGTTCCATCCAATCCAATGACACAAAAGGCCATGACACACATATGCATAGTTTGAAAAGTGAGCCAGATCTGAACAACAACTTTTGCAACATTGTATACTTTTGCCCAACTGAATTTTCCAGATCACCTGTAGGACACTCTCAAATCCCTGTAACCATGACAACCTGGCTGCATTCTACTCCTACCATTGTTCCCCTAGATGTTCAGTATGTTTCTGTTTTTGAAAGTACACACAAGTACGGTGAGATTGCCATCGCAAATGCAACTCATTGAATGGTGAAACAAGGCGTACACACGCACGTACGATAGGGGTACGCTCTGCTCGCGTATGGCTACAATGCATTGGGAAACGAGACGTACACACGCACGTACGATAGGGGTACGCTCTGCTTGCGTATGGCTACAATGCATTGGGAAACAAGGCGTATACACGCACGTACGATAGGGGTATGCTCTGCTCGCGTATGGCTACAATGCATTGGGAAAAGAGGCGTACACACGCACGTACGATAGGGGTACACTCTGCTCGCGTATGGCTACAATGCATTGGGAAACGAGACGTGCACACGCACGTACGATAGGGGTACGCTCTGCTCGCGTATGGCTACAACGTATTGGGAAACGAGGTGTACACACGCACGTACGATAGGGGTACGCTCTGCTCGCGTATGGCTACAATGCATTGGGAAACGAGGTGTACACACGCACGTACGATAGGGGTACGCTCTGCTCGCGTATGGCCACAATGCATTGGGGAAATGAGGAAGAGGCCTACACATGCATGTCCGGTACAGTGCGTCAGACATGCTCAAGTGAATGGTTGGGTAGGCTGCGTCCATGACCTCATTCAGGTCAACATTGGGAGAGTGACCCCAGGAAATCGCATGGCAGGGATGTATTGAGCATGTGGATGTATACATCTGCATGGCATCCTCCCATCAGCAGGCCCTAGGTCTGGCAGACAGTGATGTATCACAGGAAATGTCATCTTGTTGCTCACTTGATGTGTGAAGAGCTGTTGAGACATGTCAATGATCATGGTGCACATGTGTCTCACATACATACAACACTTATCAGCTGAGTAACGTATGCAACATGTTGTGCTGCACGACAACACTGGAAGGGCACACCATTCAGTACATGGAAATGTCACATCATGACATTGACATGCCCACCTTCACAGATGTGAAAATGGCGCACAGCATGACCCTTGTGTCACCATCTCATGTGTGTGCCATGTGCGACACTGTGCATGCTGAAATCATATGATAGTAACAGGTCTGTTTCATATTCCTCCCTTTACAATATCCACAACCGTCAGACAGGATCTGCAAATCTGTGTCCGGCAGTACCCTTGTGCGTCTGTAGGCAACGTCTGTGGCTCCATGTGTGTCATTGGCGTTGTGTGTGCCATTATGACGTTGCCTGAGTACTCAGACGCTGCCTACGTGTGCTGACGTCAGGTCTGAATTTTAAACCCCAGCAGCGCAGTACTGGTATGAGTGTCACCTTAGTTATTTACAATTGAAACTTTGTACTATCACTTTTGCTGATTTGACTTTGATATTCTAATCTGGACGCTGCCAATAGGGATGTCCGATGTCAAGCCTGTGAGGATTGCCACCAACTGATGTCGGTTACTGACCCTCACCGTCGGTTACTACTCTGTCGCAACATCAAACACGACAACAAGAGCTGCTCCAACTGCCGGGCCCTGACTTTGGAATGTAGGCGGTAGTGGTCCCACAAGCGGCTCCAACTCCAGCAGTTGCCTTGCACTGCAAGAGGTCATGGTCTGGACGGATGTAGAGGGACCGTGCGTTGGGTTTGAGCCATCAGAGGTCCAGGAGTCAACATCAATCCTCTGTGGCAAAGTTGTCTGCAAAACACAAGAAGTCAGAGAGGTCATCGCTCTTTCAACTCCCCACGATGCACGTGCAATGCAGCAGGGGATATGTGTAACACCGCCCACACGGCTCCGTCACAGTCACGGGTGTCGTAGCCTGCCCCACATCCTCCAGTCCATGGGCAGCATGCAACGCAGGATGCGTTTGAGCGCTTCCTCATGGCCATGCTGTCCCTCACTCCTCCGACGGGCAATGCTGCGGCATTGGGCCCAGCGGACACATCTGGGCTCCCTAGTGGGTCCAGTGGTCTGGCCCTGACGCTGACTGGTGCTTTAGCTCAGACGGCGCTGGCGCATTTGGCACTGTGCCGCTGGGCCACACTGGATCCAGAACTTGATTCTGGTCCTCGCTGGTTGACCTCACGCACGCACCGTCTACAGTCACTCAGGTCTCACCCTCGGCGCCGTCATCGTGTGGTGCCGTCCACAAAACCATAATCTAAATGGCTCTGGCGCGGGAACGGCACAGCCAAACGGTGCCTTAGATGCCGCATGGGGAGTATTAATTAGACGAGCCGGCCACATCTCTCGCCAACCCTGATAATCATGGAATGGGTGATAAGGAGTATTGTGATTGGACTAAAGACCCACTGACACGTGAGTGTCAATCCCAAGACGAATGGACATATAGACTGGGGGATGCGAGTGGTCTGCACACCTCATCAGACACTGTTTTTGCCACAAATCCAACCCTGGCTTCGGAGCAGGGCCCAACCTACAGTGTGGTGTGGACGCCGGCGGCCAAAGCCTTGCCCCTTTGTCTCCCTGTCGTGGCTGTGAGGAACAACCGCCTCACTGACGTTCTTAAAGTGCAGTCAGGCTCAGCTGAGCCTCTGCAGCCGTGTCACGAGGCATTGCCTGATGCTATTTGGGGCACTAGGTCCAGACGCGATGCAGATTTGGCTGTGGATAGGCACGTGGGCAGATGCCAAAACCCGCCACAGGACTACCCATGTGTCCTGTCCTGCTACCCCACCACAGAGAGCCTGGGCATCCTGGCCTCCAATTCACAGACCACATTCCCATCTGCCCTGCCGGATAGGGTATCCATGAGGTATGAGCAGTAGGCCAAGATGGTATCATCCTCCCTGAGTCTGGAACTGTGGTCTTCCAACATCACATGCCTCGTTGTCCGCTACACCCACTCTTAGCGGGATACGGTTGCGGAACTGCTGCCCGTTGTTGGTATGGGCAAAACTTGACCAATCCCTTTTGAAAGGGCAAGCAGCGGCATGGCATGTGATCCTGTGTGGGCTGGATCGCATCGACTCACTGGGCAGTGGCAACCACGGAGGCAAATCGTAGCAAAGCCTGGTTGGAGTCCAAACAATTTGTACCCGATGTCCAGAGTACACTCATGGACATGCCGTTTGATGTAAGTTGCCTTTCTGGCAACAAGGCAGACCATGCGCTGGAGCACATTAAGGACTCCAGGGCTACGGGCTTGTCCATGGGCCTGTTGCCCCTGCACCAGCAAACTGATACCTCTTTTCTCTTTTCGTGGACAACGGGAGGTCAGTCCATACCTCCCCTGCTACATCTGCGTACACACCCCCCTACTCTGTTCTTTCATGGCCATGTGACACCAGTGGGGGGCATGGTTCGCCAACACCCCTACCACTAGCGCACTGTCACATTTGACATGTGGGCGCAGCAAATCATCCCAAGTGGCTAATCCCTCACCCTTGATGCAACCACTGAAGCCATGCCACCGCCATCCAAATGTGTATCTGGAGATCATTGGCAACTGCAGCATGCATGAGTCACAGCCCTCTAGGGCAAGAGGGCCAACTTCCCCGTTCGTGGTCCCAAAATAGGGTGTGTCTGCTACTCTGACTACTTACTGCTACCCAAGAATACCAATGGGGGCGTACCCACTATCTTGGACACATGTAATGCCAATGGCTTCCTCCGGAAGTAGACGCTCAAAATGCTGAGAGTGGCCCAGGTCCTACCTGCCCTGGACCAAGGAGACCGGATGGTAGCGGTGGACTTCCAGGATGTATATTCCTACATCCCCATCCTGCCGGCCCACCAGCCCTACCTGCGGGTCACGTTAGGCCACAAGCACTTACAGTTCTCCAGCTGCACTTTGGCCTTAGCTGCGCAACACGGATGTACATGTCAGTACTGGTATCCAGAGTTCTCAGAATGTCAGTTGACCAGCCGGGTCACCTGCCTCTCCTGGAGGACCCTATGTTGCTGCATCAGAGGACGGTCCACCACCCGTACCTGGACAGTCTCCACCTCCATGCTTGGAGATTGAGCGGCGACTGTAGAGGCCGTTTGACTTTCATCCTCAAGTCTGTAATTTCATCCATGCTGCCAGGTGACACTACACAAAGTTTGAATACGCATGCAGGTGGACAAGATTAGTGGCAAGGTGCACACCAAAGGCTATGGACCCTCATTCTGCGCCTCTTCATGAAATGCATCTCTTCCTTCTTCCTCATGCCCAGTAGGGCTCTGCTCTGGACACTGTCAAGGGCTACGTTAATGGCCTCACACCCATACGAAGGCTGATTGATCAACCTTCTTTGTACTAGTCCCCTATTGTGAGTTGTTTTCTGCAAGGCATCAGACACACGTGTCATCATGTTCCGTATGTGTTGACTCAGTGGGTCTTCAACATGTTACTTACATTTCTGTAGTGTGCTCCCTTTGAGCAACTGCACAATTTTCTTCTCAACCTTCTTACTCCGAAGACTGCTTTTCTCTTTGCCATCAACACTGCCAGGAGAGTGAGTGAGCTTCAGGCTCTTACTACATAACCTCCTCACCTTTCAGTCCATCCGGACAAGTTAGCGTTTCAGAATACACCCTATTTCCAGCACTAGTTTGACACAGACTTCCACATCGGCCACTCTTTCACCTTGTACACCTAATTCCCACCTATGCATCCCCCAAAGGAGATGGAGCAGATAGACAGTCTGGACCCAAAATGTGTGCTCACATAATATGTGGATGGCACACTACAGTTCCTGGTGGATGAACACCTTTTAGTCTGTCACCTGTATGCTGTAAATTGAAGGCCGGTACACAAGCAGACCATCTCTCTGTGTGTTTTCTGGTGTATGAAGGCTTGGTACCCCTTCCCAAATACGTAGACTCATGTTGGGCTGAGTGCCCATTCCACTTGGGACACGGTGGCTACTACTGCCCTGGGTCGGGGAGTCCCCTTGCAGGAAATTTGTCAGGCAGCTACGTGGGCCTCAATACACACGTTTGGAAAACACTACTGCCTGGACAGCCAAGTCCAGAGGGATGTCTAATTTGGCCACTCCATCCTCCGCTATTTTCTTGTGTGATTATTTTGTTCAAAACCCACCACAGGCATTGGTCTTGCTGGGGTATGTTTTCCAAGGTAGGAATCTGTTGCAGACTACTGCTATTTACAGCTGAATTGTTACAACAGGTAAGTAACTTGTTCATACTGTTAAGTATATCTGCTGTAGGAGCATAGATGATGTGTCATTGCTGTGATGAGAGGGTGTCCCATGTACGTACACCATGCCACTTGTGCCAATGATCGGTCCATATGTGTGATGGCATCATACACAAATAGTCTGTAAGATATATTTGGGCGGTCAGATGATGCCCATGTTTGACTATTGCAAATGTTACATGGCAAACAGGATATGTCTGATGATTGCTAATTATGGTGCATGTGTTGTGGGTGTGTGCATTGCTGTCAGCTGTCTGGAGGTCCAGACAACCTGCTAATGCAAATCATGTGACGTGTGTGACTGACCAGATACATTGTCACGCTTACTCAGACCTTCCCGTCAGATCATTTGTATGCATGTCAAGTCCATTCCACAGACCACAGGTCTTGTACTTTACATGTAGGAGTGGCTTGGAGCTGTCACATGTTTCCTGTGTGTGTATCCCACGCCACACTCACAATGGCATTGATGTGTTGAGCATTGTTGCTTGTGCCATGTATATTGTGATTTTCTATGTCTGACAGTTCTACACAATTTTTCACTGGTAAATGATTTTGCAGGGCACCCCCTCTGCCAAGGCCGTTGCCAGACTTGGATGCCATGAGGGAACGTGATTGCATATGACGTTACCGCTTCCCAGCACAGTTGATTCAGGAACTGACGGACAGACTGGAAGCACACCTGCTACCACGACATAGGTATCCGACTGCGCTAACACTCAAGGTAAAGGTGATGGCGGCTCTACATTTCTTTGCCACAGGTACGTTCCAATTTACCATAGCTGATGTGGGAGGGATGTCACAGACCATGTTTAGCCGGGTATTAGGTGATGTATTGGATGCAATGTTGCTGCACATTGATGAATTCATCACATTCCCTACTCCTGAACAATTGACAGATGTCAAGGGGGAATTCTATGCCCTGGGACGCATGCCACATGTAATTGGTGCAATTGATTGTACACATGTTGGTCTGGTGCCACTACAGGCTCAGGAGCAAGCGTACCGCAACAGGAAACACTACCATTAGATAAATGCCCTGGTGGTGTGTCTTGCCAACATGCTTATCTCACATGTTTGTGCTCGCTTTCCAGGATCTTGCCACAATGCATTCATCATGAGGCGTAGCAGGATACCACAGATGATGCTGCAGCTGCAGAACCATCGGGCATATCTAGTTGGTGGGTGTACTCTGTTAGCCATGTATGTCATTATGTCATTAGTTCATGAACTGCATCATATTACACACTCATTTCCATGATGTCAATTTGCAGGAGATGCAGGATATCCTAACATGCCGTGGCTAATGACTCCCCTATGCAATCCCAGGACAGCTGCAGACCAGCGGTACAACAATGCTCATGGGAAGACCAGCCGGGTGATTGAGCGTACTTTTGGACTCCTGAGGAGCAGGTTCAGATGCCTGGACAAGACAGGCGGTGCACTCCAATACACCCCACTCAAGGTGTGTAACATCTTTATTGTTTGCTGCATGCTGCACAACATGGCAGTGGAGAAGGCTGTGCCACTCATCCTCGAACCTGAGGAGCTGGAACATCCGCCCGTTGAGGATGAAGGCCTTGGCCAGGATGCAAGTGACGAGGAGGTTGAAGATGATATCCGGAGTCACCTCATCCGCAACTTCTTCTCATGATGGTGAGTCATAGTAGAATATTGTCCAGTACTCAACTTCAGAGTTGCATGGGTAGCATGCTGTGTATGCACTATGCAGCTGACTGTATGCAATGTCCTTTTTTATGGTTGATGTGCAGATGTCATGCAACACACATATGTGCTATGTGTGTAGTTGGAATGTACACGTGTACTACAACATCAGGGTAATTAACATGAGAATGTGAAAATGACATTCAACAGTACTTGACCCCTTGTGTGCCTCTCATCCTCAGCTCACCCTGCTTGTTGTCCGCTGGTGCCATCTTGGTCATCCTGCTATTGATCATCATGATTGCAACGTCAGCCGAATCAAGGGAGCATGCATGGACATGTGGAAAAGTCTATTTGGGTAAGGACTCATATTAGGCTGTTTAGCGTTGGTATGTTTTCAATAGTATGGTACATGTTCTTGCACATGTACTTTGACCATGCATACATGTCACCACATCATGTTTCCTATTACATGTAGGCCCACTCCCATGACAGGATAGCCACCCCACCTGACAGTCATCTGTACTTGTTTTAGACTCTGATGGCAGCATCAATGTGGGTTGACATTGACACTGATACATTGCATATACCATGGTTCAACATTGTGTGGGAGGTCTCAACCACAGACTCTGTGGGGGATTGCAGCCTCACTGTGTGCATTACAATGTATCAAGATCATCACCTCCAACTTGTGGACCAGTCCAGTTTGGTACATAACAACCATGTGGTGTAAGTGTGGCCCAGTGAAAGTTCCACATGTTAAGGCAACTGTCCTGTGATTCTGTTTGCATGGATGCATCACCCCAAGTTGCAGTATGTCATGTCGCTGTTGTGTCGTTACCTCACTGCAGGTTGTGACTACCGCTACACCAGCCTTCACTGTGAGTATGAGTTCTGTTTACATTGACCTGATGCCATGCATGTTGGGCTGATGACATCACAATGGTGTGCTGATGCACATGTTCAATATTCTGTGCCACCAGTGGGGTGCGGTAATTCCCATGAGTCTCTTGTCCCTTGCAGCATGTATGTGCGACTGTCGGGTTATTTATGTGGCTTGGGTCCTCATTGATTGTTGTTTACTATCATTCTACTAGCATGTCATGTTTACCATGCTGAGGCTCAGTTACTATCGCAAAATACCTGCTACATAGTGCCTGTATTGCATTTAGGTGATTGTCTTCCACATCATATGTGATGCTGACAGCAGTTGTGGGTGATGTACAGTCTGCCCTCATGGCCCTTACGGGTACACATGTACATGTACAGATGTTACACTTTGCAGAAGTACAACTTCCATATGTCTACCTGTGTTTGCAGGGGATACATCAGCATACATAGTAAACGATTATTTCTGAACACAAATCTCTTTGCATCGTAGCAGATTTGTGACCTTTAACCAAGACTGAAATAGGTGACAGGCTGTCCTAGGTTTCATGTGTCCGTGTTACGGCATCTGCTCTTATGTGATAGCATGATGACTGGTCTCAAATTGGCTACAGTCGGTACATTTCACAGGTGTGACAGGCACAGTGAATGTCATGTGGAATTTATAGTGTCTGTGACATGAGATTGTACTCTGAATGCTTGTGTGCCTCTGTTTCAGGTCTACCTCCCTGCAGTTTCCATCCTCTCCTTCCCTCGCCTGATCACCCTTTTGTTTCTGTCATTTGTATTCAGACCAAGGAGCTATCTGGAGGTGGAACCCTTTGAGCATCACACCACTCTGATGGAGTAAGGTACGGCCAGTCCCTGGCAGTCTAGTGCAGAATATTTCAGCTGCTTTCCAGGTGAGATCATTCTTTGACTTATTTGGTGTACTGGTTGATTCCACTGTCCATGTATGTTGGATTTTTCTCAATGGCCTCACAAGGTAAATCATCATGTAGTGCATGACATGTAATTACAAACGAATATTGTGCATCCTTGATGTCAATGCACATGTCCTTGTTATGTGCATGTATTATGTATGAACTATTGTAGGATCATTGATGATAGGTGTTTACCTGTACTGTGACAACATGGATGTTGTAGGTTTTTGCTTAAGTACAGTATTGTGTGTGAGGTAGATCGGTATGCAGCTGCTGTTCTGCTTTGGACACAGTACATGTAGACTACACTTGCTAATGGTGTGTGTCCTGTGCCCCACTTGTCCCTAAGGGGCCAGGTCCTGTGACTGTCATCTTTGCTGATTACTGTGTAATTTAATATGCAGTGACCCTGAGTGAGGCAGACACTCCTGCTTCCACATACACAAGTGAGTTAGTGGCTTGAAACAGCCCTTGTGGTATGTGCTTGTTTTGGAAGTTGACGTACACATTCTGCCTTGCGCTCTTCACTCATTACTGGTGCTGCATACACAGCCACTATGTTGCGCACACTACCCAGATCCAGGACCACACACGACTACAGGTGACCCCTCCTTCAAGCCATTAGTAGAGCATGCTCCAGCCATCCTGCACACAGGGAACACCAGACAATCATCCACCTGGTATCTGAAGACCTCAACCTCACCCATGACGGATCATCTGCCTGTGTGTGCAACTCATACTGACAAGACTATGCAGAGACACATGACAGTGTGTCGAGGTGCAACCAGGTTATGTGCCTCGAGGGCACACACACCTTCCTTCCACCAAAATATGGACAGTGTTACCTTGTCAGCACCACAGCAGCACACCTTACCTTCCTTACAGTAACCTGGCAGTACACTCCCTTGGCAGACCTATTCTATATTTCCCTCACAGCCAGTGAATTAGCCACCGGGTACACACACCATTACCACGTCTCATGGGTGTGGTGTGATGTGGCCATTCTGGTGAGGATAATTGTCACACGTGGCTAGGTGTTCTGTAGGCGTTGCACACATCACATCAGTTGTGTACTTGTAACTCCATAGGGGAGGTCACGTGATCAGGTGAGCTTGTGTGAACTGATACAGACCATAGGCCACAGTCTGTGCTGCCACCCTTTGCCAGTGCACCATTAATCACATCCACAGTACAGCTGCATCTTGATGATATTTGACATACCTGAAGACACAGTTGTGGGTACTACCAACGTGGCCACCTACCTTTATAGCCCTGATCTATACACCTCCAAGTTACTTTCCTGTGCCTGTCATTGACAGCAGTTTTGTGAGGCTATACACCCTACAGCATTTACAAACCTTCACAGGTGTGTATTTCCATCCATGTATCTATTTGTTGGAATATTGTTACCTATGTGTGTCCTCATCCAGACTCATATCCAAGTGTGTGGATGGCTACGGTTAGTTGCGTACTCTTGCATTTCATACATTTGCACACACATATTCTTTATACTGTGGTTACAGGATGACTACACAAATGCGTGTGATGACATTGTGATTTATTAGGTGATCCTGTGCAGCAAACGTGAGTAGGTGCTGTACA
Source organism: Lissotriton vulgaris (assembly GCF_964263255.1). Lineage (NCBI taxonomy): Eukaryota > Metazoa > Chordata > Amphibia > Caudata > Salamandridae > Lissotriton > Lissotriton vulgaris. The sequence goes on along the minus strand of NC_141686.1, from coordinate 181,607,240 downwards.
GAAAGGGGGGAATCCAAAGTTCACTGCTGGGGATGAGATGCCTTGCCCATCAAGTCAACAGAGTCCAGCACACAGTGCTTGGCATCATTGGGCAGATTGTGACCAGCAAGTCCATGTGGGAGAGTCTGATGGGTGATGCTGTTGCACCCAAGGCCAATATGCCAGGTCAGGTGTCCTGGGAGTTGTGCATGACCTACTTCCTCTAAACGTCGTAGCCGTGGACGACCCTTCTTCCTTGGGGGACCCTCAGGTGCAGGCCGGGGCGATGCATGGGACGCTACGTCAGACAGTTCCTCCTCCTCCTCCTCCCTCCCTGTGGCTGGTGTTGCACTTTGCCTTGATGTTCCTGCCTGGTGACACAGGGAGGGTGCTGCATGTTGTCAGCAAGCCGGCGTAGTGATTGGCTCATGTCCCGATGCACCATCAAGAGCTCAGCCAGAGTTGCCTCCACCCGTCCATAGTGTTGTTCTTGCCTGGCATGTTGCTCCGCCTGCTGTTGATTGAGTTCGGTGAGGGCCTCAGCTACCTGGGTAACCTCCCTGGTGTCCTGCCTGTATGCCTACAGAATGGAAATCAGTTCAGTCAGACCGGTCCCTGCAGCTGACTGCCCAGATTCTCGCCTCCGCCTTGCGCCACTCCCACCACCCTGACCCAAATGAGCGCAGCCTGCGGTTGTGGGCACATCCGATCAATGGGACCCCCGAGTGCTGGCAGGGTGGATGTTGTCTGCCACCTCAAGGGTATCCGTCAATGAATGTCCCTCATTTTCAGACTGGCTGTCTGTTGGATCATGGGCAGGGCTCCGACCTGTCTGCTGGGATGTGGTGGGAATGGGTCCGGTAGTTGGCACGGATGTAGCTGGTACAATTGCAGCAGGGGTTTGGGATACAGAAGGGCCAGGTTGGTTGGGGTCATCCACAGTGCATTGAGTGGCGTTGCTGTCGGTGGGGTGAGAGTCCTGCTGAGCCTGGGACTGGGATCCTTCTCCCCCCTGGTTGGGGGTGGTTGCCACACGTTGCCCTGTGTGTGTGAGAGACAGACACAGTTAATGCACTATCAGGGCACATATTTATTTTTTATCCATTTTCAGCATCACTGTTCCACAAGCTTGACATTGTTGTCATTGTTCAGGTGTGTGAGAAGTGGTAGCAAATTGACATGTAGTTAAGTTTTTTTTCCTTCTTCCATTCTCTTGACAATGAGTGACACAGCCATTGCTGTGTCTTGTCTTGCCACCACAACACTGCACTGTTTCATGCTCCATTCAGGATGTTATGTTATGTTATGTTATTTATTCTTTTGTATAGCGCAACGGTTACTCAAAAAGAGTGTCACGGCGCTTTAGGTAAGGAGAACTGATTCGCAATAACATAACACAATAAAAAGAGAGTACAGAACAAACAGGTAAAAAAGGGACTGCTGGGAGGTCTACTGGGCGAACAACCAGGTTTTAAGACCTCTCCTAAAGTCAAGAAGACTAGTAACCCCCCGAAGTGGGAGCGAAAGCGAATTCCACATCTGTGGAGCCAGCAGGCTGAAGGAACGGCCGCCCAGGCGCGCTCTCTTAACTCGAGGGACAACCGCCAGGAGCAAAGATTCTGACCTCAGAGAGCGAGCCGGATGGTAAAAGGCCAGTCTCTTTTGGAGATGCTTTGCTCCCACAGCGTGGAGAGCCTTGTAGGCCAAATTCATAGCCTTAAAGGCGATCCATTTGCGGATGGGTAGCCAGTGCAGCGTCAACAATAGACCCGAGACGCTGGCACGTCTGTTTAGACCAAAAATGGCCCTGGCCGCTGCATTCTGCGCAACTTGAAGCCGCTGCAACAGGTACTCTGGTAGGCCCAGGTAGAGAATGTTGGCATAATCCAACCTGGAGCCTATCAGAGCCTGCACAGTCAGCCTCCTGTGCTCCTCCGACAAAAGAGGCAAAAACCTCAGCAGCATCTTTAATAGACCGAAACAGGTGCCGGTCACCCCAAGGATCTGGGCTTTCATCGTCAGCCCCTTGTCCATCTTAACCCCCAAGTTTTTAGCCATAGTGGAAGAACCGGACGGAGGGAACATATCGATGGGCCACCAGGCCTGCCAGCTAGGCTCCGTATCGCACCCGAAAAAGAGTACCTCGGACTTATCGGAATTGCACTTGAGGCTGTTCAGTTGGAACCATGTGAACACAGCCCCAAGGCAATTCCGGATACTCTCCCCGTCAAAGTCTGCCCCTCTCTCGCAAGAAAAGAGGAGCTGGGTGTCGTTGGCATACGACACGATCCAGGCACCAAACGACTCTGCCACCGCCGCCAAAGGGGTCATAAAGATGTTAAAGAGGGTCGGGCTCAATATAGAGCCCTGAGGGACCCCGACTCCCAAAGGCGGCATCACGGCGGTGTCAGGCGATGTCTAGTGTAATACATGTCCTTGAGACATGTTTTGTAGACGCATCATTTGGTGATACAGTAAGGCAGTGTAGCAAGTGAGTGAGCCCAAAGCACCTGTCTCCATACCTTGTTGACCTCTTACATCTGTCTGTCTCCCTCCCTCTGACACTCTCCCTGTGTGTGGCAACCTCTGTCGCTGTCCCTCTGTCTCCGTCCCCCTCTAAGTCTGTCCCACTCACTCTCCCTCTGTCTGTCTCCCTACCACGGTCTGGATTAGACACCCTGTCACCCTCCTCCCTCTGTATTACACCTTCTGTTATCCTCCCGCGGTCAACTCACCCCAGTGACCTGTGCACACACAGTCACACCACAGCACTTCATAGGTCCATTGAAGAACATACACCACATTGTCGAGGGACGTAACTCAATTACCAGCAGTAATGTGCCAACTGCCTGAGACACACCCAGCATTTGCAGGTAACACAGTACTGTTACAGGACACACAGTCTGTATAGGCCTGTAGTAGAGAATGGGCCCTGGTGTAGTCAGAACAAGGCACTCCTGTGAACATTCCAAACAAAAACTCCTGGACAAGGTCAGATATCCTGTGTAGGAACCCTCAACCACGATCAAGGTAGCATGTCTCATGAGGGCACAGCCAAACCACTAAAAAGAGGTACGATTGCTACTGACATACCAAGTACAACCATGGCCCGTAACACACCCCGTACAGAAATTAATCCCATGGGGACAGGCAATGGAGTGCTACACTGTCACAATGGTCATGTACCACAACTAAACAGTTTCACATATGACTACACATACAACAATAACATGCACAGTGCAGATGCTCAAGTCCATTGTGCCTCTCCCACAATGCACTTGGCCCATCATATGAACGTTGTGCATCACTCGAGTCCAAACATGGACATGTGTATTGCCAAGGTGATGCCTGTAGTACAAGTGTGACGTCCTAACGCCATGATGCAGATGTGGGTATGCATGTCCTGGGGGGTTGGCATAGCTTGGCCATCATGGAACAGCAACAACTATCCAAAGTACTGCAATGTATCAGTAAGAAATAAACTCTGTCTCACACAAGAACCTGCTGCATCTGAACTCTGTGCATGTCTGACGCAGCCATACGGATTGACACTGTATCAAGTGATCCCGCCATGATCCCGCTGGGTCTCAAGCGAATGCGGCCCCCAACGGCCCTTACAAGTCACCCGCATGCACGCACACCACACGCACACCCCCCTCAGGCGAACGTGACCCCCAACGGCCCGTACAAGTCACCCACATGCACACACACCACATGCACACCCCCCTCAGTATACCATCCCTGGGAGGAGAAAGTCATGACCCTGCTGCCACCGGTGGGAGTACACGGAATAGTAGGAGTCATTGAGCCTGGTGAGTACACAACAAACACATGTAATATGGTGGATCTCAACACAGTGCACAGCAGGATGGGGGTGGGTGGCCATGAGTCACAGCGCAGCAAAACTGAATGGGGGTAGTTGCATGGGGAGGGAGTTAGTCATAGGGTAGGAGGCTGCTTCCATCCCATATGACCCAGGTACACACACAAGCACCATGCTGAATGCACAGGGAGTGTGAAAGTACAGAGAAGACAGCACACCACACAAAACTAGTGTACGGGCCGTTGGAGGTGTTGGGGGTCACGTTCGCCTGAGGGGGGTGTGCGTATGGTGTGCGTGCATGCGGGTGACTTGTAAGGGCCGTTGGGGGCCGCATTCGCTTGAGGGGGGTGTGCGTGTGGTGTTTGTGCGTGCGGGTGACTTGTACGGGCCCTCGGGGTCGCGTTCCCTTGAGGACGGGGTGTGCGTGTGGTATGCGTGCATGCGGGTGACTTGTACGGGCCGTTGGGGGTTGCGTTCGCCTGAGGGGGGGTGTGCGTGTGGTGTGCATGCATGCGGGTGACTTGTATGGGCCATTCGGGGTCGCGTTTGCTTGAGGGGGGTGTGCGTGTGGTGTTTGTGTGTGCGGGTGACTTGTACAGGCCATTAGAGGTGTTGGGGGCCGCGTTCGCTTGAGAAGGGTGTACGTGTGGTGTTTGTGCGTGCGGGTGACTTGTACGTGCCGTTGGAGGTGTTGGGGGTCGCGTTCGCTTGAGGGGGGGTCTACGTGTGGTGTTTGTGCGTGTGGGTGACTTGTACGGGCCCTTGGGGGTTGCGTTCGCTTGAGGGGGGTGTACGTGTGGTGTTTGTGCGTGCGGGTGACTTGTACGGGCCGTTGGAGGTGTTGGGGATCGCGTTCGCTTGAGGGGGGTGTACGTGTGGTGTTTGTGCGTGCGGGTGACTTGTACGGGCCGTTGGAGGTGTTGGTGGTCGCATTCGCTTGAGGGGGGTGTACGTGTGGTGTTTGTGTGTGCGGGTGACTTGTACGGGCCGTTGGGGGGCGCGTTCGCCTGAGGGGGGGTGTGGTGTGGTGTGCGTGCATGCGGGTGACTTGTACGGGCTGTTGGGGGTCACGTTCGCTTGAGGGGGGTGTACATGTGGTGTTTGTGCGTGCGGGTGACTTCTACGGGCCGTTGGTGGTGTTGGGGGTCACGTTCGCTCGAGGGGAGGTGTACGTGTGGTGTTTGTGCGTGCGGGTGACTTGTACGGGCCGTGGGAGGTGTTGGGGTTTGCGTTCGCTTGAGGGGGGGTGTGCATCTGGTGTTTTGATGTTTGTGCGTGCAGGTGACTTGTACGGGCCCTTGGGGGTCGCGTTAGCTTGAGGGGGGTGTACGTGTGGTGTACTTGCGTGCGGGTGACTTGTACGGGCCGTTGGTTGGTCACGTTCGCCTGAGGGGGGTGTGCATGTGGTGTGTGTGCATGTGGGTGACTTGTACGGGCTGTTGGGGGTCACGTTCGCCTGAGGGGGGTGTGCGTGTGGTGTGCGTGCATGCGGGTGACTTGTAAGGGCCGTTGGGGGTCACGTTCGCTTGAGGGGGGTGTGCGTGTGGTGTTTGTGCATGCGGGTGACTTGTACGGGCCCTCGGGGGTCGCATTCCCTTGAGGAGGGGGTGTGCGTGTGGTATGCGTGCATGCGGGTGACTTGTACTGGCTGTTGGGGGTTGCGTTCGCCTGAGGGGGGGTGCGCGTGTGGTGTGCATGCATGCGGGTGACTTGTATGGGCCATTCGGGGTCGCGTTCGCTTGAGGGGGGTGTGCGTGTGGTGTTTGTGTGTGCGGGTGACTTGTACAGGCCATTAGAGGTGTTGGGGGCCGCGTTCGCTTGAGAAGGGTGTACGTGTGGTGTTTGTGCGTGCGGGTGACTTGTACGGGCCGTGTGAGGTGTTGGGGTTTGCGTTCGCTTGAGGGGGGGTGTGCATCTGGTGTTTTTATGTTTGTGCGTGCAGGTGACTTGTACGGGCCCTTGGGGGTCGCGTTAGCTTGAGGGGGGTGTACGTGTGGTGTACTTGCGTGCGGGTGACTTGTATGGGCCGTTGGTTGGTCGCGTTCGCTTGAGGGGGGTGTACGTGTGGTGTTTGTGCGTGCGGGTGACTTATACGAGCCGTTAGGGCTCGCGGTCGCTTCATCGAGGGGTAGACGGTTGGTATGTTTGCGTACGAATCAGTCTTCATGCGCGACTACTTTGGCCCGTACGAATCGCGTACAGGCTTTCCGCACCAGATCGTACTAGTGTTAATGTACAGCATGTTTAGTAATCGTACGGAAGGATTTCCAATTCTTATTCCTACGGGTCACCGACTTGGAATCGTACGGTGCGATTATTTTCGTACGGTAATGAATCGTACTACGCAGGTCGTACGGATCTTTCCCATTCGTACGGAATCTGCTACGAATACGAATCGTACAGAGATTTTTTTTTTACGGATCGGAATCGACGCCCTAGTGTGCACACGTAGAGAATACTGCTAAAATTGTAAATAGATCAGAGTCAAACAAATATGAGTTAGTGATGACTCATAGCTTCCATTCATCCATAGCTTGAAAAGCTTAAAACAGATAAACAGTATTTCATGGTCATACCAGTATCAACTTTGAAAAATGACCATGTCTGTGCTAAAAAGGCACGAAGCTTAACACCACGGCGCTCCTTGCTCCACAGAGTTAAACATAACTCTAATCTTGACCAACCACAGTTCTCTTGTGCAGTGGATACATCCATACTGCAGGGTAAAAGTCTCTACAATCATACCCAAACTGCAAACAGGCCATACCTGTGGAGAAGTCTATGGAGTAGGATCAGGCGGCAAGTTGGGGCCGTCCGATGACTCGACACTGGTGGGGCTAATTTGCCTTTTACTCCATACTTTTTCTTTCTTTTTTTTTGATGTTGCGCTTGTTACACTGTTTACTTAGGAGTCTCTGGATTTGTGTTCAGTCCTTAAGTACTCTTGGGTCTTGGTCCTTGGTCCTCATCGCCAAAAATAATGTTGTGGTTTGTATAAGAAGAAACTAGTAGTCAGCTGTTAGTTTCTTGGAGTGTTCTTTTTTGATCCACCTCAAGTAGGATAAACAGAGATCAACCTGGTACAACTCTATATCCAGTTCTTGTACTCCTATGCCAGTCCCAGTCAGCCCCACCAGGAGCAGCCTGCCTAGCTGCTCAACCCCTCTCCAACTGTCATCCACCAGGCATTCCTATCATCATAGGCCCACCAACATTCCGTCACCATCTCATGCACTGGCTGAGCAGCTAGGAAGACCTAGGCTGACTTACATGGCAATGTAAATCTCAGGATACAACAATTACATTAAGAGTGATCACTGGAAAATCAAAAAAAAGAGAAGAAACACACAACTCGTCATTTGTTGATATATAGTCTTTAATGTTTGTTAGCTCAGGGTATACTTTGGATTTAGGGTCCCAAAACGTGTTTTCCCCATGTTATTTTCCATAGGAAACTTTAGACACGGCTAGAGACCAAACTGCTGAATGGTATTACACCAAATGTGGCAAAAAGGTAGTCTCTGGTTCAGAAACAGTCCTTTTTGTTAAATGGTGTAAATCCGTACAGTAGTTCCTGAGAAATTCAAAAAATAAAGTTGGAAAATGTATTTCCCATAGGAAACTTTAGCCAAGGCTACAGCCCAAACTACTGAACAGAATTACACCAAATTTGGCAAAAGGTAGTGCTTGGTTCAAAAAGTGACGTTTTTTTTAATGGTGTAAATCGTTCAATAGTTGCTGAGAAATTCCCCCCAAAAAAGTTTGGATATCTACGGACGCAGTGGGATCGCAAATCCTCCCGACAACAAGCTTAACTGTGATTTGCTGCCAACACTCCAAACCAGGGAGTTTTGGCAGCCATCTTGTGACTCAGTAGAACCGAGTCACAAGAAAACAGTAAAACAAAGTTAAACGTGAAGAAAAGGGGTCAGGGTAGAAATACCCTGACTGCCTAGGCCTGCTCAGGGGGTCCTTTTTAAATATGTTCGAATGCGCGCTGGGTGGACAAATCCAGACAAAATTAAAGAAAAAGTTATGCAGGGGCTCCCCCACTTTATTTCAATGCACCCCCAGGTCGGCCAGGTCCCGGGTGCAGCCGTATAACCATACCGCCACCTCCTCGGGGCTATGTAAATTAGGAGCGGGAGGGAGATAATATAGAGGGAGAAAGAGTGTGAGAGGGAGAGTAAGTGCCGACACTGTAGACAAAAATATCACAGCTCACCTTTCCACCATTGGTGTGTCTCCAACCACATGCCGGGACATACTGCAGCCCCCAAGCTCACTCATCTGAAACATAGTATAGAATCAGTAACCACAGAGTACATACATCTGCACATGCCTTCATTGCTGTGCCGCCCCTGCACACCCAGGCTGCTGCACCCCATCCACTCCTGGGTGCACAGGGGCAGGCAGACCCCTCTGGGCAGTGGGAGTGGATGGTGTGCAGGAGCTTGGGTACACAGGGGCAGGTGAAGTAGTTTCAAATAAATCCAGGCAGAGTCTTCATTAAGATGAAGAGTAGTTTATTGGAGCATCCACCTTCTGAAGACCAGCAGTGTAACTGAAGCTAGGCTGATCTTCAGAACGTGGGACAACAATACACAAACAGTGCATGGATGCATAGAGAAGAAAGTTCCATAGGGAGAATACATAATTTAACATTCTAAAAGAGATTCTATCCTTAGACCAATATATTCTACTACCACATATCCCCCCTCCTTGCAAAATAAATGAAGGAGAAATTAATGATAAAAAATTATTTAAATAATACATCTTCAAATTTCTTGGGTAAACGTTTCTGTCTCTTGGAGGTAGGCAACAAACTAGAAGAAGAAGTATGGTATCAACATCAAGATGCAGTTCAGAAAAGGAAGAGAAAAGTCAAAAAAAGGGTGCATGTTTATGTCTTTAAAAAGCATGTTTCTTATTGGTTAGTAAAAAATGTTTGAAAGGTACATTACGTAGGATAAGCTCATATTTTGGAAAGTTGACCACACCTGCTGTTTGTATTTGCAACATTGTGTGGTGAATTGGAAAATATGCTGAACTTGTGACCTGTGAGCTCAGTTGAGAGTTCCATGAACTGTTACTTTGGAAACAGGTATCAAGCAGGATGGGGTAGGGTTAAAAGTTAACTGTGGCATTAAAATGTAAATGTGTTATTAATATTAAAATAATATGTTATTACAGTGGGATTTTCCAAGTGAGTGTTATCTTCAATTGTGGTGTGTTATTAAAAAATTGTGGTAATATTATTTGAAATATATTTTTGAACTCCCGTATGGCTTTGCAGTGCCATCGCTTACGGTGCACGGTGGATGCGCGACTCCAAAAAATTCCAGAAGCGGTATGAGTTCATTTAGAAGTCAGCTGGCAAGGGTTGATATGGGTAACCAATAGAAATGTGCTGTAGAATTTGAAATAATCTGGGAAGCAATGTGATTTGTTATTTAGATGTATATGTGTGGAGAAAGAGAGGGAAAGTTTGCCCTTACTGGTTTTGCTTTGCTGCGAGCAGTGGTGTACATTGATTGTGTGCATAAGAACATCTGTTCTTTGTTACTTATACTTCATCATCTACAAATCAATTTCAACCGTGATTTATACATTTGTGAGGTGTATAATGTGTTGGCTTTGTTTTTAAAGGTAAAGTATGAATCATGAACTGAAATTTGGCATACATTATTAAATGTAGAAATGTTTATTACAGTTTGTTGTAATGTATTTAAATGTTGTTTATATAGATTATGTATAGTATTATGTGTATTTTGGAATATGTATTACTGATTATGGTAGTTTGCTTCAGTGTGTTGATATGTACATTTGTAGTGTATCGCATCATTTTAGGTGTTGGTATCAAGTTGGAAGTGTATATGTTGGGTTAAGGTATCAGTGATTAGACTAGTTTTTATAAGTCTTTAGAGAGGTACAGTTGAAATATGCCACAACATTTTTGGTGTTTGTTCTGTGAATTTATGAGGTGTACATAGTGTTATGGTACTGAGATATCTATGCATGTTTTCAGGAATTTAATTATAATAATATTAATAACAATAATAATAATAATAATATTTGCATTTTTAGAGCGCCTGGTTACACTGGGCCAGTGTGTCCCCGTGCTAAGGTACCAGCTTAATTCAGTGACAACAGGGCCTACAACCAAGACCTAAAGTTATACCGCAGGAAACAAATCGGTCTTGACACCTTTCCGAAAAATAGACTCAGAGCACTCCAGCCGGAGACTCTGAGGAAGTGTGTTCCACAACTGAGAAGCCAGATAGCGAACAGAACGACCGCCCATCCTGGCTCTCTTGATGTTGGGAACACACACATTTCCTTTCCCACCAAATCTTAGATGTCTAGTCGGTACATAGGAAATTAAAAGGTCATGCAAGTACAAGGGCCACTTCCTTTGTATAATCCAGTGACTAACACACAGGGCCTTAAACTGTACTCTCTACCTAATAGGAAACCAATGTAGGGAGGCCAAAGCCCTAGTTGTTGAGGCTCTCTTAGGAAGCATAAGAATACATCTTGCTGCTGCCTTCTGGATGCACTGCAATCTCTGCATGCATTTGGCAGTAGCACCCAGATACAGGAGGTTGCCATAATCCAGACGAGAAGTCTCCAAATCGTGCACCATGATCTTCCTTGATGCAGTGGGAAGAGCGTCTAGAATTTTCGGTAGACCTCGTAAGATACCAAAATAGGCGCCTGCCACCCGCCTGGTATGGTAATCAAAAGACAACTTGTTGTCCACCCATACCCAAAGGTTCTTGGCTTGTTCACAAGGTGTAGGAGTAGGGCCCAGAGTCTGGGGCCACCATACCGAAGACCACACTGATGGAGCCTTCCCTATCACCAGCACCACGGTCTTGCTGCCATTCAATTTTAGGCAGTTATTTGCCATCCACTCAGACAGTTCTTGAAGGCAGGACACAAAATTGGAGGCAGCACCAGCCCGAGCTTGGTGAGGAGGACCACCAGCTGGGTGTCATCAGCGTAGGACAGGGCAGGGTATGGTGAGACTTATAGCAGAGACATGTGAACGGTTCCTGCTTTCTATTTGGTTAAGTGTAACATTATAAGTAATTGTGAAATAGTAAAGCAACAGCACAAAAGTGAGGTTTGAGATATGTTTGTAGAGATATTATCACTCAAGCAGTTTGTATGTACTTCTAAAATGTCCCAGACATTACCTTAGCACTCATGGAATCACTAGGCATTACCTATGTACTTGTGCAATCCACCAGACATACATCTGTAATCATAAATTCATGAATGGATTAGTACACTGGTTCAATCTATCCGTCACTATACTTTCACTGCTACAATCACACTGTCAGGATGTATGCACCATTCTAATCACTTAGGCAGTGCTGATGCACTTTCTAAATCATGTAGGCCCTACCTATGCAATTATGTAATCATCCAGGCACTACCCTACTACTGTTCCAATCATCCAAGCACTACCCTTTTTCTCATGTAATCACCCAGGCAGTACTACTGCACTCCTTTGATCACTGAGCCAGTACTGGTGAAGTGATTTGATCACACAACCACTACCTAAGCATGTATAAAATCACCCAGGTACTAGTTTTACACTCCTAAAATGCCCCACATATACCTTTGCATCCATGGAAGCACCAGGCAAAAGCTATGTATTCCTCTAATCCCCAGACATTACTTAGGGAATTATGTAATCATCAATTCATTAGTTAAACACTGGTTAATTCACCCACACACTACCATTGCACTCCAGCCATCACCCTGTCAGGATCTATGCATTCCTGTGGCTTAGACTCCCAATATTGACTACCTGTAGTTCTTCCTCTCTTAAAAAGCATTACTGAGGAAATTTCCATCTCACAGCCGGATGACTCCCCAGTGATCCGCAACAATAATCTCGCCCCATGTAACCAAGCCAATGTGAATAGCTATCCACACCAACAAACCAAGGTCAATGGGGTATCTTTTAATATAGGCCTCCCCTCAGGAATCAATAATTGAACTCCAGGAAATTAAACTTCCACCCTGGAATGTGGCAGGCATAAGGTCCAAGATACCTGACCCTGATTGGTATAAGCTAGAGGACGACTGCCACCTATGCCTATTACTGGAAACATTGGTGGTTGAATGTGTTCATAGGGTAGGTTTTACAAAATTCAGCATTGAAGCTAAGCAGTCCAATGTTGGTCGTCCAGCTGGTGTCCTTTTAATCTGGGTCAAAAATACCTTGACCTGCAAAAACAAGGCTCTCAACCTCGGCTCTGATCAAATACTTGGGATAGAACACTCCTCTCTTAAAGGGAACACCCAACTTAGCTTATTTAATATCTATAATTGCTTTAAGACTCCTCATAAACTATCTGGTACACTAACAACATTAACTAATTACCTTGAGACTGCCAAAGGGAATCACCGACTCATAGTTACGGCGATTTTACCACAACCTTCGAACCTATAGACTATGTACAAGAACTAATACTAGATGTCGACAAAGCTAAAGGGATCACCAAGCTCCAGATACCCCCCATTAAGAAACACACTAGGGTGGGGCAACAGGTTTTATCTTTTACCATCTCCCATGGAGTCTGTGCTTGCAATGGTAGGGCTGACTCTGATAGAGAAGCATGCCACACAATTAAGAGGGGGGCAACCAAAACCAGGATTGATTACATCCTGGTTGATACTGAACTTTGGTCTAGTGAAAAATATATGGTCGTATTAATACGGTAAGATAGTGATCAGAAAACCTTGGCCCTCACACTTATGGGCTAAGCTCTATTGTTCGGCAACTCCAGGACCAAGAGTGGTCCGGTTATCACTAGCAATAATAACAAAAGAGTCAAATGGCCAATGATACAGGCTGATCCAACTGCCCTTTCCAAAATATATTCTGCGGTGGAGCAGACTCTTGTTTATCTGAGTACCACTGCTACCAGCATAAATGACATCCTGGCCATATTCCTTAAATTGACCGCCGTAATTGGACCAGTCTTTTGCAAATTACAAAAGGGTCAACACTTAAAATAGAACATAGCCCCTTGGTATAACATGGCGTGTGGCAAATCCAAAGCTGACTTAACCATGGCAGTTAAATAGAAACTTCCCCTAGCTGTAAAGAAGTGAAGGAAGGCCAAAAAAGACTGGGAGGCAGAATACTGGGCCAAGTTCGTCAAGGCATCAAAGCTAAAGAATAGCCAGCTGTTTTGGCATCTTCTTTGCCAAAGGTTTCCCACACTCAAAAATAAAAACTGATTTTCATATTCAGCACCATGTGTGGGAGGAGTACTTTAAAGAGCTATACGCAGGACACTGGACTACTCTTGACCCGGGCTTGCAACTCAGACTACCAAACACAGTTTTAACTGAGGAGACAGTCATCAGCGTAGAGGTAACCATCGTAGCCATAAATGCACTACAGAGAGGGAGAGCCCCGGGCCTAGACACGCGCCCGGGAGACCTGTACAAGGCTGAACCATCAATCTGGGGCCCCGTATTACAAGCAATTTTTAACGCCATCTTTTCTGGTGGCGAAATCCCGGCAACCTGGAGGGGTGGCGAGATTATTCCCATTCACAAAAAGGCACATAAAGGGTTGCCCTGCAACTATAGGCTGATAAGCCTTATAGATGTCTCTCAAAAAAATGTCTGTAAAATAATCTTGACTAGGATCCAAAACTAGATAGAGGATAATACCGTCAGACCTTGAAGCGGGATTCAGGGCGGCCAAAAGTACCACTGATCAAGTCTTCAGATTTCTCCTACTAATCTGGAAGGAAGTGACCATTAGAAGTGACCACTTGTACGTTGTATTTTTGGATCTAAAACCGGCCTTTGATTCAATAGACCGCAACCAACTATGGGTTGCTCTGAGCGAACTGTGTATCCCAGCCTATTTACCTAACATTTTCTTTATTTATTTATTTATTTATTTATTTATTTCGGCCAATCTTGGCCATAAAAGACACATATACACATTAAAAGTAAACAATCATAGCAGCATACATAACAACAATTTTAAGTCAATAAATTTAAAAGTATTGTTAAAAATGATTTTTACAATCTCCTTTTAAAACATATTTCATTTTAGCTACAAGATTTTGTAAACATATACAAGGGTCCTGCTCAGAGTACCTAACCATGTTTCTTACGAATAATGTAAACAGAGTAGAGGAACCTGCTTATGCTAAATACAATATACTGGGTTGGATTGCTTTTCATGATCCTATAAGCTATAGAACAGGATCTGGTTCCTAGAAGGTTACACATGGGTTTTAGCCATTTCTTTCGAGCCTTCATGTACGCACTACATATAAAAAACATATGAACGTCGTTCTCCATACAGGCGTTTAAACACATAGGGCAACACCCGCTTTTAACTTTCAATTCTCCCAGTCTTTTCTGTGACCATCGTTCTGTATTATGGTTCAGCATAAGTATCCCATATCTGAACTTCAAATAGAGGGACTTTGCGATAGGTGGCTCTATTTCGTCCAAGAATGATTCAAAACGAAACTCATCCTTGAATGATAGGAAATCTTGAACTGCGGACCCAACTCTACTTCCATCTACCAGTTTGTCACTCATGTGAGTCCAGAAGGCTCGCTTGACTATTAATTTAGAAGAGGTCGGCAAGTTGTCAGGAGTCTCCCACATTGAGTATAGGCCCAGGAGAGTAAACCATTTTTTGATATGCACAAGCCACTGGATGGAATTAAAAGAATCAAGATTCAACAGCTCTTGTAGACCATTTCTGTATTCTACCAGTTCTGGGGTGGTCCATAACCTAACCCAAAATATTAATGGTCTTAGAATGGCAAAATAATCTGTTCTTTTAAAATTCAGGTCAAGTTGGAGGGGTATTAAAGGTGTACTATTTGGGACCCTTACAATGGCTCGCATAAATTTGTTGTCCAGGCTCTGAAAACTATCTTTTGCCCAAGGTCCCCATATCTCCGCTCCATACAACACAGCAGATTGGATTTTGAATTTAAAAAGTTCTAAAACAGGGGTTACACTTTTACTTGTGCTAGCATTCAGTTTGCATATGATAGGTTTGACATTGTGGGCATATGATATCTTGCTTTTCTCAATTTGGGCTTTCCAACTTAGTTTCGAATCAAGTGCAACACCCAGATAAGAAAAGTTTTCCACAATTCCTAATTTCTGACTATTCAAGGTCAAGAACCCTCTGTCTGGTTTGCTGGGATTTAATGACATACATTTAGTTTTATCTGCATTAATTTCCAAACCCTTTGTCATGCAGTATCGGCTAAAGGAGTTAAGGAGTGCCTGGAGTCCCTTCTTGGTCTGAGATATGAGAATAGTATCATCTGCGAAGAGCAACGCAGGCACCCTTTCTCCATTGAGCTGCTGGGAATCATTAATACAACCGTTCAGATAGTCTGGGACATCGTTGACAAACAGAGAAAACAAGGTAGGGGCCAAGACGCACCCCTGGCGAACCCCGCATTCAATAGGAATGTTGCGCATCAGCTCACCATTTGGACCCCACCTGATGTTTGCAAAGTTTCCAGCGTGCAACTCAACTATTTGTGCCAAAAGGCACCCTGGTAAGCCTACTTCACTTAACGTTTTCCAGAGCAAGCTGCGAGGGACAAGATCGAATGCAGCTCTCAGGTCGACGAAAGCTACGTACAAATGACCTTTCCTAACATGCACGTACTTCCAGATCAAACAACAGAATCAAAATATTTGATCAATGGTGCTGGTCTTACTCCTAAACCCAGCTTGGAATTTGGAGATTATTTTGGAATCTTCCAGCCAGTCGTTGATCCGGAATAACAAGTGTTTGGCATATAGTTTTTGCAGCGTGTCCATAAGACTAATTGGTCTATAATTAGAGGGTATCAGTCTGTTCCCCTTTTTAAAGATTAACACAACTTCCGCTGCATGCCAACTATCTGGAAAGCAACAATTTGTAGACAAAACATTAAACAAACGGTTCACATAAGGAGCCCAAACCCCAACATCATGTTTATATAGGTCCCCCGGTATTTTATCTGGGCCTGGTGCTTTAGTGTTTTTTAATTCATTAATCGCCCTTATTGTTTCCGCCAGTGTAAAGTTAAGGGGTTCTATAGGAGGGGGAGACCATAGAATCCTGTTGTTATCACCATCATATTGTTTGTAAAGAGATGTGAAATGGGTCACCCAAGTCATTTCGTCCAAGAACATGTCTTTCACAGCTCTGCCTGCGTGCCCCTCATTTGCCACCAGCCTCCAGAAGCCAACATTATCATTGATTTTTGCAGCAGCTAGCATTTCAGCCCAGATCGACTCCTCCCATAGTTTTTTTGATGTTTTTTGGGCGCATTTGTATGCCTCCCTTGCAAGTTTAACTTCTTCTTTTGACTTACTTTTGATAGCAAGCAGTAGGTTTCTCTTAGCCATCCTGCATGAGTGGTCGTACCATAGCTTTCCATGACTGCCCACTCTTATGTTTTGTTGTTTTTTCTTGGCATTTTTGACAAATATGTTTTTAATTCACTAAAGAAGGCATTGTGGAGTTCGATAAAGTGATCAAAGTGTACAGGTAAAAAGGTTTGGTCAGCTATATGTTCAAACGTCTGCTCAAAGAGAGAGTACACCGACGCTAGGGCCTTGCCATCCGCCAAAATACAGGGCCATTTTACTGCGCGTCTATTGTTATTTATGTGAACGTCCTCACACATTTTTCCGTTGGTGTTCTCAGTTGGTGAGGTAGCTGAGTTGACGAGAGTGTCACTAAACATTTGCACATCGATGTAAAGTTCCAAAGGATAGTGATCACTTTCCCCCCTACTTGTCACTTTTAAGTCAATCAAAAAATGCCAGATACTAAGAGAAACAAGTATGAAGTCTAGATTGCTATTGGCTTTGAAAAAGGTTGGTTGTTTTAGCAGGTCCGAGGGGAGGCGGCCGTTACATGCTCTAAGACCATGATCTGCAGTTAGCCGGCCAACGTAGAATACTTGACAAATTTGGAAGTTTCGAGCTGGGGAATTTTAAACACTTGGTCCTCATCTTCAAAGACATCATTGATGCCAGGAACAGGTTCGAAATTGCAGTTTAAATCACCTCCCAAAATAACCGGAGTATCTCCAACTACATTTTTCAAAAAGAGATCCAATGTTTCCAAAGTAGGTGAGACCTTGGAATGGCCAATTGGTCTGTTGTATACATTGATGATGTAACATTCATTTCCGTTAGGGGGAATAAACTTTAGGGCCAGAATGTCAGGAGTGCCTGTATCGATAGATTCAACCCTCATGATCAGAGTGATTTTAAGCCATATGATCAGACCCCCTGATGGTCTTCCTCTGTCAGACTGGACTGCCTCAGTTCCATAGGTTTTGTATCCGACCTGTGTGGAACTTCAATTGCCCAGGTTTCTTGCAGCAGACAAATGTCACTGGTGTCAACATAGTCTGCCCATTCGGGGTCCTTTAAATTCTTAACAACACCAGCGATATTCCATGACAGGATAAGCAAGCGAGGTGTTAGGCTCTGGTCATCAAAGGCTGACATGATTGCCGGCTGATTAAGTACACTGCCTAACTGTGAATCGGCCATTTCTTTCTCTACCTCTTTAGCCATATCTCTAACTACAGTATCAGATCCCCCGTCCAGACAACCCATATCCAGGCTGTAACAAACTTTGTCGACTGGTAAAGGCAGTTCCTTGTTCTGGTGGTTAGGCATTATACTACGCATCCTATCCACAACACCCTTATTATCTGTGGTCATTTGTTTGTCCGTTCTGGAATAAGAAGTGTCATTACCAAGACTACAAAAGGTGTCATATAGCTTGGAAATACAATCTGGCATAATTCCAAGTCAGTCGACGGCATCTAGACAACTGTACCTATTGAAGGTGGGAATACCAGACCACATATTTTGATCAACCTGTCTAGCCAAGTTAGGTGCGTAACCGTGATACTGATTAACAGTATTCCAGTTAGGCCCATATTGTATAGGCCTGGGTGGAGGGTAGAAAAACGATAGGGGCCTAGCTTCAATGGGTGGTGTAGCTCCATATGATTTCCATTTGCAAATCTGTTCAGCACTATGGGGTTCCTCACAGGAAATGACTATACAGTCACCCATAATTGATTTAGCCATGGGCCCTACCCACGGTACCCTCCGAACCATAAGGATTTTGCTTTTCATGTGGTTCGGAATGGGTTTGTTTGTGTTTAACCAATATATCACTTTATTTTTTAGGGATTGGAAATTCTCTTCATATTGGCTTTCTAGTTCAGGGACCCCTGTAAGAACGGCTACAAATGGGCTGGCGTCAGGTGGCAGGTCTATATACCCTCCTTTAAAGTTATTATACGCATGGCTAGATTGGTAGTTTGTCTTGCTAGTAGTATTGGCAAAAGATCTGTCAGACAGGGGTTTATTACTGACAGGAGTGATATAAGGGTAGGCAGGAGGATTTGATGGGGGTTTCTGTGGAGCCGGTGCATTCGGGATAGAAGAATGGGTGATGGCAGCATTTGGCAGTTGGGACGTTTTACTTTGGCCATGACTTTTCTGCAGGGGTTTGTTAGTAGTGTTTACAGATGAAGAAGTTGAGGGTAATGAGTTTGATTTGTCAGTAGTGTTAGTTAATTGTTTTGTATTTATATTTTTTACTGTTCCCTCTTTTTGTTGCTGATCGCTAATTGGGTTTTTATTCGTGGTTAACACAGGAGCAGCAGCTGGAGCTTGCTTAGGGACTATAGGTACATCAGTACAATTAAGCCTTTAGCTAGATAAAGTGATGACACTTTTCTCTACCTCAAGCAACTGGTTCTCAATACCGGTTAGTCTGACTTCTAGCGGCCTAAGTAGTCTCTTAAGCGTCTCCCACACCAGTTTTAGAAATTCTTCCCTTCCCCCTTCTTGTTCTGTCATATTTAAAGAGACTCTCTGGCCCTCGTGAACAGAATGATCAGCCATTGTAATCGAGTTTTGCTCATCTGTGCTGTCATTAGCACTTTCTACAATTAAAGGTGCTTGCTCAGATATGGTATTGTCAATAGTTACGCTAGGCATGTTTGGAGCACCCCCCATAATGTTTTGGCTAAGGGCTACCTTTGCCTTTTTCCTAGCATAGGCAGTTAAATGTTTGCGTTTTCTCTTGTGTTTTAATGATGCCTTAGCAGGCACCTGGCTTTTGTTAGACTCTATTTCAACCAGTGCTTTTGGGTTCTCCCCATTTTTGGTGCCCTCGGTACTCCCTATCGGAGGATCCAAAGGTGGAAGGCTTTCAGGTTCAACACTAACGGAGGGCCCAGTGGATGTGAGGTCATGGTTAATAAGGGGGGTTGTTTCCTCTGCAATAGAGTGAACCTCGGCCAGAGTGATGATTGGTATGGGTCCAGCGGTGCGCTCGGGAGTAGTAGCAATACTACCTAAAGAGGATTTTTTCTTAAGTGCAAGTTCGGTAGAAAGCCTCCTAGCAGACTCTAGTTCTAGTGATACTCTGTGCTGGAGTTTGGTTATTTCGTTATCAATTGAAAGACTAGTCCTAGTGATAAAATCATCTAGGGTGCCTGTGGCCTTTTTTGAGGACTTAGTAGACTTACTCCTAGTTTCACGGACGGACATTATGTGGGCAGTATGTGAGATAAATCAAAGCAGAGAACCCAACTAAATAGCTCACATAAAAAGACCAAGAGGGATAGCCCGGTCCGGTCTTAATCTGTCTATAACGGCCTAAAACGGCCCTGTCTTTGCCCAGTCTTCGCCCGGGCTGCGTCCCGCGCTGCGGGAGTAGGATGTTATTATGTAGGTGGCGAGAAGGGCGGGGGGCGGTCCAGCAGGGAGTGCGGACCGGAAGCTCTCCGTCGGTCTGGCAGGGACTTCTGGGAATTGAAGTCCCCGCACGCTCGCAGCCCCGCTGAAGCCACATGCCCGGTACCGCTTTTCCTCCTTACCGCCTCGATGCTCCTCAAAGACGTGAAGTTATGATCCCCGCCTCAGCACAGACGAAGGGGCACCCGCGGAGCGGGTGCGCCGAGTTGTTGAAGGGTGAGCTGCTGTGCCTCGCTGACAGTGCTAAGTTCCTCCGTTGGGTAGGCAAAATGATTGACAAAGTGTCCCACTCGTTAGGCAAACAGAGTGCTGTAATGAAGCCTCAGGAGGGCGGGGGGCGGGCCAGCAGGGAGAGCGGACCGGAAGCTCTCCGCCGGTCTGGCAGGGACTTTTGGGAATTGAAGTCCCCGCACGCTCGCAGCCCCGCTGAAGCCACACGCCCGGTACTGCTTTTCCTCCTTACCGCCTCGATGCTCCTCAAAGACTTGAAGTTATGATCCCCGCCTCAGCACAGATGAAGGGGCACCCGCGGAGCGGGTGCGCCGAGTTGTTGAAGGGTGAGCTGCTGTGCCTCGCTGACAGTGCTAAATTCCTCCGTTGGGTAGGCAAAATGATTGACAAAGTGTCCCCTAACATTTTGATTTACACCATAATACTTATGGAAAGGTTAGGTGGAACACTGAAGGCAGCCTGACAAAATACATATTAGTACAGAAAGGTGTGCGCCACGGTTGCAACCTGGCCCCAACACTATTCACCCTCTATATTAATGGTTTAATCGAAGAACTATACAATTGTGGTGGTGATCCCCCAAGAATAACAGGCAGTTCTGTACCTTGTCTACTCTTTGCTGATGACACCCTGTTAATCTCAAGGACACCTAGTGGGATATAGAATCTCTTAAACAAATTTGACAAAGCATGCAGGAAGAAGGGGTTAGAAATAAACTGCTCCAAAACAAAATACATGACTTTTAATCCCTATAAATTAAATAAGGGCAAACTCATGCTGGGCTTGCAACCACTGGAGCAGGTCAAATACTTTGACTATTTGGGTGTACGCATCAGCGATAGGTTGCCCTGGACGCCCCAAACAGAGAAGAGCGTTGTGACCCTCCAGCATGCTGACTGCCCTATAGTCAGGAGGGATAGGGTGTCTCCTTATCGCCCAGTGTCGCCTATTTTGGAACTCCATAGGGCTAAAGGTCTAGGAGCAGCCCTTTATGGAGCTGAGCTCTGGGGGTTTAAAAATCTAAAAGATCTAACCCTAACTGAAAATAAATTCACCAGGCGGTCCTGAACCTACCGGCGAGCACCCCCATTATTGCTGCTAAGACTTGATCTTGGCCTAAAACCCATAGGCCATTTCGCTATCCTCAGGGCACTCCTGTTGTTTTGAATCAGAATCTGGACCAGTAAAACAAAGATCCGGTCTAATTGTTTTGCACAAACAATCAGGCCCTATAAAATCGTTCAATAAAATCAAGGACTGCCTTCTGGCACTGGGGTAGGGGTGGTTTCGGGAGGTCCCGGGCTCCATAACAAAATCAATGGTGCCTCACCTCAAAAAAAGGTTTTGGGAGTACATGGATCACCAAAATACAGAAGGTGTTGTACATGGCACTTTAACCACTAGTTTTTAAAATTTTAAAGGAGTCTTTGGTTTTGAAATATTTATGGATGATATTGAACCCCCACAAGCAAAAGCTTTGTACATTCAATTTAGACTTGGGACTTTACCTTCGAATCACTAAAGTAACACTTGGGAGAATGCAGTTGTAACACCTCTGTACCCTACGTGTCACACCAGTTCTGAGACCACTGATCATTTTCTTTTTTATTGTCCCACCCATGCTGATCATACGAAATCCTGGATAATCCCAGTATGCTGCTTACTGTCGTTCAGATCTCCTAGCAAAGCTCTACGCATCTTTACATCTGATACAACACGGTGGCTCATATTTGCAATATTGAGATTTTTGCTGTATGCTTGGTGGAGAAGGTCCAAACTGCATAAAAGTGCCTCTGTAAACATGACTGGTTAATATCGACTTCTATATGTTCTTGTGATGAAATCATGTTTTTATGTACTCCTTCTAGTGCTGCTATAGTTCACTTGTCATACGATTTTTATGAAATATGGGTTTTTAACCTTTTATCGTTTTACATATATGAAATGCTTTTATTACTGTAAATGATCATATTTTGATTGAATTAAGAATATATACTGGTAAAGTGTATTGATCACACAGCCACTACCTAAGCACTTATAAAATCACCCAGGGACTAGTTTTGCACTTCTAAAATGCCCCACATATTACCTGTGCATCCATGGAATCGCGTCTCATCAAATGGGAAAAGGATCACTTGTCCTGCAAAAACTTAGGTCTGCAGGTTGGTAACTGGGTATCTCCCAATAAATCGACATGCAAAGATTTCTTCTATCTCCACACCACACCGTTAAAAACATCCGCTCTAACAGCCGCCACCATTTCCGGGTGGACGGAGGTAGAGACAGCACATGCTGCAGACGAGGACGCGAAGGCGAAAGGTAGAAGACGAAGGCTTCGTGCAACTGACAGACGGAAAGCGCAAGTATAACCTGCCCACACTAACTAATATTTTACTTCCTCTAGCGCTACCTTCCTCTTCAAACCCCCCTCCCCCGATGAAGCTACTAGCTACAAAAAAGGAGGTAGGCACAATCCTAAAGACCCGATATAGATCCACGCCCAATCCGACATCGGTCACGGTTTCAAAACCGCCTTTTTAAAAACAGAATTTCGGAGGGAAGATAAAGGGGTCCCTGCCTTCTTATGTACTTAAAAACACGAGAAAATGAAATGTGTTATATTTACTCTCCAGATTTAGTGTAAATGACGAAAAAAAAAAATTACCACCTCTGAAATGAGAGTGATTCTGCGCTAAGTATTGCCATTTTACAGTTTCTTTATTCGAAATCAAGTGATTTTGAATGTGTACATATTTGTACTTTATCAAGTCTTTTTTCCCTTTCCCCCAATCTCCCTTTTGGTTGTTGTTGTGTGCTTTCGGTTTACAGGTACATTGTGACCTCTCAACACTTGGAGAATCAGGTTATAAATTTACCTATTCTTACACTTTTTTTCACCACTCTCACCCCCTGGTCCTGAAGAAAGCTGTCTGACAAATTGTCAATCAGAGCCGAAACATGTCGACCATTTTATTAGACCATTAAAGTGTGCTAGAATCCATAACAGATTCAACAGCAGCACGAACTCCCTTTTTTAAGAATAGCCCGAATCCAGATTTAATAAATTTTCAAGTACTGGCTGTCCGGACTATTTTTTAAATCACTCACCACTTTCCCGATCACTTTTTTCCACGATCACTACTGCCTTAAACTTAAGGTATAACCTCCTGGTGGAGGGTGCACACAAATGAATTGACCCAGTGATTACGCACACACGTGTGATATAAGCAGGGACACATCACATACCGCTAACGAAAGCAAGAAAGAACTAAAACACACATGTATGAGTGTCATTTTATTGGGAGACACCCAGTTACCAACCTGCAGACCTAAGTTTTTGCAGGACAAGTGATCCTTTTTTCATTTGATGAGACGTAATTAAAACAGGAGACTGAAAGGATCTAATCTCTCCCCCCCCCCTAAATTGATTATTTGCATCCATGGAATCACCAGGCAAAAGTTATGTATTCCTCTAATCCGGAGACAGTACTTCTGCAACTATGTAATCATCAATGCATTAGTTAAAGACTGGTTGACTCACCCACTCCCTACCCTTGCACTCCAACAATAACCCAGTCAGGATCGATGCATTCCTCCAATCACTTAGGCAGTGCACATGAAGTACCTGTTGACTTCTCCAATCACATGTACATTTGTGGTATATCGCAAAATTTAGGTGTCGCTTTCAAATTGGAAGAGCAGTCTGTCAAGTTTCTAAGGTGTGCATGGAGTTGTGTGTGAAGTATGGGGCATATTAACAAGGGCCGGCGATAAATATCACAAAGCGTGCTTGGCGCTTGCATATTTATCACTAGCTATCTGTGAAATGTATCTCCCGGTTAGCGCTTTATCAACAACGTGCATCGCCGAGGCGATTAAAATTCCAGAGATAGTATGGATATTGCCGTTTTCTATGTACTAGATGATAGGGCATGTGGTCTTAGCCATCGAATCCACTCCCAATGTAAAATATGCCTTAGTCAGTAATTTAACAGACATTAAATTCCTGAGTGAAGGGACACTTAACGCAATTTAAATAATCGCTACGCTTCCTTGTTAATATCGCGAAGTTGCTTTTGCGATATTTTCCCTGGTTGGTTTCACCGCCACGCCTACTTTACATCTCATTAGCGATGCAAAGTTAGGCGTACTGGAAATGCGCTCTAAGTCAGCAAAACACGCGATAGCGTGTCTTTGCTGATAAGGCGATAAAATTATTGCTGCTTTTCGGCCGAAAACGACCACAAAAGCGGTGATAATTTTTTAGCGCCACCTTGTTAACATGCCCCGTAGTCTCTACTTGCATATGTTGAGTTAAGGTATTTGTGATTAGACTAGTTTTTATAAGTCTCTAGAGAGGTACAGTTGAAATATGCCACATAATTTTTGGTGTTTGGCTTAAATTTGAAGTCTGTTCTGTGAATTTATGAGGTGTACAGAGTGTTGTGGTACGGAGGTTTCCATGCATGCTTTACGAAAATGGTGAGATTTATAGTAGAGAAATGTGAATGGTTCCTCCTTTGTATTTGGCTAGGTGTAACATTTAAAGTAGTTGTAAAATGGTAAAGTAGCACACAAACTCATGCACTGCTAGAATTCCCTAAGCACTAGTCTAGCAGCGCAGTCATCGCCCTGTTAGTATCCATGCATTCCTCTAATCACTCATCCAGCACCATGTACTTATCCCATCATTCCGCCAATGTAGCAATGTAATCATCTTGTCAGTACTGACATACTCATGCAATGACTCAGGCACTAATGTATGCACTGCTTCAATGCTCTGTGCACTATCCATGCAGACCTCTAGCCAGCTACATACTACTGATCCTCCTATTACCCAGTTACTATCCATGCAGTCCAGCAATCCCTGTCACTCCTCACGCACTCCTCCAATCACTCATCCTGCATCATGTACTTTTCCAATCACTCTGCCAATACCCACGTGCTTAGTAATTTAGTATGCACTTGCTTTGTACTACTGTAATGATCCAGTCAGTATCCATGGACTCATGCAATGATCCAGGCACTAACTCATGCAGTGCTATAATCCAATGACAACTACCCTTTCACTCCAGCCATTGCCCTGCCAGTACCCACGCACTCCTCCAATCACCCATCCAGTACTATGTACGTATCCAATCACTCCACCAAAACTCAAGGATTTTTAAAATCACTGTGCACTGTCCTTGCAGCCCTCTACCCATGTACTGATGCAATGGCCAGGCACTAACATGTGCACTGCTACAATGCTCTGTGTACTTTCCATGCAGCTTTCGAACCACCTACACACTCCTGATTCATTCCTCTAATTAACTAGTTAGTACCCATGCACTATATCAATCCCCCTGTCACTTCCCACACACTCCTGGAATAACCCATCCAGCATCCTGTACTTATCCAATCACTCCACCAATACTCAAGCACTTATACATTCACCATGCACTCTCTTTGCAGTTCTCTAATCATCCATTCACTACCCACTTACTCATGCAATGACTCAGGTACTAACACATGTACTGCTACAATTCTGCATGCACTACACATGCACACCTCTAACCACCTACACACTACAGATTCAATACTCCAATTATCCAGGTAGTACCCATACACTCCTGCAATCCCCTGTCACTCCCCACACACTCCCCCAAGCACCCATCCAGTGCCATGCATTCATCCAATCACTCTGCAATACCCACACACTTATACATTCAACATGCACTCTCTTTGTAATACTCTAATCATCCAGTCACTACCCATGTACTCATGCACAGACCCAATCTTTTGTCATCATGTTACCACTATCCAAACATTCATAAAATAACTATATTGTACACTTGCAAATCTGCAATCTCCCACACACTGTCCAAACTCTCATACAATCACTTACATAATTTTTTTTTTAACCAGTAGATGTGGTTACGTAAGAACCGTTTGTTTTTCTGAACAATTTTTTAAACATTGTATTTTTTTTCCTTTTTTACTTTTTTGTGTGTTTTTTATTTTAAAAACAGCAGGCAAAAATGAAGACCGGGAAATGATCTCGAACAAAAACAAAAGCACATTATAAAAAAATGTAACA
Organism: Lissotriton vulgaris; assembly: GCF_964263255.1. NCBI lineage: Eukaryota > Metazoa > Chordata > Amphibia > Caudata > Salamandridae > Lissotriton > Lissotriton vulgaris. Next base: position 181,581,312 of record NC_141686.1, on the reverse strand, counting down.
TTTATTTGCCTTAAGAGTTGCAGATATGACGTCAATACATTGTTCTCCAACATACAGCTTGGTGTTGCACTTTATGCAACTAACTGCTGCATTTAAAAATTCAGTCATGATGTGAGGCTTTGGAGCAGATGGAACTGGTGCTGAAGTCAATGGGCTATTTGTGTCTTCTTTGGCAGCAGCATTTAACTGTCTCTTTGTCTCCTCTCTTGCAAGGTGCACAGGGCGTATGGTCTCCATGTACCTCATCATTCTGCTCATCATGCAATTTGTTTAAATTCTCATTTAAACGAATTTCGTTGTGCGCACTGCATTGCATTTGGTGATGCAGTGCATGCAACGAAATTCGTTTTATTTATTTATTTATATGTTTACTTACCTGAAAGCTCCCTAATCCAGACATTAGTACCCCCCACTCTGCCTCTCCCCCTTCCCAAGTCACCGTCCGGTAGGTACTCCCACTACCGTCCGCGGCTGCCCATACAATGCTTTCTCTTCTTTTTCTCTTCTGCAGCACTATCTGTTCTTCCTCCTCTATGGCAATAGGATCAACTGAGGCGAGACTGGAAGCCATTGTTCAAGAAAAAATCAACAAACACACAAGAAAAGTATAATAATAAAAAGAAGCAGAAAACAGGTCATATCTGTATGAAAGACAAAAAGTAAGGGAATTATCAAAAGGATGGATGCTCCCTCTTTCACAATCAAATTGATTTCAACCAATCAGATTCTTTTTTTCTTTTGCTGACATGAAGTCGTGTAGGGTGCGTGCACCGATCACGCACCCTTCGCTCACCTGTGAAATATCATATATAGGATTACACACTATAAATAGAAATTTCTATACACTTTTAATAAGTATATTAGCAAAACTGTACAGTCTAATATCATATTCAAAGGTTCAATAGTCATTTTTTAAACTTTTAAAATACGCTGAAGTCGCAACTCTGGTGCGATCACGGCGCGACCCCGTAAATACGTGTGGAGAGGGGTCACGCACACTAAGCGCATTCAGTAAATTCACTTTCGGACAAATTATATTGAAAATAATAGTTTAAAAATACTTTTATAAATAAATTTAGACAAACACAAGTGAAACTTTTATTCATAATTAATTTAAAGATGTTTCATACTTTACAAAGTACGCAGTAGTTGCAACTTCCGCGCAACCTTTCAAAATGGCTTTGAGAATGTGTACAGACATTGGGGCCGATCAGGATCGCGGACGGACTTGCGTCCGTCCGCGACCCCAGAGCAGGAGGGAACCTCCGCATGGCATGCGGAGTTCCCTCCTTTGCAATTAGGATGTGACCGCCACCCTGGCGGTCACATCCTCTATTTTTAACATTGCGGCGGGTGCAGCTTCAAGCTGCACCCGCGGCAATGTTAAAAATGCACGCATTGCTTTTGCATGCAGAAAGAGGCAGGCACCGTGCGGTGCCTGCCGCTTTCTGCATGCAAATGCAGGGGGGTACCATAGGTACCCCCCATGTGCACCCCCCACCCCCCCTTCACCTAGGGGGCCCGCAACGGGCCCCCGCAGTGAAGTTCCGTATGCTTTTCCACGGCGGGAAACGCGCCGCGGAAAAGCATAATTCACTGCCCATCCTAATATGGTGGACGGTGTCTGAGAGACACCGTCACCATATTAGAGCTTTTCCGCCGCGGTTGTAAGCCAACCGCGGCGGAAAAGCTGCGGACGGAAACCAGGACCCACCAGCCATCCTAATGTGGCGGTGGGTCCTTGGTCAGTCCGCTGCGGTTTTTCCGCATCCTCGGGGCCGGCGGTGGCTTCCGCCGGCCCCGAGGATGCGGAAAAACCGCTATCCTGATCGGCCCCATAGTGTAGGATACGCAATGGGTGTGTGACTTCTGTATAATAATAAAAAAAAAGAAAGAATGAATATAATTTCCTAAGTAGAAATTATAATTAACTTTTCAAAAAAAATATATGTATATATGTAGTCAATAAAAAAAACATAGGTTTCAGGCACATTATAGTTAGAAATTCACATTTAAAAAAAACTTCAAAATTCACAAAAAGAAAACATAGATTTTAGCCATGGTATAGCCAGAAATTAGCATTTAAAAAACCTTGGAGATTCACTGAAAAAAACATAGGTTTCAGACACGTTTATGTTAGAAATTAGCATTGAAAAAACCTTTAGAATTCACTGAAAAAACCATGGGTTTCAGGAACACTATAGTTGGACATTTCACTCATATAAAACCACAGAAATTCCAGTGTTATAGTTAGTTCAGCTAACTATAACTCGCGCCCGGGCAATGCACTGTTGATGACGTCGCATATTACATCATTCATGACATGGTCAGTGACATCACTGATGACATCACTGATGACATCCCAAATGATATCACTGATGACATCACTGATCACATCATCCACATGATAATCCGATGCACATCCTCATACCCTAATAAAACCCTTGATACACCCACTCTAAAATGTGAACTACTATTGTCGAAACCATTGACACACCAATACCAGTTACTACATAGCCACTCACTGATTCCTAGGCCTAGGCACATGTCCACTCATTCATCCATATAGTTAGTCATACATGCAGTCACTCATCAACACAACACTATCATATGCACTCATACACCTATACAGAAATCACACACCACTAGTCACTCATAGAGTTACTCACACACCTAGCCATGCAGAGCATCAACCACACTCATATTTACTTACCTATACAATTAAACACACACCACTTCAGTAATTCATATAGATACAAACACATACTACTTTCTTCTACAATCACTGACACAAGCACCCACTCATCCATACAGCCCATGTCAGAATCATTCACACTCACAATACTGCCTTTCACATATGTAGTTACTTACACATATACCACTGAGAAATCCATTCACTCACCAACACACTCATATATACACTCACCCACCCATACAGCCCTCCACAGATGCACTATTGAACCCATACACCCAGTAAATCACCTACTCACACAACTATGCACAGAGTCACATACCCACCACCCACCTACAGAAACACTCAGGCACCCATACATATACTCAGACAATCAATAAATAAGCCATATAGACACTCATGTAGATACTCACAAACCCAAGCAGCCGCTTACACACCAACTAACGGACCAATACAGACATTCACAGTTTAGTCACTAACCCATGCATTTAGTAAAACACGATTAATCACTCACTTTTACAGTCACTCACATACCTACTAAATCATCTATTCACACACTCATACACCCACTCATACTGCAATACACCTTTATATATATATATATATATATATATATATATATATATATATATATATATATATATATATATATAAAGGTGTATATGTATATTACCTACTGGCGGTCGCCAGTAGGTAGTTATAGTTAGGATTTTTTTCAATGTTTAATCTCAAAATTCTATTTTGAATAACTTTGGCACCGGTTGACGAATCTGCTTGAAAATTTCCTCAAAATGGCCTCTTCGAGCACCGGTCCTTCCCTGAAAGTTTGGGGGGGATTTGTCAAGCGGGGGCCGAGATAAAAGGGGGATAGCAAAACGCGTTTTCCCAATGTTAATTTTCATAGGGCGGTAGATTTAACTTTTAGCCTGAACGGCTGAATGGATTCCCACCAAACTAGGCAAAATTGTAGGGACTGGTAGCCCGATGTGCCTTTGCTATGTTTCAAGATATGTGCTCCAGTGGATTTTGAGTAATTTAGGTTAAAAAAAAATATATATCTATAGGCGCGCTACGGTACGCGCACCGGGGAGCGCACCGGGCGCGCCGCGAGACCTTTCAAAATGGCTTTGAGAATGTGTACAAACATTGTGTAGGGTGGGCAATGGGTGTGTGACTTCTGTATAATAATAAAAAAAAAGAAAGAATGAATATAATTTCCTAAGTAGAAATTATAATTAACTTTTCAACAAAATATATATGTATATATGTAGTCAATAAAAAAAACATAGGTTTCAGGCACATTATAGTTAGAAATTCACATTTAAAAAAAACTTCAAAATTCACAGAAAAAAACATAGATTTTAGCCATGGTATAGTCAGAAATTAGCATTTAAAAAACCTTGGAGATTCACTGAAAAAACCATAGGTTTCAGACACGTTTATGTTAGAAATTAGCATTGAAAAAACCTTTAGAATTCACTGAAAAAACCATGGGTTTCAGGAACACTATAGTTGGACATTTCACTCATACAAAACCACAGAAATTCCAGTGTTATAGTTAGTTCAGCTAACTATAACTCGCGCCCGGGCAATGCACTGTTGATGACGTCACATATTACATCATTCATGACATGGTCAGTGACATCACTGATGACATCACTGATGACATCCCAAATGATATCACTGATGACATCACTGATCACATCATCCACATGATAATCCGATGCACATCCTCATACCCTAATAAAACCCTTGATACACCCACTCTAAAATGTGAACTACTATTGTCGAAACCATTGACACACCAATACCAGTTACTACATAGCCACTCACTGAGTCCTAGGCCTAGGCACATGTCCACTCATTCATCCATATAGTTAGTCATACATGCAGTCACTCATCATTACAACACTATCATATGCACTCATACACCTATACAGAAATCACACACCACTAGTCACTCATAGAGTTACTCACACACCTAGCCATGCAGAGCATCAACCACACTCATATTTACTTACCTATACAATTAAACACACACCACTTCAGTAATTCATATAGATACAAACACATACTACTTTCTTCTACAATCACTGACACAAGCACCCACTCATCCATACAGCCCATGTCACAATCATTCACACTCACAATACTGCCTTTCACATATGTAGTTACTTACACATATACCACTGAGAAATCCATTCACTCACCAACACACTCATATATACACTCACCCACCCATACAGCCCTCCACAGATGTACTATTGAACCCATACACCCAGTAAATCACCTACTCACACAACTATGCACAGAGTCACATACCCACCACCCACCTACAGAAACACTCAGGCACCCATACATATACTCAGACAATCAATAAATAAGCCATATAGACACTCATGTAGATACTCAAAAACCCAAGCAGCCGCTTACACACCAACTAACGGACCAATACAGACATTCACAGTTTAGTCACTAACCCATGCATTTAGTAACACACGATTAATCACTCACTTTTACAGTCACTCACATACCTACTAAATCATCTATTCACACACTCATACACCCACTCATACTGCAATACACCTTTATATATATATATATATTCACAGAAAAAACCATAGGTTATAGACCATATATAGTTAGGAATTTGCATTTACAAAACCTTGAAAATTCACTGAAAAAACCATAGGTTATAGACCATATATAGTTAGGGATTAGCATTTACAAAACCTTATTTTATTTGCACAAAACCATTGAAATTCCATATATAGTTAGTTGCACTAACTATATATCGCGGACCCGCAATCCACTGCTAATGATGTCACATATTACATCATTCATGACATGGTCAGTGACATCACTGATGACATCACTGATGACATCTCAAATGACATCACTGATGACAACACCCAGTGACTGTATGTTTCTGTAAAGTTAAAATATGTCTTACATATTGAAGAATGAGTAGATGTATAAGTGTCTGGATGAAGGATTTAGTAGGTGCATGACTGACTGTATGAGAGAATGATTAAATGTGTCTCACTGAGTGCATGGGTTAGTGATTAAAGTGTCTTAATTTGGCAATCATTACATATGTTGTTATATATATGTTGTTCTGTAAAGTGCTGCATGTTTAAATCAGTAGCTATATCAGTAACTATATGGGTTATTGAATGGTTGCCCAAGTATTTGTATGGGAGACTGAGTATGTGTGTGGGTGGCTGGGACTGCAACCGGCAACAGATCAACAACAAAACGGCACTCGCAGCAGAGATTTAAACCACGTACAGTTTATTTTGCGCAAAAAACAATCCAAACAGACGCGTTTCAGCACTTGCCTTCGTCAGTGTCAGCTGGCGACGGCAAGGCGGAAGTTGATAAGGCTCATTTCATTGAAACAAAAAACGGATCATAGCACAAATGAAAGCGCCATCTTAAAGAGATGAAATAACGCTATTTACAATACAAAATGATAAACTTTCTTAAGCAATGAATGTAAGCTGTACAGTTAATCATCCTTAATCCTGTAAACTCTCCAGAATATATGTTTCAAAACATCAAGCCCTGGATGGGCAATTGCTCTAACAAATTAAACTTGAAATCACAAACCAGCTTACAGCTCACTGCTCGACTGATCATATTAACATGTTGGTGTACAGTTCAAGTATCCCAATCCCCATGATCTCCAGAAAGAATGGTAATGATTGAGGCCTGGATGGCCATAGACATAAGTGCCACAATTTACATTGCCTCACTAAATTAAACCCTAAATCTATGGAATAGACAAAGGGGGTGGGGTAAGGGGGGGGGTTGTTACAGTAAACCAAATGATATCAAAACATTTCAGTATAAGGTAGATGTACTACAGACAGTGACATAGTTCAGGAAACGGGGATTGTGTTTATAAGTGTGATAGTAGCTCTTCCCCTGAGTCCTCCTGGTGACTTGGTTTGGAGGTCGATAATATATCGTGACTCCAAACGTCTAAGTCGCCTTTTGAGATCTCCACCCCTGATGTCTTGAGGGATGCAGTCTAAGCTGAAGAAGCTGAGTAGTGTCCTGTCGCTATTGTGGTGGCTTGCAAAATGCCGGGCCATCGGATAATTTTCATCTTTGTTTGCAATGGCCCGTTGGTGCTCTAAGATCCTAAGCTTAACTGCTTTCGTAGTGCTTCCTACGTACATCCGTCCGCAGGGGCACTTCAAGCAGTATACCACAAATGTGGTTGAACAGGTGATGAACTTGTTGATTTTGATCTTAGAGTTCCTATGTGGCACCTGATAGCTCAGTACCCTCTGGCTGTTACTGCAGGCCTTGCATTTCCCGCATGGGTACGAGCCATGCATTGTCTGCAGTTCTCCTTTGGACTTCCCCTTCTGTAGGTGGCTGGTGACCAGTCTGTCTTTTAGTGATCTTATTCTTCTAAAAGTTATCATGGGATGTTGTTGTAGGTCCTTCCCAATTACATTGTCAGATTGGAGGATCCCCCAATTTTTAACCATTATGGCTCTCACTTTGTTGGCTGCCACTGAATAGTTGGTAATGAGTCTTATAATGTCACTCCCACCTTTGGGAATGTCAACCTTCTTATCCTGTAGGAGGGTATGTCTTACGACTTTCTCTGCCTTCTTCTCAGCTTGTTGGAGGGTAAATGCAGAGTAGCCGTGAGATTTAAAGCGTTTCACGCTTTGTTGCGCGGCCTCTGCATAATCTCTCTCCAGAGAACTGTTGCGCTTGATCCTCAACAGTTCCCCGCAGGGGATGCTTTTGATCAGGGAGGTCGGATGGCTGCTGCGTCCGTGGAGGACAGAGTTACCCGCCGTCTCTTTTCTAAAGAGGGCGGTTTGGATTGTGCCTGAGTCAACGAAAACCCTGAGATCTAAATAGTTAACCTCTGTCTTACTCATTGTACAGGGGAAATGCAGGTTAAGATCATTTTCATTGAGAATGCCAATATACTCTAATGCTGAGAGCTCGGACCCCCTCCAGATCAGGAAGAGGTCATCGATATACCTCCTCCAGCATATCACCTTGTCCACCCAAGGGGTTTTGTCATCTGCCCAGGCCACCTGCTTCTCCCACCAGCCCACGAAAAGGTTCGCGTAGCTGGGGGTGAAGCAGGTGCCCATCGCAGTCCCCCTTACTTGCCTGTAGCGCTGATTCTGGAAAATGAAAATATTGTTATTTAAACAAAAAGATATAAAGTCCAGAATCATTTGACTGTGCTCTAAGTATCGGGCGGGTCACAGATTCAAAAAAGTCTTAACTGCTGCAATTCCGTCATGGTGTCTAATACTCGTATAGAGGCTCGAGAAGTCCATAGTGATCATCAATAAATCCTCCTCCCACTCCACGTCTTGTATTTGCCTCAAAAAGTCTTTGGAGTCCTTAGTGTAGGAGCTCAGCTGTGTGACCCATGGTGCCAGAAATGAATCGATGAATTTCGAAATTTTTTCAGTTAGGCCACCGATGGATGACACGATGGGTCTCCCTGGTGGTTGCGTGGCGTGTTTGTGAATCTTCGGGAGGTGATAAAAACTCGGTAGTCTCGGTTGTTTACTCTGTAGGAATGAGTATTCCTCCCTGCTTAGTATGCCTTTTCCATACCATTTTTCAACAAGGGAGTGGTAGTTCCGGATACTCTCCTGATACTCACGTTCCGTTGTAGGCATGTAATTGTTGCAGTCTTGTAGTTGACAAAGGGCTTCCTTGCAATACTGTTTGCGACTCTGAATAACAACGTTCCCGCCCTTGTCGGAGGGCTTGATCACTATAGAGTCGTCTTGTTGTAAGCTAGTAATTGCTTTTCGTTGTTTAAAGGAAAGATTCCAATGAATGTTCTTCTTCTGTGATTCCTCAAGTTTTGAAAGCCTCTGTAAGTCCTGGTTCACAGCTTCTGAAAAAACGTCCAATGCATCCATTGGTGTCTGTGGGAGAAAGCGGGAGGGTGGCTTGAAGTTACTTGGTTCACCAGTCTGGATTATGCCTATGGACGTGCCCCTTCCAGCTGTATCAATTGCCGGTACGGCTTGACTCAGTCCTTCTTCCAGCAGGTCTTCAAGCACAGCTAAGCTCTCCAGATCACTGATACTCATCTCAGTAGGATCAATGTGAGTTGTGTCGGTCCCCCTCAGTGGGTCTTGTGCTTTCTCCTTAAGCGCTTTCTGTTTAAAATATTTCCAAAGTTTTAATTTGCGAATGAATAGGAACAGATCTATTCGTGTCTGTGCATATTCATAACGGCCTGTAGGGCAGAAAGAGAGTCCTAGCTTTAGGACATTCTCTTCATCCTTAGTGAGTACTCTTTCTGAAAGATTGATGATGTTTAAATCTTCCATTAATTCCTCTTGGACCTGGTCTGTCGGTTCCTCTGTTTTCTGATTTCTCCTTCTCTGCTTCCTCCTGCCGCGTCTCGTGATACGTCTCCGCTTCTGCCTTCGGTAGATTCCGGGGGACGCTTCTTCCCTCCCCTCAGCCAGTTGCTGCGGATTAGATCGCATTCCTCGTGAAAAGAAGGCGTTTCACTTTCTTGTGCGCTCAATTGCGCTCTATTTTGTGCCTCGTCTTCGGACTGTTCCGCACTGGTTACCTCAGACTCTGAGGTGTCTCGTTGTGCTTGTGGTTTCTGCCGCCTAGCTTTTAAATCCCAGTGAGGTGCATCGTATTTACGTGCAAATGTTAGTATTCTTCCTTGCTCATAGTCATGAGCATCGCGTTCAAATTTTTGTTGTTTCCTCAATTGGATCTTTTTTTCATAGCTTGTTAGCCTTTTCTTCATGGACTCCTTTTCTGTGTCCAATTGTCCCTGGTCCGCCAATTCCACGATCTCTTTCTCTAGCGCTTCAATGTCTTGTAGAGCTTTCTCCCTGTCTTTCCAGGCAAATTTTATTAGAAGGCATAGCATCCCTTCCAAAGAGTGCGCTGTAAAGGTAGCCCACTCATTCAGTAGTTCTGGGTCAGGGTTCTCATAGGCCGGGATCGTGTAGATACGGAGACCACGTGGGACCCTCTTCACATCCACGTAATGCTGCAGCGAAGTGGCCTCCCACCACTTCCTCGTTTCCCTCTCATATATCCTCTCTAGTTGCTGGTATTTACTTTTGAGAGTTGATTGAACCACATTTACGGTCTGTGTGGCGTTCCGTGCCCTTGGCTCCGGTCGCTCTTTGAAAATGCCAGTTGCCGCCCCCCGGCGCGCTGTGTCGCTGAACATGAGTTTCTCAATTTGTTTTTCTTTCTAATGTTATGCGCGTTCTGCTTCACTCGTGCCAACTTTAAAGTGGAATAAGTCGGTGTCTCCTACCTCGCACCGTCCGTCTCCGTCACTCGGATTGCAATCCTGGATCCAAGCTCCTCGGGACTGGTAACGAGGCTGCCGACTTCCCTGGCGGTGCGTTCTCCTTCTCCTCCGTTAACTTGCTCCAAAAAGACGCCAATGGAGACCGCACTCAGCCGAGTGGGTGCCGAGAAAAACGGCGGCGTGCCGTTTAATGTATTGAAAGCTCTGCAGGTCTGCGACCGGGAACCGGCAACAGATCAACAACAGAACGGCACTCGCAGCAGAGATTTAAACCACGTACGGTTTATTTTGCGCAAAAAACAATCCAAACAGACGCGTTTCGGCACTTGGCACTTGCCTTCGTCAGTGTCATCAAGGGGGTCGGGTAGGGGGGGGGTTTGTTACAGTAAACCAAATGATATCAAAACATTTCAGTATAAGGTAGATGTACTACAGACAGTGACGTAGTTCAGGAAACGGGGATTGTGTTTATAAGTGTGATAGTAGCTCTTCCCCTGCGTTGAGTCCTCCTGGTGACTTGGTTTGGAGGTCGATAATATATCGTGACTCCAAACGTCTAAGTCGCCTTTTAAGATCTCCACCCCTGATGTCTTGAGGGATGCAGTCTAAGCTGAAGAAGCTGAGTAGTGTCCTATATATATATATATATATATATATATATATATATATATATAACCTACTGGCGGTCGCCAGTAGGTAGTTATAGTTAGGATTTTTTTCAATGTAAAATCTCAAAATTCTATTTGGAATAACTTTGGCACCGGTTGACGAATCTGCTTGAACATTTCCTCAAAATGGCCTCTTCGAGCACCGGTCCTTCCCTGAAGGTTTGGGGGGGATTCGTCAAGCGGGGGCCGAGATAAAAGGGGGGTCGTAAAACGCGTTTTCCCAATGTTAATTTCCATAGGGCAGTCGATTTCACTTTTAGCCCGAACGGCTGAATGGCTTTCCACCAAACTGGGCAAAATTGTAGGGACTGGTAGCCTGATGTGCCTTTGCTATGTTTCAAGATATGTGCTCCAGTGGATTTTGAGTAATTTAGGTTAAAAAAATATATATATCTATAGGCGCGCTCCGGTACGCGCACCGGGGAGCGCACGGGCGCGCCACGCGACTTGCGCGCAGAAAGCTGATTGGCTCTCGGGTGTCTGTAAACATTCTAAACAGTCCGGAGCGGCTGCCATCTTGTGTCTCGGTAAAATCGAGACACAAGAGGTGGCAAAAACAAAGGGGAGAATTGACCACAAGGGGGCAGAGTAGACCCCCCCTGACTCCCTAGGTTTGATATGGGGGCGCAATTAAAGGGCCCCGCGGGGTCTCAAAATTATTATTTTTTTCGATTTTCGCGGGGGAAGTGCCCAATACGCGCACCGGGGAGCGCTCCTGAGAGCGTACTATTGGGAAAAAAGAATCACTTTTAAAAATTGTATGTTTATTAATTGTTCTTTTTTTTTTTTTTATTTAAGTACCAACTGTTAGGTATCAATGCAGAGTCTATAATTTAATATATATAGTTTCCTTTGTAGATATCTTGCATGTTGTTACAGAAGTTATTGTGGTATATGGAATTCATAACATAGTCTGTCAGGAAAGCAGAAACAACATTGAGGCAGGAGATGATAAAGAGATGTTAAATACACATTTGAGATAATATAGTGGGAGAAAGGAATTAACTATGAGCAAACTTTCTATGTAACACAATAAAGTTGCACAGTATATTATAAGTCCCTCTTTAAATTTTAAACATTTTTGATCTACTTGATGAATTACGTATAAAAATGAATAATGGCTCGAACAATTTTTGATTATTAAATAGAAATTTATTCTTCTGATTCTTTTTCATAATTTAATAAAACTTCTAATAAAATGTTGTCTGGAAGCTCTTCATTTACATTCTGTGTGTTCCATTGATTCCACACACTCAAGTAATTCAAGGTCCAGAGACTCATCCATAAAGTCAATGTTATCATTTTCAGCATTTTTTCCATCCTGGTTGTTGTTCAAAACAATTTCAAAAGATATATTCTTTTCTCCTTCCATTTTGTTGCTGTAAATTGCATAAAAAATAATTATATCAGTACAGATAGGGCATTGTTGGGTTTAAGTTCAGACATGTAGTTTGGATTTTTTAACAGTGAAGTTATCTTTGGGCAGTGTATGGTATCAGGCTGGAATTTGAAATATAACAAAGAGTATGTGATGAAGCCTAAGTAAATTTATAATAATACAAGGGAAGTCTTGCTCAATCCATAACTATAACAGAGAAGTCTATCTCAATCTATAACTATTCCATTCAGGTGCTATGGTCGGATCACAGGTTGGTCAAATATTGTGTCTCGGAGGTAAGAAAACCATCTGGAGTTCCTCGGCAGCATTTTCAAGGATCTAGGGCATTTCATCGGGTTACTCCAGAACTGCTGACATAGGCATGCCTGGCTCATCCGTGTATCCTGACAGGGGATTTAGATAGGGATGCAGAGCTGTTGCAATTATGGCTCTCAGAGAGGCTATCTGATCTTGATCCGGTGAGACCCCCCCGCAAAATGGAAAAACGGGCGTCCGCCCCGTGGTTCACCCAAGCTCTGTCGGCCTCACGACGGCAATGTAAGGTGGCAGAAAGAGTGTGGCGTGCAAAATATGACCCGGTGGCAAAACTCGCCTATAGATCCTCAGTAAAAGCTTATCACCGAGACATCCTCTCTGAGAAGAGAGGCTATTTCGCGAGAAAACTCGAGTCGGCCTCCAATTCTTGTAAGGAGCTATTTGCCATTGTGAGGGAATTTACGGCCCGCGTGCTTCGCCGAATCAGGTTCCTCCCTCGGAGGCCTGGGTGAGTGCCCTTGCCAACTTCTTTACCTCCAAGATCAAGCGGATTCAGGACTCCTTCCCCTTGCAGGGGTCGGAGGCTCCCCACTGTTTGGAGGATATCCCTGTTTCCACAGTTAGTAGGGACCCGATCTTGGTAGATTTTCCCCCTCTTTCGGCGGCCGCATCCTTGGATTTGATGTCCTGTCTTAAATCAGGTTCTCCTCGGGATGCATGCCCCGCCAAATTTTTGGCCAAAATGGCTCAAGTCATCAACCCCTTTGTGAACCCCCTGCTGAACTGCTCTCTTAGTCAGGGTGTAGTTCCTCAGATATGGAAGCAGGCGATGATTATTCCTCTGCTTAAAAAGCCCGGACTGGACTCGGAGGTCTTGGCTAATTACAGGCCTATTTCGCTTCTACCTGCCTTTGCCAAAATCCTTGAGAAGCACGTGCATAAGGTACTCGCCAATTATCTGGAGTCACATGATCTACTGCACCCCACTCAATCTGGTTTCCGCACCAATCTACGCCCCGAAACAGCACTTTTGGAAGTTTCAGAGGCGATTAAGGAGGTGCTGGATTCGGGTGGCAGGGCGATGCTGGTGATGCTTGATCTGTCGGCGGCCTTCAACACCGTCCCCCATGAGGGTCTCCTCGCCAGACTTTATGAGATCGGTCTGAGGGGGGCGGTGATCAGATGGTTTCGTTCTTTCCTGGCGGGCCGTCGACAAACGGTCTGGGCCTCTGCTAGCTCCGCTGAGATGTCGCCATTGGGTGTCAGAGTCCCTCAAGGCTCAGTGTTGAGCCCGACTCTATTTAACATCTTTATGACCCCTTTTGCGGCCCTGGCGGAGTCTTTCGGGCCCAGATCGTTTCATACGCCGATGACACCCAGCTCCTCTTTACGTGCGAGAAAGGTGCAGATTTCGACGGAGAGAGTATCCAGGGTTGCTTGGGGCTGTTTTTAATTGGTTCCAACGCAACAGCCTCAAGTGCAACTCGGATAAATCGGAGGTACTCTTCTTCGGGTGCAGTTCGGATCCAAATTGGCAGGAGTGGTGGCCAGAGAACATGTTTCCTCCTGCAGGCTCCTCTCAGGTGGCCAAGAACCTGGGGATTAAGATTGATAACGGCATGACATTGCGCTCCCAGATAATCGGGCTCACTGGCACCTGCTTTGGTTTGCTCCGGATGCTGCGCAAGTTTCTTCCTTTACTATCGGAGGAGCACAGGAAGATAACAGTGCAGGCCATAATTGGCTCGAGAATTGATTATTCTAACATTCTTTATCTCGGCCTGCCAGAGTATCTGTTGCAATGGCTGTAGGTGGTCCAGAACTCGGCAGCATGGGCCATTTTTGGATTATCTGGCCGTGCTAGAGCCTCGGGCCTCCTGCAGTCACTTCATTGGCTTCCCGTCCGGAAGCGGATAATTTTTAAAGCTCTGACCTTGGCTCATAAAGCCCTTTATGCCTCAGGTGCAAAATATCTACAAAAAAGGATAGCTTTTTACCATCCGGCTAGGTCCCTGAGGTCTGGGTCCCTGTTTCTTGCCACGGTCCCTCGCATAAAAAGGGCTCGCATTGGAGGCTGATCTTTTAGATTGCTCGCTCCGCAGCTCTGGAACACGCTGCCTGTGACTTTGCGCAGCACTCCAAATTTATTGGCGTTTAGGAAGGGTTTGAAAACCTGGCTGTTTTCTTCTTAGATATCAGCCCTGTGGTTAGTCTGGATTCTTTTTTTCTCTTTCTGCTTTTTCTTGCTGTTATGTTGTAATACAGGTGTGCATTCAAAGCGCCGGGACACTCATTGAGTAGCCGTGCGATATACAAAACAAATATAACATAACAATATAACATAACATAACTATTACAGAGGGATAGTATATGTTATGTTATGTTAAGCATTTTGTAAAGCGCAAACAGCTGCCCCAGCAACGGGGCGTCCCGGCGCTAGAACCATAACACAACCAGCTGAGTAGAGAAAAGAAGGAGACCTACAGGGGGGGAAAGAGATGAGTTTTGATAGCTCTGCGGAAAGCTAGTAGGTTGTCGATGCAACGGATGTGGAGGGGAAGGGAGTTCCATAACTTAGCCCCCAGTGGTCTGAAAGAGCGTCCTCCGATGCGACAGAACTTCGTGTGGGGTACCATGACTAGATGTTGCCCCTTGGACCGGAGGTTGCGTTGGGGATTGTAGGGCGTTAGCAGCGGGCAGAGGAGCTCTGGCCCCTCGGTATTCAGAATTTTAAAGGCAAAGATGAGGGCCTTGAATTGGATGCGAGCTTCCACGGGCAGCCAATGTAGTCTGTGAATGGTAGCTCTCGCGGAGCACCTTCTAGGCAGGCCTACTATTGCCCTGGCAGCCGAATTCTGAATCCGTTGGAATCTCTTAATTTCAGCTTTGTTAGCTCCTAACAGCAGGACACTCGCATAGTCCAGTCTGGCCATGATGGTCGATTGTACAATAAGTTGCCGCGTTTTGGAATCAAAGTAGCCTAAGATGGGGTTGAGGCTTCTCAATAATCCAATACAAGTTGCGGCAACTTTTTTAGTATGAGACTGGAAGTTAAGTGCAGAGTCCAGCCAAACTCCTAGGTTTTTTGCCAGAGTTTTCGGGGGGGGGGCTGGGCCCAATGAGTGGGGCCACCAGAGGTCACTCCAGCTGTTAGGGTTTTTCCCCAAGATCAGCACCTCGGTTTTGCCACAGTTGAGTTGGAGGCAGTTTGCTGTCATCCAGTTAGCGACGGCGGTCAGTCCATCCCTGAATCTAGTGGCATCGGGAGAGGGAGCCTTGTTGAGGCTGATGACCAACTGTGTGTCGTCGGCGTACGACACCATTGTGAGGTCCCGTTTTTTGGCAACCTCCGCCAGGGGTTGCATATATAGATTAAACAGGGATGGACTGAGGGCAGAGCCCTGTGGGACTCCTTGTCCTATGTCTCGGGGTTGGGAAATGAACAGGGGGGGCAGATACCCGGAAGGATCTATTAGTCAGAAACGACCGGAACCATTGTAGTGCCGAATCTACGATCCCGATGTTTTCCAGGCGTTTTAGTAGGATGGCATGGGAGACCGTATCAAAGGCCGCGCTGAGATCGAGCAGTATCAGCGCGGCACTTTTACCGGTGTCCATAATTTCTCGTAAATTTTCCGTGGAGGTAAGGAGCGCGGATTCCGTGCTGTGGCTCGGCCTGAACCCATGTTGGGAGGGGTCCAGGATGTTGTTTTTCGCCATGTGATCATTAAGTATTTTGTTCGCGTGGGCTTCCGCTAGTTTCGCCACCCATGGGAGCAGTGAGACGGGCCGGTAGTTCTCCGGTTTGGAGGAGTCTAGGGAAGGTTTTTTTATAATGGGAGTAACCCAGGCCTGTTTCCAGCAGGTGGGTACCGTGGCGAATGAGAGATTGAGGAGTGAGGTCAAGGATGGGAGGAAAAATTCCAAGGCTCCCAGGAAGTGGATTGGCCTCATCGGATCTGTGGGGGCACCAGATTTCACCTTCCTGCACAGTTTGGTAAGTTCCTCGCCAGAGATAGCAGGTAGGCATGTGAGCCTGAAGCCCTCGAAGGTGGCGTTGGGAGAGCTGATGTCCTCTGGACGGTTATGGGTGAAGGAATTGTACATTTTCTTCACTTTTTCCGTGAAGAAGGTGGCTAGATCTTCACATTGCTGAGTGGAGGTGACGTGAGAGGCAGGCTTGTCTCCGTTTTGCAATTTTTGTACGATTCGGAAAATAGTTTTCGTGGGGTTGTGGCTAGCTTTGATCTCGTTAGCGTAGAAGGCTGCGCGGGCTATGCGTATTGCTTTGTGGTATGTTCTAAGCACAGCCAAGTATAACTAACAGAATATTTTTTCTCAAATTAACTTAAAGTGTACAACATACTTCACTTTCCAAAATAACAACTTGCCTTTGAGAAAGCAGTTGAAGTTGTCAGTGTTATTTCTTTTCAAATGTACTTCAGGAAGCAGTAGTCAAAATGGCTGTGTTTCCTTCTATTTTTATTTATTTATTCATGTACATAACCAATCAAATGTCAGGAAATAATCATAGAAAATGAAAGAAACTTTTTAATTGGTTGTAAATTCTCATACTTCATATGTGTTTTGGTCATGTAATTTATATTTAGTCAGGCCTGTAGCCTAAATGTCTCAATGGAATTCCACTAAATTTGGGCAAATGGTAGGGACTGCTATGTAGTAGGACCTATTCTATATTTGATGAAAGTGTCTCCAGTGGTTTTTCTGTAAATTATTTCCCACCTTTTTTTATGGAGCGCTTACCGGTGCGCGCTCCGGTACGCGCACCAGGAGCGTTACGGGAGTCCTCCATTTTGTGTTTCGGTACAATCGAGACACAAGATGGAGGACAAACAATGCTCGGAATGGGTAGAAGGGGGCACCGTAGACACTTCCTGACCCTCTAGGTTTTCTGAGGGGGGCTTAGGAGGCTCATGAAGGCTATAAAAAACAAAACATTCTTGAATTTTCCACGGGGGAAGCGCCCGGTACGCGCACCGGTACGCGTACCGGGAAGCGTACTTTGGTGAAAAATAGTGAAAAAAGTTCGAAAAAGATAAACGTTTTGAATGATCAGAGGTAGGGTAGCTCTGAAAAGAGCTTTTGGGTTATGTGGTTGATTTAGGTACCTACAAGTAGGTTCCAATGCACAGTCTTAAATTCAGGAGGAATATTCTATTCCCCTCATCTGAGAAGTGCACACCATCTCCTCAGTAGATGTCTTGCATGTTGTAACGCAAGTTATTATTGTATGTTGAACCCATTCCACAGTCTCTCATGTAAGCAGAAACAGATTTATTCACATGTTTCCATGCTTTCTCAAATTGTGGACAAAATTGGTTGGACCACTTCCATTTCTGTCTTTGGCATATATTGGAATATACCAAGGCAGTTTGTGGAAAAAGTGTCATCAATTGATCAAAGGTGTCCTTTAAAAGCATTTCCAGATCAACCCCAGTCATAGTGCCCAAATCATTTCCACCACAGTGCACTATTAACACCATCGATGCTAGTGTTATTTTCCTCCTGTGCTGGCACTCATGTATTCCCATTGTTCATGACGAGCTCAGCTCGTCATGAGTGTATGGAGGTGTACATCATGACGAGCTGAGCTCGTCATGAGCGTCGAAGGAGTTAAGAGGTCAGGGCTTGGCAGATGCAAAAAGGTTTTCACCAATGGTATCAATTGATGACATCTCAATCCTCTCTGGCCAATCCACTTGATTTCAAGATTTGATAAATCAAGGTTGGGATAATTTCTGCTTGCTGCATACCTTTGAGCCCAGTGGATGTAGCTATGTCTAATAATCCAGCCAGAATAAATGATGTGAGAAGGTTCTGGTGCAGTCAGATGAAGTGTGGGAATGAAATGGCAGTTGGAACAGTAGGAGTTTACAAAAAAATAATTGTGGAGTTTCACTGATCTTGAATCACAAGCAATGATTGGTGGATTTAGACAGTTGACAACTGAAAGTTAGGGTGCATGGTTGTGTTGTGTGAAAGAAGCAATTTGAATGGTTAAGAAAAAGTCACTAAAAGCAATAATACCCTGGATAAGCTGGTGTATTGAGAGGTCAAACATCCTTGCTGAGTTAATTTGCAACATTGTACAACAAACTTTTGAACCTGAGAGTTCAGTTAGGAGGGAGTTGCTATGGTAACAGATAGAAAGATCTGAGAGGGGGAAGGGTGTTGGTTTGAAAATAGTGAGGGAAGACTTTTGATTGGTTGAATTAAGGCATATGTGTACAAAGTTAGAGATTTTCTATGCCAGTCTTGGTTTCAGTGTATTGAGTGCACACCTTTTGCTCTGCTAAAGAAACATTGGTGTGTGTGTCTGACACTGTTTTCAATCTTCCAAAGCATTTGTAAAGGTATGAAATTATTTATTTAATTAAGATAGAGACTTGTTTGCTCTATGGAGAATATTTGGAAGCAGACAGTTATGTTTCAGAAGTGAAATTGTATGCTTGTATATAGGTCCTGTGTTGTGTTTCTAAAATGTTATTTAAAAAACGATTTTGGGGGCAATTCATTGGTATTTTCATTTGGCCCTTATTTATGATTGCCTTGTGCAGCTGGTGCATCACTTTAAACATGGGAAATAAGTGACACTCTTGTAGCGCAAAGCCTTCATAAATAAGGCCCTGAGTTTGTTGGCTGTTGATTTGGTTTTTGATTTTTGATAATACTTATTATGAACATTTGCAAGATAGTGGATTTGTATTTTGGGACACAGTGATGTTTCAAAAGTGATATTGAGTGGTTGTACATAGGTTCTGCGCAGTGTTTCTTAAATGTTATTCAAAAAACGATTTTGGGTGCAATTCATTTGGTATTTTCATTTGGCCCTTATTTATGATTGCCTTGTGCAGCTGATGCATCACTTTAAGCATGGGTAATAAGTGATGCACTGGCGGCGCAAGAACTTCATAAATAAGGCCCTGAGTTTATTTGCTTTTGGTTTGTTTTTGGCTTTTTGATAATGCTTGATATCAACATTTGCAAGGTAGAGGATTTGTATTTTGGGAAACAGTGATGTTTCAAAACTGAAATTCTGTGCTTGTACATAGGTTCTGCGCCGTGTTTTTTAAATGTTAATCAAAAAACGATTTTGGGGGCAAATCAATGGAATTTATATTTGGCTGTTATTTATGATTGTCTTGTGGCGTCAGTATGTCACTTTTAACATGGGAAATAAATGACGTTCTTCTGGCGCAAGGCCTTTATGAATAAGGCCTTGAGTTTCTTTGCTCTTGGTTTGTGTTCTGCTTTTTGATAATGCTTGCTATCAACATTTGCAAGGTAGAGGATTTGTATTTTGGGAAATAGTGAGATTTCAAAAGTGAAATTCTGTGCTTGTACATAGGTTCTGGGCAGTGTTTTTTAAATATTATTCAAAAACGATTTTGGGTGCAAATGAATGGTATTTTCATGTGGCCCTTATTTATGATTGCCTTGTGCAACCGGTGCATCACTTTATACATGGGAAATAAGTGATGCTCTTTTGGCGCAAGGTCTTCATAAATAAGGCTTTGAGTTTCTTTGCTCTTGGTTTGTGTTCTGCTTTTTAATAATGCTTGATATCAACATGTGCAAGGTAGTGGATTTGTATTTTGGGAAACAGTGATGTTTCAAAAGTGAAATTCTGTGCTTGTATATAGGTTCTGCCCTGTGTTTTTTAAATGTTAACCAAAAAATGATTTTGGGGGCAAATCAATGGAATTTATATTTGGTTGTTATTTATGATTGTCTTGTGGCGCCAGTATGTCACTTTTAACATGGGAAGAAAGTGACGCATTGGTGGCGCAAGGCCTTCATAAATAAGGCCCTGAGTTTCTTTGCTCTTGGTTTGTGCTCTGCTATTTGATAATGCTTGATATCAACATTTGCAAGGTAGAGGATTTGTATTTTGGGAAACAGTGACGTTTCAAAAGTGATATTTAGTGCTTATACATAGGTTCTGGGCAGTTTTTTTAAATGTTATTCAAAAAACGATTTTGGGTGCAAATGAATAGTATTTTCATGTGGCCCTTATTTATGATTGCCTTGTGCAACCGGTGCATCACTTTATACATGGGAAATAAGTGATGCTCTTTTGGCGCAAGGTCTTCATAAATAAGGCTTTGAGTTTCTTTGCTCTTGGTTTGTGTTCTGCTTTTTAATAATGCTTGATATCAACATTTGCAAGGTAGAGGATTTGTATTTTGGGAAACAGTGATGATTCAAAAGTGAAATTCGGTGATTGTATATAGGTTCTGCCCTGTATTTTTTAAATGTTAACTAAAAAACGATTTTGGGGGCAAATCAATGGAATTTATATTTGGTTGTTATTTATGATTGTCTTGTGGCGCCAGTATGTCACTTTTAACATGGGAAGAAAGAGACGCACTGGTGGCGCAAGGCCTTCATAAATAAGGCACTGAGTTTTTTTGCTCTTGGTTTGTGCTCTGCTATTTGATAATGCTTGATATCAACATTTGCAAGGGAGAGGATTTGTATTTTGGGAAACAGTGATGTTTCAAAAGTGATATTTAGTGCTTATACATAGGTTCTGGGCAGTGTTTTTTAAATGTTATTCAAAAAACGATTTAGGGTGCAAATGAATGGTATTTTCATGTGGCCCTTATTTATGATTGCCTTGTGCAACCGGTGCATCACTATATACATGGGAAATAAGTGACGCACTTGTGGCGCAAGGCCTTCATAAATAAGGCCCTGAGTTTGTTGGCTGTTGATTTGTTATTTGCTTTTTGATAATACTTATTATGAACATTTGCAAGATAGTGGATTTGTATTTTGGGACACAGTGATGTTTTAAAACTGATAATGAGTGGTTGTACATAGGTTCTGCGCAGTGTTTCTTAAATGTTATTCAAAAAACGATTTTGGGTGCAATTCATTGGTATTTTCATTTGGCCCTTTTTTATGATTGCCTTGTGCAGCCGATGCATCACTTTAAACATGGGTAATAAGTGACGCACTGGTGGTGCAAGGCCTTCATAAATAAGGCCCTGAGCTTATATGCTTTGGGTTTGTTTTTGGCTTTTTGATAATGCTTGATATCAACATTTGCAAGATAGAGGATTTGTATTTTGGGAAACAGTGGAAAGGGGCGACCACTCGGTCCCCCCGAACGTATGGTTGGGTGCCCCGATCCCCCCGGGAAACCATTATGGGTGGGGGCGTGGCTCGGCTGGTATGCCCGAAGTGGCGTAGCCGGGGCGTGCCTTTTCCCGCCCAAGAGGGGTTGTCCTAGACACCTACACGGAAGACCACGCCCAGTAGGCGTACCAGAGGAGGGTACACGCCCTCCCGCAGAAGAATAAATAGAGCGGGAATCCGAAGAAGCGTCCTCTTGTTCCTGTGCGCTGAAGGCTGCACCCACTCGTTGCTCGTGAGCCCTCGAAGGAACAAGCGGCAATTTTGAGAACTTGTAATCTTGTTTTTTCTCTTTCAGTTATTTGGAGTACGAAGGATCCAGGACCTCGTTGATCGACTAGGAGCCGAATACTCGAAACCATGGATGGCAAGAAAGCAGGAAAGGGCTCCGAGATGGAGAAGGTATTACGCCTGTTGTCGAACCGAATGGCTGGCATGGACCGAAAGCTCGGAAAAGTTGATTCGATCGGTCGAGGTTTGTCGGAGGTTAAGAAATAGTTGGCGGCCCTGAGCAACTCAAGTCGCCCTAAGAAGGTAATAGGCCCGGCCTTGCCGGGAGTCATCCCCGAGGGTAGGGGAAAGCGAGTCAAGAGGAGGGTGATTTCTGGGGAGGTCCCGGTTCCTGAGGTACCCCCAGTCACCCCATCACGCCGGCGGACATCCCGGTACCAAACCAAGATATAGGTTTGCCGATCCCGGTTGTAATTACTCCCGCTAATGATGAGGAGATGCCCTCCGAATTGGCCATCCAGTTAGCGGCGGTGTTGCCATGGCTCAAGAAAAAGCAGGGGGGGCAGTGGCCGCGGGAGACCCGGCCGAGGAGGCCAGACTAATAATCGAGCAATTGCGGCAGTCGAGAGAGGCCGCAACGGCGAATGTTCCTCTTGTTCCCCCACAGGTGGTGCGGGAGGACCTGCGGTTGGTCGGGAAAAGGCGGCAGAAAAAACGGCCGAACCTGGTAAGCACACATTGCCAATGGCGGGGGAGGGTTCATTACCCTCGAGGCAGGAAAGGGTGGCACAGCACATCCCTATGGCCACAAAAGAACTAATATGGGGGGACAAATATGTCAACATGTTTTCCTTATTGACTGACCATCCCGAGATGGAATATGCAAAATCCCAGAAAGATTTATGGCATCCGAGTGTATGGCGCGCCAAGATGGCGGAATTCAGGGTTGATGAGACAGTAACGAACTGGGTTAAGGCCTTTTCCATATTTATTGCAGTCATGGGGGAACGAAAGCCTGAACTGATGACCGAGTCGACTTGCTATCAGAATCGGATTATGGATTTTTATTCCATGTATGAGGGGGATGAATGGAAAGGTTATGATATGAAATTTCGGAAAGCGAAAGAGTTTGATGCTACTTTGACTTGGGACTGCCTTGACTCGGTTTCATGGCACAAGCAGCTCTTGCCAGGGGCGGCAGGTAAGTCCTCGCCGAGCGGGAGCGGGTCGGGGTTCATCCGCCAAAAGCCCGCAGTGCCCATTCGAGTGGGCGCCGGTGGGGACTATCAGCCCAAGACCAGCGGGAATGGCGGCAAGCGTGGGGTTTGTTGGGGCTTCAATAGAGGCAACTGTAACAGACCCCAGGGAACATGTAGGTTCAGACATGCATGTGCGGGCTGTGGGAACTCCTCACACCCGGAGAGTAGCTGTAGATCTAAAAACAGTGGGACGGGAGGTAAAGGGGGGTCTAAGCAAGAGTGAGGTAAGACTTTGTAACCGATTGCCTACACCTGTTGATATCATGGCTCTGACTCCTTGGTTGAACAAATGCCCTGATCATGTTTCCGCTGGGGTGTTGAGGAAGGGATTCTTACATGGCTTCCACATCCCGGCGGGGGATTCTTGGGGGGACTCCTTTTGTAAAAACCAGTTATCTGTCTAACACAACCCAAGCGTTGCAGCAAAGAAAATTGCAAAAGAAGTCAGCTTGGGGCGGGTGGCAGGGCCTTTTCATCGCCCGCCGGTGGCGGAGTTCATATGTTCCCCGTTAGGGGTTGTCCCGAAGAAAGACCCTGGGGAGTTTAGACTTATTCATAACTTGTCCGCCCCAAGGGGTTCCTCAGTGAACGAAGCCATTGACCCGGAAGTTTGTTCAGTGCGGTACGCATCGTTCGATGATGCCGTGGCCATGTAAAATCGCCTGGGCCCCGGGCGCTGATGGTGAAATCAGATATCGAATCGCTGTTCCGGTTGCTCCCGGTACACCCACAGGATCAGCGCTTGCTAGGTTTTGCATTTCAAGGGAGTTATTATTTGGATAAATGCATGCCGATGGGTTGCTCCATTTCTTGTGCTTATTTTGAAATGTTCAGCTGTCTTCTACAGTGGGTATTCACTGAGGCCACGGGCCATAAGCATGTGATGCACTATTTACATGACTTCCTCTTTTTGGGTGCAGCCGGCGATACGAGTTGTGCGCTAGCGCTACGGGACTTCTGCATCCTCATGCGGGAGTTCGGGGTCCCACTGGCACCAGGTAAGATGGTCGGACCATCTACTTCACTGGAGTTTCTTGGAATTGAGCTCGATTCGGTGGAAGGATGTTTCCGTTTACCGATGGAAAAGGTAGCCAAATTCAGGGCTTCCCTGATACAATGCCTGGGCAAGGAGAAAGTGACCCTGCACCAGTTACAGCAAACAGTGGGTCAGCTTAACTTTGCCTTGAGGGTAATGCCAATGGCCCGCCCCTTCTCACGCTCTAATGCACAAGCTACGGTGGGTCTCAAGGAGGGACACCACCGTACGAGACTGTCGGCGGAGGTTCGCCAGGATATGCGCATTTGGTTGGCATTTCTGGCGGACTTCAACGGTCGAGTTATGTGGAACAAGCCACCAGCGTCTTCAGACGAACTTGGTCTGTGGACTGACTCAGCTGGGAGCGTGGGATTTGGCGCCATCTTTGGCAACCGATGGTCGGCGCAAGTATGGCCGACGTGGTGGCACTCCAGCGGTCTCACAGGTAACATTGGGTTCTTGGAGTTATTCCCCATTTGGGTTGCTCTGATGGCATGGCCAGACGACTTCAGGGACCTTTCAGTGGTGTTTTGGTCTGATAATATGACTGTGGTCGAGTGCATTAACCAGCAGGCAGCCCGCTGAAAGTGGATCTTGAGATTGTTGAAAGAAATTGTACTACTTTGCATGAGATTGAATGTACAGTTCAGGGCGAAACATGTGCCAGGCGTACTGAATCATGCACCTGATGCACTCTCTTGTTCACATATGCAGGCGTTCAGGGGCCACAGCGGACCTGGTTGCGGCACCATTCCCCGAAGTGCTATGGCTAATCGGTGCCCCGGATTACAAGACCTCATGGCAGCAAGCTTAGCCCCCAGGATAAGGAAGGCATACGAAGGAGCGTTTTGTTCCTACTGCACATTTCTGGGTCCAACAGGGAGACAGAGCTGGGGTCAGGAGGAATCCTTCCTGGGGTTCCTGGTAGCGCTGCACAGAGAAGGCCGATCAGCGGCAACGGCCAGTAGACATAGGGCGGCCATTTCATTCATGGCACAGGTGCATGGCATAAAAGACCCGACGGGTTCCTTTTTGGTTAAGAAAGCCCTTCGCGGCTGGCAGCGCCTTGAGGGTCGCAAGCAAGATGCGAGGCGCCCGATTGGCTTAGACAGGTTGTCTCTACTGGTAGCAAAACTGGACGAGACGTGCTCCTCCCATTTCGAAGCAGTTCTGTTCCGGCCAGTGAAATTCTGTTCTTGTACATAGGTTCTGCACAGTGTTTCTAAAATGTTATTCAAAAAACGATTTTGGGTGCAAATGAATGTTATTTTCATGTGGCCCTTATTTATGATTGCCTTGTTCAACCGGTGTATCACTTTATACATGGGAAATAAGTGACGCTCTTCTGGTGCAAGGTCTTCATAAATAAGGCTTTGAGTTTGTTTGCTCTTGGTTTGTGCTCTGCTATTTCATAGTGCTTGCTATCAACATTTGCAAGGTAGTGGATTTGTATTTTGGGAAACAGTGAGGTTTCAAAAGTGGAATTCAGTGCTTGTACATAGGTTCTGCCCTGTGTTTTTTAAATGTTAACCAAAAAACGATTTTGGGGGCAAATCAATGGAATTTATATTTGGCTGTTATTTATGATTGTCTTGTGGCACCGGTATGTCACTTTTAACATGGGTTGCACTGGTGGTGTAAGGCCTTCATAAATAAGGCCCTAAGTTGTATAAACTTAAATATGTTGCAATTTATTGTTTATATTGTTTGCTTTTTGTCATTACTTTGTTGTTTGCTAATAGTGATGTTTCATGTGTTTTTTTTTTAGAACAACAGATTTAAATAAACTTCTGAAAAGCAAGAAAAAATGCCTTCTAGGCAAAAAATTATCAAAAATACCATACGTAAAAGGAGAACATCAGCAACAGAATTTAAGGAATCCTCTACAACAACTACTTCAAAAAACACCAGAAAAGCTCCTGGTAAGCCAATTAAGTCTTTTCTTCGCAACATATGTCGTACAAAAAGAAATGATATTGTTAATGTGAATATTCAGAAGGAGACAGCAAATCTAAAAAGGAAGGAGAGGCCCACAAAAAATGTCTCGATTGGAGCAGGAGAGAAGAGAATGGATAACAATAGAAGGGTAAATCAATTTAGGGACATTCGTAGGCGAATGTTTCGCAATAGGGTAGTATTAAATTTGCTAAAAAAATGATAAGAAAGGTAAACTGAGAACTGCTTTTTACAAGAAAAAGAAAAGTGTAGAGAAGATTGTTGATCAGGCTTTTGAAGTTAAGAAAAAATTCTTTATTTTAGTAATCAATAGAATTAGGATACTTAATAAGGCAATTGATGTTTTCAAATCGAACAGTAGATGGAAAAGAATTATTAATCGGAGTAATTTTTGTGAAGTATTTTCTGGTGAATGGATGCATTGATCAAGTTCTGAGCCATTTTTCAATGAGGAGAGTTACTTTCAGGAAAATGATTTGGTGCATGCAGTTGACACCAGTGGTCGAGCATATGAGGTGAAAGATGGTTGTGTGATGGAAACAGAGAAACTTGTGTCTAGAGATGCAGAAGAGGTGTTAGCTGATGAAGTTTTAGGGAGATGTACTAAGGGTCCAGTGTACACATGGAAGTGAAGTAGTGTTTGTAGTGTGCGACAGGATTCAATCGATTTGCTTCGAAATTTCTTACGTACATATAGTAAGAAAAGTCTCAAACAAAAAATGAAGATCTTGCAAGAGTTAGATCCTAGCAGAGTGAGAGAAAGCACAGGTTTGCATGGGCATTCACTAGCTTGTCTTTCTAGATAAGTATGTCAGAGTGTTTTTCATCATTTTAGGATGTTAGCAGTGCATCATAATAAGGTGAGGAAATTAGTGAGAAAGTTGTATTATGCAAAAAGTCCAGCACTTAAGCTTAAACAGTTAAACAGTGCTCTTTTGCATGGATCTGAAGTGGATGTGAAGACTATTTGTGAAGAAATTGAGTTTCGTTATTTTGGGAACAAAGAGGACAGTGTAGAAATGGATATAGTAATGGATGGTAATGTGGAAGATAATGGACAGATTTCAAGTACAGAAAAGTTTGACGAGGAAATTACCAAGTTTAAGGTGAAATCAAGTGAAAGGCCTAATTTAACTTGTGTGTGTTGTCGACGGACTCATTATAAAATTCAGACTAGGTTAGTTGATTTATATGCAAAATGTGAATTGGAAAATAAAAGTGAATGGAAGGATTTTGTAAGTTATTTGTTGGTGGAGAATTCTTTTGATTTGAGCTTTGATCAGCGTATTTGTAAGTATTGTTTTAAAAAATTAAATGAAAATAGAATGCCTGCTAGAGCAGTCCATAATAATCTTCAGTTGATAGATATTCCTTCTGAATTGATGGATTTAAATATTTATGAATCAATTTTGATTCAATGTGTCCATCCTTTTCAAGCTATTGTTCGCATGGAGCCTAAAATAGGGAAATTACCTACTACAGATTTACAAAGAGGATTAAAGGGATGAGTTGTTTATTTGCCTCTAGATATGAAGAAAAATATTGATACAATTGGTGTAGAAAGAGTAGAAGAGGATCCTCTAGTTATTCTAGTTAATGGGGTTCCGACAAAGAGTAAGAAAATCTGGCAAGATTTAGTGGATGTTAGGAAAGTCAAAAAGGCAACGTTGTATTTGGTCAAAAACAATGAGTACTACAAAGATGTAAGTGTTGGACCAGAGGAAACAGCTACAGAAGAAGATAGTGATTGTTCAGTTGGCCAAATTGAAAAAGTTGATGTGTCTAGAAATGAAGAAATTTATGAACATTATACTGTTCATCCTTTGCATTCCAAAGAAGTAATGGGGAATGCAATTGACTTGTTTCAAATGAAAGAAGCAAAAGGAATTCCTATTAGTGTATGGGAAGAAAGTTTGGAAGCTCGTTGTTTTCCACAGTTATTTCCAACAGGTCGTGGTGGACGATATGACGATTGACCAGTTCAAATTCCTGCAGCTGAATACCGGACTTTAAGATTATATGCTGAAGATCCAAGGTTTCGTCAATGTATTCCGTATTTGTTTCATCTACTGTATGAAAGTGATTTGTCTGGTCTTTCTTATGCAGTTAATCATATACTGAAAAGTGGAGCTCATCTGCAAAATGTTTCTGCAAGGGACTTTATGGAGAAAGTAAATCTGCAAGATAGTATTTTGGAATCTCGGCTAATCAATCTCATGGCATGTCAACGTGGAACCAATGAGTATTGGTTCCATCGTCATGGAGAATTGAAATGTATGCTAAGAAACTTAGGAAGTCCTACATGGTTCCTCACTCTTAGCTGTGCTGAGTATGCATGGGACGACTTACTTCAATTTCTACGAGAGGCAAATGGAAACATACAAAATATAGAATTGAAAACACCTGGAGAACTGTGTTCTTTGGATCCAGTGAAAGTTTGCAGATATTTTAATCATAGATTTGAAGCTATGATGTCTTTTATTACCAACAAAAAAAAACCTCCCCTTGGAGAGGTTTTGGATTTCTTTTGGAGGAAGGAATATCAAGCGAGAGGTGCTCCTCATATACATATGTTGTTATGGATTAAAGATGCACCCAAATTTGGAACTGATTCGGATGAAACAGTGATAAGTTTCATTGAAGAGTATTCAACATGTGCTATTCCAAAATCTACTGAAGAAAACAGTTAAAGGCAACAAGTTTTACGTTTTCAATCTCATCGTTGTGGAAAGTACTGTCGTTGAAAATTTAAAAACAAGGAAAAGTACTACACGAAATGTCGTTTTGCGTTTCCACGACCAGTGATTTCTAAGGGAAGAGTAAATAATTTGATGTCATCTCTACGACATACTGTGATGAGGAAATCTCCCAAAAATACATACAATTTGAAAAGAAATGAAGAATCTAAGTACATCAACGATTACAACCCAGTGATTTTGTCCATGTGGAATGCTAACATGGATATTCAGTTCATTGCTGACAATTCTATTGCTGTGGCTCGATATGTGACATCTTACATCACTAAAAAAAGAAAAGACAGAACTGAAGGAAATGTGGGAGGACATTTTACATGAAAAGAGTCTAAGCAAGAAATTATACAGTTTCAGTCTGAAGATGTTGTCGCATCGAGAAATTGGAGCATATGAATGTTCTGATCGGTTATCATCAGCAAGTCTCTATGCCAAATCAAGAACAATCATTTGGGTGAGTCTAGGTCTTGCTGCAACACGAAACCGAGTTTTGAAATCTGTACAAGAAATTGAATATTTGGCGGAGAAAGAACCAAACAGTACAGATATTTTGAAGACAAATATGTTGGATACATACTATCCAAATAGAAGTACTCACCTTGAGAACACTTGTTTGTATGAAGTTCTGCAAAACTACAGTTATAAGAAGAACATCACAGAAGATATCAATAATGGAAAATATGCAGTCACTGGCTATGAAGGATGTCTAGTGAAGCAGAAAAAAGGCCATTTGATTAATCATCGAAAATTGAGTTGTGAAGCTCCAGACAAAAGAGAATTTTACTATTTTGCTCTTTTGCAACTCTTTAAGCCATGGCGTACAGAAGAGGAACTACTTGGAGATTTTCTCTGTTATGAAGACTCTTTTAATGCAACTAAAGATACAATAGAATGTCCTATTTTTCCAAATTATCTGCAAATGTTGAACGATGAAATAGAGCAAGAAACCACAATTGCTGAAGAGATAGCTAGAGACAGTTCTCAAGATAATCAGAGTTCTACTTCATTGAGTCAGGATCCACTAGGAGGACCTATTATCCAAAATGAAGCTGCCACTGCCATGGATGAGGTGGAAAGAGCTATGGAACAAGCTCAAGAGGATGGAGTTAACTTAGAAGATTTGGTAAAGCAGCTAAACGTTGAGCAGAAAAAGATATATGATGAAGTCACAGAGCAGATTGAACATGAATTCAGACATGAGAAAAGAGTGCTCATGTACATCATTTGACCCTGTCCGACTGTATGTAAGTGGAGAAGCGGAGACAGGAAAAAGTTTTCTGATTAAAGCCATTGCATGTTATCTGCAGAAAAGGACTGATTCACCGCTGTCTTGTGTTGTAACTGCTCCAACTGGTCTGGCAGCACATAACGTTAAAGGGATTACTCTACATCGTTTACTGATGCTGCCAGTTGAGCATGATAATAAATTGCATTACAACAAATTATCTGGAGATGCGTGTTCTGAAGTTTCAAGAGTCTTGAAGAAAATGAAACTTCTTATAATTGATGAAGTAAGCATGGTCTCAAATCTAATGCTTGCTTTTGTGCATTTGAGAATGCAAGAAATTCTTAGAACAGAGTATGATGTGTTATTTGGAGGAAAACACATTATTATTTTTGGAGATCTATTGCAGTTGACTCCAGTAAAAGGACAACCAGTGTTTAAAAGGCTCACACATGAAGATACTAGGAAGTCCCTTGGAAGCATTGGAAACGTTAATATATGGTTACATTTTAAATATGCTGAACTGCTTCAAAATATGCGACAGGCAAAGGATGAAGATTATAAAAATATTCTACAAGATGTAAGAATTGGAAAAGTAAGCGAGCTTGGTAAAGAGGCTTTACATGATCGATTAATTTCAAATTTGTATCCAAATGAAAACATTCTTCCAGAGAATATTTTTTAAAAAATTACTGAGAAGCAATCTGGGATATGTTTGATGCCAACTCTGCAAGAATGTTCCATCTTCAACAACAAAATGTTAGAGTTAGAAAATAAAGAGATTGTGAAACTGGAAGCAATAGATATATGGCCGGGATGCCCGTCACCCCCTCCCAACACAATCCCCAAGTATGGGAAGTCGGACGCAGTTCTGAACTTTTGGAAGGCGGGAGGGAGTCACCCTCCCGGCCGTATTTATTAAAATATGAAACAAAATTTAAAACATTAAATAAAAGTTTCATAATCATGTACAATTTTCATTTATTACATTTCGATGAAGACATGTTCTTTGGCTAACCTTAACAAATCTCTAATACAAAGGTTTCCTAGCCGAGTCTAACATCCTGCAAATGCATACATTCTAAATGAAAATTGTACATCCTAGCATTAAGGGCCAACGGCAAAGTCTTAACCGGTGTCAGATTCCTACTCCAAAAACTCTCGCCCTCACGGTGTGAGTGGCGGCCGCGCAGACGACTGTACCCTCCTCGCCAACTCTAATTTCCCTTGCCTTGTTGGGGGCCCCCCTTTCCGCTCGATGCCATCTTAAAGGTCGTCCGAGCACCCGTGTGAGGTATCTGTAGGAAGGACAGCGTGGACTCCCCCCCCGACCCCCACACTCTCTATCATATCCGCCGTCGCGGATAACCGGGCCCCGGGAAGTTCGTAGGAGGGGCATATAGCCGCCTCCTCCCCTGGAAGGGGCCTATGGCCGTCTCCCCTTAGGCGACCCATCCTTAGTGGGTGCCGCCTCCCAGTGGGAGGGGCCAATGGCCGCCTCCCCCCGGGCGCTCCCATCCATAGTGGGTGGCCCCCCCTCTAGGGACCTTGAAATTACTGCTCACCGATCATGACCTTACCGCCCGACCAAAAGAATAAATACGACATTTGTTCACCTACTAAGGAAGAAAATATCAGCATGTCTAATTGTATGAAGACAGTTTTACTCCTAAAAGAAAAAACAGTATCCTAAAGACAGAAGTCACATCCTCAATCTAGACATTCATTTACTTCTAAACGGAGGAAAAAAGGCCTATCAGAGCAAAAACTTTATTGCAAAACCAAATATTGCCATAAGGGGCTGGTGGGTGGGTCAAAATCGCTCCTTGTTCCGTCGAGGGCTCACGAGCAACGAGTGGGTGCAGCCTTCCAAGCACAGGAACAAGAGGGCGCTTCTTCGGATTCCAGCTCTATTTATTCTTCTTCGGGAGGGCGTGTACCCTCCTCCGGTACTCCTACTGGGCGTGGCCATCGGTGTAGGTGTCTAGGACAACCCCTCTTGGGCGGGAAAAGGCGCGCCTGGCTACGCCGCTTCGGGCATACCAGCCGAGACACGCCCCCGCCCAAAATAGTTTCCCGGGAGGATCGGGGCACCCAACCATACGTTCGGGGGGACCGAGTGGTCGCCCCTTTCCAAAATAGAGCATATGGGTGCAACAATTGTTTTGTCTGAAAATTTGAAAATTAAATTGGATTCATTAGAGAAAAGTATTTCTAAGACAGCTGGTTTTGAAAAGACTCTGAATGTGTGTTTAAATTGTCGTATCATTTTGAGAAGGAATTTAAATGTTGAAAGAGGTCTGGTAAATGGAGCAATGGGTTATGTTGTTGATTTTGTGAATTATAGAAATAGAGATGGAATTGAATTTTTAAAAATAAAATTTGATGGCATTGAGCAAGTACAACAAATCAGTCGTTGTTCTGCTAGATTTTTACTTGTAAAAGACTTCAATGTTCGCCGAAAACAGTTTCCTGTTTGTTTGGCATATGCAGTAACAATTCATAAATCTCAAGGTTTAAGTGTAGATAATGCTTTAGTGAACATTGGAAGATTTGTGTTTAAAGAGGGTATGGCATATGTGGCATTATCCCGAGTCAGAACTTTATCAGGATTGTACTTGATTGAGTGTGATGAGACAAAAATTTGTGCAGATCTAGATTGTGTTAAAGAATACAATAGGTTAAGAAGAGAGTATGCTCCACATTTGCCTCAATATCCTCTGTTTGAAAAACGTGTGGTAGGCCGAAAAAGAAGAAATGAGGATAATTGCAGTGAGGAAGAAGCAAAAAGACAAAAAGTAGACAAAACTGTAATTGAAAACAGGAAGAAAAAGAATTGTGAAGAAAATGTTGTTGTATTTCAGTTTGAAAATAGTTCTGGTGTCAACTGCTATGCTAATATAGTGGTTAATGTTGTTTTTTTTCTTAACATTTTACAAGAACAGATTGTTGAAAATCGGGATCAAAAATTGTGTGGTTTATTGAATTCTGTGTTTCAGAAATGTAGCAGTGATAGAGCAAAAATAGAAAGTGTAACAGAAATTCGAAATATTTTAGATATGTGTTCTGGTCAAGATAAATGTTCACAGAACATTCAGCAGGATTGTCAGGAATTTTTAATGTGTATGTTTGGTGTTTTGGAAGATGAAGATGTAGATATAAATAATCTTTTCAGCCTTTCTTATCTATGGCAGCATGACTGCCACAATTGTAGGTCATCAAGTACTACTAGAATAGACACTGAAAGATTTATATATTTGACTTCACCTGACTGTAAATCAGTGTCATTTAAAAATCTAGTTAAAGCAGCAGATCATAATATGGTGTGTACTCAATGTTAGTATCCAATGCTATCCACATTATTTTATACAAAGTTATGGGCAGTATATCATTTTAGTTTTTCAACGATGGAGACCTGATGGAACTAAATTGACAACTTCTATCAAAAATGTTGTGGCTTCTCAGTTATCAATTTCAGGAAGAACCTTTACAACTGAAGCTATTATTTATCATGACAGTTCTTCGACAACCTCAGGACATATGGCCTGGATACCCGTCACCCCCTCCCAACACAATCCCCAAGAATGGGAAGACGGATACAGTTCTTGAGCTTTTGGAAGGCGGGAGGGAGTTACCCTCCCGGCCGTATTTATTAAAATATGAAACAAAATTAAAACATTAAAATAACAGTTTCATATCATGTACAATTTCATTTATACATTACGATGTTTATTGGCTGACCTTAATATATCTCTAATACAAAGGTTCTCCTAGCCGATTCTAAAACATCCTGTAAATGCATTTCTCAAAATTCAAATTGTACATCCTAACATTACGGGCCAACGGCAAGGTCGTAACCGGTGTCAGATCCCTAATACCAGAACTCCCCCCCTTACTTGTGAGGGGCGGGCGCACAGAGGACTGTACCTCTGTGCCAACTTCCAATTTCCCTTGTCTTAACGGGGGCCCATATTTACTCGACGCCATCTTGGTGGTCGTTCGAGGACTCGTGTGAGGTGTCTAGAAGGTAGCGTAGACCCCCCTCCCACCCCACACTGCTTACCACATCCGCCGTCGCGGATGTCCTGGCCCCGGGAAATTCCAAGGAGGGGACCCGTAGCCCCTCCTCCCCAGGGAGGGGTCTTGACCGCCTTCCCTTTCGGCGGTCCCATCCTTAGAAGGGTACCGCCTCCCCGTGTGAGGGGCCAATGACCGCCTCCCCCCGGGCGCTCCCATCCATAATGGGTGGCGCCCCACCTCTAGGGATCTTCCAATTACTGCTCACCGATCATGACCTTACCGCCCGACCAAAAAATAAATACGACATTGTTTAATCTAATGAGAACGAAATAAACAGTTATACTAGCATTTCAAGTATAAACTTTTATCTCTACAATACACTTCTTTCATCACAGCTGCGATACTCGCCTGAGTTCATGCTAAAAGAGCAACCATTTATTGTATATCAAAACATCAAACTTTATTAAACACAACCTGAAAAAGAGATAATATCATCATCAATCGACTTTATTGCAATACAAAACGCTGTCATCAGGGGCTGGTGGGTGGGTCAAAATTGGCTCTTGTTCCGTCAAGGGCTCACGTGCAACGAAGAGGTGCAGCTTCCAAGCACAGGAACAAGAGTATGCTTCCTTGGATTGCTGCTCCTTTTATTCTTCTCCGGGAGGGCATGGACCCTCCTCCGACCGCCTACAGGGCGTGGCCAACGGTGTAGGTGTCTAGGACAACCCCTCTTGGGCGGGAAAAGGCGCGCCCCGGCTACGTCGCTTTGGGCATACCAGCCGTGACACGCCTCCCGCCCAAAATGGCTTCCCGGGGGGATCGGGGCACCCGACCATACGTTCGGGGGGACCGAGTGGTCGCCCCTTTCCATATGGCCTGGATACCCGTCACCCCCTCCCAACACAATCCCCAAGAATGGGAAGACGGATACAGTTCTTGAGCTTTTGGAAGGCGGGAGGGAGTTACCCTCCCGGCCGTATTTATTAAAATATGAAACAAAATTAAAACATTAAAATAACAGTTTCATATCATGTACAATTTCATTTATACATTACGATGTTTATTGGCTGACCTTAACATATCTCTAATACAAAGGTTCTCCTAGCCGATTCTAAAACATCCTGTAAATGCATTTCTCAAAATTCAAATTGTACATCCTAACATTACGGGCCAACGGCAAGGTCGTAACCGGTGTCAGATCCCTAATACCAGAACTCCCCCCCTTACTTGTGAGGGGCGGGCGCACAGAGGACTGTACCTCTGTGCCAACTTCCAATTTCCCTTGTCTTAACGGGGGCCCATATTTACTCGACGCCATCTTGGTGGTCGTCCGAGGACTCGTGTGAGGTGTCTAGAAGGTAGCGTAGACCCCCCTCCCATCCCACACTGCTTACCACATCCGCCGTCTCGGATGTCCTGGCCCCGGAAAATTCCAAGGAGGGGACCCGTAGCCCCTCCTCCCCAGGGAGGGGTCTTGACCGCCTTCCCTTTCGGCGGTCCCATCCTTAGAAGGGTACCGCCTCCCCGTGTGAATGGCCAATGGCCGCCTCCCCCCGGGCGCTCCCATCCATAATGGGTGGCGCCCCACCTCTAGGGATCTTCCAATTACTGCTCACCGATCATAACCTTACCGCCACAGGCCGGATAGTTGACCGGCTATCCGGACCCCCCACAAATCTCCTACTAAAGGTCATGGTTACGTAAACGCTTTAACCAAGCTAAGAAGTCTCCTATGAGTAAGACATTTCCCTCCCGGGACAAATGAACCCCATCCGCCAAATACATATGGTCCCCCCGGATACACCCGTGTGGAATACACTGCAATTTACCTGTACGGAACAACCTACTCAATTTGTTATTAACCTTCTTTACTGACTGGTTCAAAGCTAGCACAGAGAGGGCCCCCCACCACACCTTCCGAGGAATCATGTGTGACCATGCGATTGTGCACCCTGAAACCCTTCTTGCCAACCAACTTACTGTGGACAAAATTAACTCGAGAAGCACTCGTCGACCAATGGTCACCAAATCATTGCCCCCAAGATGCACTATGATTACAGATGGCGGTGACCTCGTCCGCCCTAACAGTCCCTCAATGAAACTTTGAAACTGGTCAATACAGAGCCCGCCCCTTCCGTGGAAGGTCACCCTGTACCCGTATTCCCCAGCCACGTGAATCATGTCACCTGCTTTGAATACGTCTGCGGCGCGCCTCACTTATGAGTGGCCAACGACCCACACCACTCTTTCCTCAGCCGGTGATCTTTGACCGCTGGTCCCCAGGTGTCGGGTCAACTGCACAGTCCTCCCCGCAAAGCCTGCTCGCGAAACTGTAAACCAAACAGAAAACAAGAAGCGTGAGTGCATGACATTAGCTTCATAACATGTGAAAACGCACATACCTTGTATAACAGTTTGAGGACCAACGCCCCAACCGCTTCACTTTTTCAACACTCAGACCCCTGGCTGTAGCCTCTGTAGCAGCCCCTATCCGGAAGGAATGGGTCCCAAAATCGCTCGGGTTCAAGCCCGCCGCCGCGATTGCCATTGTTAACACCCGCTGAAACTGAAACCTAGTCAGTGGGGTGGCATCGGTGTGCCTCAGCAAGCTTCCCCCCCATGCTGCCGCCCTCAGCGCTAAGTACTCTTCAACGCATTTAACCGGGCACATGGGAGATCCCGGAATCCGCTGGACTACCACACTGTCCCCGATTGCTCCCTGATCGGCTTTGGACCTGGC
Organism: Lissotriton vulgaris; assembly: GCF_964263255.1. NCBI lineage: Eukaryota > Metazoa > Chordata > Amphibia > Caudata > Salamandridae > Lissotriton > Lissotriton vulgaris. The sequence goes on along the minus strand of NC_141686.1, from coordinate 181,544,613 downwards.
TATCGAGATCACCATTGTCTCGCCCTTAATTTGAATGTGTTCTCGACACAGTCCTCCCCCCGTGTCCTGCTTGTTCCTCGCTACCAGTTCGCTTACCCGCACAGCCCCATGGAATGCTAATGCAAAAGCGGCCCGGAACAGCACCGTCTCGGATTGAGATGAACATGTCGCAGGAAGTACGGACATTAAAAGGGACAATCTTTCCAAACCTATCGGGTGCCTCTCATCCACTCTACGACCCTCAAGGCGTTGCCACCCACGCAGCGCCTTCTGTACCAGAAAGGACGACGTGGGATCCTGGATGCCATGAGCCCGCGCCATGAAGGAAATGGCGGCCCGGTGCCTATTGGCCGTAGCCACTGATCTGCCTGCCTGATGTAGTGATACCAGAAATTTCAGGACATACTCCTCCTGCCCCCAGAGCTCCCCCCTAGCTGAACCCAAAAAGGACCAATAGGAACGGAACGCCCCTTCATATGCCTTCCTTGTCCTGGGTGCTAGACTCTCTCCCACGAGGTTTTGTAATCCGGGGCACCGAGAGACCAGAGAGCTTCGGGAAATGGTGCCGCCACCGAGTCCGCTGAGGGCAGAAAACCCCGGAAGGCCTGCATATGGGAACGAGAGAGTGCATCAGCTGCCTGGTTTAGTACCCCTGGCAGGTGTCTTGCCCTAAAGTGGACGTTTATTCTCATACATAGCAGGACAATTTCCTTCAGCAATCTCAAAATCCATTTGCAGCGTGCTGCCTGATTATTGATACACTCAACCACGGTCATATTATCAGACCAGAACACCACAGAGCGATCACGAAACCCCTCTGGCCAAGTTTTCAAGGCCACCAGAATGGGGAACAGCTCCAGAAACCCAATGTTACCAGTGAGTCCATTATCGTGCCACCACACAGGCCAGGTTTGTGCCGACCATTGATTGCCAAATATGGCGCCAAAACCTACACTCCCTGCCGAGTCGGTCCACAACCCCAGTTCTTCCGAGGAAACTGGTGGATCGGTCCACACGACACGACCGTTGAAATCCGCCAGAAATGCCAGCCATATGCGCATATCCTGGGGAACCTCTGCTGACAGTCTTGTGCGGTGGTGCCCTTCCTTGAGGCCCACCATGGCTTGTGCGATAGAACGGGAAAAGGGGCGAGCCATCGGTATTACTCTCAGAGCAAAGTTAAGCTGACCCACAGCCTGTTGTAACTGATGGAGAGTTACTTTTCTCTCGCCGAGACACATTTCGAGCGAGGCCCTGAATTTTATTACCTTCTCTTTGGGCAAGCGGAAGCACCCCTCTACAGAATCGAGCTCAATTCCCAGAAACTCGAGTGTAGTAGATGGCCCTACCGTCTTACCTGGTGCCAGTGGCACGCCAAATTCCTTCATAAGATTACAGAATTCCCTCAAAGCCTGTGCACATTCCGTGTCCCCGGCTGCCCCCAGAAACAGAAAATCATCAAGGTAATGCATAACCTGTGTAAAGCCCGTGGCTCTTGTGAACGCCCATTGCAAAAAACTACTGAATTTCTCAAAATACGCACAAGAGATGGAGCAACCCATTGGCATACATTTATCCATGTAATAGCGTCCTTGAAACATAAAACCTAGGAGACGCTGATCATCTGGGTGTACCGGGAGCAACCGGAACGCTGACTCGATGTCTGATTTAGCCATCAGCGCTCCGGGCCCCAGGCGATTCAAAATGGCGACAGCCTCATCAAAGGAAGCGTACCGCACCGAACAAACTCCCGGGTCAATCGCATCGTTCACCGAAAGACCCCTAGGAGCTGACAAATTGTGTATTAACCTGAACTCACCTGGGTCCTTCTTGGGGACCACTCCCAACGGTGAACAAACAAAATCGCCAAGTGGTGGCATGTCATATGGTCCAGCAACCCGACCTCGGGTCACTTCCTTCCCAATCTTTGCCTGCACCACCGCCGTATTTTGTTGAACCGATAGTTGGTTCTTACATTGTGCCTCCCCCCGAAAATCCCCCGCTGGGATGCGGAAACCATATGAGAAACCGTCTCGCAATACCCCGGCGGAGATATGATCAGGGTATTCGTTCAGCCAAGGGATCAGTGCCATGATATCAACAGGAGTAGGTAATGGTGCCCCTCGGTCGATTTTAGACCTGTTTTGCGCCTCCTCTACCTCCCGTATCACCATTCTTGGCTCTGCACGAACTTTCGGGGTGTGAGGACTGTCCGCACCCTGCACACTCATGCCTGAACTTGCATGTCCCCTGTGGCCTAGTGCACTTGCCTCTGTTAAAGTTCCAACAGACCCCTTTCCTACCCGAGTTCCCATTATTCTTCACGTTCTGATCACTGCTTGTGCCCGCTCGAAAGGGCGCCCCCAAAGAATGGCGGGAAGGCTCAACCCCGTTCCCGCCCAAAGAAGGCGACTTCGCCGTGTTCGACCTCTCAAGTTTCTGCCAGGAAATGGAGTCGAAACAATCCCACGTCAGGGATGAGTCGTGCTCCTTGGACTTACAAAATGTGCTATCATAACAACACCATTTATTGCCCCCATACGATTCATAGAATTCCATGATACGTGTCTGATAAACGGCTAGTTCCAACAATAATTCGGGCCGACGTTCCCCCATAATTGCAGTGAACATTCCAAACGACCTGGCCCAATTGGCGATCGTTTCATCTACTCTGAAACCCGCCATCTTTGCACGACATACACTAGGATGCAACAACTCTTTCTGATGTGGCCATCGGTGTAGGTGTCTAGGACAACCCCTCTTGGGCGGGAAAAGGCGCGCCCCGGCTACGCCGCTTCGGGCATACCAGCCGAGACACGCCCCCCGCCCAAAATGGTTTCCCGGGAGGATCGGGGCACCCAACCATACGTTCGGGGGGACCCTGTGGTCGCCCCTTTCCAAAATAGAGCATATGGGTGCAACACTTGTTTTGTCTGAAAATTTGAAAATTAAATTGGATTCATTAGAGAAAAGTATTTCTAAGACAGCTGGTTTTGAAAAGACTCTGAATGTGTGTTTAAATTGTCGTATCATTTTGAGAAGGAATTTAAATGTTGAAAGAGGTCTGGTAAATGGAGCAATGGGTTATGTTGTTGATTATGTGAATTATAGAAATAGAGATGGAATTGAATTTTTAAAAATAAAATTTGATGGCATTGAGCAAGTACAACAAATCAGTCGTTGTTCTGCTAGATTTTTACTTGTAAAAGACTTCAATGTTCGCCGAAAACAGTTTCCTGTTTGTTTGGCATATGCAGTAACAATTCATAAATCTCAAGGTTTAAGTGTAGATAATGCTTTAGTGAACATTGGAAGATTTGTGTTTAAAGAGGGTATGGCATATGTGGCATTATCCCGAGTCAGAACTTTATCAGGATTGTACTTGATTGAGTGTGATGAGACAAAAATTTGTGCAGATCTAGATTGTGTTAAAGAATACAATAGGTTAAGAAGAGAGTATGCTCCACATTTGCCTCAATATCCTCTGTTTGAAAAACGTGTGGTAGGCCGAAAAAGAAGAAATGAGGATAATTGCAGTGAGGAAGAAGCAAAAAGACAAAAAGTAGACAAAACTGTAATTGAAAACAGGAAGAAAAAGAATTGTGAAGAAAATGTTGTTGGATTTCAGTTTGAAAATAGTTCTGGTGTCAACTGCTATGCTAATATAGTGGTTAATGTTGGTTTTTTTCTTAACATTTTACAAGAACAGATTGTTGAAAATCGGGATCAAAGATTGTGTGGTTTATTGAATTCTGTGTTTCAGAAATGTAGCAGTGATAGAGCAAAAATAGAAAGTGTAACAGAAATTCGAAATATTTTAGATATGTGTTCTGGTCAAGATAAATTTTCACAGAACATTCAGAAGGATTGTCAGGAATTTTTAATGTGTATGTTTGGTGTTTGGGAAGATGAAGATGTAGATATAAATAATCTTTTCAGCCTTTCTTATCTATGGCAGCATGACTGCCACAATTGTAGGTCATCAAGTACTACTAGAATAGACACTGAAAGATTTATATATTTGAATTTACCTGACTGTAAATCAGTGTCATTTAAAAATCTAGTTAAAGCAGCAGATCATAATATGGTGTGTACTCAATGTAAGTATCCAATGCTATCCACATTATTTTATACAAAGTTATGGGCAGTATATCATTTTAGTTTTTCAACGATGGAGACCTGATGGAACTAAATTGACAACTTCTATCAAAAATGTTGTGGCTTCTCAGTTATCAATTTCAGGAAGAACCTTTACAACTGAAGCTATTATTTATCATGACAGTTCTTCGACAACCTCAGGACATTATACATGCTACTTAAAATGTGAAAAAGGATGAAGTTACTGCAATGATTCTCATTTAACTTATAAACAACGTTTGCCTTATATAGTGTTTTTAAAACCAAAGTTTTAGTAAAGGGAATTGGCCTTTGAAGACGGGAATAGATAATAAAAGTTAGTTAGTTAGTTAGTTAGTTAATTTAATGTTTTAAATTATTTATCTTATAAAGATAGTGTAAGTGGATCTCAAAGTAAAAAATACTGATATATCTGACACAAATTGGTCGTGAGGAAAGTGTAAGGTATGATGTTCTTAGATCTTTTTTCATAGGAAGTCGATGAAATGGAAGTTATAGAGCACAGCAGACTTTTTTCCACCAAAAGGACCTTCACTATCTTCTATTTGGCCTCACGGAAAAGTAAGTGAATCAAAGATTAGTGTACATATATGAGATGTATGTTTGAATGGGTTTTTTTTAAACACAATCTTTTAGATTGTGTTTTTTTCCCCCCTGTTATATGATGAAGACTTTGAACTCACTAATTTAAGTGAAATTCAATATATTCTGAGAACAGCAAAAATAAATAATGTAACATATTGTAGAAGTTATTGTATAGTTTGCATTGTGTAATTTATATTGTATTCACATTGTCTCACACTCATTTTCCTTTTTCACCCTTATTTACCTCTCTTTACTCATTTACACTGCTTTGTTTCATCGCTGTTCCTTTACTGCACTTCATTCACAACTTCTCAATCCAATTTGAACTTTCTGCATTTCCTCTCTTCCTTCCACCACTTTTTATCTTTTTCACATTCTCTCAGTACCACTGCTTTAGTTTTCTTCCACTCTCTTTCTTTCTTTTTCTCCATTTTTTTTCTTTTGCACTCATTGTACTGTAGTTTACTTAGTCCTTCCCTTTGTTTTTCTGTGTACTTACTCTCTCACTCCTGTTTCATCCATCGTTCTATATTAACCTCATTCCCTTCATCCCTTCACACTGTGACTCCCCTTCACTCACTCTCAGTCATCTTCTATTCCTCTTTTTTATTAATAGTTCCTCATCAGACTCCTCTCCTTTTCACTCATTTTCCTTTTACTTTCTTATCTTTCCTGATTAGTTTTTTTGGTATCTCACATTCTTTTAGTATCTTACTTACCATCAGTAATTTGTTCTCTTTCTATTTCTTATTCCTTCTTTTTTCTCTTTCTACATTACTTTATTTCTGTTTTTGTATCCTTCACTATTGCTTTATTTCTTAGTAAATGTTTTTAGATTGTTTAACCTCTTGAACTGTTTCTTCTATTTTAATATATATTTTTAACTAATTATAACATGTTTTTTCTTTTGTCTTTCACAGAAACAAGTTTTCATTAATTATATGGTAAGTGTGTTTACAAAATGTACTTTCTTATCACCCTTTGCTTTAACCTCACCACTTTTCTCTCACTCTACCTCACCCCTGTTTCCTTACTTTGCTTCCCTCACTTATTCTTATCCTCCATGTTTACTTCCTACCACATTCAACTTCGTTCATTACCTCTGCTTATCCACACTCCTTCACTTACCTTTTTTACTGGTTCACTTAGTCCCTTTGTGACACTCCTTCCTTTACTCTCTCTCTTCTTTCTCTCTGTCACTCCCCATGTCTTACCCTTATTCACTTATATCCACCCTCTTTCACTCCTCTTAACTTACACTCACTGCTATTTTCTTTCCCTCCGTCACTACTGTTTTTTTCTCTGGTTCCGTCACTATCTGTCATTCCCCATACTTAAGTCTCCTTCCTTTTACTTTCATCACCCATTCACATTTTCCCAGAACCTCTGCTTTAGTCTTCTTCCTCTTTCTTCTCTTCCTTTGCTCCCTTATTCATTTTCTTTTTCTCAGTTACTTCCTCTTACACCTTTTCTCTGTCTTACTATCTATTACACAATCCCTCTGTGTTCCTCCCTCTAGCTCTCTTTCTCTTAACACCACTCTCTCTGTCCCCATTCTTCATGCTCACTCCTTCATTAATTTTTTTTTCTTTTTTTTTGTTGGTGCGCTGACGGGACGCGCACCAGGGCGTTCACCGGTACGCGCACCGGGAGCGCTCCAGAGTCAAATATAAAAAAAAAGAAAAATACTATTTTAAAACAAAAATATTATCTTAATATACAATATAGGGTTCATTTATAGAAAAACATACCTTTCTCAGCTATAGACATTTGTGAAAAAATAAGCTTAGAAATTCACTACAAAGTACATAGGTATAAAGCCCTATAAAAAGTAAAAAATTAGCAGTTAAAAAACCTATGACATTCACAGAAAAAAACAGAGGTTTCACACCAGTTATAGTTAGAAATTAGCATTAAAAAAAACTATGAAATTCACTGAAAAAACCAGAGGTTTCACACCAGTTATAGTTGAAATTCCCACGTTATAGTTAGTCGGACTCACTATAATTTGCGCGTGCAATGCACTGCTGATGACATCACATATTACATCACTCATGACATGGTCAGTGACATCACTCATGACATCACTGATGACACCATCCTTGTGACACAGTGACAGACCTCCTTTCACTGTAAAGTAACCTTTGAAACACATATTCAAAAATAGAAACTAACATTTTCAAAAAAGTGGATATACCCATACCAGTTACAACAACCAATTCAGTAATTTCACCATCTATATAACATTCACACATTCACCAACAGTTTTATATAGTCACTCATACATATACTCCCTCATCATATGTAGTGATACCCCTATTCATCCTGTAACACACCGACAGTCATCAAAAAGTTACTCACACATATACTCACACATGCAAATAAACTAATAAACATCCATTTATTTGCATATACAGATTTACACACACTACCACCTTACTTCTAAGGAAACTTACACATATGTACTCTCTTAAACAATCACTTATAGAAACGCATACTTATTTAAACAGGAACTCTTACAATCTCTCACTCTCACATATACTGACTTATATACATCAATACTCACATATACTAGATTAAAATATATCTTGTTACTGATAAACACACTAGTGAGACAGGCATTCAATCAGTAACACACACATATACACACTCATCCACTCATACAGTCCTGCACATATGCTGTTTTAAAAAAACATACAAACAGTGAGTCAGTCATTGATACATCTATGTGCTAAGTAACACCCCCACCAAACTATACAGACACTCATACTGATACTAAAAAAACATATAATAACCCATATACACACACATGTAGCTACTCACCAACCCATACAGCCACTTATACAAAAAGTGAAATACTGATACATATATTTAAATATTTAAATATTACTCACCAATATATGTATTCACTAAGATACACTTAATAAGCCAGTTAACCAATCATTTAAAAAAAAAAAAAACATTAATTAAGACAATAATTTAAACATTTATTCTTCCATCGACCTTTACATATACATATATAAAACATATTTATTTTTTCAGAAAGACACACATTCACTGGATGGTGTCATCAGTGATGTCATGAGTGATGTCACTGACCATGTCATGAGTGATGTAATATGTGATGTCATCAGCAGTGCATTGCACGCGCAAGTTATAGTGAGTCCGACTAACTATAACGTGGGAATTTCAATGGTTTTATGTCAGTAAAATTTCCAGCTAACTATAACTGGTGTGAAACCTCTGGTTTTTTCAGTGAATTTAATAGGTTTTTTAAATGCTAATTCCTAACTATAACTGGTGTGAAACCTCTGTTTTTTTCAATGAATATATATATATAAATATATATATATATAAATACATATAAAACATATTTAAACTTTATAGAAAATATAGAGGCCATATTACCTAGAGCGGCGTGAAAATTATCGCCACTTTAGAGGCAGGAAACTGATGCTGAAGCGGGGATAATGGGCTTGATAATATGCCCTTGTGATCATTGCCACTTTAGCAGCAGTTTCCTGTCGCTAAAGCCCCCAAGTCACTGGAGGATGTCATCATTGATGCATTTGAGATGTCATCAGTGATGTCACTGACCATGTCATGAATGATGTAATATGTGACGTCATCAGCAGTGCATTACGGGGGCTTGAGTTATAGTTAGCTGAACTAACTTTAACGCCGGAATTTCTGTAGTTTTGTACGATTAAAATGTCCAACTAACTATAACGTTCCTGAAATCTATGTTTTTTCAGTGAAAAAAAAATAATAATAAAATATATATATATATCTATATATATATATTGACGCTCACACTCTCCTTTGTTACGCAAGAAGAAGGCAGCACTCGTAGTCCAAGAGACAACCAAAAAGTTTTAATCAGAGGGAACAGATAAGCACAGACGCGTTTCGGCGTGAGCCTTCGTCAGTGTGTCACTAGTCAGTATCATACATCCCTTTAAGTAAACAGATTCGTAAACATTGACATAAACATGGGACTATACCCCGTTTTGGCCACTGTGGGCGCCGTGTTGGAAAGGTTTTCTGTCCGAGAGGGGGTCCTATCTTATTCATGCGTGACTGTTCTCATGTTTGAAAATAAAGCCATGGATCGGCTAGTGTCCTATGATTTTATGTACAATGCCATATTTACAGATAGATAAACAAACATACAGTGTAAAATCATAGCAAAAGTCATCAGGGACATAGAAAGAGTAATACTATCCTTCATATTGAAATTTGTTCAAAATTCATCATTGAAATTCGTCATGGTCAGTGAGGACTGTTATTCCATGGGGTATTAGGCAGAAGGGTAGTCTTACAAATCAATGCATCCGCAAAGGAAAAATCTATATAAGGTATATATACACCAACAAAAGAAAGAAAGAAGGAGGCACCATCCGGTGTATATGTAAATGGGTGCTAGTAATCATCACAGCGGACCTCACACAGTAGGTCATAATTTACGCTGACTTTTACTATACACATATGTACAAGTTTTGCTATCTACATATATACACACCTATGGTAGCCTATCATCGTCTACACAGGGGTATCACAGTTGATATTGTTATCAAAAGATTTTTTTTTTTTCTCAAGATCAAAAGTTCAAAATATCAAGAATCTGGGTCAGGAACAGAACCAAAATTGGAACCAAGATTGGAATGATATGGTAAAACATCATAGAAAACATATTAGAAAGACATGTTAGGAGAGTGCGTTCTTACAGAAATACAGTTGAAGTACTGTAGGAGAAATGTACATATTATTGTTGGACTGACAGTTGATGTACCAGACTTCCCAAAAGATGGAGAGATTCTCCCCCTCCATAGTCTTACTTCCCCAGATGACATGCTAATTCCTCACCACTATTGAGTCCCCCAGGATGTTTCGTGGAAAGATCTACAATATATCTGGGCTCTAGTCTGCGGAGTCTCCTTAACCTGTCACCTCCTCTTACATTGGGTGGAACGATGTCCAATCCAAAAAATCGGAGTAATTTGCGGTCGTTACTGTGCTCGTCCGCAAAATGCCGGGCAACCGCATATGAGGTGTCTACTTTCTCGATTGCCCGTTGGTGCTCCAAGATCCTCAGTTTGAGCTCCTTGATAGTACTGCCTATGTAGCGTAAGCCGCACGGGCAGACTAAACAATAAACCACAAACTGGGAGCTACATGTAATAAAGTGCTTGATCAGCACTTTCTTACCGGTGTCAGGTATATCAAAAGACAGCACCCGTTTGCTGCCACTGCAAGCCTTGCAGTGGCCGCAAGGAAAGAAGCCCGCCATCCGCTTCAAAGAATTGGTTTTGGGTGTCGGTTTGTCTAAGTGACTGGAGACAAGCATGTCACTGAGTGACCTGGCCCTGCTAAAGGTGATTAAGGGATGAGCAGGTAGGTCATCTGCGAGTACACTGTCTGTTTTCAAGATGTGCCAGTTTCTATTCAGCATGGCTTTCAGATCCCTAGCTCCCTTAGAGTATGGAGTAATGAGTCTGAATTTACCATTTTCCTTGTTCGGTTTTCTGTTCCTTCCCACTACAGGATCGTCAATTGCCAAGAGTTGAGATCTTTGCATCTTCCTTACCTTCTTTAGAGTATTTTTTAGTAAGGTGTTGCCATACCCCCTCATGGAAAATCTGTTAATGCATTCTGAAGCGGTCGCCTCAGAATCGGAGTCCTTTGAGCAGTTATATATATATATATATATTCCAAACGAACACAAGCGCACCCTTCAGCAGCGTGAAACAGACCACATCAACGTACTTTCCAAATTCTTTATTCCAGGCAAAACAGCATGGCGCGTTTCGAGGTGAAAAACCTCTTAATCAAATGCACAGTTCAAGGGTGGGTTTGTTAGCTTTATAAAACATAACTGAGACACTGAAGAAGGACCACTGTCCATTTGCTTACTTAAAGAGGCAGTCGATTTTTCTTAGGTAAAGGTGGTAAGTACTTTTCTATTTTCTTTCACATTTTCATTTCAAAAGTCTTTCTGAAAAACATCTGCGTGTTAGTTCACCTTTAGAATCTGTGTGATTGTTTCTTCATTCATCACTACTCAGACTCCAATGCCCACAATGCCTCACATATATAATCTAAGATTTACTCAATGCAGTTCTTGGCAAAACTACCGAAAGTGTTACTTTCTACCAAATGCATACAAAGCCTTTACTGGATTAAGTACCATGCTTCTTGCATTGACAAACTGGACGGAGTTGGATTTACCACAGTGAGTGCTAAAGACCTATGTACACATATCTTCCTGAACCTCATGTGGATATCTTGGAAGCTATTAGTAGAGGTAATGTTCAGCATGGAGACGGTTACTGGACAGGTGATAAAAGTGTAGTCAAACAGTTTTTTCATATGTGAAGGTTGCAGATGCATCAACTCCAGCAACTCTAAGGAACTCTTCACCATCATTCAGGAATTCACCAAGCCACCTAGCGAAGCCACGGACATAACACCCTCCCAGGACCTCAGCAATAAACTTGGCTCTTACTTCCACCCAAAGATAAGATCCATCTACAACAACTTCAACAATCAGACACGGTACACCGAACCCCTCCCTTCTCCCAGCAATGACAGCCAGCCTACCATCTTCTCCTGGATCACAGTCACCAACGAAGACACTGCATCAACCATGGAAGGCATTCACTCAAGAGCCTCCATGGTCCCCTGTCCTCCTCACATCTTCCACAAAGCTGCCTCCACCATAGCACCTGAGCTACGATGCACCATCAACACCATCTTCGAAGCAGGCACATTCCCTGATGACTGGAAATGCGCAGACGTCAAGCCCTTCCTCAAGAAGCCCTCAGCAGATCCGATGGACCTCAAGAACTTCTGACCCATCTTTCTCTTCCCCTTTACGGACAAAGTCACTGAAAAAATGGTCAACGCCCAACTAACAAACTTCATCAAAGAGAACTCCATTATCGACCCCTAGCAATCCAGATTCCACAGCAAGCACAGCACCAAGACCGCCTGACTCACCACCACAGATGACATCCACACCCTTCCCGACCAAGGCTACACAGCAGCCTACATCCCCATTGACCTCTCTACAGCCTTCAACACCGTCTCCCATTGCATTCTCACCACCATAACCCATGACGCCAGCATACATGGAGCCACCTTCGACTGGCTCTGCTCCTTCCTTACCAGAAGAACCCAAAGAATCAGACGTGCGCCCTTTCTCGCTGAAGCCACAGAGAACAACTGCGGAGTGCCCCAGGGATTGTCTCAAAGCCAAATGCTCTTCAACATCTACATGACCCCCATCACTGCCATCGTCAGACAGCATGGACTCAGCATAGTATCCTACGCCGACGACACCTAGCTCATCCTCTCCCTCTCCAAGGATCCCCACGCCACCCAACTCAGCTTCCAGTAATGAATGAAGGACGTTACATCCTGGATGAGCAGTAGCTGCTTGAAGCTCAACTTGGAGAAAACAGAAGTCCTCGTCCTCAGACTCTCACCCTCTGTATGGGAATTGCCTGGTGGCCCACTGCCCTCAACAGCCTTCCCACCCCCAAGGACCATGCCTGGAACCTCAGCATCATACTTGACTCACTATGAACTGACAGATCAAAGTTGTTGCCTCCACCTGTTTCAACACCCTCTGCATCCTTCGCAAGACCTCCAAATGGATCCACTTGAATGCAGAAAGACCATCACCCATGCTCTCAAAACCAGCAGGCTGTACAATGAAAATGCCTTCTATGCTATAAACAACAAATCCCTGCTCCACAAGCTCCAGATCATACAGAACACCGCAGCCAGACTCGTCCTCGACATGAGCACATCACACAACGCCTGCGACACCTCCATTGGCTCCCTGTTGAGAAGAGAGTAACCTTCGAGATACTCACCCATGCCTACAAATACCTCCACAATACCGGACCCCAATATCTCAACGAAAGAATACAAAAGAGAAACCTCCGATCCACCGATGTTGCCCTTGCTAAAACCCTGCACATCGGCAGAGTAAGAGTGGGTGAAAGAGTCTTCCCCTACATGGAGGCAAAGACCTGGAACGAGCTCCCTATCAACATCATATGCACTCCCACGCAACACTCCTTCAGGAAGAGCCTTAGGATCTTCGACTGACCAGGAGCTGAATCCCCTCCCCCCAGCAGCTTGAGACACTCTCGGGTGAGTAGCATGCTTCACACTTCCCTGGTTGATTGATTGATTGGTCAACTGCCAACATTTCTGAACATAAATAGGGTTTCTGTCCTGTGGCATATGAGTGCAATGGGCCCTTGCACAGCGGCGGTATGGTGATGTGAGTGATAATTAACTGCCCACCCCATAGTCCGGCACAACTCTATAAATTACTATTAACAAATAAATAAAAATTCAAAATCGCTTTTGTCACAATTCTTTTCCAATATTCATGTCTCCCGTTATTTAAAGTTCAATGTCCAAACACCTGCAAAAAGGGTTCCCAGACAGTCTCATACTCTCCCATTCGATCATAAAGTTTATAAATTAAGGGCCCGATTCACAGAACTAATTTAAGACAAAATCCTAAACTTACTACTTTTGGTATTCACAGAAGGCATTTAGAAGTAGTAAAGTTACGATTTTGTCTTAAGTTTGACTTAAGACAGACTTAAGACAAACTTAAGACAGACTTGGGACAGAATTAAGACTGCCTGAAGACAGACTTAAGTTATGATTTTGTCTTAAGTCTTAAGTCTATCTCAGGTCAAACTTAAGACAAAATCCTAACTTTACTACTTCTAAATGCCTTCTGTGAATACCAAAAGTAGTAAGTTTAGGATTTTGTCTTAAATTAGTTCTGTGAATCGGGCCCTTAATGTTCTCAGCCTATCATCCTTGCCACTTCCATCACCTACGACAAGGAGGCAGGGAGAGAGGGCTGCATCCAAAGCCTTATAATGCAGCCTTTGACTAATTTGAGGATTGCCGCTAGTCAACATTACAAGTGTTTGGAGGGTATCATACAGTCCGCCGTTTCGTGGAGTAGAGCCAGGTGCATTGAGGGGTGTGTGGTATGTCGCCGAGCGGTCACGGTTGACCACACCGCAGACCAGAATGGCTGGTGAGTCCCAGAGGATGTGTGGAGAGTGACAGTCCCTAGCTTCACTCCTCCAGCAGGAGGCGTGCAGTAGGAGGCCAGTAACATGCTTTTTCTGTGGAATCCAATGCCAACTATGCAGTACTTTGGAGAAGTGGAATTTCAGATTACCCTCTCCAATTAGTGTGTTATGCAAGTAAAGGAGAGTATAGCAGTCATTGGCAGTATTGTACCTGGGTAGCATGAGTTGCCACTGATTTCTCGCCTCTCTCCTGGGTGGTGTGGAGAATTGGTGGTCTACAAGTAAGTTAAACAGACCGGAAACAACACCCCTGTGGTTTCCACAAGTTTACGGGTAATGTCTTACATGAGAGCGGTGAATCTCAAACTGTGCCCTCAAAGGACTAGTGGCACATTTTGGACATAGAACCAGTATTGGGATGAGATAGCAAAATTCCGCTCTGAGGGATGAGAATGACTTAATTGCTTGACCATCAATTAACTGATCAACCTACAATATTTCTGCTGCCCTCAAGGAAAACCCGGAGACAGTGCAGCTACCTAAGCATAATCCATGGTTATGCTAAATAGGAGCAGAAGCAAAAGTAATGGGCTCACCAATAGCAGGGTGTGGGAGAACCGCCATATGGTCAACTTAGCCCTGATCACTGGTTATCAGGCTGTAATGTCCTGTCCTTGAAGTCATAGATGGCATCAAGGGACCTGTTACATTCCAAAAGACAATTCTCATCAAGTCACTACAGATCTATTTTATTTCAGTGGAGTAACCAGTCATTCTGACGTCAAAGGTGAGTTGGCCCAAGCACATAACGTGAGTCCAGGTAGCACTCTTGGTGTGCCTTTGGTTTGACCTATGAGAATACGCTATCCTGTGTCTCATAGATGGGAAGCTGGAGGCAGCTCTTCCCATAATGGCAAGATGGAATCAGACATTCAGGTTGGAGGTCTGTAGAAGAGTACTATACTGCCTTCCTGAGTCCAAAGGAAGGTAGTGACCGTTATGAGCCTGTCAATGTCACCCAATTGCTGGCCATACAAGCCTGCACTCAGCCTGTAGTGGTATAGTGGAGGGCGCTGCATTTGGGACTGCAATGCCATTGGCCATCAGGGAAGTTGCCAGGCCTGTACCGGCGAATTTAACACAAGATGATGAGCATGGGATGTCAGTCGGCTGGCCGGTGCCACCTATTTGAGATCACACAGCTCCTAGTCCCTGACTCAGGCTGCAAGGCAAGAAGAGTCCAAACCTCTCCATATTGGGTCGAGCCATGCCTGCATTTGAGTGGGTCACAGAAGAGTGGTGCGCTTGGAGCAGCTGCTCTGTCCAAGCATCAGTTGGAGGATATCAATGTTCCCAGCACTCCAGGACTCCAATCAACGAGGCCGCAGGCCCTCCTGCTTCGGTCTCTCCTAAGGTAACCAGCTCCTCCCGGCTGGTTGGCCCCACTGCATTGTCATGCATGCTGCAGTTGGGCATGGCACCATTGCTGGTTACTGTGCCTGTCAGGCCAGGTTGTCCAGAGTAGTAACATCCTTCCCTAGGTTAGGATTTGCAGCCAGGGCATGCTGTGGTAAGTGGAGGTGGAGGAGTGACCAGCGTTGTTCAGGCCCTGCGGCATCTCAGGAGCCAAGAAGAGTGCTTCCCAGGATAGGTTGGAGCGCCGCCACTGGGGACAGTGGAAATGTCCTTCCTGAATCAGGCAATGTGAGGTCACCTCAAAAATCAGCAGCTACTGTGCCCAGGTGTTAGCAAAACCCCCTCACAAAATGGAAATGTCCAGTATTTGTAAAGTGCAAACAATTACCCGAAGGTGTCAAGGCGCTGGGGGCAATCGGGAAGATTAAGCAAGCTATTGCCTAGAGTCACATGGTGGTGGGCTGATCTGCAGCTGGCACCAGGGATCGAACCATAAGCCCACAGGTTCCACAGTCAGTCACCCTGGCCGCTGCGCCACACCTCTTACTCAAAGGCAACAGAGAAAAGTAGTACTGAGCAAATCTGCCATCTTGTACCACCTACATTATATTGTGTTTTGACTTTTTAACAGTTTTTGTACCTCTAAATACTGTACAGGGTTTCGTTAACTTAAGTCTGTCTGCAATGTGCCACAGATTTCAAGTGTTGAGCTCTTTTTTGAATTACTGAAACCTTTGACTGGACCTAAATGGAGAGTGACTTTATTACTTCATCACATTCTTTGAAAGACTTTTTAAAGAAAAAAACATTCCTTGCATCCAAACTGTGTAAGGAACTTAGGTGACTTCTTGATATCCCTTCTCTTGATGTCCTCTGAAGCAGTGAAAATAAAGCAAGCAGCAAATCACAAAAAGAGAAAAAAAATAATAGCTTTAAACTGCCTACTAACATACCTCTCGCTGTAAAATCGGAGTCATTCGGAACCTGTCCATTACCTGCTGAGTGTTTGCTGGATTCCTTGCTGCCCCTGAGGCTCCTGGCACCTGACTGTGCTGATTCGTCCCTGCATTGCTCCTGACTCCTGGACCCTCGCTGGCGTTGCACACCGCCGGCTGACGAGGAGGGAAACTACAACACCCAGGCTCCCCCGCAGGTCGCAACGTCACCTTTGCGACCGGAAGCGCGATAAAGACCACAGCGACCCCGCGACGCGGGTCACCGCGCGGGTCGGTGCCGGGCTAAGCCCGGGCAAAGGGCGGGCCCTCTACGGCCCTCATCGGCCATAAGAGGCTGGGCTGGGCCCAAGGTCTTGGTCCTTCATCGGAGTAAGTAGTGATCTATCTTCTACCATAGTCCGCCATTGTTATCATTGTATTATGGCCACAGCTGCTACTAGCCCTGCTATTGCTGGACTGGATAAAAACTGAGGTATGCTAAATTGGACCCTGGACGGCTATTTTCTTAAATCAGCTCCTGAGGGCAATAAGGAACTGCTGCTAGCAGAGCGGCGGGCAGATCGTCGTCGTTCAATTGAACGTATCAAAAATAGGACCCTGTCAGAACCTATAATGTCTGTCACCTTGGAAGACGATTTGAACACCACATTGACAGGCAACATATCACCAACTGCTAGTGTGCCCCTCCTACTTAAAGAATGTTTAGCTCCTGCCGTGTCACCTACGCAAACCCAATCAGATTTACTAACTGTGACAAACGATCTCCATAGTATATCCAAAATTTCCAAAACTATGATTTCGCCCACAATTAGACCAGGCAAGGTAGTAAGAGGTAAAAACTCGAGGGCATTGCCACATAAAATACACGGGCCTCCACCTCCCAAAAAGAGATGAAAAATAACCAACATAAATAAGCCCAAATTAAGTCACACTGATTTTGGGAAGAAAGCGAACCCTGTTACTACCATGACTATGGGAGATCTTGCCACCAAGCAACCAATAGCATCTGGTTCAACCATCCCAACACTCGTGATACCATCTCCCCAAGCTGTCATAGAGCCAGATATCACCCATATTCCAATGGAAGAAGGTCTGCAACCAGCCTCCCCTAAGACTCTTTTGGACAATATAGAACTGATTGTGCGAAGCTACATGCTTGCCTTAGCTGAAAGACTTAAGGGAATGGAACTAAGGTTGGGAAAAATAAAGGGGGATCTGACAACAATTGGGAATTCTGTCAGGTCACTAGGGCCCTTGAAAGTGTCACACCCTCAAAAAATTGCTACGTCACTGCATACCCTCCCAAAAGATGTGGTGGTTGTAACATCCTCTACTATTGGCAATAATCAGATAGCAGTAACTCCAGCTGCTTCTAACCATTTGCTCGCAGGTGTGCCATCATCTGTTAGCAAACTCTCTAATAAACCCAAGCCAAAACAGCCAACAACATCTATGGGTAAACCTAACGCAACATCAATCAGTAATACTGATACTCCAGCCAATACCCAGGTAAGGGAACCAAGCATCCCCTCAAATAGACCCCCAAGATCAGAAGAGAATGAGATCAACCATGTAAGAGGGGGACAGGTTAGGAGACCACCTATGGAACTCCCGCCGGAAGCTCTGCCGTATGTGGTTGTACTTACTGGGGTTCCTGAATTATCAACTGGCAAACGGGAAGGCTATTTCCAGTTAAAAAACAAGATAATGCACTGGCTATCATTGTATAGACCCAAAACCAACCAGGTAAATGGTGAAATAGTCCATGTTCGTCGCTTGTCTTGGCTGGGTGGAAGATCAAAGGATATAGGGGGTGAAATTGTTGTTATAAACTTCAGGGACAGAAAAGCAGTTCAGTACATTTTGAATTGGCCTTTTGGTAATGAAACTAATTGTATTCTACCACGTCCCTTGACGTATTTTTATCCAAGATCCACAGTATTTCCCCCCCAACATTTAAATAACAACACCCATTTCACTAACCACTTTTTCAACATGCAGACTGCCAGGAATCCCGCATACATGCATCAGTCAGCTCCAACTCCCGCGATGCATGGGTGGAACACTATACCGACAGGCCGCAATATAGGAGAAAATGGTAACATGACCCATTTGATGCCATTTACTCCTTTCGAGTTATCAAACAGGTTTGAGGCATTCAGTGGTATGGAGGAATGTGATTGATGCTTAAAGAGCACAGAGGATGTCGGGAGGATTGAAAATGTATTATGCACCACGAGGTTGTACAAAGAAAAGGGTACTAGTTGTTTAAAGACAGGGCTATGTATTGTTGCAACTGATGATGATGTGAGTAGTAGTTTGCCTGTTATTCCACCCACAGTGTCTTTTGGGAGAAAAGAGGGATCTACATTGCTTATACCTACTATAAGGCTAGAAAGTAGAGATGATGTAAGAGGGATTGAAAACGACCCATGTATAGTAAAATACAATGAAGAAAAAGTGATTAGTGGTCCTATGGTGGGCTTAGGTGCTGATGGTCCAAGTAATGATGAAGATATTAGTAGTTTGTCTGCTGTCTTACCTGTAGCGCTTCATGATACAAATGAGGGATCCCCCTTGCTTACACTTGTTTCATGGACTATAGCTGGGGTGCGTGCGAAACTATGCGATCCCGACTGGAATGAATACATGAATACTTTTGATACCTGTGTGTTACAGGAGACCTGGGCCACAGCACAGATGCACAGGGTTGGCTATAAAACTTACCAAATAGAGGCTGTGCCTTCTACAAGAGGTTGTGCATCAGGAGGTCTACTAATATGGATCAGTGTATCTATCAAAATAGGCATAAAAATGCTCAACACTGATTCCCCAGACATTCTCGGTCTGGAAGTAGCTACAGCGGATAACAGGGTGATTCACCTCTTTAATGTATATAACAGCCCCCAGTCTCCCCATAAGGAATCATGGATTATAGGGAAGCTAGATTCACTCATGGATTCCTTAAGAATAGGCGCAAGTGTAATCTTATGCGGGGATCTGAACTGCAACTTCGAACCAATTACAGATATAGTACAATTGTTCGAAGACGAGGACACTGCCAATGGAATACCAGTCCTGAATGAAAATAGAATGGTGGCTGGCACTGCATTGGCTCTGCAGATCACAAGGCTGTTGACTTCCCATGGCCTGAGAGCGTGTAATGGGCGTATGCCATCTGATAGCCCGAAAGCCCCTACCTTTAAGAGACATGAGTATGAAAGTAAATTAGATTATGTCATAGTCTCTCTTGATCTGTGGTCTTTCACAGAAGATCTAAAAGTTAAAAAGAGATATGAAAGTGACCACTTCCCTCTGGAAACAAGCTTCCAATAAAGTATGTTAAAGGGGTTGGGAGCTACGGAGGTAGGCCATAGCCCAGCACCCTCATCTAGAAAAGACAACATTGTCCTTAGTAATAATCGTAGGGCGGTTAAATGGGCCTATGTATTGGAAAAAGAGGATTTATTGGCCAATATATACAGTACCTTTGCAGATACCCTAAGCTCATACTGTCCGTATAGCTGTGATCCCAAAGATTTCATAAAATTGCATAAATCCCTCTTCAGCAAACTACTAGTACTCCTCACAAAAATACCTAAAAAAGGTGCAGGCTTGACCAACGCAAAAGTCACAGGCAAACCTTGGTACAACAGGGAATGCCGTTTGGCTAAAACTGCACTGATTAATGCTGTTAAAAGGGAAGGTCAATTAGAAATCAGAGATAAAAGGAAGGCTTATAACAAAATTATAGTAAGAGCTAAATCCTCTTGGGATGAGGAAATATGGCTCAGCATGCTAACAGCCGCTAAAAACAAGGACCAGAGACAATTTTGGGAAATAGCAGCTAAGGGAAACAATCGTGAGAAAGGTTCTAGGGAGGTCTACTTAGATGAGGATACTTGGGTTAAACATTTCACATCACTATATGAAGCCAAAACTCTAACTGACGTTGTTGTAACAAATGCACCCACTGTCACAATACCAGCTAATACCCATCCGGTAGTGTTTAATATACATGAAACAGAAACAGCAATTGCCAAGGTAAAGAAAGGGAAGGCGCCTGGACTAGACAAAATTCCGGGCGATCTCTATTTGTGCAATGTCGAGGTTTGGGCACCCTACTTGAACCATCTATTTAACATAGTTGCAGCTAGCGACCACTTTCCGGACACATGCGCAGAAATTATTACCATTTTTAAAAAAGGGGATAGTGGCGACCCAGCCAATTATCGCCCTATTAGTCTTTTAGACATAACGCAGAAGATCTATGCTAGACATATTTTAAACCGAATAAATTCATGGCTGGAGGATGAGTCAGTTTTATCCAAATATCAGGCAGGATTTAGGAATAAAACAAGTACTATAGATCAGGTATTTAGGCTATGCTGCTTGTATTGGAGATATGTCATCATACGCAAGGGTCACTTGTATGTGACCTTTGTAGACCTGCGAGCAGCATTTGACCTAATTCCCCGTGATCTACTTTGGGAAACTGAATAGGCAAGGGCTGCCAGGCGAATTGTTAAAACTCGTAATGGGCTTGCACCAGGAGAATTATGCCAAAGTTAGGTGGGGCCCAAATGGGGAACTTACAAACCCAATCCCCATAAAACGGGGAGTACGCCAGGGATGCGTACTGGCCCCCACCCTTTTCTCCCTATACGTAAATGACATTGCAGCCTATATGGAAAATTGTGGGAATGATTCGCCCCGATTAGGAGGGGAACGTGTTGCGTCCCTCCTTTTCGCGGATGACACAATTTTAATTTCGCAAACACCACGCGGCCTTCAGATCCTCTTAGACAGGTTCCAACAGTACTGTATTACGAAAGGACTAGAAATCAATATAAAAAAAACAAAATACATGGCACTAAACCTGCACAAAACTTTTAAAAGGAATTTAATGTTAAACAGACAAAAATTAGACTACGAACACAGTTTTACATATCTGGGAGTCCTGATAGATTCTTTAATGGGATGGGGCCCACAACTAGAGAAATCAAAACTGGTGTTTAAACAAAATTGTTTTCCCATATTGCAGAGACACAATAAAAGTGTCAATAAGGCGGTCACCCCAGCAGTAGAGCTTTTTAGATATAAGGTTCAATCAGCCTCACTGTATGGGGCGGAAATTTGGGGGCCAGTATGCAAGAAAACTTTTGAAGCACTCGAGAATAAGTTTATTAGGGGTCTTTTAAAAGTTCCTACTAATACCCCACTGATCCCCTTGTTTCTTGACTTAAATATCAAACACACAGACCATCATGCAATATTGAGACCAGTATTGTTGTGGGTCAGATTATGGACAACTATTGAACTATCAGATTACAAAAATGCCTTGAAAGAGGTCCTTGAACTTGATAGTGACAGGAAAATCTTTTGGTTTAAACATGTAAAAACCTGGTTAATCAAGCTCGGACTAACGCACTTTTGGAATGAGCCAGGATCTTTAAACTCAGTTTCTAAGAAAATAGTCAAACTGTCTTTTTGGTCATATGTGAGCAACGATTCCGTGTACATAAGAACACATGGTCCTCTTACAGAAAAATTCCTTATGGTAAAAAATGAGGCATCTTTTGAACAATTTTTAGATGAAATTGAGCCACCACTGGCCAAATCTCTGTATTTAAAATTTAGATATGGAACATTGAGATCCAAAGCAACAGAGAAAAGTTGGGGGAAGACAGACAATGACTGTTGTAGTTTATGTACCAACAACCAAAGGGAGGATATCTATCACATATTATTTTTCTGCCCTAGCTATGTTAAGGCAAGGAAAAGATGGATAGTCCCTTTGTGCCGCAATATTGGTTCTATTTCACATAGGGAAGCTGGTAGGATCCTAAGTACGGACACCAGCCAAGTACTCGTGTTCGGAATCAGCAAATTTTTATTGTCCGTTTACTATACCAGAAGGAAACTAAACCTTTTATTTTAAATAAGGAAAACTGCCATCCTGATATCTTGTAAATCATGATTTATGCCTAGCTATTTGTTTCTTCTCAAATTCCCGGCTGTTATCACCAATTTAATGTTTTTTTTACGTGATTTTTAAACATTTTAACATATTTATTTATTTCTTGCGCCAAATATAAATTGTAATCTTGTGTGTCCTAATATGACTAAATGTTGCTCCTATAACGGGGTGCTCAACCATAATGAATTGTAAGCTTTACATGTGGTGAATTTTATCATGTTTTGTCATATTTTATTGTATCTTTTATGTTGCAAGTCAACGAAATAAAGATTAAAACTGAAACTGAGTCATTCCCTGAAGAAGCAGCAAAAAAGTATTTTAATTGGTCTTCCAGGGTTTGCCTGTGTTCCCACAAGATGAAAACCTCAGTTAATACTTCCCAGGGGAGCAAAACAATAGATTTAAATTCGGCAGCTTGGTGTCGACATTCAGTGTAAGGCCGGCTTTGATTCAGCTAAAGTCCCAGTGCCAAATTTCACATAAGGTGATCGTTCAAGTCATTTTCAGATTGACTCGGAGAACTAACGAGAGGACACATACTTTTCATGGTAAGTACCAGAAATATTTAGTGTTGCTTGGCGGCGTTATGTTTGCTTTCAAGCCATGAACAGCATATAGAAATCCTTATAACCCTCAATTGAAGGAGGAGCAGGCAGTATAGTCCAGACTTTGATCGCACCACCCTTCTCTTGTGTATTGTACAGAATCATCAACTTAAAAATCTACATTTCATTGTTTAGTTACATATTCGTCTTCCTCTTAATATAAACATATTAATATTATTGCAAAACGTGCATTAATAATCAGTTGTTGTCATTTAGACTCATCTATTATTAGTGTATGCAAAAAAAATAATTCAATCCCACACAACATTTCTGCTGGGTTTCAGGGGTGTTTGCCACTATGTGCAAAAAGTGTTCACACCCGTAATTTGCATTATTTTTTCTTTACGCATGGCATGTTTAGCAACACATATTCCACCAGCACTGATCAGAGCAGGGTCAGGCAGGCTTCGGTCTCAGAGTTGGGTCAAGTTTCATGCCGCTGCAGGGGCAGTCTGATGCCAGGGTGTACCACCACTTCTCATGCCCCTGCAGTGTGTCGGAGGTTCCGGTATTTCTGGGCCTGTAATGAGCAGGCTCAGAGTTTATGAAAAGTGACGCATCGCTGCGTGAAAACAGTGATGCATCACTTTTCACTGCGCCCTCCTTGCGACACTAATGATGGGTCATATTTACAGTATGACGCATCATGGCGCAAGGAGTTACAGTATTTCTGACGTGTCTGTATGGCGCAAAAGTGACGCATTGCTGGAGTGTGTCACAAAAGTGATGCAACTCCAGCAATGTGTCCTTTCACATGGGGCAAGCCCCATGTGAAACGGCCAGCGTCAGTCTTACGCCTGCTGTGAGGCAGGCATAAGAAATTGACGCATTTGTGTCCTAGAAGTGACGCAGTGAAATCTTATAGATTTCACTGTGTCACTTCTATGACCCTTTCTTGCGTCAGAACGCCCCCCCTGAATACATTATACCTGGCGCAGGTATAATGTAGCGCAGGGGTTTACAAAGTGACGCATCTACTTAGATGCGTCACTTTGTAAATATGGTGCAACAAGGCACATTTTTTACGCTGCTGATGCGTCACAAAAAGTGACGCACCGGCGGAGTAAAAGTGACGCACAGCCTCATAAATGAGGCCCTAAGAGCCTAGAGACATACTGGTTGAAGAACTACACCTGGGGATATCACTCTGCATGAAATTTCACCACGCAGAATGAGAAAATGAGTGCTAGATTACTAACAGGATTTTCTTCCTGTCTCTGGTGGGTCCTCACTGTTCTTGACCTACATTTAGCCCCCACACATGACCTCCATGCACGAGAATACATGGATATCCTTTCGGAATTCACAAACATTCACAGGAGTTGGCCTGCAAAGGCGTACCAGTCTCAGCTCTACAGGAGGACTACTGGAAAAGCCATGGGGCAGATTTACAAGCCCCTTGCGCCACTTTTGCCTCACTTTTCAAATGTTAAATGTAACGCAAAAGTAGCGCAATGGGCTTGTAAATCTGCACCCATGTGTTTTAACATTTGTCGTTTTGGGGTGAAAGAAATCGCGCCATGCAAATGCAATTTTTGTTTTTCTTTTCTCTAGGGAGACACTTCTCTCACGCCTCAATGACGTTTTGGGGTGATTTCCATTCTGCTTCCATTTTCGGGGTGTGGAATCAGGTAATGAAGGTAACAAAATCACATCTGTTACTATTCACATACTCTCTTGCCAAACACGGCCATGAGTGTGGTTTGTTATTCATTTTTTACACAGTTGTGGCATAAAACTATGCAGTTAGAGCTGGAAGGTTTTATTTTCTGAATTCCTGTTGAACGTAATCTGAGCTGTAAATTGTTTTTTTTACAGCTGTAAAAGGATTTGTGAAATCACAAGGCGCAGGAATTAGGAGTTAGAGGGGTGGGGTGGGGTGGTAGTGCTTCAAAATCCTAACTTCTGTGAATACCAAAAGTAGTAAGTTCATTCTGGGAATGCCAAAAGTAGTAAGTGCATTCTGTGAACACCAAAATAGTAATAGGTTTAGGATTGAGTCTTATATCAATTCTGTGAATCGGGCCCGAAGTGTTTTTCTTTGTAATTTTTAAGTGTGATGGGAGCAAAGATTTTAATAATATGTTACACAAATTAAGACTGTACTGCAAAATGCACAAAAGACAATTATTTTCTGACACCCGATTTTCATACATTATCATTTGTGCCCTATATAGTTTTATCAGTAAAGCTACATGTCTTTGCAAATTCAGTGGCAATTACAATGCACTTCCACACGAACCACACCATGCTTTAGTAAAGTATTTGCAATAGCGTGCTCCAACATGCTCCACCAGTTACGTACAACACCTTTAACGCTCTTTTGACGAACAGGTGTGGATCACTTGCTATATTTGTTTGTTGTGTGATGCTTAGATTTTTCTTAATCCCTATGAGTTCAGTGATGTAACAATGATGACAGCATCCTCCCTCTGAAAAACTATTGGAAAGAAATGAAGTATTTTAATACTATGAATTATTTTTGAAGCTTGTGTGTGTGAAGTTTGTGTGGATTGGAATGTCTAATAAACTGCTAAAACACAGAAGGTGTATATTGTTTTTGTAAGCCAGAAAATGGGTTGAGTTGTACAGCTGCCTAAATAGATGAGTTCTGGTCATGTGCAAAACAGAAAAGAGTGTGTGGAGGATGCCAGGTCCACCATCAGCATAAAGATGCATTTGCATGACAGTTGCTGCTGAGTTTTGTTCAGAATACATTTACACAGAACTATGATTAGCGGTTAGGCACCTGAACCAGTGGTGGCCACCAGACAACAAAGGTGTGGGTTTGGGGTAATGTGATAGGAAGGGACGGAATGGGAATTATGGGAAAAAACAATATTTAAAAAAATGTACCCTCTTGCTGCCCGACACCGACGGCCGCCTCTGTGCTTCACTCCCAGTAGCATCTGGGAAGGCACAGGCTCCCTACCCAATCCAGACACTGCGGGCCTGATTCACAGAACTAACTTAAGACAAAATCCTAAACTTACTACTTTTGGTATTCACAGAAGTTAGGATTTTGTCTTAAGTTTGTCTTAAGACAGATTTAAGACAGACTTAAGTCAAAATCCTAACTTAAGTCTGTCTTAAGACAAAATCCTAACTTCTGTGAATACCAAAAGAAGTGAGTTTAGGATTTTGTCTTAAGTTAGTTCTGTGAATCGGGCCCTGCTCTCCTGCTATGAGAGCAGACCAAGGATTGGTCTGGGTGGCCTGGTCTACCACGCACGACACTGCATGTGGCTTTTCCCTCACCCGGCTTTAAGCACAGCTAGGTTGGGGAAATAAAAGTGTGTGTGCCTGTTTGGATGGCCTAATATGACTGGGTAAGCTTACATGCTCGCTTCTAAGGGCATACCACTGCAGCCTGCCATGAAAATCCATGCCCTGCATGCACACACCATCAGCCTGAGCCTGTCACAGAAAAATACCATTTTGGTATTGCTTCAAAGTCATTTTATTTTTCTGTGACTGACTCTGACCAGTGGGGCTATGCTCCTCCGCCATTACAGAGGAGCCGCCTCATATCTGAATATGTTTGTTCCAATGTTATTTCACTTAAGAGCATTTCCCACATAGCAGCAAGCCTCATTACATGATGGAAAACAATGAACATCTCTTCCACCCCGAAGTATCGACATTGACAAACTCTACATTCCGGGATGATTTGCAAAACCAGCTGCATCCATATTAATCAGTTACAGACATTATATCTGGCATTACCACCTGACAAACAAAACGAAAAAACCTGCACTTCTTTAATTTTAAAGGTAGGCACTTCTCAGCAGATTTCAATATTATTTTAAGTGGAAGAGCACTGGCATTTCTCATTAGCAAACAGGTACCCAGGGATGAAAAACACATACTCCTCTATATTTCAATTTCAATGAGTGCTCATAGGTACACATGAATGCAATGAGACAAAACACTGCCATTTAGAGAGAACTAACATTAGTGCTTAGCATTTGCCTAGATTCATGAACAACAACAGTCTTGTCAGGAAAAAGCTGAAGACCCAACTCATCAAGGATTATCACATCGTATCATCAATAATTAGCTTCCAAGGTCAAATTGCCCATGTGGGATAGACCTAGTGGTGACACTTCCTTTCCACTATTCTGATACTGAAAGGTTCAGTTTTGTCTGT
The DNA here is from genome assembly GCF_964263255.1 of Lissotriton vulgaris. NCBI lineage: Eukaryota > Metazoa > Chordata > Amphibia > Caudata > Salamandridae > Lissotriton > Lissotriton vulgaris. The sequence goes on along the minus strand of NC_141686.1, from coordinate 181,517,707 downwards.
CTCCATTATACTGTTATATTTAGTTTCCACTGCCACATCACTCACTTGGCTTGTGCTGTATGAACATCAAAGCAAACATAAGTAAGTAGATGTCCCATCACTGGTATTTTCTCATCTGAACTGACGAACAGGATGGCAAAAGAAGAATATTTCCCCACTTGGAAATGTTTGGAAATTGATGGCAAAAGCGTGACAAGAAATAATGAGTAACTCCAATGTTTTAATAATATCCTGAAATTATATTATTACCGCCTCATGAGATCAAAATGTGTTTCATGAGGCACATTGTCTTGAGATTGCTTTCTGTTTCTGCCCGTACTTCTCCTTTGTAGTGTCTCTGTTTCACCATATTTGTTTTGTTCAAAGTCAATCGCTGTCTTCAGGAGTCAGAGTCATGGTTGAAAAATGTAGTGTTGTTTCCTGTTAGAGCCTGGTGAGAAGTTAAAACATATTACAATTATTCAGTCGTATGGACTGATCATTTATTTGATCAAATTGGATGGCATTTTATACCTGGAAATAGGTAATACTTAGAACCAATGGCCCATCTACTTTTCCTAATGTTAAATGTAATATGCCGAGAAACTGTTATGCTATACATTGCATATAGCTACATTGAAGGAAAGAGCTCCGCTGCTGTCAATTTCTGAAATGGATATATGTCTTCTTTCTTGGATCAGATTTACATAATCTAGGCCGATGTATCATCGTTCCTATTTGCGATTTCTTAATAGCGATTTTTAGCGAATCGCTAGTTAGAAATCGCAAAATGGGATGTATGTTTATAATCGCTATTTTTTTGCGATTTCTTAATATTCTTTATTTGCGAATTCGCAAGTTGCGAATTCGCAAATAAGGAATAATTTCCCATTCATTCCTATGGGCCAGGACGCCCATAGGAATTATTGTGAAATACATCTCATTTTGCAATTCGCAATTTGCGAATCGCAAAATGAGAATGATTTCAAGGGTGCAGGGTGTCTCAAGGACACCCTGCTGTACCCCTGAAATCAGCATTTGTGTGCATATGGTGCACATACATGCCCTATGGGCATGTATGTGCGTTATATGCCACCTTTAAAAATTCAACATTTCAGATTATTTTAAGATTTCGCAAATTACCACCCCCTTCAAGTTGGTGGTAATTTACTATTTCTTAACCCAAAATCGCAAAATTTAAAAGTTTCATATATAGCATTTAAGGATTTGCAAAATTCCTTAAATGCTATAGCAAAATAAGGAATCGCAAATTTTTGCGATTCTTTATTTTGCGATTTTTTAATGCATCTCAAAACATGCAAAAAGACCGTTTACGATTCGCAAAGGCCGAAATTCGGCGAATTTCGGCCTTTGCGAATCGCAAAAGGCTTGATACATCTAGGCCCGAATCTCATACATGGTATGTCTCTGGAGTGGGTTGTTGCCTATGACCTGTATTTTTTCCACAGAGTCTGCAGGTCTTTTCTTAGGGTCTTTGAGCAATGAGTGGTAGCTGGAAAGCACATATTGCGGTTACTGTCTTTTGCCTCTGCTATCCCAAGGCACAATGTTATATAAGTCCAATTACATTACTTAGTTACCACCCTTGAGCATTAGCCTCTCCACAGGTAAAGATGTGGAGTAGTCAAAAGCTATTCTAGATGGATTTGGGACATTTTAAACTCAGATAAAATGTTACTTATACAGTGTGACACTCTAAATAATGCCATGTTTTCTTATTGGGCTGCACTGAGCCATAAAATAAAAGCTTTGGTAGTTGTTAGTTTTCTTATGATTTGTGACTTAATGTGGATTCTGCAAGTCAGGTAAATGTAGGTACTGTGGAGCAAGTCTCACGAAAGGTCAAGCCATTAATATTTTACTGGTTAACTCACCAGGCTACAGTCTAAGCCAGTCAGCTCCTGGTACTCATAAATGTTATGTCAGAAAATGTTTTGAACACAAAAGCACATCACCTAAACAACATTCATTCAGCTACTTATAGTTTACTGGTATATTAAAAGTTATATTACTAAACTTAACCGTGACAGTGTTCTGTCATATGTGTGATTATATGTCTCCATTGCTATTTAATCTCTACCTGAGGCCCCTGCTCCATTCACTAAAAAATCGTAAAGTAAGCATCTTTAATTATGCAGATGACCTCCAGCTGATATTCCCTCTGGACTCTCCTAATGCTGCTGTGGAATTTCAAACCACCATGCTCCACATTCAGCGTTGGATGGACAGCAACCATTTGAAACTCAACCCAGGCAAGACAGAACTCAGGTTGCCTGGGAAGAGCAAGGACTGCTGGGGACCACATTTCTGGACTAGTGAATTGGGCCCCCCCAATGCGTCCCCTTCCGTAAAAAGTTTAGGGGTTGTAATCAACGCGGATGTCTCACTTAGTGGACAAGTGGGTGCTGTGATCTCCACCAGTCTATACCAACTACGTAAAATCAGGAAGATCGCTCATTTGCTGTCCCACTCAGCCCTAATCCAAGTGGTGATAGCATTGGTCCTCTCACGCCTGGATTTCTCAAACTTTCTCTACAACGGTCTGCCCCAGTATCTGCTAAAATGATTGCAAATAGTTCAGAATCAGGCAGCAAGATTAATTTATAAGCAGCCTAAATGGCACTCTGCTAAGTCCTTGCTGATTAAGCTCCACTGGTTACCCTTGGAGCAACGTGTGGCATTCAATACTGGCTGTCTAGCCTTTAAAGCATTGCATTGCAACAGTCCTACATTTATCAATATCATGATCAATAAACACGTCCCACAGCACAATTTATGATCATCTCATCTCCATCTTCTCTCTGTCCCGACTATTAAACTCAAACGCCATGGAGGCTGCAGGTTTTTCTATCTGGCACCCACTCTCTGGAACTCCTTCCTTTAACAATGAGATGCGGGGACCACCTACTTGCTTTTAGAAAAGCGCTTAAAACATGGCTGTTTAGGCTAGCCTTCTAAATGGGTCCTTACGCTACAACCTGAAGCATGATTAGCGCCATGAAACCTCTGATGACTGTGCGCTCTACAAGTAACTGATAACATAACATAACATAACATTTAAATCTTGTCCCGCGCTTTGGGGACCACTGTTAGCTATGGTCCTAAAGGCTTGTTGTACCCAGGGATTTACAGCTACTTCGACGGAGTCCATACTTGTCCCCATTTATAAGAAAGGCAATCGTAATAACCCAGCCTGTTACAGACCAATAACACTCTTTGACTGTTTCATAAAGGAGGCCAGGTGTGTTGTCTTAAATTGACTGCAGCTCTGGGTGGAGGAAAATGGTATAATTTCAGATTTACATTATAGATGTTGCCAAGCTTTGGGTACTGTTGAACAGAGACTGAACTTGAACCTCCTGTTGGTAAAATATCTACAGGCCAAAAGGGAGAGCTTATATTTGTGTTTTTTTGATTTGAGTGGGGTTGGATCACCCAATGTACATTTTTTTGAAGCAGTCCTAGCTAGACGCTAGGGCCTGGGTGCGTTATGGAAGAAGTAGCAAACTTAACCACAGTTTCCCTGTTAAGAAGGGGGTGCAGCAGGGGTGTGTGCTAGCCCCCCATCTGTTTACCCTTTATATTATTAGCTTGGGAGCAACATTGAGAAGTGAATGCCAGGACCTACCATGCACTGGTAAACAGCCAATCAGAGCATTGTTATATGCGGACGATGCTGTCCTTTTGGCTCGTACTCCTCTTGGTCTACAAAAATGTATCTCTAGCTTCTCTGCCTATATGTTATATCTTGACCTTAATGTAAATATTAACAAAGCATTTACAATTAAATGTTGTAAGCCCAATGTTAAGTGCCGAGATTTCTATATTAACAACAGGAAACTAGATTTTGCTAATAATTTTTCTTATTTGGGCATTATATTTGAAAGAAGGGTCTATGGGCAAAAGCTATTGAGTCAAGAAAATTGCTATTTTGCAAAGCAACCGGCATTTGGCTAGAAAGTTAGGAAAGCACCCAATTTCTGATTTACTAATTATCTATAAAGCCAAATGCATACCGATTGCCATGTATGGAGCTGGCATCTGGGGCTATGCTAATGTTGAGTCGTTGCAGCTAGCAGAAAATAGATTTTTAAGATATCTTTTAGCGGTACTGAATAGCATAGCTACATTTATTTGCCATTCTGAGTTTAATTTGTCATACTTGTCCGACCAGATCAACATGCAGCCAATCCAGCTATGGTATAAGGTCTGGACTAGCACTTTCATGAGCTTGAATCAGGATGTGATTAATGACTGTCTGTCTCTTTACGGGGTAGACATCATTCCATGGATTCCATATATTAAAAAATGTGTAAATAACCTAGGACATCCAGAGTACTTTGTTAATCCTGACAGTTTGAATCATGTTACCAGGAATGAATTAAAGCTGTTATGTATTGATCACCTGGAGACCATCAGATTGACTACAAATATTATGAAACCATCAGTAAGAGCACATCAATTACTTTAACCCAACCAGGAACACAACCCTGTCTGATAAATACATTAGGAATTAATGAAAGGTTGTCATTGACCTGCATATGGTCACTTTTCCAAATATAAACGACTGGTCTCGCTCTTTATGCTCATGGCCCTGTGATAATATGTCTGCACAGTCCACAATTAATGTTAGGTTATTTTGTAAGTTTTATACTTTGCCTTGGAAAACATGGAATTTACCCATTTTAAAAGTATATGGCCTGAGACAATATCGACCTTCTTTTTTAAAGTTGCAATTTTTAAATGATGGAACTGTGACTGATCATATAGCCAAATACCTGAAAGGGGTGGTTAGATATAGAATGACAATGGATGGCCCCTCTTTCTTTGACACCTTTTGCGATTTTTCTTTTTTAATTAAATTACTTTGATGTAATTCATGTTTTAAATGTATTGTGCTTTTATGGTTCAACACTTCTTAAATCGAATAAAGCGTATTCTGGTTCTGATTCTGAGTTGTGTAGTCTAAGCTGTCAAATTAAGAGAAATACTTTACAGTTGAAAATTCTGGTATGCTTCTCCTGCACCACGTGAGAAGTACAAAAGCAATTTAAAACTCTCACAGTAGCCTTTTGACTTCGAGAAAAGGAAAGCCACTTATATCTTTAGTAGCTGACTCTGTTTTCTGACAGAACAATTCATTCTTTCATAGGCTCTCTCAGCTTCAGGAATGGTGTACAGCTCCCACTTGCTTAATGGCCTTCACTCCACACACTCTGTTGACAGGAAATTCAAGCCCACAGATAATGGCTTAAGAGTCTCATATGTCAAGTGAAGAGAAAAACCTCAGACCTGAGAGTTTCCACAAGCCTTCCCTGCATAGTTTGAAGAGTTCATCAGGAGTTTAACAGTAATGTATTCCCTTGTACCAGGCTCCCGGTTTACACACAAGGAATGCCACTTATCTTTTCAGCAGGAACTGTATTTCCCTAAAAACTAAAGAATCTGAACCTCTCTGATTGCTTGCTTCAAGCAAAAGTAAATGTACAAAATAATATGTGGCTGTAGATTATTATTGGGATTTTGTGTGAACTAGCTAGCAACATGTCAGCTCTGAACCCTCCTTGTTTTCACCATATACATATACAGCATTGTGTTGTAAAAATGTAAATCTTTTCCCAAACTAGGGTCAATAGAGATATCTATGTTAATTTAAGAAGATAATTAAGTGTAGATCAACCATGCCATTGTAGGTTTGCAACATCAACTAGATACATTGGCTGGCTATTGGAGCACACACAAATTGTTGGTTACTTTGAAAAAAAAACATGAAAAGGAGTTCTCGAAGTATAATGACCCTACCATTCGTCGAATGGCAATACTTACCTGAAAATTATAAGAAAATACCCATATTTGGGAGTTATTGAATTCAACAATTTACTGTGGTTATCTCATGTAAAATGACAGTTAGCAAGTACAAGTTCTGTAGGATTGGGTTTACTGTAAATTGGAAAAATAAATGTTCACATCATAAACTTTCTTATTTTCCCATACCAACAAAAAGCTTTGCTACAAATGTAAAATGAAGGTTTGGGAACGACATAGACTAGTTACCTGGAGTCAATGTATCAATATTGATTTATAATGTGAAATGTTAGGCAGTATTGTGTTTTATAAAATATAGCACAATATATCTCACATAGGGCTCGGTTTGGTGACTTGCTTGGCAATGTGGATCACTGTCCTTTGCTCTATAGTGAAATCATTTCTTTCAAATTTCCTCACCTGAGCCAGACTATTGAGCCAGTTACATGATTCAAAAGATTTCAGGTCAGGTAAAATAAGGAAATCATCAACAAATGTCAGGTCAGGGTGAATCATGGATCATCCTCATTCCTGCAGAGATATAAAGGGGTGCTTGGGCAATCTGACAATAGACAGTATAGGCACTCATCCATCCCCAAGTCACAGTAGAATATCTAGTTTCTGATTTTAATGTCTGCTTATGCCTTTAGGGTTACAGTGATAAGTGCACATGGTTCTGCCTGATTTATATTTGGGGCTTGTGCTTAGAGCTCCTTCTCTAAGTGTATAAAGACATTTTTTTGGGCTTCGTCAATCATTTGATAACCAATGTTCCACCAACGCTCAACACAACTAAAATACATGAGTACTCTTACTAGGCAGACGTTGACCTATCCGGAACCCAATGTGTATTGTGACTGCTCACACTGGCATTAATCTTTCTGGACCTTAGGCTTAGACCCTGCAGCAGACAGGCGGGTTCATCGATGAGGAACGATAAGACAAGATGAAAGTAAGACATAGTTCTGGGCAGTGCTGAGCAGTTATTTTGGGCATACACTGGACACCCCTCATTTTTCACATGGCCTCCCAGCCAGACAATATATGTGAAGCATGCCACAGGAAAAGCATGCATTGCATATAAACTGTGGGGAAGGGTGTGAACTTTTCAATATGTTTTAGGGCCTCCAGTCCACCCCGCAATGAGGTTTACACCCATAGATTAGAAAGTGCTGCCACTGACCATCAGTTTCCCGTAGCCCAATGTGAGTAGCTCTTACTGACTACTATGGTGGTACACTTTAGATGCAACTCGCTGATAAAGCCAACGGTATCAAATGTTGAAGAGGTATAAACGCAGTTGGTATCGCAAGACAGTATAACACTTTTTTTACTGCCCTCTTTTACTTACAGTTCTCATGGAATTACATGTAATGATCTGCGAATCCAGGCCCACTGAGGCAATTTGAAACCCCCGCCAATAGATCATCCATCCACAGGTCTTCTTGGAGCCTATCTTCTGGTATTACACAGATGTTCCTTGTGGCTGTTCCTGAAGAAGGCACTGCTGTGCTGAAGTGTGCGTAGAAATACATTTGATTATTTAGCCACTGTTTGCCAATTGGTTACACAATCTCTTGTGTTATTGATCAGTACTTTTTTGACTAACTGCACCATACAAATTAAGAAGCGCAAGATTTTATCAGTTTAACCTAATATTGTTGCCATTGTCTTTGTTTGTGTAGCTTTTTTTTATTCTGAAAAATTGATTTAGAATTAATGTAGATACGTTTGAAGTATGGATGTGGATCACTTAGCTAAATATTTATTTTGTACTCTTTAAAATGTATTTGTATCTGTTTATAATAATTAGTTGTTGTCCCTATATGTTTATGAATGGTTTTCAAATTTGAATATATGTGAGTTACCCTAGATATTTGCATTTAATTGCATGTAATATTAATATTATGGATGACAAGTACAGGTTTTACTTGCATTGTGGGTTTGGTGCATTACTTTGCTATTTTCCTTCCACGCACAGCCTGCCACCCTGAGTGGAATTGTAATAAACACAATAGAGCACACTGTCTACATTCATCCATATCCTCCCATCATACCTGCTTTTCTATGATTTCTCAATCTAACTTTGATTGATTGGTATTTATTTTTCAGAAGATATCGTTATAAGTATGCTTCTGTCAGAGAAAAGGAACAAAACCTTGTCTACAGATTTCATCCTTGCAGGCTTTGCAGTGGACCCAGATTTAAAACCCCTTCTCTTCATCGTGTTCTCAGTCATGTATCTCATTACAATTTTAGGAAATGGAAGCTTCATCTTGCTCATTGGGCTCAGCCCTCACCTTCACACACCTATGTACTTCTTCCTCACCACTTTGTCTCTCTTGGACATCTGCTACTCATCTGTTGTGGTTCCTAACACCCTAGCTAATATCCTCAACAAAGAAGGAAGTATTACTCTCATTGGATGTGCTGCACAGCTGTTCTTCTTCTCTGCCTTTGGATCAACAGAATGTCTCCTATTATCTGTGATGGCCCTTGATCGCTATGTTGCTATCTGCAGGCCCCTGCATTATACCACACTCATGACTGGTGGACTTTGCATTCAACTAGGAGCTGCATCCTTTGCACTGGGCACGGTTCAGGCTTTGTTGCAGGTCAGCCTGACATTTAGGTTAAAGTTCTGCCAGGCAAGAGTGGTGGACCATTTCATCTGTGATGTTAGACCCCTCTTGAAGTTGTCCTGCACCAACACATTCATTAATCAGATTGTGATATTTCTCTGTGCATCTTTGGTTGGTGGCACATCTCTTGTGACTATATTAATGTCATATACATACATTATATCGGCCTTGCTCAAAATCCCATCTATAGCAGGTAGGAAAAGGACATTCTCTACTTGCACATCCCATCTGACCTGCGTGATCCTTTTCTATGGAGTGGGACTATTCACATACTTGCGACCACCCACACTTTATTCTCCTGAGACTGAGCGATCATCCTCCATTATTTACACAATAGTGATTCCAATGTCCAACCCATTGATCTATAGCCTGAGGAATCAGGAAGTTAAAAACTCTTTGAAGAAGATGAAAAATATAACAATTTGCAAAAACCCTGACTCCGTCCCTGCATGACTTTGTAAAGAATTGTAATTCAACACAGCTGCTTGCACTGTTATCTATACCATTTCTAACTGGGCGGCGTTCAATGGGTGGTGGCATATTACCAGATTTACTAAGGGTAGTAAACCTGGGATTAGGTCAAAATGATACAACTTCCCAACTAAGGAGGTCATTAGGATGGCGGGCGGACTTTGCCCGCCCGCCATCCTCACGGGGATTGGGACCGCCCGCTAAAAGGGCGGGGGTCCCGTGGTGGGGATTATGATGCGCCCACCACAGTGGCTGGCGCATCCCTCATTTTTAACATTGTGGCGGGAGGTACTTTCTGCACCTCTCGCCAAAATGTTAAAAATGCATGCATGCATTTGCATACACGAAGCTGCAGGCACCACGCGGTGCCTGCTTCTTCGTGTATGCAAATGCTGGGGGGTGCCACAGGTACACCCCATGTGCAACCCCCACCTCTCCTTCACTCTGGGGGCCCTCAGGGGCCCCCCAGATTGAAGACCGCATGCCTTTCCGTGGCGGCATCGCCGCCACAGAAAGGAATCTCCCCAACCCATTGTAATATGGCTGGGGGTGTCTAATAGACACCGCCACCATATTAATCCTTTCCCGCCCCGGCCGCAAGGCGACCAGGGTGGAAAAGCGGTGGACGATCTTTTCTGTCCGCCGCGGTCCCTCCCGCCATACTAATATGGCGGAGGGAATTTAGGTGCGGATGGCGGGCAGATTGCCCCCGCCAGGCTGGTGGTGGCTCCCGCCAGCCTGGTGGGAGCAATCCGCCCGCCATCCTAATGGGCCCCTAGGTGTAGCAAGGAAAAATATTGGTATTTCTGCAGCACACAAAGAAAGATGAAAATGCTTTTACAGTTTGCTTTTGTGTACAACTAGTAATTAGGCCACAAACACAATAATAGATTCATTTTGGGTCGCAATAAATTATTCCTTAGTAATGTAATGTAATGTGAACTCTAATTATAAATTGTACTGTGACCCAACAGGTATTCTTGATCAACCCTTGGTAGTTTGCGGCCAGCAGGCAGGCGTAACTTATATGACAGGTGTGTAAAGCATTTAAAAACACCAATAAATTAAATAAGTAAGACACAACACACAATAAAAATTCAACTCCAATTTATAAAAAGGATTATATTTTTATGAACAAATTGACAAAAAAACAATAAAGGAAAATTATTTTTTAAATATTAAACACGACCTATTGCTTAAAAAACAATAATTCAAAATGTGGACATCTGGTCGCACTTAACTGAGAGAAAGTCAAAGTTGTAGCTTGCCTTAGAGCTCCTCTTCAGGCTGGGTTCATGTCACCATCATCAGCTATATTTTCTATCAGGCCCTGGGGATATCCTGAAAGACTGGAGCTCTGGAGCTTTCAGCTGGATGAACTTGAAACCAACGCCGGATCCCAGTTGAATGGCCACTTTGACTATTGAGGTTCAGTCGGTCACCTTTGGAAGCTTTTCACCAAAAAGTTCCAAAACTTCACCAAACTTCTGGATCTTCTTCAAGAATGTATCCTTGGTAGTTCAAAGTATCCACAGCATTCCAGGGGTCTAGAATCTTTGAGATGGTCCTTGGGGTGCTGGGAGTACAATTCCCACAATGCACCTGTCCAAATCCTTAAAAGCCCGCTGGACTCACTCAAGGAAAGAGACTTTTGGTGGAGATGTTGCAGATGGGCTCAGTTAACCTGTAGCTTGCAGGGAGCCTACTTCCTAATCCTTCCTAAAGCAAGGCAAAGTCCTTTGGGCTGTAGTCCCAGAAAGTGCAGGAGATGCAGTCTGTCAGAGTGCATACCTTTAGGGTGCAAATCAGTTTCAGGCTTCAGATCTAAGTTGGTTGGCAACTCTTTCAAATGTATTCAGTTTTCCTGGGCATCAAGCAGGGGGCACCTCTGACCAATGGTGTGCAGGGTGCCCCCCAGGTGTATGACCACTTCCTCCAAAGTGTAGCAAATACTTACCCCAGAAAACACTGTTATTACAAAATCCAAAATGGATAAAGTCTCCCTTTTCATTCCCTTCCCTAATCTAATTACAGGGGCTCCAGTGTGGCTGGTGTTATGGGAGTGAGCCTGTGCAGTCCCCAACTCCCATTCTCCCTTTGAAGACCAGTTTGGTCACTGCACCCACCTTCAAGCCTGTAGCTTCTGCAGCTGCAGTTCTCCTCCCATAGGAAATCCATTGTCTCTCTAGCAGGCTAATTCACACCTCATCAAGACAGCTTGGTTCAGTCCGGCAGAGGCTAGCCAATCAGGGCAGGGCAGCTGGAAGATTAGATATTGGTGTACAGATATGTATTATAAATCTGACAGTGAGAAGTTGTTGGAGTTATCATATTTTATATTTTAATACCTTGAATGATGTTTTCATCTCACTCCTGTCAATATTTAAAGTCAAATAAAATGTTCCAATGTTACCCCATGGAGCTTGTTATCTACAATGGGAGTTTTTCACTCACCAAGCCATATAAAACATAATTTACAATGCCCCTGTTTATTGTTACATGGCACCCTACTTACCCCCTGGGGCACCTAGGGGAGACCTAAGGGTGACATATGTAAACATTATGTAGATTACTTCGTTAGAAGTACCTTTGATTTCAAAGTCAAATTGCATATGATGTAATTTTAAAAACAATGCAAAGTAGGGTTGCCTTCAAAATGACAGCAAGCAACATAGTAATGCACGCCCCAGTGCAGGAAATTTACAGATCCTCTGAAACCTCCCTGCCCTAATAACTAATAGGGAGTTATAGGTAGTTTGAATCACAATTGCCATATTATGAAACTAGGGACTTACTGGAGTCTGTCATTGACAATTATATTTCTACCTAACTATGATATACCTTTAAAGCAGAACACTGGCCCTGGGTCTGGCAAGCAGAGCAGAGGGCGCAATCAGAGTCAGTAACTCCTAGTATGCATCAAAATTGGGATAATCAGGGCCAAACAGATGACTTTCTCACAGTCTACCTTCTTACACAAAACAATCCTACCTGAAAAGCAGACACACTTGCACTATAGGGCAAGCAAGTCTGGATTATCGCTAGCCTTGAACACAGCGTGCCAGACTAAGGAGAGAGTAGTAATGCTCAATATAAGTGTAAAAATGGAACATTTCTGCTCTTTCCCTTTCCCGCAACACAGACCACCAACTTTGCTTGCATTAAAGATTATCTAATATGCCCCTGGATTACTTTGATTTAGGTGGACTGGCTGCAACAGTAGTGATAGAGGAGCTGACATACATGTTGTTCAGAGATTGATTTGTGTAATGCAAGATGATCATCATATATTATTTACTGTAGTAATATAATCTAATTTAATAATCACATTTTATGATAATTTGGGTGTTGTGGTTAAATTCAGTGGTTTAGGCATAGGGCCATAGGTACGAACACATTTTCCCATAGACACAGAAGGGCTAAAACCCAATGATACATCTGGCCCTTAATCAACAAACTTATCAATATAGAATATTTAGGGGTAGTAGTTGGTTTTTCCAGCTTTATTGGGGTCCTAGAACTCAGTTGAGCAATTTAATGCCAGCCCAAAACTGAAGGGGGTATGATATAGTAAGGAGCTTCTGAAGGGGAAAAAAACATTATTAGCATGTGCAAAGACACTTTTCTTTGTATTTACACATGCACACTTGAAAATACCATGAGTACTCCTGGATTCTATTGAAATTCCAATAATTAGTAATTCTACAACCAGCAAGATTGTAAGTTGTTGTTATAAACTAGCAATTATTTTGTGTCTTAGCCCTGCAATCTTTGGATGGTCTATGGGTTAGGTAGACTAATTTCCTTTTGATCTTAAAATAATTGGTAAAGATGTTTCAGGTAGTAGATATTATTTCTTACACACTCAGTAATTCTCTGGCATGCCACCACTCTGAGGTTTGTCCCTCAAAAGATTAGCCACAACTTCCCACTGGAATGGTTTAGCAACACCTGCCGCTGTTTCAGGAAGCAGAGGGATTTAACAGTCCTTATAACTATGACTGATCCTAAAGGTGAGGCATTGTGCTAATTTGTAGTACTTCATTTGTGTCTGTGAATGTTAAGTGGTATTATGCAGTTTTGCTTCAATCAATCAATCAATCAGAGTACTTGTAGTGTGCACTACTTACCCGTGAGGGTCTCAAGGCGCTGAGGGGGAGGGGCGGCGGGGGAGTGCTGCTGCTGCGAGGTCTTGAGGAGTCTTCTGAAGGCGAGTTGGTCTTGGGTCTGCCATATATGGGTAGGAAGGGTGTTCCAGGTCTTGGCGGTGAGGTAGGAGAAGGATCTGCCTCCGGAGGTCGTTCGTTGGATGCGGTTGACAGCGGCAAGGGCGAGGCTGGTGGAGCGGAGCTGGCGGGTGGAGGTGTAGAAGTTGAGTCTGCTGTTCAGGTAGGCTGGTCCGGCGTTGTGGAGTGCTTTGCGTGTGTGGGTGAGGAGCTTGAAGGTGATCCTCTTGTCAACGGGGAGCCAGTGTAGGTCTCTCAGGGGGGGGGGTGATGTGGCTGCGGCGGGGGACGTTGACGATCAGTCGGGCGGAGGCGTTTTGGATGCTTTGTAGTCGTCGTAGGTGTTTGGCTGGGATTCATGCATAGAGTGCAGTATCCCGCCGTCGTAAGGGTTGATAGCAGTGAGTTCATTCGATTTTGCTCTGGTATTATAGTAACAATAAATATTTGGAGCTGAAAAATAAAAAATAAAATATTTTAGACAAAATTCAATAATATCACATAATCCTTCAGAAGGTTGTAGACTTGTAGAAAAACAAATCACTTCTAATTTTAGATCGGCAATGTGTGGAAGATGCTTCAAAATATCTTTTCGACTTTAAGCACATGGCTAGTCAAAGAGAATCTTCTCTTTGCACAACCCTATCTCCTCTTTTGAATGCCTAATACTTAAGACTATTTAAAATGTGAAATACCATTTTTTAGAAGTTAATGCAAATAGTATATAAACATTGGATTGTGACAAGTTAGATAAACACTGCTTAATGTCAGTGCATGAATTTAGTGACGTGTGCATTTCACCCCTTAACTGTTGCACCTTTTCCCTGGTGCTGAGGTAGTATAAACTTATGGATCCATACATTTATTTCCACATAAGGTATCCACACCAAAGGTGTGTATTTGTTTTCAAACATCCTGTGAATTATAAAGGTGCCCAGTGTTTATGGATTCCCCTGGAGAGGACTGAGAAAATGGGCAAAAAATAGCTAAAGGTGTTTTGGGGAAAACATAGGAAAAAAGTGTCTGTTTGGTTACAAAAAAATTGAATAAATGAATAGTTTGCTGTGCTAAAGACCTTTCCAGTTTTCAGGAACATACAGAGCTGAATAAAAAATAGAAAATGTTACCACTGTTTTTGCATTCTTGTAAATGTAGTACTTTTAATATAGCACACAAATCACCCCCAAAGGGGTCTCAAGGCGCTGTGCAACCCTTCCTGGCCTTTCCCTGTGAAGTGCCCACTCCTGGGCACCCACAAGGTGAAGCCAGGCATCCTAGTGCTGTTGGGGCCATTGTGGAGATTAAGCAAGCTATTGCCCAGAGTTGCAGTGTGGGACCCATGATTAGAATAGGCACTGAGGCGAGAATTATCAGGTCCGGGGAAATTGAGCCCAAGACCAGCCGAGGCAGGAATTGAACCTTGGTCCGGGCCAAACCTCTGCATCAGGGTCTGCCGCTCTAACCATTGAGCCACACTTCTTCAAAGAGCTAGCCCATTATTTCTATTTTTGTATTTCCAACCGACTTCCAGTTTGTGGCAGAGACGTATGTGAAACTTATAAATGTTCCAGGAAAGCTATAGCTGTCTGAAAAGTAGACAAAATTCAAAATTCAGCAAGGGATCATGCCTGTAAGTCTCTTAGGTTTTTCTAAAGAAACCTATTGTGTAAATAAAGAAATTTTGGAAATGAGTAGGAAAAAACAGCTGTTTGTGACAATATTTTCATCTGTAACTTATTATCACAATGGCAGATTTACACAATCCAATCAATATATCAATACATTCACTAGACCCTACAGGTTGAAATGATATGTAAGGTTTAGAAGTTCTCCTAGAACCAAAGGTTCCCAGAGCATACGTACCAACATTATAGAAGAGGAAAGGGAGAGATTTAAAAAAAACAGAGAGAAAGTATCACTCCTACAGACTTATATTTAGGCCAGAATAAGATCTATTGGAATGTATTAGACTTGCAAGTGTGCTGCTTCCAGATCGGGAATGCAAAAGCAAATATACGTTTTTTTTCCATATTTGTCAGGAACACAATGAAATCGCTATGGCAAGCAGAGAGAGAGAGTGACAAACAGAGTGACAAACATGTTGTGTACTGGCCACAGAAGCAGGTTACAGACAGTTCAAATTCTGATTCACATAAAACTAGTCCCTGCTGGCTAAAACCCACTGAAGAATCAGATTTTTTGCATGCAGGAATCTAGCAGCGGGAGACTAGCCTTGAAATCGGGAGGGTTGGCATATACCTAGGAACCAACAACTTAACTGCACTGTACAGTGTTTTGTTTGTGTGTACCAATTATATACACACAGTTACACATTAATCGAGGTCCTCAAGATGGCCGACCGAGGATGAACTTCGACCAAAAGTCCCTGAGTTTTGGACTGCCGTCTAGACCTCAATCCCCTGGATGCTACCCCCTTTCGTGGACCCACTCTCACACCTTGTTTCAATTTTGACTGCTTTTCTCATCTCACCATCTCCCACATTTGATTGTGATTTCAACATTGTTTTTGTTTACCGTACCTTACTATGCTTTTGGAACTGATGTAACTTGCAACGCAACAATACTCTTGTAAAATGCTCTGACCTTTAGACACAGTTACTTCCTCGTCTCCTCGCTGTGTCTCCTACCCCCTCCCCCACCTCTTCCCTCCTTCATTCTTTGCTTGCCTCCCCTTTTGCTTTCCTCTCACCCCAGAATCTCTCTCCTCTTGCCTGGTTTCTTTATTCTTGTGCCTATGCTCCGCTTAATCTCCCTCCCCATCGCCCTTTTACATTATCCCCCTACCCTTCTACATGCTATGAACCAACTGATGTAAATTGTAATTGAAGTACCTTCTGTAAGAATTTGTAACTTGTAACCTATGAAACCCTACCAGCCTGAATCCCTAAAATGGACCCCATTAGTGTGCTCTTGTCCAAAGCACTCCTACTCCCCTTGTTGGGGATGGATCCAGCATTTTTTGCCCTGGAGTCTCAGAGACCTTTCTGAGAGAGTCCACAGTGACAAGGGAGTCACACATAGTGGAGGAGTGGTATTGATCTCCTTTCCATTGGGAACCATCTCCTACCCTGCCGGAAGCTGGACTCTGTGTTCATGCTAGGTTTTCTACCCCCTCCCCTCCTCTTCCCTCCTTCATTCTTCTAAGTGTGCGCGTGGCTAGAGCACTCCTCTCCACTTGTTGGGGCCGGATCGGGGATCCATGCCCTGGAGTCTCAGCGACCCCGCTGAGAGAGTCACCCGTGACAAGGGAATCACACATAACGGAAGACTGGGAATGATCCATTTACCGGTGGGAGCTGTCTCCCACCCAGTTGGACATCAGACACAGTTACTTCCTCGTCTCCTCATTGTGTCTCCTACCCCTTACCCCACCTCTTCCCTCCTTCATTCTTTGCTTGCCTCCCCCATTCCTTTCCTCTCTTCCCTGAATCTCTCTCCCCTGCCTGCTTTGTTCCATTTAATCTCCCTCTCTGTCGCCCTTTTACATTACCCCCTTACCCTTCTACACGCCATTAACCAATGGATGTAACTTGTAATTGACGTACCTTCTGTAACAATGTGTAACTTGGAACCTATATAACTCTCCTCACATAAAGCGCCCTGATACCTCCTGGTCTAGCCAGCGCTATATAACACTCATGTTAATAAATAAATATAGACCAATTCATAGGGTGAAAAATGGGTACCTAAGAATTTCTGAAATGGGCACAATAGATGGAGTTTAGGAGCAGTGGTTATTTGTAAATCTCTGAATTAGTCGACACTCTTGCTATAATTTACAGGATATTTTTCAACATTTCTTCTTTTAAAAAAAAATCTTATTTAGATTTTAAAGGCACAAATGCAACAAATTCCAATTGGTAACAGCAAATGCTGTACTATTCTATGTTCCCACATATCTTCTGATAACAATGGCACCTCACTTGTGTGGGTAGGCTTAGTGTCAGGGTCAGAAACAGGCCAAAACACAACATTGGGTCATCACATTTTTCCACTGAAAACTGCCACCTTTTTTCAATGTGCGTAGCTGTGGATTTTGGACCTTAATTTAGCCGACACGTAGGTAAACCTAGCAAACCTGTACATTTGATCAAATTAATTAGACACCTACAGGTATCCAAGGGTGATTTACAGGGCTCTCACTTGTTTTTGTAACCAATCAACCCTTGCAAAACTCAGAATTTGACTAAAAAAGCTATTTCTTCGCCCATTTCTGTGATGGAAAGTTTAAGAATATGCAAGGAGCATCAAACTTTGTTCCACCTATCATTTCTCTCAAGTTGCCCAATAAAAATGTTACCTCACTTACTTGGGTAGGCCTAGTGCCCACCAAATGAAACATCCCAAAACGCAACATGGGGACATCATATTTTTTTCATTCAAAACTGACCCTTTTTTGGGACTTTGAGACCTAGCTCAGCTAGCACCTACAAAAATCTCTCACAAAGGGTTTTCTTTTGCCAAGAATGCCTTGCAAAACTTATACTTTGAATAACAAAGACACATTTTCTCAATGTTTCAGTGATGGAAAGTTCTTCTATCTGCTTGTAGCTAAAGACTTCCTTTCACCCAGTATGCCCCCAAGTGTCCTGATAAAAATGGTACCCTTGCGAGAAGACGCCCATTGACATCCATTTGATCCTTTCCTGTTCCAGACACTAGTGCCAACCACACAAGTGGTGCAGCATTTTTTTTGGCACATGTGGGACAATGCTGGGTGGTAGGAATTTTGTGGATGTAAATAACAGAAGTATCCATCACAGAAATGTAAGATTAATGTGTAATTTCAGGACAAGTTTGAGATTTGAAAGGCGTTATGGGTAAGAATAAGAATACAGGTATACCACACTGCAATTACCTGGTTGTCTAGTTCTTAAAATGACAGTCGCTGGTGGGCTTTCATGGGTGATGGCAGAGCATGGCCCTATATCTCTCAGCTACCCCTATTGCTGATCTCTACGCACACTTAGGGGCATATGTACAATACCCCATCACCACCACAACCTCGCCTTATTTACAAGTAAGCCTTTAGCCACTTAACATGGCTTAACACTGCCTTGCAAATAAGATTATGCTTAGCACGAAAGGGGTGGGCAGTGGGTGTTACAGTGGGAGTTCCACTGCAACACCCATTATTTTTTATGCTGCTCCATATTTACAAGGGCAGCATAAATAGGAGGCAGATCCAAAAATTAGTGCCAGGAAAAACCTCGTCTAAAGATGGTGAGTCAAGGAGAAATTCTTTAATTCTCCTCATTTTCGCTGTTTATGTACAGGAAGGTGACCATTCCTACACATAAACAATCTTTTAAAAAAATTAAATGTTGTGACTTCCATGTGTGCTGCATTAGGCAGCACACATAAAAGTGACAAAATGGCATTTCAAAATTATTTATCTGCAGGACGGGGGACCTTCCTGTACATAAACAAACTTCCCCTGCGAGCAGACACCCTTGCACTATTGTGCAAGGATGCCTGCATTGACCCTACACTGCTAAGTGTAGCGCCATCACAGGCGGAAACGCAAGACTGCACCATATCCTTGTCCATATGGTGCAGCCTTGCGTTTCTGAAGTGGTAGAGTAAGGCATTAAGCCATGACAGCTAATGCCTCACTCCACCACTTATTTGTAAATATCCCCTTTGGGCCTTTTGTGCCAAGGTCTTTTGGTCACCCACAAAAGTAAAGTACCATTTTTATTGGTAAATTGGTGGAATGCTTTGTGGTGGAAAATGTGTGGTTCTCTGCTGCTCCATTTACTTGTGTCTATTGGAATTTCTGCCCCTTCTGTGGAGTAGATTGGTGCTATTTACCCACAGATACCCCTAGGAAGGAAGGAATACTGTTGCCCCATTTACTTGGGGTCGATGCAGGGCATGTCCCTAAATTTAAAAAAGGATGTCCTTGAAGTTTTGCCCTCCACGGTTGCTGAAACACTGTTGCCCCATTTAGTTTGGATGAGGGCATAGCCATGCTTATGGTGGGCAGACCCACCTCAATGTTTTATTTAATAAATCCCTGGAATCAAGTAGGCTGTCTGCAGATTGTGGGTAGTTGCACCTGTCTTCCCCCCATAGGGGGACTGAAAGACCGAATGAATAAAATTGTCAAGGAGGAGTGCAATTCCTTTACAAAGGGGCTGATCCCCTAAACTTAACAGCTAGGTGGTAGATCCCTGTTTGGGGATTGTTCTCATGTGGTGATCCCCCATAGGGGGAATATTCTCCCCTTTCCAACAATGACTCTCCATGGAGAATGAGTACTCAGGGAGTTGAAATATGCCCCCGAGCAGTGATTAATTCCCAAGCAGCCTGATGAAAAAATAGAACTACAAAAAAAAATAGAACTCACTCTGGTGCAGATCACCAAAAGAGTTTTTCTAAACCTCCCCAGTGTCGGCCGATGGGGGTAAATAGAGTTGATTTGATATGCAGGATTGAACATATGAATTCCAAAAACGGATCTCTTTTTTTCACATTCCTTTCTAGAACACCAAGCTGGCTAAGGATTATCGAAGCACGATCTGTGGAAAGGAGAATGATCCTCGACTGCAAGGTGGGCATGACCATTCGACTCCACCAGCGAGGGGGAGAAAGCCATACCAAGTATTTGCCTGCTCAGAGATAAACCAGCATTGGTACCAAAATAATTTGGCTGGAGGCTGAGGAGCCAACTTGGTAGGCGGCAGTTCTCGGAGGTCCTCCTGGCATGACCGTCCAGTGATGTCCAAAGGGCAGACCCTTTAACCATCTGGGCTTGCACCCATACCCTCCTTAGCCCCACAGGCCCCCATGACAACTGGACCTCCGGATGCACTCCCTGCACAGGCATTATTTCCTCCTCCCAGTGACTGGCTAGAACAGCACCAGCAGTTTAAGGACACGTGCCACAAACACCCCACTACTCCCTTACACAGCCCACTTCCTTCCCTTCCACCACCGTGTCCTTGGCTGCTCTCAAGGAGGTTTTGAGGCCAATCGTAGAGGCACGGGGAGCAATCCCTGCTACCCCATGTTGCCTTCTTCCCATGGGGTGTCTTTTCCTGATATGACCAACCATTTAATGCCCGTGTCAGAGGGGGATTCCAACAGTATTGTGGCGAAGACAGAGAATGCAGATGGTTAGAAACATTTTCCCCAAGCCAGGACCACAACTTAAACATCCCCTCTGGCGTGGAGGGTTGATTTATTATATTTTCGGACAGTGTACTGTTATTTTTTAATCCATAATGAATGCAAGTGTGTTATTAATTAGGGTGGACGGCTGTCCTTATAAATATAGGCACACATGTGTTAAGGTAAAGCTTTCATGAATTTAGACCTGAACTCAACCCCCTGGCTGCTATGGTACAGAGCCAAGAGGCCTAAAATAGGGAAGTGTGTAATGTGCTTAAGCAGGAACAAAATAGTTAGAAGATCAAAACACAATACAATAAAAATCCCACAAACACTTCATCAAAATAGAGATCAACCCTAATAAGCAACATGAAAACAAAACAACACAATTTCAAGAAGGAATACCAGAGATATAAATCTTTTGATGATTTAAGCCAAAATGTGCCAAGAAAAAGTAAAATGCCAATCAATAGTTAGTAGACCTAGGCACAATAACTGGCTGATATGATTGAGTGAGAGTCGGATATAACAAGAAGGTTGTCCCTGTAAAAGATTTTACATTACAACTTTGTAATGAGAGTCGCAATACTCCAAGACTCAAAGACTGACACCAGTGTGACATATCCCACTTTTTTGTGACATGTTTGCTTACACTATGGTAATGCAAATTTGATGCCATAAAAATGTTGACAAAAATGTTCATACAGATATTTATTCATTTTTCTGCTCTTCTGTTAGTTTTCTGTGTTATGTCCCTAGCTTAGCATAACTGTTAATCAATAATTTTTATTATGTATCAAATTGAATATGCTAACTATGCCCAAATGATGCAACTTATACGCATTATACAATTATATGTATCATTGTATATTGAATTGCATATAAAGTGTGGTAGTTGGGTATGTGTGAGAGTGTAAGAATGGATAGTGAATTTTTGATCAACAGAATAAGTGAGCCAAGAATGAATTTGTGACAGTCCAATTGTTTTTATTGTGAAATTGTTTTTGTATGTTGATTGTAGGTGTTTATAAATGTGAAATTGGTGTAATATAACCAACAAATGCACTAAAAAGCACTAATAAAAGGGATTTATTCAGACTGAATTATAAGTCTCGTACTCACATTAAGTTCAATTCTAATGGTAGAGAATCTTAGGAGGTATACTGAGTATAACAGTATGGCAATTGTATAGTTTTCTAACTATCTCACTTAATGGCAAGCAACTCTACCGCCTCCCACCCCCTGCCAGGCTTGTTGGCATGGCCTTTTTGTTGACTGCCACACCTGTCTCCAATGTCTCAAATTACAGGCGGTAATGCTGTTGCTTCCACCTCTGCCTCCAGGGCCTAGCAACAGAATCTAAGTGCTTCAGCTGTCTGGTTCTCTAGCTTGGGAATGTGCCATTCCTTTAACACATTGTTATCTTATGTTATGTTAATTTATGTTATGTTATGTTATGTTATATTATGTTGATTTGTATAGTGTACTAGTCACCCAGGAGGGTATCTAGGCAATTGGGCAAGGTGTGCAGTTGTGTAGTACCAAGGTGCCTATATGAAGAGGCAGGGCTTCAGCTTCTAGCAGAACTCAAAAAGAGGAGGTTTGGATGTGTTAAGGGAGGTCAATCCATTTGTTGGGTGCAATGTATGGATTTAGGACTACTATCTTTACTACTACTAAATGCCTTGTGTGAATACCAAAAGTAGTAAGTTTAGGATTTTGTCTCAGATTAGTTATGTGAATCCGACCCTATGTCTACAGAAGATGGGAACAAGGGCTCAAGGAGCAGGAAAAGGAAGTTAAAATCCCATAAAAGGAACTGGGGCTCCTGACAGAACAATATGTCGCTCACATGGACTAATTGTTTGGGAAGGCTCCTTCAAAGTACCAAAAAGCCAAAAAATAAAGATCTCAACCAGCATCTTGGAGAAGGTGAACTCTGTAGAGATCACCCGTAGGACCATCCCTGAGCTACGCAAAGGCTGGTATGATCTGAGGTCTCAAATGAAGGAAAAGGTGTCCAGCAGGATGTCTGAGGGTCGTGGAACAGGTGATGGACTGTCAAAACACCCCACTCCCATGGAGACACTCATTGAGGGGGTCCTGAAATTAGAGAGTGTGGCAGGAGTGTCTGATATCGACACCTCCAAACCAGCAGGCACCAGTCAGGGTAAGTCTTCTTCCCTTACTTAGAAATAGCATAACGTCAGCAAATCCACATATTATGCATCACAGCAAAAATACCTCCACGGAGATGCTTGCCCTATCCTTTGCAGAGACAGAAGCACAGACAGTGCAGGCAAGGTTTGTTTCGTTCACCCATTCCGTCAACAGATTTTCAGTAGCCACAACAAAACTAGCAAGGTTTACTGTGAACATAGAGACTGACATAGGGACTGATGTCAGGACATTGCACATGGGCTAGTGCAAGTGACCACTGCCCATGGGAATATACCAACTCATAACCTCTGTTTTCATTGAGGGAAGATGTCCAGGAATGCCTCAGCACTCAGAGGACATTTCAACAACTGAACGGACAGGGACCCATGAGTGCCCCTTCCATCTCACCCAAGGTTAACATCAGTCAGTCTTCAGCAAATCAATCAAAAGCAATAACTCCATTATCCAAGCTGGAGAGAAATTGTCTGAGGAAGGCCAGGAACAGCAAACAACTCAGGCATTCAACAAAGGCAATCAGAACCACGACTGAGCTAGAAAGTACCGAAAGTGAATACATCACCTCTTCAATCTTAGGGGAGGCCGGAACTACTGCGGACCACTTGACTACCCCGACTGAATCATTTGTTGCTCAAAGCACTCAAAAATCGCACACAGCGTAAAGAATCCACCTGCAAAGGTATACAGAATATTAAATTTGGCTGAGCGGAAGGGAAAACAACATCTCACAACTCAGGCGACACAAACCAAGAAGCACAAGCTAAGTAACAACACAAAATAACCCACAACAAACAGCCTGATGGAGGTCATCGGGCCAAAAATAACAGAAAGTGAAGTGAGGCCGAACTCAGACAAAACAAACACTCCAGGACAGGGAGGTAGTGTAGCGAACTCCATAATGAGCAATGACAATTCATCACAAAATTAAGTAATCAACAGATTTTGTTCCTATCAGACCCAGAGAGAATCACGGTTGATCTGCAATTTAATCAGAGCTCGGTTATTGAAAGAGGACCCGCCCACTCCAATCGCGATCAGAAGTTGGATTTTATTCCTCATTACGTCTCAAGGGGACCTCATGACATCCTCAACAGAAGCGCACTATTGAAAGTATTTAAAGCCCTTTCATCTCTGTGTCATATTAACACCAGCAACATAGAAAGCATAGAGTTTAGACCAAACTTCAATCCAATTGGCCAAGAGATCTCCACAGTCACCTTCCTTGACAGCTCCATCATTGAGCAGATCTGGCAGCAACAGGACTCACTCGCCAAATGGGGCATGGAGGTAAAAAAGCCCGCTTTTAACTGCTACCCAAGCCCACTTCAACCACCGAACCAGAGGGCTTGCTCAGAGGAGCAAAAGACCAGGAACATGACAGCCCAATGAAGGTAATAGCCCAAACCCTAAGAAACATCACCATAGGTTTCCCTATCCTTTGCAGAGACAGAAGCACAGGCAGTGCATGCAAGGTTTGATTCGTTCACCCATTCCATCAACAGATTTTCAGTAGACACAACAACACAAGCAAGGTTTACTGTGAACATAGAGACTGACATAGGGACTGCTGTCAGGACATTGCACATGGGCTCGTGCAAGTGACCACTGTCCATGGGAATATACCAACTCATAACCTCTGTTTCCTCAAAATTCTGCCCTCTACTTAGAGTGAAGTGTGTTTTAGTCTCAGTGGCACATCCGTTCAGGAAGCATGCAGTTCCAGGTGTTCATAGTGGTGGACTTCTGAGACTAACAGGTCTAGAGTCCCATGGCCCAGTGTTGCTGACAAGGCACCCAACCCCAGAGGATGAAAGAAGTGAACCACTAAACATGCTGAGGAATGAATTACCTTTGTTTTGTTTCGCATTACATACTTTGTTGTTTATTTTCAACAATGTTACATCCACAAGGATATACCTGATCCTTGAATGAAACTATGTTGTTTCAATTGAATTAAAGGTCTCTCAGGTATGTATCAAGCATTACCATCATCTGTGGTCTCATTATTGGATGCTTTTACCTCAGAAATAGTTGTTTGTGATCTCTGTGAGTTGTGCTCGCCCCTCTGCTGCACATGTACCCTCTAGCTGCACCTGTAATGGTGGTAATTCATCAGGATCAGAACTAGCCTCCATGGGGTTGTAGTGCAGAGCATTCTTCTTTGCGATATTGTGCAGTATGGCACATATGGTGATGATCTTCTAGCATGTCTATGGTCTGTACAGTACTGCACTGCCGGGCTTGTGGAGGCAGCAAAAGTATAATTTCAGGATCCCAATGGTCCGATCTATTATTTAACGCATTGTCCTGTGTGCCCTGTTGCAGTGTCTTTTACTTCTTGTCCTTGGAGTCAGGAAAGGTGTGAGTTTCCTGGGACACAAGGCTTATGCAGTGTCACCTTAAATTTACGAGAAGGAAAAACATTAGGTCACATTAAACCCACCGTCCTGGCCACTTTATTTATTGAGTCTGCATTTCTTTTTTTCTTTTTAAAAATTATTTTTTATTGTAAAACATAGGCTTCATACATCATCTGATGAAAAGAGAGCAATATTTATTACGTGCCCTGTTGTATCTCCTTTCACTTCTTGTCCTCTGAGTCAGGTATGGTGTGAGTATCCAGGGACACAAGGCATATGCACTGTCCCCTTGAGTTTACACAAAGGAAAACCATTTAGGTCACATTACACACACTCTCCTGGCCACTGTATTTATTGAGTCTGCATTTCTTTCTTTTTTTAATTCTTTTTATTAAAAAACATAGGTTTCGTACATCATATGATTAAAAGAGAGTTGATATTTATTATTTACACACGTATCCATAATATATTGTATGAATGATCTGTAGTTCCCAATCTTGCAAGACTAGCACTTTTAGGGATGTACAGCATGCATATACCACCCTCACAGCTCCTCCCATACCAAAGTTCCTCCCTCACCCTCTAGAGGCCTGTGTTCTCTATATTTATTCCATGCCCCCAAACATTTTCCATCTGCAATGCTCTTACCTAGCAGGAAACCATCACCAAATTCCCCCTGTGACAGTAGTCTTTGTATTTCTGCACAAGAAAAAGTTTCACTATTCTTGTTTGGTCAAAAAATTGTTTCAATAATTTAAACATGAGCTCAAACCCTGGTAGCTAAGGCAGAGAGCAGGCTGGCTTAACGTAATAAGATGTGCAAAGCAGTTAGTACCAAACAAGTTAGAAAGTTGAAAAAACAACTCAATAAAAATGCTCATGTTAAAAAAGAAAGCATTCAATTAACAAAATGCCCTAAATAGAAGTGGAATCGGAAATATGAATTTTTAAAGTGTAAAATAAAAATATCACCAAGATGCTTTAGGCATTACCTATGGTCATCTGGTGCCACTTGAATGGTATCTACATGTAATTTAAGGCAGATCTTGATGGATAGTGGGCCAGAAAAAGAAACAGGTTTGATCCAGTTGGATGTTTTACAATCTGACGTAGTCTCTGAAATTGAGGTCATAAATCTTAAGTAAGGCTAGGCAGCAGGCTGTAACCGAGAAGTGCTTTTGGCGGGAAAGCCCAGGACCCTAGAAATGCGCCAAATGACCAAAGAAGGTCCCTCGTCTGCCTGTGAAGATTTCTACGCATGGACTCCTCCATCAGATCAAAGCTTGTGCCAAACAGGAGTCGAAGAGGACAGATACCTTCCATGATTTCCTTCTGAAACAGATTTGCTACTGTGGAAAATCTCTGTGCAGGTGCAATCTGAATCTATGGCCCAGTGGGAACTCATTTTCTTTGGATTGACTTGGGAGGTTTGTCTCTGTCCTTCAGAGGTTTTTGAGCACAAATGTTCCTAAGTCGCAGGTTTTCAGGATGATAGGAGGAGTGCACAGTCAAGGGTCTCTGAACCTCAAGAAAAGCACTTAGGGGGCCACCACTCAGTCCAGCAGAAGCCAACAGGGACTAAGGTAAGCCCAGTTAGAACTAGTCAGTTGGTCTCTTAAGGAAACAGTGCATCTTTGAGCTTTTTGCATGAGGTCAGCCGACCAACCCTTAGAGTCCACTTTTATCCTGGATACAACTGGAGTAAGTTGAGCCTTTCAGATCTCCTCACAGGACTCAACAGTAGGTGCAGGACTTCTTCTGCCTTCTACAGGTCTACATGGTGTGGTGAAAGAGGTACCCAAGGCTGCCATTTTTAAACCTTGTGGACGACAGATACTTCTGCCAGATCCATGACCAATAAGAAAAGAAATCCCATGGGTAATCCTACTCACATTTGCAGCAGTTTGTGTTTGCTGCACCAAAACAATCCTGCACTGCATCTCTCTACCTAATTTCAACATGGCAAACCCTCCTCCCTCTGTGCAGAACCTATGTGCCCATTCAAGCGGTGTGGCCCAGGGTGTGCCTGCTTGACTGGGGGAAACAAAAACTGGCCTGTCCAGATGTCAGCGAATGTGCCTGTGAAGGGGAAAGCCTCCTCCAAGTTAATCACATTCCTTGGCACAGCCCAGATGACCATTCTGTCAGAGACAAAGAGACTCCTACCCACACCCACCGCCTTTGTTCTGCTTTGGGAGCAGTTTTCACAGAGGCTTTTGGCAGGGACAAGATGACTTTCTAAAAGTGTTTTTTCTTTAACAGTTATCACAAATATGATTTTACCAGTAGATTGGATTTTAAATAGCTATTAAAAAGACCATTTGAATTATATTTCTAGTGGTTTCCTAACATGAATTAGAATAATTAAATATAATTATGCAACCCAGTACTTTCTTATGGAACAGCAAGCCTTCTGACATAGAAAATAGCTTTTGGAGAGTTTTCACTGTACAGATATGTGTAACATTAAATTCTTTACATGTCCTACTTCTAAATACCATGCGCCCTACCATAGTGCTCAAAAGGTATAGTTAGGGATGGCATTACAAGGAAAGTTTTACCTGTCAAGACAAGATATATTTCAGTTTAAAACTGCCACATTCAGGCTATATTAGTAGCTATGCAGTCATATTTACAGGGCAATGTGGTGGGTGGTATTGTGGACATATTGATATTTAACTTACAGGCCATGGCTAATTTTTGTACCATATATTATGAACTTACAGGTAAGTGAAATATGCAAATTTGAAGTATAACCAATTTTGAAAGGTTTTAAGGATCAAAGCACATGCACTTGGTCCTGGTTAGCAGAGTTTTGATGCAGAGAGCCAAAAAGTAGCAGCATTTGTCCACAAACATGGTTATGATGATGTAAAATCCATCCATACTAATATAATAAAGAGAGAGAGACCAAAATTTTGAGGAGGGTAATCTCAGTAACCACAGCACCAATCACAACACCCAATGCAGCGTTGGAAAGGGCAGTTGCAGCAGAAGGACATAGGCTATGCAGACGCCCACCATATACATTTAAAAGGTAAAAGAACCGTGCCAGCAAAGTAGTCCCTTGTGGGCGTTTCTGCTTTGTGCAGTGGGCGTTTGCTGGGGGAGTGACACACGTTGGGGGCGTGTGGTTTGTTCCGCCCTTCATGCCATGTCTCATATCGTGTGCTAATCCCACCCTGCTCCCTTTAATACCCCTGCACCCCATAATCATAACCCACCCTTATTCCTTTAAATACCCCAAAACCCTTAAACACTAACCCATCTTAACCCTATACATATACACTGTACCCCAAAGCCGAAACCTATCCCCTAACCCTAAAAATACCGCTGTACCCCAAAACTCAAACCTAGCCCTGAACCCTATAAATACCCCTGTACCTCAAATCCCAAACCTACCCCTGAACCCTAAAAATTCCACTGTACCCCAAAACCCTAAACCTTGCCCTGAACCCTAAAAATACCACTGTACTCCAAAACGCAAACCTACCCCTTAACCCTAAAATACCCCTGTACCCTTTTAGACACACCTCCCTCCACAAGTTCTAGAATTGCGAACTTTAGAGCTGGGGATCTACGTTTGAATCTCAGCATCAGCTCAATATCCTGTGATTCCAGGCAAATCGCTTTGTCTCCTCGTGCCTACCACAAATGAATGTGTTCTTCTGTAATGTAAATTGTGCTCATCCCATGTTGTTGAGTTTGCGCTATGTAATATTGCAAGGAAAAATAAAGTAGGGAAACTCGAGTTCACACACTACTGAACGCGCACTCTTAAGTGCATCAGCAGTGCACTGTGAATCTGAGCGTTTCACAGGCCTGTCACAGATAAGAAATGCTATCAAAACGAAATCCTACAAAACAATATACTACTGGCCGGCAGCAATTCATACCGGACAACTTCGGGACGGGCTGCTAGTACTAATATAATAAAGAGAGAGCCCAAACTTTTGAGGCGGGTAATCTCAGGAACCACAGCACTAATCCCAACACCCAATGCAGCGTTGGAAAGAGCAGTTGCAGCAGAAGGACATAGGCTATGCAGACTCCCACCATGTACATTTAAAAGGTAAAAGAACCATGCCAGCAAAGTAGTCCCTTGTGGGCCTTTCTGCGTTATGCTGTCGGCGTGTGCTGGGGCGTGACAAACACTAGGGGCGGGTGGTACGTTCCGCCCTTCATGCTATGTCTCATATCGTGTGCTAATCCCACCCTGCTCCCTTTAAATACCCCTGCACCCCATAATCATAACCCACCCTTACTCCTTAAAATACCCCAACACCCATAAACACTAACACATCTTAACCCTATAAATATACCCTGTACCCCAAAACCCAAACCCATCCCTAAACCCTAAAAATACCACTGTACCGCTAAACCCAAACCTAGCCCTGAACCCTATAAATACCCCTGTACCTCAAAACCCAAAACTACCCCTGAACCCTAAAAATACCCCTGTACCCCAAAACGCAAACCTAGCACTGAACGCTAAAAGTACTACTGTACCCCAAAACCCAAAACTACCCCTGAACCCTAAAATACCAATGTACCCCAAAACCCACCTAGCCCTGAACCCTTAAAATACCCCTGTACCCCAAAACCCAAACCTAGCTCTGAACCCTAAAAATACCCCTGTACCCCAAAATCCAAACCTAGCCCTGAACCCTAAAAATAACCCTGTACCCCAAAACCCAAACCTACCCCTGAACCCTAAAATACCCCTGTACCCCAAAACCCAAACCTAGCCCTGAACCCTAAAAATACCCCTGTACCTCAAAACACAAACCTAGCCCTGAACCCTTAAAATTCCCCTGTACCCCAAAACCCAAGCCTACCCCTGAACCCTAAAAATACCCCTATACCCCCAAACCCCAAACATAGCCCTGAACCCTAAAAATACCCCTGTACCCCATAACCCAAAACATTATCGGAACCCTTAAAATTCCCAAACACCCCAAAATATATACCTCAGTACCCCAAAACATATACCCCTATACCCATACCTTATCCAAACATTAAAAAAACATGCTTTTACCATTCATGCAATTACAACGAATTTCTTTGTAAATGTATGCGTGTTAAAAGCATATAAAATGAAATGCCATGCGTTATAATGGCATTGCGGAGTCATGGTACTTTCGTACTGAAAGCATGTGGAGTGATGGTATGCGGAAAGAAAGTTGAGGAATAATGGATGTTTACCCTCCCCCGGTAAGTACATTGGTGGCATAGCGGCCCACATCTCCAGCAACATACTCATATTTTTTCACCACCCATTTGAAAAATGCAGAGGTCTCTCGCATTGATGACCAGCACCGACGTACACTTTTAGACACACCTCCCGCCACAAGGTCTAGAATTGCAAACTTTAGAGCTGGGGAGCTACGTTTGAATCTCAGCATCAGCTCAACATTCTGTGATTTCAGGCAAATCGCTTTGTCTCCCCGTGCCAACCACAAATTAATGTGTTCTGTAATTAAATTGTGCTCATGCCATGTTGTCGAGTTTGCGCTATATAATATTGCAAGGAAAAATAAAGTAGGGAAACTCGAGTTCACACACTACTGAACGCGCACTCTTAAGAGCATCAGCAGTGCACTGTGAATCGGAGGGTTTCACAGGCCTGTCACAGATAAGAAATGCTATCAAAGTGAAATCCTACAAAACAATATACTACTGGCCGGCAGCAATTCATACCGGGACAACGTCGGGACGGGCCGCTAGTGTCATATAAAAAAAAGCATTTTCTTACATTTGACACTATTAAACAACGATACTGACATTTCATAGGTGATATATTTTCATTATTTTACAGGCAGAAGGAGAGTAAAGCTACAAGTGAAGTACTACTGAAGTTTTTACTCAAACAGAGGTAGAAGGTATCGTCCATAGAGGACAGTCATATTGTCTTCACCAGACGATACCACCAGCTACCAGATACCGCCAGCCTGACGAAGAGCATGCCCTATAATGAAGCATGACAACCAGCTGAGTGTGTGAGGTCCCCATTTCCAAAATTTTGAGACACCCTGTCTCTACCTCTTCTTTTTTCTTTCCAAGGAATTGCATACAACTTCTGCTTGCTTGATCTCCCCTGGAGAACTCAGATCCCCCAGAAGATAGTGCAGAGGGTGTCCTTTGAAGTAGGTCCACCTTTATTCCACCTTGGATGGTACAGGATCGGCAAAGGAGGAATAGTTCCTCCTCTGCAGAGTCCATTCGCCTCTGAAACATCTGTAGGAACATCCATCTCTAATAAGAGGGATGACTCCATAGATAGGGAATAACAAAGGATCCACCTAGAGAAACTGAGACTCAGGCTCAGGCTCAGGAAGCATCAGTTGGCCCTTGACAAGATCCCCTGTAAGTATAGAAGGTAGGACACATTTGGGATTAGAGTCCCATGGTGGCAGCCCCAGTGTCCCTAGGCTCAGGGAACCCTCCTTTGGCACTTTGGAACCTGAGCAGGACAGTCCCTCCTTACCAGGAGGGTGATGCCATCCACAAATGGATAACTGCTTTAGAGAGGGTCTGTAAAGCTCAGACGGTCCCTCAAGGGCAGTAGCAGCTATCCTGTGACTCTCCTGTGCTACAAAAGGATGAGATACGCTCCTCACTGCTAGAGACAAGGATTCTGACAATTATTTAGTTTTGAAGAGTGCTCTCGCAATTGAGTTTGGCATAACCACTGAACAGTATAGGATTAAGTTCAGAAACACCCAGAAGGCACACACCCAGGACTGGGTAGATGTTGTAGGAAGTGCTATTAAGGCTCTTGAATGCTGGCTTCATGGAAGCAAGGTACAGGAATATGAGGGACTGAACAATTTGATAATGAGGGAGCACTTCCTTAATAACTGTCAGAACCAACTTTTGCATCAATCTCTGGTGGACTCTGCTCTGACCTCTCCCCAAGAATTGGTAAATAAGGCAGTCAAATGGGTCCCCACCATGGTTAGGCAGAAATGGAGGTTGTCGGAAGAAGCAAGATTCTTCTAAGTCCGACGATAAGGGTGAGGACAAGGGTAAAGATAAAAATAAGTCTTCACAAGGGCCGGAAAAACCTGCATCTGGAGGTGAGTCCCAAAATTCCAAGAAAGGCAAAAAGATACCCAGGTGCTACATTTGTAAGGTAAAGACCCATTGGACAAGGGATGCTGATTGTGGCTCACTGGTTAGAGGCGGCAGACCCGAGAGCAGAGAACGGCCCGGGACCAGGGTTCGATTCCCGACGCGGCAGGGTCTTGGACCAGGATCAGCGGACTGATAATTCTCGCATCGGTGCCTACTCCGACCAGAGATCACACTCGGCAACTCTGGGCATTAGCTTGCCTCATCTCCACAACGGCCCCACACAAACGCCGGGGATGCCTGGTTTCACCTTGGAGACCCCCAGGAGGGACTATCTCACAGGGAAAGCCAGGACGGGTTCCCCAGCGGTCTATAGCGCTACGAGGCCTGCGGTGCGGGTATCAGTGCGCTTTACAAGACACAATTTATTTACAATTTCTTGTCCAAAGGCCAAACAAACTCCTACAACCACTGCCACTAATGCACCTGCTCCTCCTAGCACAAGTACAAGTGCGTGTACAGCTACCAAGGGATTAGCGGGGTTAACCTTGGGTTCTGAGATAGGTTCTGAATTAGTAAGAACTCCAGGTCAGGCTGTTTGAGTCTGTTATGGTGTCATTGACCTTGCCATCTTACTGGTATGTCCCACTAACTTGAGGAAGTATAGACAACAGACTGCTCAATGGAAAAGAAGCAATGGCTTACAGAGACACAGGGGCCAATGTCGCTATTGTGATGTAGAAATGTTGGGTCCCCAGAAGAGTTCAAACTATGACAAATATAACAAGTAAGCAAAGCTAGCAATGTTAAGACTGACTATTTCTTGTTAGATTATGTTAAAAAATTCTCATAAAGCACATATACACTGATTGTTTTCATGGCGCTGCTCTAAGAGATGCTGTAGCCCTGTTGAATGTAGTATGCTAGTCTTAAAGCCAAGTTTTGAGAAGTTTCCTGAAGCTTAAGAGCTCAGTGCAGGATCTAATTTCGGAAGGAATAGAGTTCCAGTATCTGGGTGCCAGTAATGTAAACCTGCGGCTGCTCTGTCGCTTCAGTTTGAAGGAGGGTATTGTCAGAAAGTTCATGTGATCTGAGCGTAGGTTACGCTTACGTGTATGCCTTTACATAAGGCTGTCAATGTATTTGGGGCTCCAGCCATTCAAGGATTTAAAGATGAGGCAGCCTTCCTTAAATTCGCATCGCTGTGGGATGTGGAGCCAGTGGAGCTTCCTCACGAAAGGGTGACATGTTGCCACTTAGGTTGCTGAAAGATCAGTCCAGCCGCCTGGATCTGCACCAGTTGTAGTTGTTTGGTTAAATATAGTGGGATGCCAAAGAATAGAGAGTTGGCATAGTCCATAAGAGACATGATCATGGCTAGAACAACCTATATCAGTGCTTCCTAAGTGATAAGTCTGCTGATTTTCTTATCTTCCTTAACTGGAAGAAGCAAGTTGAAATTACTGAACCAATTTGAGTTTTCATTGTGAGGTCACAATTAATTGTTACCCCAAGACTTTTAGCAGAAGGGGATGGGGTGGGGGAGGAACCCAGTTTAGTTGGCCAGAAGTGTGGGCTCCAAGGATTATTGGTGCCCCCGTTAGGACCAGTGCAGTCTTATCTGGGTTGAGTTTCAAATATTTTCTGTCCATCCAATTGCGGATGTGCAGCATAATAGTCTGAAATTCGAGGCCTGATTCAGAAGAGTTGCTAATGGTGAATATTAATTAACTGTTGTTTGTATAGTTGAAGGTGCACACCTTCATCTCTTTCAAGGACCAGCTCAATGGGAGAAGATAGAGATCCTCCTTCAAAGACTGCCTGGATAAAAATGCACACGACAGCAAAGAGCTCTTCCGCATCGTAAAAGAACTCTCCAACCCCAGCGCCAACACCAATGTCATCCCGCCCTCACAGGAACTGTGCGACTCACTGGGCATCTTCTTCCACTGCAAGATCGCCGACATCCACGAAAGCTTCAACACCACGACCGACCCGATCATGCCAGACTCCACCCCTCTCCTGAACACCAACAGCACCCACCGCCTGACCTCCTGGTCCAACGTCAGTGACGTCGAGACACGCAAGTTAATGAACTCCATCCACTCTGGATCACTGACATATCTGTGCCCACACCACATATTCAACAAGGCAGACGCATCCATTGCACCCCAACTACGGAAGATCATCAACATCTCCTTAGAAACAACGACATCCCCGGAAAGCTGAAAGCACGTCGAAATCAACGCCATCCTCAAAAAGTCCAAGGCGGACCCCAAGGACCTCAAGAACTTCCGGCCCATCTCCATGCTCCCGTTCCCGGCAAAGGTCATCGAGAAAATCGTCAACATGCAACTGACCCGCCACCTCGAAGACAACAACATCCTGGACCCGTCCCAATCTGGTTTCAGATGAAACCACAGCACTGAGACAGCCCTCATCTCTGCCACAGACAGCATCAGGCGCCAATTAGACAACGGCGAAACATCTGCCCTCATCCTCTTGGACCTCTCGGCTGCCTTCGACAGGGTCTGCCATCGCACTCTAAAAACACGCCTCCAAGAAGACGGTATCCAAGAGAAGGCCCTTGACTGAACCACATCCTTCCTCTCCGACACATTCCAGAGCGTCCGCCTCTCACCTTTCTGATCCGAAGCCACCAACATCATCTGCGGTGTCACCCAGGGTTCCTCCCTCAGCCCGACGCTGTTCAACATCTACATGGCCCCCCTCGCACGAGTGGCCCGCCACCACAACCTCAACATCATCTCCTACGCTGACGCCACTCAGCTCATCCTCTCCCTCACTAAGGACCCACGCACCGCCAAAACCAACATCCACGACGGAATGAAGGCCATCGCCGACTGGATGAGGAGCAGCCGTCTGAAACTGAACTCGGACAAGACGGAGGCCCTCATCCTCGGACCCAACCCCTCAGCCTGGGACGATTCCTGCTGGCCAACCACTCTAGGGACAGCACCCACACCCACCGACCATGCACGCATTCTTGGATTCATCCTCGACTCCTCCCTCTCCTTGTCCAAATAGGTCAACGCCATCTCCTCCTCCTGCTACAACACCCTCTGCATGCTCCGCAGGATCTACAAGTGCATCCCGACCGAAACAAGAAGAACGGTGACACAGGCCCTCGTCAGCTGCAGGCTGGACTATAGCAACGCACTCTATGCCGGAATCCCAGCCAAACACATACGACGACTACAGCGCATCCAAAATAAGCATGGGCTGAAGATTCGTTCCGCTCGCGGAACTTGCGGATTTTCCGCGATGTTGCGATCTGCGAATCTCGCGAAATAAAATAAAATCCGCGAATCAGCGGGGACGAATTTTCAGCCAAGCACTTACATGGTTACAGCAGCAGGTGCAAAAGTTGAAGCTAATTTTTTGTAACCTTTTACAAAAGGGTTACAAAGAAATTATCTTCAACTTGGGCACCTGCTGCTGCAAGCTTTTAAGTGCGTCCTGGTGCCTCGTTGCCTACTTGCAACTATTCTCTGACCCTACTCTGACCCTTGAAGCAGGGTCAGAGAATAGTTACAAGTAGGCAATGAGGCGCCCGTCACGAAAATTAAACCTCAACTGTAAGCACTGACAGATATAAAAACAAGCATTTGCAATGCAATAGATCTCGCATTAGGAAAGTTTGAGCTATTGGTCTTGTAAATGACAATTTTTTTAATTTATGTGTTGGTTTTGAAAATAGCTAAATTAATAGCTTTGTCATTTACAATGCCAATAGTTATAACTTTTGCAAATGTGACACCTATAGCATTTGTAATGCAACATGTTTTTTATTTACGTGACTTAGATTTATTGATATTACAAATTACACTGGCTTTGAAGTTTTTTTAAATAATTAATACTTAAATAAAAGTGTTTTTAATTTATACTGGCAATAGCTTAAACCTTATGTAAATAACTTTTGTGAAGATTATGTTCAGTGTATTTTATTGTGACGAAAATCCAAAATCAGAAGTGAAATATTAACAACTTTTTGTGACATTTGTAATAAAGCTTGAAATATTGAGAGACCATATTTGAACCAGTTGTTGTTGAATGGTTGCGCAGATTGATGCTGTGGTGATGCTGAGTGGTGCTGTGGTGGTGCTGAGTGATACTGGGATGGTGCTTAGTGATGTGTAGGTGGTGCTGAGTGGTGCTGTGGTGGTGCTGAGTGATGCTGTGGTGGTGCAGACTGATGCTGTGGTGGTGCTGAGTGGTGCTGTGGTGGTGCTGAGTGATAATGTGGTGGTGCTGAGTGATGCTGTGGTGGTGCTGAGTGATGCTGTGGTGGCACTGAGTGGTGCTGTGGTGATGCTGAGTGATGCTGTGGTGGTGCTAAGTGATGCTGTGGTGGTGCTGAGTGATGCTGTGGTGGTGCTGAGTGGTGCTGTGGTGGTGCTGAGTGATAATGTGGTGGTGCTGAGTGATATTGTGGTGGTGCTGAGTGATGCTGGGGTAGCGCTGAGTGATGATGTGGTGATGTAGAGGGCAGAAAGGCACAAAAAGCAGTCTAACAATGGGCAGAAGGGCAGAAAAACAAGGGAAAAACGAGTCTAACAGAGGGCGGAAGGGCACAAAAAAACAGTCTACGAGAGGGCAGAAGGGCACAAAAAACAAGTCTAACAGAGGGCAGAAGGGCACAAAAACAAGGGAATAACAGAGGGCAGAAGGGCAGAAAAACAAGGGAAAAATGAGGCTAACAGAGGGCAGAAGGGCACAAAAAACGAGTCTAACAGGGGGCAGATGGGCAGAAAAACAAGGGCAAAACGAGTCTAACAGAGAGCAGAAGGGCAGAAAAACAAGGGAAAAACAAGTCTAACAGAGGGCAGAAGGGCACAAAAAACGAGTCTAACAGGGGCAGAATGAATCCCGCCCTGCGTGTTTGTCCACGAAGATGCCACCTTTTTGTGCAATACCTCTGCTCAACTGGAGTACTTTCTACTTTCTAATCAATAAGTGCTCCCTCATTGGCTAAATGTATAGGGGCAGATTTACAATAACCGGCGCATCCCCAGGGATGCGCCAGTTATTGTGCGCCGCAGCTCCGCCACCCATGGTGCGCCGCATTTACAATGCGGCGCACCATGTGGCAAAAACGGCACAGATGCATCACGCAATGCTCTGGGAGTCCCTATCTCCCCAATGCTGCGTCAACCCTTGCGCCTGCTTCAAGCAGGTGCAGGGTTTTGACGCAGCATTTGCCTAATAGTGACTGAGGGAAATCTTGTAGATTTCACTCAGCCACTTTAAGGAGCGTTCATGCGCAGGAACGACCTCCCCTGCGCTGGAACGCCTCCTGAAGCGCAGGGCTTTACAACGTGACGCATCTCTCAGATGCGTGAGGTTGTTAATACCCAGCCCCATGGCGCATCTTTTGTGCTGCCGCTGCATCACAAAAGTGAAGCAACTGCGGCGCAAAAGAGGCGCAAGCGGCTTGTACATTTTCCCCATACTGCTCTTACTACACTGTAGCTGCGTAAAGGGCCAGAAGATGTGTCTCTAGTGACCATGTGTGCCCGTGTTACAGGCACACATGGTCACTGGAGACACATCTTCTGGCCCTTTACGCAGCTGCAGTGTAGTAAAAGCACTATACATTTACCCAATGAGGGATCACTTACTGGATTAGCCAGTAGAAAGTACTCCAGGGCAAATCACAAAAAAATCCACGAATTCGTGGGAAAATTCGCAAATTCGCAGATTTTTTTTGCGATTTCGCTGGAAAATCCGCGAATTCGCGGAATGCGAATTCGCTACTTTCACCCATGCTTAATCCAAAATGCCTCCGCCCGACTTATCATCAACGTCCCCTGCCGGAGCCACATCACCCCCCGCCTAAGAAACCTACACTGGCTCCCCGTCGGCAAGAGGATCACCTTCAAACTCCTCACCCATGCACACAAAGCACTCCACAACGCCGGACCAGACTACCTGAACAGCAGACTCAGCTTCCACACCCCGACCCGCCAGCTCCATTGTGTCTAGTGAAGAAAGGCTGGATGCAACCTCTCAAACCTCCTCAACAGAACATTGTGGACTATGTCCTTAGGCCGCCTTCACACAAGGCTGAGTACAGGAAGAAGTCCAGCAAAAACCTGGAGACCAGCCAAGAACTCTAAAGAGCTTGTTGTGACCAAAATGCTGTCTCAGCCTGGCCAGTGTGGGTGTTGGAGCCTGCGTCCCCAGCAGTTCTCCAAGACAAGTGGTGTGGGCCCCACACTATCATCAAATAAAAAAAGGTGACGTCACCTACTTGGTGGACCTAGGTACTCTGAGAAGTCCCCATAGAGTACTTCATGTGAGCTGCCTGAAATCTTTTGTGGACAGAGCTGACATGGGCTTACTCATGGCAACTGATGAGGGGCAGGAGGAAGAGAATGACCCTCACCCTGATCTCCTCTCTCAGAACCCAGATGAGGGATCAGTAGATGGAGTAGCCTTAGCTGGCACCCTCAGTGACCAACAGCAAGCCGATTGTAGGCAAGTCCTCAATCAGAAAAAACATATGTTCTCCCTGATACCCAGTCAGCCCAACTGGTGTACCCATGAAGTGGACACAGCTCACAGCCTGCCTGTAAAGAATACAATCTACAGACAGCCTGACCATGTCAGGGATTGCATGAGAACCAAGGTCCAAAAGGTGGTGGAATTGGAGGTCCTTGAGCTTTCAGATGACCCCTGGGCTTATACAGTAGTTCTTGCATAAAACCTCACACCAAGGGTGGAAAAAGAGCGATGAGGCTTTGTCACTAGGACCTGTATAGTTACCCACTTATACAGCCAGTCACGCACCCACTAAATCATACATACAGGTTCTCATCCACCCACTGATCCATTAATACACCTTGGTCTATGTATATTTAACATTCATAAACTTTTTAGAAACACACGCAGTCACTAGATGATGTCATCAGTGATGGCAGCAATGATGTCAAACATGAGGTCGTAAGCAGTAGATTGTGCGGGCAGGGGTTATAGTTGGCTCAGCTAACTATAACTGTTGGATTTCATAGTTTTTTACAAGTGAAATGCCAGCCTAACTATAACACCCCTGGAACCTTTGTTTTTTCAGTGAATAAATATATTTAAATATATATATATATATATATATATATATAAATGAACACACAATTGAAAATTG
Organism: Lissotriton vulgaris; assembly: GCF_964263255.1. NCBI lineage: Eukaryota > Metazoa > Chordata > Amphibia > Caudata > Salamandridae > Lissotriton > Lissotriton vulgaris. The sequence goes on along the minus strand of NC_141686.1, from coordinate 181,478,652 downwards.
TTTTAATCGTGTGTGCCCACACACAATTAAAACATTTTCTCACTGTCTATCATTGATATTAGTGTCTACGTTTATTGTATAGAGAGATGGAATTAGATGTTATATATCGAATAAATGTTGGATTTGGATTTTAACTAGGTTGTTTTTTAGGTCTGCAACATTTTTTTCATAACTATAGTTTAAATTTGAGAAATGCATTCTAGCTTACATTAAAAGAAAACATGGGGCATTTGGTTTTTTGGATGACCTTATTTGTGGATTGCCAAAGAATGGAATATGAAAAAAAATGTATTTTCAAAACGTTTTCGTAATGGGTTTTTGTGGATTTTTGTTCATCTCATTGGATTGCTGGATTATTTAGGATTCTTGGAGAGATGTTTCATAAAATATCACCAAGGGCCTAATAAAGAAGACAACTAAATGTCAAAATGTAATTTGTTTATGGAGTCAAAACAGGAGAGTTATTTAAGAGAGCATTGATTGATGTAAGTAGTGTAAATGTATGCAATATTGTTAACGTAGTCTGAGGCTCTCATTAATGGAAATGTACTTTTTTTAAATTTGAGAAATCAGAGTACCTGTCTATGATTGCACAATTCTTATTTCCTGAAAAAGTTTTCTTTTTTTCACGGAGATTATAGAGTTAAGGATGAGCTTTGCCTATTGCGTTTTTGCATTATTGTTTTTTTCACCTCCTTTTAAGTAGGTTTAAGTAATAGTTCCACCATTCTATAGAAAATCTTCGTTTCCTCCTGTGACCTGACCTGCTTCGATGCCCAATCCATGTATCTTCGAAATAATTTAGAAGTGGAGCCAATTTCCCTAATTTTGTGAACATTACAATGATTGCACTATTGAAGTGTAGATGTCCTCTATACTCTCAGGGCGGACAAAACACAAAGCTGTTAGTTTTATTTAATGTATATTGCAGTTTGCTATTTGACATTTAACCCTCAGCTAAGAATGTTTTTTTAGGTTTTCACAAACATGCCTGGGAAACATTAAAAAAGAATCCTTGAATTTGTGTTTTAGGATTTATTTTAGTTATTGTATTAATCATTCGAAATTCAAAGTCAATTATTATTTTCTTAGGACTGTTAATAATTGTTTGAGATTGTACACCTGATATAAATTCAGTGTTATTTGAGGATTGTTTGCTAAGAAGTAAACTATAAACTAATGGGTTGTTCTGTTATTAATGTTTGCATGAATAGTGTAAATTTGGGTGAATGAATGGTGGGTAGATTTAAAAGTTCCATCCTTCATCCAAACGTCTCCAGGGTTACTGTGTTACATAGTGTACTAAAGATTAATATTCATTTTAGGGGGTTCTCGCTATCATAGAGTGGAGTAGAAAAAGTAAATTAGTAAAAAAAACAGTGGAGCAGATTCACAAGCCCCTTGCACCTCCTTGCGCCACCATTGCATCACTTTTCTTGACGCAACAGTGGCGCAAACGATGCAGCCAATTTACAACGTGACACATCTAGAGAGATACGTCACGTAGAAAATCCCTGTGTCATGTTATACCTGTGCCAGGTATAATGTATTGTGGCTAGGCATTCCCAATCAAAAAGCCATGTAGAAGTGATGCAGTGAAAATTGCAAAATTTCACTGCGTCACTCTACGCCTTCACTGCGTCCAAATCCCTATGCCTGCTCAGACCAGGAATAAGGAATGACACAGGGCTTTTTGTAGGGGACTCTCCTTTCTGTTGTGGCTCCCTGCTGGAGTTGCGTCACTTTCATGAGCAACTCTATCTATGCGTCACTTTTGTGCCAACAGATGCGTCAGTATTTCTAACGCATCTGTTTATACTTGCGCTATGGAGCACTGTCTTGTAAATACAGCGCATCCATGGAGGCGCAAGGACATTCGGCACTGGTGCAAGGAAACTGACACATCTATGCAGATTCGGCAGTTCTTTGCAAATCTGCTCCCCCACCCCCATGTTCAAGGGAAAGGGTAATAACAAAATAGGTTCGAGGAGTTACTCTTTGGGGATCACTCACCTGTTTTGACTTTGAACCCTTCTCCTTAAAATTGGGTTTGTGGGCATACTACTGGCAATGTGCCTGTGGATATTCTTGGCTACCTCCCTAAAAACTGAGCCACTGGGTTCATTGGCGGTGGCGACAAGTGTCTATATTTGTTAAATATTTTCTCTAACTTCTAAAATCAATTACAGAGACAGGGTGTTTATGCTCTGTGGTTCTCTCCACTGTATCACCAAGAGTGACCATTCTTCATTTGCATTAGGATGAATAATACTCGACACACCTCCATTGACTCCCTGCCTCAGTTAATCTCTCCTTTCAACAAATTTAGCTGCCATAGTTTAATAATCTGTTCCCATGTTTTGATTTGATGTAGCTAGCTTGCAATGCATTTTTCATTTTTCAACGATTTGTAGAACAAAAGTACAGAAACAAATATTAGTTTAATGTAACAATCCTGTTGTTTGTTTACTTAATTATATATGGTCCAGTTAAGATAAAAATCAAAATGTTTACTGATGCAGCCTGTTGAGAATTGTTGTTTTAATTACCCCATTGAAAGAGAGGAAATTAAATATGTTAGTTTTGTGTTCTGTAAGCATGGGCGAATTTTTCACCACTGCCACCCTCTGTTTCACCCATGCCACCCTCTGGTACATCAATGCCACCCTCTGGTTCATCATCACTGTAGATTATGGGGAGGAAAAGCAAGCAGACCTGCCCTGCTTCAACTGACATGAATTAATTTGGGGTTGATTTATTAATGTGTCACTGTTTTAAAATTCCAGTCTGGCACCTGCTTCCTTATCTGTAATTTGCTTTCTGTTGCAGTGCAATTTTTTTTTCCAGGACCTTTGTGGCCTACTTGTAGCTATTCTATGAGCCTGCTGCAAAGGTTCGGGCAGGGTCATAGAATTGTTGCAACTAGCAACTGAACTCTGGAGGGGCCCCAGTCAGGAAGCACTACAGGGAATGGTTACTAATAATGAGTTTGAAGTTGAACTTTTGCACCTGCTGAGTGCTTTCAGTTTTGCAAAACTTGTTTTTCTGCAGAACAGCAACTGTAATGCCCCAAACAAACATAGGCAACTGAACTCTGGAGGGGCCCCCCAGGAAGTACTACAGGGAATGGTTACTAATGATGAGTGAACTTTTGCACCTGATGAGTGCTTTCAGTTTTGCAAAACTCGTTTTTCTGCAGAACAGCAACTGTAATGTCCCAAACAAACTTACTTGTGAAAGTTGATTTCTATTCCAAAAGTGATCCAAAGAAAGTCAAAAGGCCTCAAATCCAAAAAAGTGCAGGCAAATGAGAACCTGAGGAGTTATTCTGATAAAAATCATCATTTTCAGAAGGTCTATGCTGCTTGCTAGTGGATTTCTTGTGCAGAATTGCAAATTTTGTAATTTCGCAAGTGCGAGATTGTTGCTGCCCGCTGCACCTACATGTTCGCAATTGCGAACTCTCGCGATGCATCGCCAAACTCCCGCGGGATCCCGCAGCAATGTCCAAAATGGCACAGCACTTGCAAAATATAGAAAAAAACAACTCGGCAAACGCTGAATGACGGTAAGTGAACGCCGCACGCCGCAATATTGTATCACCAAGAAAAAAAAATCCGCTACGCGCAAATTTGCGGATTTTTGGTTAATTCGCGAGAGTTCGCGGATTGCGAATTTACAGAAAATCCGCAAATTCCGCGAGCGGAATGGATTTTCAGCCCATGCTTAGTGTTCTGTGAAAAGAAAGTTATTATTATGATTATTATTATTATTATTATAAATGCAGCGCTGAGGCAGTAGGAGGGATGGTTAGAGACTGATGCGGAGAAGGGAGAGGGTGGGGGGATCGGGCGGATCAGGGTTGGGGGTATGCTTATTTTTCTGTTTCCTTTTGTTCTGTAAAAGTGGTATCTTAGCCAGTTGACTTGCCTATACATAGTGGTCTGCAATTTATAGCGGGCCGTCCTCCGGGTTGTAGACCTACACGCTGTGTATTGACCATAACATAACGCTCTGCCGGCATCTGGATGAAGGCAGCTAAGCTGTGTATATTGCCCTCAACCACATAATGGAAAGGGGCGACCACTCGGTCCCCCCGAACGTATGGCAGAGTACCTCGATCCCCCCGGGAAGCCATTTTGGGCGGGAGGCGCGTCTCGGCTGGTATTCCCGAAGCGGCGTAGCCGGGGCGCGCTCTTTCCCGCCCTGGAGGGGGCTGGCCTAGACACTGACGCAGCTGGCCACGCCCTCGGGGCAGGCAGGGGCGGGTTTACGCCCGCCCTGAAGACGGATAAAAGGGACGCAAGACCGGAAGACATCCTCTTGTTCCTGTGCTCTGAAGCTGCACCTCCTCGCTGCACGTGAGCTCGAGACGGAACGAAGAGCCAATTTTGAGCGTTTTGATCTTTCTTTTTGTCTTCTAGATACTTGGTCGGAAAGATGCCCAAAAAAGGCGCGAAGAGAATGACGACGGAACAGATGGTTCGGGTCCTCATGAAGGAGATGTCCGAATTGAAGAAACGGGTGGCGGAGCGAGATGGGGAGGGGGGATCGGGGCGTCCATCGGCTGGAGCAGCTCCTGGAGGGAAAGCCAAGAGGCCTAGAAGGGGACCAGCCGGGGGAGACGTCCCGGTTCCCTGTACCCCGCTCGAGGCGCCAACCCCGGTACCGGTGGAGGGGAATCCGATTCCCGTCGTGGTCACCCCGACATCCACTGAGGATATGCCTCCCGAGTTGGCGGCACAGCTAGCAGCGTGGTTGGGTGACAGTAGCGAGGGCGCCATGGCTGCCGAGGCACAAGTACTGATGAAACAGTTGCGCGAGAAGCGAGATGCAGCCAAGGTGCCCGCGCCGGCTGCAGTGATAGACAAGCCGCAGGCCCCGGTTGCGACCACAGAAGCAGCGTCCGGTGCAGGTAAGCGGCCATTGCCGATCGCGAGGGATGAGTCAGCACCCTCTCGTAGAGAAAAGTTGGGGCAACATGTTCCTTTGGCAATAAAGGAAAAGATTTGGGCAGGGGAATATGTGAACATTTTCTCCTTGCTTGTCGATCATTATGAGGTGGAGCATGTTAAAGGTCAGAAGGATCTGATGCATCCGAGTGTTTGGCGCGCAAAAATGGCCGCCTTTAAAGTGAATGAGAATATTGGCAATTGGGGCAATGCATGGGGAATTTTTACATCGATCCTAGGGGAACGTAGGCCCGAATTGCTTTCTGAGTTACCGATCTATCAGTCACGAATCATGGGGTACTCGACGTCTCACCAGGGTAACCATTGGTTCTGTTATGATAATCTCTTCAGGAAGGCGAAGGAGCATAACAAAAGTTTAACCTGGGACTGTTATGATTCTTTGACATGGGATAAAATGAAAGAGTCAGGAATGTTGAAAATGCCGTTGGTGGGGAGCAATGTTGGCGAGTCCTCCCGCCAATATGCGGGGACGCCCTTTCGGTCGGGTACGAGTACCGACGATTACTCGAGATCTGCCAGTAATACAGGGAAAAGGGGTTTCTGCTTCAATTTCAACAAAGGTAAATGTACTAGGCCACAGGGATCGTGTAAATTCAAGCACGAATGTAGTGGTTGCGGTTCGTCCCATCCTGAGTCCTCGTGCAGAGCCAGAACGGGTGAGAATGGGGGTAGGGGAGGCGCCAAACAGGTCTAATATAGTCCGAGGGGCGCCTTTACCAACCCCGATTGATACCTTGGCGATGATTCCCTGGCTCAGTGAATACCCAGATCGTACTTCTGCTGGATTGCTGCGAAACGGTTTTTCATATGGTTTCCGCATTCCGGTGGGGGACTTTCAGGGTGTCGGGATGTGCAAAAATCAACTTTCCGTCCTGCAGCATACGACTGTAGTGCGGGATAAGATCCGGAAAGAGGTTATCCGAGGTCGTGTCGCCGGCCTGTTTACTGCACCTCCGGTACAGAATTTTGTTTGTTCTCCTTTAGGGGTGGTCCCCAAGAAGGACCCGGGTGAGTTTCGATTGATTCATAATTTGTCAGCTCCACGTGGTCTTTCTGTAAACGATGCAATAGACCCAGAAGTGTGTTCGGTGCGGTACGCATCCTTCGATGAGGCCGTAGCCATTTTGAATCGCCTGGGGCCCGGGGCGCTGATGGCGAAGTCAGATATCGAGTCAGCGTTCCGGTTGCTCCCGGTACACCCGGACGATCAGCGTCTCCTAGGTTTTAATTTTCAGGGTTGTTATTACATGGATAAGTGTATGCCGATGGGGTGCTCTATATCTTGTGCCTATTTCGAGAAATTCAGTAGTTTTCTGCAATGGGTCTTCACAAAGAAGACGGGTTTCCAACATGTAATGCATTACCTTGATGATTTTCTGTTCCTTGGGGCAGCCGGGGATCTCGAATGTGGCCGGGCCTTGGCCGAATTTTGTGTATTAATGAAACAGTTTGGTGTGCCATTGGCACCAGGTAAGACGGTGGGTCCTGCGACTTGCCTCGAGTTTCTGGGGATCGAGTTAGACTCCAGAGAAGGTTGTTTTCGTTTGCCAGCTGACAAAGTGTTCAAGTTCAGGGCAACCCTGCAAGAGTGTCTAAATGGATCTAAAATTACGCTGCATCAGTTACAGCAGTTGGTGGGACAGTTGAATTTTGCCCTTAGAGTTATACCGATGGCCCGCCCCTTTTCTCGTTCAATTGCCCAAGCTATGGTCGGCCTAAAGGAGGGCCATCACCGCACGAGACTATCGGCTGAGGTCCGCCAGGACGTGCGTATTTGGTTAGCATTTCTGGCGGACTTTAATGGTCGAGTCATATGGAACAAACCAGCCGTATCCTCTGAAGAGCTGGGGCTATGGACAGATTCTGCAGGTAGCATAGGTTTTGGTGCCATCTTCGGCACAAAATGGTCGGCACAAAGGTGGCCGACATGGTGGCATGACAATGGTCTCACAAGTAATATTGCTTTCTTGGAACTTTTTCCCATTTTGGTGGCCTTGAGAACCTGGCCAGAAGGGTTCAAGGATCACTCTGTGATATTTTGGTCCGACAATATGACTGTGGTCGAGTGCATCAATAGTCAGGCAGCACGATGTAAACTGATTTTAAGACTGCTCAAAGAGATTGTTTTGTTGTGTATGCAACTGAATGTGCTGTTCAGAGCAAAACATGTCCCAGGGGTACAGAATCAGGCGGCTGATGCACTGTCTCGTTTTCATATGCAGGCTTTCTCGGGCTTCCTTCCCTCAGCGGACCCAGGGCCGGCACCCTTCCCCGAGGCTCTCTGGTCTCTCGGTGCCCCGAACTTCGTCACCTCGTGGGAGAGAGTCTAGCAACACGGACGAGGAAGGCATATGAAGGGGCGTTTAGGTCCTATTTAGCCTTTTTGGGGACTGATAGAGAGAGACTTTGGGGCCACGAGGAATGGGTAGTGAATTTCCTGATGTCCTTACGTAGGGCTGGGAAATCTGTGGCTACGGCTCAGAGGCATCGTGCTGCTATTTCCTTTGTTGCCAGGGCTCATAGTATCCAGGACCCAACGGCGTCTTTCGTTGTACAGAAAGCGCTGCGTGGGTGGCAACGCCTTGAGGGTCGCAGAGTAGATGAGAGGCGCCCGATAGGTTTGGATAGGTTGGCCCAGTTGTTGGCTACACTCCCTGCCACATGTTCATCTCCGTTTGAGGCGGTGTTGTTCCGAGCCGCTTTTACGCTAGCATTTCACGGGGCGATGCGAGTAAGCGAACTGGTGGCAAGGAACAAACAGGATGTGGCGGGGGGTTTGTGCCAAGAACACGTTCAGATCAGAGGAGAGGCAATGACGCTCTCCTTTGTCAGGTCCAAGACCGATCAAGATGGGATGGGTGACTGCATAATCATACGCAGGATTCCCGGGTCCTCCATATGCCCGGTAAAGTGTTTAGAAGATTACCTAGCACGAAGGGTGGCATTACGGGGGGGGACCTTGTTGAGACACGCGGACGCCACCCCACTGACGAAGTTTCAGTTTCAGCGGGTGCTTGCGATCTCAATTGCCGCTGCGGGCTTGAACCCGGGCGAGTTTGGGACCCATTCCTTTCGGATAGGGGCTGCTACAGAAGCTACAGCCAGGGGTCTTAATGTTGAACAAGTGAAACGAGTGGGGCGTTGGTCCTCCAATTGTTATAAGAGGTATGTGCGGTTACACATGTTGTAAAGCTGTAATGATGTACTCACGCCTCTTGTTTTTGTTTGGTTTTCAGTTGCGCAAGCCTACGAGGCGGGGCGGACTTTGCAGTCGACCCAACACCGGGCCAGCGGTCAGACATCACCGGCTGTGAAAAAGGAGGTGTGGGTCGTGGGCCACTCATACGTGAGGCGTGCCGCGGACGTATTCAAAGCAGGTGACATGATTCACGTAGCTGGGAAATACGGGTACAGGGTGTCCTTCTACGGAAGAGGCGGTCTCTGTATTGACCAGTTTCAAGCATATTTTGAGGATTTGTTAGGGCGGACGAGGTCACCGCCGTCTATAGTCATAGTGCATTTAGGGGGCAATGATTTGGTCACCACCGGTAGACGACTTCTCCTGGAGGCAATGCTTTCCACTGTAAGTTGGTTGGCGAGGAGAGTTCCGGGGTGCACAATTGCGTGGTCCCATATGATCCCACGAAAGGTGTGGCGGGGGGCTATTTCTATTCCTGCTTTGAATCACTCTGTTAGAAAGCTTAATAACAAAGTGAGTAGGTTGTTCCGTTCCGGGACATTGCATTCTATTTCGCATGGCTGTATTAATGATGACAGTGTGTATTCGGGGGATGGTGTGCATTTGTCTCGGGTGGGGAATGAGTTACTCATAGGAGACTTCTTAGCGTGGTTAAAAACGTTGAAGCATGACCTTTAGGTAGGAGCTTTGTGGGGGGTCCGGATAGCCGGTCAACTATCCGGACCTGTGGCGGTAAGGTCATGATCGGTGAGCAGTAATTGGAAGATCCCTATGAGTGGGCGTCACCCAACACGGATGGGAGCGCTCGGGAGAGGTGGCCATTGGCCCCTCAACGGGGAGGCGGTCCTGTCTAAGGAGAGGCCGCCGGAAGGAAAGGAAAGGCGGTCAAGGCCCCTTCCTGTGTAGGAGGGGTTACAGCCCCCTCCTGGGGAATTTCCCGGGGCCAGTGACGTCTGCGACGGCAGATGTGGTAAGTTGTGTGGGGTTTGGGGGGAGGTCTACGCTACCTTCTAGATACTCACACGAGTCCTCGAACGACCTTTAAGTGGCGTCGAGTTTATTGGGGCCCCCGACAAGTCAAGGGAAATTGGTAGTTGCACGTGGGGTACGCCTCAGTGCTGTCGCCCCTCCCAAGTGGGGGGGGTATTTCTGGTTAGGGATCTTGACACCGGTTACGACCTTGCCGTTGGCCCTTAAAAGTTAGGATGTGCAATTTCATTATTTCAAGAAAATGTTTTGCAGGTTGGTAGTTCGGCTAGGAGAACCTCTGTATTAGAGAATCTGTTAAGGTTAGCCAAACATCGCAATGTGGTTATGAAATTGTACATTAATATGAACTGTTTAACGTTTAATTTTGTTTTAATAAATACGGCCGGGGAGGGTCACTCCCTCCCTCTTCCAAAAACTTCAAGAACTGTTTCCGGTTTCCCTCCTTTTGGGGATTGTGTTGAGAGGGGGTGGCGGGTATCTCAGCCATATGGAAAGGGGCGACCACTCGGTCCCCCCGAACGTATGGCAGAGTACCTCGATCCCCCCGGGAAGCCATTTTGGGCGGGAGGCGCGTCTCGGCTGGTATGCCCGAAGCGGCGTAGCCGGGGCGCGCTCTTTCCTGCCCTGGAGGGGGCTGGCCTAGACACTGACGCAGCTAGCCACGCCCTCGGGGCAGGCAGGGGCGGGTTTACGCCCGCCCTGAAGACGGATAAAAAGGGACGCAAGACCGGAAGACATCCTCTTGTTCCTGTGCTCTGAAGCTGCACCTCCTCGCTGCACGTGAGCTCGAGACGGAACGAAGAGCCAATTTTGACCCACCCACCAGCCCCTGAGGACAGCTAGTTGTTTTAAGATGGTTCGATAATTCTATTTTTCGTTTACAGGTTGTGGTATTATCATGTTGATATTGAGTGTGTAATAAAGTTGGCCGATTTTATGTATGTTCTGTGATTAAAGATATTCTGTTTTTTGTGTCCGTTATAAGCATGCTTATTCGGGTCATAGTGGCCAATGGATTGTTGGTTTAGGTAGCATTGTCGTATTTATTTGGTAGGCGGTAAGGTCATGATCGGTGAGCAGTAATTGGAAGATCCCTATGAGTGGGCGTCACCCAACACGGATGGGAGCGCTCGGGAGAGGTGGCCATTGGCCCCTCAACGGGGAGGCGGTCCTGTCTAAGGAGAGGCCGCCGGAAGGAAAGGAAAGGCGGTCAAGGCCCCTTCCTGTGTAGGAGGGGTTACAGCCCCCTCCTGGGGAATTTCCCGGGGCCAGTGACGTCTGCGACGGCAGATGTGGTAAGTTGTGTGGGGTTTGGGGGGAGGTCTACGCTACCTTCTAGATACTCACACGAGTCCTCGAACGACCTTTAAGTGGCGTCGAGTTTATTGGGGCCCCCGACAAGTGAAGGGAAATTGGTAGTTGCACGTGGGGTACGCCTCAGTGCTGTCGCCCCTCCCAAGTGGGGGGGGTATTTCTGGTTAGGGATCTTGACACCGGTTACGACCTTGCCGTTGGCCCTTAAACGTTAGGATGTACAATTTCATTATTTCAAGAAAATGTTTTGCAGGTTGGTAGTTCGGCTAGGAGAACCTCTGTATTAGAGAATCTGTTAAGGTTAGCCAAACATCGCAATGTGGTTATGAAATTGTACATTAATATGAACTGTTTAACGTTTAATTTTGTTTTAATAAATACGGCCGGGGAGGGTCACTCCCTCCCTCTTCCAAAAACTTCAAGAACTGTTTCCGGTTTCCCTCCTTTTGGGGATTGTGTTGAGAGGGGGTGGCGGGTATCTCAGCCATATAAAACATGATTGATTCTAAATATATGTTTAATGTAAAAAATATTACCTGGTGATTCGTTTCTTTTTCCTTCGTTGTCTGAAATTTGTGGATGGTATTTTTTGATTGCAAGAGGTTTTCAGGCCTGCTAGTGTTCTTGTTTCTTTGATGTCTATCTAAGGTTACAAAGAACTTGTTAAAATATCTTCTGCTTTTCATGCTTTTTTGTGTATACTATTGACTTTGTAATTGCTTACTTTTATCTTGTAGATTTTCTTTTAGTGATGCTCGATTATTTTGCAGTCTTTCTTTTTGGTTTGTAGCAAATGTTTACTCTTCAGATGCTTTGAAGTTTTTTTTATGTTCCATGAAGGAAAAAAGCTAAGTACTTGTCGGAGTTGCAATAGTCATTTTGCTCCCCATCCACTCTCTGCCACTTTCACAGAGGTAAATACTTGGAGGAGTTATAATAGTGATTTGTTCCCTAAGCCGCTGCCTGCCACTTTTCCCTAGGTAAGCACGTGGCTGGTTTAGAATAGTAACGTTGCCTCCACCCACCATCCACCACCTTCCCTGAGTTAAGAACTTGGTGAAGTAAGAATAATAATTTTGTTCCCGGCCACTGTCTGACTCCCTTCCTGAGGTAAGTACTTGGCAGAGATAAATTCGTAGTTTTGCCCCCAACCACTGTACGCCACCTTCCTCAAGGTAAGTACTTGGCAGAGTTTGAATAGTAATCTTGCCCCATCAGCCACTGTCCAGCACCTTCCCTAAGGTAGGAACTTAGCAGAGATAGAATAGTAATTTTTCCCCCTGCCATTGTCCTGCTCCTTCTCCAAGGTAAGTACTTGGCAGCTTTAGAATAGTCATTTTGTACACCAGCCACTGTCCGGAACCTTTCCTTAGGTAAGCAATTGGTGGAGTTCCAGTAGCAATTTAGACTCCCAGCCACCGCCCAATGCCTTCCCTGAGATAAGTACTTGGAGAAGTTGCAAAGTAATTTTACCCTCCAGTCACTGTCTGGCACCATCCCTGAGGTAAGTACTTGTAGGAGTTAGAATAGTAATTTGGCCCCCGAAACTGTCCAGCACAATCCCTGAGGTAAGTACATGGTGGGGTTAGATTAGAAATTTTTTCCCTAACCACTGATCAACACCTTCCCCAAGGAAAGTAATTTTGCCCTAGAGTCACTGTCCTACATCCTCTTTGATGTAAGTACTTGGCAGAGTTAGAATAGTAATTTTTCCCCAAAACCACTATCCATCACCTTCTCCGAGGTGAGTACCTCACCTTCCCTGACTACATTGTAGGTTTTTATCATTGTTAGTCTTGAGGAAATATTATTATTGAATAAAATAAAATATAATAAAATAAATTGTATTTTAATTTGAAAAGCTTCACAAACTCTTAGTGTTCGCAAACTTCACATGTCTGAAAGTAAGTAAGTACACAGTTATAAAGTTAAAGGTTCTATGATAGTTCTAGTAATTTCTAATTCCATTAAATGTCAAGTTTGCACTTACTTGGATAGGAAAATGGAAGTATTTTAGACTGTGTCTGATCAAGACTCCGATTCACTCTTGTGCCTGTGGTCATGTTAGAAAGCAGTGTACCACTGACTACAAAATTTGGCCCCCGAAACTGTCCAGCACAATCCCTGAGGTAAGTACATGGTGGCGTTAGATTAGAAATTTTTTCCCTAACCACTGATCAACACCTTCCCCAAGGAAAGTAATTTTGCCCTAGAGTCACTGTCCTACATCCTCTTTGATGTAATCAATCAATCAATCAATCAGTGACACTTGTAAAGCGCGCTACATACCCGTAGGGTCTCAAGGCGCTTGGGGGGGGGGGGGTGCCGCTACTGCTCGAACAGCCAGGTCTTCAGCTTCTTCCTGAAGGAGAGGTGGTCTTGGGTCAGGCGTAGGTCGGACGGGAGGGAGTTCCAGGTCTTGGCGGCCAGGTAGGAGAAGGACCTTCCTCCTGTAGTCGCTCTTCGGATGCGGGGGACGGCGGCGAGGGCGTGGTTGGCTGATCGGAGGTGGCGTTTGGGAGCATAGAAGTTGACTCGGCTGTTGAGGTAGCTCGGGCCTTGGTCGTGTAGGGCTTTGTGTGCGTGGGTGAGGAGGCGGAAGGTGATTCTCTTGTTGATGGGGAGCCAGTGAAGGTCTCTCAGATGTCCGGATATGTGGCTGGATCGTGGGATGTCGAGGATGAGTCTGGCTGAGGCGTTTTGGATCCGCTGGAGTCTCTTCTGGAGCTTGGCGGTGGTCCCGGCGTAGAGGGCGTTGCCGTAGTCCAGTCGGCTGGTGACGAGGGCCTGGGTGACGGTCTTCCTGGTCTCTGTGGGGATCCACCAGAAGATCTTTCGTAGCATGCGTAGGATGTTGAAGCACGCCGAGGAGACGCTGTTGACTTGCCTGGTCATGGAGAGGGAGGAGTCCAGGATGAAGCCCAGGTTTCGTGCATGGTCTGTCGGTTTGGGTGCGGTGCCCAGGGCGGGAGGCCACCAGGAGTCGTCCCAGGCGGAGGGTGAGGAGCCCAGGATGAGGACCTCCGTCTTGTCCGAGCTCAGTTTCAGGTGGCTGGTCGTCATCCACTCGGCTACCTCTCTCATCCCTTCGTGCAGGTTGGCTCTGGCGGCGGCGGGGTCGTTGGTCAGGGAGAGGATCAGCTGGGTGTCGTCGGCGTAGGAGATGATGCTGAGGTGGTGTTTGCGTACGATGGCCGCGAGGGGGCTCATGTAGACGTTGAAGAGGGTTGGGCTCAGGGATGATCCTTGGGGGACGCCGCAGATGACTTCGGAGGCCTCTGACTTGTACGGTGGTAGGCGGACTCGCTGTGTTCTTCCGTCGAGGAAGGAGATGATCCATTCCAGCGCCTTGTCCTGGATTCCGATGTTGCTGAGGTGCTGTATTAGAGTGCGGTGGCAGACCGTGTCGAATGCCGCGGAGAGGTCTAGGAGGATGAGGGCCGCTGTTTCTCCCTTGTCCATCAGGGCTCGGATGTCATCGGTGGCGGCGATGAGGGCGGTCTCGGTGCTGTGTTTGGCTCGGAAGCCGGACTGTGAGGGGTCGAGGGATCCGTTCGTCTCGAGGATGGCGGCCATCTGCTTGTTGACGGTCTTCTCGATGACTTTGGCTGGAAACGGGAGAAGCGAGATGGGGCGGTAATTCTTGAGGTCGGTGGGGTCCGCTGTTGGTTTCTTGAGTAGAGCGCTGAGTTCGGCGTGTTTCCAGCTTTCGGGGAAGATGGCGGTGTCGAAGGATGTGTTGATGATTTCTCGCAGGTGGGGTGCGATGACAGTGTCGGCCTTGTTGAAGACGTGGTGAGGGCAGGGGTCGGTCGGTGATCCGGAGTGGATGGAGTTCATCGTGCGGATGATGTCTTCGGTGCTGATCGGGGTCCAGGCGTGGAGGGTGGTGGTGGGGGGGGGTGGCTGGTCGGTCGTGGTGTGCGTAGGTTGGTTGTTGAAACTGCTGTGTATGTCCGTGATCTTGTTGTGGAAGTATGAGGCGAGGGAGTTGCAGAGGTCTTGCGATGGGGTGATGTCGTTGTTTCCTGCGCTGGGGTTGGAGAGCTCTTTCACGATGTTGAAGAGTTCCTTGCTGTTGTGTGTGTTGTTGTCCAACTGGTCCTTGTATGCTGTTCTCTTGGCGGCGCGGATCAGCTGGTGGTGTTTCCGGGTGGCAAGTTTGTAGGAGGTCCTGTTGTCCGGTGTCGGTTCCCTTTTCCAGACTTTCTCGAGGGCTCGGCAGTTCTTCTTGGAGCTCTTGAGTTCGTCGGTGAACCATGGGGCCTTCTTGCTGCCGGGTCTGCTAGGCGGGGTCCTCAGCGGGGCGAGTTCGTCCGCGCAGTTGCTGATCCACTTCGTGATGTTCTCGGCGGCCTGGCTGGGGTTCGCTGAGCTGGCAGGAGGGTGCTGGCTCAGGGAGGTGGCGAGCTGGTCTGCTGTGATCTTGTTCCAGCTTCTGCGGGCGGTGTGTTGCTGGTGTTGGTGGGTCGTCGTTCTCTTGAAGGTGAAGTGGACGCAGCTGTGGTCCGTCCATTGAAGCTCTGTGGCGTGGCTGAAGTCGATGTCTGTGCTGGATGAGAAGACGGCGTCGAGTGTGTGTCCGGCGAGGTGGGTGGGGGTGGACACCAGTTGCTTGAGTCCCAGGTTGGCGAGGTTGTCGAGCAGGGTGCTGGTGCTGTGGTCGTTGTTGTTCTCCAGATGGAAGTTGAGGTCTCCCAGGAGGATGTAGTCAGCGGAGGGGAGGGCATGCGGGCTGATGAAGTCGGCGATGTCCTCGCTGAATTGTGTGCGTGGTCCAGGTGGTCGGTAGATCAGGGTGCCTCTGAGGGTGGTGTTCGGGTTGGTGTGGATCTGGAAATGTAGGTGTTCGGCGCTGGTCAGGGTGTTGTCGGTGCTGGTCGTGAGACGGATGGTGTTCCTGTGGATGATGGCGATGCCTCCTCCCATCTGGTTGGCGTTGCGGTCCCTCCGGACGATCTTGTAGCCCTCTGGGATGGCGATGGCGATGTCGGGAGCTGAAGAGGCGTTCATCCAGGTCTCCGTGAGGAAGGCAACGTCAGGGGCTGTGGTGTCTAGAAGGTTCCAGAGTTCGATGGCGTGTCTGTGGACGGAGCGGGTGTTGAGCAGGATGCACTTGAGGTGGGTGCTGCTGGAGTTCGCCTTGGCGGGTGCTGGTGCGGGGCTGGTCCGGATGCAGGAGAACTTGCAGGCGTGGCAGCTGAACGGGCCTTGGGTGCGTCTTGGAGTGGCTTGATGGCATTCTGGGAGTCGGCCGGTGTTGAGTGCGGTGAGGGTGGCGGCGGAGTACGTCAGGCGGGTCGGTCGGGGTCTTCGTGGGCCAGGGGTCCTGGCGCTGGTCGCGATCCGGTCGCGGACGGGCGCAGACGGGCTTACCTTTGGCGCGCCTTCGGCGCACAATCGGCGCACCCGCTGCGCGTGACCGCTGCGCGTTCGCACGGTCGCCATTTAAGGCCAAGTGCGCGGGTGGGCGGGGCAGCTGGGAGGCGGGAGCAGAAGGGAAAGGGGGCGTGGTCAGCGGTGGTGGCGGGAAGCGGGGAGCGGGGAGGGAAGGCGGAGGGCGGCGCGGTAGGCGGGCAGACAGGAAGGAGAACGATAAAAACGGGCAAAAGTGCCTAAAACAGCAGGCACAAATGCTCAAACAACACAGGAAGTCAAATACAGTAAAAAAAAAACAGGCACAAATGTTGTACAGAGGCAAAACAAAAACAAAACAGACGGCAGCGGCGTCAGCCAGCAACGAGGCAAAGGAACAAGCACAAATGATTTTCAAAACAAGACAGACTGCAGCGGCGTCAGCCGGCAACGAGGCGGGCAGCGAGGCAGAGGGCAAAGCGGAGTGGCACACGCAGCAGCTGGTGGCCGTGCGGCGCGGGGGTGTCCCACAAGTGGGTCACACTCACCTGCGTCGCACGGTCGCCATTTAAGGCCAAGTGCGCGGGTGGGCGGGGCAGCTGGGAGGCGGGAGCAGAAGGGAAAGGGGGCGTGGCCAGCGGTGGTGGCGGGAAGCGGGGAGCGGGGAGGGAAGGCGGAGGGCGGCGAGGTAGGCGGGCAGACAGGAAGGAGAACGATAAAAACGGGCAAAAGTGCCTAAAACAGCAGGCACAAATGCTCAAACAACACAGGAAGTCAAATACAGTAAAAAAAAACAGGCACAAATGTTGTACAGAGGCAAAACAAAAACAAAACAGACGGCAGCGGCGTCAGCCGGCAACGAGGCAAAGGAACAAGCACAAATGATTTTCAAAACAAGACAGACTGCAGCGGCGTCAGCCGGCAACGAGGCGTGCAGCGAGGCAGAGGGCAAAGCGGAGTGGCACACGCAGCAGCTGGTGGCCGTGCGGCGCGGGGGTGTCCCACAAGTAAGTACTTGTAGTACTTGGCAGAGTTAGAATAGTAATTTTTCCCCAAAAACCACTATCCATCACCTTGTCCGAGGTGAGTACCTCACCTTCCCTGACTACATTGTAGGTTTTTATCATTGTTAGTCTTGAGGAAATATTATTATTGAATAAAATAAAATATAATAAAATAAATTGTATTTTAATTTGATAAGCTTCACAAACTCTTAGGGCCCGATTCACAGAATGAACTTAAGACTCAATCCTAAACTTACTACTATTTTGGTATTCACAGAATGCACTTACTACTTTTAGCATTCACAGAATGAACTTACTACTTTTGGTATTCACAGAAGTTAGGATTTTGTCTTAAGTTTGTCTTAAGACAAACTTAAGACAGACTTAAGACAGACTTAAGACAAACTTAAGACAAAATCCTAACTTCTGTGAATACCAAAAGTAGTAAGTTCATTCTGTGAATAACAAAAGTAGTAAGTGCATTCTGTGAATACCAAAATAGTAGTAAGTTTAGGATTGAGTCTTAAGTTCATTCTGTGAATCGGGCCCTTAGTGTTCGCAAACTTCACATGTCTGAAAGTAAGTAAGTACACAGTTATAAAGTTAAAGGTTCTATGATAGTTCTAGTAATTTCTAATTCCATTAAATGTCAAGTTTGCACTTACTTGGATAGGAAAATGGAAGTATTTTGGACTGTGTCTGATCAAGACTCCGATTCACTCTTGTGCCTGTGGTCATGTTAGAAAGCAGTGTACCACTGACTACAAAATGGTCTTGTCCAGTTTGATATGTGTTTGAGGGTATTCTATAATTGGAATAGAATAAATGTTGGAAACTAGTTTTTTTTTCTAAAGTAAGTCGTGACTGAGTTATAATTATATTTGGGGTTTTTGACCTCCTCCACAGTTTTTGTCAGGCATCCTGGTTGGGGACAGGATTTAACCTCAGTCGAAAACATTTGCACGGTATTGTGATGCGATGCTCTCTTTAATATTTATACTTGCAAATATTTGTGAAGCGTTGTGATATTTTCCATTGTGTTGAGTTGATATGTAATGATGTTATGGAATTTGTGAGCTGGTACATTTTTGAGCACGGTGTTGCACAGTTACATTAACTTTGGAAACAATGCACAGGGTGGAGTTGTATTAGGTTGACTTTTGATATGTTGTGTTGTTTTATGTTCTGTTGCATGGAGGTTTGTCACGCATACATTTTGTTCTAAAAAATATATCTCACATTATTTTTATATTTTAATGCTTAAATCTACTTTTGTCAGTACCATTCTTTTTATTAAACGTATTGTAAAGGTTTGCATGATAGAAGTCTGCGTTGTAACAGTGTGCATGATAATGGCTCATATAATACATGTCTATTAACCCCTTCACTGCTGGCCCGTTTCCGCCCCTGTGCTGTAAACAAATGAACAGGGGCAGGCCATGACGAACCCCAGCCGTCATCAGCACACGAGCACTGTAGTGCATGACGGCTGGGGTTCGTCATCAGCATGCAAGGGGTTAATGTGCATGGTAATGATATTTGTGTTAAAAGATATACTTGGTAGTGATGCGTTGTAAAGACTGTGTGATAAAGGTATGCCTGGGAAAGGTGTGCATTGTAACGTCATACAACCAAGTTTAGCTGCTGTCCTGCCGCCAGAGTACTATTTAAGCCACACAAACACTTGGGCCTCATTATGATTTGTGTAATTTGACAGAAAGCAATAACACCACTTGAAATACCCAAGTTGTTGGGCCTGGAATTGTTTGGTCTGAAAAAAACCAGACAAGATCATTCTGGGGCAGGTGACAACAAACCACACAAAGTTGTACAAAGCAGGCGCTGCAGCCAGCAGAATTGCCAGGCCTTGCCTCCCCCATGCAGTAGGAAACAGTCAATGCTCCCCCACTATTCCACATACTGATTTTATTCCCACTGAAATCAAGAAAGACTATGGGCCCCATTAGTATGGAGGGCGGATTGCCCCCGCCTGGCTGGTGGTAGCCACCGCCAGCCTGGTGGGGGAAATTCGCCCGCCATTCTTCCCTGTATTCCCCCCTGCCATATTAGAATGGCGGGGGGGACCACGGCGGAGCAAAACACCGCCCGCCACTTTTCCACCCCGGTCGCCTTGCGGCCGGGGCGGAAAACGAGTAACATGCAGGCGGTGTCTGTCAGACACCGCCCGCATTATTACAATGGGCATTTTACAATGACTTTCCGTGGCGGCATTGCCACCACGGAAAGGCATGCGGTGTTCACTCTGGGGGCCCCCTCGGGGCCCCCAGAGTGAAGGCCAAAGGGGGGTGGCACACGGGGGGTACCTGTGGTACCCCCCTGCATTTACATAATCAAAGCGGTAGGCACCGCACAGTGCCTGCCGCTTTGATTATGTAAATGCTGCACAGCATTTTTAGTATTGTGGCGGGCGGAGCACAGAGCTCCTCCCGCCACAATACTAAAAATACAGGATGTGCCCGCCACAGTGGCGGGCACATCCTAATGCTGCGTGCGGGACCCCCGCCCTTAGGGCGGGCGGTCCCAATTTCCGATAGGACAGACAGGACACAAACGCAGTTGAAAATATGGACCCACCAGTGTTGCCAACAAATCCATCACGTGCCCCAAACACAAGCAGGGCAACTGTCCCACCACTGGTCACCATGTATTCTGATGATGAGGAAAATGCAACACCAGGGACCGGCCATGGCCAAGCTACTCCCATTCCAAATACACATACACATACACAGGTCCGCAGAATCAATGTCAGAGTCCGGCGTAGAAGAGCTAGATCATTTGGAACACAGCAGGAGGACCAACCAAATGATGTCTGGGGTGGCCTTGAGGGACAGATGCTCTGTATGCAGTGCCTGCAGGCCAAAAACACACATTCAGTACAGATACAAATTGGGAAGATGACAGCCAACATTGCAGTACTGTCAGCTTGTGTGCAGCAACTGACCAAGGTTATGAAGGAGGGACATGTATCCCAGAAAAGAGACTGCAGCACCCCAGCATCTATGCTAAATCCAATATTAGGCTGGCCACAACAACTGCACTGCTGGCACGTAGGTCTGTTACCATGCAAACAGAAATGTCCCATTGGAGCGGGGATGTGGCTGAGGCACTGGGCCTGGTGACCAATGCAGTGGCCAGTTGCCACTGCAGGAAGACACAACACACGCAGCAGTACCCCCTCCGCTAACAACATGAGGGATGAAGATGCTGGCTCTGACAGGCGTCTGGGTGTTCGTGGGAGAAAGCGCTAGACTGCCATGTACAATGACATTCTGATATGGTGACATAACCATTTTGACTGACTTACAAGTCAATATTTATTTTCATACCACTTGTGTCCATTACTGAAAATCCTGTGCCACTGGTCACATTAAACGCGTGCTTCAACACTCATGTCATTTTTTGTTAAATGAAACACACTTTGATTGCAATATACACTTTTTGCGTCATCAATACTCACCTCAGAATTAATTTTGTGTGATGTTCAATATTCTCCTGCACCCTTCTGCTGCGCTTGCCCCTTGTGCTGCACAGCAGTGTGGCACTTGTTGGTTCTCATCCTCCGAATCGCTTTCAGATACCTCGATTTCCGAGCCTCCCTTTGTCGCAATATTGTGCAGCATAGCACATGCTGCTACTATCTAGCAGTATTGTTCAGGGTTGTATTGAAGTGCTCCACCGGTCTTATGGAGGCATCTGAATTGGCTCTTCAGCAGCCTAAATGTGCGCTCTATGATGTTCCTTGTTGAAATATGCGCAGATTGTACCTCTGTTGGTTGGCAGTTGTAGGATTGAGGTAAGGCATCAAAAGGTAATAACGCAAGGTGTATGCACTGTCACCTACATGTTAGTAAGCAAAGGTTCAGTGGCAGTTTGACATTGGCATACGTTCAATGACTGTGAGAATCAATTACACACATTTACCAAGCAGATGTCCTTTCCAAATTCTCCCCTGACAAGACGGGTGTGAATGCCACTTTGCCTGAATATATAAGAATCATGTGCACTCCCTGGAAATTGCACCACAATGTCAGTAATTATGTTTTGGGCATTGCAAACAACCTGAATATTAAGGGAATTATAACATTTTCTATTTCTAATTAGATATTCCTGTGCTGCAAGGGGACATATTGCCACATGGGTGCAATCAATACAACCTAAAACATGTGGCAAGGGAGCTATCTGGTAAAACTCCTGCTTAGTTTTTGCAAGAACATGCGTGGTAGTGGGGAAATTGATGTGCGACCCGATCCGAGCTATCATGGCATCAAGGAAAGCTTTTGAATATTCTTGAAAGTGCGCTCTGCAACACACCCCCAGCTACTGCAATGACCCCCTGAAAACAGCCTGACGCCAGTAGGTGTAGGCAACATAGGATCTGCACATGCGTTGGGATAACATTGGTCCTATGTGTCTGTCGAATGGGATCTAATTCATTGATTAGATCATGGATCATTTCTGCATTGAGCCTATAATTATCGTATATCTCATCCTCTTGCTGTCCTAGCAAAGTTATGCAGACTCTAAATATGCGCTAATTTATTCGCCTTCGTCTATGTCCAGCAGCCTGCAGCCTCATCCTCCTCGCCATCAGATAAATAAATCCCTGCCATTGTGAAATGTAGTAGCTCAAATAAGTTTAAGTTGATCTTCAGCTGTATCTGAATTGCACCCATGATTACCACCAGGTTGCGATCCTTCTTATTTAGCACTTGCAAAATTGCGATGTTCTGTAAAATCACAATTTGTGATTTTTCATGCATATATTTTGCGATTCTTTTTTTGCGATTGGCTATTTGGGAGATGCAAATACAGAATCGTAAAATATTCGCAGATTGGTTCCCGATTCTTTATATTTGTGAAAACTTGTCTTTTCGCAAACATGCAGTTGATGCATTGCTACACAGTATTTTGCGATCGCCAAAGCCATTTTTTAGCGATTCGCTAATTTTGTGATTCTTTTAACTCTTGATACATATGTCTGCTTGAGCTCACTTCTTCATACCCTGGTAATTACCCCTCCTTTGGGTACCGGAGGGAGTTTGCCGTACAAAAATCCAGTGGCAGTGTAATAAGGCCCTTGATGATTACTCCAATTGGGGTATTTCGCTGCCAACAGGCATGCTTCCTTAATCCACACATACATAAATAATATGGGCATTTTCCCATTTTATTGATGACACATGCCCATGAATGGAATGACCTATCTTACTAAAAGTGCATCCACTGCAACAGTGAGAAAGCATTCAGGATTGAAGTGTCCCTATTTAAGTCAAATCTAATGTGTCTGTAAAGAAGGGGACCATGGGCATAGATTCTTTATGGCCTCAGAGGTTTTACTTCTTGCTTACATTTCTTTCCCTTGCTTATTACCTTCTGCGGTGAGTTCTGCAAATCTGAGGAATGCAGGCATCAGATAACTACATCACCCTGTTTATTCAGAGTATGAGCTACAGGTACATCAGCTAACACCAGAACAACGTGCCATCAGGTGATGATAGTCTAAAATGAACACTACATAATTCAGGAAAGGCTAACTGAGAGAAAGAGAAAGGTACTCTAGACCGTGTATCAACAGAATCCAGATTGAACACAACGCCATACCTGTGTAGAGTTGTAAACACTAAGCATAAATAATGACAATACTTGAAAGTGGCGGCTCCTCCGCTATTGTGGGGGAGCATTGCCCCATTGCTTTTAAGCAGTGCAAAGTAGAAACATAAAATGATCGTTATTATCATTTTATGGTTTGCGCTGATTTGCGGGTGGGAGGCTGGGCAGGGCTGCTCTGCTCTCAGAGCCGGGGCAGGGCAGGGGAGGAGTTGTTTGCCCACTTCTAAATGAGCAATGACCGTTTGGACTGCCCACTCGGGACATGACCCCCTTGCATTGCACTTGAATCCATGTTTCCTCCCTTTATTTATTTCATTTTTGCTTTTTCTGCAAAGATGTGAGTAGTTACCTAACAGAACATATGTACATGTATATGTCTGTGTGCTTTCTGTCCTGATGTAAGTGGGAAATGGAAACTTGCATGTTATATCACACTAAGCTTCCATTTCATACTTTGCAATGGTGCAATGTGTTAAAACAAAATTACTTTACTTTGGAAATTAATAGTGAAAGGTGATTCCTGTTACCTTGCTACCTATGGGTAACATCTGAGAACACGCCAGCATGTGGATCATTTGCTAAAACACAGACTTCAAAGTATACTAGCAAAAACTCTATCTTTATAGAATATCTTCAAAATTAGAATTCAAAATGCACCAAATTCCAGTGTCAAACGTTTACCATCAAAACCGACTGGAGTTGGAATGGTAAATGAACCAAGTGCTAATATATAAAAGAAAACTGAAAGGATTCAGGGCTTAAATGCAGGTCAATTACAGAGTTTAATACTGGCAATTTATGCATGGTCATATTTACGAAATATTTCAATATTCTGAATTTTGGAGACAATGTTTTTACAATACATGTAACTCGTTTTCACACCTCAAAATTAAACATGCAGGGCCCGATTTACAGAAAAAACTCAATCCTAAACATACTACTGTTTTGGTATTCACAGATTTCACTTACTACTTTTGGTATTCAAAGGATGAACTTACTACTTTTGGCATTCACAGAATGCACTTACTACTTTTGGTATTCACAGAATGAACTTACTCATTTCGGTATTCACAGAAGTTAGGACTCCTAACTTTAGGACTCCTAAATACCTTCTGTGAATACCGAAAGTCTTAAAATTAGGATTTTTCTCAATTTAGTAGTAGTAAAGTTAGGACTACTAACTTTAGGACTCCTAAATGCCTTCTGTGAATACCGAAAGTCCTAAAATTACGATTTTTCTCAATTTAGTAGTAGTAAAGTTAGGACTACTAACTTTAGGACTCCTAAATACCTTCTGTGAAAACCGAAAGTCTTAAAATTAGGATTTTTCTCAATTTAGTAGTAGTAAAGTTAGGACTCCTAACTTTACTACTATTAAATTGAGAAAAATCCTAATTTGAAGACTTTCGATATTCACAGAAGGCATTTAGGAGTCCTAAAGTTAATAGTGCTAACTTTACTACTACTAAATTGAGAAAAATCCTAATTTTAAGACTTTCGGTATTCACAGAAGGCATTTAGGAGTCCTAAAGATAGGAGTCCTAACTTCTGTGAATACCGAAATGAGTAAGTTCATTCTGTGAATACCAAAAGTAGTAAGTGCATTCTGTGAATGCCAAAAGTAGTAAGTTCATTCTGTGAATATCAAAAGTAGTAAGTGCATTCTGTGAATGCCAAAAGTAGTAAGTTCATTCTGTGAATATCAAAAGTAGTTAGTGCAATCTGTGAATACCAAAACAGTAGTAAGTTGAGGATTGAGTCTTAAGTTCATTCTGTGAATCAGGCCCGCAGTCTCAATGGAAGAACACTTTCCTTGGATGGCTAATTCATTTATGTGGTTTTCCTCTATCAGTTAATTTAGTAATTTAGCATAGTTAGGTGGAATTGCTTTCATTCACAGAGATCAAATGTTCTCCTAAAAAGGGACAGTGTAACTTTTGTTCACCTAAATACGGTAAATGGAAATAAGTCACAATTCAGTTGGCTTGGTATTCCAATCACCTTCTTCTGCACCTTCTTAATTGGATGGCTGAGTATGATTGACACCGTGGCAGTTCTCAAAATGTGACACTAAGGGGCAGATTTACTTCGTTTTTATGATATGCAGCTCTGATTTGAGTGAAAAAAAGAGTGCAGAACAGCTCCATATCTATCAAGACATGGTGCTGTTGCTTACTCTCCTACAGTGCTTGGTGTCTTATGCTAGTACATGCACTCTCGAACTATAGTGCAAGGGTGTGGGCATGAATGTTGTAAAGAATAGGTTTTGCATTATGCCTGCCTTGAGATGGTGTTATTATTTGGGGGAAAGTCCTCCATACCTTTTTAGGTAAATAGGACCTTGAACCAAAATCCATGGATTGTTGTAGTGGAATGCCCATGTACCACCCAAGGACTCAAATGAATGCAAAATAAAGTTACTGCAGGGTTGCATTCTAATGCATATCAGAAGTTGCACCTGGAAGTAAATTCCAAAATACCACGTTTGGCCTCTTTGCATCACTTATGTGTTGGAAACGCATCACAAACTGTTAGTAAATCTGCACCATGGCCTGCTGTACATTCTATATGATATGGTCTTTAAGCAGGCGATTATCAGTCCATCAACACCTTTCAGTGCATTGATTTCTCAAACTGTTGCTACCAAAATATGTTTTGTTCTTGGAACAGCAGAAGAAGTACATGAATACTTTGAAAGGAGGCAACTATACTGAAATGATGGAATTTATCCTCTTGGGACTCACAACCACATAATTCAAAATCCTCTCTTCTTCTTCCTGATGGTCTACCTTGTCACTGTGGTGGATAATATTGGAATTATCCTCACATGTTACTTTGACTCTCAAATCCACACACCCATATACTTCTTTATCAGTAACTTATCTTTTGCAGATCTCTGTCACTATTCCACGATCACCCCTAAGATGATTACTGGCTTCTTGATGGAAAGGAATGTGATATCCAAAAAGGGATGCACTCTATAGCCTTAGTTCTTATCCACATTCTGCATTGCTGCGTCTATTTGCATCTCAGTAATAGCTTTTGATCGATATGCAGCCATTTGCAAGCCACTGCATTATACAACCATAATGACAAAAAAATTCTGTAATCAGCTGGTAGCTGGTCCCTATATAGGTGGACTGCTATCTGGAGTATTATATATAATTGTCACGTTTAGGCTTTTAAATTGTGAGAACATGATCCCTCACTATTTTTGTGACAGCCACTTTTTAGTCTCGCTTGTGAGGACACGAGGTTCTGTGAGATGCTTGTATTTATAATAGTTACCTGTTTTGGGTCTTGCAGTATCCTTGGAATAATCGTGGCATATATTTGTATTTGCATTGGTATCCTCAGGATCCAGTCGTCCAGAAGGAGACAGAAAGTCTTCTCCACCTATTCAGCCCACTTTGTGTCTGTTGCCCTCTTTTATAGTACTGGCTTTACATGTATCAATGTCCCGGTGCCAGAAAATCAGATGAAAAATATAAGGTAATATGCGTTGTAGGAGAGTAGTATCTGCTTCCTAAGGTTACACCCACTTTTGCTGGTGTTTCACTGTTTTTCGACTTTAGTCTGGCTGAGGCCCTGCCATCCTGGACACCAGCCTAGCTGCTACCTCTCTAAAATGATTGCATGTACTTTAGGTACACTCCAGTTTGGTTACTGGGGTACCCTTGAGAGTCCCTATTATAAGGAACTTAGGTATCAAGGGCATAGGTATCCAGATGTCTACAAGGGGCTGCAGTATGTATTATGCCACCCCTGGGGAGCCTTCCAAAATAACACCACGGGTCTGCTACTGCAGCCTGGGTAAGGTGGTGCATGCACCCCTTACTAACCCATATAAACCTATGAGTCACTCCTATGGCAGGCCTTGACAATCCTGAAGGCAGAGTGCTTTGTTTTGTTTTAGAGGGCACCCATGCATGAGCAGAACCCCTCTGCAGCTTTTGGAATCCGTTCTCCGAAGCTGTTCTGTGATGCAGCCAGACCATATACTCTTAAGATATGGTTACTGTGCGCAGAACCATGGTACAATCCCTGATTCTTCCCCGGCTGGACTATTGTAATTTACTCTACCTAGGAACCCCTAAATTCACGATCAGGAAGATCCAGTGCGTAACTCAGCAGCCATAATACTTCACAATATTCCAGGAAAACAATCAGCGAACCCAGCATTATTAGCACTACACTGGCTGCCCATAGCAGAACGCGTTAAATTCAAGGCACTATGCATTGCCCACAAGACTCTCCAGAACCAAGACCCTAAAATAAATTATGCCCTCCTAACCTTTCACCGACCATTACGTAACCTTAGATCCGCCAACCTTTTTCAATCCAGTGTACCCAAAACGAGGAGAGCAAAAGCAGGTGGATACATGTTCTCGTACAATGTATCCATCCTATTCAACTCTCTCCCAACCGAGCTCAAATCCAATCCTGACCATCTAACGTTCAGGAAACAACTAAAAACATGGCTATTCCAGAACATACACTAAATTCTCCTTGGTGAGTCCGTTGCTTGACAGCGCTGGGATGCCTATGGGTAGCCATGCGCTCAACAAGAATTGATTAAAAATAATAATAATAATAATTAAGTGCATTATAACCCCGTGGTAAATGCTAACTTTGGAATGGCTGCATGGAAACATGTTGTGTTCTGGTGTCAAACACTTTGGAATCCTACCCCCCGCCAGTCCTGGCAGTGAGAGTAGAATTCCACCCTTCTAGAGGGAGAGACATGTACACACTGGTCTGCCCAGTAACAGTTTAAATGAGCCCCAGCATCACAAAATTGATGCTGCAGCCACAGAAACGAGTCTGGCCTCCTGCTGCAGACCGAAACTCTGGCAGGGGAGGCATGGACAATAGGTTTCCTGTCACAGGCTTTAGTTTATTGGGGCTGGGTGGGTGCACTCTGAGCTTTGATGTCTGCACTAGGGGCACATTTGGTGTCCCTGTGCATAGTCCAGTTCAAACCGGTTGCTGGTGGGTCCCCAGAGTATGTCCAACCACTTTTTCTTAGTATAATTAAGGTACCCCTGGCAACAGGACTTTAGATTACACCTGGATGAAACTCTGAAACAGAATCCAGGAACTTCGACACTCTACTAACGATTAGAGGATGGAAGAATCTCCCTTGGGGTCAAGCAGTGACTCCCCTGTTTAAACAGGCACCAACAAAACATTTGCCGGTCTGCATCTCTGAAGCTCCTGCCGGACTCCGAAGAACTTGCAGCCCAGGAAGAGGATTTCCAGACTTCCCGAAGGCCGACCTGAGCCCCTAGCAAAGCTAAGAGCTGCAGCCCTCACGAGTGACGTGGAACCGGATGTTGCAGCCTGCCAGAAGGGCACTAAGAGAACACTGACTCGGCGTGCTAAACAGACCTAGCCACCCAAGGAACTAAAATACCCATGAGCCTCGGCGTCATGACGTTGGTGACGTCATGACGCGTGCAAGGCTTTTCCCGTGATAATCACTTCTAGGGCAGCAGTGTACTGCCACTTACTTTTTCCTTGAGAAGCTTCTCTGCGGACAAGGGTTCTGGTAAGGGTTCTGCATGCACCAACTATTTGTTCCTTCTTTGGCAGAGAATCGCTCAGTCTCTCTGTTGTGGCAGTTTTGTATTCGGCATTGCTCTATCGGCTAGCTCCGTTTGGCGGAACTAATTGCTGGTTCCTTGCGTAGCAAGCGTTTCTAGCGGAGCCTCATTTCAGGTACGCCCTCCGTAGGATAGACCCGTGCTGTCTCGCCATGGTCTTCCTCTGAAGCTTGTTCCCGTTATTCTTTCCAGTTGGGAGGGAGCTAGCAACTCGATCATTTTTTCCCTGTTGGTAAGCCCCAATTGGCTCTAGTAGGAAAACGCTGTTTCCTGAAGATTGCAAAGGGCAGGATAAGCCAAATCTGCTTTCCCTGTTGGCGAACCTTCATAGGTTCATGCAGGGAATGCACCTATTGTTTCATTTCAAAGACCAAGCGTTTAATACTGTTTACTGCCAGCTATAGGTGGCTGGTTATTCTCTTCTTTGTTGGGTCAAACGATCTATAGCGACTATTGGAATATCGCCTTACCCAAGAAGCATTGGGGAGGGCAGAATACTGGATTTGTTTTTTTTCCTTTTCTTGCTGATTCATATATCCTATTCCTTTGGAGACATTTGTGATTTTTCTATGTGTCTAGTAGCAGGGGTATTGAGAGAGAGCAAGTGGACCACCCTTCCAAACCCCTGTCTCAGCATATGAAATAATATAGATGGCATGTAGACGATTTCTGGGTACAAAACCTTACTTGACATTACATGTTGTTGGGGAAACTACTTATAAAGGCTTTCCTCCACCAGATTTAGCAATGTACTTCAACATCCAGAAAACTCACAGAAAATAGAAGAGACGTTCATTTTTCTTTCTTTACAGGTACTAGTTGAGCTATATATCTATATATTTACTGTTTCTCCATCCAGAGGGGTCAGGGTAGGATAGGAAACAACTGTATGATACACTGTGGTTGATAGTTGTCTTGTTGTCATTCCAGGTCTCCCTCCCTGCTGTCCTGTTCCTTCCCTTTCCCCACTTGACTACTCCATGGAGCCTGCGTGTACATATTCAGACCGTGGTGGTGTCCAGCGGTGGACCATATTAAGCAACGTCCGATCCTGAGGATTCCTGCCCATAACACCGGAACTCCTGACACTGGGCACATTTTCTAAGTGCATTGACTTTCTGATATTTCCTGAAGTTGTGCTTTGAGTTACTTGTAGCCCAAGCCCCGAGCATCATCTGCACTGAAGACTGTGGGCCTACACTCCACGAGCCTACACAACATAGGCCAAGAATAATTAAACAGCTGCATACAAATTCACCAACCCACCAGACACCTATACTATGCCTCACACTCAATTGCACACACTCCCCGCATATGCAAAAAGGTAAGCTGGAGATCGCTCAATCTCCTACATCACAACCACAACATGGATTGATCCCTCACACAACAGAGCCTTCTCTTAATTTTTGAGTTCCGCAAGAAGCTGAAGACTTGTCTCTTCGTGTAAGGCTGCATAAACATACTGCAGTGGCAGGTCTGAGACATGTTTAAAAGACCACTCAAGTGGGTTTTACAAGTGCAGCATGTGCCCTAGTAGCATTTAATTTACATGCCCTCGGTACAGGTTGTGTAACTTTACTAGGGACTTTCAAGTAATATAAATGACTAAGACTAGTTTGACCTGAGAGGAAGGTGGCTAAAGGATGAACCAGCTGTGGAGTCCCGCTCCATCCTGTGGCTCCAGGACTGCTGCCACCAACCTGCCATGATCTGTTAGAGCCCATTGCAGAATTCCCCTAAGATGGCTTCTTGCAGTTAATTTTTTGGTCAGCATGCTTTCTGACAGCAAGGTTTTCCAGGGCAAATGGGGCAGCTCCACAGTTGGCAGACATACAGCAGTACCAGACTCCACGGGTGTCTGTGTCTAGCAGTATTACTGCTTCTCCAACCGCGCATTTCCAATTATTGCCCGCAAGGAGTACACATGGCCCTGCAGGAGGGAAATGGTTCCTGGGGGAGCCACAGAACTGAGGGGTAGTGTGGGGGGAAGGCCACCCTATGGTAGTGCAGGATGGGCAGCTGCTAGAGGAGGGTGAGCTGAGCACACCAATAATGCCCTTGGATCAATGTTGGCCGCCCTATTAAAAAGTTATGCAAGCAGCAGCTAAAGAATCCTGAGCTTATGGTGAGCATCATCACCTGCAGAAACCTCAATGGTGGCAGCTAGAGCAGCAGCTTCTGTTGCTTTCTATATCTCAGATCAGGTGAAAGGAAGCAGCAAGTCTGCTACAGATTCTAGGGAAATGCCAGTTCTGCAAAATGTAGCAGGAAGTAAGCTGAGCTACTTCTCTGATCCACCTCTTGTGCTCTCAGTGGGTAAATAGCATACAAAGCCCTCATATTGTGGAACTGGCAGCAAAAACTGGGAGTACTACATTTTTTAATACCTCAGGGTCCTAGGAAGCGGGGGGTTTCCGCTGTTGCAGAGCCTTTAGAGAATGCAGGCTGTGAAGTGGACTGCAAAGTAGATTGTGAAATAGCGAATATTGAAGGTGCAGCAACACAGTGGTGCAGCAATTTAAACTCTCTTTCAAAGACAATTTATAGTAACAAACATATATCCATCACGGCTTCCCCTGATCCCATCAAGACAATGGCCTCTATATAGATCCTATATCTATCCAGGGGGGTGGTCAGCATTCAGCTCAGCATGGCTAGGGTCATACCAGAAAGACACCTTCGGTCCAGGCTAAGTTGTACCAACTGTCTAGACCCACAATTCAGCGGCGGGCTAGCAAGATAGGCAAAAGGGTATCCCGATCAGTAAGTTAGGCAATTGCAAATCATGCAGTCCAGTTGGAATTTCACCAAACCAAAACTGAAAAAATGGAAAACTGCCAGAGGAAAAATAATCTTAGGATATTTGGGATATTGAAGGGGAAGGAGGGACCAGACCCTCCACAATCTAAGGTTCAAATGCTCGGAAGGGGCTTCCATTACCTGATGTATGGGACTGGGACACATCACAGCCTCACCCAATCACAATATATGTTAGAAACTTCCTTCTGAGGCAGGTGATCTCTCTTAAAGCATGGCAAACAAACCCTATCCTGGTTGATACCATGCCAATTGGGGCCCGTTCAGACCTCTGCAGATCCACTATGGACTGAAGATGGAAGATCCACCAACTCATTGATCCCTCAATAGGCTATGGTAGCTCAGGTTTTTCTGCAGGAGCCAGCTCTCCTCAAGATTATTAAAGTTGGGCAGTCTCAGATGTTTTACTCTGAGGTGGGTGCTATGCAGGCTCTGGCTCACTTGAGGGGGGCTCTGGTTGCTTGAGGGGTGTTAATAACACAGTTCTTAAGTAGAACTCTAGTCCCAAGACATGTATTTCTTGTTTCTTTCTTCATCAGCATCTCTTTTTTCTCTTTACTTGACGGTTCGTCTATTCTGACCTGGGCTTGTGCTTTGTGGGGACGACCTTTGATAGTTAAATGGTACTTCTAATTTGGAGTGGGTGTCTGCTCGGGCTTGGGGTGGAGGTTGGTGCTCCTTTAGGACTGTTTTTTATCAAAAGCCAGAGGGCTCTGTGATTCCTTCTAAAACGCCCTAGGGGTAGGGATGGGTTGAGGATTAAAGGAGTTTGGGAAGGAGAATGCAGCAGCTGGCCTCATGTAGGAGGCTAAGGTTTTCATGTCAGGGGCTGGTGTAGGTGTAAAACAAGTCAGAGTATTGCCAATCTATTCAGAGCTTATTTCCAGTTTTTCTCAATGTGGTGGAATATAGTCTAGAATATCTAAGTTATAGATGCTTAGGCAACGTATATAGGTCGTATGGACAAAATTAAATGCATGTGTTGGAATATATCTGGAATTAACTTGTGGAGTAAGCGATAATTGGTTAGGCAGGAGATTGGATTGTACAGACCCCAATTGGTGGCATTGACTGAGACAAGGATTGCTCTCTACTCAAGCAGCTGGAATATGATATAATTGTGAGGATATCACAATCTGTTTCATTCTGTGGGGTTGCTTTGCTCTCTTGAATTTTAAGCCTGATTCTCCTACTCTAATGGTATTTGTAATGGTGGTTTATGTTGGCATTAAACTGTGCTCCGAGGTTTTTAACATTATTAAACGGAATTATGAACTTCTGTTAGCTGCAGTCATTTCTGAACTGAATTCCTGAAATAAGTTACTACTTACTATTGTTGGGAGAGTCAATGTCATCAGGATGAATATTCTTCCCAATTGCCTTTTATCGTTTAAGGCGATTCTGTTGAAGGTCCCTGATTCTTTTCTTACGCGCCTTGAGGGCACCATTGGGGTTACAGGCAGGCAAGACAAGCCATTCACTTCATTAAACTCCCTTACAAGAAGGGGGGCTTTTCCTCCTAGATTTTAAGCTTTACTTCTGGGCTGCCTTTACCAGTTGCCCGCCCTGCTTACTAACCCCACATAATCCAGATCTATCATCTTGTGGCTATCAGCTTGCTTTAGGGGGCTAGTTCAGGTTTCTTTCTATCGGTTGGCTGATCCTAATTACAGCAAAAGGGTATGCTTTGAAGTATTAAGGGATATTATTCATATCGGGAAGGATATCTGTTCTAAATATTCAATTGCCTGGATCCGTCTGGATTCTCTCCATTACGGTCGCTCCCCCAGCACTCCATCCGCAAAACGGAAGCCTTCTCCTCGCTGCCTGCCTCGCTTGCCCTGATACCTGCTGCCTGCCGCCCTGTTACAGCGCTCATTCCTCAGCGCTTGGTATCGTTTTGTTTTGCTCTGCTCGCACTGACTTCATCAAATTAATCACATAGCTGTTGTGCGCTTAGCAGCGTCTTTGCTCGCATTGATTTAATCAAATCCATTACTTAGCTGTTGTGCGCTTAGCAGCGTCTTTGCTCGCATTGATTTAATCGTAATTAATTAATTAGCTGTTGGGCGCACTTAGCATCGTTTTTACCGGCATTTCACTCGAATTGAATTGAATTGAATTCACAGTTTGCTCACACTGCCTCTTTGTGATCTACTGTATAGCGGCGGATGTTACAGTTATTGAAGCGTCTCTTTGGATACTTTATATCAACATTTATTGACTGAAGCTCCGGCTGTGCCCCAGTTTCGATTTCTCACCGGGCGGCCATTTGAGTTTGTTTTTACTTTTAACGTGACTCCTCCCAGACCCCACCTCCCAGCTGACCCTCCCACACACTGTTACACTACACTCGCCCCGTCCTCTCTTTCCCTGTGACCGTCTGGATTCTCTCCATTACGGTCGCTCCCCCAGCACTCCATCTGCAAAACGGAAGCCTTCTCCTCGCTGCCTGCCTCGCTTGCCCTGATACCTGCTGCCTGCCGCCCTGTTACAGCGCTCATTCCTCAGCGCTTGGTATCGTTTTGTTTTGCTCTGCTCGCACTGACTTCATCAAATTAATCACATAGCTGTTGTGCGCTTAGCAGCGTCTTTGCTCGCATTGATTTAATCAAATCCATTACTTAGCTGTTGTGCGCTTAGCAGAGTCTTTGCTCGCATTGATTTAATCGTAATTAATTAATTAGCTGTTGTGCGCGCTTAGCATCGTTTTTACCCGCATTTCACTCGAATTGAATTGAATTGAATTCACAGTTTGCTCACACTGCCTCTTTGTGATCTACTGTATTGCGGCGGATGTTACAGTTATTGAAGCGTCTCTTTGGATACTTTATATCAACATTTATTGACTGAAGCTCCGGCTGTGCCCCAGTTTCGATTTCTCACCGGGCGGCCATTTGAGTTTGTTTTTACTTTTAACGTGACTCCTCCCAGACCCCGCCTCCCAGCTGACCCTCCCACGCTCCGCCCCCTCCACCATCCATTTATGGCCAATGCCTACACGCGCAGCGTCCACGCGCTTCGGCCGCGCCGAAGGTGCGCCAAAGGTAAGCCCGTCTACGCCCGTCCGCGCCTGGACCGCGCCCAGCGCCATACCCCCTGGTCCTCGTAATGCCCACCCCTCCTGCATTACTTACGATGCCACCACCCTCCTAGCCCTTAACCCCGGCCGTTCCCCCAACTGCGTCCAAGCCGCTCCTGGACACACCCATGGACCCTTTGCCTGCTACTCCTGCAAGTTCGACGGCGCCAAGAACAACTCCTCATCCACGAACACACAACAGATATCCGATCCCAACCACCTACAATGCTTCCTGCTCAACACCCGCTCGGTCCACAGACACGCCATTGACCTCTGGAATCTACTCGACACCATCTCTCCGGACGTCGCCTTCCTAACAGAAACATGGATGAATGCCTCTTCAGCCCCAGACATCACCATCGCCATCCCGGAAGGCTATAAGATCATTCGCAAGGACCGTACCGGCCACACAGGAGGAGGCATCGCTATCGTCCATAAGAAATACCTCCGCATCTCAACCAACTCAGACGTCCACCTCGCCAACTCTGAACACCTTCACTTCCAGATCCACATCGACCCCAAGACCACACTCAGAGGCACCCTCCTTTACAGGCCACCAGGACCCCGCGCACAATTTAGTGAAGACATCACGGACTTCATCACTCCACACGCGCTCCCCTCCGAAGACTACATTCTACTGGGAGACCTCAACTTTCACCTTGATAAGAACAACGACCGCAACACCACCACCCTTTTGGACAACCTCGCAAACCTCGGACTTAAACAACTTGTCACTACCCCCACCCACATCGCAGGTCACACACTCGACCCTATCTTCACCTCCAGCAAGCACGTTTCCTTCTGCCACACCACAGCTCTCCTTTGGTCTGACCACAGCTGCGTTCACTTCACCTACAACAAGCCCTCATCCAACAACCACCCCCAACCCACTCTGCAAAGAAACTGGAACAAAATCACCATCGACCAGATCTCCTCATCGCTTCTTCAAAAGCCCCCCGCCCACTCCTCAAACCCAGACCAAGCAGCCACCAACCTCACCCAATGGTTATCCAACAGCGCCGACATCCTAGCACCACTGAAAAAACGACAAATCAAACTAGGCAGCAAGAAGGCCGCCTGGTTCAACGTTGATCTTAAGAAATCCAAGAAACTCTGTCGCTCACTCGAGAAGGCCTGGAAAAAAGACCCAACCGCCAGCACCAAGGACGCCTTAAGAAACGCCACCCGCATTCACCACCAACTAATCCGAAATGCCAAGAAAGCAGCCTTCAAGGACCGTCTAGATAACAACGCCCACAACAGCAAGGAACTATTCAACATCGTCAAGGAATTTACCAACCCCTCAGCCAACTCCAACAACATCACCCCCTCTCAAGCCCTCTGCGACTCCCTAGCCTCATTCTTCCACAACAAAATTGCAGACATCCACAACAGCTTCGACAACCAACCAGAAGACCAACCCTCCCAATCCCCTGCAGGACCTCCACCCCCCCTGAACATCCTCAATGACTGGAAGCCAATTTCCACTGAGGACACCATCCGTCTGATGAACTCTATCCACTCAGGATCCCCCACAGACCCCTACCCTCACCACATCTTTAACAAAGCAGACTCCATCATTGCACCGCACCTCCGAGACGTCATCAACTGCTCCCTCAACTCCGCAACCTTCCCGGAAAGCTGGAAACATGCCGAACTCAGCGCCCTCCTGAAGAAACCCACAGCTGACCCCACCGAACTCAAAAACTATCGCCCTATCTCACTCCTTCCATTCCCAGCCA
Organism: Lissotriton vulgaris; assembly: GCF_964263255.1. NCBI lineage: Eukaryota > Metazoa > Chordata > Amphibia > Caudata > Salamandridae > Lissotriton > Lissotriton vulgaris. Next base: position 181,442,939 of record NC_141686.1, on the reverse strand, counting down.
AAGTCATCGAGAAAGCTGTCAACAACCAGCTCGCCGCATTCCTCGAAACCAACAAATCCCTCAACTCCTCACAGTCCGGCTTCCGAGCCAAGCACAGCACCGAAACCGCCCTCATCGCAGCAACAGACGACATTCGAACTCTACTGGACAATGGAGACACAGTCGCCCTCATCCTCCTCGACCTCTCCGCAGCATTCGACACAGTCTGCCATAGCACCCTTCTACAGCGACTCAAAAACATCGGAATCCAAGGAAAAGCCCTGGAATGGATCACCTCGTTCCTCTCCGGAAGAACCCAGAGAGTCCGCCTCCCACCATTCAAGTCAGAGGCTACTGAAGTCATCTGCGGCGTACCTCAAGGGTCCTCACTCAGTCCCACCCTCTTCAACGTCTACATGAGCCCCCTCGCGGCCATCGCACGCCAACACAACCTCAACATCATCTCCTACGCCGACGACACTCAACTGATCCTATCACTCACCAGAGACCCGAACACGGCCAAAACCAACCTACACGAAGAAATGAAAGAAGTAGCTGAATGGATGAAGCACAGCCGTCTAAAACTGAACTCAGACAAAACAGAAGTCCTCATCTTAGGTACCTCCCCCTCCGCCTGGGACGACTCTTGGTGGCCAGAGGCCCTTGGAAAAGCACCCACCCCGACGGACCACGCACGAAACCTGGGCGTCATCCTGGATTCCTCACTCTCGATGAACAGACAAGTCAACGCCGTTACTTCATCTTGCTTCAACATTCTTCGCATGCTCAAAAAAACATTTCGCTGGATCCCTACCGAAACTAGAAAAACAGTCACCCACGCTCTGGTCACGAGCCGACTAGACTACGAAACACCCTCTACGCCGGCACCACCGCAAAACTCCAGAAAAAACTACAACACATCCAGAACGCCTCAGCCAGGCTCATACTAGACATCCCGCATAAAGAACACATCTCTGATCACCTGAAAAACCTCCACTGGCTCCCCGTCAATAAGAGGATCACTTTCCGGCTCCTAACCCACGCACACAAAGCACTCTACGAAATCGGACCCGAATGCCTCAACACACGACTATCCTTCTACACCCCCTCCCGCCAGCTACGGTCCTCCAACCAAGCCCTTGCCAATGTACCTCGCATCAACAAAACCACCATGGGAGGTAGATCCTTCTCCTACCTAGCAGCCAAAACTTGGAACTCACTTCCCACTCACCTTCGCCTTACTCAGAACCACCTAGCATTCAGAAAGCAACTCAAAACATGGATATTCGACAAGTAACTCCCCACCCTTCTACAAGCGCCTTGAGACCCTCTGAGTATGTAGCGCGCTATACAAATCTTTTGACTTGACTTGACTAAACAAAGAAGCACCGCTCTGGGACAATCCTGCTTTTCCCTCGGTTTTTCAAAATTCAACTTGCAGGGCCTGGGCAGGTTGCTGGATTGTGATGATGGGTCAGCTTTATGACCTGAATGGCTGAAGGTCCTTCTCAGGAGTGTAAGATTCATATGAGCTCCCATGGGAAATTTTTCTTTAAGTCTTTACAAGTGAGGAAGAGGTATTGTGCTGACTCTGGAACAATGGGGCTCACAGTTTGACCCCTGGCGCCAGCTGCATGTTAGCCAGCACCATGTGACTCTGCGCAACAGCTCTTACCAACGGGCCCCAGTGCCTTGACACCCTTAGGGGTAATTGTTTGCTCTTTACAAATACCAGATGATTATATCCGGTCAGGATGCGAATACACCTTTGACATCAAAGGATCTGAGATTTCATCGTACTATTACAAATCAGGCATGAAACCTTTGATTAAGAAGTTTTATCAAGGACTTTCTCACTCTTTTACAGACGATACCGTGTTACTAGCAGCAAAGTGGAGCCGGCTGCACTTATCTGAGATCTCAGTTTCAGCAATCCAGAGGGACTTAGAGATATTGGATTGTTCTGTATACTCTGTTAACTTAAAGTTACAGCAGCTGCGCACCATATGATTTGTGTACTACACTCTGGATAAAATCTCTTCAGTTCTAGATATTCTTCATACATTTTCTTTACCTATGTGTACTTTTTCATTTATTTGCCTTGCTTTTTATTGTCTATACTGTTTTATTATAATTGTGACTAACTCTGAATTGAAAAATATTTTTTTTAAACTGGTAATTTAAATAGGTCAATCAGGTATATGCTTATCAATCTATGTTTTAAGGCAGGGCACACGCATTTTTGCACTGATAAGCAGTGGCAAAGTATGTAGAGTCCTAAAACCAGCAAAACCGAATTTAGCAAAAAATAGGAGTGTTGCAAGGATTCTGCACCTACACAGAACTGTGCACAGAGACCCAGGACCTTAGTGAATTGTGGTGTACCAAAAAACTCACCTCTGTACCTAGAAAACCCCAATCAGCTAGCATCAGTGTCACATTAGCTCTTCATCCAATGGCAAAGTAACCAATGATTAGACAACCCAGAAAATGCGACATAGGATATACTAAGGAATGGTGGGAAGTGAGAACACTCTTTCGTTATACTCTCATACCAGTATACAACAGGACACGGGAAAGGTTAAAATATTTATTTTAACAACGTGCTCTCAGGTGCAGTATCTTTGCCAACATAAGCAGATATATGATTTGAAATATTATGGTCAGCATTGCTGCAATTCCATAAAACACAAAAGGAGAAATTATATTACAATGATGGTGAAACCAGGTCGTATAGTGCCTAGTTATAACACCCTCCCTATCTAGGAACTATGGTTTATAAATTAAAGAAGGTCTCTTAGGCTTGTTTGGGGGACCCCATTACATCTCAGCTGAGCAATAGTGAATCACATCAGGATCAGCAAAAGCTCTCTGCATCACTGGAAACGGAAAATCTTTCAAGTGTGTAAAATCATGGCTACAGTGGAATAATAAAGGCGCCATAATCTCAGTTGGCTGGCAGCTGCCATGTGTTGTGTCTAAAAACGTGAGCCGATCAGTTCGAACAACAGCTACCTTTTTATGATAACCTTGGAGGCTTTAGCACTCACTGTGAAGAGACTAGGTTCACGATGTAGACGAAGACATTCACGCAGCCTAACTTACAAAAACAGCTATATGCAGTGTTGTCTGCAAAAAGCAGCAAAAGGTAAAATGGCATTTAAACCTCTAATGAGCCATGCTAACATAGCAATGTGTGCAAACCAGGACTATACCACACTGCAGAAGGCTATACCACTTCCTCACTAATTTTGAGGGAGTGAAGTCTCCCAGTGAAGGTTATCTAAAGCTACTCATTTTTGTCTAGATCACATCTATTTGTTTTTGCACACCAGCATCCTAGTTACTGATTTTCTTCCATTTGATAATCGAAGAAGGTATTCATAGGCCAATACTTTATTTTGTGTTATAATCATCAGTGCCACAGCAGAGGATTTACAAATTCCCAATTCACTGGCTGGCTTATGAATAATAATGGTCAGGAATCAGTGAATTGAAGCAAAATCGAATGCTGACAAAGACTCCCTGGTATGGGAGAGAAGATCACTGTCTCAAGATTGGAATTTGCAATCGCACAGAAATTGTCATTCTCAGAATGGGGCCGAAGGGGGAGCATCAAGAGGTAATTAGACTGCTGTCTACCCTTGTAGATGCCCAAAGGCAAGCTATCCGAAACTGGGATTGTATAGTATGTGACCAGTTGATATCTAGCAATAACCAAGCATAGTCTGAACTCCCTTCTCACCTTCCAGCTCAATTATGGCATACACTCATTTTTAATGTCACAACGTTGCACTACTCAGCAAGACATCTATGGCCACAAGGTCTGTTGTGATACAGGAGGCATAACACATTACCTACACATTAGGTGAGTGTCAGCTTTTCCTGTTCCTGTATATCTGTTGAGTTTCTGAGGGGGACATATGGTAATATGTGCCGATCAACACAGCCACTGACATTGGAGAACTCTGCTAACCTGTAGAACATCAATTTGGTTGGCGGGGTATTGGGTAAAGATAAATATTGGTTGGGTTTACTAACCATGAATTCTCAACCTCCTTGCCAGAAGGTACAACGTGAATTGAATTTGACAGATTGTGGGTGCCTTTTTATATTTTTTACCTGGTTACCACCTGATCTAAATTTCTTAAATGGCCATGTTGCGACTTGTCACAATTAGGAGAACCGTTCTTCATGCGGTTAGAGATTCACAACTTGGAAATCCCTTTTAGCGATTTCGAATTTTGCAATTTCTGAAATGCAATAATTAGTAGGTAGAAATCACAGTTTAAACCAACGCAAATGACTTTTGTACATTCCAAAATGTCATTTTGCATTTCCTCAGGATGCCAAATTTGCAAATACTCTTAATCTAGCACTTTTCTGATATTTCTCCTGTCTGAAAAGTAAGTGGCTGATATGAGAGCGTGTAGTATTATTTGGGGTGGATACGGTAGTCTTCCACAAGTAATAATTTCACTCATCTTTTTAATCCAAAAAGGTTTTCAATAAATTAATCATGAGCTCAATCCCTGGTAGCTTTGGCTCAGAGCAGGCAGAATGAATTTAAGTAAATAAGTTAAGCATTTAGAAGTACCAAACACGTTAGAAGGTTGAAAACACAATAAATAAACACATTTTTGAAAAGAGAACCATTTAATTAACAAAATGACACCCAAATGACAAAAATATGATAAGTGCAATTAAAAAATGAATGTTTAAAGTGTTAAATAAAAATAGCATTAAAAAGTCTTAAGAACCACCCATGGTCAACTGGTGGCACTTGAATGGGATGGACATGCAATTTAAGGTAAATCGCAAGGGAACGTGGGTCAGATACAGAAAACAGCTGCTAACCAGTTGGAGCTTCCACAATCTGACATGTCTCTGAAATTGAAGTCATGAATCATAAGTAGGGTCAAAGCAGCAGGATGTAGCCAAGAAGTGCTTTTGCCCGGAAAGCTCAAAGCACAAGAAATACAAAACGTGTACCCAAAGAAGGTCTCTCATCAGAGAGATACTTTTGGCAACTTAACTTGATGATGATTTCCATGTTCAGGCTTCTTTACATTATGCTATCATGGGCTCCTCTAATAGGGAAAGGCTTCAAGCTGCAGCCAAACAGGGCTTGACAAGGCTTTTCCATTATTTGAAGCTGAAGCAGATGTGCTACTGTGAAAAAGCTCTAAGCAGGAGCAATCTGAATATTAGGCCCAGTGGCAACTCATCTCCCTTGGATTGACTTCTCAGGTTTTTCCCCATCCTCCAGAGACCTTTGCAGCCAAAATGTTCCTAAGTCCCATGTTTTTCAGGATTATAGTAGAAGTACACAGTCAAGGTTCACAGAATCTCAGAAACTCTACTCAGGGGTGCAATACTCACTCCAGCAGTAGGCAAAGGGGACAAAGGTAGGACCTTTTGGAACTAGTCAGCTGGGCTCTTCAGGAAATGGGGCTTCTTGTGAAGCTCATTTGTATGAAGTCAGCCAACCGATATTTAGAGTCCATTTTTGACCTGGGTACCAATGGAGCAATTAAGCCCTTCAGATCTCCTCACCGGACTTTACAGCAGGTGCAGTACTTCTTGTATCTTCCACAGGTCTAGTAGTGTTCTGAAAGAGATACCCAAGGGTGCCATATTTATACATGGCACTAGCTTAGCTTGTGGATGACATAGACTCCTGTAATATCCATGACCAATAAGGAAACACATCCCTGGGGTAACTTTCTCAAATTTGCAGCAGTTCCTGCTTGCCTTACAGAAACAATCCCACACTGCGTCATTTTACCTATTTTCAGCATCACAGAATCCTTCTCCCTATGTGCAGACCCTGTGTGCCCATTCAAGAGGTGTGTCTCTGTAAGTGCCTACTTGACTGGGGCAACAAAAAAGACGCCTGTCCAGATGTTGGCTAACATGTCTGTGACAAGGTAGGCCTCTTTGAAGTTATTCAAGTTCCTTAGCACATCCCAGATCACCATTGTGCCAGAGACAAAGAGACACCTCCCCACACCCAAGAGGTGATGTCATTTTATTATTTTACAGGCTGAAGAAGAGAAAAGCATAAGTGAAGTAAAGCTGCAGCTTTTACTCAAAAAAGGGAGAGGTAAGTGTGTCCATAGAGGACAGTCATCTGGCCTTCCCCAGATGGTAAGTGAACAACAATAAAGGGGAGAACCAACCTAATTTACCATGTTCCTCACTCACATCATCAAGTTCTTAGGGCAAATGCACGTCATTTTATAGGACACTCATCCACACAAAATGTGTGTGCCAATCTTCATCATCGGGTCCTCATCTAGTCGTCTAATACGCCCCGATGGGCTCAACTCTAACTCTTCGCTCTTGTTGTTTTTATGTTGGAATCCTATATTACATTTTAAATAGTCTCTAAAGCCCCTTACACTCCTTTACTTTCAAAGCTCTTCGGACTATATTAAAAGCAAAAAAAGACATGTTTGGAGTGGATTACTTCTCCCACTTCTGTAAAGGTTGACATGTTTCAGACAGCTTTTTCAATTGCCCATTGAATTACTTCAGCTTTCTTTAGAACCAGATGGATCCCTAAACCAATTCTGCCCAAACTTGTTTTTGAATTCCTCATTCAGTATTGCACAAGACACTCATGCTCACAATCCAACTCTCTCGGTTTTTGGTCCTTTGCTGGTGCCTTGCAAAATACCCAGCAACCTTATCTGCTATGCAAAAGAAACATTACAGATATTTGTATTAGTCATTGTTGATGTGTTTTGAGAAAACCCAACTGCGCTACACAGCACACAATATATACTGTGCTTCAAGAACATCTTGTGTGTCATAGTCATGCCAGACTATTATATCTTCACCATCTTGTGTGTATCTGACTCCAAGGCAGTCGGCATGATATTGCACCTCGGTCTGGTGTACCATGACCATTGCCTATCATGCCTATTGCCTATAATTTCAGTGTCATTTTGCCTATTACATTTCTATCACATTAGTATATATTGGGATTACTATTGTGTTGTGTTTTCAAATTTTTACCTGTTTTGATATTTCTGAATGCTCTACGCATTTCTGTAAAGTTAAGCCTGTCTGCTCCAACTGACAAAACATCTAGGGCCCGATTCTCAGAATGTATTTAAGACTCAATCCTAAAGTTACTACTATTTTGGTATTCACAGAATGAACTTACTACTTTTGGTATTCACAGAAGTTAGGATTACTTAAGACAAAATCCTAACTTCTGTGAATACCAAAAGTTATAAGTTTATTCTGTGAATGCCAAAAGTAGTAGGTGAATACCAAAATAGTAGTAAGTTTAGGATTGAGTCTTAAATTCATTCTGTGAATTGGGCCCCTAGAATGGGAGGGAGTAATAACCAAGGAAACACCATTGTGGGACAGCAACACCCTGGAACAGTAGGGCATATAACACTGGTTCCTCAAGTGGGACCCCATAGGGGAAAAGGGTGATATATGTGGAGATGGGGCTTTCATTCCTACGGACACATTCCAAAAGAGGAGAAGTGAGGAAATGCCTGAGGCTAGCGATCATAGAATGCTGAAAAACAAATCTTACTCTATATGTGGGAGAAAGGGAGCCAGCTGAAAAACATTAAGGGCCCGATTCACAGGACTAACTTAAGACAAAAACCTAAACTTACTACTTTGGTAATCACAGAAGTTAGCATTTTGTCTTAAGTTTGTCTTAAGACAGACTTAAGACAGACTTAAGACAAAATCCTAACTTAAGTCTGTCTTAAGTCTGTCTTAAGACAAACTTAAGACAACATCTTAACTTCTGTGAATACCAAAAGTAGTAAGTTCATTCTGTGAATGCCAAAAGTAGTACGTGCATTCTGTGAATACCAAAATAGTAGTAAGTTTAGGATTGAGGCTTAAATTCATTCTGTGAATCGGGCCCTAAGTTATTTGTTGTCCTAGGTTGATCAGTTGCAAAAAGGAACGCTGCCTGGAGATGGGGAGCGAGTAACCCGTAGAACATACGTTAGCAGAAAGATGCTATGGACTGGTTCATGCTCACAAGGAAACAGGTCTGTGAAAGTGGAGGATGCCCATTGAAATAGACAAAAATTTGGAAACCCAATAGAGGACTTTATCTGAGCATGTAAAGCATGAGATGTGGTTTTGGAATCCAAGTCAATAAGAGATATGATAATCAAAGTCAGTTGAATGTGGTCATTCTCCCTCAACTAATGGATATCACTCCATAGCTGCCAGAGACTTAATTTGTGTTAATGCTGGTTACGTGTTGCTCCTTTCATAAAAAATAAAAAAAACATTAAAATGTTTGTTTAAAAAAAAAAGCCAGTCATCTCTGTGCCATAGCTACTTGGCATAGAGCTTAGATTTAAATTACAGAAACCTGTGACTGGACCTTAGAGGATAGAGAATGCATTACTTGAGGTGGACTCCTATCCACCCCAATTAGTAAACCTCTTTCGCTCATCATGTGAAAGTATTTTAAAGAAAAAACAATCATGTCTCTTGTCTTAATACCCCTTCTCTCAAAGTGCTTTAAACAGCAAATACAAAGCAACCATCAAGTCACGAACACAATAAATTGATAACTTTGTACTTCTACCAATACACCTCTGGAAAATATCACAGATAGTAGTTCCCTGAAGAACCAGCAATAGAACAGCTCTAATTGGTCTTTCAGGGCATGTCTGTGATCCCACAAGATTAAAACCTCAATGGTTGCTTCCCAAGTGACGAACGAATTAGATTTAAATTTGCCAGCTTGGTGCAAGCTTCTTGTGTCGACTTTTGGTGTAGATCCGTCTCTGGTGTAGCTCAATTCCCACTTTCAATTTCTCACAAGGAGATCTTTGCAGTCCTTTCCAGAGTGGATTCGACAAAATAACGAAAGGTGTCATGTTTATCCCGGTAGGTCCTAAAAATAGTTGTTGCTAGTGTGTCCTCATGTTTGCTGGCACCCCATGCTCAGCATATGGAAATCCATTTGATCCTTATTTTAATGAGAAGGAGTAAACATTGGCCAGACCTCATCCAGGAATGATGTCTCCAAGTTTCACTTGTAAATGTGGTCCAATGGCAAAGGGCGTAGGGCAGATGGACCCCTCCCCCACTCTTTGGGCTTATGATTTTGTATAATTGGAAATGCTTGCTGGCATTACATATCGTGTGTGTGGAAGCAGTGGTCAGGAACCTTGGAAGGACTGATTGGCTTCAGATTGTCAGAACTTCAAACTATAAACTGGAGACCCACTCCAGATTATGACAATTTTCCTTAGCAGCAGACGTGTGTGGATCCCATTGACGGTGTTTGCAGAATACGAAGCAGCGTCGTCAAGGCAGTGCTATGCTGACATGCACTGGTGATGCTGTTGACCTTGATGCCATAACAGTAGCCACCCAGCCCAAGGATTCCAGGGATGCACCCAGAGGGCTTAGAAGACATCTTTAGCACTCATCAGAAATCAAATGATGGCTGCCTTAATAATCTATTGTTACAAAATGCATGTGAGTGGAGTGGGGAGTGTGCCTAAAATCACAGATCCACCCTGCAACACTTTGTTTGTCTTTATCCTGCTCATTAGCAAGAGTAAGAGGGGCCTACATGGTCCAGTGTGCATCCTTTATGATATAAGTGAAGCAGAGGTGGCAGGCTGACCTCTCCATCACTAGAACTGCCCTCCACCTGGGGAGAGACATTAACCTTGAACCACTATGTACCCCGAGGGGAATAAAAAGCAACAGACAACCCATTTATAACCCTTTAAACAGGCCATGATGCTTACGTTTGTGGGTATAATTGTACAAGTGTGCAATAGAATGTCTCTGTTCTATCCACAGCATGTTGATTTACTGTCATTCTACCATGTTAACGTCACGCAGACATGGTCTTGATACTGAGATAGCCAAGACTACTTATCTGTGCTGAAGATGATGAAAAGGTAGCACTGTGTCGTGTACCTACCCAATGAAAGCTAAATAGTGAACCGGCATAAACGGAGCGCATCTTGCAAGCCGGTAGCAATAATGGTAGCTTGGTTTTCATAATCGCGTGTCTACCTCTTCTAAGCACTACAATTATCTCTCTACGTCTGACCGATAGGTGTGAGGCTCTCTTCTGTTGAACGAGTTCACCTCCTTCCCTGCACTCAATGTTTGGAGTAAGGGCCACTGAACAATGAGATTTAGCCTAAAACCTTCCTTCTGAAATACTATGTCCTAAGTAGAAGGCAGAAACATGCTTGCAAATATTTACCTGGGTGTCTGCCTGACGGAGATATGTCAAAGAAGTGGTAAAACTAAAAATCACTTCGCTCTCGCTGCAGCAATACAAGGAACTCCCCGAAACATGTTACAAAGAGACTAAAAAGAACAAACTGTTACTTAAACTTGACACATACTCAACACACAAAATACTTCCTGGGAAGAGCAGTGAACCACATGTATTCACTGGAAATGTATTATGGCACTCACAGGGTTGCCACCTTTCTTCTAAAAAACTCCCAGCTATTTTTTCAAATGTTGCTGTTCTGGAACAACCAACAGCTCGAACGTAAAAAGAATTCATGTAAAATTGTCCGGACTCATTTTCTAAAACAATTACTGTTTAATGTAAGAGCTCAAAACGAATTCCAATAATCACTAATTACACATGAGGAAGAGCGGCGAGAATGCAAATCCAAATGATCCATTTCCACAATGTATACTCGAACCAACCCAGCTAGCAAAACAAGGGAGGAGTAGTAATTTGGGTTTGTTAATCGGGAGATATTATTTCTCTTAAGGATGGTAATGCTGCACCACTAAATGGTAACACGCGTCATCATGAGATACCTCCTCACACCGGCAACAGATGTCACCAGCATGAGCTACAAGAATGTAGACCAGGAAAAAAGTTTTGATTTATTTCTAGGGTACCGGACCTCTGATAAAATAGGGTGGAGATGATTATTTACATGTTTTCGGCAGTGGTGGATAGTATAAAGTTTTAAAAAGGTCTGGGGCCAGCCAAACAGTCATGCGCCCTTTGCATGTTCTCCACCAAGGCTGTATTACAGCCTGTGTGGAGAACATGCTGAGGCTTCTGTTCCCTGGCTGAGAGCTGAAACACTGCATTGCAGCATTGTGATTGGCTTAAAGGAAACTGTGTGCTTCCTGTTATGGCCAGACGTGGAGGAGAGATGGATAAATAAATTACGATTTTTTAAATGTATTTTATATACCTTTCCTCCCTCCTACCCCCAACCCTGATCCATGCTGACCACCACTGGGAAACACTCTTCTGCTCCAACGGAGAAGCCTGACCATGTAATAGGTACATGTTTCACTGGGTCATGTTTTAGGAATCATAATATCACACTATAAACTGAGAGCCATCATGCTTGCCGTGATCTCTTGAAATTATTGCTGATATGAGAAAAGTGTCTACAGTGTAAACATGAATGATGAGTTGGCCCCTGTTGTAAGTAAGTATTTTATGTTTTTGTTTCATGCTTCCCAGTCCATCAACATCACAGGGTGGTTTGCACTACCTAAACATAATTGCCAGTCCTATAAATTCATACATTCTGTAATCAACAGTTGGAAGTTGACCATTTAACATTATGAAGATGCCAGGTACTATGGTTTACTGATTGTAGACATTTTAACTATGCAACACAAAATGTATTGGGTGTCAAGTGCGGCTAAAAACAATCAAACATAAAAAGAGAAGTTGTCTACGTGGATGGCTGCTGCCCAGGAATCACTCAAATATTGAAGGACATCTCCGAGGCAGGGTGTGTCACTGGGACACTATCAGAGGGAGGGGATGACGGAGCAGAATAAGGAAGAAATGCATCAGTCGCCAAAGTTCTATATGATAATGACTTATCTTCCAATGACTTTGTGGATCATGGTCATGGCAGTCATGATGTCCCTTCAGAAGCACAATTTGTTCAGCAGAGAAACAGTAGCTGGGTAGCCCAATCTGGAGTGTAGGCAATTATAATACCAAGCACAGACAAAATCCTCTCTTGGTAGACTTCAAATGTAGTTCATCCCTGATTGCCCCAATTCACTGCACACACTAGATGTAAAGTCAAAACTGTAATTTTGTGAATTGTGAATTGTGAATTCCTTGAGGTAAATGTGCACCAAATAAATGTGCATACCAATTTCTGAAGCTAATTGAGGACCTCTTTCAAGGGCACACTGTTGGATTCCCACTTCACTTGGAGAGTTGAAGAAATTTTTGGCCTTATGCTCAAAATAGCTGTAGTGTACAAATGAACAATGCAGTCCTATCAGTCTACTTGGACTGTAGAGGCAACAGACAGCTTCACCCATGTCATGGGAGGAGATTGGTGTTAGGAGGTAGGGCACCTTCAAAATACAATCACCACATAGGACTGGTGTGTACTGGGAATATTGGTTTGATGTAATAGGGTTTTTTTCTTTCCTATTCTTTGTTTCCCTCCTTTTCTCATTTCAATCTTGCAATAGTAATGCATTGTTCAAGTTCTTACCACACTAGCATTGCAGACTTGGTGGAAGTTACGGAAACCTGATCGTCAATTTGGTTCACCGTGTTACATATATATTAGAAAGTGTGTGATGCTTTTCATGTTTCCCATTAATTGGAAGCTTAGATGGTGAGTGTCTCTGATGCACCCGAAACTGTAGAATTTTACTTGTTATAAATACTGCATTAAAGCTGTAATGCCTCTATCGTGCAAAGCAATGACTGTCCGCTGAAACAAGACATTTATCCTGAACTGTATAACCTATGGCAAATGTATCTATACATAACAAAAATGCAAATAAAGAAATATAAAAAATAAAAAATGGGAGGAAATAGGTGATTGGCCCTGATTTTGTAGGATTTTGCATAGGGCTGCACAGCAAGCACTTTGCTGCACTTCCCTACATCAAGGAGAAAGGGCAGGAATGCACGGTATTTATGCAATAAAGTGCATTCCTGTCCTTTCTCCCTGCTCTGGCACCGTTTACGCAGTCTAGCGCTAATGTATGCACCCATGCACAATGGTGCAAGGATGCCTCCATTGCACCCAAGAGAGCTCTTTTGCATTATTCTCAGATGTGTTATCCTCTTTCTATGTGTGCTGCAGAATGCAGTGAAAGTGCAAAAAAACTAGGCCAAATAAAGATATTTCTCCTTTTTAAAACTCACCTCGGGAGGGCTAATGATTTGAAGCTTCCCCAGGTTTACATGATTTTGTAAATCTGGGGCAGCGTCAAAATCCATGTGTGTTGCATGGAAACCCTACTGCAATACCCAGGGAACACATCCCAAGCAAGGCATTGCTGTGATTACTCAAGATTTGTGATGCCACACCTAGCCATGCAGGGTGGATTTGTGTGGTCTCGTAAATCTGATTCTGAACCCTGCGTCCTTCATTTATCACCTTATGTAGCATATGCTGTATTTCTGCAGCATTGCCTGGGAACATCAAGGCCATGACATGTTGTTTAATGTTGTTTCATGTTGTGAAACATTTGTCTGACAGGTTTCCAGATGTTTATACTCCTGAAAAGAATATAGTAGTTTCTGAGTGCTACATTCTGTTATAAAGGGTGACTGCTGTTCAGGCAGTACATATCAGGCAAACTAGAACAGTATGGCTTCAAGATGTACATGATGTACGAAAGCTCTTTTGGTTATATATACAGCCTGATTGCATCTACAAGGAAGGATTCCGCTATAAATCCGCAGGTTGCCTTTCCACATTAGGGATCACTGCAAAAATTGCATGACAGCCTTTACAATCATTCCTCCTTAAAGTTAATACCTTTATGTGAAAAGCGTCAACACAGGTGACGAGCTATTTAGCGAGTGTAATAAATCTGGCACTGTGGCCTGGGGTACAGTAGGATGTTGCTACCAAGAAGTCCCACAGGAGCTTCATTGTAAGAAGCCTGAAAATCCTGAGGGCACAGTATTGTATTCAAGCTTCTCCCAGATAGACAGGATGTATTTGTGCTCATTGCTACCCGTGATAAAAGCACGTCTCCTGTAACACTTTGGTATCATCAAGTAGAAGTAACCAAATGTGTATTTATTCATAACAAGTACAATAGCAGAGTGTATGAGAATGATCGAACTTCAGCCATATAAAGTGAGTTGTAAAACTGACACATGGTATAACAAGTTTTTTACCCTCCTGATACAATTGGAAACATGGTATATATGTGTTGTTTACTGTCAGACCACTGTTTCAGTTTCAAGTACTTTATTCAGTTTTTCATATTAAAAACCAAGACTATAATACAAGTTCAGTGCCTATGTGTAAGACTACAGAGCAGATGAAGTGCTCATGTACAATAAATAACTGTTTGTTAAGAAAATTTCCCATCACTTGATGGGATAGGGAGAATCTTCTATCACTTTCCCTAATAGCTCGTCCTCACACATCAATTTACCCATTCATATTTATTTACAACACTTGAATAGACTGATCAAGCCTCGTAACAGCAGCCAAGACCAACAGAACTATGAATCCACTGAGTGCTTATGGAATCACTGCACAGCCCCCCAGCAGCCACCCAGGACTGGACCTAAACTTCTGGCATGTTTTTGAAAACAGTCAGTAACTGCACTGACCTATTATTCAACATGATGCTTCTTGAGTCCAACGACTCAATCCGTGCAGTCCTGCAGGTCCTGATTCACAGATCAATGAACTCTATTTTCAATAGACTTCGTCGCTGATTAGCCATTACTGGACAGATGCATATGACGTGTATGGAGTCTTGATCCCCTGATGGCATAGTTGGCAGCTTGTGTCATTGCCCAGGGTGCCTTTCCTCCATTTTGTCAGGAAGTCTAATGTAGGTATCTCACCAAGTCTGCAAGCCAAGAATGACTGTTTCACCATCCAGTGGTAATGCGCTGTAAGTGGTGATTCTCTTAGGGATGACCAACACCAGCCACCCATGTAGACGCCTGGTCAACCTTTTTCTGCTGTACCACTTTACAGTTTAATCTACTTGTTTACCATTTTCTTGAAGGCTTGCCCAGATATATTACAGATCAATAGACCACCAATTCTAGCATCGTAATACTATTCGCAAGATATTTCTTGTAGGCACCATTCCACCGTTGCCAATTAATTTCAGACCAAACTCGATTAGCCAGCATATTGTCGGCAGCTTTCATGCAGTTTGTGGCACAGCTTTACAACTGCTGCAGGTTTAGCATCTGGAAAACCAGATGGCTTTTTTATAGGATCTTAGCACTAGTTTGTCGAGTAGTGTAGACTAAGTGCCTAACATTATCTCTGATCCATAGGTAAGGGTTGGTCTCAGTTTGGCCTTCATTGCTCTGCTCCCAGGGGTTTCAGATCGTGGGGGGGGCGGCCGAGCACTTCGCCGGGCCGGTTTTGGTTCCCAGTCGGCCTTGCTCCCAAACCTTTTTCAATGTTATTGATGAGCTTCCAGAATCATTTTGAGTTGTTTGTTTTTGTGGAATGTAACAGTTGGGCCCATAGTGTTTTGTGTTTGGCTATTTTCTGCACCCAAATCACTTTTTTTTAAGCAACATTTCTCAGTGCAGAAGTGTTTTAGTAATTCTGGCACTCCTAAATTTCGACGTAATTGTCAGAAGAGCTTGTCTACCTTATTTTTTGCTTTTCAAATATGAATTGGCATTATTATATTTTTACATTGAGCCTGGGGAGCTCCTTTATTCCAGCTATTATCTTTATAGGTTTTGATCAAATTATTGGTGAATATCAACCATTCCACTGTCAGATTAGAGGCAGTTGGAACTAAGCGGCATATTATAAATGGGGCGATAGGAAATTATCACCACCTTAGCGGCCGTTTTCGGCCGCTAAGCGACGATAATTTTATCGCCCTATTAGCAAGCTGTCGCTAACAGCAGTTAGCAACAGCTTGTAGGCGATAGCAAGCGGTTTGGGCCCCGCTTTGCATGTCAGCGATATGTATAGCTAAGGACATGCAAATTGGGCGTACCCATCCTGTTAGCCACTGAAAGCAGTAGCTAACAGCGCTATCGCCTATTACCAACACAGGCTTAGCAATGGAAATATTCGTGCTAAGCGCGAATATCTCCAAAAACTAACGCCTGCTCAGACCAGTTCTTAGCCATTATATCCAATGGGAGGTGGATATAATGGCTAAGACCCTGTTAGCGATAATGCGTGAATATCGCTGTATTCTCAGCGATATTCACAGATTTTGCCGCTATCGCTGGGAATTTTATCACTTTTGAGATAAACGTTGCTAATAGCACGTTATCTCAGTGATAAAATCCAGTCATGTGCAGCAATAAAAAATTGCTGCTAAGCCTACTTAACGATAAATATCGCTATTTGTTGATAAATATGCCCCTAAAACCTCCAGACTTACACAGTTTCTTCTGCTAAACTCTGAACCGTGCTTGAGGACCACTTGGGACATTTCAAATTTCCTGTTTCAATGTCCCCCTGTAGCATAGATACCGCTTCGTGCTCACCTATGTTTGTATCTACCGTTATCACCAGGGAAATATGGATGCTTTCCGCGTGATGCACAATGTTAAAATGGCATATCCGATTAATAGGGACAGCGTGTCGAGGTTGTAATCTAGAATGGAGACTATGTTGTCCCAGACTTTTGTCCAGGAACGTGGGATGCCACCTGACTTCTGACCATTCAAGATCCAGTAGGCCCATTAGCTCAAAGGACCTGATTAGTACTTCTCCAATGTTATCCTTCTGGTTTTTGTAGTGTAAATTCTTTAGGTGGCATTACTTGCACAGGGAGGATTCCAACTGCATCAGTGTGTTCCTCAGTTGGCTGATGGAATAAGTTGAGATTAAAGTCTCCTGTGACTAGCCAGTATGGTTTGTGATGAATATCTTGTAATTGGGTTAATATAGTAACCATTCTTCTAGCTATTGCTGCTTTTTTCTTTGGATGATGTTTAAATTAAAGAGAATGATGGATTCTTCAGGATTGTTATCCCAAGCATCTATTTTCAATGCCAGCATACCTGGTTCATCCACGTACAGTTATAGGATCTTAGCCCATAGGTTAGTATTGAGGTACACTGTCAGGCTGCCTTTTACCCTTCCACAGGTACTTTTTCTATTGTCCAATTTTGCGTTTTCTACATATACAATCAAGGGAATGATATCTTGAGCCTAGGGTTCCTGGAATATTGATATATCGAATAAACCGAGAAAAAGTACAACTGCTGAGTCTGTGACTTTAGTCTGCAAACCGCTGATCTTCCAAGAACAGATTCTCAGGCCACCCAGTTTGCTTGCAGGTGGCCACCCCGTCACTCAGGCATTACTGCTCCTGCCTCGCGACAAGGCTGTAGGTAACCAACCCCAGGTGTTTTGGTGTTCTTGATTATTTGCAATTCTTCACTGCATTCTACTTAATCAATTACAGTAATTATCACCTTTGTGAAGTCTGGTGCACTTTTATTTTACAACTTTTGCTCCTCTTAGTACTGAAAATGTGATCACTAGGTGCTCATCTAGGGGTGGTCCTGCTAATAGCACGTGGAGATCTCTGTCACCCTGATGTGCTATTACTTCAATCCCCAAGGCATTTAAATACTTTCTCCTCTCCAAGACCTGGGAAGAAAGGTCTAGTGTGTTAAAGGTTAGCAGGGTGGCATCAGTATGCAGTTGCTATTTTGACAGCTAAAACCTAATCACCGCACTGCCCTCTGACTTAACATGCTCCATGCCCGGAAGGGCTTTAATCAGCTTTAGGACATTTGAGTGATTTAAAATGTCCTGCGAGCCTTGCGATTTTAATTCAGGAATCCATAGCAACTTCTGACCAGGGTTAATTTGATGTCCAGAATGATCGCTGGCTCCAAGATGATCTCTCAATATAATTAGATTTTGAACATTGGTTTCACCATTTACTGGCAGTAATTGACCTTCCTTGGGGCCCTGGTCCCCAAAAAAACTGGGTTTGTGTTGCTTCTTCCTTGAGCTCTTTAGGTTTTGGTTTCTCAAGCTGCTTGTTATTATCTTTTCGGGAACATTCTTGTATTCCAGTTATTTCCCTGTCCTGAGTACTGTGGGGCAGATTTACAATTACTGGCACATCCCTGCATATCGGCAGGGATGCACCAGTAATGGGGTGCACAATGGGGCAAAAACGGCACAGATGCGTCCCGCATCTGTGCCGTAAAAGCGGCGCATTGCTGGAGTTGCATGCAAGTGCGACGCAGCTCCAGCAATGATCAGGGGTGCCCTATGTGCACAATGATGCGTCAATCCTTACGCCTGCTTCAAGCAGGCGCAGGGTTTTGACGCAGCATGGGCCCAAAAGTGACTGAGTGGAATTTTGTAGATTTCCCTCAGCCACTATTGGGAGGCGTTCCTGCGCCAGAACGCCTCCCCCTGCGATGGTACGCCTCTTCTGGCGCAGGGCTTTACAACGTGACGCATCTGGGAGATAGGATGGGAGTGTATGATTTACATCTTGCTGCCTGACATTCCTCCAAATGTGACACTAAGGGGCAGAGTTTATACGTTTTTATGTATGGCCTTGGAGAAGGGGGTTTTTAGTCCATCAACACCTTTGAAAGCATTGCTTCCTCTAACTGTCGCTACAAAGCCTAGATAGCAGGAAACCAATTCACACAATATTTGGATTTTAATGCCTTTCACAGTGATACATTGGGGCCGATTCCGATTCGGGAAAAAATGCTCCGAATAGCCGTTCGGAGCGTTTTCCCCGTACAACTCGTACCCTGCAACGTCCCCCGTACGTACGATGAAGTACGATTCGTAACAGGAGCCGTACTCCGTACGAGTCGTACAGAGACCGTACAACTCTAATCTCCATATGATTCTCCCTCGGAACCCGCTGTACGCGGCATCTGCATGGTTCGCGGCTGGTTTTTACGACCCAGCAAGTAAGATACGTGTCGGGTACGCACCGTACGACCCTTTTTCTACGGGAGCTGAAAACAGTCGTAAAAGCAGAGTTCGCGCTGAAACAGGTACGGAACGGCCCCCCCGGGTACGGTGAAAACCCCCCCATGATCGCAGGGGTACGGTGGGTACCCCTGCGATCATGAGGTGTATGCACCGTACCCCATGTATGCTGGGTGTATGGGGTACGGTGCGTACACCCAGCGTACATGGGGTACGGTGCATACACCCATCGTACATGGGGTGGTACACAGTCAAAATATCGAGTAGGAAATATCGACCTACCATAATATCGAGTCTGAAATATCGAAGGAGCATAATATCGAAGGCAAGAATATCGTAGGACAGAATATCGACCCAAGGTAAGTAATATCGAAATACTTAATATCGATGTAAGTAATATCGAAGTTAGTAATATCGATAGCATATATATCGATGTTAGTAATTTCGATGACACTAATATCGATATTTGTATTATTTTATAGTATTTTATTATGTATGTGTTATATGTTTAATTTAAGTATTTAAAATAATTACTATTATATGTGTATAAATTTTATATAATAATATATAAATTTATAAGTAAATTTCATGTTTTAGTACCGGAGCGGGTTGTGGGTTTATAGGGGAATAGGGTGGGAAGTAATTTAATTATGGTAAGTTTATTAATAATTAGTAGGATTAATTAATTATAATTATTTGCTAATTAATAATCATTAATTGGGAAAAAAATTAATTGATTAATTGATATATATTTTCTGTAGTGGGATGTGGGTTTATAGGGGAATAGGGTGGGGAGTAATTTAATAATAATTAATTAATTAATATATGTTTTTAAATATTTATAATTAATTAATTGGCAAATAATTAATATTAATTCGTTAATTAATTAATATAAATTTGTACATATTTTAAATTAGTAATTAATTGGTAATTAAATAATATTAATTAGTTAATTACATTAATTAGAGTAATGTATTTATATATATAATTTTTAGTTACTGTTAATTAATTAATTGGGGAAAAATGATATTAATTATTACATTATATTAAGTACAGCTAATGTGCTAATATATTTACTTTATTGTTATTGTTAATTAATAATTAATTGCTAATGAAATAATATTAATTAAGTTTGGGTAAAGGAGTATTTTTAGGGTTCAGGGTCACTTTTGGGTTTTTGGGTAAAGTGGTATTTTTAGTGTTCAGGGTCAGTTTTGGGTTTTTGGGTAAAGGGTTTTTTTTAGGGTTCAGGGTCAGTTTTCAGTTTTTGGGTAAAGGGGTATTTTTAGGGTTCAGGGTCAGTTTTCAGTTTTTGGGTAAAGGGGTATTTTTAGGGTTCAGGGTCAGTTTTCAGTTCATGGGTAAAGGTTTTTTTTTAGGGTTCAGGGTCAGTTTTCAGTTTTTGGGTAAAGAGGTATTTTTAGGGTTCAGGGTCAGTTTTCAGTTCATGGGTAAAGGGTTTTTTTAGGGTTCAGGGTCAGTTTTCAGTTTTTGGGTAAAGGGGTATTTTTAGGGTTCAGGGTCAGTTTTCAGTTCATGGGTAAAGGGTTTTTTTTAGGGTTCAGGGTCAGTTTTCAGTTTTTGGGTAAAGGGGTATTTTTAGGGTTCAGGGTCAGTTTTCAGTTTTTGGGTAAAGGGGTATTTTTAGGGTTCAGGGTCAGTTTTCAGTTCATGGGTAAAGGGTTTTTTTTAGGGTTCAGGGTCAGTTTTCAGTTCATGGGTAAAGTGGTATTTTTAGGGTTCAGGGTCAGTTTTCAGTTTTTGGGTAAAGGGGTATTTTTTGGGTTCAGGGTCAGTTTTCCCTACTGTTCCACTCTCTGGAGTAGGAATAGTAATTTTTACCCTTACGCTATCCAACGTTTTATATAATTAATTGTTAAAATATCAAATGTTTATTTTATTTTTTATATTACTTACATTTTATTTATGTTATTGTTTTATGTTTGTAAATGTATTAGTAAATTAGAATATATTTCATTAATTTATAAATTAGTAAAATAATTATTAATACTTATTGTTCAGTACATATATATTATATATTTACTATATATATTTAATTAATGTTTTATTAATATATATGAATTATTTAATTGTAAACATTATTACATACTTTTAAATATGTATATTTTATTTATTAGTGTTATATACTTAATTTTACATTTATATATTAAAAGAAAAAAAATCGATATTTTTAACATCGATATTTTTTACATCTATATTATTTTTTCGATATTTTTGTACTTACCATGTTGTAGATAGGATGTCAATATTTTTGCCCTCGATATTGTTGACTCGATATTCTTGTAGGTCGATATTTCTGAGGTCGAAATTCTGTCAGTGATCCACATGGGGTATGGTACGTACACCCCTTGATCACAGGGGTATGCACTGTACCCCTGCGATCATGGGGTGTACTCACCGTACGGTGTGTATGTGTTTGTGTGCTTTTCCGTACGACTCGCCCTTACCTGACGTGGTCCGTACGAATCGCGTCCTTATACCCCGGTCCGGATCATACTCGTCGGGTCGTACGGCATGTGTACAAGTCGTACGGTTCACGGTTTCAGCCTTGCAATACGTACGGATCGTGACAATTCGGACGGATTCACGGAATACAGATCGTACTATGCTCCGGATACAAATCATATGGACGTTTTCTTTCCCGAATCGGAATCGACCCCATTATTTCACAAGACATGTTTCCAGTAGCCTATTTCCTGATTTAGGATTTTTAACCCCCAGTGTTCATGTTTGTGCTTTCTTTGGAAAGGAAGTTGTAGCATATCCACTCTAACATATTTTTTGTCCTTGCAACAGCAGAAAACGTGTGTGAATACTTCGAAAGAAGGTAACCAGACTGGAATAATGGAATTTATCCTCATGGGACTCACCGATAACCATAGAATGCAAATTCTTCTCTTTGTCTTCTTCCTGATGGTCTACTTCGTCACTGTGGTGGATAATATTGGAATTATCTTAATATGTTACTTTGACCCTCATCTCCACACACCCATGTACTTCTTTATCAGTAACTTGTCTTTTGCAGATCTGTGTTACTCCTCCACGATCACCCCCAAGATGATTACTGGCTTCCTGGTGGAAAGAAATGTGATATCCAAAAGGGAATGCGCTCTACAACTTTATTTCTTCTCCACATTCTGCATTGCTGAGTTTATCCTCATCTCAGTAATGGCATTTGATCGCTATGCAGCCATTTGCAAGCCACTGCACTATAGAACCATAAT
Source organism: Lissotriton vulgaris (assembly GCF_964263255.1). Lineage (NCBI taxonomy): Eukaryota > Metazoa > Chordata > Amphibia > Caudata > Salamandridae > Lissotriton > Lissotriton vulgaris. Next base: position 181,420,819 of record NC_141686.1, on the reverse strand, counting down.
GACAAGAAAATTGTGTAACCAGCTGGTAGCTGGTCCCTATGTAAGTGGACTGCTATCTGGAGTAGTATACATCATTGTCACATTTAGGCTTTCATATTGTGGGAACATGATTCCCCACTATTTTTGTGACATGCTGCCACTCTTCAGTCTCTCTTGTGAGGACGCCTGGCTCAGTGAGATGATTGTATTTATAATAGTTGCCAGTTTTGGGTCTTGCAATATCCTTGGATTGATAGTGTCATATGCTTGTATACTCATTGGTATTCTCAGAATTCGTTCGTCCAGGGGGAGACAGAGAGTCTTCTCCACCTGTTCAGCCCACTTTGTTTCTGTTACCCTCTTTTATGGTACTGGCCTTTACATGTATCTAAGACCTAATGCCAGAAAGTCAGATGAAAAAGACAAGGTAATATCCGTATTTTACACCATCATTATCCCAATGTTGAATCCAATGATCTACAGCTTCAGGAACAAGGATGTGAAAGCTGCTGTTGGGAGAATCCTCACTATCAAATGGACTTTCAATGGAAGTTAATATTGACTTGCACCAAGAACAGTCTGTTCCTTAAAGATGAGAAGGTCCCGTAATTAACTTCGAAGGTTAACAGAGAAACATGGGTCACTCATTTTTCTACTATTTTTGATATGGACAAATCTATGGGTCACGAAGAGGCGTGTTGGCCCATCGTCCCTTTGGACATTTCTGTCACTGAAGTTTTAGATAGCATTAGGGCAAGCAAAGGGGGGAAGGCACAGGGTCCGGACGGGGTGCCTATTGATATTTATAAATTAGTTCCAGAACTATGGGGCCCTATTTTAACAAAACTTTTAACGCAGCAGTTTGTAATGGGGTGCCTCCTGCATGGAAAGAATCGATCATCATCCCTATATATAAAAAAGGAGACCGGGGTGATGTGAAGAACTACCGCCCGATCTCCCTGTTAGATTCTTCGGTAAAAGTTATGAGCAGGGTGCTTCTGGTTAGGCTGGAGGAATGGGTTGAGGCCAATGGCATTCTGGCAGAATGTCAATATGGATTTAGAAAGGGGCGGGGGATGATCGAACAGTATCTAAACCTTGAACTGTTGATCGGAAAGTATACGCAGGCCAAGCCGGCACTATTTACTTCTGCTTCGCAGATTTGAGTAGTGCCTTCGATTTGTTGGACCATGCAATTCTTTGGGCCAAGCTTATTGAAATAGGGGCACCGGTGGGTATTGTCTATTTTTTAGCCCGTCTTTACACCAAATTACGTACTTGTGTAAGATACGGTACCAATGGTGAGTGTACAAGCAAGTTTAGGATTGGGCGAGGTATTAGACAAGGGTGTGTTCTTGCCCCCTTGCTCTTCACCCTTTTTATTAATGGAGTGGATTCCGTCCTAAAAACCATTTCAGCAGATGCCCCTAAAGTTAATGATGTCAGCATCCCGGTATTACTTTACGCGGACGACTCTGTTTTGCTGTCCCGCACCCCGATAGGCCTCCAACGCCTGATAGATGGGGTTTCACAGTTTATAAAAGGGAGAAAGCTTGTGATTAACAAATCTAAGACCTATATCATGGAATGTGGGCAGGGGCATAATTGAAATTCATCCTCTTATTTTATTGATGGAGATAAGGTCCAAAAAACTGAAAACTTTTCATACCTGAGTATCACATTTTTCAACAATAATAGCTGGACTAGTGAGCATAAAAATGTGGGGGCCAAGATGGTGAAGAGTGCTTACGAAGTGTTTACATTGGCCACAAAATTAGGGATTAGGCGGGTTATGAGACATGCTTAAAATATTTCAGTCTAGATGTCTCTCTACCGCTTTGTATGGCGCCGGGGTATGGGGCTTCGCCCCTGCCGGGAGCTTACAAGTCTTTTTAAAAAGACTCCTGTGTCTACCTAATTCTGCCTCTAATGAGCTAGTACATAGAGAACTCGGCATTCAACATCTTACCGATCTGATTCTCCTTAGACCCCTTATGTTATGGCGATCAATCTGGATAAAAGAAGAAACATCTCTATGTAGAGCCATCATCAATGACTGCCTCTCAATGGATAATTATTCTAAGATCCCATGGATTAAATACAATCTAGATAGTTTCCAGGCGATCTATGGCCTCGATAATGAACTAGATAACTGCAGGGCCTCTGATCTATCTAAATCCGAAATGAAGAAGTCCTTCTTGAATCTTCTTTCTGAGAGGCGGCTTAGTAATAGTGGTAACCTATCCACTTGTGTGTCATATTATGGTTTGAATGAATTTGTGGGTTACCAACCATATCTGACCCAAGTGACTAGAACATCACACCGGTTTGTATTAACAAGATTAAGGATCGGGATTGTCCACAAACTGGTGGCTTTCCCTTCTCAGAACAGGCACCCGGTTGGACCATGTCCGTGTGACAATACTTCAGCACAAAGCACTATGCACTTTCTTCTGTTGTGTCAATTGTATAGGTATTTGCGAATTGTTTATTTAAAACCTATTTTTGTGAAGTTCGGAGTGAGGACTGTAAAGGATTCCATGAAACTGCTTTTTAACCTGTATCATCCTGATGTTTGTTTTTTTATGGCTACCTTCCCCCTTAAAGCAATCAATGTAAGGAAAAGTTTGAGTTTTTAATTATTTATTAACCCTTTGCCTGTATATTTTTTAAATGTTTTTTATTGTGCTATTATGGACATTGTTCTTTGTTCCGAATAAAGCCTTATGAAATGAAATGAAAATGACTTGCACTAACTGTGAATATTATTATTATGGTCTTTGCATGAGGTACAGTCATCTGGACAATGCCCTAAGACTCAAAGGTGCCAGTTTAGGAGGTTAGTCTAAATAAAAAGGAACACTAAATAAATGGCAGCAGAAATGCAGATGTATCTAGGTGAAATGTCGATGAATACAGTGCCCTCAAAACGAGCACCATGTATATCAAAACACAATACAAAGAAAAATGTAGCAACAAGAGGCCTTATTAAGTTGTCAGCAATCACACGCTGCAGCACAAGCCGAAGTGTTACAGAGCACTTCCTGCACATCCATGCACCATGTGCCAGGCACAATGTAGTGTATCTTTGTAGGCCTTGGCCAGGAAGGCAATGACGATATGTTCTATTATTTTGTGATATTTAATGGGGAGGCCATCCTCCCCTGGAGACTTGCCAGTAGACATATTCCTTATGGTCTCATGTATTACATCTTCAGAATTGTCTCCTTCTAGTTTGACAGCTGAGCTATCCAGAGAGTGCTTGATCTGTTACTGTCGGCGTTGTTGGGCAAGATGTTAGATGCTTTTTTCCTCCAAACTCACAATGACAATGTTTTATATGACCCAATGCTTTCTCTTTTATAGAGGTGAGCAGGAAATTAAGATCCATCTTGGTCTGTACAAGCAGGCAAAATATTGCTGATGTCAGGTATAAACAGTATTGTGCAACCAGTTCAGTAATTCAAAGTTCTAAGTGGCGCTCTGACTGTCTGAAGTTGAATGTGTAAGGCTGAATCTATAAGAAGTTGCTCATGCATATTGGCCTTACGTGCTGCCAATAGAATTTGGGGTGAGACCTCAGAGTCATAATTTACAAACTTGTATGCTCAAAGATGCTGTTGCAATTTTTCTTGGCCTCACAGTCATTACATTTTCAAGTAGGTATTCACCACCGTCACGGTAGACACGATATTCGGTCTATAGGATATTTTTGGTTGGGATATTCTGTCAGTGATCCACAATATTTATGAACATGGCCTCTCCAATCACACTCTCTTTCAGTTGGATTTGAGCCTGGGTATTCTGGGACCACCACCATGGAGGGGTTAAGTTTAGTCTTCCCACTTCAGCGGGTGCCACAGTAGGAACAGCGCTGGACTTAGGAAAGGTTAAATTAACATTTCCCACACCAGTCAGTGCAACAGTAGGGAAAGCATTGGATGCCGGAGGGTTTAAGTTCCTATTCCAACTCCAGTAACTGCACCAGTACTGAAAGCTTTGGACTCAGGAAGGGTTACATTTAATATTCTCCCTTCAGTCAGTGCAACAGTAGGGAAAGCATTGGACTCAGGAGAGGTTACATTTCCTAATGCAACTCCAGTAAGTGCAACAGTAGGGGAAGCTTTGGACACCAAACGGAAAACATGTACTATTCCCACTCCCATGTGTACAATAGTAGAGAAATCATTGGACAGTACATAGAGAGTAATTCACTTCAAACAATTAACATATCTTGGCAATGCCATTAATTACCCAAAAATATAAACATTAAATTTTTTAATTGTGACACTTTTTTAAAACAAATAACATTACAGGTTTCAATAATGATTGTCAATGAGCACAAATATTATTAATATAATTAAAATACCACACTGAAGGGCATATTAGCAAGGGCAATATCGCCGCTTTAGCAGCACTTTTTGCTGATAAAGCGGTGATATTTGTATCGCCCTATTAGCAAAATATCGCTAACAGCAGTTAGCGACAGCTGTTAGGTGATAGCGACCGGTTTGGGGCCCGCTTTGCATGTCAGCAATATTTATCGCTAATTACATGCAAAGTGGGCATACCCAAACTGTTAGGGACTGAAGGTCGTCGCTAACACAGCCATCGCCTATTAGCAAGGCAGGCTTAGTGATATAAAATATCACGCTAAGCGCGATTATCGCTAGAATCTAATGCCTGCTAAAAACATCACTTACCTGTTTATCCAATGGGAGATAGATTGTCAGGTTAAGTCCCCATTGGCGTTAATTTGTGAATATTGCTGGATTTCCAGTGATATTCACACATTTTACCGCTATCGCTGGATATTTCAGCACAATGGAGAAAAATGTTGCTAATAGCACTTTTTCTCCGTGAACATATCCAGCAATAGGCAGTGATAACAAAAATTTGCTAAGCGCATTTTGCGATAAATATCGCTATTCCTTGCTAATATGCCTCTATATTCTCACAAACAGAACAATTAAAATGTAACAACAAAAATAAAAAAAGACAGCACAATTAACATATTATTTTATTTTTAAGATATCTGGATATATTTTTGTATTCATAATTACTTAAATAACTTCCTCCCCATTCCTCTACAAAATAAACAACACACACCTAAAATATATTAATAAAGTAATAATTAATAAAAACATTCCAAATTAACTTCCCACCCTGGAACCCTAAATACACAACAACCTGCTCCTAACATATAATTCAAAAAACATATTAATTTCTAAATATGCATAGTTATCAATATGATAATGAATTATAATTTAAAAACATTTGAATTATAAATAATCTACTTCCCACAAAATATATTAATTTCACAATTGACATAATTAATTATCAAGGAAATAGTTAATAATAGTTCACATTACTTATCACATAATTTTAAGTAATTTGCTTCCCTCCAAAAACCACTATAAACCCCATAACCCACACCTAAAACATAACTTAAAAATGTCATTAATTACTTAATATATCAGTTAATCAATTCATATTTTAAAGTACACTATTAATTAAATGAAATTAATTTACTTGCCAACATGTACACCGACAAACCCCATAGACCACTTCTAAAAGCTAACTTGAAAAGTACATTCATTATACAATTAACATAATTGATTATCAATTAAATAGGCAATAAAAGTTACAATTATAATTAATTATAATGAAATTACTTTGTACTTACAGCCCTACATGCCACACGACCTGCATCTAATACTTACCTGAAAAATAAATTAATTACACAATGTACATAATTCATTATGAGTTACATAATTAATAATGATTAGAAATTAATTATTAATTAATTGCAATTACATTACTTCCCAGAACCTACTATGACACTAAAAAGCACAATGAACTAATTAAATAACGAAAACTAAGAATGTATATTCTGTATTAAAAACATGAATAATAATTATGCAAAAAAATTCTATACATTTAAAACATATGCTATAATACATTTACAAAAATGTAAAAACTATATATATTTTTTACAGAGTTTTATATAGCGCAAACTTGACCCGAATCGGGTATCAGAGTGCTTTACATAGCACCAGTTGCATTACATGAGGACACATTCATTTTTGTTAGGCACGGGGAGATGGAGTGATTTGCCAAGAATCACAGGATGTTCAGCGTCATTGCAGAGACTCGAACCCAGTTCCCCAGATTTGAGTTTGACCGCCCTAGCCGTTAGGGATATTATATTATTAACAACAATATTTTTGCAAAAGATAGCAACAAAATTGATATTTTCAATATCGATATTAACCACATAGATATTTTGGTTGAGGTAATTATCAACATAGATATTTTTTACATTGATATAACTTATGAAAAAATGACACTATTTCTGTCATCATATCAAAAACTTGATATTTTTGCATCTCAAAAATTATTCTTTTGGATATTATGTCCGAACTCCCTGTAGCACATGACACAAATGCCCAATTACATACAATTACATACAATCCTTCTTTAACAGTATTTACTTTGTAGAGGTCCGTGGCAAAGGGGATGTACTAGGCAACTAATCTGAGCCTAGTCCTCATGAGCAGAAACAAGATATATGTAAACCTGGGTTGAGAAATACCAGGCATCAGGCCCATTAGATTATAGTACAAGCCAATACACATACACATAGCAAAGCTGACAGTTCAATGGGTGAAGGCAGTGCATTATTAGCTCAATTTATTTATTTATTTATTTATTAATTGATTTATTGAACAGGTTTCTATAGCGCGAACAAGACCCATGAGTATCAGAGCGCTTAACAACATATTGAATATGTTAAAACACATACCTTTACAATATGGCGACACAAACATATATAGTATACAATAAGACTAAAAGGTAATAAGTTAGGAATAATTCCATACCGGATGATTTAGGACGATAGTATAAAAATAAAAATACGTAAGGGTCGGTATCTGTTTAAACATTAGAATATAATGCCCTGAGGTAGGTTGGGGACTAATTATATTTCTTTAGGACTTTATCTTCTCCCGTCCCATGGTTGGCATCATCTCAATCACCAGTGTTATCATATCTTTGGTGCGTTTCTGTGATTTTTCCTGAGTTGTTATCCAACAGTCAGCTCAATGTCAGTTTTTAGCTGGTGGTTTGTCAAGTCTATGGTAGGAACTTACTCATAAGAAAGATCTTAGCTTCCCTCTTAAATGTTGCAGTGTTTGTAATGTTTCTAATGCTCTTGGGAAGAGAGTTCCAGATTCTGGGGGCCGCTCCTGAGAACGCTCTCTCATAGGTTTTTTTCTTTTTGAAGATAGGTGGTCTCAGCACCAGGTCTTTGGCACTCCGGGCAGGTCTGTGTCCTCCTGAGATTTCTATTTTCTGGGTGAGGTATCTCGGTGTGTTGTAGTGAATCGCTTTATGGGTGATACATGCCATTTTTAGCTGTATTCTGGATTCGTAAGGTAGCCAGTTTAAAGCTTTCAGGTGGGGGGAGATATGATCAAATTTCCTCGTTCCTGTAATAAGTCTTGCCGCTGCATTGAGGCATGCTTCTAGAGGTGCGGAGGAGATTTTTGGTAGTCCTGCTAGCGTTGTACACCCATATTCAATCCTTGAGATACCCAAATGATTGCACTGCTAGTTTTAGATCCGTCTCCGTTAAAAATGATTTTATTTTTCTTAGGTAGTTTAGATGGAAACAGGCGTTTTTGCCATTAATTTAATGTGGGATTTCATGTCTAGCTTCTAATCTAGTGTGATTCCCAGTGATTTTGCCGAGTCAACTAGTGTGGGGGTGCAATTTAACGCTGGGATCATTTTGGACCATTCCTTCACTTCTGACTAATTATTTTGTGGAGAGATAAGTAAGAATTCTGTTTTATTTGCGTTAAGCTTGAGATGATTGATGGTTAACCATTTTAGAGACATTTTGAGGGCCTCATTCATTAAGGTGATGTCTTTCAGTGACGAGATTTTGATATATATCTGCGTGTCGTCCGCGTACATGTGATAAGAAATCTTGGAATTTCGTATAATTTCTGTAAGGGGTTCGATGTACAGGTTAAATAAAGAGGGAGATAATGTTGATCCTTGGGGAACCTAAGTCAAAGAACTACAATAGTGTTTGGGCATGACGATGAGAGTGAATGGTTTACCAGGAATCTCTGAGTTCTGTTCTGTAAGAATGATTCAAACCATTTTAATACATTACCCGATATACCCATCCTGTCGTGAAGTCTGTTCAGTAATTTTTTGTGGTTAACTGTATCAAATGCGGAAGACAGGTCTAAGAGGATGAGTAGACAGGATTGATTGTGGTCTAGTGCCTGAAGTGCATCATCAACAATGCTATTGCTGTTTCTGTACTGTGACCAGTTCTGAATCCCTAATGGCAGTCATCCAGCAGTGAGAAATTTTCGATGTGCAGGCTCAACTGATTCTGTACACATTTTTCTATTAATTTGGCAAGGAAAGGGATGTTGGTCACTGGGGGATAGTTATTTGGATCTGCTGGGTCAGCGGTAGGTTTTTTGATGATTGGGACTACTTGCCCTGTCTTACCGCATTCTGGAAGGATCCCCTGGGATAGAGAGGCGTTTATGATTTCTGTCCATATTGGAATCACGATATGGCTGATTTCTTTCAGGCATTTTGATGGTAATGGGTCGTTATAGTGATTGTTGAGTTTGGTGTCAGATAGTGTTTTAGCTATCTCGTTCGGTATTCACCTGTTACAACGCATTTTTTACAACGCACTACCACTACAACGCAGGCATTACAACGCATACCATTACAACGCATGGCGCTGGGGGGCGCTCTAGGATAAGAGGTAAGTTTAATTTACTATCCAACACCTTCCCTAGGGTCCACTGGGACTGGAGTTAGAATAGTAAATTATACTTACCACTATCCAGCACCCCAAAGCGCTATGCGTTGTAGTGGTATGCGTTGTGAATACCGCGTTGTAATGGTATGCGGAGTAAAAGTATGCGTTGTAACGTCATACATCCATCTCGTTCTGGTCCAGTAATTTGAATGTGTCCCAATGTTCCTTATTTTTTATCGCCTTATTCGCAAAATTCGAAGTATGTTGTGACGATGGTGTAATGTAGTCAGGGTTGTCTGCTGTGCTCCTGAGTTCACCTTCTAGCTTGTTGGCTTTATTGGAGAAGAAGGTAGTGAATTCTTCGCAGCTTAGTTGCGTTTTGGTGACTTCTTGGGTAGTTTTTGCTAGCTTGTTTGATTGTTGTTTTATGATCTCAAACAGTTTCCTTGGTCTGTTTTTGGCATTATCCAGTTCTGTTCTGATAAATTCCTTTTTTGAGTTGAGGATCTTTTTGTTATATTCATTTCTGATTGTTCTGAGGGAAATCAGCTCAGGGGATGATGGGTGTTGTCTCCATTTTCTTTCCGCGCATCTCAATTTTTGCTTTTCTTCATTCAATAGTCCATTGAACCATGGGTTTTTAATCTTCTCAGTGACTCTTTTGAATTTAAGCGGAATAGTGGTGTTGACTATTTTTGTTACTGAGGTAGTGTAGTGGTTCATTAGATCAGTCGCATTTTGCATGTTGTCAGGTGGTTTTAAGTCTTTCTTGCAACTTTCAATTAGTAGATCCATGTTCGAATCTCTGGTATCTCGCATCCATCTTTTGATTATGCTAGGATGAGTAGTTTTTATCTTCTCCTGTGTGGGTATTACGAAGGTTATGGCATGGTGATCTGACCAGTTGCATGGCTCTATTGCGAGGATTGATATGTTATCATTTTTAGAGATAATCCAGTCCAATGTTGCTCCTTTCGAGTGTGTTGGTTGTGTGCATGCTTGGGATAGGTTTAGTTCAGTTAAAAAGTCTTTAAACGCGTTGACTTGTTTGTCATTGATGTTGTTCCAGTGTAGATTGAAATCACCTAAAAATATATTGTTAGTGTCAGTGTTAGGGTTAGCTGTTCAATGAAGTTTATAATATTTCCCGGAGGATGATACAAGGCATGTAAGTTGCATTTCTGTTTATTAGCCAATCTTATATTAAGCCCTAGGTATTCACATGATTCCAGAGGGTCAGATTGGAATTGTCCAACTTGTATGTCCGATCTGTGGATACAGGCTATACCTCATCCTGTTTTTTTGGGTCTATCACGTCTCATTATGTTATAATGCGGGGCACCAAAAGGTCCAAGACTGGGGACGAGGATTCAGTTAGCCAAGTTTCGGTAAGAACTGCTATGTCTGTTTCCTGGTTGATGATGGTATCGGCTATGTCAGAGGCATGTTTAGCTGCAGATCGACAGTTGAGCAGTAAGCATTTTAAAGAGTTGTCTGTTCTGTCAGTCTTCTCGTTTAGCGAATCAGTGATCAGTTGGATTTGTTTTAAGTTGGTGATATTGTGTTTCCTCTAATTTCTGTTGGCGTCTATCGGTACTCTTTTGATTTCCTCCCCCTTAATGTTGTCCGTAGTTTCATAATCCCGGAGTAGGAATAGTATTTCTTCTTCCGTTAAATAATTCTGAGTCCTATCCGGTCGGTTTTGTCTATTTGATAGTGGCATCGCCCTCTTGTTGCTCTTGCCTTTGGATGTATTCAGAGAAAATATTTCTCGGGTGTGCTCTACTTCGGAATGAATGTTTTCCATAATATCTCTAGGTTTTTATATGCCTTTCAGAGTGTTTAGTACCTCCTGCGACATGTTGTTTATTTGTGTTTGTATCTCTATGATTTTTCTTGTTACCTTGGTTGAAGTATTGTGCTTCCTTATCTGTCTATTACGATGATCACATTTTTTGTTCCCGCCTTTTCGTTCAAAGCATTTCCTCTAGGAATTCTTAAGGTTTCCCTTAGATTGGTTGACATTTGCGCCCTTGTTTGTACTGTTGGAAGTTCTATCTAAGCTTTGCGTTTCAAGGCTGTTGTTGCTGTTCGCATTTCGAGTTCTCTCTTTGACATTCTCAACCCACGTAATTACAGTTCCGCTTATGACTCCTGGTGGAATAATTAGTTCAGGTTCCTGGAGGTCTTTAGATGGGGTGTTAATTGTTTCGGAAGTTCTATCTAAACTTTGTGTTCCAATGATGTTGTTGCTGTTAGAATTACGTGTTCCCTCTGCTTCCTTCTCCAGCAACCTAAGTTCTATTTCTTTTGTGACTCTTAGGTGATTACTTTGTTTGGGTTCCTGGAGGTATTTAGTTGGGCTGCTAATTGTGGAGATAGTGACCAATGAGACTGTGATGTCTTCTGACGGACTCTGACGTTGTGTAGATCTTGTTTCTCTTAATTGCATAAATTGTTCAGGTTCCTGGAAGTCTCTAGTTGTTGTGCTAGTTGTGGAGATATTGTTAGTTGGGCCATGGTTGTCTTTGATAAGATTCTGGTGTGGATTTGGGTTCTCTACAGCTCTTTTTAAGGATGAGAATATGTTGTCAAATGTTTCCAAATCGCTATTAGAAGCTTGGATCATCACTATTCCCGTCTTGAAGATAGTTATGCAGTGGTCTGATCTGAGTCTTGGTGATGCTCTGATCATAATTTTAGTACCATGAGGGATATTAGTTGTGGATTATATGTTAAGCATCTTTGTTATGGTAATGCTCCATTTCGCCGTTTTTATGGTATAGAATATCATGTCTTTCGCGATAATTCCTTTATCCATGCAGAACGAAGTGTCAGAAATCAGTGTGTCAGGGTTTTTCCTCATGAGGTTGTGCTTGAATTTTTTGGCTGCATTCTTGGAAAGATAGTTTGGATATTTTATGATATAGGAGTTCATACTTATTGGTTCAAGGTAGTTATCTTCCATATTTGTGGTATTCACTTGAGTAGTATTTGTGATATGCAGTTGCGTAATATTAGGGTTGCCTTTTCCTGTTAATTTCTTATGACTGTGGGTACGTAGCTATAATATAGCTTAGATTACTATGTTAGTTCCACATCCTTGCAATTTCTTTTGATGGTGAAAAAGATCCTCTCTCCAACATAGGTAACTATAGGGTAACTATATTATAATTATTATGTTTTCAAATTACATTGTGTTGTCTCTTAAAGATGTCCGCCCTATTAGTTAGTTCTGTGAACTTCAGTCTTTTTCTCTTTCAATTGTTTTACATGACCTCTTTCACTATAAGAACTTAAGCCTTTTCTCTCTTTCTATGTTTTACATGTCTTCTTTCACTTGCCTTAGTATGTTTCAGTTCATGCGTTCCTGTCCTTTCTCCATGTTTACTTCAGTTTCCCTATTGCTTTCAGCCATTTTGAGGTTCAAATGCTGATATATTTTCCTACTTTAATTAGTAACATTGTGGAAAAAATGGTTCATATGGCTGAGATACCCGCCACCCCCTCTCAACACAATCCCAAAAAGGAGGGAAACCGGAAACAGTTCTTGAAAGTTTTTGGATGTGGGAGGGAGTGACCCTCCCGCGGCCGTATTTATTAAAACAAAAAGTTAAACATTAAACGTTTCATGTTATGTACAATTTCATAATCACATTGCGATGTTGGGCTAACCTTAACATATTCTCTAATACAGAGGTTCTCCTAGCCGAACTAGCATCATACAAAACATTCTCTATAAACTCTGAAATTGTACATCCTAACGTTTAAGGGCCAACGGCAAGGTCATAACCGGTGTCAAGATCCCTAACCAGACTTACCCCTCCCACTTGGGAGGGGCGACAGCACAGAGGCTTACCTCAAGTGCAACTACTAACAATTTCCCTTGACTTGTCGGGGGCACTTAAGACTCGACGCCATTTAAAGGTCGTTCGAAGACTTGTGTGTGGTATCTAGAAGGTATCGTGGACCTCCCCCCACCCCACACAACTTACCGCATCTGCCGTCGCAGATGACACTGGCCCCGGGAAATTCCCCAGGAGGGGGCTGTAACCCCTCCTACAAAGGAAGGGGCCTTGACCGCCTTTCCTTTACTTCCGGCGACCCGCCCTTAGACGGGACCGCCTCCCCATTGAGGGGCCAATGGCCACCTCTCCCGAGCGCTCCCATCCGTGTTGGGTGACGCCCACTCATAGGGATCTACCAATTAGTGCTCACCGATCATGACCTTACCGCCTACCAAAATAAATACGACAGTGCAAATTAATCTAAGAATACATTGGCCACTATGACCGAAAGAGCATAGATCAAAATTCGACACTAACTGAATATCTTTAATGGCAAACATACTCAAAAACGAACATTCTTTATTAACTCGAAATCAACATGGCACTGCAACCTGGAAACGAAAACAAAACAAAATTAATCAACTTTATTATACACAACTGGCTGTCTTCAGGGGCTGGTGGGTGGGTCAAAATTGGCTCTTCGTTCTGTCCCGAGCTCACGTGTAGCGAGGAGGTGCAGCTTCGGAGCACAAGAACAAGAGGACGTCTTCTGGTCCTGCGTCTCTTTTTATCCGTCTTCAGGGCGGGCGTAAACCCGCCCCTGCCCGCCCCGGGGGCGGGGCTGGCTACGTCGGTGTCTAGGCCAGCCCACTCTAGGGCGGGAACAAGCGCGCCCCGGCTACGCCGCTTCGGGCATACCAGCCGAGACGCACCTCCCGCCCAAAAATGGCTTCCCGGGGGGATCGAGGCACTCCACCATACGTGCGGGGGGACCGAGTGGTCGCCCCTTTCCATATGGCTGAGATACCCGCCACCCCCTCTCAACACAATCCCAAAAAGGAGGGAAACCGGAAACAGTTCTTGAAAGTTTTTGGATGTGGGAGGGAGTGACCCTCCCGCGGCCGTATTTATTAAAACAAAAAGTTAAACATTAAACGTTTCATGTTATGTACAATTTCATAATCACATTGCGATGTTGGGCTAACCTTAACATATTCTCTAATACAGAGGTTCTCCTAGCCGAACTAGCATCATACAAAACATTCTCTATAAACTCTGAAATTGTACATCCTAACGTTTAAGGGCCAACGGCAAGGTCATAACCGGTGTCAAGATCCCTAACCAGACTTACCCCTCCCACTTGGGAGGGGCGACAGCACAGAGGCTTACCTCAAGTGCAACTACTAACAATTTCCCTTGACTTGTCGGGGGCACTTAAGACTCGACGCCATTTAAAGGTCGTTCGAAGACTTGTGTGTGGTATCTAGAAGGTATCGTGGACCTCCCCCCACCCCACACAACTTACCGCATCTGCCGTCGCAGATGACACTGGCCCCGGGAAATTCCCCAGGAGGGGGCTGTAACCCCTCCTACAAAGGAAGGGGCCTTGACCGCCTTTCCTTTACTTCCGGCGACCCGCCCTTAGACGGGACCGCCTCCCCATTGAGGGGCCAATGGCCACCTCTCCCGAGCGCTCCCATCCGTGTTGGGTGACGCCCACTCATAGGGATCTACCAATTAGTGCTCACCGATCTTGACCTTACCGCCACAGGTCCGGATAGTTGACCGGCTATCCGGACCCCCCACAAACTCCTACCTAAAGGTCATGTTTTAACGATTTTAACCAAGCTAGGAAGTCTCCTATGAGTAACTCGTTGCCCACCCTTGACAAATGCACACCATCCCCCAAATACATACTGTCATCATTAATACAACTATGCGAGATCGAATGCAATGTCTCGGAACGGAACAACCTACTCACTTTGTTATTCAATTTTTTAACGGAATGATTCAAAGCAGGGATCGAGATAGCCCCCCGCCACACTTTTCGTGGGATCATATGAGACCACGCAATTATACACCCCGGAACTCTCCTTGCTAACCAACTTACCGTGGAAAGCATAGCCTCCAGGAGAAGTCGTCTACCGGTGGTGACTAAATCATTGCCCCCTAAATGTACTATGACTATGGACGGCGGTGACCTCATCCGCTCTAACAAACCCTCAAAGAATGCTTGAAACTGGTCAATACAGAGGCTGCCCCTTCCGTAGAAGGACACTCTGTACCCGTATTCCCCAGGTACGTGAATCATATCACCTGCTTTGAATACGTCTGCGGCCCGTCTCACGTATGAGTGGCCTACGACCCACACCTCCTTTCTCTCAGCCGGTGATGTGTGACCGCTGGCCTGGTGTTGGGTCAACTGCACAGTCCGCCCTGCCGCGTAGGCTTGCGCAACTGAAAACAAACAAAGGACAAGAAGCGTGAGTACATGATTACAGCTTCACAACATGTGCAATCGCACGTACCTCTTATAACAATTGGAGGACCAGCGCCCCACACGTTTCACTTGTTCTACATTAAGACCCCTGGCTGTAGCTTCAGTGGCAGCCCCTATCCGAAAGGAATGGGTCCCAAATTCGCCCGGGTCCAAGCCCGCTGCGGCAATGGCCATTGCAAGCACCCGCTGAAACTGAAACCTCGTCAGCGGGGTGGCGTCTATATGCCTCAACAATGTCCCCCCCCATGATGCCACCCTTCGTGCTAGGTAATCTTCTAAGCACTGTACCGGACACATGGATGACTCGGGGATCCTGCGAATGATCGTGCAGTCCCCCCTCCCATCTTGGTCAGTCTTGGACCTGAGAAAGGAGACAACCATCGCATCACCCCTGATCTGAACATGTTCCCTGCACAAGCCCCCCGTCACATCCTGTTTGTTCCTTGCAACTAGCTCACTAACTCTCATAGCCCCGTGAAATGCCAGCGTAAATGCAGTCCGGAACAAACAGGTCTCGAAAGGGGACGAGCATGTGCTAGGGAGTGTGGCCAGTAACTGGGACAACCTATCTAAACCTATCGGTCGTCTTACGTCCACCCTGTGACCCTCTAGGCGTTGCCACCCCCGCAGCGCTTTTTGTACTGTAAAAGACGCTGTTGGGTCCAGAATGCCATGGGCCCTGGCAACAAAGGAAATGGCGGCACGATGCCTTTGGGCCGTAGCCACCGATTTCCCAGCCCTACGTAAGGACATCAGAAAAAGTACTACCCACTCTTCCTGACCCCAAAGTCCCCCTCTCTCTGCCCCTAAAAAGGCTAAATAGGCCTGAAACGCCCCTTCATATGCCTTCCTTGTCCTGGGTGCTAGGCTCTCTCCCACGAGGTGACGAAGTTCGGGGCACCGAGAGACCAGAGAGCTTTGGGGAAGGGTGCCGGCTCTGGGTCCGCTGACGGAAGGAAACCCGAGAAAGCCTGCATGTGAAAACGAGACAGTGCATCAGCAGCCTGATTCATTACTCCTGGGACATGTTTTGCTCTGAATACCACGTTCAGTTGCATACACAGTAGGACAATTTCTTTGAGCAGCCTTAAAATCAATTTACAATGGGCTGCCTGACTGTTGATGCATTCTACTACGGTCATATTGTCGGACCAGAACACGACAGAATGATCTCTGAACCCTTCAGGCCAGGTTCTCAGGGCCACCAAAATGGGAAATAATTCGAGGAAAGCAATATTACTCGTTAGCCCCTTCTCGTGCCACCATAGGGGCCATCTTTGAGCAGACCATTTAGTGCCGAAGATGGCGCCAAAGCCTATGCTTCCTGCTGAATCTGTCCATAGCCCCAGCTCCTCTGAGGACTCGGCTGGCTTGTTCCAGACGACTCGGCCATTGAAGTCCGCCAGAAATGCTAACCAAATCCGCATGTCCTGGCGGACCTCAGCCGATAACCTCGTGCGATGATGACCCTCCTTTAGGCCAACCATCGCTTGGGCAATCGAGCGGGAAAAAGGGCGAGCCATTGGGATCACCCTCAAGGCAAAGTTCAACTTTCCCACTAATTGTTGCAACTGATGCAGTGTGACTTTAGATGCATTCAAACATACTTGGAGGGCTGCCCTGAATTTCAACACCTTGCTAGCTGGTAAACGGAAACACCCCTCCCTTGAGTCCAACTCGATCCCCAAAAACTCGAGGCAAGTCGTGGGACCCATAGTTTTACCCGGTGCCAATGGCACGCCAAGATGACCCATCAACACACAGAATTCAGCTAAGGCCTGGGCACATTCGGGATTTCCGGCGGGGCCAAGGAACAAAAAGTCGTCAAGGTAATGCATTACATTTCGGAAACCCGTTTTCTTAGTGAACACCCATTGCAGGAAAGTACTGAATTGCTCAAAGTAAGCACATGATATAGAGCATCCCATTGGCATACACCTATCCATGTAGAATGACCCCTGGAACCCGAATCCCAGAAGACGCTGATCGTCTGGGTGTACCGGGAGCAACCGGAACGCTGATTCGATATCTGATTTCGCCATCAACGTCCCGGGCCCCAGGCGATTCAAGATGGCTACTGCCTCATCAAACGATGCGTATCGCACCGAACAAACTTCTGAATCAATTGCGTCGTTCACCGAAAGACCATGCGGAGCAGACAGATTATGGATCAAACGAAACTCACCTGGGTCCTTCTTGGGGACCACCCCTAACGGAGAGCAAACGAAATCCGGTACCGGGGGTACACTAAACGGGCCGGCGACCCGACCCCGGCTAACCTCTTTCTGGATTTTGTCTTGCACTACAGATGTATGTTGTAAAACGGAAAGTTGATTTTTGCACATCCCTACACCCTGAAAGTCCCCTACCGGGATGCGGAAACCATGTGTAAAACCGTTCCGCAGCACCCCGGCAGAAGTACGATCTGGGTATTCACTGAGCCAGGGAATCACTGCCAAGGTATCAATCGGGGTTGGTAAAGGCGCCCCTCGGCCTAGCTTAGACCTGTTTGGCGCCTCCCTTACCCCCATTCTCACTCGTTCTGGCTCTGCACGATGACTCAGGATGGGATGACCCACACGTACTACATTCATGTTTGAATTTACACGATCCCGGAGGCCTGGTACATTTTCCCTTGTTGAAATTAAAACAGAAACCCTTTCTCCCTGTATTGCCTGCGGGCCTCGACTGGTCGTCGGTGCTCGTACTTGGTCGAAAGGGCGTCCCCACACTTTGGCGGGAGTAATCAACAACATTGCTCCCGACCAATGGCATTCTTAACATTCCCGATTCTTTCATTTTATCCCATGTTAGAGAATCGTAACAATCCCAAGTCAAACTCTTGTTGTGTTCCTTTTCTTTCCTGAACAGATTGTCGTAACAAAACCAATGGTTACCTTGATACGTTGTCGAGTAACCCATAATCCGTGATTGATAAACGGGAAACTCAGAAAGCAACTCGGGCCTACGTTCCCCCAAAATCGATGTAAAAATACCCCATGCATTGCCCCAATTGCCAATGTTCTCATTTACCTTAAAGGCGGCCATTTTTGCGCGCCACACACTCGGATGCATTAAGTCCTTCTGACTTTTCACATGCTCCACATCATAATGATCAACAAGCAAGGAAAAAATATTCACGTATTCCCCCGCCCAGATCTTTTCTTTTATAGCTAAAGGCACATGTTGTCCCAATCTCTCTCTACGAGAGGGTGCTGACTCGTCCCTTGCAATCGGCAATGGCCGCTTACCTGAACTGGACGCAGCTTCTGCCGCTTGCGGCTTGTCTATCCCCGCCAACGGCGCAGCCACTCTAGCTGCCTCTCTCTTCTCACGAAGCCCTTTTATCAGCGCCTGTGCCTCGGCAGCCGTGGCGCCATCACTACTATCCCCCAACCAAGCTGCTAGCTGTGCTGCCAGCTCGGGGGGCATGTCATCCTTGGATGTCGGGGTGACGACCACGGGGATTGGATTCCCCTCCATTGGAACTGGGGTCGGCGCCTCGAGCGGTGCAGAGGGAACCGGGACGTCTCCACCGGCTGGAATCCTTTTCGGCCTCTTAGGCCTCCCTCCAGCCGGCGCAGGGCCCGAACCCTCCTCACCGTCTCGCTCCGCCAACCGTTTCTTTATCTCGGATATCTCTTTGCAAAGGTTCCGCACCATCTGGTCGGTCGTCACTCTTTTTACGACTTTCTTTGGCATCTCTCCGATGAAGTATCTAGAAGACAAAGAAAAGGATCAAAACGCTCAAAATTGGCTCTTCGTTCTGTCCCGAGCTCACGTGTAGCGAGGAGGTGCAGCTTCGGAGCACAAGAACAAGAGGACGTCTTCTGGTCCTGCGTCTCTTTTTATCTGTCTTCAGGGCGGGCGTAAACCCGCCCCTGCCCGCCCCGGGGGCGGGGCTGGCTACGTCGGTGTCTAGGCCAGCCCACTCTAGGGCGGGAACAAGCGCGCCCCGGCTACGCCGCTTCGGGCATACCAGCCGAGACGCACCTCCCGCCCAAAAATGGCTTCCCGGGGGGATCGAGGCACTCCGCCATACGTGCGGGGGGACCGAGTGGTCGCCCCTTTCCATAAGGTTGAGAGACCTTTGGCCGTGGATGTAGAACCTTTGTGTGCAAATCTGCTTCATAGGCAGCACGGAGCTACATTAGTTCGATCCTCCTGATGTCTTTAGCGGCCGCCTCTTCCTGCTGTAGCCGCTGTCCGGTCCCTTGACTCTGTGCAGCGCAGCCGATCACATTTGCGGGTGATTTCGCGGCAGTGCGTGCTCAGCTGAGAGTATCCTCCAAACTCCAAAAATACCGTCGTGGCATTCAGGATCGCAAGCAGGTCCGCTTTACCGCTGCTCCTCTTTTGAAGAATCTGTCCTCCGTCACATCGGTCTTGCCTGGACAAATTGCTGGTACTGCCAGTCTCTCCCTACTGATGGGCTCTCGTCGAAATAAGTAAGCCTCTTCACCTTTTTTCTACGCTTTCTTCATTCTGGTGTCTGGTGCTCGGTGGGTGGATGGTTGCTGGATGGCTGCTGCAGGGTTTAACGGGGATATTGATTGTTTTGATTATCCCCAACCCTGGAGCTCACGCTACTAGCTCGCTGGAAGCTCCATCAGTGGAAGACAAGAGTCTCAGAATCTGGCATCTGACATATTGAGAGCACTACTGCTAGTAATAATGCCACAAACACAATCAAAGGTTCAGTTAATGTCTCAATAAACCCTGGTAGCTGGAAAAGAGCAGGCAGGCTAAACTTACGATACAGGTGTGTAGAGCTTTTTCCAAACATTTTACCAAACTTCTGGAACTTCTTTCTGAAGTTCCTCTTGAGGTTCTAAAGCAGAGGTCTTCAAACTTTTGTAGGTTGACCCCCCGAGTTTAATTTTTTTAGATGTTGGGCCCCCCCACAACCTGACAGAAATTTCTGGAATCTGGTACACTACATAATCGACTGCCACGTGCATATCACGGGCCATATTCGGCAAAAATGTTTAACACAATAAGAGTGTTTAGTAAACTGCAGGTTTGTGAATGGGTGTCGTGAAATGACAGAGACTTATTACAAAGCTCAAAACACAACTTTCAAAGATAAAATGTGCGCAAATTCTTTTTACTTGGATGCTTTGTTTTACACATGACCTAGATTAGTAATAACACCACCAACATAAATGCAAGGACCCGTTTTGATCTAAAATTGCATGAAACTAAAACATTTATCTGCAAATAGTAATAGACTCTCTCACATCAATCACTTTAAAAATAAATTAAACAAAACAGTATTAACAAGAATCTGTTTAGGAAGTATTCCAGGCAATCAGGGCAAAAACAGAACTGCCTCTATCAAGGGAACCCCTGAAAGGCTGGATTGTAGTGCACGTAAATATATCCTTTTGTAATTTAGGACGAAAACCTTGATGGGGTGCGACATACCCATACTTGTGTACAGGGGTGCAACTAGACACGAACTTCAGGGGGGGTAACACTCCCATCCAGGGCTGGCCCTAGCACTGGTCGCACATAGTGCAATGGTCTGTTTTGGCACCCCTCCCCCATTTCCTCCTTCTCCATGAATTTCCTCACTACTACTCACAAACAATGCACCCCATCTCTCGATAGCACCTTTCTGGCAAATATTTCATTTTTTTATAGTGCTACTCATAGTTTACCCACACTCAGTTCTTTGATCTGAATGGTACACATTCTTTGTAGCAGGCACATTAAACCTCTGCGCTGTGTGAGTACATGGTGATCAGAGTGAGTGCATGGTGATAAGAGTGAGTGCAGGGTGAATGGTGTGAGTGCAGGCTGAATGGCAGGAGTGCAGGTTGAATGGCATGAGTGCATGGTGATCAGTGTGAGTGCATGGTGATCAGTGCGAGTGCATTGTGATCGCTATGAGTGCAGGGTGTGAGGGTGAATGGTGTGAGTGCATGGTGATCAGTGTGAGTGCATTGTGATCATTGTGAGTGCAGGGTGAATGGTGAGAGTGTATGGTGATCAGTGTGAGTGCATTGTGATCGCTGTGAGTGCAGGGTGAGAGGGTGAATGGTCTGAGTCCATGGTGATCAGTGTGAGTGCATTGTGATCACTGTGAGCGCATTGTGAGCATGAAAGTGAAGGGCAAGAATGAGGAGTGAGTTGTCTGAATGCAGGGTGCATTCCCAGACACTTGAACTAACACAGCAGGTTATTGACAGCAGCATAGGGTTTCAGATATGTTAAACTATTGCTATTATGGCATTAACCAGGGATCAGGGTGGAGGAAATGAATGTGCTGATCTTGCAACAAACTTCCAGTTTTATGGTTAGGGTTGCCAGTTCATTGTTTATTTTTGTACCAACAGGGCCATCAAAATAGTCACCTAAAGCTGCATTGTCAGTACTTCTCTGTGCATACTTTGAACAGCACAAATAAATAGTAGCACTTTTAATTGTGTTTTAGGTCTGCCTGAATGGTCCATGACTGATAATAAAATGGAACAAAGACAGAAAAGTCACATTACTAATGTATACATATTTATTTATAAGTATATTTGGTGTCAAGACAAGCAATTTGCAGGCTGTTTAAAAAACACATGGCTGGCTGGCATTTTTCTTTTGGTAACTTGAAGCCCTGTGGGCGTTGCAGCGCCTGCCTGTGTAAATTCAACAGAAACTTTGTCTACTTTCTGCTAACAGCTTCCTTGGGGTTAAACTGGTACACCTGAAACGCATCAGCTGCTTTGGGAGGCAGGATGTCTCCTTTGCTAAAACTGAAAGCAAGGAATAGAGGTAATTTCAGCTGCAGTGGGAGGCAAGGAGTCTCCTCTGCTATGAAATCAAATGCAAAGGAACAGGACTGTCTGTTCATTTGTTTTTGTATTTAGCAGAGACCCTTCCTCCCACTGCAGCTGAAGCAGCCCAGCTCTACCAATTAACCCCCTCCTGGGAAGGTTAACTGTTCGCTCTATACATGCCAAAGGCGCAAGTCGTGCCTTATCTATTTCCCCTCCCGCCTCCCTCCTCCAGCTCTCAGTTACCGGAGCTTGCAAATAAACATTTGAAAGGGGTGAAGACTTGCACGCCTCGGACAGTAAAGGGAAGGGAAGTTGCTAGTGTGGAGTGCGTGCCCCCCTGAGATGGTGTCACGCCCCCCCTAGGGGGGCGCGCCCCACAGATTGAAGAACTCTGTTCTAAAGTGTCCGAAACACTAACCAAAGGGTCAGGAAGCTATGAGATGGTACTTGGGATGTTGGGACTACAATTCCCACTATTCTCCTGGTCAAATCCTTAAAACTAATTCCAGATGGTGATGATGCAGGTGGGCTCTTTTAACCTGTAGCTTTCAAGGAGTCCACTCCTTAATCCGTGTAAAGCCACGCAAGGTCCTTAGGGCTGCAGTTCCAGATTATGTAGTAGGTGATGTCCTTCAGAGTGCAATCCTTTGGGTACTGATCAGGGTTCCAGCAGAGCAGTCCTTCTTCTCCTGGCAGTTTCAGGCAGGGATCTGATTAGCCTTGCAGTTCTTCTATTACTATTCAGTGTTCCATGTTGTCAATCAGTGGGGCACCACTGACCAATGGGATGTAGGGTGATACCCAGGTGTTTGACTACTTCCTCAAAAGTGTGCCATATTCTTGCACATGAAAGCACTATTCTTCCAAAATCCAAAATCAAGAAATTCACTCCTGGACGGTTAAATCTGGCTAAGCCAACCCATTGGTGTGGCTAAGATTCTATAACTCTCTTGTTCCAGCCCCTACTCTAATTTAACTACAGGGGCTCCTGTCTGGCCGTGGGTGCAGGATGTGGGGATGGGCCTGTACTGTCCTAAAGTGTCATTTTACATTTGAAGACCATCCTTGTCTCTCTGGCAGGCCACTTCACACATCATTTAGACAGCTTGGCTCAACCTGGCAGAGGCTGGACAGTCAGGAGAGTGATACAAACAAAGTGGTCCCAGAACAGGGAAAGAACAATATAGAGCAATGGCAATTGATTATAAACTGAATTCAAAGAAAGTTTGCAGCATTGTTTTTAATCACAACCAGCAAATGCAATAAATCGCAAATAATTCATAAAATATATAAATATATATACACAATTAGTGTCCCTAAAGGAAGGGAAGGGTCAGGGTGGTGATGGAAAGTGTAGGAAAACTGGACAAGTGACAAATTAATAGTCAGTTTTAGCCTTAATACATAAAAATGGCATATGACCAACGATTCACAAATAAATAAAGGCAATCTCATGCTTCAATGAAAAAAGCAAAAATGACAAATAATAACAGAAGCTGAGGAGAGGGAGGGTGTGTCGACGCTTCGACCCAAAATCGCTGCAGGTACTGGCTATGACCTTGCTAGAGGTCATTAACTCACCCAGGTCCCAGTGACTTATTTGAGCAAACCCCTGTGTTCATAACACAGGACAGTCAGGAGAGGGCAGCTGGAAGGATGGAGTTTGGCCCGTGGGAAAGAAAGTTCTATAACTTATTTTTTTGAGTCCTTGAATGACATTTCTAGCTTTCTCCTATCAATATGTATACTTAATAGAGTAAATCTATTCAAAATATTGGCAACATCTGCAGAAAAGTCTCCGTTCCCATAAGGGACAATCTTCAGCCATTGAACAAGGAGAAAGAACAGTTATGCAGAGCAAAGATTTGTGGTAGGGGTATGCTAGGAGAATTTGGAGGTTAAAAAAGAATGCAGTTTGCCAGAACACTTTGTAAATAAGGGGTATTGACTTAAAATGATTTGTAGGCTTCTGGGTAGTAAGCATAGGATGTACCATGTTACAACGCATACCATTACAACTGCCTACCATTACAACGCTACCATTACAACGCATACCATTACAACGCATTGCGCTTAGAGGTGCTGGATAGTGGTAAGTATAATTTACTATTCCAACTCCAGTCCCCGTGGACACTAGGGAAGGTGTTGGATAGTAAATTAAACTTATTCCCTATCCTAGAGCGCCCCCCAGCGCAATGCGTTGTAATGGTATGCGTTGTAATAGTAGGTAGTTGTAAAAGTTGCGTTGTAACAGGTGTATACCTTTCGAAAGTGAAGAAAGTTGAGCAAATTATTTGGTGTAATAATCGATTTAATCGACCTAATCTGTATCACTGCAAAGGAGCAGCTTCATCAGGAATTTAGGACCTGATTTAGATCTTGTCAGAACGGTTACTCTGTCACAAAGGTGACGGATATCTCATCTGCTGAAATATCAATTCCATGATATCCTTAGGGATTTATATTTCGGTGCACAGAATATCTCTTCGCAGTTGTGAAAGAGTAACCCATCTGCCGAGATCTAAATCAGGCCCCTTTGTAAGAAACAGCTGCTAACATATTTGGAACCTTATTGGTCCAGGGAAAGGTAGAAATTGAGATGAGGGCTAAAGGGTACTGGGTGGAGGCCCATCACCTTGTGGCCAGGGATTTTGTGCCACTGGGCAGAATCAGTAGGGGAAGTAAAACTTCTGTTTTCAGGGGTTTTATAAAACAAAATATGGGACATCCACCAACACGTAATAGCAAGATAGTTATTCAGCTTTTGATTTTTGATATTGGAACAGTGGACTTTTTTGCTGGCAGGAGATGGTAAAAGGGAATTGTGTGTCATCCACATACATAGGACTGGGAACCCTGAAAATTGAGAATCATTACTAGATGTAAATATACAAGTTCAAAAGCAGTGAAGAACTCTGAAGGACCCTAACATTCACTGCCTTGCTTTTGACTCAAAAGAGGGAAGCCACAGGAATGCTGGTAGTTAGAGAGGAAAGATAAGATCCATTTCCATTCCTTAATTAAGATGCCTGTTTGTTGTAAGTTCTTGTAGAAGATGTTGTGATCAATGGTTTTGAACGCTGCAAAAAACTACGAAGAATTCAATATCACGGATGCCTACCATTCACACTGGTCATCTAGGAACAAAATAACCACCAGCTCAGTGCCGAAAGCCAGACTGGAAAGGATGGAGCAGCTCCTTTGCCTCCAAGAAGTTTTGAGTTAGCTGATGGCAAGTCTTTCCATTATTTTCCCTAAGTAGGGTAGGAGTGGAATTGACAAAATGTTAGAAGGCAACTTGAGTTGAGGGAAGACTTTTTAGCAGGGGTTTCACAATTGGCTACTTCTACTCATCAGGGACTAGTGGTTGAGAAGGGGGACATTTAAAAGTGCCTGTAGATGTTCTTTTCAAGAAAGGGGAGAGGTGTTAGATCTGGGCTGACAGAGAAGGGTTGCATCGGGATCCTGATGGATGGCTATATTTGTTAGCTGAGCTTTCATCTTTAAGATTGAGAATTTGATGTTGGATTTGCCTGAAGGAATAACTATGGCTCATCCATTAGATAATGAGATATTTTTGTTCAAGAAGGAAACATTTTCCTAGATGTAAACTGAGAGCTTTTTACAAAGCTGTGTGATGGTATCAGAAAAGGAAGTTCAAGGAGGCTAATTCAGAGATAATTCTAACATTTTCGCCAAAGAATGTTGGAAAACAGACAATGCAAAGGAAGTAAAAGTACTTTTTATGCTACTGAATTTTAGATTTGTTCAAGGTCATTTGTTGGAGATAAGGCACTTTAATTTCAGCTGCATAATTCACTATCACGAACGGGAAGGGATTGATTAATTTATAGACCTAATATGAAGTGTGGGACAATAGCTACCACACTCCCACATGTTGTCTCTCGATCTGCCCTTAAGATTTGAACATTTCAAAGGAATGTTAAGATGCTTTGTAAAATCAACTTAAAACTTAAAATCATGCCAAGGATGCCAGGTCTAACACTCAGGATCAATTATCTACACATGGTGTACCTTTGACTGCCTGTGCAAATTTGAGCAATGTAACTAGATGAGCAATAATGAAGTCACACACATATGAGGTGTAACTTCAAAGGCGGACATGCAGAGCCTAAGTGTTGATCCTGAGTAAATAGAAGATCTTTCTAAATAATGCAAGTAATCAAACTCTTTATGTTGTTTGGCTTTACGATGCGTTTAATACATGCTAAGCTGTAAAATCTATTATTTGTATCTTTCTCTCCTCCGCTCAACAAGAGCTCTAGACGAATGGTGCCAGAATAACACAGATGAAGAGGACACCTCTTTCTTCATCTCTCTGCACTACTTCCTCTTTTTTTTGGTTCATTAGGGTTAGTGAGATGGTGTCTTCCTGAACCCTCACACCTGCTTGCTTACACCACTCTGTCTGCTCTTGCAGATTTCACTCTCTTGCGCCAAATTCTTACTTTATACACATGCTAGTCAGCGTTAGTAACCTGTCTTTCAAAGATAGCGAACATCCCACCTTGCCAGACTTCTGACCCCTTTTGCCAGTCCAGTTCCTCTTTCCTTCTTTCTTGATAAATAGGCCTGTCACGGACAGTGCTCTCCTGTTACTTTTCTCTATCTGTCATGTCTGGTATTGTTTCCAGCACTTAAAACAAATATTTCTCAAGCTTTCAGAATCTTATCATGTGCAGTAAGTGTGAATTTATGTACATTGTCTTATTACTTTGAAATGATTTATGAGTTTATAGGTGTACAAATAACTGACTTTGGTGTCTTGTCCATGCCAGCAATCCACACTCTATATATTTGCAATTATACAGTACACACTCACTTGTTATCAATGAATACCCTCTGGTGCTGTGTGTTTGTGAATATTTATGGATTTGTTTAGAGGCAATGTATCATGACCTACGTTTCCTTGATGCTGTAGAAAAAGAGCAAAGACCTATAGTATTGGAGTCTTCTTGGACAGAATTGTATCATCCAAACAGGGTATCACATCAGCCTGCTTGATTGTGATGCCAGCAATATTTGCATCATATACAAGTAACCAATACATATATCTTCCACTGATTAACACTATACAATCCTATCATATGTTAGGCTTCAATTCACCTCCAACTTTACTCTTAATCAGACCATAATTCATATTTCTAGTCAATACTGGGCTTTAACTCAGCTTAGTTCTCCAGTTCAATCAACTATACTTTTTCTTGGAATCATTGTTTATGTGGAACCTGCTAGTTTATTATTGGTTCCAACTTAAGAGCTCCTCTTTTTTCTTTAAAATATGAGCTTTTGCTAACCATAATGCACCAAAACTTCTTTTATAGTGCAAATGCAATGGTCGCAAAAGTATTGATGACAAAACCAAAACTTTAGTTGAGTATATAAACAATAAACATTTTCTGTAGAGCAGAATGGCATTTTATCAAGCATGTCCCACGATTTGCTGGACTGCAAGGAAGAAGAAAATCCCTACCTGACGGTTCTTTCACTTTATTGTATGGAGTGCAAAGTACAAAAAGAAGTGGAGGAGCGTTATGTAAAAATGTGTTTGGCATAGGTATGGGAACAAATATTTGTGTTTCTTACAAGTTCAAGAGAATACCCCAAGTTTATTTTAAATTCTTATACTTTAACCACATTTTGAAAACCTAGACCACGAAATGTGGGAATTTCAAGAAAGAATCATTCCAGATTCCTTGTTGCGTTCTGCAGGGCTCCTCTCTTCTGTTTACTCTATGTCTTGCCCCCCTGGCCAAGCTGGGGCAAGATGGTACGGTCTTTTGGTATTCAGGCACTCTCCTGTGTGGGTGACACCCAAATAATTACTTCCATAGCAGATGGCATACTGCTAGTGGCAGAGAGGGTTAAATTATATATGACTTGAATAAACAGAAACTTGGAGCCCCCTAACTCTTCCGGTCCCTTTGCAATAAATCTATGGACAGTACCCTCCTTTTGATATTCAGGGTAGGAGATCTGTGAGTTCCTCCTTCTTCACCATCAAAACATTGAAAAGGGGGTTTTCCATCATACCAGCTGAACTAAGACTGCAGTGGTCATCGTCCGTATTACATCGCGCCTTGAAGCATATTGTAATATTTAGTATTTAAACAATGATACGTCTGCACTGAATAGACTTCAGATAATTCAGAGTTTGCAGCTCGACTGCCCCTTGAAATTTCTAAATGTTTGTCATCCAGGGAGGATGCCTGGTCCCTTCACTTGTTGCCAGTCAGAGAGTGAATGACCTTTAAAGCCATCTATCTGATTCATACAGTTCTTCATCTTCAGGGGCAATTGCCCCTGAGAACGGCCTTACACTGCATATTCGCAAAAGACAGCTGAGGCGTTTTTCTCTAATAAAGGTGACTATAGCCAGATTTCAGAAAACTAGGTGGGGTGGTCGTTCTAGTTTAACCTCCCATGTTGCTTTTTGTAAGCAATTGAAAACGTGGCTCTTCTCTCTTCCATGATGGTTGGGTTCTGGTCTATCTTCCCTGTAGTTGCTCATCTCCTGTGCTAGTGCTTTGACACCTATGAATGGAATGCGCTCTATAAATACCTAAATACATGCAAATACATTAACACATACAAACCAATAGCCAGATGTACAAAGCCTTTTTGAGGTCACAAACAGCCTCATTTGCAGAATCAGGCCTTTTGATACAGCAAAAATGCTTTTTTTTATGTTCAAATGGCTAACTGAGATTGTACAGAATAGCAATTTGACTGTGCAAATGGGTAGATGGCAGGGGTGTGTGTTGAGTGTCATTTCTAAATACCTAACTGCAGTCGTGTGTATTCAAGTATTGAAACCAAATTCGACTCACAAAATATTTTACCACTTCCTGAAAGATGGTGCTAAACCATTCGAAAACTGGAAAAGATCCCTAAGGGACCGCTTCCCCTTTGTGAATACTGAAACGTATATTTTGTTTTGTCCTTTGAGACACTGCCTACTCCTATAAAAAAGGTAAATTACCTTTTTTATTTTAAATGCATGAAAATTTCCTTTAGGGAAAATGGGATTAATCAAAAATAAAAAGAATGCTTTATTTATGATGGTTTGCTGACCTCAGCAGGCTACCAACTGTGTGATGGCTGTCATTCATAATGGGTCGCAAATCAGGACATACCTCATTAACATTCATGGACAATTTGCAACCCACAAGGAATAACCATTTGGACATCACTATTCTAAATGTTTGTACATCTGGAGTAAAGTATGTGCAACATATGTTTACTAATTTGTTTGATTTAAATAAACGTTATTTATTTTCCCCTATCAATCAATTAATCGAAAATCAATCAATCAGGGTTAGTATGTAGACTGCTGCTACTCACCCGTTAGTGTCTCAAGGCGCTGGGGGGGTTGATGATCCATATGGGTGTGGAGGTTCAGTCAAAGACCCAAGTCTTGAGGTCCTTCTTGAACTGTGTCAACAACATGGATTGCCTGGGGTGGAGGGGCAAGATGTTCCAGGTGTTAGCGATCAGGTGGGAGAAGGATCTTTCTCTGGTTCTGGTTTTATAGATCTGTGGGACAGGGGCCAGGGCAAGTTGGATGGAGCAGAGTTGTCTTGCAGGGGTGTGGAAGGTGAGGCATTGGTTCAGATATGCTGGTTTTGGAGAGCTTCCAGGCATGTGTGAGAAGCTTAAAGATGGTTGTCTTGTTTATAGGGAGTAAGTGAAGTTGTTGAAGGTGTTGTGTCATGTGCTTCTAGCGGGTATGTGAAGACCAGTCTGGCTTTGGCTTTTGGGATTTTCGGTAATTTCCTGACCTGTTTCTGGGTTATGCCAGAGTCCAGTCTACTGGTGATGAGTGCATGGGTGACCGTCTTTCTGGATTCTGTGGGAAGCTATCTCAAAATCTTTCAAACTAGGTGGAGAGTGTGGAAACAGGATGAAGATACTGCATTGAATTGGCCTTCCATTTAGAGCGAGGAGTCCAGTATGATGCAAAGGTTGGATGTGTGGTCTGTAGGCAGGGGAGGGGTTCCTAATGAGGCAGTCTACTAGGAGTCATTCCTGGCCTAGGGGGTGGGTCCAAGGATGAGCACTCCAGTTTTTGTGTGCATTGAGCTAATGGCAGCTGTCTTGCATCCAGGTAGCAATTGCCTTCATTCTGTCGTGAAAGTTGGTTCTGGCGGTGTTGAATCTTTGGTGAGGGAGATGATCAGGTGGGTGTCATCGGCATAGGAAACGATGTTGAGTCTGTGGCTTCTGATGATTGCTGTAAGTGGAGTTATTTAGATATTGAAGATGGTGGTGCTCAGGGAGGAGCCTTTAGGCACTCCGGAGCTTATCTCTGTTGGTTCTGAGAAGAACAGGGGTAGTCTGACTCACTGTATTTGGCTGGTGAGAAAGGAATGGATCCAATCCAGTGACTTGTCTTGGATGCCGGCGTTGTGGAATTTCATGATTAGTGTGCAGTGGGAGACGGTGTAGAAGGCGGCCGAGGGGTCCAGTAGGGATAAGGTCCGCAGTTTCTCCGCGGTCAAGGAAAGTTTGGATCTCATTAGTGGCAGTGATGAGTGCAGTCTCAGCTCTGTGGCTGCTTTGAAAACCCAATTGGATGGTGTCCTGGACATGGTCCTCTTTGATGAACTCAGAGAGGTGGGCGTCGGATGCCTTCTTGATGACAATGGCTGGGAAGGGGAGGAGGGAGATGGGTCTGAAGTTCTTGAGGTCTGTTGCGTCTGCAGACAGTTTCTTCAGCGGGGGGTTGATCTTGGCATGGGTAGTTAGCGGTTTCAATGAAGCAGTTGATGCTGCGGCAAAGCTGGGGCTGATGTAGATAGCTGCTCTGTGGAAGATGTGGTATGGGCAGGGATCTGATGGGGCTCCTGAGTGGATGCTCGTCATTGTCTTGAGTGTGTCATCAATGGTGAGCAGAGTCCAGTTGAACATGATCAGTTAGGGTGCAGCGTGGTTGTTTGCGGTGTTGGCGGACGTGGTACCAGGGTCTTGGGGGTCAAAGTCATCATTGATCTGCCTTATGTTGTGTTAGAAGAAGGTGCAAGTGTATTGAAGAGGTCTTGGGAGGGTGGGAAGTCTATTCTCTCACTGTTGGGCCTGGTAAACTCCTTGACAATGGTGAAGAGTTATTTTCTGTTTTGTGCATTGGTGTTAATTCTGTTTTGGATGGATGCTTTCTTTGTGGTTTTGAGGAGAAGATGGTATGCGTTGACGGCAGATTTGACAGTTGAGTGGGTTTCTGGGGTTTTGTGATACCTTCATTTCTTCTTGAGTTGTTGGCAGGTGTGTCCGGTAGAGAGTGAACCAACTGTATTTCTTGAGGGGTGCTAGAGTGTCGGGCAGATGGAGATCCATTGGTTAAGGTTTCGAGCCATGGTGTTGGTGGGGTGGTCATGCTGAGGAGGTTGACGAAACGTTCTTTATTGGCCTTGTTCCTTCTGCGATGGGGGCGATGAGAGCAGTGGCATATGGTGGGTATGGCAAAGACGAGATGCACGTGGTGGTGGTCGGTCCAGAGGTACTCTGTAGTGTGCCTGTATGTGAATGGGGTTGAGCCTGTGTCCAGCTGTGGGGCTTAGTGCGGACACTATTTGCTTGAGTCTGTTGTTGGCAAGGTTCGCCAGTAGGGATGTGGAGCATTGGTCATGTCGGGCCCCTATATGTTTCCATAGGAAGATTACACAGCAGTGGTGGATTTTTTCAAACGGTTAAGTACAAGGAAAATTAAAAACTCGTTCTTACTTGGACCCTAATCACCAGGAGCTAACGTCAGGAGTCGAACTTGCCTGCACCGGTCCTCGAACCTCGCCGCACCCGCTTCGCGGGTGTTGCATCGCCTGGGATTGAGAGGGGCTGTATGTTGAAGCCGGAGTGAGGAAAGGACACTTGGACCCTGAGGCACACAGCGGGGCTGCGAGCGTTACAGGGACTCCATTACCCAGGAGTCCCTATGTGACCGATGCCAGCTTCCGGTCCGCTCTCCCTGTTGTACCGCCCACCGGAGCATTTTTAAATCCCCTTTCTCCCTGCTTCTGTGGGACCATGTTCTTACATTGACCCTAATCATCAGGAGCTAACGTCAGGAGTCGAACTTGCCTGCACCGGTCCTCGAACCTCGCCGCACCCGCTTGGCGGGTGCCGCATCGCCTGGGATTGAGAGGGGCTGTATGTTGAAGCCGGAGTGAGGAAAGGACACTTGGACCCTGAAAGAGGCACACAGCGGGGCTGCGAGCGTCACAGGGACTCCATTACCCAGGAGTCCCTGTGTGACCGATTGCCAGCTTCCGGTCCGCTCTCCCTGTTGTACCGCCCACCGCCCACTGGAGCATTTTTAAATACCCTTTCTCCCTGCTTCTGTGGGACCACGTTCTTACTTTGACCCTAATCACCAGGAGCTAACGTCAGGAGTCGAACTTGCCTGCACCGGTCCTCGAACCTCGCCGCACCCGCTTTGCGGGTGCCACATCGCCTGGGATTGAGAGGGGCTGTATGTTGAAGCCGGAGTGAGGAAAAGACACTTGGACCCTGATAGAGGCACACAGCGGGGCTGCGAGCGTTACAGGGACTCCATTACCCAGGGGTCCCTGTGTGACCGATTGCCAGCTTCCGGTCCGCTCTCCCTGTTGTACCGCCCACCGCCCACTGGAGCATTTTTAAATCCCCTTTCTCCCTGCTTCTATGGGACCATGTTCTTACTTTGACCCTAATTACCAGGAGCTAACTTCAGGAGTCGAACTTGCCTGCACCGGTCGTCGAACCTCGCCGCACCCGCTTTGCGGGTGCCGCATCGCCTGGGATTGAGAGGGGCTGTATGTTGAAGCCGGAGTGAGGAAAGGACACTTGGACCCTGATAGAGGCACACAGCGGGGCTGCGAGCGTTACAGGGACTCCATTACCCAGGAGTCCCTGTGTGACCGAGTGCCAGCTTCCGGTCCGCTCTCCCTGTGTTACCGCCCACCGCCCACTGAAGCATTTTTAAATCCCCTTTTCCCCTGCTTCTGTGGGACCACGTTCTTACTTTGACCCTAATCACCAGGAGCTAACGTCAGGAGTCGAACTTGCCTGCACCGGTCCTCGAACCTCGCAGCACCCCCTTCACAGGTGCCGCATCGCCTGGGATTGAGAGGGGCTGTATGTTGAAGCCGGAGTGAGGAAATGACACTTGCACCCTGATAGAGGCACACAGCCGGGCTGCGAGCGTTACAGGGACTCCATTACCCAGGAGTCCCTGTGTGACCGATTGCCAGCTTCCGGTCCGCTCTCCCTGTTGTACCGCCCACCGCCCACTGGAGCATTTTTAAATCCCCTTTCTCCCTGCTTCTGTGGGACCACGTTCTTACTTTGACCCTAATCACCAGGAGCTAAAGTCAGGAGTCGAACTTGCCTGCACCGGTCCTCGATCCTCGCCGCATCCGCTTCGCGGGTGCCGCATCACCTGGGTTTGAGAGGGGCTGTATGTTGAAGCCGGAGTGAGGAAAGAACACTTGGAGCCTGATAGAGGCACACAGCGGGGCTGCGAGCGTTACAGGGACTCCATTACCCAGGAGTCCCTGTGTGACCGATTGCCAGCTTCCGGTCCGCTCTCCCTGTTGTACCGCCCACCACCCACTGGAGCATTTTTAAATCCCCTTTCTCCCTGCTTCTGTGGGACCACGTTCTTACTTTGACCATAATTACCAGGAGCTAACGTCAGGAGTCGAACTTGCTTGCACCGGTCCTCGAACCTCGCCGCACCCGCTTCGCGGGTGCCGCATCGCCTGGGATTGAGAGGGGCTGTATGTTGAAGCCGGAGTGAGGAAAGGACACTTGGACCCTGATAGAGGCACACAGCGGGGCTGCGAGCGTTACAGGGACTCCTTTACCCAGGAGTCCATGTGTGACCGATTGCCAGCTTCCGGTCCGCTCTCCCTGTTGTACCTCCCACCGCCCACTGGAGCATTTTTAAATCCCCTTTCTCTCTGCTTCTATGGGACCACGTTCTTACTTTGACCCTAATCACCAGGAGCTAACGTCAGGAGTCGAACTTGCCTGCACCGGTCCTCGAACCTCACCGCACCAGCTTCGCGGGTGCCGCATCGCCTGGGATTGAGAGGAGCTGTATGTTGAAGCCGGAGTGAGGAAAGGACACTTGGACCCTGATAGAGCCACACAGCGGGGCTGCGAGCGTTACAGGGACTCCATTACCCAGGAGTCCCTATGTGACCGATTGCCAGCTTCCGGTCTGCTCTCCCTGTTGTACCGCCCACCGGCCATAACATCTCCTATATCTAAGGTCTAATCTCCCGCAGCGCGGGACGCAGCTCGGGGCGAAGACCGGGCTAAGAGCGGGCCGTTTGAGGCCGTTCGAGGTCTGAAAGGCCTGGCCTGGGCCACCCCTCCTGTTTATTTCCTGCCATATCTATATCTTGTTAATTATTTATTTTTTTCTCTTGCCATCATGTGTACACAGGGTAGTCGTAGCAAAACTGCTAAGAGGGAGCACAAGCCCACAGGAATTTAGGACCTGATTTAGATCTTGTCAGAACGGTTACTCTGTCACAAAGGTGACGGATATCTCATCTGCTGAAATATCAATTCCATGATATCCTTAGGGATTTATATTTCGGTGCACAGAATATCTCTTCGCAGTTGTGAAAGAGTAACCCATCTGCCGAGATCTAAATCAGGTCCCTTTGTAAGAAACAGCTGCTAACATATTTGGAACCTTATTGGTCCAGGGAAAGGTAGAAATTGAGGTGAGTGCTAAAGGGTACTGGGTGGATGCCCATCACCTTGTGACCAGGGATTTTGTGCCACTGGGCAGAATCAGTAGTCAAGTCAAGGCAAGTCAGAGAATTTATATAGCGCACTACATACCCAGAGGGTCTCAAGGCGCTTAAGGAGGGGTGGGGAATTACTTGTCAAATATCCACGTTTTAAGTTGCTTTCTGAATGCTAGGTGGTTCTGGGTAAGGCGAAGGTAAGTGGGGAGTGAGTTCCAGGTTTTAGCTGCCAGGTAGGAGAAGGATCTACCTCCCATGGTGGTCTTGTTGATGCGAGGTACAGTGGCAAGGGCTTGGTTGGAAGATCGAAGCTGGCGGGAGGGGGTGTAGAAGGACAGTCGTGTGTTGAGGCATTCTGGTCCGATTTCGTAGAGTGCTTTGTGTGCGTGGGTTAGGAGCCGGAAGGTGATCCTCTTATTGACGGGAAGCCAGTGGAGGTTTTTCAGGTGACCAGAGATATGTTCTTTACGCGGGATGTCTAATATGAGCCTGGCTGAGGCGTTTTGGATTCGTTGGAGTTTTTTCTGGAGTTTAGCGGTAGTCCCGGCGTAGAGGGTGTTTCCATAGTCCAGTCGGCTCGTGACCAGAGCGTGGGTGACCGTTTTCCTAGTTTCGGTGGGGATCCAACGAAATGTTTTTTTGAGCATGCGAAGAATGTTGAAGCAGGATGAGGAGACGGCGTTGACTTGTCTGTTCATTGAAAGTGAGGAATCCAGGATGACGCCCAGGTTCCGTGCGTGGTCTGTCGGGATGGGTGCTTTTCCAAGGGCTTCTGGCCACCAAGAGTCGTCCCATGCGGAGGGGAAGGTACCTAAGATGAGGACTTCTGTTTTATCTGAGTTCAGTTTCAGACGGCTGTGTTTCATCCATTCGGCTACTTCTTTCATTCCTTCGTGTAGGTTCGTTTTGGCGGTGCTAGGGTCATTGGTGAGTGATAGGATCAGTTGAGTGTCATCCGCGTAGGAGATGATGTTGAGGTTGTGTTGGCGGGCGATGGCCGAGAGGGGGCTCATGTATACGTTGAAAAGGGTGGGGCTGAGTGAAGATCCTTGTGGTACGCCGCAGATGACTTCAGTGGCCTCTGACTTGAATGGTGGAAGGCGGACTCTCTGGGTTCTTCCGGTGAGGAACGAGGTGATCCATTCCAGTGCTTTTCCTTGGATTCCGATGTTTCTGAGGCGCGGTAGAAGGGTGCTATGGCAGACTGTGTCGAAGGCTGCGGAGAGGTCGAGGAGGATGAGGGCGACTGTGTCTCCATTGTCCAGTAGGGTTCAGATGTCGTCTGTTGCTGCGATGAGGGCGGTCTCAGTGCTGTGTTTTGCTCGGAAGCCGGACTGTGAGGAGTCGAGGGATTTGTTGGCTTCGAGGAAGGCGGCGAGCTGGTTGTTGACAGCTTTCTCGATGACTTTGGCCGGGAATGGAAGGAGCGAGATGGGGCGGTAATTTTTGAGTTCGGTGGGGGCCGCTGTGGGTTTTTTCAGAAGGGCGCTGAGTTCAGCGTGTTTCCAGCTTTCCGGGAAGGTGGCGGATTTGAAGGAGCAATTGATGACGTCTCGGAGGTGCGATGCTATGATGGAGTCTGCTTTGTTGAAGATGTGGTGAGGGCATGGGTCTGTGGGGGATCCTGAGTGGATGGAGTTCATCAGGCGGATGGTGTCCTCAGTGGAGATTGGGTTCCAGTCCTTAAGGATGTTCGAGGGGGGTGAAGGTCCAGCAGATGGTTGGGTGGGTTGGTCTCCGGGTTGGTTGTCGAAGCTGTTGTGGATGTCTGCAATTTTGTTGTGGAAGAATGAGGCTAGGGAGTCGCAGAGTGCTTGAGAGGGGGTGATGTCGTTAGAGTTGGCCGAGGGATTGGTAAATTCCTTGACGATGTTGAAAAGTTCCTTGCTGTTGTGGGCGTTGTTATCTAGTCGTTCCTTGAAGGCGGTTTTCTTGGCCTTTCGGATCAGTTGGTGGTGTATGCGGGTGGCGTTTTTGAAGGTGTCCTTGGTGCTGGTGGTTGGGTCTTTTTTCCAGACCTTCTCAAGGGAGCGGCAGAGTTTCTTGGATTTCTTAAGATCATCGTTGAACCATGAGGCCTTCTTGCTGCCAAGTTTGCTTTGTCGTTTTTTCAGTGGTGCTAGGATGTCGGCGCTGTTGGATAGCCATAGGGTGAGGTTGGTGGCGGCTTGGTCGGGGTTTGAGGAGTGGGCTGAGGGGTTTAGAAGAAGCGATGAGGAGATCTGGTCGATGGTGATTTTGTTCCAGTTTCTTTGCAAAGTTGGTTGGGGGTGGTTGTTGGGTTTGGGCTTGTTGTAGGTAAAGTGAACGCAGCTGTGGTCAGTCCAGAGGAGAGCCGTAGTGTGGCTGAAGGAGACATGATTGCTGGAGGTGAAGATAGGGTCGAGAGTGTGCCCTGCGATGTGGGTGGGGGAAGTGACCAGTTGTTTAAGTCCGAGATTGGCGAGGTTGTCCAGAAGGGTGGTGGAGTTGCGGTCGTTGTTCTTTTCAAGGTGAAAGTTGAGGTCTCCCAGAAGGATGTAATCTTTGGAGGGGAGCGCGTGTGGAGTGATGAAGTCCGTGATGTCCTCACTAAATTATTATTATTATTATTATTATTATTGCATTTATTGAGCGCACAGCTACCCGGAGGTTTCCCGGCGCTTGCCTTGGGAACCCGTCCTGGCTTTTCCATGTGAGATAGCCCCTACAGGGCATCCCCAAGGTGAAAGCCAGGCATCCCGCCGCAGGGGGCCATTGTGGAGATTAAGCAAGCTTAATGCCCAGAGTTGCAGAGTGAGAACCCATGATTAGAGCAGGCACCGAAGCGAGAATTATCGAGTCCGTGGACATTTGAGCTCAAGACCCTGCCGCGTCGGGAATTGAACCCTGGTCCCGGGTCTGACCTCAGCTTCCGGGTTTGCCTGCTCTACACCGTGAGCCACACTTCTCCACAATTGTCGCGGGGTCCTGGTGGCCTGTAAAGGAGGGTGCCTCTGAGTGTGGTCTTGGGGTCGATGTGGATCTGGAAGTGAAGGTGTTCAGAGTTGGCGAGATTGACGTCTGAGCTGGTTGAGATGTGGATGGATTTCTTATGGACGATAGCGATTCCTCCTCCTGTGTGGCCGGTACGGTCCTTGCGTATGATCTTATAATCTTCTGGGATGGCAATGGTGATGTCTGGGGCGGAGGAGGCGTTCATCCATGTTTCTGTAAGGAAGGCGACGTCCGGAGAGAGGGTGTCTAGAAGATTCCAGAGGTCGATGGCGTGCCTGTGGACCGAGCGGGTGTTGAGCAGGATGCATTGTAGGTGGTTGGGGTCGGAGATCTGTTGTGTGGTCGTAGATGAGGTGTTGGTCTTGGAGCCGTCTAACTTGCAGGAGTTGCAGGAAAAGGGTCCCTGGGTGTGTCCAGGAGTGGCTTGGATGCAGTTGATGGAGCGGCCGGGGTTGAGGGCTAGGAGGGTGGTGGCATCGTAAGTGATGCGGGAGGGGTGGGCATTATGAGGACCAGGGGCTCTGGCGCTGGGCGCGGTCCAGGCGCGGACGGGCGTAGACGGGCTTACCTTTGGCGCACCTTCGGCGTGGCCGTAGCGCGTGGACGCTGCGCGTGGGGGCATTGGCCATAAATGGGTGGTGGAGGGGGCGGAGCGTGGGAGGGGCCGCTGGGAGGCGGGAGCGAGGTCGAGGGAGGGCTCGGGTCAACCAGGGAAATGGCCGCAACAATAACAACAGCGCGGAGACAGGGTTAAACACAGCCAATGTAATCACGGACAATGAGCAGCCAATACAAACACATGGATATGCACAGCAAATATAAAATAGTTTACAGTCTGCCAAAGCGCTATGATAATGTTTAGGCAAACGTGCGCGCTAGCAGAAAGGCAGATGCAGAAGTCACCGCTACACTCAGCCAAAGCGCTATGAACAAATTTGAACAAACAAACTAGTGCGCTAGCTGAGAGGCAAATGCGGAGGTCGGCGCTACACTCAGTCAAAGCGCTATGAAAATAATTAGCAAACAAACGAGCGTGCTAGCTGAGAGGCAGATGCGGAGGTCAGCGCTACGATACCACAGTTGGAGGCTGAAGGAGGAGGCGAGGGGAGCGACCACTCGCGTTGTAGGCAAGATGGTCACAGCTCTCTGTGTGGGTGAGGACGGCCCGTAGCTCTCGTGGGTGGGAGGGGCCGCTGGGAGGCGGGAGCGTGGTCGAGGGAGGGCTCGGGTCAACCAGGGAAATGGCCGCAAGAATAACAACAGCGCGGAGACAGGGTTAAACACAGCCAATGTAATCACGGACAATGAGCAGCCAATACAAACACATGGATATGCACAGCAAATATAAAATAGTTTACAGTCTGCCAAAGCGCTATGATAATGTTTAGGCAAACGTGCGCGCTAGCAGAAAGGCAGATGCAGAAGTCAGCGCTACACTCAGCCAAAGCGCTATGAACAAATTTGAACAAACAAACTAGTGCGCTAGCTGAGAGGCAAATGCGGAGGTCGGCGCTACACTCAGTCAAAGCGCTATGAAAATAATTAGCAAACAAACGAGCGTGCTAGCTGAGAGGCAGATGCGGAGGTCAGTGCTACGATACCACAGTTGGAGGCTGAGGGAGGAGGCGAGGGGAGCGACCACTCGCGTTGTAGGCAAGATGGTGATGGCAAGTAGGGGAAGTAAAACTTCTGTTTTCAGGGGTTTTATAAAACAAAATATGGGACATCCACCAATACATAATAGCAAGATAGTTAATCAGCTTTTGATGGTTGAATTTGGAACAGTGGACTTTTTTGCTGGCAGGAGATGGTAAAAGGGATTTGTGTGTCATCCACATACATAGAACTGGGAACCCTGAAAATTGAGAATTGTTACTAGATGAAAATATACAAGTTCAAAAGCAGTGAAGAACTCTGGAGGACCCTAACATTCGCTGCCTTGCTTTTGACTCAAAAGAGGGGAGCCACATGAATGCTGGTAGTTAGAGAGGAAAGATAAGATCCATTTCCATTCCTTAATTAAGATGCCTGTTTGTTGTAAGTTCTTGTAGAAGATGTTGTGATCAATGGTTTTGAACGCTGCAAAAAACTACGAAGAATTCAATATCACGGTTGCCTACCATTCACACTGGTCATCTAGGAACAAGAGAACCACCAGCTCAGTGCCGAAAGCCAGACTGGAAAGGATGGAGCAGCTCCTTTGCCTCCAAGAAGTTTTGAGTTAGCTGATGGCAAGTCTTTCCATTATTTTCCCTAAGTAGGGTAGGAGTGGAATTGACAAAATGTTAGAAGGCAACTTGAGTTGAGGGAAGACTTTTTA
Organism: Lissotriton vulgaris; assembly: GCF_964263255.1. Taxonomy (NCBI): domain Eukaryota; kingdom Metazoa; phylum Chordata; class Amphibia; order Caudata; family Salamandridae; genus Lissotriton; species Lissotriton vulgaris. The sequence continues at coordinate 181,380,922 of NC_141686.1, read as the reverse complement.
GCAGGGGTTTCACACTTGGCTACTTCTACTCATCGGGGACTAGTGGTTGAGAAGGGGGACATTTAAAAGTGCCAGTAGATGTTCTTTTCAAGAAAGGGGAGAGGTGTGAGATCTGGGCTGAAAGAGAAGGGTTGCATCGGGATCCTGATGGATGGCTATATTTCAGTTAGCTGAGCTTTCATCTTTAAGATTGATAATTTGATGTTGGATTTGCCTGAAGGAATAACTATGGCTCATCCATTAGATAATGAGATATTTTTGTTCAAGAAGGAAACCTTTTCCTAGATGTACACTGAGAGCTTTTTACAAAGCTGTGTGATGGTATCAGAAAAGGAAGTTCAAGGAGGCTAATTCAGAGATAATTCTAACATTTTCGCCAAAGAATGTTGGAACACAGACAATGCAAAGGAAGTAAAAGTACTTTTTATGCTACTGAATTTTAGATTTGTTCAAGGTCATTTGTTGGAGATAAGGCACTTTAATTTCAGCTGCATAATTCACTATCACGAACGGGAAGGGATTGATTAATTTATAGACCTAATATGAAGTGTGGGACAATAGCTACCACACCCCCACATGTTGTCTCTCGATCTGCCCTTAAGATTTGAACATTGAAAAGGAATGTTAAGATGCATTGTAAAATCAACTTAAAACTTAAAATCATGCCAAGGATGCCAGGTCTAACACTCAGGATCAATTATCTACACATGGTGTACCTTTGACTGCCTGTGCAAATTTGAGCAATGCAACTAGATGAGCAATAATGAAGTCACACACATATGAGGTGTAACTTCAAAGGCGGACATGCAGAGCCTAAGTGTTGATCCTGAGTAAATAGAAGATCTTTGTAAATAATGCAAGTAATCAAACTCTTTATGTTGTTTGGCTTTACAATGCGTTTAATACATGCTAAGCTGTAAAATCTATTATTTGTATCTTTCTCTCCTCCGCTCAACAAGAGCTCTAGACGAATGGTTCCAGAATAACACAGATGAAGAGGACACCTCTTTCTTCATCACTCTTCACTACTTCCTCTTTTTTTTGGTTCATTAGGGTTAGTTGAGATGGTGTCTTCCTGAACCCTCACACCTGCTTGCTTACACCACTCTGTCTGCTCTTGCAGATTTCACTCTCTTGCGCCAAATTCTTACTTTATACACATGCTAGTCAGCGTTAGTAACCTGTCTTTCAAAGATAGCGAACATCCCACCTTGCCAGACTTTTGACCCCTTTTGCCAGTCCAGTTCCTCTTTCCTTCTTTCTTGATAAATAGGCCTGTCATGGACAGTGCTCTCCTGTTACTTTTCTCTATCTGTCATGTCTGGTATTGTTTCCAGCACTTAAAACAAATATTTCTCAAGCTTTCAGAATCTTATCATGTGCAGTAAGTGTGAATTTATGTACATTGTCTTATTACTTTGAAATGATTTATGAGTTTATAGGTGTACAAATAACTGACGTTGGTGTCTTGTCCATGCCAGCAATCCACACTCTATATATTTGCAATTATACAGTACACACTCACTTGTTATCAATGAATACCCTCTGGTGCTGTGTGTTTGTGAATATTTATGGATTTGTTTAGAGGCAATGTATCATGACCTACGTTTCCTTGATGCTGTAGAAAAAGAGCAAAGACCTATAGTATTGGAGTCTTCTTGGACAGAATTGTATCATCCAAACAGGGTATCACATCAGCCTGCTTGCTTGTGATGCCAGCAATATTTGCATCATATACAAGTAACCAATACATATATCTTCCACTGATTAACACTATACAATCCTATCATATGTTAGGCTTCAATTCACCTCCAACTTTACTCTTAATCAGACCATAATTCATATTTCTAGTCAATACTGGGCTTTAACTCAGCTTAGTTCTCCAGTTCAATCAACTATACTTTTTCTTGGAATCATTGTTTATGTGGAACCTGCTAGTTTATTATTGGTTCCAACTTAAGAGCTCCTCTTTTTTCTTTAAAATATGAGCTTTTGCTAACCATAATGCCCCAAAACTTCTTTTATAGTGCAAATGCAATGGTCGCAAAAGTATTGATGACAAAATCAAAACTTTAGTTGAGTATATAAACAATAAACATTTTCTGTAGAGCAGAATGGCATTTTATCAAGCATGTCCCACGATTTGCTGGACTGCAAGGAAGAAGAAAATCCCTACCTGACGGTTCTTTCACTTTATTGTATGGAGTGCAAAGTACAAAAAGAAGTGGAGGAGCGTTATGTAAAAATGTGTTTGGCATAGGTATGGGAACAAATATTTGTGTTTCTTACAAGTTCAAGAGAATACCCCAAGTTTATTTTAAATTCTTATACTTTAACCACATTTTGAAAACCTAGACCACGAAATGTGGGAATTTCAAGAAAGAATCATTCCAGATTCCTTGTTGCGTTCTGCAGGGCTCCTCTCTTCTGTTTACTCTATGTCTTGCCCCCCTGGCCAAGCTGGGGCAAGATGGTACGGTCTTTTGGTATTCAGGCACTCTCCTGTGTGGGTGACACCCAAATAATTACTTCCATAGCAGATGGCATACTGCTAGTGGCAGAGAGGGTTAAATTATATATGACTTGAATAAACAGAAACTTGGAGCCCCCTAACTCTTCCGGTCCCTTTGCAATAAATCTATGGACAGTACCCTCCTTTTGATATTCAGGGTAGGAGATCTGTGAGTTCCTCCTTCTTCACCATCAAAACATTGAAAAGGGGGTTTTCCATCATTCCAGCTGAACTAAGAATAAAGTGGTCATCGTCCGTATCACATCGCGCCTTGAAGCATATTGTAATATTTAGTATTTAAACAATGATAAGTCTGCACTGAATAGACTTCAGATAATTCAGAATTTGCAGCTCGACTGCCCTTTGAAATTTCTAAATGTTTGTCATCCAGGGATGATACCTGGTCCCTTCACTTGTTGCCAGTCAGAGAGTGAATGACCTTTAAAGCCATCTATCTGGTTCATACAGCTCTTCATCGCGGGTAATTGCCCCTGAGAACGGCCATACACTGCATATTCGCAAAAGACAGCTGAGGTGTTTTTCTCTAATAAAGGTGACTATAGCCAGATTTCAGAACTCTAGGTGGGGTGGTCGTTTTAGTTTAACCTCCCATGTTGCTTTTTGTAAGCAATTGAAAACGTGGCTCTTCTTCTCTTCCATGATGGTTGGGTTCTGGTCTATTTTCCTTGTAGTTGCTCATCTCCTGTGCTAGTGCTTTGACACCTATGAATGGAATGCGCTCTATAAATACCTAAATACATGCAAATACAATAACACATACAAACCAATGGCCAGATGTACAAAGCCTTTTTGAGGTCACAAACAGCCTCATTTGCAGAATCAGGCCTTTTGAGACAGCAAAAATGCTTCTTTTTATGTTCAAATGGCTAACTGTGATTGTACAGAATAGCAATTTGACTGTGCAAATGGGTAGATGGCAGGGGTGTGTTTGGAGTGTCATTTCTAAATACCTAACTACAGTCGTGCGTATTAATGTATTGAAACCAAATTCGACTCACAAAATATTTTACCACTTCCTGAAAGAAGGTGCTAAACCATTCGAAAACTGGAATTGTCCCTAAGGGAAGATTGGATCTCATCAGTGGCAGTGATGAGTGCAGTCTCAGCTCTCTGGCTGCTTTGGAAAACCCAATTGGGAGGTGTCCTGGACATGGTTCTCTTTGATGAACTCAGAGAGGTGGGTGTCGGATGCCTTGTTGATGACAATGGCTGGGAAGGGGAGGAGGGAGATGGGTCTGAAGTTCTTGAGGTCTGTTGCGTCTGCAGACAGTTTCTTCAACGGGGGGTTGATCTTGGCGTGGGTAGTTAGCGGTTTCGATGAAGCAGTTGATGCTGCGGCAAAGCTGGGGGTGATGTAGATAGCTGCTCTGTGGAAAATGTGGTATGGGCAGGGATCTGATGGGGCTGCTGAGTGGATGCACTTTGTTGTCTTGAGTGTGTCATCAATGGTGAGCAGAGTCCAGTTGAACATAATCTGTTAGGGTGCAGCATGGTTGTTTGCGGTGTTGGCGGACGTAGTGCCAGGGTCTTCGGGGTCAAAGCCATCATTGATCTGCCTTATGTTGTGTTAGAAGACGGTTCAAGTGTATTGAAGAGGTCTTGGGAGGGTGGGAAGTCTATTCTCTCACTGTTGGGCCTGATAAACTCCTTGACAATGATGAAGAGTTATTTTCTTTTTTGTGCCTTGGTGTTAATTCTGTTTTGGAAGGATGTTTTCTTTGTGGTTTTGAGGAAAAGATGGTATGCGTTGACGGCAGATTTGATGGTTGAGTGGGTTTCTGGGGTTTTGTGATTCCTTAATTTCTTCTCGAGTTGTTGGCAGGTGTGTCCGGTAGAGAGTGAACCAACTGTATTTCTTGGACTGTTGCTTGGTTGGTGTCTTCTTGAGGGGTGCTAGAGTGTCGGGGCAGATGGAGATCCATTGGTTAAGGTTGTGAGCCATGGTGTTGGTGGGGTGGTCAGGCTGAGAAGGTTGACGAGACGTTCTTCATTGGCCTTGTACCTTCTGCGATGGGGGGCGATGAGAGCAGTGGCATATTGTGGGCATGTCAAAGATGAGATGCACATGGTGGTGGTCGGTCCAGAGGTACTCTGTAGTGTGGCTGTAGGTGAATGGGGTTGAGCCTGTGTCCAGCTGTGTGGGTCAGTGCGGTCAGTATTTGCTTGAGTCTGTTGTTGGCAAGGTTCGCCACTAGGGATGTGGAGCATTGGTCATGTCGGGCCCCTATATGTTTCCATAGGAAGATTACACAGCAGTGGTGGATTTTTCCAAATGGTTAAGTACAAGGAAAATTAAAAACTTGTATTAATTTATCATAGATTAGAAAAGATATTAATTTAATCTTTCATGTATTTGAAATTAATGCATTAAAATTATGTTTCTGAAGTTTCTATTAAAACATTTATTCCTAGATCAATAAATTTAGTTATGCATTATTAATTGTTAAAAGTGATGTTGACAATTAAGTAAAATCAATTATATTCTAATACATTGTATTCTTCATGTAAATGCTTAATGGTAATTAAAATATGTTATAATTAAGTTAACAATATGTACCATTTGCAGATTTTTTAACATTAATTTAAAATTATTTTTATATTTAACTATGTTCAATTATTTAAATAAAAATTATTTGAAATGGGTATTCTATTTATATATCTGGCTCGGTTATTTTCTATTGGAGGCTGTTGCAGTTCCCATGATTGGTCATATGTGGTGCTAGACTTACTACTGTTGTTTAATAGAAACTTACACTCAGATTTATCTCCACCTTTTGAGAGGGGAGAGATGTGTAAGTCTACACTTTTGTGTAATTTTACACTAAACCTTTGCGGATAGCCAAAAGTAGTGAAGTTAATCATTCTGAATTATTTACAAGTGTAATTTACCTTTCCAGATAGTCCCAAACATTACTGTTCCAAAGTGATTCATTAGTAGTGATAAGTAGGGACCTACCACTGGTGATAAGGCCACAAAAATAATAAAAGGCTGGTAATGAGCAGGCAAGCTCAACTTAGGAGACAGGTGTGTAAAACATTTCAAAACACCAATACAAAAAAGTAAGACACAACACACCATAAAAATCAAACACCAATGTATAACAATACAAAATACTTGCATCTTTAAAATGATACCACAATGAGAAAAATCCAATATAAGGAACCAGAGATATGATTTTTTTAAAATATAACATTTCCAGTGCTCACAAATCAAAAGCACCAACTTGGGACATCTGGACACACTTGGCCAGGACACAGTCGCAAATTGAGGTTGGCCCCGATGGATCCCTGGTTAGGATAGACTAAACGAGAGGCCTCGGTCAAAATGTAACATTTGCACTAAGAAACTTTTTTGGAGCTTTTTCTCTCGATGTAGAGCGAGGCTCCTCTTCAGGTCAAATTCATGTTGACATTGCCGACTCCCTTCAGCATAAGTCCTTGGTCAACTCCTGAAAGTCTTGGGTTCCAGAGCTTTCAGTGGGTCAAACTTGAGTTCCGAGTCTAGGTTTGATGTTCTAGGCTTGACTCTTGGCATCAGGTCTGTCAACCTGTGGAATGTTTTCCAAATGTTGCTCCAAAAGTATCCAAACTCCTGGGATACCTTCCTGAAGTTCCGCTGAGTTCAAAATGTCCAAAACAAATCAAGGGTATAGAAGCTCTGAGATGGTCCTTGGGAGGTTGGGACTAACATTCCTACAGTGCACCTAACCAAATCCTTAAAAGTCCACTGTCTACACTCCAGGATGGGGATGCCATGGTTGCGAGCCAGGCAAAGCCCTTAGAACTGCAGTACCTGATCATGCAGCAGGTGCAGTCCTGCAGAGTGCAGTTCTTTTGTTGCAGATCAGGTTTCCAGCAGGGCATTCCTTCTTGTCCTTGACTGACTGACTGAAGTACTTGTAAAGCGCTCGAATGCCGCGGCGTCTTGGCGCTAAGTGACTAGAGGAGAGCAGTGTGAGCCAGTCTTAATACGAGGAAAAGAGCCAGGTTTTCAGTGCTTTTCTGAAACAAAGTTTAGATTTTTGTGAGCGTAGTGCAGGGGGTAGAGAGTTCCACAGTCTGGAAGCCTGGTAAGAGAAAGATCTGCCACCCCAGCGTTGTCTTCTTATTTTAGGTTGGCAGATAAGATCAAGACCGGCTGATCTCAGCGCACGTGATGGCACATATCGAGGAAGTAACTTGGCAAGATCGTCAGATCCCGTACCGTGCACAGATCTGTGGGCCAGACAGAGGGCTTTAAATTGAATTCTACACCTGACTGGTAGCCAGTGAAGTTTCCTAATGACTTTAGATGTCGGGTGACGATAGGGTAGATTCATCAGAACCCTGGCTGCGGCGTTTTGAATTGCCTGCAGCTTATTCAGTTGTTTTTCTCCTGTGCCCAAGTAGAGAGAGTTGCAATAGTCCACTCGGGACATTACCAGGGCACCCATAACAGTTTTTTGCAATGTGGGGGGGATATAAGGTAAAACTTTCCTAAGGATCTTGATGGTATGGAAGCAGGTAGACGTTACCTGGTTAATCTGAGCCTTACAAGATAGATCTTTATCAACCAGAAAGCCAAGGTTCCTGACCTTTTCTGCTGGACTTGGGCAGGAGCCCGCCTCTGGGGGCCACCAGAGGTTGTTCCAGATCGATGGTTTCTGACCGAACTCAATTATCTCGGTCTTGTCTGCATTTAGTTTTAAAAAGTTAAGGCTCATCCAGTTTTTAACACTGAGAAGACAGTTCTTAAAGCGCTCCGCAGTGGCTTGAATGGACTGGGACACTGAGACTACTATTTGAGTGTCGTCAGCGTAGGATACTAATTGCAGACCATGGGATTGAACTAAGGCAGCTAAGGGGGTGACATATAAATTAAACAGGGTGGGAGATAGTGCCGATCCTTGAGGGACCCCACCTGGAAGGGAGAATTCGTCAGATGTAAGACCTTCCCAGTGCACTTGTTGGATTCGAGAGTCCAAGAAGGATGTTAAGAGGGCTAGGGCAGCGTCCGTGAAACCAAGTGTTTTTAGTCTGTTTAACAGGATTAAGTGGTTCACGGTGTCGAAAGCCGCTGTGAGATCAAGTAAAATCAGGGCAGTTCTGCCGCCTTCATCCATAGTTCGTCGAATATTTTCCGTCGCCATAATCAGGGCCGACTCCGTTGAATGGGAAGGGCGGAATCCATGTTGGGAGGGGTCTAGAAGTTTGTTATGATCAACATAGCGCATCATTTCTAGGTTGATGGCTTTTTCGAGAATCTTGGCAGGTAGCGGCAAGCAGGATATTGGTCGATAGTTCTTTGGTTCGGCTGGGTTCAATGAGTCCTTTTTCAGGATTGGTCGAATACATGCTTTTTTCCAGCTGATAGGGAAAACACCTGAGATGATAATGTTGTTAATCAAGGGGGTCAGAACAGCTGCCACTGTCAGCGGAACCATATGTAATATACGCGGTGGACAGGGATCTAATGGAGACCCTGATTTCATCTGTGTGATGAGGTCTGCCACCTGTGACTCCTCTAATAAGGGAAAGGAGGGATAACTAGGACCAGACCGGGGGACAGTGTCATTATTCTCCTTAGATGAGATTGATGCCGATGAGCTAAGGTCGTCATAAACTGTCTGGACCTTATGTTGGAAAAAGGTAGCAATATTAGTCACGAAGTTTTGGTCAGGGCTAAAAACAGTGTCGCGGGGGGTCCTAGTGAGATGAGCGACAGTTTTAAATAGTTCTTTTGAGGTATTGGAGGCTGCCTGGATTTTATTTGTAAAATAGGCCGATTTAGCCTGCACTATTGCTGTTTTGTATTCCTGTAGGGCTTTGATGTAGATTTGTTTGTTTTGAACACAATAATCCGAGCGCCACGACCGCTCAAGTCGTCGGCATTTTTGTTTTATGTGTTTCACCTCCATGGAATACCAAGGTGCAGTGGCACAGCGTCTTCTGGCTTTTTTTATTTCTACAGGGGCTAGTTCGTCAACTGTCTGCTGAATCCAATCTTGGAATTTGGCCGCTCCTAAGTTGGTGTTGCCGGTATCGAGAGCAGGGGGATCTTTTGCAAGTGACTGTGCCAGAAGGGCGGGTTCAAGCTTGTTCCAAGGCCGTGTCTTTTCGGGAAGCATAAGGCCTCTTCGATGATGTGTACGTTCAGTCAGAGACATATTAAAAAAGATAGCATAGTGATCAGACCAAGGGACTGCTTTGGTAGAGATAGCTTTGATATGGTTATTGCTAGTGAAAATGCCATCAAGGGTGTGTCCTGCGATATGAGTGGGGTTTGAGACTAGTTGAGACATATCAAAACTTAAAAAATTGTCAATTAAAGTAGTTGAGTCAGAGTCATTATTTGCTTCTAAGTGAAAATTAAAATCACCCAGAACGGTATATGTGGCGGAGTTAGATGTAGATTCAAGAAAGGTGTGCAGTGCTCTGATAAAAGGTGTTCTCAGACCAGGGGGGCGATATACGAGTAGGCCCGAAAATATAATGCAATTATTCTCTTTAATTTTAAAGCTCATGGCTTCTGCTTCTAGACCAAGCTCGGGTAATGAGAAAACTTTTAAATGGGATTTATAAATAATCCCAATACCACCTCCCACTGCTTCTTGTCTATTAACAAATTCTACATGATAGCCTACAGGAACTGCGTCATTCCAGTCCGGTCCAGAGGTATCAGATGCCCAGGTTTCTGTTAGAAACATAAGATCAGCATCATGGTCTGTGATCAGGGCAGAAATTTCGTGTTTGTGTTTAACCATAGATCTTGTGTTCAACAGTATAGATTTCAGAGTTCTATTTCCAGCTACCCGTGGGTCTGTTACACCCTTAGGTTTATTGTTGGTAGGCAAATGGGAAATCTTAGTCGGACGTTTACAAAAGGCCGAAGGCAGATTGTAAAGATTCTGGGATTGCGAAGGGGGATTGTGGGGTATGTGCAAGCCGCAGGAAGCGCAGCAAAAGGGTAAGGAGAGATCTCCAAGGTTTACTTCATGCATGAAGTTACACGGGTATTGATTTAGCTCAAGAAGCTGTGAGCTAGAATAGTGCAGACTTTGGTGATTAGGAAAAGTGGCATAATGTCCGGCGCAGGGCGCGGGACAGCCGCGGACGGGCGCAGACGGGCTTGCCTTTGGCGCGCCTTCGGCGCGCCGCCGGCGCGCCCGCTGCGCCCGTCCGCTGCGCTCCCTGTGAGGGGGGGTCATTTTGTAGTTGTGCTTGAGGGAGGGGCCGAGCACTGGACCGCTCGCAATTTTCCCCAGTAAGATGGCGGGCGCTAGAGCCAGTCACAGCCCTGTCAGCGTTAGTTCTGCTGCGAAGGGGGTGCGCAATCAATTTAGATAAGGGAGCGCTCGGGGATGTAAGCTACTTCCTATTATTCAGGAGGATTTAAAAGCACTAGTGAAAAACAAATCAGTGCAAGTAACGGTATTAATTAAAAAAACGGCGATTCTCACATAAATTCATGCAGATAACACAAGCCCCGGCTTCCGCCTCAGGACTGTCAACAACACACAGCGCTCGTGATCAGCAATGCGGGTTGGAGTGAAGGTTTTTGTAGTTGTGCTTGAGGGAGGGGCCGAGCACTGGACCGCTCGCAATTTTCCCCAGTAAGATGGCGGGCGCTAGAGCCAGTCACAGCCCTGTCAGCGTTAGTTCTGCTGCGAAGGGGGTGCGCAATCAATTTAGATAAGGGAGCGCTCGGGGATGTAAGCTACTTCCTATTATTCAGGAGGATTTAAAAGCACTAGTGAAAAACAAATCAGTGCAAGTAACGGTATTAATTAAAAAAAAACGGCGATTCTCACATAAATTCATGCAGATAACACAAGCCCCGGCTTCCGCCTCAGGACTGTCAACAACACACAGCGCTCGTGATCAGCAATGCGGGTTGGAGTGAAGGTTTTTGTAGTTGTGCTTGAGGGAGGGGCCGAGCACTGGACCGCTCGCAATTTTCCCCAGTAAGATGGCGGGCGCTAGAGCCAGTCACAGCCCTGTCAGCGTTAGTTCTGCTGCGAAGGGGGTGCGCAATCAATTTAGATAAGGGAGCGCTCGGGGATGTAAGCTACTTCCTATTATTCAGGAGGATTTAAAAGCACTAGTGAAAAACAAATCAGTGCAAGTAACGGTATTAATTAAAAAAAAACGGCGATTCTCACATAAATTCATGCAGATAACACAAGCCCCGGCTTCCGCCTCAGGACTGTCAACAACACACAGCGCTCGTGATCCTTGTTGTTTCAGGCAGTAATCTGAGTTGATTGACAACTCTCCCATATTTATTCAGTGTTCCTGGGAGTCAAGCAGGGGGAACCCAGACAAATGGGGTGCATGATGCACCCTCAAGTATGACCACTTCCTCAAAATTGTGGTATAGTCTTGCCTCAGAAAGCACTAATCTTTCAATATCCAAAATGGAAGAACTCTCTCTGGGAGGGCTACATCTGGATAAGCCAACCCACTGGCTTGGCTAAGATTCTCTAACACTCTCCTTCACTAATCTAATTACATGGGCTCCTGTCTTTCCGAGATGCAGGATGTGAGGATTAGTCTGTTCTGTCCTAAAGTGTAATTCTCCATATAAAGACCAGTCCGGCTTCTCCACCCCCATACTGCCTTTTGCTCCTGCAGTTCCAGTTCTCCACCCACAAGAAATCATTTGTCTTCTATTTTGGACACTTCACAACTCATTAAGACAGCTTGGCCCAGCGTGGCAGAAGCTGGCCAATCTGGAGGTGGCAGCTATAAGGCTGGAGTTTGGCTTGCATAAAAGAAAGCTCTATAATTGATTTTTGTAATAGTTATAACAAATCTAATAATAGCAAGTTGTTGGATTTGTTCTAACTATTAATTTAAGTATTTGAATAGCATTTCTAACTCACCTCTGTCATAACTTTTTAATAGAAACATTGTATTGAAATTTTGCAAGTAAACATCAAACCTTTTGCCTCGTACAATAAGAGAATGGACACAAAGGTTAGCATTTATATCACAAAACAGCTTCCCCACATAAACCGCAGAGACTATGACTGGCAGTTAGATTGGTGATCCATGGTAGTCTCAACATTTTTCTAAGACTTTATCATATTTGCTGGGGCACCCCCTGGCTTCATAATTCGTCCCCTCCAAGTTGCCACTTCAGCCCATTCCCTCAGTCCACGCCTCTAGGAAGGTGGCCACAGAGGAGGTCCAATTGTGAGCGTTGAGACATTTATCCAGTAAAGTGCCCATAAGGATTTTGTTTTTCAGGGGACTGCATTTGGTGAGATCCCAAAGCTCATCAGCATTATCATGGAGGGCATGGATGCGATGTACATAAATATAACATTGTGAGGGTAGCGTCTGAAATTATGCTTGGCGTTCTTGAAAGGATTTCATATATTGACCGCCCAAAAAATCTCCAAGACGTATCTATCCAATACAATCTCACCCCTTTAATACCCCCAGGAAAACACCATAGTCGGCCATCTAACCACCCAGCATAGGGTTTCTCTAGTAAGTTTGTAATCCCATCCCTGCAACCACAGTGTGTTGCCCTCTGCACTTTAAATGCATAAAGCACAGTGTCCAGAACCAGTCAGACCAACTCACACCTGACGGCTGGATCATTCCATCCCCCATGCACCCAATCAGTAATGGTGAGTTGTTGCACCGACCAACAATATAGTCATATGTCTGCCACCGCTAAGCCTCTATCGTATATCGCCCGAGTGCAATCTTGGGTGCCCCTCCAGTGCAAGTAAACCTGCGACCCATAGCCAGGACTGAACCAAACCATGTTTGTGGGATGTGAAAGGGATAGTTCTGTGGTGCATAGAGGGGTCTGGCCTAAATCTTCATTTTGTACAAGGTTAATCTACCCATGGAGTCAGATAAAGTCATTGGCAGAGTGCCTCCTTTTCTCTTGTCAAACCAGGGGCGATATTCAGGCTTCATACCAAATCCAATTGCCATGATTCATCCTGGCGGTCTTCTTTTATTGGAATCAATAAGGATTTTTCCCAGTTGACCCTAACCCCCAAAACCTACCTAAAACATTAAGGATTTGAAGTATTTTAGGCCCTGTTTGGTGGTGTGGACATAAATAAGAGGACATTGTCTTCATATAAAACTATTTAGTCCTCTGTAGCCAGCCCTCAGTCAAATACCCACAACTGAGCATCGCACCAAATCCACCCCGCCATTCTCAGTTCCACACAGGAAAGACACAATTAAACCAGACTCGAGCATCCATGTAGAGGACATTCACATACTCCCAAAAACAAGGTCCGAGACCCATAACAACAAGCACTTCATCCAGGTAGGTCCAGATAGGTCCAATTGACTGTTTCAAAAGTTTTTCCAAAGTCTAGTAACAAGAGAGCTGTGGCCCTCCGAGAGTTCTGATATGAGAATTTGTACTTGTTTGAAGCAGTGGCTGGTACTGTGCCGGGAAATACAATCACATTGGTTCTGGTGAAGTAAGGAATGGAGGACTCTCAGCAGTGGATTAGCTAGAAAGAACCTAGCACAGATCCCGCCCTAGGCGTAAACAGCAGAATATATTTACAGAGTCCTTCACAAAATATTTCTCCCATAGTTGGTGGATGCCTTAGAATCTGCAGCTCCTCTTCTACTCAGAAACTCTGAAGTAGATGCTCTTGTACTAGAAACTTGTCTCAGGACAAATGTTCAGGCGGTAGCCCCTCTGAACTCCCCCACCTCCAGGAGGAGTGGTCTCTCCGCCCCTTGGTTTAACAAATCCCTGAGAGCCTGGAAAAGCAAATGCAAATGTTTGGAAAGGAAGTGGCTTAATCATTATACATAAGCTAATCTATAAGGCTGCTCTAAAATCTTATTATCTGGAGGTGAAAGATAAGTGCTCCCTACAGGCTAAGATTGCGATCGCTGCCAATCAAGGGCAAGGTTATCTTTAACTTAGTGAAGTCCTTCAACTCCCCCAATGCTGCGGCTAAGGAATCTCTGCACTCAGCGGCACTAATCATTGATGATTTTTTGCTCCCTCTGCTACAATCACGGTTCATTTAATAAACAATTCATGAGTGGCACTAAAAACGAAGCCAATGGATTAGGAGCTTTAAATGAATTAATGAAACTTTCCGTGACAAAGTGTTGCCCTCTTTAAACTACTCTAGTAGTTCTCTTTATTAGACGGACGCACAGGAAGTGACGCAAAAAGCCGCGGGAACCTTCCTAGATACCGGATATCCGCCGACGCATATAAACACCGGGCCTTACAGGTCCGTTATCATCCCGATGAGAAGAGTATTGAGTGGAGCAGGGAGGCCGAATTTCCCTGATCAGGTACGCAAGGAAAGATAGATTGTGTAAATAATCAAGCGTAGCCAGAACGTTCCTTAATAGATAGTATTGGGTCGAGGTGGTAAAGAAGACTGCATAGAGACAGAAACAGTACCCCAGCGCTTAATAATAGAAGGCACTGTGTCGATAGGAAAAATTGTATTACCCAGAGTTAGTAATACCTTTGAATAACTTAACGGACACTGTTCGGACGTAGTAGAACAGTAAACAAGTTTGCGGGCTAACAGAACATAGCTTTTAGATCCCAGCTACAAGAAGAGTGGACACATGCCTAAGATCTTTTTAATAGCTAGATCCATGTAGAAATATGCATTTACCATATAATTTAGTGATGAGGTTAACGACTCAAAATAGTTAGCGTGAGCATTTCCTGTCAGTAAAAGTGGGTATTTATAAATCAAAAACGGATGATCCGTTTTATAATAGATAGTTAAATGTGGCTACTATGAGACCAAGCTGATAGCACTAAGGATCTAAAACCACAGTTTTAATATATGAATCCTTCATGATCAATAGCTTAAACAAGCAAATACATTACTAACTTTAGCAAGAGTAGAACTATAACGCTGCACATTATTAATTATATATTATAGAGCAGGACAATTTAAAAACTCTGGGTCTAACAAGACGTATCCCAGGAGGACGCGACAATATACAAGAGCGCAATTGAAATAACGCCATTGTCATGAGCATCCAGTTACAAGTTGCCATTATCATCTTCCCTACATACAAGAGTGAGTGAGATTCATCGGTCCCCCTTTGTTAGCGACCTAGCGTCACAAATGTATATGAATAAAGAGTAAAATTCTCTCTTTCTTTGTTTAAAAGCTTCAACCCTGCATCAGTAAATAACGGTGGTTGCCTCAACTCTTTTAAATAAGAATATATTCGCTACACATTGAAAGGTAATAATGATCCACCTCTTTCAATTTTATTAAAAAAGTATAAAGGGGCCTAATGATGTACTAACACATGATACCATTTACTCCTTAGAAACTGTCTGTGCACTAAATAGAAGCACTTGGCTCTTGCTCTTATGAAGTTGATATTACATTGAAGAAGATTAACTCAAATTGATTAAAGAGGAGGATAATTTATTACTTGAACTAGCAAGGTATGCGAGTACGATATTTTACGGGTACCTCACTGTGCAATCATCAGGCACTTTCAATCTAGTTTGCTTCTAGTGATAATAATCCTTCCCTTAATGAATCAACCCCAAAAAACCACATGTTTTGATAAAACAATAACAGTGCCCCAAATGCCCACTTTCTGTTGTATAAAGAACCTTCGTGCCTTAACTGCAAATGTTGTTAATATTATTTAAAAGTGACAAAAAAAGAAAAACACTGAATGTATCTAACTGTATGTTTATTTTTTAACCAGAACTTTGTCCTGTTGAAGGTGCTATAATAAAACCGAAATGCTGCGTCGACAACTTCTAAAAAGTTTTTTAACTGTTCTTCATGTGAATTTGACACATTTTTAATACTGTATTTTAAGGCACTCAAACTGTGGATGAATGTATTGTTTTACATTGAATAAATTGTACAAATATGTTTTACTACTATTGGATATAGTTTCTTGATTATCTCAGTCAATTGAGGGTGTTTGACAACATTGTAGTTTTTTGTACTTATGGGCTTGAATGTTCACTAAGGGTTGTATTATTACTGTACCTCCATGTTTGGAAAATAGGGACTTTCCCCATTGTTTTTGCACTGTTACTGCTCCTTGTCCCTGATTGGATTTGTAAGGAGACCTCCCTTATTTCTTTTACTCTCACTGGATAGGCATGTGCTTTTATGAGTATATGTCATTCATTTACTCATATAGGGGGGGGCAGCACGGCAATGGCGGGAGCCTTCATTAAGCAACCAGCTTGCAAGCGTCTTTAAATGGCTCTCCTCAAGAATTCACTGGGGACTGACAAGTCCAGGGGCCGAACAGGGCGAGGTACTATGGGGGGTAACTGTATCAGCTTGGGTCTCCCTGAGCCAGCTCGCCCCCCCAGCCGGGGCCATAAAGTGGCAGTACCAGTGCAGATTAATTTGCAGCACTAGCACTCATAGGGGTTGGCAGATGCAAAATCAGTTAACCCCACCCAGGTGGCAAGCAGTGGCCCACATCCATTCTGCTCTGTGCTTCATGGGCCTATCAAGGCCAACAAGTCCCCACCAGGAGGCTGTCATCAGGGCAACCAGCTCAAGAGAGGCCCCAAGGGGGAGGGAATCACTACCCCACAAACCCCACCACTCAACCCCACCACAGTCTTGACAGGGATGGCCACAGAGTAGGAGCTCTATGCCAGAGCTCGCAGGCTGGGGATTACCAAACCTGTAGATGTCCCCTTGTTTGCCCGGCCTTCCACCATCCACCAGGATTGTAACCACGTAACCTACATGTTCCACCGGATCTCCCACCTACCTGCGGGGACTATCTTCGGGGACTCCAGGAACTTGTCATCTGCTTCTCCGCTCATCACCAGGACGGAGTCCGCCTAAGGGGACAAGCAGCGATTCTTCCATCTCCAAACAGACCAACGCTGTGTCACTACTCCATCAGTGGCTCACCATCAGACTCGCTGATCCACTGACGGACTGTACTTGCTTCTGGGGTGAGTATATTTTAATTTGCACGTCTGCTGCTCCGCTCCCGGCCAGCTTTGCACCTGCTGAAATGAGCGAGCTGCTTCCCCAAACAGCCAGATGGACAGGGGCTATGTCATTGACGGCTCTTCCCTGGGGTGAGCGTGCTCTTCTAATTGTTCTCCGGACGCTGTTGATATGTAGAATCCGGTTGCAACACTGCGGTGGCCCGGGCGGTGGTGCCCTGGCCCACCATCTTGTGCTGATTGCTCTGCTGCCGGGATCACACACGCCGAGGCAAGCGAGCTGCTTCCCCCCATCGTATCAGGGGTGGCTCTTCCCTAGGTTGAGCGTACTTTTCACCCTGTTTGTACTTCTTGTCCTGCAACCGCAAAGGCAACGCTACTGTGACCTTGAGCAGAGATGCCCTAGTCCGCTATGTTATATTGGTTACTGGTCTTCCATTTCATTCTTCAGCTGGAGTGCACCTACCTGTGCTCCCAAGGCCAGTGAGGCATAGGCAAGGAGGCAGCACCAGGCATGGAGCGGATTTGGAATCATGTGGCGCGCCTGATCCTAAAATGGCGGCTGCAGCACCAATGGTGGCAAACCTCAGTAGCAGAGGCCCAGGATGCTCCAGGTAAGAGGGAAGTCACACGCGGGAGGCATCCAGGACCACAGACGAACAGTGTGAAGACCAGACGCGAGGGTTGTACTGAGCTGTACCCAAGGCCACTGGGGACATCTGACACGCCAATTTTCAAATAATGGCCAGCATGAGTGGGGCCCTTCCAAAGCACTCCTCCCCTTGTTGGGGAGGGATCCAGCATTTATACCACAGAGTCTCAGAGACCCCTCCGAGAGAGTCCACAGCGCCAAGGGAGTCTCACAAAGCGAGGCCTGGGTTTTTATCCCATTACACAGCACCCTACACCATGACCAGTGCACTTGATGGAACTTTTGGACTATGCCCCCCTAGGCGGAAACTATAACCCTTCTGTGTATACTGTGGTGCCCGAGCACCCTTTGGCCGATGACCGGTGGAGCGGTCCCTTAAGCTATAGAGGAGTTTGGCTCTGGTTAACCCTTTGGCCATCACCTACCCAGCCGGACGTCGGACACTGTTTTTCCTTGTCTCCCCGTTGTGCCTCCTCTACCCTCCATTATTTTCTGTCTACCTCTCCTATTCCTTCCCTCTCTCCCCTAATCTTCTCTACCCTTGCCTATTTTTTACCTCATGTTTATGCTACACTTTTGTACTCATGTAATTCCTGTAACTAAGCTCCAGTAACTGATGTAACTTTGTGACAATGTTTCTTCCTTGTGTAAAGTGCTCTGACACCTCCGGGTCTTGCCAACGCTACATAAAACTCAATAAATAAATAAAATTAGCGCATCAGGCCGGGATAAGCACTGGTCACCAGGGAATGTGAAGGTAGCCTCTGGACACCTCAGATGGGCAACTAGCACCAGCTAAGGGAGTAATGGCTATTCCATCCTCAGCTGAAAGCACATCAGCACCTGCAAAACAAGTCCTGTAGAGTTGTTTGACTGAAAGTTCTGGTGCGTGCACCTGCCATCTTTGTGGACCTTGACTCCTGTCAATATTTATACTTAAATAAAATATTTGAATCTTAGCCTATGGAGCTAGTTTTCCACAATGGGGATACCCCAAATTGGCAATGTTCATCAACTGGAATTCTATTAACTCAGATATATTCTGCTCATCAAAAAGTATCCTTGATGTGGGAGAGAACATAGAAATTTGACAGATTTCCATCAAATTTATTCAGCACCCTCTGTTGGTATGCAGTCTAAAAATCGAGTTTTTTTTATCGAGTGGACATAATATCGAGTCAGGAATATCGAGTCTGCAATAATACTGAGGTAAGTAATATCGAAGTAAGTATTAACGATTTTTATAGTAAAAAAAAATATCGAAGGTAGTAATATCGAGTTGTTAATATCGAATGTGTAAAATATCGTTTATATTTGTAAGTAAGTAACATCAAAAGTAAAAATATAGAGTGTCAGAATATTGAATGTAAAAATATAGAGTGTTAGAATATCGAATGTAAAAATATAGAAAGTTAGAATATCGAAATTATAAATATAGAGTGTAAGAATATTTATATTTGGATTTTAGATTGTTAAATATGTTATTTAAGTTATAAAAAAAAAAATATATATATATATATATATATATATATATATATATATATATATATATATATATTTATATAATTTGTAATAAATAATAAAAAAAAAATTATTTTAAAAAAATGTATAATAAAATTTAGGAGCTGGATGTGGGTTTTTAGGGGAATAGGGTGGGGTGTGTTTTAAAAACGTAAATTTGGATTTTTTTAATATTTTTTTTTTAAATATTTAAATAAATGTACAATAAAATTTACGAGCAGGATGTGGGTTTTTAGGGGAATAGGGTGGGGAGTATTTTAAAAATGTGAATTTTGAATTTTTGTTTTATAATTTTTTTTAAAACAATATTTAAATAAATGTATAATAAAGTTTAGGAGCGGGATGTGGGTTTTTAGGGGAATAGGGGGGGAGTGTTTTAAAAATTTGAATTTTGAAATGTATTTATTTTTTTATAAAAAAAATCATAAAATATTTAAATTAAATGTATAATAAAATTTTGGATCGGGATGTGGGTTTTTAGGGAATAGGGTGGAGAGTGTTTTTTAAATGTGAATGTTTTATATTTGTATTTTATTTAAAAAAAACATTTAACATTTAAAAAATGGATACATAAATTTAGGAACGGGATGTGGGTTTTTAGGGAAATGTTTGGGGAGGGTTTTACAAATTTGTTTAGTAAATTTTTTTTAAAATATTTAATTTTTTGATTTTTTTTAAATTTTGTAATAAAATTTAGGAGTGACATGTGGGGTTTTAGGGGAATAGTGTGGGGATTGTTTTAAAAATTTCAATTTGTAATTTTTTTTTATTTAAAAAAAAAAGTTTTACGTTTTAGAAATGTATACATAAATTTAGGAATGGGATGTGTGTTTTTATGGGAATAGGGTGAGTACTTTATTTAAAATTTGTATTCATAAATTTCATATTTTTTTAAATTAAAACCATTTATTTAAAAATAATAATAATTATATTAAAATGTAGGCGTGGGATGTGGGTTTTTATGGGTATAGGGTGGGGATTGTTTTAAAAATTAGATTTTGAAAAATGTAATCTTGTTTACATTATAAAATATTAATGGCCTTATTAGGATGGCGGACGGCAGGTTCGTCCGCCCCTGATCTCCGGGTTTTGGAGGGCTATTTGGTGGCGATGTCTGCAAGACACCGTCAGCCAAATTAGGAAGCATGTGTAGACATGCTTTTCTGCCGTGGAAAAGCCTGTGGACCTTTGCACATGGGGGGTACCTATGGCACCCCCTCTGCATTTGCATGCACAAAGCGGCAGCCATTGCGCGGGGCCTGCCCCTTTGTGCATGCATGCATGCTTTTTTTATATTGTGGCGGGCGCCGCTTGAAGCAGCACCCACTGCAATTTTAAGGATACAGGATGTGACCGCCAGGGTGGCGGTCACATCCTAATTTGCATGGAGGGACCACCGCTGCCCATGCGGACGGTCCCTCTACCTCAGGAATGGCGGACGACGCAGGAGTGGGATGTGGGTTTTTATGGGTATAGGGTGAGGAGTGTTTTAAAAATAGTAAATTATATTGGTTTTGTGTACAGTACATTCCCTGAAATAGTACTTAGTGGAGTGGGAATAGTAAATTATATGGGTTTGGTATCCAGCACCTTCCCTGACTTTGTACTTGGTGGAGTGGAAATAGTAAATTATTTTCTTTGAGTGTCCAGCACCTTCCCTGACTTTATACTTGGTGGAGTGGGAATAGTAAATTATATGGGTTTGGTATCCAGCACCTTCTCTGAGTTAGTACTTGGTGGAGTGGGAATAGTCAATTATATTGTTTAAGAGTCCAGCACCTTCTCTGAGTTTATACATGGTGCAGTTGGAATTGTAAATTATATGGGTTTTGTGTCCAGCACCTTCCCTGACTTTGTACTTGGTGGAGTGGGAATAGGAAATTATATGGGGTTTGTGTCCAGCACCTTCCCTGAGTTAGTACTTGGTGGAGTGGGAATAGTAAATTATATGTGTTTGGAGTCCAGCACCTTCCCTGCGTTAGTACTTGGTGGAGTGGGGATAGTAAATTATATTGTTTCAGTGTCCAGAACCTTCCCTGACTTTAAAGTTGATGGAATTGGAATGGTACATTATATGGGTTTTTTTGTACAGGCAGAGGGTGAAGATCCCAGGATGAGGACTTCCGTCTTGTCCGAGTTCAGTTTCAGGCGGCTGCTCATCATCCACTTGGCTACGTCTGTCATCCCTTCATGTAGGTTGGTTCCGGCGGTGGCGGGGTCGTTGGTGAGGGAGAGGATCAGGTGGGTGTCGTCGGTGTAGGAGATGATGTAGGGGTTGTGTTGGCGTGCGATGTCTCTGAGGGGGCTCATGTAGACGTTGAAGAGGGTTGGGCTGAGCGAGGAACCTTGAGGAATGCCGCAGATGACTTCG
Source organism: Lissotriton vulgaris (assembly GCF_964263255.1). Classification (NCBI taxonomy): domain Eukaryota; kingdom Metazoa; phylum Chordata; class Amphibia; order Caudata; family Salamandridae; genus Lissotriton; species Lissotriton vulgaris. The sequence goes on along the minus strand of NC_141686.1, from coordinate 181,359,927 downwards.
GTGGCTTCTGATCTGAACGGGGGGAGTCAGACTCTCTGTGTCCTTCCGGCGAGGAACGAGGTGATCCATTCCAGTGCCTTCTCCTGGATTCCGACGTTGTTGAGGCGCTGTACTAGGGTACGGTGGCAGACAGTGTTTAAGGATGCGGAGAGGTCTAGGAGGATGAGGGCCGCTGTTTCTCCGTTGTCGAGCAGGGCTCGAATGTCATCGGTAGCTGCGATCAGGGCGGTCTCGGTGCTGTGGTTGGCCCGAAAGCCAGACTGCGAGAGGTCAAGGGATCCGTTCATCTCGAGGAAGGCTGCCAGCTGCTTGTTGACGGTCTTCTCGATGACTTTAGCGGGAATTGGGAGCAGCGAGATGGGGCGGAAGTTCTTGAGGTCGGTGGGGTCGGCTGATGGCTTCTTTAGTAGACCACTGAGTTCGGCATGCTTCCAGCTCTCCGGGAAGGTGGCGGTGTCGAATGAGGTGTTGATGATGTCCCGCAGGTGGGGTGTGATGACAGCGTCGGCCTTGTTGAAGACGTGGTGAGGGCAGGGGTCGGTCGGAGATCCGGAGTGGAAGGAGTTCATTGTGCGGATGGTGTCTTCGGTGCTGATCGGGGTCCAGGCGCGGAGGGTGGTGGTGGGGGGTGGTGGTTCAGTCGTGGCGTGCATTGGTTGAAAGCTGAAGCTGTTGTGTATGTCCGCGATCTTGTTGTGGAAGTAGGAGGTGAGGGAGTTGCAGAGGTCCTGCGAAGGGGTGATGTCGTTGTTTCCGGCGTTGGGGTTGGAGAGCTCTTCAACAATGTTGAAGAGTTCCTTGCTGTTGTGGACGTTGTTGTCCAGTCGTTCCTTGAATGCAGTTTTCTTGGTGGCGTGGATCAGTTGGTGGTGTTTTCGGGTGGCGAGCTTGAGGGCAGTCATGTTGTTCGGTGTTGGGTCTCTGCGCCAGGCTTTCTCAAGGGCTCTGCAGTTCTTCTTGGAGCTATTGAGTTTGTCGGTGAACCATGGGGATTTCTTGGGGGTCTGCTAGGCGGGGTCTTCAGAGGGGCGAGGTCGTCTACGCAGTTGCTGATCCACTTCGCGAGGTTGGTGGCCGCCTGGCTTGGGTTTGTTGCGCTGGTGGGAGGGTTCATGCTCAGGGAGGTCGCGAGCTGGTCGACTGTGATCTTGTTCCAGCTTCTGCGTGCAACCTGTTGCTGGTGGTGGTGGATCATTGTCCTTCTGAAACTGAAGTGGACGCAGCTGTGGTCCATCCAGTGGAGTCCGGTGGCGTGGCTGAAGGCGATGTCCTTGCTAGATGAGAAGACGCGGTCGAGTGTGTGTCCGGCGTAGTGGGTGGGGGTGGTCACCAGTTGCTTGAGACCGAGGTTGGCGAGGTTGTCCAGCAGGGTGGTGGTGTTGCGGTCGTTGTTGTTCTCCAGGTGGAAGTTGAGGTCCCAGAGGAGGATGTAGTCAGCGGAGGGGAGGGGGTGCGGGCTGATGTAGTCGGCGATGTCTTCGCTGATAAAAAAAAATGCGTGGTCCCGGGGGTCTGTAGATGAGGGTGCCGCGGAGGGTGGTCTTGGGGTTATTGTGGATCTGGAAGTGCAGGTGTTCAGTGGGTGCGAGGGTGTCGTCAGTGTTGGTCGTGATGGGGATGGTGTTCCTGTGGACGATGGCGATGCCTCCTCCTGTGTGGTTGATGCGGTCCCTCCGGATGATCTTGTAGCCGTCCGGGATGGCGATGGGTTTTCTGTCCAGTACCTCCCTGAGTTTGTACCCGGTGGAGTGGGAATAGTACATTATATAGGTTTTCTGTCCAGCACCTTCCCTGAGTTTGTACTTGGTGGAGTGGGAATAGTAAATTATATGAGTTTTGTGTCCAGCACCTTCCCTGACTTTGTACTTGTTGGAGTGGGAATAGTAAATTATATGGGTTTGGTATCAAGCACCTTCCCTGACTTTGTACTTGGTGGAGTGGGAATAGTAAATTATATTGTTCTCTGAGTTTATACATGGTGGAGTTGGAATAGTAAATTATATGGGTTTTGTGTCCAGAATCTTCCCTGACTTTGTTCTCGGTGGAGTGGGAATAGTAAATTATATGGGTTTTGTGTCCAGCACCTTCCCTGAGTTTGTACTTGGTGGAGTGGGAATATTAAATTATATGGGTTTGATATCCAGCACCTTCCCTGAATTAGTACTTGGTGGAGTGGGAATAGTAAATTATATTGTTTGAGTGTCCAGCATCTTCCCTGAGTTTATAGTTGGTGGAGTTGAAATAGTAAATTATTTGGGTTTTGTGTCCAGCACCTTCCCTGACTTTGTACTTGGTGGAGTGGGAATAGTAAATTATATGGGTTTTCTGTCCAGCACCTCCCTGAGTTTGTACCTGGTGGAGTGGGAATAGTAAATTATATGGGTTTTCTGTCCAGCACCTTCCCTGAGTTTGTACTTGGTGGAGTGGGAATAGTAAATTATATTGTTTGAGTCTCCAGCGGATGTAAGACGTTACAACGCGTACTTTTACAACGTGTGCCGTTACTACGCAACTTTTACAACGCAAGTCGTTACAACGACTTGCGTTGGGGGTCCTGGATAGTAAATATTGTAATTTACTATTCCAACTCCAGTCCCCGTGGATAGTAGGGAAGGAGTTGGATAGTAAATTTAACGATTTACTATCCTGGAGTGCCCCCTAGCGCAAGTCGTTGTAACGACTTGCGTTGTAAAAGTTGCATGGTAACAGTACCGCGTTGTAAAACCTTTGTTGTAAAGGTTGTTCCCTGTCTCTAGCACCTTCCCTGAGTTTATACTTGGTGGAGTGGGAATAGTAAATTTTATAGGTTGATTGTGCTGCTCTTTCCCCCAGTTTGTACTTGGTGCAGTTGGAATAGTAAATTATATGGGTTTTGTGTCCAGCACCTTCTCTGACTTTGTACTTGGTGGAGTGGGAATAGTAAATTATATGGGTTTTGTGCCCAGCACCTTCCCTGAGTTTGTACTTGGTGGAGTGGGAATAGTAAATTATATGGGTTTTGTGTCCAGCACCTTCTCTGAGTTTATACATGGTGGAGTTGGAATAGTAAATTATATGGGTTTGGTGTCCAGCACCTTCCCTGACTTTGTACTTGGTGGAGTGGGAATAGTAAATTATATGTGTTTTCTGTCCAGCACCTTCCCTGAGTTTGTACTTGGTGGAGTGGGAATAGTAAATTATATGGGTTTTGTGTCCAGCACCTTCCCTGACGTTGTACTTGGTGGAGTGGGAATAGTAAATTATATTGTTTGAGTGTCCAGCAACTTCCCTGAGTTTATAGTTGGTGGAGTTGGAATTGTAAATTATTTGGGTTTTGTGTCCAGCACCTTCCTTGAGTTAATACTTGGTGGAGTTGGAATAGTAATTTATTTGGGTTAAGGGTTTAGCACCTTCTCTGAGTTTATACTTGGTGGATTGGGAATGATAAATTATTTGGGTTGACTGTTCAGCATTTTGGTATAATATATAGTTGATGGAGTAGGAATAGTAAATTATAATATATGAATTTTGAGTATTTTGTGAGAGTATATATAATGATATTAACTATGTTTAATTCATGTTATATGGTAACATTATTATAACAATATTAATTATTTATTGGAATTGTTAGAAATTTAAAAAAAAAATTCAGAGTCACAGCATGTTTTAAATATTTTATTATTTTCAAAAAGTAGGGAATACAATAAGAAATCAGAAAACAATTGTATTGACATTTTTAAATGTTATCTGTACATTTTTATTTTCATGAAATAAATTAAAAATAATTACATTTTCATCACTGTTGTACATTTGTCTCAAAAATATTTGTGTTTATTTCACACCAAAAAGGTAGGCTTTGTTAACATTAATATAATATTTACATTTGTGTTTTTTGAAATAAATTATTATTATTAATATATGAAATATTAATAAGAATATTTTTTACAGATACATTGCTAATGTTTTCAGGTAAAATATTGGTTTATCCAAACAGTAAATAATAGTAATAATAATAACAGTATTGTATATTCATACAGTCATGTAAGTAATTTTTAATAAGGTAAATGTTTGTTTATGTATTGTACAGACTTTGAAAATAATATATAGTACATTGAATAATTTTTATAACAATGTTACATTTTTGTTTAATTAACAAAATACAATAGTTGCATAATGTATATTGTAACATGTGTAAAATAATTGTAGAATGTTATTTAATATTAATATAAATGGGACTATTTGTTTGTTTGGGACCATTTAGTAACTGCGTCATGTTATTTTGGGTCGTTTCGACTTGGAAGAGCTCGCAGTTGGAGGCTCCTTTGCGTGTGGAAGGGTGAGTTTAATTTTAAGTACTTTATTTAAGTTATATGTTTAGTTTGAGTGTTTGTGGAGTGTGTGTAGGTTTTCTATTGTTTGGTAGTTGTAGGATGTGTGTGTTTTAGGCGGTAGTTACGGTTATCGTTTTGGTTCCGGGTTACTAGTTTTGGGTTAGTATGTTGATGAGGTAGGAATAGGGTTAGAAATGTAACTTAATGTTTTGTAATATGTTTAATAATGTTTTACATTGTATGTTGGGGTGCATTGTGTGCGGGTGGGTATATATTTTTTTATTTTACAGGTACTTCATATGGATGTCGTTTTTGGGAGCAGATTGCGTTTTTTTTCGTAAGAGGGTCTCTATTTTTTTTCAATATATTAGAGGCACACTTTCTAACATTTTCGGTTTTTCGAGGAGCGTTCTTTATCTTTTACATTATTTTCGGGTTTTTAATGGGTTATCGCTGGATCTATTATGGAGAAGTATCGTTATGGATGTGTTTTTTTTAATTTTTTATATTTCATTTCCATGGAGCTTTTTTTCTGTTTTTGTGAACTATTTTCGGGTTTTTAAGGGTTTTCGAGTGGATTGTGTTGGAAAATAACTTTTTTGATTTCATGTTATTTTTGGATGATCTCGTTTGGATTGTTTGGGTGGATTATTTCTAAGGAATGATTTATTTTGTTACAAAGGTTTCTCTTCAGCAACAAAGTGAGTAAGTATTTTTCATTTTTTTTGGGTGGGATTGTCATGTTCTTTTTTTATGTAATTTTATGGTATATGTTACAGATTCTGACATGTGTTTAATATGTATATTTTATGTTTACTATTTGAATAGTGTAGGTGTGTGAGTTATGTTTAAAGAATTGTTTTAGCTATGGTAGATGGTAGGTCTCTGGTAGTTGGGTATAGGGTTACTTGGCTTTGTAAGGTGTTGTACATTTTTTTCATTTCTTTAATTAGTTTAGGGCCTATTTGTGTTATAGATTGCTCCATTCGGAGTTTATGTAGGGTTAGGGAACCTCTGCCTGTACCTGCTTGGAAAGCATTGTGCCATCCTTCGACAGCGTTGTTGCTTTTAGCTTGTTCATTTAGTGTACTTAGGTAGACGTTCCACCAGGGGATTTGGAATTTTGTTTGCCTTCTGTGTCCAGATATGTGTAGTCTCCCTACCCATGTATCTTCGAAATAATCTAAGAGAGGGCTTAGTTTTGTTTCATTTTTTTTATAATAGGGGCTGTCAAATAATAGGTTGTAATGTTCCGCTATGTCTGTAACTGGAACGTAGGCCAGTGCAATTAATTTTTTTACCTAGTAGGCAAAAGTATTGTCAGTGCAGTATTGGGTGCTTAGGGTAGATTTTTGTATATGTTTCCATATACATTTGTTAGAGTGGAAGTAGCAACCTTGGATTGCTGTGTGAGGGTAGGTCTTTAGAATTGTATTTATCATTGCTTTCTCAAAGTCAATGATAATTTTTTTGGGGAAGTAATTATTTGTTAGGTCTTTTATTTTATTTAGTACTTCAGTATAGGTTGTTTGCTGTTTGTTGGGTAGTAGGGCATATATGAAGGCAGTTTTGATGGTGTCCATGGATGGTGTATAATTAGTAGAATGGTTTTGGGCATACTGAGAATGTGTCGTCCATCATCCATGTTTTGCATTGGTGTAATTTCACCATATTGTCTGCTGTAGCAAACATAATTCTTTTATCTTTAGATGCATTGTCATATATGATGAAAGGTTTGTTATTATGGGTTATTGTTAGTTTCAGGGGGAATTTGGATTTCCTCAAATGTTTTTGGGGCAGGTGGTGTAGCTGTAGTTGTTCTTTTTTGCCTAGCTATTGTCCTTTTTAGAGAATCTATAGAAGGGAGTTGGCTTGCTGCATGTTGGGGGAGAGTTCTTAGATGGTCTTTAATAATAGTTGTAGATGGGTGATCTGTGTTAGTGCTTGCTTCTTTTAGTGAGTCAGGCATTTGTCTAATTTCTATTTCTGTCACGTTGGGAGGGTGGTTATGTTCTGTTGTGTTAGTTACAGTTGTTTCCTGAGTTATAGCGCGACCATAACATTTATTACTGCAATATTTGCTGCATTTCC